>NW_027042892.1:1368750-2737500 GCF_036884675.1 Scheffersomyces coipomensis | reverse complement strand
TTTCATCTACAGTTTCAGCAGTAGGTAATTCATCATCAACCATAAAGAATGGAACTTTTATTGATCTTTCAATGGGTCAAAGAAAATTCTCTGATTTAAATATATCTCATTTTGATTCAAATTTAAATGTATCAGTAAGAGAAGGTTATTTAGAAAGAAGATCAAAATATTTAAAGAGTTATTCAAGTGGTTGGTATGTTTTAACTTGTAATTATATTCATGAATTTAAAACTCCTGATCGTAAAAAGGATCAACAACCTGTTATGTCATTACCTTTAAATACTTGCACTGTTTCAGATCATTCAAAAGATGATGGAAAGGCAGGTGGTGCTTATAAATTCATTTTAAGTTCAAAGCTGACCAATGGTTTGATTCATAGAAGTCATAATTTAGTATTTAGAGCTGATACTTATAAAAATATGATTGGTTGGTATAATGATATTAAAACTTTAACTTCATTACCGACTCCATCTTCAAGAGCTAGATTCATTGCTAAAAGAGGTAAAAGTGCAAATGATAAAGATTCAGTTAATAAATTAACTACCGTCACTAGTGGTTCTAAGATTGCTTCATCATCATCAAGTATTTATTCAGGTAAATCAATTAATACTGCTGGTTCTCCAGCTAGAGATAGTAATGCTTCAGTTAAACAAAGACCATTATCTCAAGCTACGTCAATCTTAAATGCTAATAGATTATCATCAACTTTCTCTCAAAAGAATAGTCAATCTCCAAGATTAGCTAATATGATTAATAGTGATGGTACTATTATAACTCCAGTTGAAACTTTTGAAAATGGTAAAGTGAATGAAAATTCAAATAATAATGATCAAAATAATCATAATAATATTGATGGTAATCAAAGTATTCGTTCAAGAACTCCTCAATTACAACAATCAATTCAAGGTGAAAGACAACCAAGTGCCAATCTCAATAATGTTCTTCTTCATCCTCAACAATCATATCCTCAAGGTCAACAAATATATCCCCAATTAACTCCACAACAACCAATTGCATTCAATCCTCAACTGCAACAACAACCATTTTTAACTCCTTCCGGTTATCAATATTATATTCCTCAACCAGGTCAACAACCTCAACAATTTTATGATCCAATTCAACAACAATATTATACTTTAACCCCAACTGTTGCATCTCAACCTCCAGCAAATCATCCTCAACCTCAATTTTTCCCATCATCTCCAACTTCAAGTAATCCACCCCAATTCAATCAACAGCAACAACAAGGTCAAGGTCAAGGTTCACTGCATCAAAAACAACCACTGCAATCCCAACAACAACCAGGAACTCCAAACTATGCCATCAATACCGCTAAGTATTTCCCTACTTATGTTCAACAACCTCAAATCTATGGTGATGCCTTACCTTATCCAACCAGTCATGCCCCAGTTGAAGCGTATGGTTCAGTTACTCAAAGTCGTACCCAATCATTACAAAGTGGAGGTGTTCAACCTGTTGCTAATGATGAATCTAAAATCAATCAATCGATTAATGGTGATGATATTTCAACTTTACAAAGTGGACCAGTTGGTGGTGTAACTCCAGTTTTAGCAGTTAATAATGAAACAGGACTTGAAACTACCAATACTAATGGGCCAGAAGGTGAAGGTGAAAATGGTGATTTGACTGCCAGTGGTGGAGAAACTACAATTGAAGGTGATGAAACTAAAGTTGAGCATGAAGATAAATAAAGAGGTTAGATCCTTTTTTTGCATTATACGAAGAATATCTTTCTTTTAATAGGATTTCTTTGATTTATCTCTCTACCTACTTTTTCTATATCTTTTTATATTTGCTTCTATCACTGTTTTATATATATATATGATCTTACTTTTATACTATTTATATGTTTTACTATTACAAGAAAAATAAATAAAAATTAAAACTTATTTCTCGATATTATTACTATTATTTTTATAAAATGATAATGTATATTATTAATATATATTTATATTTTGATTATTATGAAACAGATATGAATTTAAACAATGATAATGATGAAAGTCTTAGACAACAACACCAGAGTTTGAAGCAATACGTGGCCATAAATCAGCACATTCTTTAGCAACTGGACCAGTAATGGCAGAACCTTTCATTTCACCCTTTGGATTGACAATGACACCGGCGTTATCTTCGAAATATAAGTAAACACCATCCTTTCTTCTCCATGGTCTAGATTGTCTGATGACAATGGCTGGCATAACTTTCTTTCTTAATTCTGGCTTACCTTTTTTAACAGTAGCCATAACCATATCACCGGCTGAAGCAGCTGGTAATCTGTTTAATCTAGCACCTACACCTTTGACGGCTAAGACATATAAATTTCTAGCACCAGAGTTATCAGCACAGTTCATGACAGCACCGACTGGTAAAGCTAACTATAAGAAAATTAATTGTTAGTATATTTAAATCTTTAATTAAAAGGTTTAGCAAGTGAAGTTCTAGAAAAGTAAATCGTTATGTAAAAGGTTTTGAAGTGAATAAATTATTGAGAAGATGACAAGTACGTTTGAGTTGGATTGAGGGATTTGTTTATTCGATTTCAATGATACTCTTTATGATTTTCTTGTAGGTTAATGAAAATTAGTGATGGATGATTTGTTGATAAATCTTACGATGAGATGAAAATATTGATGACATCTGACTAATATGATGGATTCAAACATGGATTTGATGGTTTTTCATTCTGATTTGCTAGTGTGGTTGGCGAATGAATGGATATTGTTGAATTACTTTGAATAAATCATTTCACTATTTAAATCGTATTGAAAACTTATTAGTGGTAGATGTTGGATTATTCTTTCGTATTATTGATATTCCTGAATGACTCTTCTACAATATTTATTGAATTTATTCTTTCTCTTCATCTCTTTTACAGTTATAACTGTCATTATTGATGGACTTCATTCTCTCTTCTCGTCATTTAAACATTTCATATTTCACATTTTGACTTTACTTCTTGAACACTTGATTGATTCATAAATTATGATAATAAATAAGGGGGGCACACATACAGACATACGGAATTTGTTACCGGAAGCACCTGAACCAGACATTTTTGTATTGTTATTTAGTTGGTATGATGTAAAAAGGTAACTGTTTAAAAGAAACTTCCTTTAAATTTTTTATATTTTTGTTAACCTCAAACTAACTAGGCGATACATCTTTGAAAAAAAAATTTTCGTTACTATGAGAAGAGACATTTATTTAGAATGGAGACATTTATTGTGTACGATGTCGTACACAATTTAAAGTGCGCACTACATTTAACTATGTAAATGTATTGGGTTTACCCGCACTGTTAGGGCTCTAGACCCGCACTGTACTGTTTCCACGTGATCGATTTTTACAATTCTTGGTAATTTATATGGTATCGTATTACTAAGTTAAACTAATATTAGTTCATGGTCAATTGACGGCAACGTTACAATTGATATCTGGAAGTTTGAATTTTGTTTAAATATGGTAAGGTAAGATGATATAAGACATATAATAAGGTATTCACTATTTGCTAATATTCGTTGACAATGGGAAGTTCGGAGTTTTCTAGCTACATGGCGTAAATATCAACTATCCGTAATCTTGACTAGCCGTCTAAAGAAAGCTAAGCTAACTGTATTAATCTAATCTTTCTTACTTAAACTGATTGTCCCTCTTAGATGAATCTAAATTGTGATTTATGTAGATCTTTCTAATTGGAAAAAATTCAAATTGTTAAAAACTTGAAGGAAATTGAATTGACCCTATAAAAATAGTAACAATGATAATTCTGAACTACATTCCCACAAACTTAAGAGTCAAAATTGGTAGTTCCATATCAGTTGTAATCAATTACCAGTTACATTTGCCGACAACGGGATGGTCAGTGGAAACGATATACCAAACTTCACATAAAAGGAAATTAAATCCCTATCAAGATAAAGAAATGCGGAACTCGTTGCCCACAGAACTCTCAATTGAAAAGCGAAAGGGAGAAAAAAGGGATACTATAACCTCCACATAATGAAACATAATAATAAAAAAAGATATTTTGTGAGCTGTGTTCCTGTGACCTGGAGAGATTTGGTTCAATATTTATACTCTTTTGTTGTAAATTTTAGTTGTGAAAAATGAGTGTGGAATATTTGCATTAAAAAATTTAAATTCCGCCCCTACCAAGTTATATACAGGTTTTACTGATAAGGCACTATGTTTCTACACCCCATACGAATGCGGATAAGAAATCAAACATATTTTGATTTACGGGGTTAGTCTGAAAACAATTAAATCCATTAAGATAAATATAATTCAATATTTCAAATTGAATTCAAACCAATTAACTTTACCATTCATAGAGACAGATACACTGATAAATATATACATACAAATGACTGTTCCTAAAACAAATTATAAAAAGATCGCCGCTCAAAAGCTTAAGCAAAGAGACGCTAAATTCATTTCAAAATGGTTGATTCCTGAATCTGCCCTTCCAGCAAAGGATACTAAGGATGTCTTACCATGGATATCTAAATCAGGTTACTTGACTGACTTAGAACTTGAGATTACTGAATCAACTGCAACTAAGATTCTTGAAAATATCAAATTTAAACAATGGTCAGCTTATCAAGTTGCTTCAGCCTTTTGTCATCGTGCTTCAATTGCTCATCAATTAACTAACTGTCTTACTGAAGTATTCTTTGAGGATGCTCTTGAAACTGCTACTGCTTTAGATAAACATCAAGAAGAAACAGGTGATGTGATTGGACCATTACATGGATTACCAATCTCTTTAAAGGATAATTTCAACATTAAAGGTCAAGCTACTACTATTGGTATTGTTAATTTCTGTTTTAATCCAGAATCATTTGAAGAAGATGCTGTATTGGTTAAATTATTGAGAGAAAGAGGAGCTGTGTTTTATGTTAAGACAAATGTTCCTGTCGCTATGATGATGCCAGAATCAATTAACCACATTTGGGGTAATACAGATAATCCCATGAATAGATTACTTAGTGCTGGTGGATCCTCAGGAGGTGAAGCTGCATTAATCAAGTTAAGAGGTTCAATTATCGGTGTTGGTCTGGATATTGGTGGTTCAGTACGTATTCCAGCTTCATTTCAAAATTTATATGCTATAAAACCAACTTTTGGTAGGTTCCCAACTTATGGAGCTAGATCAGGTTTAGCAGGGCTCGAATCAGTCAGTAGTGTTAATGGGCCATTAACTAATACTTTGGAAGATTTGGAATTTTATTGTAAATCAGTTGTTGATTGTGAGCCATGGTTATATGATGGTAAATGTATTGAAATTCCATGGAGAAAAATTGAATTACCAGAGAAATTAAACATTGCCATATGTGCTGATAATCTTATTGTTAGACCAACTCCACCCATTAGAAGAGGTGTTTCCATGGTTAAGGAAGCTTTAATTAAAGATGGTCATGATGTCATCGATTGGGATCCAACTGATCATTTAAGATTATCTGATATTATCACAAGTTTCTTCTTAAGTGATGGAGGTGTTCATGTTATCAAAGAAACTGAAGCAACGGGTGAGACTTTATTTCCTTATATGGAAATGTATGGTACCACTCCAGAAATGAAAGTTTCAGAATTATGGAAATTACATGTAGAAAGAACTACTTTGATTAAAAAGTATCTTGATAGATGGTTAGCTACTGCTGCTCTTACTAAGAATGGAAAACCAATTGATGCAATTATTACACCGGTCACTCCATTTCCAGGAAATCCAAATGGTAAATTCCATGATAGTGTAGCTTATACATCACCATTCAATTTATTAGATTATTCAGTTGGTATTTTCCCTGTAACCAGAGCTCATAAAGATTTAGATCCAGTTGATGAATCAAGTACTAATTATTGTGCAACAGATAGTAAAGTTTGGAAAGATTATAATGCTGAAGAAAGTCATGGTGGTGCAGTTGCTTTACAAATTGTTGGAAGAAAATTCCAAGAAGAGAAACTTATTGAAATGATGAAAGTTATCGATGAACTTATCAATTACTCTGATTAGATAGTTAATTACTTAATAATGTTTAATACACAGATATAATCAATTTAACTTAATCAATTTGTAGCCAATCTTACTACGGAGAGTTTGCTTCTTCAAAGATAGGACGTCGGAAATAATTGATATAGTTCCGTGTATCTTTGAGTTAAAAGATTAACTGTAGATAGAGTTTAAATTAAACACACCACCGGTGACAAAACATGGGGTGTCAAAATTTTATTTTTCACAGCCATTAACGGCGACGGAATGTGAATTATATTTTATCACACAAAGCCGCAAGAGCTAACTATAACTACGCAAATTTTATTATATGCGGGAAACGACGTACGAATATAATGTATGACTCTAAGATTGGGATTGTTTAAAAGATAGGAATGATAATGGTTTAACAGATAAGGAGGGTGGGGGTGAAAAGGTTATCATATCAGAGATAATGGTGATTGTAAGATTTCTCCCTCGAAAGTATTCTTTAGTTACTCAAATTAGGTAAACTTATCTGTATTTGTGTTTCGTATTCATAGCATCTGCATAAAATAATTTCAAATCCCTATACGAGCAACTGTATAAATAAAGCCCTAAAATACATCTCAACCTATATCATTTTTTGAAACTCATCCTTGGTTTGAAGATTAAGCGGTAGTAATTGTTCAACGAGAGATAGAAAAGAAACCATGACGAGTGCTTTTCAAAAGTTAAAAATCAGTATCTGGGGTAAAACTCCTGAAGATCCTAAGGAAGCCAAGTTATTATTCAAATTAGATTGGTTTATTTTAAGTTATTGTTGCTTGGTATATTGGATCAATTATTTAGATAGAACCAATTTATCCAATGCTTATGTTTCAGGTATGAAACAGGATTTAAATATGGTTGGTGATGAGTTTAATATTATGAATACTTGTTTTACAGTTGGTTATGTGGTTGCTTTAGTTCCTCATAATTTGATTTTGTTAAAGATTAGACCAAGATATTGGTTAACCTTTTGTGCTTTTGGTTGGGCAGTTTTAACACTTTCAATTTATAAAGTTACGAGTGTTAGACAAATTTATGTTATAAGGTTTTTTACAGCTGTATTTGAAGCTGTCACTTTCACCGGAGTTCATTTAATTCTTGGATCTTTCTATGAAGAAGATCTTTTGCCATTTAGAAGTGCAATTTTCACCAGTTCAGGATTAGTGGGTTCGATTTTCTCAGGATTTTTACAGTCGGCAATTTATTCTAATATGGACGATTATAGAGGTATTGCAGGTTGGAGATGGTTATTTATTATTGATTTTATAATCACGATGCCTATTGTAATTTATGGATTTATATTTTTCCCTGATCCACCTCAAATTAGAAAAGCTTTTTATTTCACTGATGAAGAACATGAAATGTTACTTGCTAAAATTCATAAGCCAAAATATGATAAATTCGATTGGTCGGTATTTAAACGTTTATTTGCTAATTGGCATTTTTATTTCTTTTCATTTTTATTCGCTATTGGTGGTGAAAACGAATCATTCCCCATTAACTCTTTGTTTGCCATTTGGTTACAATATTATGATTATCCGGTCTCTGATAGAAATCATTATCCAATGGGTGTATTTGGTACTGGGATTTTCTTTACCTTAGCTTCGGCTGTTTATATTAATGTAACGGGTGGTAAATATCATTGGCATATTGGGGTTTATATTATGGCTATTATGTTATTATCATCAATTCTTTTATTAAGTGCACCAAGTAATAATGCAGCAGTATTTATTGCCCATTATTTAAGTGGAGCAGCTTATGCTGGACAAACAGCTTATTTCGCATGGGCAAACGTGGTTTGTGCTGATGATTTACAAGTTAGATCGATTGTATTAGCATCAATGAATATGTTTAGTAATGCCGTTAATGCATGGTGGCTGATTGTTTTTTATAATGTTGATACTGCTCCTAAATTTGTGAAAGGGTGTATTGCTATGATATGTACAGCTACCACTACAGGTATAACTTGTTTTATAATGAGATACTTACAAAAGAGAGATGAGGCATTAGCTGCTGGACTTGATGATTTTGAAGAAGTGATGGGAGTAGAGAAGAATTCAATTGATTCTTCAACTGGTGAAACTGAAGAAGTTATAGGTGAGAAATCTAATAATGTAATGGTCAAGGTTGCATCTGATAATTCTCATAGTGATTAAATTTATTATGTTATTTATAAGTTGGAGTTGTATTTAGTTAGTTTTGGTTTAAATATTCAGATTCTAATATATTTTTGTTTACAGTTAATTTTTAATTTCGCAGTAAAAATATAATTTGTTGAAAGGTTAAAAAATAATTGCAGCAAACAAATTAACAGTTGTAGAGAGAACAGTTCTAATGAAGTGGATATTGAGAACATCTTTGAGTGAATATCAGTATCTTTTAGGATGAATGATCTTTAACATCTAGAAATCCACTATCTTTCGTTAAGTCCAACCAAAACAAACAAAGTCTACAAGTCAAGTTCCTCGACGCAGGTTTATGTCAAAGAACGCAACCGAAGCGACAAACATGCAAACCCACAACAATGCAAAACAACCATAACAACTTAAATCTAGAACTGGTTGTAAATCGATATCTTGATTAGTGTAAATTTTACCCTAAGTAGATAGTTGTTGATATTTCAGTTTGAGTTAAATTTCAGTTATTTTGGCGAAGATGATACACGCTTCGAGAGAGAATTGATCTTTAATTCCTTATATGTGCGATATCGCCTCATATTCACCGCCTTCTATTTCCAAGACTTTAGGAGGTCTAACCATTGCTTCCAGATCGAATTTCAATTTCAATTACTATTCCTTCTACTTCTTCTTCGAGAATAGCTTCCAAATTTCAGACACGAACTTACACATTCGATGCTATTACTGATTGGCTTTGATTTCACATGTTATTCACGCTCTCTCCTCTAAATCATTTTGGAAACTTTACTTTACATAAATATAATATTATTAACTTAAGTTTATTATTAATTTGGAATGACAATTATACACACATTCATACATACATACATACAACATGAGAAATTAAAATTAAAGAAGTAAGTAGAAAAATAAAATTAAAAAAAAAATAGTAATAATAATAGTAGAAAAATTAATTTATAAATATATGCCTTAGAATTATATCCCGTTCAACAGTATTGAACTAATTAACCTCCAATATATAACGAATATTGGGAATCTTTTTTTACGTCTTCGTAGTATAGAAATTTTGATGTTATATTAGGATGGGGGTGGGAATATAGTAACGTTAATACCCAAAGATTAAAATAAAAAAAGAACGATGATGAAATGCTATGATGATGATGATTTTTGTATTTTTGAAATATTTTGTAAAATGCTAATTATTGACCACTTTTAATGATCCTGGTTGTCTGGCAATCATATCTGGTAAAGATCCATTACTTAATCTTCTTCTACCATATTCCGGTTGTTGGAATTGATGTTGGATTTGATTATTTTCATCTCCTAATACTGGAGATCCCATACCGGCAATAGTTGAATTTAATGATGGATCATTGCTATGATTAATTATTTTTGAACCTGATCTACTATGTTGACCACTTCCACCATTATTTATAATAGCGAATCCTTGATATGAATCATGATCTTCTGATTGAGTACCAGACAGGGATGAATAATTATGTTGATGATTTTGATTTTGATCTTGACCTTGTTGTTGTTGTTGTTGTTGTTGAGAAGTATCAAAATGATTATAACCGGCTGATAATAAGAATGGATTTGGACCAATCATAGGTGGAGGAGGAGGTTCTAAACCACCAGCCTTTTCATTCATATGAGCTCCAGATAATGTATATTCATCATCTTCATAATCATCATCATCATTATTTCTTCTTCTTCTCCAAAGGAAAAAGATTAAACCACCGATAAGTAATCCTAATCCGATGGCTCCACCAACAGCAGCACCAGCAATACCACCAGCAGATAATTTACTTCCACCATGTGATGCAGATCCTGAATGGGATGAGGATGGAGATGGACTTGAAGATGACGAAGATGTTGGGGTGGAGGAAGTACTTGATGGAGATGAATTTGAATCTGGAGATGATGATGGATCAGCAGTGATGGTTTTATAAACAATTGATTCGATTGGACTTCCTGATGGATCTGTAGTAACGGTTGAGAAGAGGGTTATTTTATTTTGACTGGTAGTTGAACCTGTATTTGTATTTGTGTTTGTATTAGTAGTAGAAGTGGTTGGTGATGAAGTAGTTGAAGTTGAAGTTGTTGAAGTTGAAGTAGTTGATGTTGAAGTTGATGTGGTTGAAGTTGTGGAACTTGATTCGGGAGAATCTTGGACATCAGCATTAACATAAACCATATAATAACCATTACCACCACAATTTTCATATGGATATCCTTGACATGGAATATTACAATTCAGAGATTGATCAACTTGATTGCTAATATCAGGAGCATCATTACCACAATAACAATTCTTACCTCCAATCAATGCTGCTATTCTTGAATTGGGACACTGTTGTTCACAATATCCTGAACTTTGGAAAGTATAATCATTATTATAAGATATAGCTGATACATCTGATGATGGATAACAACCTGATAAAGCCCACGAAGCTGATATGGAAGATTTGGTTAATATTAGAAGCAATAAAGAAGATTCGAGGAATCTAGATTTATGATTGAGTAACATTATGAATTACTTTGGTATATGCTATGATGATGAGTTTTAATTATTTAGTGAAGTTTTTAAAATGGGGGGTTTAAAAATAAGTAGTGCTGGTTTGGGGTGCGAGGGAAATTAATATGATGAGTAACACTAATATGGGATGATATTGAATTGAATTGAATTGAATTGAATTGAGGTTGATGAAATGAAAAGTCTATGAAAGGAACGAGTGAATGATTAGATGAATGAATGGAAGGAAGGAGTAATTATAAATGATCGTATGGACTTTTCCCTTTAAAACTCAAAAAAAGGATGATAATAAATAAAAAGGAGCTTGTGGGTAAAAATAGAAATAAATTATTTTGTCTTGTCCCTTTTTTTCTGGTTAGGCTTTTCTCACTAAAAGATAAATCTCTCACTGTGATTTTTTAGTCAGATTTTTTTACAGATGACGTTAAAAAAATGAATAACGAGTTATTTGAAAAGAAGAATAATAAGAAGTTATAGTAGTGAGTAATTTCTACTAACTTTTGAATAAGTTGGATCGATTCAAGTAGGTATATATAATATGTTTGACTTTTTCTTTGTTACCCTGACTTTGTAATTGTTTTGTAACAGGGGGATCCTTTAATTTGTTTTGTGATACTGTTTTGATGAGTTCAGATTGGTAGTGATGGAATAGAGCTAAAAGTAATGAATGGATGGGGATGATTCAAATTATCATACACCTTGATTAATATGATTATACAAAAGGACTAAGTAAACTATATAAAATCTCTATATTTTGGAAATGTAAAATTATATATACTTTTTCATTCACCAACAAACATCCAAAATTCCACTACAATTACAATAGTTTATTATGATACATAATTATTTATCTGAAATTTTAACTTCCTTTTTTTTTTTTTTTTTTTTTTCCTTCGAGCAGCAGACAAAAATTTCTTTTTATTTTTATTTTTTAATGTTTCAATTTTTTGTGATTCGTTTTGAGAATTATTTTTTGGCAAAGCTCAAAACGGAAATTCTGTTAACAAATCAGGTCAAGATTTATCCACATTTTTCAAATAAACAATCAACCTCATAATAATAAAATAACAACATTATTAATTAAGCAATTTATCTCCACATTATATTCAATTATTATTTTACTCATTTGATGTGTTGATTCCATTGATTCATATTCATTAACCTTCTCTTACTCTTTAATTGACATTTTTCCATATAATATTATTAGTCATTTTAATCGAATATGGCTAAATTAATAACATCTATAATCCAATCGAGTTAGGTACGGGTAGTAATTATCAACCGAATACCATATAATTCCATTAGATTCAACATGGATTCATGATAAGAAATAGGAACCTTTTGGCGATATATAAGATTTTAATAACAACACACCCCTACATGGGTAGAGGGGTAATACTTTATTAAAGATTACATATATATTTTTTGTATGTAGTAGCCCTTATCAGCAAAAAAAAGGATACGTAACATACTGTACATCCCCTACTGAGAGTAAACGGAAGGGGACCTTAATTGCTCTACTGAACTCATTATTTTATAATACTATTGAATTTTGGTGATGTATTACATATTCGATAGAAACGCCAAATCTGATAATTTTCATTATAAATAAACAAACATATCTTATCACTATAACAACCAACAACTCAAATCCTATAATAAACAAATCTCCTGCATACAGAAAGGGTCTAAATCAAATTAATTTATTACTCGTGCCTCAATCGATGGAAAAATTAAAAGTAACATGTACATATTAATTATATACACTCCTCACGTCCACTCCATCTTATGAATTATTTTATTCACTTGCAGCAACACATTTAGGTTTTGAGAGGTGTATTATATACAGGTTGTGTTTGATTTAAAGGATCTGTTTAAATCATATGAGAATAAATTATGAATAAACTCAATCTTGCGATCTACTATGAATTATTTCACACTATCAACATCAACAATGATTTGATCTACTAGTGTAAAAATATGAAGCATCCCCTTACCAGACCATCTCCATACCCTCAATCTCTTCCATTTTTAATATTGGTTTCATTTTCTTAACTTGTGACGTATAATCTCATCTTGGCAAGAGTTTTAACCATAGGATTTAAAATCTTACTATAATTAATTAGTTAATTTAAACGGACGATTCTATCAACGTTATAGGTAAATTCAAACTCATCGCAACCTACATCACCATAATCATAATATCATGAAAGGTGATGATGATGATGATGATGATGATTTATTGTTCTTCATCTAACATGCCACTTTTCCTCATCTCATCTACACCTAAATATCTAACATAAATGAACTAAAAAGCTTAACTCTTTAATATTCCGTTTCAGGAGTTACTTCAACCTAAACTAAAGCCAACCCCATCACCTCCCCTCCATTCTTCAACCTCATCTTTGAAACCATTATTAGTCTGAATATTATGATACGATACTTTTAATGGCTTAAATATTTTAAAGGTGCGACAGAAAAACAAGTAAATAGTCAAAGCTTAATTTTATATGGTAGCTCACCATTAATGTTTGATTACATCATTCTTATTAGTCCTGTATTGGCAAGTAAGAGGTGGATTGAGTTTTTTGAACAGTTAATTGAATAAATATCACGATTGGTATCAATATATCCATTCAATGAAGTACTAAACCAAATTCATTGCAGTCAAAGAGATCTGGTTCATCCTAACCCTAATAGTTAACATTAAGTTCTCATCTTCTCAGAAAAAAAAAGCGACAAAAAATCTCCACCACAAAAAAACAAATAGAAAATTTTTTCTACTTAGAGTAAACCACTTCTCTTCTTCTTCTTCTTTATGTCAATGAGGATATAAAGGGAAGACTTATAATTTTTGAGTAATGATGTCAACATTACTGAGAAGACCTGGTAGTTTGTACCTTAATCCTTAGATTAAGAATCCCTTTTCGCTAACCACGATCATTTTTAAATTGAAAAATATTTATTCCGTAGATCGTTGTTTGATAGTAGTTGGGCTAACATTCTAATTTGTAATGATAATGATTCATGTTTGAATTTGTAATTGATATATTAGTAGATCTCTCTGATACAGTCTGATATTGTCAGAGTTCGTACTATCAATCGTACTGATTGTCTAATGACCGTAGCCTTCAACTTTTTGATAGATTTTGCTAGGCCCAAAAATATGGCAACAGCAAAAAAAAAAGACAGGTCAATCAAAACTTTTGATACCGTTGTCCCCCATAATCAATCAAAACTACATAGACCATGACCACATCATCAATCAAGTCAATCCAATACACGTTGAATCAATATGATCAACAACTACGTGCGTTACCCATACCGAATCTTCAAACTTATTCTGCCAAAGATGTTTGTCATACTACATCAAGTTTAACTTCACCATATTTATTTAAATTTAAATTACATCAATTATCTAATCATATCAATAATCTATTTGTATTGTTTAAACAGATAGATATCAATCATACCAATAAAGCCCAATACCAAGAATTATCAAAACAATTCAATTATTTGATTAATGATTGGTTAGATGAACGGTTATTCATCGTTGATAAGTTAATTAGTGAATTTGAATTATCAAATTCACCCACCCCAATCACGACCCCATCCACATCTCAAGAAGAGGCCATTAAATCCACGAATACAGCGACTTCCAATATCTCTTCCACCACATCAGTCGCTACAGGTAGTAAAGCTAGTGAAGGAGAAGATTTAAACTCCTTACGTCAAAGATTACTTTCGAATAAATCAACCAAACTTGATGAATCAGGTACAACATCATCTCATAATGACTACCACGAATCATTACAATCAGACATCATAAATGAATTATCCCAATTAACTTCATCGTTACGAAACTCTGCATATACTTTAAGTTCCAAACTTCTAAATGAAGATATGACAACGTTAAATGAATCTCAAGAGAATTTACTTAAAAATATGAGTTTTTTTAAAGTTGTAAGTCAAAATTTAAATAATTATTTGGGCAATAAGGATAATTCAAGTATTTCTATTTGGTTCTTGTTGAAAGTTACCGTTGCTATTGTTGTTAGTTTCCTTTTTATAATTTTGATAATTAAAATTATACCAAGTCTTTAAAAGTGAAAAAAAAAACTGGAGATAAACTGATTTTACAAGATACTTTATAACATCAAAGAAATAAGTTTTATTAAAGTAAATGATTATGAAGAAGAATAATAAAATAGTGATAGATAAAGCTATGGACAGAAAAGAAAGGAATATAAAAAATTATGATAAAAAATGGTAAGAATATATATATATAGAAAGGAAACATAAATACAAAAAAAAGAAGAAAAAGAACAATAATATATATATATATATATAATAGTAATAGTAGAAGGAAAGAAATACTTTAATAATAATAAATAAATAATAGCATAGCAAGAACATTAATCATATTTGTATATTTTTTTTTTATATTTTTTTAATATAATTGAAATCGATTGGATTGAATGAAGTTTCGTTATAAATAAATTTTTTTCTTCTTTTAATTTTTAAACTGTGTATTGTTTTATTGGTTAAACAATATAAATATGATATTACGTCTTTTCTTTTAGTCTGTTCTGTTGTGTTTTGGTTTTCTGTCATATACATATATCTTATGTATGTATGTGTATATATCTGTGATAAAAAATAGTCATTCTTCAAATGTAAAAATAATATGCTTTCAATGATGGGTGCAAGGTAAAATAAATGGAACAAAATAATATTAAAAAAGGAAAGGAGGATGGGGAAAACAATATACCATAGGAAAATTAATTAGTTAAAATGAATTCAATATAAAAATGCCAGTAAATGAAAATTGGTGGGGTCGTAGGTAATAAATAAGTAAATAAATAAGCCAACATACAAGTGGAATATGGAAAAACAAAAATAATAAAAGCAAACAAAATTAATGAATCAAAGATTAGATTTCATCTCCAATAACACCACCAACATTTGGATCTTCACCACCAAAATCATTATCAGAGAATGATTGATTAGATCCATTATCAAGACCATTAAGTAAACCTTGTGGTTGTTGTTGTTGATGTTGTTGATGATTATTATTATTGTTTTGATTTTGGTTTTGGAATTGTCTTGGTAAATTACCACATCTATCCTTACCAAAATTAATCTTTAAATTTTTATAATCTTCAAATGATTTAATTCCATCAATGGCTTTAATAGCATTACCAATATTAACAAAATTAATAAAAGCACAATTCTTTTCTTCTAAATAATTAATTTGTTCAATATCACCAAATTTAGTAAAATCATCTCTTAATTTTTGAGGATTATAATATTCAAAATCAATAATATTTCCAATATAAATATTTCTTGAAGCACCATTAGAAACAGCTAATGATAAAGCATTTGATAATGGACCAGAATGTTTACCCCAACCAACTTTAATTCTTCTATTATGAATGGTTAAACCATGTAATTGACACATAGCAAAGAATTGAGCAGCTGCAATTGGATCAATAAAAGTAATGAAACAAACATGTCTTTCTTTTAAAAATCTAATACTTTGTAATAAACCACCTCTAACCACATTACAAATTTCTTCAACTGAAGAATCTTGATGTAAATTACCTAAATAAACCGTTCTATTACCTAAATTATTAGCACCACCAGCTTGAGTTGCAATTTGAGCAGCAGCAGCAGATTGTTGAACTAAAGCAGATGAAATAAATTCACGATCAGCAGCAGTAACAATATGTTCCATACCTGGAGCTAAACCTAAATATTGAGCTGCATTATGTTGTTGAGTTTTAGTTATAAATGCACATCTATCTTTACCATAAAAACATTTTTTATCTAAATATTTTTCTTTTAATGGTAAATTTGCTACACATCTAATAGCACTTAAAATTGATAAGAAATGAATAAATGCAATTCCCTTTTCTGGAATGATTTTAATACAATCAATAATTCCATAACATGATAAATCTTCTCTTAATTCCGGTTCAGTAATAACTTCCCCTGTAACTGGATTATTTAAATTACCAAGATAAACATTTCTAGTAGCACCATCTCTTTGAATAGCTTCTAAAACTGCAGGTAAAATTGGAGAATTTTTTCCCCAACCAATTCTAATATCATGACCTTTAATATTTAATTTTTTTAAAATACAATCAGAATGAAATAATAAAGCAGATTGATGATCAATAAATGAAATAAATGCACAATTTTTAGCTGGTAAGATTTTAACACTTTCTAAAATACCGGATCTAACATAATCTAATAATTCATTTGGTTGAATATCATTTGGAATATTACCTAAATAAACAGTTCTTGAAGGAGCAGCCGAAATATTACCTTGTTGAGAACCAGTGGTTGAACCATTAGCTCCAATACCAGCTCCTGGAGATCCCACATTAAGATTACCATTGGCATTAAGATTATTCGAACCTCCATAGATTAAATCACCTTGTAAACCACCATTAATTGATCCAGGACCAGAATAAGAAGGATTATTATTGTTATTATTATTATATTGTAATTGATTAATATCACCTCCATTATATTGACCATTTGATAAAGGATTAATTAAATTAGAAGCTCCAGAACCATTATTAGTAATGAAAACTCCATCTTCATTATAAAATTCATTACCACCATTTCCATTTGAAGTATCAAAACCAAATGCATTAGAAGAATCAGGAATTGGAGCTCCTGGAACTGAACCATGAATATTGTTAGAAATTTGTTGAGGAAGACCATTGGCATATTGAGGATAATCATAAGATGAAGGTCTTGAATCAATGGATGAAGCTTGAACCGAACCACCTAAATTAGCCATTAATTGATCATCTGGAGTATGAGATTGAGGTTGGGATTGTTGTTGTTGTTGTTGCTGGGATTGTTGTTGATAATATTGAGGATAATAAGGTTGACCAATGTATTGTTGGCCCATACCTTGATATGGATCGTAATAAGACATGATTTAATATAGTTTTTTTTAAAAAATATGTTTTTTTTTTGGAATGAAAAATTTTTGTATGTCTTTATAAGTTATTATTATTTTTTTTTTAAAAAAAAATCACCAATTTGATAATATATAAGACCCTTAAATGAAAAAAGTAAAAAGTAAAAATGGAATAATACTAGTTTTTTGATTTTGAAAAATGAAATATGTACAAAGAAACTAAACCGACCAACTAGGAAATAAAATTAAATTGAACTGTGAAATAGTTGGTGTGTGAAAAATGAATTTAACTTATAAATTAAATTAAATTAAATTAAAGGAACACTCTAGATGATTTGATAAATAACAAAAGCAAAGATGAAATAAGTTTTGTTGTTGATGTTGAATTGTATATTGTTCTTAAAAACTTTTGCAATGTCTTTTTTTGTTTGTTTTGGAATAATCTATTCTTTTTTTATTTAAAATGTTTTAGTTTTTGTATAATGATAAACACTAATGATAACCCCCAAAATATATTATTATATAGGATAATAATAAATGATAAAATGAAAAGGAAAGAAGTAAAGAAACTATCAAAAAGGAAAGGAAAACAAAGTAAAAAGAAAGAAACAGTATTAGCCAAAAAGGGAACAAGGGAAACAAAAAAAAAAGGTAAAAATGAAACACGTCAAAACAAGAACAAGGAAATCAAAGTTGTTGTAATATAAATGATTATGAATGAAAAGGAAACAAAGTTAAACTGAAAAGAGAATGTCTTGTATCGAGTGTGATGATTGTTTGATGTAGAATGAAAGATGGCAAATTATGATGGATGGGGTTGTGAAACGAAGATGCGATCGATCGGATGAGATGGAATGGAATGAGTTGAAAATGAGGTTTTTTTAAAGGAATCAAACGATTGAAAGCTTTTGATGAATGGATCTATTCGCTTCTACTTGATATGAATCACCAGTTAATCTAACTAGTCAAACAGTAAAATAGGATCCTAAATTTAGAGATCGATCAGAAACAGCCTAAAAAGCAAAAAAAAAAGATGATCTGACCTTTTTTAGCGGCGGGAAATGAAAAAAGAAAAAAGGGAAAGATATAAGTGACACACTAGTAGTAAGACGTATCGTATGTATGAAATGAACTTTAATGAATTAGAAACACTTAACTTAATAAGCACTTCTCTAATGATGATTTGATTGATTAGAAAGAAGGAAAGGGAAAGAAGAAGAAAGAAGAAAGAAGAAGAAGGAAGAAGAAGAAAAAGTGCTGTAAAAAAAGTTTTCCTGTCACTCTCACCACAAACTCTCAGAAACTCTCAGAAACAGAACTTCACTTTTTTCACAATACACATCCTTTTTTTTTAATTTTGTTCTGTTGGATTATTGTCGTACCAAAATATAATTACGACATAATGTCTCCATACTAAATAATCAAATAAATAGTTAATGTGAATGGCTCCCTCCATCACACGACCCATTTTTCATTGTTAACTTGCTATAATGAAATATACAATACCCTCGGGTCGGACTAACTCTAAGGAACAATGTATAGTTTACTTTTAGTAATTGTATTAGTTTACTTTAATTGACAGCAATCGACAGTGGACTCAGGGGTATGTACTTAGTAGTATCATTTATCCTAACTACTGTTCAGTAGTCTTACGCACGGATATACTTCACTACAAGTTATAATGAATCTAGATTCATTATAACTTCTAGTATAGTAATGTAATATATTATATTCTATCATAAGACTCAAATCCAATTCTAAACTGACTAACTTCCTTTATAAACTACACATGTCACTCCGGTACACTGCCAATAATACTCTCCCACCTTAAAAATTGTTGGCAAAAAAATATAAAAAATGCGGCAAAAAAAATATATTTTGCAGCGGGAAGTCAAAAAAATAATGAAAAACCAGGCCATGAATTCAAATAGATCTCATGATATCGGTGTAATCTGGAGTTTTTATGTAAAATAATCTCCCATATAACTGTAATAAATGATTCCGTGATGTAATTCATCATATGTAAGTGTAGTGCCTCATAAGAGCAAAATATTATAAAGTCACTTCATTATCCCCTCCATTGATATAACCCCATACCTCAAACCACTCAACTACCAAAACAATGTCAATTCCAACAACTCAAAAAGCAATTGTGTTTGAATCTTTTGGAGGTCCTTTGTTATACAAAGATATCTCTGTTCCTGCCCCTAAGCCAAATGAACTTTTAGTCCATATCAAATATTCAGGGGTTTGTCATAGTGATTTATATGCTTGGAAAGGTGATGTTCCATTACCTATCAATTTACCTCTAATCGGAGGTCATGAAGGGGCAGGTGAAGTAGTAGCCATGGGTGAAAATGTATCTGATTGGAAAATTGGTGATTTAGTAGGAGTTAAATGGCTTAATAGTTCTTGTTTAACATGCGAACATTGTATGAATGGAAGAGAAACTGTATGTCCTAATGCTGACATAACTGGATTCACTCATGATGGAACTTTTCAACAATACTCTACTGCTGATGCAATTCAAGCTGCCAAATTCCCCAAGGGAACAGATTTAGCTTCAGCAGCTCCTATTTTATGCGCAGGGATAACCGTCTATAAAGCTTTGAAAACAGCTGATATGATCCCAGGTCAATGGGTTGCAATATCTGGTGCTGCTGGTGGATTAGGATCTTTGGCCGTACAATATGCCAAAGCAATGGGATATAGAGTAGTAGGTATTGATGGTGGAAAAGAAAAAGGTGAATTTGTTAAATCCTTAGGAGCAGAAGCTTATGTTGACTATTTATCATCGAAAGATGTAAGTAACGAAGTTAACACAATAACCGAAGGTGGTGCTCATGGTGTACTTAATGTATCAGTTTCAACTTCTGCCATGCAACAATCTTTAGAATATGTCAGAGTAGCTGGTACTGTAGTATTGGTTGGATTGCCGGCCGAAGCAACTATCAAAACATCCGTATTCGACGCCGTTATTAAAACCATCACCATCAAAGGTTCAGCAGTTGGTAACAGAGCAGATACAGCTGAAGCCATTGATTTCTTTAATAGAGGATTAGTCAAATGCCCTATTAAAATTGTGGGATTATCTGAAATTGCTCAAGTCTACAAATTATTGGAACAAGGTAAAATATTAGGTAGATATGTTGTTGATACTTCGAAATAGGATTGTGTATTCATAATATATACTTTTGTTTTAATCTTCATCAGATGAATAATCTGTTTCAACCTCTTTTTGACTTATATCAATAGCTTTCTTTTCATTTTCATTGTTTTGATCCTTTTTGTCTGGCTCTTCCTGATCACTTGATCCATAATCAGTTTCTAGTTCTTCATTTTGACTAATATTGGATTTTATTGAACCTACACCAGCTAAACTATCTTCAACCACTTCATTCGATGATTTATAACTCTCTGAAATCTCGTCATTCTGCCTTTGCTCTTCGTCTAGCTCTTTCTCTTGTTCTTCCATCTGTTCTTCCTCCTCCTCTTCGCTTGGGTTATACGAATCATAACCTTCATCTTTTCCTTTATTCCTATTTTCTTCAAATTCATCATTCTCGTCATTTTCGTCATCATCTTCATCATCTAAAACATTATCAACAATCTCTCGATCTGCAAATCCTAAAGATGATTTCGTCCTGCCAGCAGGTTTACTTAATGAACTGTTCTTCCCATTATCATCCAGTTCTTCAATATAAGTATCATCATCTCGGAGTTCTAAAGAATTAGGTTCTTGTTTGATATTAACTTCAGTTGAATCTGGAGATAGTATAGGACTATTACCAAAACTATTATTTGCCTCCTTTTTGATTTTATCCAAGAACAGATAATCTTCGTCATTATCAGTTGCTTCATGATACTCATCTTTCTTACTTTTCTTCTTACCTCTTATGGTTGGTTTTCTCTTTTTAGTAGGAGATCCATTCTCAGTCTTTACAGCAGACCGACCTCTCTTCTTTGGACTTATATATTTATCATCAACTTTATCTGCTATTTTACTTTTATCAAGATCATACAACATATCAGGCTTCAAATTCTCATTCAAATCAGATAATTGGTTCAATGCAGTGAATTTACCGTTGCCACCTGGTTCAGCTTTCCTTTCTTGTAATAATTGCCATATTTTATCCTTCTTAGAATTTAACACTTGATAGAATTTATTCTGCAAATCATCGATAATCTCTTTATTCTCAAATTTGGATGATTTATAATCATTAGTTAATTCATAATTTTGATTCTTCAAATCTTCAATAATCTTATTCTTTTCAATCAATTGATCCCTAACATCCTGATAATTCTTCAATAGTACATCAATCCAATTAAACAACACTGATTCATCTTTGATTTCCTCTTCATGATCATCATCTTCGAAATTAATCGGTTCTAATTTGATTGACCCAACTAGTATGGGAATTCGACTCTGTGTTCGTATATTGATTGTTATGGGTGATTGATTCGGATCATTATCTTCTTCTATTAAATTTTTGCTTTCCTCATCATAATATTTCGATAAAGTGACGATCTTGACATCCATGACTAATTTCTTTTCAATGGTTTCTGGGTCTTTGTCTGCTTCTTCTTCTTCTTGTTGCTCTATTTCCTGATCAGAATCAAGTGGGAATAACTTATTAATAATAGATCGTTGCTCACTTTCACTGCTGACCTTGTTAAAGATTTCTTTTATATTGGACTCTGTGACATCTGTATGGAAACTTCCATCTTCATATACTCCTGTTATAGATATATTTGTGAACGTTGGATCATCATGATTCAAAATAGATGATTTTCGAATATGTAAATATAGTTTGGTACTCTTGATCAATTCTCCTTGTTTGGTGATAATGCTCAATGGTATCGATACGACATTTCCATCTAGTTTATTAAAGCCTGCATCATCTTTCCCATTAACTTCTTGACCTGACATAGTCGTCTGTCAATTGAATGAACTTCAGCTCTATAGCATCCAAAGGTTCAAATTAATTTTTGTGGGATTGCGTTGCTTTACGCGACATGATTTTGTTGCAAATAAAATTATTTCTACAGAGTTCAAATGTTTAAATCTATATCTATATTTATATTACTTACATAACTTCGTTAATAGAATGGACACCATCCAAAATAGATAAGTGCCAATTTATGAGGATCAGTGGAATCTTGAATTAATTCTCTGACTGTAGCTTCAACACTTAAACCTCCTGCAATAAGCTTCTCTTGAACACCAAATACTGCTCGTCCTGCTTCTGTACCATCTTCTTGAGGTTCAATTCTACCTAAACCACCACCACTCGAAACTTCAGATGCATCTTGTTCTTGTAATCTCTTCATTTGCATTGGTGATAAAGACCACGAATATAATGGATCCCATCTAAGAACATCTAATATGGATAGGATATGATCTTTATTAGAACGAAGAACCCGGAAAGTATGTTCACTAGACTTCCTAAACACTCCTTCAACTCCTGTAACTCCAAATCCATCAACTATATCTCTGGTTAATCTAAATGGAACTGTTTCGGGAATTGGTAATCTTCTACCTTGATCAAACGAAACTCCTAAATCAATATGAATTGGTTCTCCAGTTGTTTTATCCAATAAGATATTATTACAATGTCTATCACCCAAACCTAGAATATATCCCACAATAGAAGTAGTTGCAATACCCCGGGTATATTTAATTTTACTATCAAACCAGGTTTCTGGAGTTAAAAACGTATCAAGGAAAAACAATCTTAATACAGGATTAATCTTTTTGGTGATTTTTTCATAGGCCTTGAAACGTTTACTGGAATCATCACCTTGACATTCTTTCATCATCTCACGAGCCTTTTCAATTTGCAATTTATCATGCTTATTATGATATGGACGAATTATATCAATCAATGCAAGGGAATTAGGAACAAACTCAATTATTCCAGACTGTGGTCCCAATGGAATGACCTTGTAAGTTTTGATATGTAGCTTTCTTCGTTTCGTTTCTTTATCCTTTTTGAAAATAGTGTTCACTTTCTCAAATACTTGTTGCATAATTAAATCTTGTCTCAAGTCATCTGTACCATGTTTCAATAACATTGTATGCTGTGTCCCATCAGTTAAAGTGAATTGTGCAATTTTTGGTAAACTCAAACCCGAAGTGGCAATGTTAATCTTATGTTCAACTTTGATTAATGCTGGGACTTTGTCATACTTTTTGGACTGATCAATAGCTAATGATTTAGTTGGTGGGGGAATAGTGGGTAAATTTTCTAACCAAAAATGACCACAATCTACCTTGTCCAAGGTCAAAGGTTTACCTCTGGTGGCTTTGTATGCTGCAAGCTTAACTGATTCATCACAGTAATTTTCAATTGGTTTTAAAATATCATCAACATATGATCTATCCTTATTTGAAAGAATTTGCCAAATATCATTGGCAGCATTACATTTAGATGCCAAAATAATATTGCTATCACCTTCCTTGCTATGATTCTCATGCATTCTTAAAGAAATCAATGAATATAATGTATGATGAGGATGGTCGAGACAGAAATTAACAATCAAGTATTGTAATGTCCTTTGAAATGTGGAATTGTTCTTAACTAATCTTGAAATTAATTGAGTACACCAATCTACTAAACAATAGCTTGGAAGGTTAAGCACATAACTTTGAATGTCAAGATTTAACTGTTCATTCTCAGAATTTTCCAACCAAAGGGCAATGAATTTATCAAGGTCTTCATTTTCGGAATTGGCCAATGTACTTTTTAAATAGAATTCTACTGCCTTATTAGAAAACTCATTCTTATTCTTAACTAATTCTTCAAGATCAGTTGTCTCAGCCTTCATTTGGTTCTTTAATTTAGAATAATATTTTTGAACAGCTTTCTTCTCATCAACTGGAACTGCAGTTCTTCCGTAATAAGCTTTCATTTCATCAATCTCTTTGAGTTTATCAGATACTCTCTTCTCAAGTTTACTGATTTGTTCCAGCAATGATTTTGATTTATATTGAGTTTCACAAAATTTAGCAAGCGACAGAAACACCTGAACTGATTCACTAGAATCCAATAAACCGTTTAACATATCCGCAGTAGGAAGGACATAATTCTGCATTATGTTGGATGCAATATCCTGTCTTGATTCTACCAACCAACGTACTAAAAGCGAGTTGACAACTGCACTATCTACATTCAAGCTTCTTAACGGTAACTGAATTCCACCTTGACGTCTTAACTCTTGCAAAATCAATACAGGAGCACTAGTCTCACCTTGTGACCAAAGTGTGCATGCAGTTATAAACTGAGAAAGATTACCGAGATTCTGTTTTAAAGTACCCACTGAAGAATCAAACTTCAGTGACACAATTTCATTAATCAAAACTGAAGAACTTACCATTTTTTGACTTTCGAGTACATTTCTTGATATTTTATTATATCTTGCTAGTTCATGGACACCACCAATCCAAAAGGATTCGGGATTTAACTTTGTCAAATCACCAGGGGAATTCCCAAACACTTGCAATAAAACCTGTCTAGACTTCAAGATATTTTCTGATTCCGATATGTCATTAGTTTCAAACCAAGAAGTTTGCTCATCAAATTCTTCAATAGACTTGATGAATCTCAGATCTGTGGATTCTATCTGCAAATCTTCCAAACCTTTAAGAACAGCCATCGACTTATACCACGTATGCGAATTATTTCTAAACTCTTTTGGTCCCATATCTCTGTTTAGTAACTGAAGTTTATTCGAATACAGATCTAATAAGGCATCTGCAAAAATGCCTTTCTTATTATAGGGATAGTCGTGAACTGATTTTAGAGCCTTATATATAATCTCACTCTCTGTAACGGCCTGTTTTGGAGCTGGAAGTTCCCATTTGTTCAACTTCCACGCCCAATCAAATGCAGCATCCCCATGTTTCTCGTCAGTTATACCCAAGCTGATTAATCTTGAAATACCCATTAAACCATTATTCATCATTGATTGTAGAATATCAGTATCATTTAATCGTGCATTTAATGACAATGAAGCATCAAACTTAGCACTTTCCAATGCCAACTTCTTAGTGGAATTGTCACCTTTGGATAACGCATAATCGAAAGAACTTCTTTCAGGTAACCCATAAAGTAAATCTTCTTCATTAATAGAATCATACACTTGCAGAAGATCTTCAACATCCAAGGACAGAATTACAAACTCATCGTAAAATTCTTGAGAATCTTCAAACATCATCAAAGCGGTTTTGAATTTATTGTCTTTAATACACTTCTTAAAAAGTTGCTTTGAATCTATATTATCCCAAATCTGCTTAAACTCTTTAAATTGATTCTTTGCTCCAATTCTTATTAATAAAATAATTTTGGTAAATACTGAAATAGCTTCTTCGTCATCAAC
Source organism: Scheffersomyces coipomensis (assembly GCF_036884675.1). Taxonomy (NCBI): domain Eukaryota; kingdom Fungi; phylum Ascomycota; class Pichiomycetes; order Serinales; family Debaryomycetaceae; genus Scheffersomyces; species Scheffersomyces coipomensis. The sequence continues at coordinate 2,711,467 of NW_027042892.1, read as the reverse complement.
ATCCGAATTTACGAAACATTTAAGCAAGTTAACTGCCTTAGTTGACGCAACCGAACCCTTGACACTTACATAAAAGCAGAATATTGTGGGTAATACCAAGGAGGAAAATTTTGGTGCTTTCATGACAAATGTAGCAAGCAAAGGTGCTATGCTAGTCACAACCGCTAATTCATTTAATAAAGATAACAACAACTTAGTAGTCCATATTTCATAAGAATTGGAATCGATAAACATTTCTAAGTGCTGGCAAATATAATCTATGGTATAATCCGAGAAATCCAAACTATCATCATCATTCAATATTACATGACTGTGAAAGTCGATTGGTAAAATACAAGTTAGACGTGATAAATAATTTTCGAAATTTATGAACTTTTGAATTTCTTTCTTTGATTTTTGATATTTGTAAAGTAAAACCCCTAGAATGCTCTCCACACTCAGAATGTCATCATTATCAACTCGCTCAGAATATGAGATCAAGAGCTCAACTAAACTATTTAGTGATTTTGGATGTAACACAAAGGAGATGGAGTCTAATTCCGAAAATTCCAGGTATTTTATAATATCACCAGTTCCTTGAAGTAAACCTCCTGACAAATAATAGTTTCCTAAGTACCGAGCTGCCCATACCCTGAACTCTTTACTGAGATCATTTAGCTGGTTCAGTAATAAAACAACCACATCTTTTACATTGCCCTCTTCATCAAATGTGTCGACAAGTGGAAACAATAATGAGATAAACTGTAACGAGTACATTTTATCAAATTCTGTATAATTTTGCTCTACCGTGGTTAAGAATTGCTCTACCAAAGATGACTTAAACTTAACTTTTGCACCCTTCAAATACTGAACTCCTACGAAAAACAATTCAGACGAACATTTACCACCATTTAAGACCTTTCTATATTGATCGAGTTGATCAATAATTTCTCCGGGTATTGCTTCCCCAGGCAAATGGAACAATGAAGCGAATATTACAGCAACCAATGGAATGGACAATTTGTCATCATATCGATTAAATGTTTGAATCTTGAAGGTCGTAAATATCTGAATAACGTCTCTTGTGACTTCTATATTCTTCATCATGATGGGAGCCAACTGACGTATAACAAGACTAATTAAATCAAGATTGTAAATATTAGAACTTCCAAGAATAAATAGCAATTTAATCTTTCTTAAAACTAAAATGATTGACGTTGTGGAATTAGAAGGGATCAGTTTTAACAATGAAGTTAATTTTCTAATTAAGAAGAACATCTCCTTTGGTTGCCAGAAACTCACATTATGCTTTCCGTATTTACCTATTAATTGTTTCAATAAATCAAGACTAGAAGACAATGATACTTTTAAAAGAAAGGGATGATTTAAGTTCATAGCTTTATCAACTGAAATTAAGGAGTGAGAAATTACATCATTTTTAAATATGTCCAATAGAATCTTTTCGTCTCCTAAGTCTGTGAATTTAAAGACCTCTAAAATAATTAGAATCAATTTATCTTCAAACTCGTTATTGTAACCCTGGCCAAGGTAAATTGGAAGTACTTCAAATACTTTATTTCGAATCCCTCCATGGCAATATGCAATTGGGATAATGTAATGCAAACTTAATGAAACTAGACCTTGTAAATCATCATTTTTCAAGGCTTTCATTCTAGTCAAAAATGTATCCTTTTCATTCACATCAGTAGCTATAGCCAAAGCTACAAGCTCCTTCGAATAGATTGTTAACAATTCATCGACGTGGTTGAATTCAAATAAAAAATAAGGGAAGTTTGACATAGAGTCATATCTCCACCAGCATTGGAATACTTCATACTTCAATGAATTCAACAAAGCTCTGGGCGACGCCACCTCTGCAAACATGCAAAAGTTGGTTAGTGATACATCAATATACTTAATGAAGAATGGAAATTTTGAGCACTCTAAAAGATTGAACAAAGATGATATTAATACTTGAGAAGATACCGATGAAATATTGCTAACGAACAAAGAATAAGCTGCACTTATTTCTACTTTCTCTTCAACTCCATAAAACCCTTGAATCAATTCGGTATAAAATTCAGACTGTGATCGACTGTCCAACGCCAGTAAGGCATTCGTTAAATTATCCACTAAATTTATCTTTGAATTGTTGGATAATGATTTAAATAGTTTGAAAAATATAGATTTCAACTCTAACAGGTTGATCGGAACATGATCAGAGTTTTGTAAGAGATCTAACACAAAAGTACAATATGATACCAATGAGTGCTCAGACGTAATTAAATTCTTTCTCCCACAATCTATCATATATAGACTCATATCATTGAAGTCTTTTTTAAGACTATCGTTTATGCGGTTATCAAAAGTGTAAGCTACTTTTCCCAAGAGCTTCGAAGCGATAGCCAACGTTAATTCCGATCTTTCTACTTCATAGTTTTGTAAAATGGTTTCTCCAAACAAACGAATCACCTTTTTCAATAACAGTTCGTCTGCCTCGGAGAACATAAGCTTTGGATGATTCAAACAGTTAGTGAACATACAAAATGACACTAATAGATCCGTACCTTCTAAACTTTCAAGGTAGTTGACGATCGTACTGAACGTCCAATCCACGGTTTTGTCAGCTACTGTAGAATATTGTATGATAAAACCTATTTTACTGTTTTCCAGTGAATACCCATGAATTATCTCAGAGAGACTTAAAGTATGGTTTGAAGTAGACACGGCAGTTTTCAATGTATTAAGCCGCGAGACCATAGGTTTATTGAAAGCTTCATATTCATGGAAAAATCCAGAACGGTCATAAAACCCTGGTTCATTATCATATTCTGCCGCAGTATCATAGAACTCTCCTTGACGTACAGTATCTAATTCTCTGTGACTAAAGCGATCTTTATCTTCCAGTGACATGCTTCTCAAACACAGTTCAAATGAAAAATTTGTCTTCAAACTATCTGCAGAAGTTTTGCTTAAAGATTCAACTTTGTTGAAACACCTTAGTATGGACTTGATAGAATTACGACTCACAACCCGAGCTGTCATCGATGCCATAATGAACTGATCATTAAACAGAGTGACATATTCCGAAAACTTCGGCATATTTTGAAAATAGCCAACTAATTGTTGTGAAATAAAACACCACTCAAATAATAGTGCAGCTTCAGACTGGTAGATTTGATTACCAGCTTCTATTATCGATGGTAATAGTACTTGTAAACGTTTATTTTCACCCATTTCAGAAACAGTACCAGGATTCAGCTTCAGTTGTAAATGCTTCTTCATTACGATGAAATTTTGAAGCTTGCTGTAATTATATTGTAAAGCTATAATTTCACTAAACTCACCTTCATATATGTCATTAGTACAACAAGGGACTTTAACACAGATAGAGTTACCACATATCCATGAAATAAATTCAGGCAATGCTTCTAGAATTTCAAAATTACCCAATGAAATACAATATTCAATTGCTTGATTCCATTTTGATAAAAACCAATCTTGTGCTCTTGGTAAAATCTCAAACTTTTTGGGAAGATTCAAGTCTTTCTCAACCTTAAATATAGAATACCAAAATTGAAAGCTTTCAAAGCAAATGGTACTAGGACCATTTATTTCCGATAAATCGATCAAGTTGTCCAATTGAGTTGTAATTGATGCATCTATGAGCTTTGATAAGCTATCATCCGATCTTCGTGAGATTATCGTGTGAATTAAATTAGATGGAACCTCAAATCCAAATTTATTGACTAGATTTAAATTTAACTTTAGCAATTGCAGCACATATCTCAAATTTAACTTCTTATCAGTGAAATATTCATTCAACAGGACTGACCCTTGCAATAAACATGTACTTGATAAACTTGACCAAAATGAGATGGCATTGTTCAGGAAAGTTGATAATATTCCTTGTAGAAGTAAATTCTTATCAAAAAGTCTTTGGTCATCGTTTGAATTCAGAGGAATATCAAAAGTAGTATTGTCTCCCAATACGGTATCATTGGGACCTGAAATGACATCACATGATGATGAAGTTGACGGATCCCTTTCATTACTCTTTGTCGAAACTGTAAAATTATCTCGTTCAATGTAAAAGGTCAAAAGTTGCAATCCAGTTAACTGTAAGAACGCGATATCTGACAGGATAAGTTTATGATAAAACTGAAGTGAGTTAGTCGAATCCTTCAAGAAGCTACTGACACTAGTAGTCTTTTGCCGCTTTATAGATCTTTCATGAGGACTTGAGCTAGTTAGTTCGAGCTTTGCTAAATAATATGAATCAATTAATTTAGCTAATCCTAATCTCAACATCCAAGGAAAATGATTATTTGATTTTAAATATATCGATTTTAACTTAAACCAACTTAAAAGATGGTCGTCAGTATGAATCAACCCGATATCGGAATCAACCAATTTATAATCCATTGATGTCATTCTATCTACTAACAACTGAATCACAGCACCAATTCTAAGAAGAAACGCTTGATCAGTATCACCTGGGATAAATCGTTTAGCTTTCTGTACAGCCTCTTCTATATCTGACGTTATTGATATTTGATCGTGCTCCATTGAATGTTCTTCAATATCCATGTCATCATCTAATATTGAAGCAGACTTACTAGTAACCTTTGGTAAGTGGTTGATGAATAAAAAGTCATGGGTAGCATTTAAATTTAAGAATATTAAGTATTCATTTCTCAATTTATCCCATTGAGTTGTGCAAATAGATAACGTTATCTTCACACCAAGTTTTATTAATTTATTTACAAAATGGAAATCTTCTGTAGCAGTTGTAATAATCAATTTGTTAATGATCTTGAAAACGGTAATGATTAATAAACATTCTTTAGGTATAGATGATATTGTTCTTGATAATAGGTCTTCCAATCTAAGATAATTTGATTCATTATATATATGAGTATAACTAACGGAGACTGAAGTATCACATTGTAGCAAATTTCTTAAGGCTAGATACGTGTCCGATAGTATTTTCAATTGATTGTTTCCATTTCCATTATGATAATTTGAATCATTGGTCTGGTTTTCATTTGAATTTGGATCCAACGATGAACTTATAATTCTCAATAAGAAATTATATATATTACTCCAATCTTCATACACCAAATGTTCTTTAAAGTAATTCTTTTCCAATATATGGGTTATAATCCATAAATAATCCATGAAACATGGTACGAAGAATGAATCATCAACAGGATCGAAAAATCGGGATATTATTCTCTCTATAGTATCTAGATATGCTTTGAATTTTATCTTTAGATTCTGAGATTTTTCAAATAATGATCGTATGAATGATGAAGCTTTTCTTAATCTTTGTTCAGCTGTGCTAGATGGATTTCCGACGTAAATCTTAGTTTCAATGTCAATTAGATCAAACAACGATCGTATGAGAAGATTGAATACTTTGGGAGTTAAATCTAAATTATGGAATGATATTTGTTCCAAAGCATTCAAGGACTGATTTCTTAATGAAATTTTTGGTGAAGTTAAGTATTCAACTAGTTTTAAGGCATCAGGAGAACCTCGCAGTAGTCCTAGATCAGACAATGGAGTCAATTCTCTCATGCCTCGTCCTGAATATGATGCACCATCCATTAAGGTTTGAAGTAGCCTTTGTAGCTTAATTTTGAACTGTCTATCGCTATACCAAAAAAAATAGAGATATTACACGCTAATTTTTTTTCATTACCACAAAGTGCATAATCCTACAGATTGCAATTAAACTATTTGCAACATATTTTTATCAGGTATCAAAGTTATATTAGAAATTAAGCAAATACTAATTATCACAAATGACTTTGAAGTCTACATATATCCGAAGAGAGTTGTCATAATTCATATCATACAACGAAATACAAATTTGTTACACGTCTTAATTAACTTTATATATACTTATAATAACCTACTTAACGCGTCAATTTCAATAGGAAGATATCACAAGAAACTAAACTACAAAGCTATATGAAACCTAATGGAAACAATTATCTAACTCGAATGTTAGGTGTATGGATATAAGCCATAACATTAAAGTTTGCACTACCATGTGTTACTTTTTTTTTTTGCATTGTCATATCCCAAAACGGAAATCATTGTAAAACAACCAATCAACACAACTTACAGAATGGCTGCAACAAGAAACAAATATAAAGATGAAGAATTAGACCTACTGATTGAAGTAGAATTAATCAGTTTTCAATTCAATATCCCTTCATCATGACTGTCATAATGTTGAATCCTGCCGTATACCAATTGGATTCAGATATTGAATCGAATCCTGTAGAGGAAGATCATTATACTTCCAGATCTAACAAATGCAGTTGTGAATCTTGTGAATTCATTAATGATAACTATCAGAAAGCTGTTAAATTGTTGGTATGGGGGATTTTATTCCCACCGTTGTGGATATATGGATTATGGATATTAATGTATGGTTTAGTTTGGAAGAGTCATGCTACTATCAGATACGACCAATTTATCGAAGTATTTAAATCAAGAATTTTCAACAGAGACGAAGAAGCCCAATATGACTTAGAGAGGAATATAATCAGTGGTGATGATATGTATATTAGATATCATGACACATTGAGAGATAAATTCCTGACTTTAATAGGATACACACTACTTGCAATTATCATTTCCAATATCATTGTCGTACTTTTTGTTTTTGGTATCAGAAGTGAACATCTCAAATATATCAACGATGTTAATTCAGGTTTAACTAAAGATACCAGTCGTATTAACTATGGAAGTTAAAGTCCTGTGATATGTTTTGGATACGTCTCCCTTTTTTGACTTCTATCGCAACCAACCAAAATGTCAGATACGAGTCAGAAAAACATTTTAACTCTGACACAGATTTTCTTTTTTCATGTGCAGAGTCAAATGGTCCGTGTTTAGAGAGATGTAAATTTATATATACCAGAGAATATAAGGTTTGATTCAAATTTTTCAACATATATTTAATTCTTCTTCTTTGTAGTTGTTACTCTACTATTTCATATCATTCATTAATCAATTCATTCAAAAAATCATGTTAAGAACCAGCATTAACAAAAGATTCTATTCTAGTGCCTCAGAAACCTTACTCAAAACCCCATTATATGATGCCCATGTACAATTAGGAGGTAAGATGGTCCCATATGCTGGGTTTGAAATGCCAGTGTTATATAAGGATCAATCTCATATAGAAAGTCATAATTGGGTTAGATCCAAAGTTGGTTTATTCGATGTCAGTCATATGTTACAACATACTGTAATTGGAAAAGATTCTAGTAAATTATTACAAAAGATTACTCCTATTGATTTATCAAGTTTAAAACCTTTCCAATTTTCATTATCAGTATTATTGAATGATAAAGGTGGTGTTATTGATGATTGTATTATTACCAAACATGATGATAATCATTATTATGTCGTTACCAATGCTGGATGTAGAGCTAAAGATATTGCATTCATTAAGAAAGAAGCTTCACAATTTAATGATATTTCACATGAAACATTTGAAAGTACTTTATTAGCTATTCAAGGTCCAAAAGCTCAACATGTATTACAAAAATTCACTAATGAAGATTTATCCAAGATTTATTTTGGTAATGCTAAATTTGTTCAATTACATAACGGTCAATTAATCCATTTAGCTAGATCTGGTTATACTGGTGAAGATGGATTTGAATTATCTATTCCATCAACTACCCCAGAAGATGCCAAATCTGCTCAAGACTTTTTCCAAACTTTGATCAATGAATATCCTGACTTAGTTAGACCAATTGGGTTAGCTGCTAGAGATTCTTTAAGATTAGAAGCCGGTATGTGTTTATATGGTCATGAATTAAATGAAGATATCACTCCAATTGATGCTTCATTAGCTTGGTTAATTCCAAAATCAAGAAGAGATGATGTAAACATTCGAATCAAAGATGGATTCAATGGTGCTTCTACTATTTTACAACAAATTAAGAATAAATCAACCACTTCAAGAAGAATCGGTATAACCTCTAAGGGTCCATCCCCAAGAGATAATAATAAAATCTTTAGTGAAGATGGTACTACTGAGATTGGTTATATTACCTCGGGATCTCCATCTCCAACCTTAGGAGGAAATGTTGCCCAAGCCTTCATTGATAAGAAATTTAAGATTGGATCTAATGTGAAGATTGAAATCAGAGGTAAAAAGAGAGATGGTGTGATTACTAAATTACCATTTGTTGAAAGTAACCTTTACAAGCCATAAAGGAACTTATAGTCTAGATATAGTGTAGTTAATACAGTTTAAATATATTTATAAATGCAAAAAAACTATAACGCGAAATTGCAACAAAGGTGATGTGTAACATGGAGTAATCGTCATGTTGCAAGACGTCATAACAAGTAGTAATAGAACAAAATGTTTTACATAAGATACTACCCAAAGGAGTTAAATGAAGACGATATTAATAATCTCGTCAATTGGTAATGGGCTAAGTCGGTTCGGTTAGTATTTAATATTTCCTCATACGCGTTAAACACAGGCTACACGAAAAATTCAAAATAAACAGTGCACTGCTAACAAAAAAAAATTAAAGTATGGGGAACTCCAGAAAAGACTCCTTCCAAATAAAATCGTGATTGTGTAAAATAAGAAAATTTTGATATATCGTTTGTATATAGTTTATATATCACTGTATTTCTATAGATTTGAAGGTTTCAATTGATAGTTGAGTTCATCCACATTCATATAAGAACACTCGTTATAGATACTATGTCATCATCTTCAAATACTTCATCACCTACTAAGAGATTCGCGTTATCTCCAAGACCATCAAATGTATTGTTATTATCACCAACTAGAAAATCTCCTTTAAAACAAAGTAACAACAATGTTAATAGATTATCTCCTTTGAAGAAGTTTGTATCGACTACATCATCATCTAGTTCTCCCGTACCATCTAAAAAGCCTAAATTAAACTTCACAATCTTTGAAGATAATCCAGTATCAACAGAGGATTCAACAGTAGACCAACAACTACAAGAAGAAGAAATCACCAATAAATTAAATCATAACGATCAAGAGAACATCTTACAACCAAGCAAACAAATCAAATCAAGATTGACTCCTAAGAATGTGTCTTCAAGTTATAGAAAACCATTATCTAACTTGAGTATTAATGAATTCCCAGGTTATATAACCACTATGAATGGCTCAGCATCCATCACAAATGCATCATCATCATCATCATCACAATTAACTGAATTATACCAACCCATAAGCTTCAACAATGAGTTCAAGTCATTACATAAATTCCAAAATATACCAAGTTATTTAACTCCATCCAGAAGAAATAAATTTTCAGCAGCTGCTAATAAGTTCTTATACTATACCAACAATAAAGTATTTGAAGATGATAATGATGCTGAAGCCGAAGTTGATGATGACGTTGAAGTTGATGAAGTGGAACTCCACTTACGTAATAAGTATAATCATAATCATATGAGAAAACATAAACGTTCATTCTCTGTAGGTACTAATGATTCAAAATTGAATTTAATCAAAAAGAATAACTTCACCATCTTATCTAATTGATCTTTAGTATCCTCTTTTATATAATTTTTGCATTCATCTCTTTCTAATTTAGTTATACTCTTTAGAGTATTGATACCCTTCTTTTATTTCACTAATATATATCATGAATTTAAGCCATTTGAATTGTATAGAAATATGATAGTTTGTCATTGCTTACTTATTTTTTTGCAACAGAGCCGCACATTCCTAATTTGGAACCATAACCTTTAAAGTGCAAAATTTAAAACTATAGTGGTTACTGACCAGATTTTACTATAAATACATCGATATATCTTCTACAAAACAAGGTTATGACTTTCAAAATATTCTGAATATTACATCTATATACTGTGGAATGAATTAAACTAAACTATTCAACAATCAATGCTTTTAAGCAAAAGCCTTTTCATAATCAGTGAAGACAAATCTATATCTGACATCACCATTGTCACATCTAGTTAAAGCGGAATTACAACCAGCTTCACTGATTGGAATTTCTTCAACCCAAGGTTTAACACCTTTTTCAGCAGAGATCTTTAACATTTCAAGAGCTTCCTTTTTAGATCCTAATAATGAAGAACCAAATGAAGAACCATGATGTAAGAATGAAAATGGAGAGATTTCAAAAGTATCTTTAACAGGTGGTAAACCAACTGAAACGAATTTTTGTTGAACTTTCAACGTACCTAAGTAATCAGATAAATTAATACCATCAATACCAGAGGCACAATTTAAGATGAAATCAAAAGTATCAGCATATTCAGTGGTCCAATTTTTATCTTCAGCAGTGGCAATGAATTCATGGGCACCTAATTTTTTAGCTTGTTCCTTTTTAGATGAAGTTCTTGAGAAAGCAACAACTTTGGCACCTAAGGCATTAGCATATTGAACGGCTAAATGACCTAAACCACCAATACCAATAATACCAACGGTTTTACCAGTGGCATCATAACCAATGTTTCTAACTAATGGAGAGAAAACAGTTAACCCAGCACACATTAAAGGAGCAGCATCAGATGAAGATAAAGCTTCTGGGATTGGGAAAACAAATTGTTCATGGGCAATGGAATGAGATGAGTAACCACCTTGAGTTTCATAATTGTCAGCTTTAGTATCAACAGCATTATAAGTACCAACACCATGAGTACAATATTGTTCATTATCAGATTTACATCTTGAACATTCAGAACAAGAAGAAGAATAAGCACCAATTCCAACTCTGTCACCGATTTTGAATTCAGTAACTTCTTCACCAATAGCAATGACATGACCAACGATTTCATGGCCAACAACTTGATCTTTTCTATTGAATTCACCCCATGATGATTTTAAAGTTAAGATATCAGAACCACATAAACCACAACAGACATTCTTGACGACAACATCCTTTGGATTAATCTTTTTTCTGGCATATTCGACTAACTTTGGTTTATTCCAGTTTTCTGGTGAATCAACACCATAACCTTTAAATGTAGCAGGAACAGTTTCAACAGTCATTGTAGTTTGAATTGATATAATTAATTTATAAAACTAATTGAATAATTAAAACAAGAAGAAGAACTAGAAAAAATTTTTGAATAATTATAAATTAAATTTATCCAGGGGGGGAAGATAACTTCATTTTTATAGTTTGTGTCCCACCACTCGCAACGCAAACCGTTTTTTCATAATTGTTGTCAAATTAATTGCTGCTGCTGCTTATATTTCCATCGTTAGTTTTTGTGTTAGGGATAAATTTTGATGGGAAAGTGGGTATAGTAACTAAAAATTTATTTAAATCGTTCCGAGAGATTTTACAATTACAATTCTATAGCTAATCTCATCTGCTGCTGCTTAACAATGGTAATTGCCATGGGATATGAAACAGGATAAACTTCTCAAAGTGCTTCAATTGCTTTACTGATTAGACTTTTATCGCATATAATTAGTAGGCAGGCCCCTAGTGAGAAAAATGATCCCCCAAACTTTTTTTTACTAGCGATTTGTTGGAGAGCTGGTGGTTGTTACTGTAATGTTACATAACGTTTACTAATCAATTTATATTTTATTATTTGACTATTTATAGTTTAACCCTATTTTTAATTAACAAGAAGTTCTACCCAGACAAATTTGTTCATCTTCCTCTGAACTACTCCGCTTTTCGATCTGATCCTTTTAAATTCTGTAATTTTACGTCCGCCTTACGTATGTCCACTTGATTCAATTATTCCGAGCATTATCTATCCATGGTTCGGTTTCATATAATTGATACCCTGGTTACTCTAGATACGAATTCATTCATCACAATCCCTGTTGTCCAATAATTGCACATGGAATGTCAAAGAATTATTTCTCCTATCAAATTTTATATGTCTCAAATGGGGCAGCGGCTTGTCTTGGCTTGTCGGAGAACTTTTTTTTTTTTTGAGACGATCGAATAGGGTAAAGTTTCCAAATTAGGAAGCGTAGCCCCCACCTCTGATTTAGTCGGCTGCCCCACTGAAAAGGCTTCAGGACAAGACAATAACGGAGGATTAATTAAGCTATAACAATGGTTCCACTTCCTATAAATCGATTGCAAATGACATGACTAAGTAAGAAAGTATAATTATTTGGCAACCATTTAATACAAGTATCAAGTATTGGGAAGTTTACCTAAATATTGATAACATTTTAACTGCTTCAATTCGAGTCCGATTATATTTTTAGCCTAATTACGACAGTTTCACAATACAACGGCTAAACCATGATTAAATTAATAATATTGTACATTACTATTAAAACGGTTTAAAAATGTTTTATATACTGACTGAAATCATCGTTTACTTTTTACCCTTCTTCTTCTTTTTATTCTTACTGCTACTAGAGGTATTAGTGGTAGTAGTAGAAGCAGAAGTTGGAGCAGGAGTAGATGCAGCACTGGCAGTTGGACTTTCAACTACACCTTGATGACTACCTTTCTTTTTATCCTTCTTACTTGGTTTATAATAAGATCTTAATTTCATAGGTAACCATCTTTCGTCGTCAATGGTGAATTGACCTTCTGGTTTAACCACTTTTGTTGGACCAAACTTAGCTGCCTTCTTCTTCTTAACTACTTTATTTTCATTAATCTTTCTTGATTTTGTAGTGGCTGAAGTAGGTTTTGGAACGGATGAAGTGGATGATGGTAATAATTCTTCAATATTAACTTGTAATAAATCTTCAATTGAAGTAGAGTTGGTGGATGATTGACCTGAAGCGATTAATTCTTGAGTTGATAATAATGAATCAGTTGAATTTAATAAGATGGAGGAAATTAATTTATCATTTTTAATGATTTCATTCAAGGATTTAAATAATTGAATTGAATTTTCTTGTAAAATTGGATAATTTAATGATTTAAATGAAATTAACTTTATGAAATTGAAATAATTCAAATCTTGTTCAATCAATTTTGGTTCAGTATTTAAAAATTTAGTAATTAACTGATTTAAATAATCGACAAGTTTCTTTTGATTATTATTCTTTGCACTATTTTCTAAAATTTGAATTAAAACACCATGTAAAGCAGGTGTCAATACTTGTTCCTTTTCAAGTTCAAGGTTAATCACTTCTTCCAATATCAATAATGATTGATCGAAATTTGAGGATTTATCATTAACGAATACTAATAATAAAATAGCAAGCTTTAACTCATTGGATAAATCTTGCACTGTTTGTGATTTAATATATCTGAATAATTTCTTACCAATAGCTTTCCATTTAGTGGCATCATTTAAATCCTTGATTGATATTTCTAAATCAAGTAATATCTTATACGCTAATGGTAAATAATCTCCAGGATAATCTTTAATGTATTGATTAATGAATTTTGAATTTAATTGAGAGGTTGATAAAGTCCCACTTAAGTATCTTAATAAAAGATTATTCTTATGTAATATTTGATATTGAAATTTAGTTAATTTACTATTCAATTGTTGTAAGTTCTTTTGATAATTTATTTCACTATCGATTATATGAGCATTTTTAATTTCATCATTGGATAAAGCATATAAATTATTTCTAATGGTAAGTTTGATAATAGCATCATTAATTGAACTATCGAAATTATTATATTCGTGCAAGATACTTAAACTTTGTTGATCATCTCCTTGTAATTGATAAATGAATGCAATGGTTAATTTGATTGGTAATAATTCAATCAATAAATCAGATGATGACCATTGAGAATTTTGGTCTTGACATAATTGTTGTGATTGTTCAAGATATTTCAATGATTCTGATAAATTATTATTAGATAATTCAATCAAAGCTTCATTAAAATATAAATCATAATTACTTTCGATAGTATCAAATTTAGATTTTAATTGTTTATTTGAATTGAAATTTAATTGTGAAATGACGGCTCTTTCATTAATGATTAAATCAGATTGACTATCATATTTATTGGCTTCAAGTAATTCATGATACAATTGTAATGCGTTTTGATACTCCCCGATCTTATAATAATTCTGAGCTAAGATATGATTCAATCCAAGTTGAATCCCTTCATTATCAATCTTATTCTTTTGATTGGCATATAATTCAAGTAAAGCATCAGATTTACCTAATTTATAATATATGTATGCAACTTCCAAAATCGAATCATTGATTAATTCACTATTGGTTTGATTCACTTTCTTAATGACTTCAAATGCTTTGAAATATTTATCCAAATTAATCAATGCTACTAAACATGATTTAAATGATCTTAAATCGTTAAAGTTCTTAACTCGAGATAAATACTCATATGACACCGTATAAATTTGTTCATGGTCGGACGGCTCAGCACTAGGCGAAACATTCAACTTCTTAAATGCCTCAGCTATAGAGTTACTCATCTTGCTAGCTATGATTCTTCACAGATCTTGAACCACTTTTGATACTGTTAATTTTCATCTTTCATTTTTTTTTAAAGGTTGTTGTTCAGTTAATGGTCGTGTGGAGATTGAAAATTTTTTTCCTCATAATGTCGACAGTTGATCACTTTAATGTCGGACAAGATTTTGTTGATGTCGCACTTCGATCTTTACGTCACTATCAACAATCACACTTATCACTCATATAGTATAACTACGTTGTTCAATGTTATTTAGTAAAAGACATATTATTTTACATTAATAGTTTCATATAAAGCACTTTTTAAATATTTATAGAGTGGATGACTTTTGAATTACTTTTTTATAATTGTTATAATTTTCCTTGTGTAAGAAAGGTATTAGCGTCTTTTGACCAGTCATGACCTTTAGTACCTCTAATCATGACATTCATTATAGCATAATCTTGACCTTCAACTGCATTTTTAACATTTGGATTTCCTAATACGATATCTTCATAAACTTTGAATCCAAATCTTTCATAAATTGGAATATTATCAGGAGATGAACTTTCTAAATATGAAATATTATTATCACTAACATCAATATAGTTATTGAACATATATTCAAACATGGTTCTAGCATTACCTTTACCTCTGGCTTGTAAAGTTGAACCTAAGTAAACTAAAGTCCATACCCCTTTATGTCTTAATCTTGAATCATTGGTAAGGATTCTTTCACAAGAATCATGCAATAATGGTAACATTCCATAAAATATTTTATCACGACCTTCATCTCCAAATAAATTCCAAACTTTATCATAACCAGATTGCATTAAATTTCCAAATGAATCTAATCCTCTTTCAACTGATGTTGGAGTTGACCAAATAGCTACAGTTTCAAATCTATCTTCAGATTCATTTATACCTAAACATAATCCTTTTGACATATGTTGTCTGAGATATGCTTCATAAAGAGCTAATTCACATCTATCTTTTTCTTCTTGAGTTGGAATATGACAAACTAATAACTTAGCTAAGGAATCGGTTCTGAATGAATCAAGTAAAGTTATAGCAGCTTTACGAGTATCATTAACATTTAATATTCTTATAGTACTTTTTGACTTGGTAGTGCTTATCTTTGTGGTAGTGCTGGAAGCAGTGGAAGTATTACTTTGTTTTGTGAACAGTATAGTTTCGGTAGACATGATTGATATATATTATATTATATTATATTATGATTTTGACGTGTTTATTTGACTTTGACTATGATATATAACTTATCATCAATAGAATTTCTAGTGTATGTTGATAGTTATGGCTTTATCTCTTTTTTCTAATCTGTTGAGGAAGATAAGGAATCAAAATATTGAATTGGTTTTAAAACAAGGTTGGTTAACTTTGTATAAATATAAGTATAAGTTATAAAAACTTTTATTTAACAACGATGGGATCCTATATAGTATTTGTAGTGTCCTTTCAACTTCCCTTTCAATTGCCTTATTCAAATAACTCTAAAAGTGGAACAGAAAGCGGTTAGAGATGAAAATGGTTTAAAGGACGCATCAGACCCTTCCCGATCAGGTAATGATGCTTAGTGACCGACGCAAACCTATGTTCCCGATTGGGATGAATGTGCGCATTGTCTCCACTTTTTTTAAGCTCTAACTTTATCAGGATTTTGCGCTAAGACTTTTATAGTAAGTTACTGTTTCACATTTCTGATTCTGTTTATCTATCTTTAAGTATATATATGTAGAAGGAGTGTCTCGGTTTCATTGTTAAAATCCATTTTGATGGCATCTCATTTCTGGGGAAAGGGGGAGATAGAGATCATATCCTATTTAGAACTTAAGGGTCGGCAAATAAACCAATGTGTAGATCTGCAGAACTGTCTCAAAATTTGAATTGAAGTATATATTTATTTTTAGAATACTTTGGGCATGATCCTTGAAACTCCTCTTCTTTACGACAAGCTTTCACCCTTGTTAGCGGATTAAGCTTTAAAAAGTTTTGGTGAAATTGATGATGTTCTATTCTTTATGCGCTCAAAATACCGTTTTAAGGGACTGTGGTGTAGGTCTTTACAGATCCTCACTGTAAATTTTATTCAAGAGGAGAAACCCCCTTAAACTGATTTGAATAACTAGAACTTTATACTTGATGAGCGGATAACTGATTTTTCTTTATTGCTCCAAATAATTACTTATAATTCAAAGTGAGAAGGTGCATTTCATAGAATTTTACTGCAAATTAACTGTAAAAAGTGCTCTTTATCCAATCAATCAATTAAGCAGTTTAGCAGATTGATATTTATCATGTTGTAAGATTTAGTTACCTTCTAAATTCCATATCAATTGGATGCTAGCTTCAATCCGATAAGGTATAGATTAAACTCTTGGTGTAGAAGTCTTATAAATCAGTTCAAATTACACAAAACTAAAAGGTAGCACAAATAAAAAATAGAAAAATATATCAAAATATCGTAATCATCTACATTGATACAACAGTATAAAGTATAGCTCCATATCACAATGTTCAGTTCACTTCTACCTCCACCGAAGCATTCATCATATACCAGAGATTCGAGTTCATCTCTCATAAAAATATCAAAACCAAAAGCAGATAAATTATCTCAAAAAGTGCTAACATTACCACAATCATCATCATCTACCTCATCAGCCATAATACAGACAAATCAAGAAGATGGATCCATATCAAAGCTCGTGATTAAAGATGACGGATCTATAGATTATAGTCAAACCATAGCATTGGCAAACAATAAGGATAATCGATCAGTACAGACCACATATGAAGATACGATTCCATTGAAGAAACGATATCCCAATTTAAAACATCATTTTCCAAGATATACTTTACAAACTTGTCCTGATGATTCAATACAGAATTGTGTTGATGAAACCAAAGATGTCATAACTAATATAATGAACGCCAAACTAGGTATAACCAAAGATAAATCCAAATCAGATGTGAATATTATAAAATATACTTCAAATGATGTATTAGGAATTAATAATGATGAAAGAGAAGGTAGACCACAAGAACGTATAATTCAAGTTCGAGAATATATGGAAGATCCAATGTTACCACCTAAATTCAAATTAAGAAAGAATAGACATAAGAATCCTTCACCACCTCCGCCAATATTAAAGAATGTCAATGCTTCAGAATCAAAAATAACTAAAGAAGATCGTGAAAAATGGAAAATACCAGCCGCTATTTCGAACTGGAAGAATAATCAAGGGTTCACCATATCATTGGATAAAAGAATCATTGCTGCTAATGGTGGAAGTGAGACGGAAATAGCTCCTGATGCAGTTAATATTCAAAAATTTGGTGAATTATCAAATGCATTAGAACAAGCTGATAAACAAGCTCGAGAAGATTTAATTGCTAAACGAGAATTAGCAAAGCAAAAGGCTATAGAAGAAAAAGCTCAAAAGGAATTACAATTGAAACAATTAGCATCATTATCTCAACATGAAAGAAAACGTCATCAACAATATGATTCTTATGAACCTACAAATTACAAGCGTCATAAATGAAATATAAAAAAAAAGAAACGACTTTATAGATTGAATTAAATATATATATATAATACAGATTATTTATAGTTATAGTACAGATGTGTTAACGTTTCGTACGCTTTGAATGTTTTGATTTCCATTTATCACCACCATCATATAATGATTTATCAAATGATTCTAAAGCCTTTGAATTAACCCATTCCAATACTCTTGATAAATCTCGTTCTTCTCTTTTTTCTTTTAATTGTTGATGTAATTTAGATGCAAATTCTTGTAATTGACTAATATCACCAAATTCAACTACATCATTGACACTATTAATCTTTTGCTTCTTTCTGGGGGTGAATTTTCTTCTTAAATTACGTTTTGGACCTGGAGATATATCATCATCATCTTCAATTTCAGCTTCTGCTTCTTCTTCATCTCCTCCATTTTCAATTGATTTGATCTTTTGAACAATCTTCTCAATATCATTTTCAATATTAACTTCCTCTTCAGGAGTTTTATCTAACCATAAGGCTTTTCTACGAGCTTCAATAGACAGAACTATAGCATCTTTAACAAGAGCTAATTCTTTCTTTAATTGAGATTCACGCTTACCCCAAGGATTCAACCATGAAATCAATTTTGAAATTTGATCTGGTTTATCATAGAATCTCCAATTAGACCCATTAATTAAAGGATCAGAATATTCTTCAATAGATTTTCTTTGAAATGGTGTTAATATTTGTGATTTTTCATATGATATTAATGCACCTTCATGATCAATAATTACTTCATCCCCTTTTAAAATTTGATTGGAAGTGAAATTAAGATCATATAATTTAGATACAGTTTTGGTGAATGGGACAGGTAATTTAGTGAAATCCATGTGTTTAATTTGAGTTTTTCTTTCTTTTGGAGGAGAATTACTCGAATCACCATCAACTGTTGGTTCTTGTTTAACATCTGATTTCTCTTGTTTGATGGTTTCTTCTTCTTTCACATCAATTACCTTTTCATCAATTTTTTCTTCCGCTTGTTTATTTAAATGCTTTAAAAATTCTTCAAATTCAAAATTAGAAAAATCTTGATTGAATTGATCACTATCTTCATAATTAGTTTTGAAATAAATTCTTAAATCATCATCAGATGGACCTTGAATCCATAACTTACCCATTAAATAAGTTTCTTCCAAGACTTCATCTTTACCATCATCATCATTAGTATCATCAACCTCTTTTTCCTTAGTTTCTTCTTCATTTTCATCTTCATCGTTGGTACCACCATGTAAGGTTGGTAAACCATTATTTTCAAACCACCAATACCTATTAAATAAACGATCTTTACCTAATAATTTAACCCTTTGACAATCCAATTCAGTTAATTTCTTTTCGATTTCTCGTTTATCTAATTTTAATTGTTTTAATTTTAATAAAGAATCAGTTCTTTCATGCCATAATTCTTTAAAAGTAGTATTTTGTTCAGAAAATGCTTTTTCAATCTCAGTCATTTCAAATGCTTGATAATTTAATCTTGGTCTTCTATTAATTGTATTACTATTTGAAGTTGTAGTAGTAGCAGTTGTAGCAGAACCATTTTCAGCAGCTGGAACAGGTGCTGGAGTTGGAGTACTAACAGCAACTTCATCAGTTGATTTATTATGTTCATGTAACATATCAACCATGATAGCATTCACTCTTTGAGCATTTTCAAGACTAATTTTATAATCTCTGATATTATCTAATCTATTTCTTCTTAAATTAGTTGATGCATCCAAACATTCATCAATATAACTTCTAACTTTAGTACCACTAATTAAAAGGTCTACTAAAAGTTTTAAAACTTTAAATTTTAAATTTATATCAACTTTTTCATAAAATTGATTTAATACTGTAGAAGGGGTAGCAGGTAAATCTTTTGGAGCTAAAACATGATATAATTTTTCAATGATTGGTTGATAAGTTGGAACATATTCAACTTGAGAAAGTAATCCTAATAAAATACATTGCCAATTACCATCTTTAAAATTTCTTTTACGAAGTCTATCATCCCAAGATGAATTTCTATGATTCATAACGATATAAGCATTGTGATCAACATCATCTGCTTGTTCCATATCTTCATCTTCATCTTCATTGTTTTCTTCATTATCTTCATTTTCCTCTTCTTCTTCCTCTTCATCTTCACCATCGGCATCTTCATCATCGACATCAATGGTTTCTTCTTTCTTTGTCCCATTCAGTGATTTTGATCTTGATTTAGATGACTTTTTAACAGTAACAGTATCTTCCTCATCATCATCATCTTCTTCTTCATCATCTTCACTCTTTAAAGTTTTTTCTTCATGTTCACTTTCTGAACCTCTTTCATCATCATCATCTCCTTCACCATCTAATTCCTTTTTAGCAGTATTTGGAGTTATAAATGAATCTTTAGGAGGTAAATGAATTTGTAATCCAAAAATAGTATCTTTTTCTTTAGCAGCTGCCAATTCTTTACCAGTTGGTAATTGATTTGACATAAATGCACTTAATATAGAACACCAAATTTCATCTAATAATTCACATCTCCCTAATTCATTGAATTGATCTGAATTCCATCCCATAGCATAAATAAAATCATCAAAGGTAAATGTATCCAAATTTAAAGCTGAATGATATACATTGATAAATATCCATGATTGTAAAGCTTCTTGAACAGCACTTACTTTTGGAGAACTTAAAATTTTAAGATCATTTAACGCTTCAGGAGTGAAATTATTAATATCAAATTCATCATCATTACCAAGTTTAGTAGTTATTTTTCGATTTGGTTTAACATCCTCTTCTTCTTCATTACTATTTTCTTCTTCTTTATTATTAATTTCATTAGTTAATTCTTGAATTAAATGTTTATTCCAAGATTTAGCATTTTCAGGTAATAATAAAGCTTGAGGAGAAGGTTTGGGATTTTGAATATCAAATTTAATTTCCAAATCATTAGTTATATGTTTTTTAGTTGGTTGAAGACTACTTGAATTAATAACATTTGAAGTAGTAGTAGTTATAGCAGTTCCACCATTAACAGTTGGAGTTGAACGTTCAGATATAAATAAATCATCATCTAATTCAAGATTTTCAGGTAAATAATGAGCTGGGAATTTCTTTTTAAGTAAGATTTGTTGTTGTTGTAATTTTTGTTGTTCTTGTTGTTGAAATAATAATAATTCCTTCTTTTGCTTTTCTTTTAATTCTAAAGCAGCTGCTTTTTGAACAGCAGCAATTTGTCGAGCCGAATTTGGATTAACTCTTCTTTTACTACCAGCTTTTGGCCCAGGCTTTTTCCGAATTTTTTTATCTTCATCACCAGTTTCTTGTTGAAAAACATAACTATGACCATTTTTACCATTTTTAATTCTCAGATTATTTGGATGATCTTTAATAATATTTTCACCTGAAGGAGTTGAATCAGCATATTGAATTAAATCTTCAGGATAAACTTGAGGAATTCTATATTTTTTAGCAAATTTATCTTTAACTACCCAAGGAGCATTTACTTTATGAGATCTTGCCATAGTTAATTTTATAAAAGTTTTAATTAACCATTTTGTAAAATGATTTCTATCTCTGGCGATTTTATCCGGAGTTACAATTGATTGTTGCATATCATTTAATCTAACTACTAAATATTTAGTAGTTATTGAATCACCTAATCTTTGTTGAACTTTTTCTCTAACCACACCTCTTTGTTTAATTAAGGGTTGATTTTCTTCATCATGTTCAATTTCATCCGAACTTTGAATTTGAGGAGGAGGAGGAAGAGGATTATTATTACTATGTGAATCATTAGTAATAGTAATATTTTTCTTTAAAGAATTATAATCAGTTAAAGAACCTTTTATAAATATAGTTTCACCGGGAAAGAAATCATTTTTAAATACCAGATAAACTTTATCAACTAATTGATCTAATCTTGTAATTCGATTAAATTGTAAGAATCTTAAGATATGTTCTCTTAAAGCTTCAGGGAAATTTCTTTCAACACCTTCAATTTCTTTTGCTTCTGATTCTAAAGCTTCAAAAAATGTAAGACAAGAATTTCCAGTTATTTCACATACGAATTTCTTACGTTTAAAATAATCCATTCGATTTAAATAATCTTCATAATTAATAAACCATTCTTTAGTTTGAGGGATATAATAAACTTGAATTGAAGTATCTTGAGGTATTTGAGGTGAGGAAAGAAAACTAACTGGTTTTCGTTTATATAACACCATGATAATGATGATGATATACGATGAGATATAGTTGATTTGATCTTAGATAGGATTAGATTTGATTGATTATAGTTTGTCTATTAGGTATAGATTGTTGTGGTGGAAAGAATAATGAAATATTAATAGAAAAAAAAAGTTATCGATGAATAAAAACGATAAACCTAAAAAGTGGATATAATTTAAAATAATTGACTTTTGTTATAACTTTTGTTGTTGTTGTTGTTGGGGATGAAAGAAAAAAGAAAAAATAGCTATACCGTACCGTACAAAAAATTAATTTTAGCGTATAACAAATTGTAAAAATAGTTCCGTACCACAAAAAAAATAATATTCAAAAAAAAAGCGTTATAAATATTTGGCTGTAAATAAGAATAGTGAGGTCTTACAACAATGTGAAACTAGTGGAGAGTAACAGTATTTTGACCAAAGTAAGTGGAATCGATCTAGAGATGATAGATTAGTAGAGTGATCCAATTTATTTGATGATTGTTCGTCAAATATTGATTGATTAATCAGTATGAACTAAACAGTTAGATAAAAAAAAAAATTGACTGCTAAAATTTTAGATTTTGCGCTTAGCAAGATGATATAAATCGGGAAATGATCTTTTCAATAATCGATTGATTGATTGATTGATTGATTATTGATGCTAGTTCAATGGATTAGATTGATTCGATTGATGGGATGAAACAAAGCAAAAGAATCGAATCAAGGGCTGTAAAAAAAACTTAGAAATTGGGAAAAAGAGAAAAAGACAAAAATTGGTGAGAGGAGGAGGAGGAGGAAATAATGGAATGGAATGGAATGGGAAGAGAGAGACAGACAATTTAAAATTTACGCGCAGTTTTTGGTTATATGTTGCAAATCATACTATATACAGGACACGGGAAAATTTCTTTTTTTTCTGGTTAATTTCCATTTTTGAATGGTCTCTATGGACTAATTCAAATAAACTAATTTCTATCACTTTTAAAAAATTTATCTAATTTTCATTAAATTTCATATGGGTCAATTCACACCATATTTATTTTTTTAACAGACTGATCCCAATCAATCACATAGATGGTTGTATCATATCAACCATATATCATTGATTATGTTATTAATATGATAAATCTCCAATTTCTTGCATCCAAATCGGTTACCAAGATTGCAAAAAAGTTGGCCACCGTTTTCACTGCATAGTTAACGAAAAAGACGATCCTGCATATAATCCACGGGTTATTATCACAGCCTTAAAATAGCTATAACAAAACACATATTAATTAAAACGATTAAACTACTCTATAAAAGCACACATACATATGTAGTTTGTTATATACTCCTATTGTCAAACTAAAACCACCCTAACAAATACCAAAATGTTGTAAAGTAGCAAAAACCCAAACTGAAAATGGATTTGGTTTAATTTTAATAATTTCATCTTCTTTAACTATAGAACTAAATTTATCATCATCATCTAATCCAACTTTTTTATTAGCATTTGGATTGGTGATCAGTATAAATGTATGAAATAACCAACTTATAAAGAATTGTCTATAAGTTAATTTAATTGATAAATCTCCATTTTCATCATAATATTCAAAAGCTCCACTACCAACTTTAGATTCATCTAATGGATTAACTTCTGATTCTTGTTCAAGTGATAATTTATGTTGATACATTACATCAGGATAATCACTTATAACTCCATATTCGGGTAATTTGGCCACTCTACCAATTGAATTCACATAATCAAATTGTTCAGTAGTATTAATTGTCCAACTATAAAACTTTAAATTTTGTAATTTTAAAAGGGGGATAAATTTGGTTAAGAATTCAGTCGACCAAGTCAGGAAATATAATAATGAAATACCAGTGATTTTAAAATAACTTCGTTCTTCCCCTCCCTTTTTAGCTTTTAAAGAATCTAAATAAAAATTATAATTAATATATTGAATTGATCTTCTCCAACTTCCACTAATATTAATAATATCAAAATGGTTAAATCCATATTTATTATTAAATTCTTGATTATAAAAAAGATCTTGAAAATATGAATCTTGATTAAAAAATTTGATAAAATTTAAATCCCAAACTCCAAATTGAACTTTATTTAACCACCAATTTAAATCATTTTTAACTGATAATAAATCCTTTATAATAAATCTTAATATCTTAGGTGGATTCAATGGTTTAATATCTAACATGATTTTAAATTTTTCATCAGCATCAATATCTTCCAGTTCATGTTCAATGAAATTAACATACCAAGTTAATAATTGTTTAAATGTAATTAATGGTTGATTACCTTCAATGGTTTTTAAATCTTTTAAATCTTCATAATTTTGTTCAGGAATAATAAAATTAGTTTCATTACCATCTTTATCAATGAAAACTCTCTTAGTACTAATATCATGACTAATAATAAGAATTTGATCTTTGGTTAACCAAGTATCTGTTTCAACTATAGTACCTCCATTTTGAAAACATTTGCCAAATCCTAAAAGCGTATTTTCAGGAAATTTAGCTTTAAATCCTCTATGACCACAAATAACTGGTGAAGTATATGGCATGGTAAAATATGGTAATGAAAGTCTATTTTTAATTTTTCTTAGCGTTATGATTGACAATACAGGAAGTCTATTGATAATCTATCACCTTGTTTGAAATATCTTTTAAAAATAAATGAATGAATAAATAATTTTTTTTGAATTTGCTATTAAGTTCAAATCAAGGGGTATTTATATATACACTTGCAAATAGGGATCAAATAAATTAAACTATCAAACGTTCGTTAGATTGTTAGATTGTTAATTTTTGGGTATGCTATTTTTTATTTTTATTTTTATTTTTATGTTGAAAAACGTGGAGTCAACGTTTAACTATTGCGGTATGGAGTTATGGTCAATTTTGGGTATATCCTCGCTTTATGTAAGTATTAACAAACTATGGATAATAGAACCAGTGCTTGACTCAATATTATGATTCTTGGGAGTTGGTCAGTAATCGGAATAGTACTTATACCCTCTTACTCTACCTCGATCGTCAATATGTCCATCGGCATAGTGACTTTCATTAGCTCAATTTAAAGCCTAGTACTACTATCAATTCTGTTCCTCCTTTCTTCCTCGCTCGTTTGTTCACTCTCGCTGTTTCTCGTCCGAACAAAAGCGGTGTTAAGAAGTGGAGGAGCAGTCTTGTGACTTGGAGCGCATGATCAAACTTATAAGTAATACTATGTAACTATGTATGGGAAAGAGGGTCTACCATATAGTTCCTGGGAGAAACATTTGAATCAATCAATAGTATATGTTGCTTAAATTATATGAGGTCAATAACTACATTGGAATACATTTACTATCATAATTCAGATTGATTAATGTGATATATGTTATGATGTTCAAGTTTGACCATTTAAACAAATTTAAAATTTGTGCTGCAAAAAAATTTAAATTCATACCACTTTTACACCATCATCCATCAATGTCAGTACTGCAACAATGTATATTGAATAGCTTGAATGAGATCAATCAATTGATCGTTGATGGAAATCTAGATGTTAATCTTATCGTTCAGTCTCATCAACCTCCATTATCTTGTACTGAATCATGTTTAAATAAGAATGTTCATAACTTTGTATCCCTTAGTTTTATATTATGTCATTTTGATAAGTTATACATTCATACAAATATCACCAAAAATCATATATCTCAATCATTCTTAACTCATACTGGGGTTCATAACCAACTTATCCAAGTTTATAGATCAATTATTAAATGTATTAAAAATTTCAAATTTGCCGCTTATAGTCCCAATCCAAAATTTAATACCATCATTCGAAATTTAATTAATTTATCATTTGTTTTGAAAATCCCAACCCTATGTGATGAAAATAGAACTTATGTTCATGATAGTAGTGAATTCGTTATTCAATTACCCCCTGATTATCATTCTATCAACCTTTTATCATCTCCAAGAATTCAAACTTATAATGGTAGAGAATTGAACTTGGCCAAATATTATCATCAAATAGTTCCTAATGTGATTCAAAAGTTTTATAACAATGAATTACTTTTTGATGATTTAAGTACTCATTTATCAATAACATTAAATGATTTATCAAAGGTTCATATTCCATTTTCTGTTATCAAACCATTTTATTCTTATTCTGATGTTGATAAATATACCATTATTTACAATCAATTGAATCCTATAATTATTGTTTTACAAGCATTATTTCCAACTATGAATATAACTCCTGTTAGATCCTATCGAATTTTATCAAACAAGTTACAATCAGATTTACATTTAAGTTTTATTTCACCTCATGAAGATGATAATTATATTCAAAAATATACCATACCAATTCAAATTAGATCATCTACCATCTTATCAAAGACTTGTCCTCAACTTTTCAAATGTAAAACCACAAAACAATCTAATCTTTATTTAGCTTCCGAAGTTGGCCTTAGAGATTATATTAATGATTGTTTATATCAAATCATATTAGGAAATACAAATATGGGATTTATAATTGATAATACCAGTTTATTGATTCTTGAAATTCATTTAAAAGCTTATCGTTATTTGGAAGATTATAAAGGTTTAGATACAGAAGCTACTACTTTTAAATTAATTAATTGTTCTATTTATTATGTCGATTTAACCAATTTTAAATATAATCTTCCAACTGCTTTATTACTTTTTCTTAATTGGTATTTCAAAATAATATCAGGTACAGAAATGCATGAAATCAATACCGCTAATAATAGCTTTGATTTATTATTAGAATTAAAGATGAATAAAGAACAAATTAAAGCCCATAATGCTTATAAAACTCATATCGTTCAAGAAGTTTGGGAAAATTCAATGCAGAATTTTCGATTCATGGTACCAGAGAAATATGGAGAGCCAGATAATCGATTAGGATTTAGATTTGATTTAAAACAAGATTGGAATGCTCATATTAATCAATTACTTCAATTTAAAGATTATACCCATAATGTTCGCCATATTCATGAGTTTAAAATTATTCAAAAGCAACATTATGATTTTTATCTGATTTTTAAAGTTCAAATAAAAGATCATGATAAAGGTATTACAACTCCTGTATTGGATTTAAAAATCTATAATATTATGGATCAATCAATTTTATTCAATTCATTATCGGATATTAATTTTCTCATAAATTTTAATATCATTACAACTATGTATTTAAATGATTTATTATTAATGCATGGTATAAGAGAGAATAGAATAACTTTAGAACAACATGCTAAAATTCTGACTCAAAATCCTAAGTATTTGATTGATATTGAAAAATCTCTTCAAGGATTTCCTTTAATTGCAAATTGGTTTGAAAGTGGGAAATTACAATCAATTAAGAATAATTATGTGGGGTATTATATTTTAAGTGAAAGTATTCCAAGTAATGAAGGTCAGTATATTAATGTGAGTAGAAAAGTTAAGAATTCTGTATTTCTATTTCATCTGAGGAAAATGACATTAGGAAGAGATATGAAGAAATATATTTATAATAATGAAAGAGATCGAGTCTTTTTTAATCAATTAGAATTATCCAAGTTACACTATGATAATTTTTTCAATTGGAAGTATGATCTGTACTTAGATAGTAGAATTTTATCAAGTGTAACTAAAAAACTACATCGTGATCATTTGTTTAATTCGTATGATTGAATATATAATCGTATTTAAAATTAATCTAATACTGTAACGTTTTTAAAAATTTATAACTTATTATCACCATGAACATGAGACTTTTCAGCAGCTGCTTGATCAACTACCAATTTAATTAATTGGAAAGCAACTGATTCAGGCATTGGAATTAAAATTCCATCAGGATTAAAATCTTCATCAGTAAGATTTGCTTCATCAGGATAAACCATTTGTCTAATGAATTCAATATCAAACCATTTAGCATCTTCTAATTCTTTATCATGACCTAAATGAATAACTTCATTCTCCCCATTGAATTGAACTACGGCTAAACATCCAATCATTAAATTACCAGGGAATGGCCATGGTTGAGTCATAACAATTTGAATTGATTTACATCTAACACCTGTTTCTTCCCAAATTTCACGTTTGGTGGCGATTTCAACGGTTTCGGATGGTTCCATGAATCCAGCTGTACATGCATACATTCTTGTAGCAGCATGTCTTTTACCTAAGGATAATAATACTTTGGTTTTCTCTTCATTGGTTATGGCAGTTATTACTACTGCATCTGTTCTTGGGAATGTAACATTAGAAACACTTGCTCTTTTAACGGGACATTTACTCTTTTTAGCACGATCTTTATCCGTATCTGATTCTTTAGGATCAGCCACTTCTTCATTGGTACAATATAATTTCCCACCAGCATGGATAGGAATCACTTTATGACCACATCCTGGACAAAATTTATTACGATTTATCCAATCCAAATACATCTTACCATGAGAATATAATGAAGCTTCAGTATTAGTGAATGTAAGGTAATGTTTTCTTGATTTGGTATAGAAGATACCATTATCTTCAATTGATTTATCAATAGTGTTTTCAATTAAGTTCACTCTATCATTAACGAATGATATGATTGCTTCGGATACTTTAGGACTATCAGTTAAATCAACGGCATAATAAGGAATACCTTGATATCTACCTTGATAATCCAAATATCTTTCATCTTGACTTCCTTCTTCATCAATTGAAATATCTTGCATTTTCAATTTTAAAAGATCTAAACCAACACTTTCATCTAATAATCCTAAGAATAAGAATCCTGGTTTACCTTCATCTCTTAATCCAGCATCTTTGGTTTTGTTATCATGTTGCCAGGTATTTAAAATCTGACTCCAATTCAAACTTGGAACATTCAACAATCCCTTGGAGAAATGTTTATCATTGGTATCGGAATCATTAGCAGCATTCAATTGATTTGATCCATTGGTTAATATTACTAATCGTTTAAATAATCCTTTTGCAATCAATGGATCGGTTTCTGAATAAAATATGAATCTGGCAGAAGGATGGAATATACTCTTACTCACGAATTCTGAATCTTCTCTAAGAAATGAAACTCTGTTAACTACTTCACTTCCAAAGTAAATATCATTCTTTTGATCATCGATACTGGTATGTATATCGTGAGACATGATGAACTTTCCTAAATTTGATGAATTGAACCCTGATTTTTTGATAATTCTATCAATGCTATTGATTCTAGTTCGCTGGATGTTATGGATAATGGTAAAACTAGATATCAATCGTTGAATTATCATTCAATTGAAAGAAAGACATATATAACAATTGACAAATTTGGGGGAGAAATGTCAAAAATTTTGAGAGTCTTTTTTTTCCATGTTCAAATTTACATTTGATAAATTTCTTATCATCGGTTTTATGAACTGCCGGTGCGATTGATCTCCACATTTAAAATCTTACAATATATAACTAATGTAATTATACCCATTAAAGTTGTTTATTTACAGGTTTATATGGTATATGGATACAATTACCGATCCATAATACTCATCAATATATACAATTATACCCTATATCATGAAGAAATATCATGTAAAAAAGAGGTTTAGACTCCTAGACATATTCATTGTTAGTATTATGATACTTTTCAAAAGTGAAAGCATTACTTGTCTAATACATTGATTGAATTCAATTTGAAATTATCTAATGAATCAGCTATCTCAAGACGGTATCCTCAATAGTATTTCGGAAGTCTAACGTCTAAAAAATCTTTTAAATCATCATAATAATCAGATAATTCAAATTTAAATCCCAATCAATGAAAGACAAAACATGTTAAAAATAATTGACATACCCTTTATTTGTTAATTAAAAATACAATTTGCTTAACCAATTGGCATTCCTTTTAATACAGCCCGAGGAATACCAACTAATTTATTCTTTGGTCCTTTCTTATCGACAATAATCAAGACTCTACCCGATTGACCCATTCTACCAGTTCTACCTATTCTATGCACTAAATCAACCGAACTATTAGGTAAATCAATAATAATGACATTCTTTAATCCATTAAAATCAACACCTCTACCTAATAAATCAGTAGTAACTAAAACTTTCATTTTAGATGCTTTTGGATCTTCTTTATCAAGTTTTTCAGCTGGTTTTAAAAATGGATCTAAGATCTCTAAACGATCTTCAATTGAATCACTTCCATTCAATCCAACAATATCATCTGCTGGGAAATGATACTTTTTAGTCAAAGCATGAATCACCCCATTCACTAAGACTTTCTGATTGACAAAGATAACAGCTCTTTTAACATATCCTTCTTCAGTTCCATCTTTAATAATGGAATATAATGCTTGTGCACAACATCTCATAACTGATCCGTTATATGGAGCTAATCTCGCATCAATTACACTGATCTTTACATTACGTGATATCTTATGTAATGAAGGAGTAACAATCTCAATGATTGAATTAGCTTGAGGGAAAGTCTTGTTCAAATTATTCTTAAACTCTTTAGTAATAGTAGCAGAACAGAAAATTAAATCAGTGACACTTCCAAAAGTTCTAACTACTCTTAAAGTCTCATCAATCCAATTTCTATCAAACAAAGTATCAGCTTCATCAACCACACAATATTTAACATTTCTTACGACTCTGAATGGATCTGATTCACGATCAAGATTTTGAAGTCCTGCAATCTTACCGGGAGTAGTAACCATGATATCTATTCTACCCGTTCTTAAGGCATGGAATAATTTAGTGTGAGGATCACCATGTTGCCATTTAAATAAACGAATGTTCAATTTAGACTTACCATCTTTATCTTTAGTTCCATCTATATAATTCTGGAATGATTTTGGAACGTTTTTCAAATCAAAGTCGATTTTATTAGCTCTTTCAATAACCTGTGAGATTTGCTCGACTAATTCATGAGTAGAAACTAATATCACTGACCGAATCACTTTTCGACATTTTGCATCTTCAAGTCTTTCAGGATCTTGATCAAATAATTCCATATCATCTTCCTTTAACTTCGAGAGAATCGAAGCTAAATATGCCCAAGTCTTACCTGAACCCGTTTCTGAAGCTAAAGCAAACATCTTCAACTTGTTCAATTCATTTTGTTTCTTATATTCAAAATCAATTTCTTCTTCAGTTGTCATTGGTTCGCCCACTCTTTTCAAGAAGTTACTTGTTATTCTGGGCTGATTCACCTTCCGTACCACCGCAATTTGACATGGGGTAGGTTTGATCTCAAGTTCTTCTTTAGAACTATGACGAGGACCTTTTAAATTATATTGCAGTTTAATTTCTTGAATCATAGCTTCCCTGACAGTAGGAAAGATTCTTAAATCATTGAATGATTTAATACTGTCCAATCCAGTTGATGAAGTTTCAAAAGTCTTTTTTGAAGGATAAAGCAAATTCAGAAAGGTACCTACCTTATAACTTGGATTATGAGCATTGGGATCTTCTTCAGTTAACCAACCTTTTCTTTTCTTAACTTTCCTGACAGTGGGTGGTGGTTTACGTGGATTATGTTTAAACCGTATCCATTGTACCGGCACGCTCGATGACTGTAACAAAAGAGGTCTGGACCAATATGTATTTATCAAGGGATTAGTCAATCCCTTGTTTATTAATGACATTGGTTGTTATATGGGAGACATATAATACTGTATAGTTTTCACTTGATGAATAGCTTTCATCATCATTTCGAAGAGGTTTTATAAATTTTTTTTCATACCAAATTTTTTTTTCAGTCGTGTGTTGAAGCCCAATCGAAATTTTTCTCAATTCTGAAAGTTTACACCATTTTGAAAAATTTTGAAATCATAGTGTACGATCATATAGTTGTTGATTATCCCTATATCAATTCAAAGGACGACAATGTTAAGATTAGCGGCAAGATTGTCCAAGGTGTCAACCTCACCTTTGGTGATACCAAGTAGTAGAAGATTATCTACTTCTATGGTTCATTTATATGCTGCCAAACCAGCTACTCCAGCCGGTAAGAGGAAAATGGCATTCAATCCAAAGAAAGGACCTCAACAAGCTAAGGCTAAGAAGGGAGGTATGACTCATTTGGAATTCGATGATGCTGTTCAAAGTTTAAGTTTTGAGAAGACAGCTACTAATTTAGGTGAATTGGAAGTACCATCTTTAAACTATGAACAATTAGATAATTTAAAATCAAGAGTTGTGAAATATGTCGATAGTGATGAAAGAATTTTATCTAATTTAAGATCATTCAAGAAATTCCAACATAATGAATTATACAGAAATCCAGTAACATTAGTTACTGAAAATACTACCAAAATAAATGAAGATTTCGTATCTAAATTAGATCAATCATCATCCAAAGAAAATAGAATATGTTTAACTGGTACCAGAGGGGTAGGTAAATCCACCTTATTATCTCAAACTAAAGCCTTAGCCTTAGAAAAATTCAATAAAGACGTTATCTTATTACACATTGATGCTGCTGAAAATATCGTTAATGGTACTAGTGATTATATTTTCAATACTAAACTTGATAAATATCAACAACCAATGTTTACCAAAAGATGGATTTATAAATTACGTGAAGCCAATGAACATATACTTAAGAAATTAAAATTATCGAGTGATATCACATTCACTTACAAAAGAATTGAACATAATTTAAAGAAAGATACTAATACTTTATTTGATTTACTTAAGTCGAATCATGATTTTGGTAAAGTAGGACAAACCACTGCATTTCAATTTTTCCTTAATGAATTGATTCATCATTCTAAAACTGTCCCAATTTTACTTTCCATTGACAATATAAATGCCATTTTAGATTTCCCAGTTTCTAAATATAAAAAACCAGATTTTACTCCCATTCATATTCTGGAATTTGAATTAGGTGATTTTATACTTAAATTCCTTAGTGGTGAACAATCATTTGCTAAAGGTGGTGTTATAGTGGCTAAGACAGGCATGATTGGTGCTCATCAAAAGACCATGGATGTTGGTTTAAATATTGAAGAATATGATCCATATGCCAAACAAAGATTCTTTGATTTAGATATTGCTAATTCATTAAAGAAGAATAATGGAGTTAAATCGTTTGGAGTGGAAAATTTCACTAAACAAGAAACCAAAGATTTATTACAATTTTGGAGAAAAGCTGGTACTTTACAAGTTAAAGAATTTTATACTAAAGATGTATTTGTAACTAGTGAAGAATTAGTTCAAGAAAAGGCTAATCAAGCCCAAGATCAAGATGCTGTTGAATTCAATCCAGAAGAACAATTTGAAAGAATTGTAAATAATCAATACGCTATTTCATCAGGTAATCCTCATTATTTATTAAGAGCTACTACATTATCCTATTAGATAGACCCTCATGTACAAACCATTTTATACTATGTAAATAGAAATCTTTTATATTATTAAAATAAAGTAATATACACAAATGCAACTATAAAATGATGATACCATCTAAGTAAATAAAGTATCTTCTTCTCTTAAATATTCTCCAATATCACCTTGTCTAAATGCAACTATAGCAGTTGGTTGTAAGTTTCTTGCTTCGTTAGTTGATTTGGCACTAACACCAAATCCTAACGGTATATCATTCATACTATACACTATAACCCCAGCATGTTCAGGAATATCATCGGACATTCTTCCAATATGAGCCTTTAAGACATGATTACCATATAAATAAGGCATTTCACCATTTTGTTTAATCCAAACCTTATATTTGGCATATTGACTTAAATAAGTTAAAGCAGTGATGTGTAATCTGAATTTACCAGTCTTGGTGAATTTACCAAAACAAACACCCACTGACATTAACTGGGTTCTGCTTACTGAAGTAGCAAATTTTGATATTTTTTCACTTATATAATAAACTCTATCTTTTTGTAATCTGAACACATGAGGATCAGTTGGATTATCAATTAAAAATGTAATGTTTCTTCCTATGTAGTTGGCTAATTTCTCGAACACCACTTTGGTTTCTTCTTCTGTTAAGGATCTCATAGTGGTTATGTGTGGATGTAGTATATATATATAGATCTAAGGACTGGTTGGTTAGTATAAGATGGGTTTAAATTTTCAATTTTTTTAAGCAGCGATTTTTAAATTTTTCAAATCACATGACTAGAATTTTGTAGTAGATGAGATGAGCGATAGTTGAAGTGTTGATATTGATAGTATACCGTAACATCTTAGTAACTAGTTTATCTTTTGTTGATGTTTGATATTCATATAGTTGAAATCAATCAGTTTGGTAGACTTTTTTAGAAGAATCTTATAACTTGATGGTAATATGGTATATGTTATAAGGCATATGGTAGCAATGGTAGCGCGCGATGAGTGTAAGAAAAGTATTATGTGAAAAAAAAAAAAAATAGGCCATAACCAGAAATGGTTGAAATTTTCTACATATCTTATTCAAAAAGAGTGAAAGAAGAATAACAACTAAGAAATATCAATACCATTTCCATAGTTACTGATTTCACTTACCCTCATGTCTGAACCAAGTAACCCATCCAAAGAATTTGTCAGTTCAAATTCAAGCGAACAACCATCAATTGAAGTACCTACCACCTCCGAACAACCAAATCTTCAACATGATTATCAAGTCAATGACTCCGTTAATAAAGGGAATGAAAAGAGTAAATGGACCAGAGCTCGTTCTGCTGATAACAAAGATGAGAATGAGTCCAAGAGATCAAAGAAGGTTAATCTCAATGCAGAAGAAAGAAGACAAAGAAAAACATATGATACGACGTAGGTATGTCCTTTTGGAACTATAAGTTATAATTATAAGAATTATTTTACTAACAACCATTAATTTATAGAGAGTTTATACCTATGGTAGATGAAAATGGGAATGAACTTCCTAAATCTGAAAGAAGACCAAAGAAGAAAGTTGCTTGTATGATTGGATATTGTGGAACTGGATATAATGGTATGCAATTACAAAATGATCCAAAGATTCCAACTATTGAAAGAGATATTTATGAAGCTATGGCTCGTGCCGGTGCTATCAGTCCTGAAAATGCAGTTGATATTAAGAAATCTTCATTCATGAGAGCTGCTAGAACTGATAAAGGTGTTCATGCTGCTGGTAATGTTATCTCATTAAAGATGATTATTGAAGATTCTGATATCTTAACAAGAATCAATGAAGAATTACCTGAACAAATCAGAGTATGGGGTATTCAAAGAGTTACTAAATCATTTGATTGTCGTAAAATGTGTTCTTCAAGAGTTTATGAATATTTATTACCAACTTATTCTTTACTTCCACCAAAACCAAAAAGTACTTTACTGGAACTTTTAATTAAAAAGAATGAACAATCACCAGGATATTTACGTTCAGATGAAGAAGGTATTGAATGGTGGAAACAAACCAGAGAATATATCTTAAAGGAAGGCGATTTAACTGAACAACAATTAGACGTTGAAATTCCAGCTTTATTAACTAACGATGCAGTTAAGATTTATAATGAAGATGGAGAAGTTACTGAAGAAGGTAAATTAATCCGTAAAGTTAAACAACTTGAAAACAAATGTCGTAGAAATTATAAAGTATCTGAATCTCGTTTAGATTTATTCCGTCAAACCATGAAACAATACGAAGGTACCCATAATTTCCATAATTTCACCATTGGGAAACATTTCAAAGAACCATCATCAAAAAGATACATTATCTCCACCACCGTCTCTGCTCCATTCGATATCGAAGGTACACAATGGGTATCTATCAAACTCCATGGTCAATCATTCATGCTTCATCAAATCCGTAAGATGATCGCCATGGCCACTCTTGTCATCCGTACTGGTTGTCCCGTTGATATCATCTCTCAATGTTTCCAATCCCGTAAGATTAATATCCCAAAGGCTCCTGCTTTAGGTTTACTTTTAGAAAATCCTGTCTATGAAGCATATAATCAAACTCTTGCCAAGATGGAGTATGATGATATTGATTTCAATAAATATGAGAAGGAAATGGATGCATTTAAATTGAAATATATTTATGATAAGATTTATGCTGAAGAAAATAAAGAGAATGTGTTTTATGGTTTCTTCGCTTTTATTGATACTTTCAAATTAAATGATGAAGATAATAGACCTGATGGAACTCATATTTTTGAATTCTTAAATTCAAATGACGATAAAAATACCGTTGAACCTATTGTTGAAACTAAATCAACTGGAAAAACATTTGATAAACTTTCAAATGATAACGTTGATTAAAATAACTTGTATAATAATAACTCTTTACAAAATATAAAAATTAGATTTTAAAAACTAGTAAGAACTTGTAATATTTCTATAAAAATAGACCAGATAACTTGAAGTCTATACTAAAATCAAAGAAAGAATATCTAACCCAAATTAAAACACTATAACCCTCATAAATCGGGTATTTAAGTATTAGAAATTAATAATCATTAAAGATAAGTATTTCTTAATGATATGCGAAATGAAATAAGTAAGATTAAAAATAAAGAAAGTGTTGAGTTGCTGGGAGCAGTAAACTAAATCCAAGTATTATTTTGTTTTTGGGGAGTCTGTTGTTGTGGAGCTGGTCCTTGGTATGTAGATTTATCAGTAGGAGTTATATTATTACCAATCTTCGTACGATTGACCTGAAACCCTTGATATTGATTGTTATCATACTGAGGTTGTTGCTGTTGTTGCTGTTGTTGCTTTTGTCTTTGATAAAGTTGAAGATCAGCTGGACCTTGTTGGGGAGATTGTTGACGCTGTTGCGGTAATACTTGAGATACTGCTGCAACAGCTGGTAGTGGAGGTGCTGGTGACGGAATTATTTGCATTGGAAGTAACTGGGATACGGCTGGGATTTGTCCTTCATTATCTTTACCACTGTCGACATTAACTTTACTAGTACCTTCACCATTTTCAACTTTACCTTGTTGTCTTTGTTTTTCTTGTTGAAATTTATATAAAGTCCAATCAAAAACATAATCATAGCGATAATTTTCTCGCTTAAATAAATCTCTAAATAATTTTCTTAAATATGGATAATCAGGTTTATCATCAAATCTTAACGATTTCACATAATTCATATATTCTAAGAACTCATTAGGTAATCCCGTAGTTAAGATATTATTTGGAGTTGTCATTTTCTTTTCCATAATACGATCATACTTTTGTCTTTTAGTAGCAGCTTTTAATCCTTGCCATGGTAATGATCCACGACAGAAATAAATCAAAACATATCCTAAACTTTCTAAATCATCTCTTCTTGATTGTTCAATTCCTAAATGAGTATTGACACTAGCATATCTGGCAGTACCAGTTAAATTTTTATTTTCACGATATGGAATATGTAAATGAGTTCTTGGATCTCTATACTTTTTAGCTAATCCAAAATCAATCACATTAACTTGAGATCCTCTTCTACCAATTCCCATTAAGAAATTATCAGGTTTAATATCACGATGAATAAAACATCTGGCATGAATATATTCAATACGACAAATTAATTGATCTGCTAATAATAACACCGTCTTATAACTGAATTTCCGGTTACAATAATTAAATAAATCTTCCAACGAAGGCCCTAATAAATCAATAACCATGGCATTGTAATCACCTTCCGTGCCATACCATCTCATGAATGAAATACCAACACCACCACTTAAAGCTTTATAAACCTTAGCTTCATATTCTAATTGAGGATGTTTGGCCTTAATACTTTCTAATTTAATCGCCACTTCTTCACCACTAATGATATTGGTGCCTAAGTAAATATCACCAAATGATCCTGAACCAAGTTTGCGGCCAATACGATATTTCTTACCCACTCTTAAATCCATATTGATGATATGTAATTATCAGTGTGAATGGGGCTTGAATAGGATATATTATAGGGACGTTGAGATGAACGGAATGTGGGCAAAGACAACGGATGGATATAACTTAACAACAAGTCATACAAAAGTCTAAATAATCACTAGGGAGATAATGGGGGGTTGTTGTTGCAGTTAAGCTTTGAACGGGACAAGCGGGGGTTGGAATGGGTTGGAATCAGGTGAATTATCAGAACAACAAAGTAAAATCAATCAGTTAGGATGATAAATGATTAACGAACGAACGAGCTAACAATCGTTCAGTTGAACAGATTGGCTTGATGTGAGTTAT
The DNA here is from genome assembly GCF_036884675.1 of Scheffersomyces coipomensis. Lineage (NCBI taxonomy): Eukaryota > Fungi > Ascomycota > Pichiomycetes > Serinales > Debaryomycetaceae > Scheffersomyces > Scheffersomyces coipomensis. The sequence continues at coordinate 2,673,197 of NW_027042892.1, read as the reverse complement.
GAAATGAGATCAGATCAGATCAGATCAGATCAGATATCAATAAGGTCCCCATTTCATATGATTATTACCAAAACCGTACTAATCGGATAAAACGACATTGTTTGAGGAGACATTTTATTTAAAAACGACATCTCATGAATTATCAATTTGTTGCAAATACTTAAAATAGAGTAGTATATGAATGATTTTGGATTCTGATTCATCAATACTTTGGTCTGTCATCAAGTAGAAGTACATCTGAGCAGAGTGATCTAAGTATACTCATGCTTTTGCTACTGTCAATATATTTCCTTTTCTTTCATTTTGTACTTGGGTAATCAATATTTCTGAAGTTTTAAACTTAAATTTACATAAAATAAATTACTCCTACAATATTAAATTTTAAAAAACTTTAAAGAACTTGTAATATATTTATATAAAAAATAACAAACAAATAAAATAGAAGAATATGCAAAATGATAGACAGATAGATAATTTAACCCAAAATAAAATAATATACACCCAATTACACTGGTATATAAATATTAGAAATTAATAACCATTAAAGATAAGTATACCTTAATGAAACTGGGAAATGAAATAAGCAAAATTAATAGTATATAAAAAATAAGGAAGGAAAGACAAGGATAAGGATGAGTTGAGTTAAATTAAATCCAAGTATTACCACTATGTTGTTGAGGAGTTTGTTGTTGTTGAGATTGGTATGTAGCTTTATCATTAGAAGTTATCTTTGTACGATTGGCTTGATAACTTTGATATTGATTATTATCATAATTAAATTGTTGTTGTTGTTGATCTTGTTGAAGTTGTCTTTGATAATGTTGAAGTTCAGCAGGAACTTGTTGGGGAGATTGTTGACGTTGTTGTGGTACTACTTGAGATACTGCAGCCACAGCAGCTGGGGGAGGTGGTGGAGGTGGAGCAGCTTGGGCTTGAAGTGATTGCATTTGTGGTTGTTGTTGCTGTTGTTGTTGTTGTTGAGTTATGGCTTGGATTTGTTGTTGATTATCATTATCATTATTATTATTTTCACCATTTTCAACCTTACCTTGTTGTCTTTGTTTTTCTTGTTGAAATTTATATAAAGTCCAATCAAACACATAATCATAACGATAATTTTCTCGTTTAAATAAATCTCTAAATAATTTTCTTAAATATGGATAATCAGGTTTATCATCAAATCTTAAAGTTTTAATATAATTCATATATTCTAAAAATTCATTAGGTAAACCTTTAGTTAAAATATTATTTGGAGTTGTCATTTTCTTTTCCATAATACGATCATACTTTTGTCTTTTAGTAGCAGCTTTTAATCCTTGCCATGGTAATGATCCACGACAGAAATAAATCAAAACATATCCCAAACTTTCTAAATCATCTCTTCTTGATTGTTCAATTCCTAAATGAGTATTGACACTAGCATATCTGGCAGTACCAGTCAAATTTTTATTTTCACGATATGGAATATGTAAATGAGTTCTTGGATCTCTATATTTCTTAGCTAATCCAAAATCAATCACATTAACTTGAGATCCTCTTCTACCAATACCCATTAAGAAATTATCAGGTTTAATATCACGATGAATAAAACATCTGGCATGAATATATTCAATACGACAAATTAATTGATCTGCTAATAATAATACCGTCTTATAACTAAATTTCCGATTACAATAATTAAATAAATCTTCCAAAGATGGACCTAATAAATCAATAACCATAGCATTATAATCACATTCAGTACCATACCATCTTACAAATGGGATACCAACACCACCACTTAAAGCTTTATAAACCTTCGCTTCATATTCTAATTGAGGATGTTTGGCTTTGATGTTTTCTAATTTAATGGCTACTTCTTCACCACTAATGATATTAGTACCTAAATAAATATCACCAAATGATCCTGAACCAATCTTACGACCAATACGATATTTCTTTCCAACTCTTAAATCCATGATGATGATGATGATGATAGTATTAGTTGGGGATATGAATCAATATGAATGAATGATGATGATAGATTGGAGATATATTGGAGATACCTTTGGGTTAAAGATATATGATGAAGAAACGATAAAAAAAGAGTATAAACAATCACTTGAGCGTTGAGTGAGGGTTAATTATTGTTTGTTGTTATTGTTATGCTTAATAAATGGAGGAAGGGGTGAGGGGGTGATAGGGTTGACAAGTATATAGTAGAACAACCCAGTAAGTCAGTGAGATGGATGATTAACGAACGAAGCTATTGGGAACTGTTCCGTTGTTAAACAGATTATGATTGATTTGATTGATTTGAGTTGGGGAAGGAGGGTCAGGCGGCAAGAAGGACAAGATGGTTTTCTTTTTATTTTTATTTTTTTTTGATGTTGGTGTGTTAAGAAGAGAGGAAAAAGAAAAAATGTGAAACCATCAATAACCAAAACAAAAGAGAGACAGAGAGACATTTACGACATTCCATATTATATTAATTGACAATCTGTTATAGTTACTTAAAATAGAGAAATAATTTAACCGAACTATATTGAATACACGAGTAATTATTTGATTAAGGTTGGTCGTCAAACTGATTAATTAGAGGGTTGGACAAGACAACCTTAAATTGATAAATTAACCTTTTAAATTAAAGTAACCCAGCTCTTCCTCTCTTCTCTTCTCTTCTCTTCCCTCCTTGTTATATATTTATAGTGTGTGTGGTTTGAGTGTTGTATTAAAAGTTTTGGTGGAAATGACACGACTTCTTCTTCTTCTTGTTTTTAAAAATGTCTGTCTGACAGTTTCAGAATTTATGTCACAAGAGATAATTAAAGCAGACAAAAAGACAAAAATAAAGTCATGTGCTCAAACTATGTTTATATACAGGCCATGTCTACCGATGTAAGATGAAGTACTTAACCAAACAGATATAGATATAAATAAATAGATAGATATCATGATGACAACTTAACATTCTAATTTAATACAACTGTCATGATTTACTCATAACGCAGGATTAATTTCATAATTAATAATAATAATCACAAGTTATTGTTACAATCATTTATTATTGTTAACTAGTTTCAAAACAGATGTGATGTGATGAGAGTGAGTGGGGGGCACGACACCATACTTAAACAAACAAGGTTCAACGGGCAGTGCATCAATTTCAATTTCAATTTCAATTTAAGGTAAGGGGGGAGTGTATATAGTAGTAGTACTAATTATATTTTTTTTGGTGCTGCTGGTGGGTTGCGTATCTCTTTCTCTAGTTGCTAATTACTCTGACTCTTTTTTTATTTTTTTGGTATGGTAGCACTGTGGTTTCCTTTCTCTCCTTCTATCCTGCTTAACCACAGTTTTAATATGATACCAATTAAAATATAAACAAACAATCAATCAACTAACTACATAACATTCTAAAATATCTTTTGAAGTAAAAGTGTATTAAAAATTAAAAAGGATAAATAGTAGTAGTAATTAAAATAGATAGGTTATCAACCGTAAAAATATATAATAATAATAATAAAAATAATAATAATAGAAACAAAATACATTTAGATTAATAAATAAAGGTTTACTTTATTTATTTAGTAGCAACAGCAGGTTTTTTAAATCTAGCCACTAATTTCTTAAAGAAATCACTTCTTTTAGCTTTATCAACTTTAGTAGCAACATCTTTAACTTCAGCTTCAGCTTCTTTAGCTAATTTATCAACCGTAGATTCTTCTTTTGGAGCTTCATCTTTAATATCAGTTTCAGCTTCAGTTTCAGTGGCTTCTGGTGCGGCTTCAGCTTCAGCTTCAGTGACATCTTTTTTAGCATCAGCTTCAACTTCAGGAACTACTTCAGTTTCAGTAGCAGTTGGTTCTTCAGCTGGAGTTTCACCTTCAACGGCAGCTTCAACTGGTTCTTCAACTTTGGTGGCAGTTTCAGTTTCAGTAGATTTGGTGGCATCGGCTATTTTAGAAGCATCTTCAGAAGAGAAGATCTTGGAAGCTCTTTTAACTGTATCTTTAATACCCATTGTATATATGTATAATTATATGATTATATGAAAATAATTGAATTGAAATATCAAAAGAAAAATCAATTATAGCAGATTAAATAAATTAAATAAAATTTGAGGGAATTGAAGAGATATTTATATGATTTTAAAATATTTACAGTCAAAAAAAGAATTAACAGAAGCGTAATGAAAGAAGGAGAGGAGGAGTAAAAACAAAAAAATGGTTTTGTAAATCATAAGATTCTTTTTTTTTTTTTTTTTTTATTATTATTTTTTTTTATTTTTCTATGAGGTTCTTTTTTGTTTATTTGAATTATTCCTAAATTAGACAATTTCAAACAACTTAAGACGTGTGACAATCAATCAATATGACTAACTGTAACTGTCTAATCTAGATATAGAACTACAACTCTACATTGGAAAAGATTAACCAATTCATTCTTACTTTCTTACTTTGCTTAACTGATGTACTTTCCCTTGTTCAGATCAATTTATAAATACCGTGTTTTACTTTACTTGCTATTTTTAAACCGTCAAAGTACACATACACACACTCTCTCTCAGAGACATTCTTCTTCCCTTCAATTCTATCTTATAGTAATTTTTATGATTGTGATTTTTTATTTTTATTTTTATTTTTATTTTTATTTTTATTTTTATTTTTGGGAAAGTCATTCATTTTTTAAAAATATTACACAAAATTAACGCCGTGTCTCTCATATAATTTTTGCGCTATTGCTTTATTCGTATCACACTATTTTTATACCAATTCATCATTCATTACAAGTTCATGATCATGATCATGAACTTTCATCAACTCTTGGATGGTTTGGCAATTGGTTACAACCTTCCTTCCTCCAAACTTTTGTAATTAGTTAGTGAGTTCGAATGGTATCGTATCTATATCAATATTATTAATCATATCTCATTTTTGGTTTATTTGTGTCTGTTGTCGTGTTTTTAATCGGTTGTTATTTACAACAGAATTATATGGCAAGTATTATGCAGGAATCGATGGGTTCTTTCTGTCGGTTTCAAAGATTTACAACACAAATTTCGTCTGACAAACTGACTGTGCCGTCGCTGCTGTCTATCAGAAAATAATTACATTGTTACCGATATCAATATCAATTTTTTTCATTGACACCACAACAATCTGTCATATCCTACTTAACTTAAGTTAAAAAGGTACGTCCATACAAAGATATTATTACACGTTCATTTTATTTAGTTCCCACTGTTTCATTCATTCATTCATTCATTCATTCATTCATTCATTCTCTTTTTGTTAAACTGTTATTTCATTTCATTTTACACGATTGACAGTTACTATTTTTGTGTATTATTAAGAGGGGCAATTGGCTAAACTTTTTTCTTTTTCTTTGCCTGTTTGTTTGTTGTCGTGTCTCTCAGCCGTACCGTTCTATCCGTCAAGCCTCTTAGCTTTTTGAACCATCTCCATTTACATATTTATAGTTTTTATACTAAAGTACACGACTCACCTTTTCTATTGACTTGGCCACGACCTTGTCTTTGTTTCTCCATTTCACACGACCTCGACCTCAACTTCTTTTTTGCAAAACTGATGTGGTATCAACCAATTTGTAAACAATCAAGAAAGGTCTATACCAAACAAATCCAAATTTAACCAGATTCAGTTCATATAGAAGTTCAAGTTACTTCTACCACAACAACATCATACTAAGGGGATCATGTCACCTATATCAACCAATCAACCATTGTCATCCATCACATCTTCCACCGCCACCGCCACCTCCTCTTCCTCATCAATAATCAATCCATCATCTTCATACCAACTAAAACGAATTGAATCGCGCTTAGAATTGTTAACTCAATCATTATCAAAATCATCGTTGAAATTATCATCATCATCATTATCTACATCATCTACATCATATAATCATCTGAATCATAGTAGGAATCCATTGTCTAAGATTCATCTCAATAACTCAAACTCAGATATATCATCTTCAAAAGTATCTAAACCTACCATACCTAATCGTCATTATACCAATCATAATCACAACCATATCCATCATGGTATAACTAAATTAAAAGATACCATATCACCTAAATCTAATACTACAATCTCATCGACATCATCTTCAACTTCTAATTCAACCACCTCCCCTCCTAATAATACTTCCAATTTCCCAAATTGTAAATTTTCCCTTCAAGATTTTGAATTAGGTAGAATTCTAGGTAAAGGTAAATTAGGTAAAGTTTATTGTGCAAAACATTTAAAATCAGGTTATATAGTTGCTTTAAAAGTTATGTCAAAACAAGACCTTATTGAATTAAAATTAGAAAAAAATTTAAGAAGAGAAATTGAAATTCAATCTCAATTAATTCATCCTCATATATCAAAATTATATGGATATTTCTTTGATCATAAAAATATTTATTTAATTTTAGAATATAGTATTGGTGGTGAATTATATAATCATTTAAAATTAATTAAAAAATTTGATAATATTAAAAGTTCTTATTATATTTATCAATTATCATTAGCATTAAATTATTTACATTCAAAACATATTATTCATAGAGATATTAAACCTGAAAATATTTTATTATCGGATAATAATATTATAAAATTAAGTGATTTTGGTTGGTCAGTTATAACTTCAAATCAAAAATCAAAAAGATTAACTATATGTGGTACATTAGATTATCTTTCACCTGAAATGATTGAAAGTTCTCAACATGATTATAAAGTTGATATTTGGTCATTAGGAATATTAATTTATGAATTTTTAATTGGTAAACCTCCATTTGAAGAAATTGATAAAAATGCAACTTATAAAAGAATTGTTAAAATTGATTTAAATTTCCCTGATTATATTGATCTCGACGCTAAACATTTAATTATAAATTTATTACAAAAGAATCCAAAATTAAGATATAATTTAAATCAAGTTTTAAATCATCCTTGGATTTTAAAACATAAACCATATTGGCCGGTATGAAACAAAAAAAAAAGTATAAAATGATACCCCAAAAATATATATAATATTATATAAATATATAAAAAGTAATATTTACGTATCTATTCTGCATTATTGTATAAAAGTAAGAAAGAGAGAAAAAAAAAGACTTAAAATCATTGATGAACCACTGTAGATGCATTCTGTTGAACCGGTTGAGCTTGTTGTGTTTGTTGTTGTTGTTGAGCTTGTTGTTGTTGTTGTTGTTGTCTTTGTCTCAATAATAACATCTGTTGTTGTTGTTTCTGTTGTAATTGAAAAAAATGCTTTTGAAAACTATCTTGTTGTCGAAGATTATATTGTGCAGTAGTAGCAATGGCTCTCAGGGGAGCTCTAACTTGATATATTTCTCCTGGAATTGAACTAAATGTTTGACTTGGAGAATCATAATTATTATTAGGACTGGCATCAACATTAATTAATGCACATCTGCCTTGTAAACCCCCAATTGATCCTGAGATAGCTTGAGTAGCTAAATTTTGCAGTTCCCCAGCGGGTCCACTTGCACCACCTGCCCCTCCTGCACCAGCAGCATTACCTCCAGAACTATTACCACCTGATGATGATGGATTGTTTCCAGTTCCAGAATTATGAGTTGGAGCTTGATTCGGTTGTAATTTAATTAAAGAATTGGCATAAAATTCACGACCTGATAAAAATCGATGACGATATCTTACCGGTAATACAATTTTTCGTTCTAATGGAATTGGATTATTCTTCGATAATCCTTCCAACACTAAATGAGTTTCTTCATCAGGATCAAGAATCTTATTATAATTTAAATTACCATCTCCTCCCATATCTTGACCTCCACCATGGAAAGCAGCATTTTCTCTTCTTTGTGCTGCTAATGCATTATTAGCAGCAATCTTGGCTTGATTCCGTTTTTGATATTGTTGTAATAATACATCATAAGGGGCACTTCTCCCTAACACAGCACGTTTGGCTCCCATAGGATGGGTTTTACATGTTAATGAACGAGCACAAAATCCTCCCGACGCTAATGGTACACCACATTGTTTTTCAACATCAACTGGTCCCTTTGGCTTAGCAACTGCTTTTGGTTTTGGTTGTTTCTTTTTCTTCTTATCTGATCCTGCAGCAACAGGTGATTCAGTTTGATCATTTTGAGAACCACTTTGATATGCTGCAGCAGCAGCGGCAGCAGCTGCATTGGCAGCTTCCTTTTCCTTTTGAGTTTGTGATTTCTTATATTTTTTCTTTGGTTTATTAGGTATAGCTGATGATGATGATGTAGCTCCATTTGATGGAGTACCAGGGATTGGAGTTGTGTTTCGAGATGATTCAACAGAACTGGTTTCGATATCTAAAAATTGTTTACCTCTCTTTCTCTTATTGATCATGTTATTATTAGTATTATTAGTACTGGCAATTTCTTGAATTTGAGCTTCTTGTTCTTTCTTTTGTTTTAAAGCCACACACTTGGTATAATGATTTGCTAGACTTGTTTCTCCAATTGGTCGATTACAAGATTTACAAATCTTATATTTGATATTAGTTGATAAATATGATAAACTATCAGGAATGGATAAATTATTATTATGACTACTATTAGTTTGAATGTCAATCTTCTTATCTAAATAAGCCCCTAAATCTTTCCAAACTATAGGTTTCTTAGTTGAATCTGAAGCAATATTTGAATTATCTGTCGAATTATTAAGGGAACGTAATGAAGCTAATGAAATTACTTGTTGTGCTCTTGCAGTTGTTGACATATCTTTGGGAATAAATTTAAAAAAAGGGAGGAGGTTGAATATGGCGGAACAATGATGTTGCAGATGAAGATGATGATAATGACTGACAGTTGACAAATAGATTACTATAGATTCAAAATAATGAATGAAATTAAGATAGTGAAAGGTTTGATGTGGTGGTGGTCAATGTGGTCTAGTGACTGAAATATACCAATTCCGGATATGAGGATGTTGGTACTGTTTACGCTGTCTTGATTAAGGATAAGATTTTGGAGATTGGGTATGGTTGGGATGAGAGTGAGGTATGGTCTGGATCACTCTCTTGTGCTTTGATTAGTTTTGATTGATGGAAGTAGTTGGTGATACTGTAACACTATCACAAAATACACATTTGTGGATTTCTTTCGGTTTCCTGATTTTTTTGGGCCGCACTGGTAAATTTAGAGTAAGATCAAAATTATATTGATTACAGTAGATTACAGCATATTACGTTACCTCAATTTCAATCAATCCATACGATGTTAAGAAGACCAGCTACTACCATCAGATTAACTCCTGAAGATATCTTAGAATATGATGATACTTTGGCTCAACAACAGCATGAAAAGCAACAACAAGAGCAATTGCAATTGCAACAGCAGCAGCAACAACAACATCATGATCAACAGCAGCAACTCCAACAACAAGAACAAATAAACAGTTCTGGTATTGACTTGAATCAAAGTTTCAAACCTCCAGCTTCGGATGCTAGAAATTCCAGAATCGGAGTTCAAAGAAAGGTTTCATTAAATTAAGGAAATCGCTACGTTGATCAATAAATTATAATGTTACAAAGTATATATTAATTATTAATAAAGAAAAACAGAAAAGGAAACAAGAATGTAAAAGACAAGAAAGGAACGTTCAGAGAGGATATCATAGGTTTGTAAAAGACTAGTCCAAGTTATGGTTGTCATGAATTAAATTCAACCACTTATCATTTGGATATCCTTGGGCAAGAGACATCATCATTGCTTTTTCTTCATCAGGAAGGAATTCCTTGATTTTTCTTCCTCTATTTTTAAGTTTTGGAATTTGAGAAACCACTATATCATAAGATGAAGTAATTGGACCATGATCATTCTTGAAATGTCGATAATATGAAAGGAGTGCATTGGTTTTCTTCTTCCAACAAAATACTTCAAATATTTTACTACAAACAGGACATGCAACGGCCTTTTTCACTGATATCAGCTTGACATTAGCTTGTTCTAAAATCGTCTGTGATATATGATCATTCACAGGTTCTGACGCTGTTCCATTTTCATTGGCAAGTTGGACAAGTTTCCCTTTATCGTTAACAATCCCTAATACTCTACCATTTTCATTGAAGACTGCCAGTAATGATTTATCATCTTCGTCATCTTGTTGGTCTACCATATTTGTATTAGTTCTGTTGATATGCGAAGCAAAGTTGTTTCCAGCATTAGCGACTGGATTATCGTCGTGATCAGATGCATTTCCATTCACTGATTCCGAATTTTTCTTGTCGGTACTTGATTTTTCAATATCATTGACATTATAATAACCATATTTTACAGGTTCAGGAACAAGATAACTTGAAGCAAAAATACCATGTTGTAAAGTCAAATGGGATAAATAACTTGAATTCTTAAATGGTAAGAATTTAACTTCTTCACAGTATGGACATAGTCCTGATGCAGTTTTATTCAATCTTACACCATTCTCATCTTTTTCGTATCTCATATATTGTGGTTCATAGGGGTTTAGACCGGAATATGATTTGTTGTGAACATATTCAATATAAGTAACAACATTTTTGATTTCTTGAATGGTTCTGGTATATTTGATTCTAGTTGGAAAACATTTCATAGTAGTTGAGATTGTTAATATCGGTCTTGTATACGTAGATCCAGGATCAGGTATCATATGATGAGTTAGATGCTTTTCGTTACCTCCAACCCTATGAATATGACCTTTGTAATTGTTGTACTCCATCTTAGGAGTATTTAAACATTCAACTTGTTTTTCAGAGTGATTGAAGGAAACAATGGAATTAGCCACGATTTTAAAACGTTGGAACACCTTTTCTTCGAATTTTGGAGATCTTGCAGTTTTAGATCTTCTAATAATTTCATTTGCAATAGTTTGTTCACTAACTTTCTCAATTCCTTTGTTAACTAAACAAGGATCAACAATTACATTAACTTCATTATGAGATGGAGTAGCCTCATGTACATGAATAACTTCAGGTTCGACAGGTTCAGGTGTTGGAATCAAATTATATGACATGAAAGAGTTCGAATTATCAATAGATTCAACAGGAACAATTTGTTCTTGTTGAATAACTTCGTTATGAATTTGACTGATTTTCGAGTTACCAGTTTGTGGTGAAGTAACACTTTGACGTTCCTTTTTATGTTTTTTGATAGGAACAATACTATCTTTCTTATGACGTTTAACAGAAGCGGATGATTCATTATATGATAAGATCTGATAGTTTGGCATAGGAATCCCTCTGAAGGAGGTTTTGGAAGATCCTAAAGGTGATACTGCCTTAGCAGACAGAAGTCCTCTAAATACATTTCTCGGACTGATTGTGATCTCATTGCAGTTATTATCACGATTTTGATTAACTTCTTGATTTGGTTTTAGGTCATTATCTAGGTTTGTTTGATTTTCAGAATGGGTTCCAAATAAGATTGGTTTAAATAACTCGTGGTTTACTGACCATTCATTTTTGTGGGGTGGAGGCTGGTGTACATAAGTCAATGAACTGTTTCTTCTTAATATCTTGTTGATTTCATCATCATTTGCGTTTGGTTGCATAATGCCTGGATCATTCCGGCTAGAATTTTTGACTGAATTGAGATAAGTATCGTAACTGAAAAGTAGATCGGCCGTTTCGTGGGAATAATTCTCGAAGACTTCATCTTCTAACTCCGGAAATTCCTCAATGGGATTATTGATTGCTCTGGTGATATCCATGATGTATATCTGGTTGGATAAGAAAGGTTTAGAAATATGAAAGGATATAATTCAATTGAGTTATCCAAATATTACTACATAATGTATGTTATGCTTACAATGATCTAGTGGTTCTGTTTAGTTTGTTCTGCTAGAATTGTTCTTTTAGATTCTAGATATTTTGCAATATCCTATTAAGTTAGTTCGTATTTACATTACAAATCCCTACTTGATAGAAACATACTATGTTCATATATAGAAAAGTATATACTCAATACAATTAATCGATTACAGAAGTAAGTAAGATGTTGAATCCATCGTAATCTCTAAGATTTTAGGTTATTCCATCTCATAATGATAAGATATCCATATAAATAGTAATAAATTATATGCTTACAATCAATCCTGTATGCAACCCCCATCTTTTTATTTTTTTTTTTTTTTTTCATCGCAGCCATTAGTTTTTTTAAACAGACTTTAAGCGTAACAAGAGAGATATAGTAACTAATCGACCTTAGTGAATAACACAGTATGGCAGGTAGTGGAGTAGTGATATTTACCATTTGTAGTTTGTTCTACTTGGTGTCAGGTGGCCGTTGGTCACTTGTGATAGCTGCTGTTGTGTCTCTGTTTGTGTATCAATACGATAAGAAATATCATAATCATAGTAAAGAAATTTCACCTCAAGATGATATAAAGAAAGAGATTACCAAATCAAGAAAGGTTGTAGCTGAATCTCCGATTTATGCCGTTGATTTCACTTCATCATTCACTCCTTCAACCACTACTCAAATTCCAAGATCAGTTCCATTACTCAGATCAAGAGCTAAAAGATCACCAAGAGTAATTAAAGCTTCCAAACCAATTCAATTAAGTGTTACTTCCAATGAAGCTTCATTAACCAAATCAACTATCAACTTATTGGAATCTCAAATTTATATCTTTTATACAACTTTAACAGGTTCATCTCATAGAGTTGCTAAGACTTTACAAGAAAAGCTTGAAAATTTAGAAGATTTAAAAAATAAACCAAAGTTATTAAGTTTAGATGATGATTTAGATGATCTTGAAGAATACTTCTTAAAGACTCCAAATAATGGTAATAATAAGAATATTTATTTATTAGTATTGCCATCTTATGAAACTGATTCTCCTATTGATTATTTCCTTGAACATTTGAAAGATACTTATCAAGATTTCAGAGTTGATAAATATCCATTGAGATCTTTATTAGGATTTGCTGTGTTAGGTTTAGGAGATTCTGAATCTTGGAATGGTGAGAAATTCTGTTATCAAGCTAAATTAGCTGATAGATGGATGGGTAAATTAGGAGCTAGAAGACTTTTCCCAGTTGGTGAAGTTTGTATGAAATATGAAGGTGAACCAAAAGCCAATGAATGGATTCAAAACTTTGCTCAATTACTTTCTGATGATGAACCATTCTACATAGATGAAAACGATGATGTTGATGATAGTGATAAAGAAGATTCCGAAGAAGGAACTGATGATGCTGATACATTAGTTGATGTTGAAGATATGGGAGATATAATAAGAAAATCAGGCACAAGAGGTTTAGCCGGTAATAGTACTAACGAAGAAGTAAAACAAATGGTAGCTAAAGATTCACCAACTTATAAATCATTAACCAAACAAGGTTATACTATAGTTGGATCTCATTCTGGGGTTAAGATTTGTAGATGGACCAAAAGTGCATTAAGAGGTAGAGGATCATGTTATAAATTTGCATTTTATGGTATTAAATCTCATTTATGTATGGAGACTACTCCATCATTAGCTTGTTCTAATAAATGTGTTTTCTGTTGGAGACATGGTACTAATCCAGTAGCTAAGCTGAATTGGAGATGGGAATTAGATCCACCTGAAAAAGTGTTTGAAGGTGCATTAGCAGGTCATTATCAAAAAATTAAGCAAATGAGAGGTGTTCCAGGTATTCAAATGGATAGATTCCAAGAAGCCTTTCAAGTTAGACATTGTGCATTATCACTTGTTGGAGAACCAATTTTCTATCCTCATATTAATGAATTTGTGGGTATGTTACATGAAAAGCATATTTCATCATTCTTAGTTTGTAATGCTCAACATCCTGATAATTTAGCTAAATTACAAAAGGTCACTCAATTATATGTTAGTATTGATGCTCCAAATAGACAAGATTTAAAGAAAGTTGATCGTCCATTAAATAGTGATTTCTGGGAAAGATTAATGTCATGTTTGGATATTTTAAGAACTATTCAAAAGCATCAACGTACAGTTTTCAGATTAACTTTAGTGAAGGGATTTAATATGGGTGATATTGAAAGTTATGCTGATATGGTAGCTAGAGCCTTACCATCCCAAATTGAAATCAAAGGTGCTACCTTCTGTGGTTCATCTAGTGCTAATGGTAATCCATTGACCATGCAAAATATTCCATTCTATGAAGAATGTAAAGAGTTTGTGGTTAATTTAAGTAATGAATTGAAATCAAGAGGTCTTAATTATGATATTGCTGCTGAACATGCTCATTCATGTTGTATTTTAATGGCTGATACCAAATTTAAGATCAATGGTAAATGGCATACCCATATAGATTATCCTAAATTTTTTGAATTATTAGAAAGTGGTAAAGAGTTTGTGGATTTAGATTATGTTAAGGAAACACCAGAATGGGCCGTTTGGGGATCAGATGAAGCAGGGTTTAATCCTGAAGATACTAAATTTGATAGAAAAGCTGAAAAATTAAAGAACAAACTTGCAAGAGAAGAACAATCTCGTCAAATTATAGAACAACAAAAGAACTTTTAAGTTTTCTTGATTTTGTATATACATATATATGCATTTGTACAATAAATAAGTTATTATCGTGATAATAATATGTATAGTCTGATGTTTTGGTTGAATATTGCAGCCTATGACATTTTTGGTGAAGTGTATTTTTTTTCTCGTTATGCGTCTTGTGGTAGCAACAATTTTTAGCAAAAACACGAGGAATCAAAATTATGTTGATAATTAAATCAAAAGAGTCTGATCACCCCCAATTGATTTATACCCACTGGTTACTTATACCAACATATAATTGTCATTAACTACAGTATGTCAGACATACTGGTGAAGAAAAGTAAGAAAATTGCATTTATTCATCCTGATTTAGGGATTGGAGGAGCTGAACGATTGGTGGTTGATGCAGCAGTTGGATTACAAGAACTTGATAATGAAATCATCATATTTACATCCCATTGTGATAGAACCCATTGTTTTGAAGAAGTTAGTAGTGAATTATTGAATGTTGAAGTGTTTGGAGATTTCTTACCTACTAATTTATTTAAAAAGTTTCATATTTTATTTGCAATCTTAAGACAATTATATTTAACCATTCGATTGATTTCAAGTAGTAGAATCAATGATTATGATTATTTCATTGTTGATCAATTATCATTCTGTATTCCATTATTAAGCTTATTCAGTAGACAAGATTGTCAAGTTTTATTTTATTGTCATTTCCCTGATCAATTATTAGCCAAAAAAGGTGGTGTTTTAAAATCATTATATAGAATTCCATTTGATACTATAGAAGAATGGACTACAGGATTCAGTGATAGAATAGTGGTTAATTCAAATTTCACCAAGGGAATTTTTCATCAGACATTTAAGAATTTAAATTATATTGAACCAGGTGTGATTTATCCTTGTGTCGATACTACCATCATTGATCAAAATGAAGATGTTGAAGCATCTGATAAAGAAGTTAAGACTTTCTTTAATGGCAATAAATATTTCTTATCCATCAATCGATTTGAGAAGAAGAAAAATATCGAATTAGCCATTAAATCATTTGCTAAATCTCGAAAACTTTTACGAGGATTAACTAAACCAAGATTAGTCATTGCAGGAGGGTATGATGCAAGAGTTAATGAGAATGTAATTTATTTAAATGAATTAACTAATCTTTGTGAATCTTTAAAATTGACAAGTTTTACCATAAGAGGGAAATTAATCATTATGCCCCCTGCTACTGATGTATTATTCTTACCATCGATTAAATCATCTTTGAAATCATCTTTAATCAAACAAGCCGAATTATTACTTTATACTCCATCATTTGAACATTTTGGGATCGTTCCAGTTGAAAGTATGTTATTCAAAACACCCGTCTTATGTGTTAACAATGGTGGTCCAATTGAGAGTGTGATCAACTTCACCGATGATAACGTGGATAAGGCCACTGGATTCACTGAAGAGCCAGATTATGAAAAATGGGCTAAGATAATGATTAAGTATTATAATGAAACCGATCAAACCATAAAGGAAAAGTTAGGACACAATGGCTATGACAGAGTAGTTAATAATTTTTCAAGAGAAGAAACAAGTAAAGCATTCTTAACCAATTTAGAACAAACTGTTTCAAATGATCATTATAAAAAGGGTATATTATATTATTTATTCAAAAATTGGAAAATCAATGTGATTGTATTATTTATTGCTATAATTGTATATATATTTGTATCATAAGCAATCAACCGATCAAAGTTTCTAATTTTTCATAGATTGCATAAAGTCGTTGTTAATAGACAAAATTTTTATTTAAATATATCTTTAATAGCTTTCCATAAATGTAATTTATTATCGACTCCAGGTCGGGTTATATACAAGGGAGTTAAATTTGCTGATGATGATGTTCCATATGTGGTATCATCATTACCGAATAAATTCAACATCCCACCTGAAGAAGATGATGTTACTTTCTGATTTGATTTTGCTAACTTATGCTTTTCGAACCAAATTGTGAAATTCTGAGGGAATGTATGTAAGTTATTTTTAAATGATTGTTTGATTTCAGTATCGAGGAGTAATTTAAATTTATGTAAGCTTGAAGATGGACTTTGTAAATTATAATTCCTAATGTTAGTATTTATCAATTTAATCTTTTCTTGTAAGTAATTATAATCCGAAGTTAATAAGAGATCCTTATTATATTGGAATTGACCATTCAGAAGTTTATATTGGAATGAATTTAATACAATCTCCACTGTAGAAGTTTGATTTTCAATGGTTGGAGTTAAACTTGATCGATGAACAAGCCATTTGAACCATAATTCATCAACATCCTTCCTAAACGATTGAATCATTCCATTGAGAGATTGTTGAGATTCAATCCAGGGTGGTAAGACTTGTTGATTATTCAATACTTGATTCATGAAATAATTCGAATCGGTGCAATTCTTTAAATGTTGGATATCCAATGGTTTCCCTCTCACATGGATCATATCGGGTGAATCAAATTGCCCTGTTGATTGATTTATAGCGGCGTTGATCTTATTACTAGCTAAACTATTAACCAAATCAATCGTTGTACTAGGATTATTTGTATTTATTAACATTGTAGGTCCTAATAATCGTTCTTTATACATTTCACGGAAATTATCTTCACTCTCTTGACTTTTATTATCTTTTAG
This sequence comes from Scheffersomyces coipomensis, assembly GCF_036884675.1. Taxonomy (NCBI): domain Eukaryota; kingdom Fungi; phylum Ascomycota; class Pichiomycetes; order Serinales; family Debaryomycetaceae; genus Scheffersomyces; species Scheffersomyces coipomensis. The sequence continues at coordinate 2,656,069 of NW_027042892.1, read as the reverse complement.
TTGTTCTTTCTTTAACTTATAATCAAAACTAGATTCTTTAGCATTGAGGACTTTCTCTCGGAATGATACAGGAGGAGTAATAATCGTGGGTGATCCTCTCGATCTACCTTGTTTAGAAGGGGTTGATTTCGCTTTAGGTTTCAGATCAATAATCATTCTTAAACTAGCATCGAAATCGGATTCTTTTCCCTTCCAAGGCTGTGATTCAAATATATCTCGGGCATGTTTATTCAGTTTTAAGAGTGGTTCACTTTTGATATATGCTTTGGCACGAATTATCTGATCTGAATTTTGGTCTTCTTGTTTGTATTTATTGTATAATTGTTTTAAATGAGGATCTGAATCCATGATTGATTTGTTGGAGGTCGTACTTGTGAATGATGAAGATGATGATAACTGTTCATCTAAGATCTGTTGGAATCTCTGTACTATAGCATTATTACTATCATCTTCAGTTTTGGGGGAGGTGGTATCTGATGAAGATGATGAGGAGGATGAAGGGGGTTTAGATGAGTTGAATCTAAGGGTCGGGAAGTTTACTTGAGACTGTATTCGACTAATGGGAATTGATATGGTTGGAATCTTTGATCTTATCATGGACTTGAACGTAGTTGTATCTGGTTGCTTGAAGAAGGTTGATTTGTAACAATCTTAAACTTTCAGATCCTCACATTTTATATTTTTTTACAGCCTTTTAATTTTACATACTAATTAATTTATGATGATAATAATAATATCCATATTATTACATATATAAACTACTATATAAACATACAACGGATATGATCTAAACCATAACGATAAGAGATATAACAAATTCAAAGAAAAGCAAACAAAAAGAAAAACAAGAATCACAATGGATCAAAAAGAACTAAAAGAATATATATAAAAAACCAAACCATGAGTAATTTAACACTGACAACAGTCTAATCTAACCAACCACGCAACTGACTCTCCAATCAATAGAACGAACGAGACTCTCTTATAATGCATAAAAGATCAAAACAGACGATCCAAACACAAGCAACATAAGGAATAAAAGTTTTAAAATATAACCAATAACATATTCCTTCTTACCACCAGCACTTATGATCAATTGTTTTTCAATATCGATATCTTCCATTAATTTGACTTTCCCATATTTCTTGTTATTGTTACTGGTTTGAGGTTTGAGATTATTATAATAATATGCGTAATATGGGTTGGAGGAATTATGGTTAGTATCTTGATTGATTAAATTGTTTAATGTTACTGAATTTACAGAATCTATGGATGTGATTGAGTTTATGGAGTTGGAATGATTTCTGGTGGGTATGACGATGGGGATTTGGGATGATTGGGATAAAGTATTTAATTCAACTGATTGAGGAGGTATAGGGAAATGAGAAGTTGATACTGATCTTGATCTATTTAAATTTGGTTTTGTAGATGAAGGATTAGTGGTGGTAGAGGTGGTATCGGGATGATGAAAAGATACTGCTGTGTATCTTCTTTGAGAATGAGATGGAGTTGAGGTTGGAGGTAAGTGTAAGTTAATACCTTGATGATGATTATTACTATTGTTCAAGATTATACTTGAAGTTGAAACATTTTTATGAATGGTTGGGAAAGTTGATAAACCAATAGTACTATTTACGGGAGTTGAGGTTGGAGTAGTAAGTTTTGGTATATTTGAGGAAGATGAGGATGAGGATGATGAGGATGATAAGTCCTCTTGAGAAGGTATACTTTCTAAAGAAGTATTCTTCTGGTTGAAGTTATTTGACATGATATGATAGTATAATATCAATCTAAGGAGGAGGAAGTAATTATACGAGGAAAAATTTGTTTGCTAAAAGATTAATCCACAAAAGGTAAGATACAGTTTTTGATAAGGCGAAGATAAGGATAACACTATCTGTATAGAACACCAATAGCAATGAATGACTAAGGAACCAACTGTTTGTAGATGATAATAGTTGGAAGTAGCAGAAGAAGGCAGAAGAAAATAATTATAGGAAATGATATGGATATATATAGTTGTTATTTTTTAAACTAATTTAATGGGGGAACGAGCTTAAACAGAACCAGACAGATTTCAGGTGGGGTGTGACAGATTAAAAATAAAAAATTTCTTGTCTATTTTAAATAATTTAGTGAGAGATATCATTATTTGTTGTGATTTATTTGTAGCTATATACTGCCTGGTTGATTGTTTATTTAATACTATGATGAAGGAAGGAGTAATTAGATGAATATGGCCTATTTATAGCTACATACCAATATAGAACAAATCACTTTAATTAACTTATGGATTGATTTAGTGATACTTAATTAAAATTATGACACGGCGCTCATTTTGTGATTAATTACGCTAAAAATAACAACAACACATTTTAGATTAAATTACCGTTACAAAATTTCAGCTTCATTTTAAGGCATAAACACTCCCAATTACTGGGGATAATATATAATATCTTGAAATTGATTACTTGGTATGAATGTTCCTATACTAATCATATAGTTAAAATTAGGATCTATTTAAAGGTGTAATTATAAGTACTAATTAGTGTAATTAGATTAGGTGTTATGATTTAGAGAAGACTTAAGGGGCGTGTACTTTTACTTAAAAGTTTTAGGCTAAACTTTATCACGGTATAATTTTTAAACTCTAATGAAATGATTAGTTAGGTACACCGGAGTTGTCAGTGGTTTTACCATTTGAATAAATTGATTAATATTCACATTGTAAATGGATATTCATCAGTGCTTCTTTAATACTCTAATCTTCATTTAGATATATAGTAGAACTTTTTAAGATATCATTTAAAATTATAAATTGTTAGGGAATATTTGTTTTCTAATTCAGGGAGATTTATTGCAAAATTGATTGACTGGTTTAAATATAGTATAATTTTTGTTCCCATTTCTTGTATCAGTAAACTGACTGTATTTATGTAATCTACCATATACAATCTAATCACTATATATCTTGAAAATACCCCATTACATTAAACTTACACTTGACCAGTCAATCATTATCCCTTCCCTACGGTCTTGTGGTACTGATTTCCATTAAGGAATTATAAGGAGCCAAAAGGAAAAAAAGATGGACGTGGCAAACACAACTTCTTTTTTTTTTTTTTTCATGTCGTTTAGTGAGTGAGAGTGAACTGAACTGACATTGAACTGACAGTGATAACGACGACCAATTATCATTTGATTATATATCTCTTTTAATTATCATCCCTTAATATATCGCATAGACTCACGAATACTATGTGGATTATTGATTGGTGTATGTATACCTCAACTAACCATAATTATCATATCGTCATTCATATCATTGGTTGATCGATGGTGATACGCACATGATTCACATGTTGGCCATTATCATCACCATCACCATCACCATATATGATGAGATCAAATGATTCAAGATCAATCAGATCTAGTTAATACTAACTACTCATATCATATAGTTCAAGATGTTTTATCCTCATTAGGATTATGGAATAAACATGCTAAATTATTATTCTTAGGTTTAGATAATGCTGGTAAAACCACTCTTTTACATATGTTAAAGAATGATAGATTAGCTACTTTACAACCTACTTTACATCCAACTTCGGAAGAATTGGCCATTGGTTCAGTTAGATTCACTACGTTTGATTTAGGTGGTCATCAACAAGCTCGTAGATTATGGAAAGATTATTTCCCTGAAGTTAATGGGATTGTATTTTTAGTTGATGCTGCTGATCCAGAAAGATTTTCAGAATCAAAAGCGGAATTAGAATCGTTATTTAAAATCGAAGAATTAAGTCATGTTCCTTTCTTAATCTTGGGTAATAAAATCGATGTTCCAACTGCTGTTGGTGAAATGGAATTAAAATCAGCTTTAGGTTTATATAATACTACTGGTAAAGATACTGGTAAATTGGCTGAAGGTACTAGACCAATTGAAGTTTATATGGTTTCAGTGGTTATGAGATCAGGTTATAGTGAAGGTTTCAAATGGTTATCCCAATATATTTAATCGATCCCTCCTTCCCCCACCATCTTCATACTTTCCATTTTTCATGTCATACATCAATCCAGTCTAATTTACGTTATTTCATCACTACAACAACAACAACAACTTATTATTATTATTATTTCTCTTTGTTATATTTTTATCTTATCTTATTCCATTCATAATGATTCCAATCTTTATAATCATATATAGTTAGATTTATCATGTTAAAAGATTGTTTGATTGATCATTCATTCATTGTTTATATAATAATTATATACATCCATTCTATAATATATTTCTAATTGATGTAATCGATAGCTGTAACTATCCCAACTACCTCTCTATCATCTAATTGATCATAACTATCCATTCATATACTGCTATCTTCTGCTTAACAAATCTCCACCAATTCACTCACGTGACCCATTTTTTGCAATATTTTTTTTTTTGCTTAGAGGCATCGATTTGATATTTTTTTTTATGTTAGTAATATCACTATAACTTTAAACAGATTCAACTTACCATTTACATATATTACATATACTTACAACAACCATGAGTGAAAATACCAATAAGGGAGCTCTTCATCCTGACCAGAAGAAATGGAAAGCACCAAAAGGTCCTAAGGCTGTCCATCATAAGAATAAGAATTTAATTGGATTAGGGAGGACGATTGCAAATCAAAGAAGATTAGAGAATAATGTTGAATTTTTACCTGATGGTGAAATGAGATTCACAACTGATAAAAAGGAAGCAGGATGGGTTAAATTAAGATCAGTGACTCAAGAGAATTCCTTAGATGAGTTTTTAAATACCGCTCAATTGGCTGATACTGATTTTACAGCTGATAAAGCTCAACAAGTTAAAATTATTAAAGTTGGGAATACATCTATTGTGAATCAAAATGGGTTATTAACGTCGGAAGAAATGATTGAAATGAGAAAGAAACATCAATTATTTGAAAATAAATTAACTATTCCAAGAAGACCCAAATGGTCTAAAGATCAAACTAAATTTCAAATTGAAAGACAAGAAAATTTAGCCTTTTTAGAATGGAGAAGAGAATTAGCATCCTTGGAAGAGAATAATGATTTATTATTAACTCCCTTTGAAAGAAATTTAGAAGTTTGGAGACAATTATGGAGAGTGGTGGAAAGATGTGATTTGATTGTTCAAATTGTTGATGCTAGAAATCCATTATTTTTCAGATCAGTAGATTTAGAACATTATGTCGATGGATTAAGTAATCCCGATGAAAATCATGCTAAAAGGAATCTTTTATTGGTTAATAAAGCTGATCTTTTAAATAAACAACAAAGATTGGCTTGGGCTGCTTATTTCAGAGTTAAAAAGATTAATTATGTATTTTTCTCTGCTGCTAAAGCTAATGAATTATTAGAAAGAGAAAAGGAAGAATTAGAAAATGGTATACAATATGAAGATGAAGAAGAAGATGACGATGAAGAAGACGATGAAGAAGAACTTGATGAAGTAACTAAAGAATCAATCAGAATATTAAAGATCGAAGAATTAGAACAATTATTCTTAACAGAAGCACCACATTTTGATATTGATCCAGAATATCCAGATAGAAGATTACAAATTGGGTTAGTAGGTTATCCAAATGTGGGTAAATCATCCACTATTAATGCTTTAGTTGGATCTAAAAAAGTTTCAGTTTCAGCTACTCCCGGTAAAACCAAACATTTCCAAACTATTAATTTATCTCAAGAAGTTGTGTTATGTGATTGTCCTGGTTTAGTATTCCCAACTTTCGCATATACTAATGGTGATTTAGTATGTAATGGTGTATTACCAATCGATCAATTAAGAGAACATATCCCACCTGTATCATTAGTATGTCAAAGAATTCCTAAATATTATTTAGAAGCCATTTATGGTATCCATATTCCAATTCAAAAAATTGAAGATGGTGGTAATGGGATGTATCCAACTGCTAGAGAATTATTAAATGCCTATGCTAGAGCAAGAGGGTATATGACTCAAGGTTTTGGTTCGGCTGATGAACCTCGTGCTGCAAGATATATCTTGAAAGATTATGTGAATGGGAAATTATTATTTGTAACTCCTCCTCCAATTTATATTGACGGAGAATCATGGGATTTAGCTGATTTACAAGAAAATAGAGATTTTAATCAAGATATCTATGGATTACATAGTTTACCTGAATCCAGACAAAAGCAAATCTTACAAGCTTTACATGATAAATCAATTCCAATAGATGAATTTGATCTTGCTAATGATTTATCCAAATTGAATTTCTCCATGCATATTGGGGAAAACTCATCCAAGAAAGAGAATGCCGATGGAACTATAGGAGGAGCTAAGACTTTGTTTTATGGTGGTAAACAAGCAGCTTTAGAAAGTGCCGGTGATGATTTAGATCGTGAATTTTTTAAAATGAATAATGTAGAAGGGAAATTCAATACTCCATTCCATAAAAAGGCCAGTGAAGATGGTAATAAGAAACATAATAAGAAGAATAAGAAACAAGAAAAGAAGATTAGAGTTGTAGGTTATTAATGAAACAAAAAACATCTTATAGTATATACTTTATTATTTTAGCATTTTAATGAAAAGCAAACAGCATATTTTATTTACAAATTTAATGAATTATTATTTTTTAAATTAAAAGAACTTCAATGTATTATAAGAAAGCTATTTAAATTATATTTTATAAACTATTATGTATGCAAATTATTAATGAAAATAATAAACTAAATAAATAGCTTAATAAAGTTGGAATTTTGGACCCATAGTAGATTTAATGTATAAGGATCCAACATTTTGCCAGTTTTTCTTTAATAAAGAAACTAAAAAGTTAGCAGACATTAAGATTTGGTTAACTAAGACATCTTCTTCCATTTCAATGTTACCAACGGCGACAGCTAAACATAAAACTTTCTTTAATTGGAACTTGATGGTAGATTTAACATCTTGAACTTTACCATATAAATCATCATTATGAGAAACTGGAGTTGGGAACTTACCAGCTTTAGATAAAGTTGGACCTAATAATCTTGGAATTTGTTTAATTAAAACTTCAGAAGCAATGAAAGCATTATATTTCTTAGCTAATTTTTTAATTAATTTTTTATTCTTGTTTAATTTCTTTAAATCATCAACAGACATGGCTTCAACACCAACTGACTTAGCTCTATCGACATCAAAAGCATCACCAAAAATACAGATGGTCATGTTTGGTCTTGGAACTTGAGGTAATTTCAAAGAACCAGAGAAACGCTTATCTCTTTGAGGATCGTAATTCTTTAAACCAACTTGTAATTCAACGGTTTCTAAGAAGTTTCTCTTCTTAGTTTCGGTGGAGAATTCAATTAATTTCTTAACGTTTTCACGGACGTGAGAGTGAGTGATTTTAGACATTGCTGCTAGATATGATCGTCTCCCAAAGGTACTTGGTAAATTTAACTGATTCGACGAGGATAAAGAGTAACAAGTATCAAGATATTTAAATTTTAAATTTTCACATTTTTTATTTGTCTGTCTGAGACGTCTGAGCAGACCTTTGGTAAGAAAAATTTGTTAACTATATAAAAATTAGGAGTGCGAAACTGGAAATCGCATCACGTGTGATTTGAAGTGGTGAGGGATGAAGCCCTAGAATGTCTGAAAATGGGAATATGTCGCACATCACCCTATTGCGACATTTATATTCGCGTGGATTAATTTTGTATACAGATATGGGGTTGGGTTGCAATTAGACGTGTATCAATTTAATATAGATAATAATTGGAGATTATACATTTATATCAGGTCAATATCATGATTAATCATCGACTACTACTTTTAAAATGGCCTACTACAACTCTCACCTTCCTTAGAAGTGTTTCAATTTCTTCTCGAAGACCAGCTAGAGGGGTTTCTTATGGTAATAATGATGTTATACCGACACTTAAATATAATAAGAAATTATCAAGACAACAAAAGATAGATCAATTAAATGAAAAAACTCAATCGAAATTAGTTAAATTAGATCATCAGTTTAAAATATTTCATAAAGATATCAAAAAAGTCATCGATGTAGGTTATATGCCTGGAAATTGGACTCAATATTGTAAATTTAGACTCCGACAAATTCATCATCTTGAAGAAGATAAATTTCAACAGAAATGTCATATTTTAGGCTTTGATATCTTATTTGGAACTCCTCCACCCGGTATATCCACCATTCAGGGGAATATATTCTCTAAAATGGCTCATAAACAAATTTTAAATCATTTTAAAGAAATTGAATTAAGAAATATATCAATGAATGCAATTAAATATATTAAGAATAGTGAAGATCAGGATTTTCAAAATTCGTATTTTTATAAAGAATTGAATGAAACTTTATTAGAACATGAAGTTGAACGATTAGAATCATTAGTTAAAGGTCAAAATTTACATAATCAACGAGAAATTATTAATAAAATATTAAAAAATGTCGATTATAGAACTGATTTAGTATTATCAGATTTATCAAAACCATACCTTCAACAATCAGGATTCTATAGTCAAACTTATACACGTCCATATTTAAGATTTAATGCTAATTCACCTTTAAATCGTCCTATCACTGATCCATTCAAAGCATCGATTGATTTAGCTGATGCTGCATTAATGTTAGCATGTAATGCATTAAAGCCTGGAGCTACTTTTGTGGTCAGATTAAATCCAATTTACGCTTATGATGGGGAACTTAAACTTTATCAAGATAAACTTGAAAAAGTGTTTAATGATGTGGTGGCATGGCATCCTGATGATGAAGTTGTTGATGATACTGAGGTTCGTGAAGTGTTCTTTATATGTCAGAATAAAAAGAAAGATGATGATTATGATGTTGATAACATATTTTAATTTAGAGTACATGTAAATAGAGATTAATGTAATTAATAATGATAGTATTCTACACATGTAGCAATTTAATTCGTAATAATGATTTTATTTAAATGGTTAAAATAATATGAAATGTTAAAAATAAGTATTTAAAATGAAATAAAAAGCTAAACTGAAATATTTTGGTTAATAGTTAAAAATTAATACAGTAAATGCCCGCCTACTCATCTTTACTATTTTCTTCTTCTTCTTCGGCATCCTCTACTTCTGGCTCCTCTTCTTTTTCTTCTTCTTGTTCTTCGTCACCTCCATTAACTTGCACTTCTTCTTCTTCTTCTTCTTCTTCTTCAGGTAATTCTTCTTGTTTGGATTCAAGATCAATCAATGGTACACTACCATTGGTATCAATCTTTAAATTTGAGAAATCTTCTATTAATCTATCACTGACTGATTTCTTTTTATCAGCGTTTAATTTATTCTTCCATAATTCAACAGTTTCTTTCACTTTACCATCATCAACTGAATAATTAGCTCCAAAGAAGGCACCTTCAGTATATCTTTCACTTGTAACTAATAAATCTAAACATTTATCTTTATTACCAGTTAACCACCAAGCTTGAAAAGCTAAATTATATTTACCACCAGCCTCACACTGTATAGCTAATTTTTCAAGTTCCTTTTGATTATTGGATGATGATAATAATAATAACAATGAAGAATAATCATTGGCTAACCAGAAACAATCTTGAGCAAGTTTAATATTCCATGATGATAAAGCTAAATCACCAAGTTTTTTCCATTTGGATGAATTACCTAATGATGATGAAAGATTATTCTTTTCACTGGTTGAAAGTAATTCATAAGCTTGAGGTAAATTACCAGTTGCAAGAGATATTTGAAATTTAGAATCAAAATCTTGTGATAAAGCAAATGATAAAGCTAAATATCCTAGTTTTTCAAAAAATCTTGATAATTGATTTAATTCAGTTTTACTAAAACTTTTAATTGATTTAGAATAATCTTCAGAAATATTTTCAATAGTAATACTGGCTAAATCTGGAATATCTTCACCAGTTTCTTCATCTTGAACGGTTTTAGATGCAAATTGTTCAAGATCACCTCTCATAACTAAGGTTTGTAATTCCAATACTTCAGAATTAACATACCATGAAATAACATTAAATGATTTATCAATTAAATATAATTTACCTTCTTGAGCTTTATAACCAATGAGATAATATTTATGATCAAAATGTCCCAAATTAATAACTTCACCCCCAACGAAATAATTTAATCTATTGGTAGTAGCAGTAGTATATACGAAAACATCACCAATAAATTTACCTGATAATATAGATTCAGAAGTTGGTAAAGTATATAAGACATCAAAAGTAGATTCAGCTCCTTCTTCGGCATCGATTTCACCTTTTTCATAAGCTTCATCGAATAATTCTTGATTATAACTTAAAAGATAAGTTTCATCACTCTTTTTTGAGCCAGCAGTGGCTTCACCACTTGATGTAACAATAGCTAATAATTCACCATTATCAGACCAAACAACATCTTGTATATCATCATCTAAATCAACTCTTCTAACTAAGACACCATGTTCCCAATCGTAGAATGTAATACAACCTTCCAGTTTAACCCCTAATAAAGCACCATCAAAGATCTTTTCAGCTTGATAAATAAGATCAATGGTTAAATATTCTTGGAAATTTTTGAAGATTTTGACGGATAATTGTGATTCTCTAACGGCATAGGATGAATTATTTGATAAATCAGAAGTATTCCAAGCGAAATCTAATGCTTTACCATAAGTTTTTGATCTCCATGCTAAAGCAGTATAAATAATATATTCTCCATCACCACAAACAGCAGCATATCTACCATTTGGAGAATGAGTTAAAGATTGAGGGAAAATTTCAATGGAACCTAATTCTCTTTGTTGTAAGGATAATTGTTCACCATCTTTCAACCCTTCAGCTGAAGTTGGTTTAATGATTGATTGGAAAACTTCCGAATTTTTAGAATATAAAAGTTTATTATTTGAATCCATTGAGAATAATGGTTCTTCATTACCTAATTTAACAATAACGAAACCGGAATCAAAACCACAAGCAATTAAATTTGATTTATTTAATAAACTAAGACACCATACTCTTTCTAAACCATAATTAATTGATTTTTCTAATTTAAAAGTATTTGAATTCCAAAATCTGATAGTACCATCTTCAGAACCAGATATTATTAAAGGTAATTCTGGATGGAAAGAAGCAAATGAAACATTTGATAAATGACCTTCTAAAGTAGCTACACATGCTTTAGTTTGATAATCCCAAATTTTAATAGTTTGATCATCCGAACTACTAATCAAATAAGGCTTATCAGCTTGAGGATAATAATCAACATAATTGACTCCTTTTGCTTCATGGGTTGGTAAAGTGAAATTTGGAACTGAAGAACCTAATGACCAAATCTTAACGGTTGTATCTAAACAACCAGATGCAAAAGTATTTGGATCTTTTGGATTAAAATTAACACTCATAACATAATGTTGATGACCTTCAAATACTTGTTCAACTTTCCAATTATTTTCCCAATTCCATAATTTGATAGTATAATCATCTGAAGATGTTAAAATATAAGGTTTAGTAGGATGAACAGCAATACTTCTAATATAATCAGGATGAGCTTCATATTGAGTGACTTTTTCACCAGTATTATAATTATAAACTCTAATTTGGAAATCATCAGCCCCAACCACAATCCAATTCTTACGAGCAATGAATTTCCCAGTTCTAACGGGTAATTCAGTCACTTGAATCGATTTAACTAATGTATTGGTTAAATATGACCAAATTTCAATCTTACCATTATATAACGTAGTCAAGATCCAAGGTTCAGAAGGATGGAAATCAATGCCCTTCACACGATCCGAACGAGTGGAGAATTGTTTGACAATGTCCAACTTCATGATTGTTAGTTACTCTATATGGCCAAATTGATGATGTAATGGATTATAAGAGTCCAATTCGTCTTTCAATTATTTGGAAACTTGTTGACACGGTTGACAACTGAATTAGAGCGGTGAGATCAAAAACTTTTGTTGTTGTTCGAAAAATCATAGTGAGAAAATGGGACAAGGTGCACGACCATACTTTTAAATAAAGTAGTATAACCTCTAATTATATTCTATATTCTACAATAGGGTTTAGATGATGATGATTATATATTAAGGAGGATTATGTACAAGATTACGACTAATAGACCATACCAACTTTATCTCGTCTTTCTTCTCTGAATTTCTTTTCTAAAGATTCTAAGCTTGATAAATATTCAATCCATTGAGCATCAAATTCCTTATTGGAGAACTTTTGCAATACTAATTTCGAACCATTTTCTCTCATGGTGGATAATTTAGTGTCATTGACGAGATCAGGGTTAGTGATGAATAATTCGGTTAAGACAGTTTCCAAAGTGGGGAATTTAACCACTGATGATTCTGGAGAGGTACCTACTTCAAATGATAAATAATCTGAACTTTCTTTATCTTGAATAGAAGGATCAAAATCAACATCATCATAACTCTTAAAGAAGAATCCTGTATCATTATACCATGAATCATCTTGAGATTCTTTATTCCATCCAGTGACGATATCTAAATATGGACCCGCCGAAGCATGAACAATCGGTATCACTCCTCTTGCTAAATATTCCACCACCCCAATTCCAAAATGTTCATTCCACATCGCATTTAAACCGAATTTACTTATTGATAGCCAATGGATTACTTCTTTATAAGGTTGATCCACTATGAATTCAACATACTCGTCCAAATTTAATGTTTCAACTTGGTGTTTTAAGGATTCTAATACGGCTGTATCATCTGGTGTACGACATGATCCAAGAAATACTATAGTGGGGATAGATTCACTTTTAGGAGAATTAGGGAAGTTCTTAGTTAAGAATTGATGATATTCTGTTAAGATTAAACCATGACGTTTTTCAGGTCTGAATTGAGCCACATATAATAGTTTATTGACTCTAGTAGATATTTCAGTGGTGTTTAAATCTTCTGTTCCACATGGAGGATATAAGATTTCCAATTGATTTCCAAATGCACGATTGAAAGCCCAGATTGATTCTAAATGATTGAATGTCCATGTCCCATTGGCTAATGTTATATCAACTCTTGACCCTAAGAATGAATAAAAGAAATATAATAAACTCCAATATACCAATTTAAACAATTCGATATAATCTCTTGGTTTGGATGGAGAGAATTGAGTTAATTCAGATAATTTCAATGATTTAAATTTCAATTTATTAAACATTTCAGGTTGGATGATAGGATAATGAACATAGGCCAAGATAGGGATTTTAAGAATAAGACTTACTGGCCAATAACTTCCTGGTAATCCAATAGTATCAATCCATACATCAGGGGATAATTCTTGCATGGCTTCTAACGATAATAACATGGATCCGATTAATTGACCTACTAGAGTGAAATGTTTCCAATAATTCCCATCGATAAGATTATTGAATCTTCTTAAATAAATGAATAATACTCGACTTGAATCCAAGTTTTTGATATCAAACTTGTTGGATACATTTTGTAAGATTTGTAATGGTTCAACATCAGTATTGGTAGTATAGATCACGGCGATATTTTTATCATCAGCTAATAAGGTTGCCTTCACAGCTTCCCATAATACTCTTTCACCTCCACCACCATTATTTGCATAAGGATGGAAAAATCCATAGATGATTTTTCGATTGGGATCATTAATATCTCGTTTTGTCATTTCATTTATGAATTCATTATTGATATTTTGACAATCTTGAGGTTGAATTTTGATTTTATTATTAATAAAGTTTGTATAAAATGATGGTTGAATACTAGCTAAGATTAATCTTCTTCTAAAACTTGAACGTTTCGATCCAACTTGAAGATAGATCGGTTTATCATGATTAATGACTTTTATAATTTTATCTTTCCAATGTTGAGATGGAACGAGGAAATGATGAGGTAAAGCATTAGTTATAGCTTGATAAATGATATACCCTATTAATAAAGTAATAATAATAAAGTACATGATAAGATAAGTTAGTTACTATCAATTAAAGAAATGAAGTAATAAATTTCACCAATAGTCAATTGGGAGCTACTTATATATCAACTTATTTATAATCAAAAGTGAAAAATTTAATTATTTGCAATCAATTGATAGATAGATAGATGATATTGAAATATTTCACTTTTACTGATTTGATAACGGTAACTTCCGCTGTCTTAATTAAACGGAATTTTCCTCTCTCCCTTTGAGTTATATACAGGAATAAAGGGTGCTACCATATCGATAGTATTTTAAAAAGAAATTTTTTTATTGTTTATTTTCAAGGCGTTGATGGAAGTAGTAATGATGGAACAGACCAATTTATTTATGATATATAGTATAATTCATACGTAATTGAATGGTAAGATTATAACGTTTATGAGGTGTTATTACTAAATATACCATATAGTGACTATGTAAACTATTAATCACCAAAGAATCACGTCATAAGCTAATTGTATGTAATTTAATACTTTGACACAGAGATACGCGAGTTGGTTTAATTATATACATACATCATATTTAATGATATAGATAGTAAGTAATGTCATTGATAGTAGTTATAAAATGTAAACTCAACTAGTTGAAGTCATATACTATAACTACATCATTTAATAACTTTCTATATACTATATAATTAGCCTTCCTAATTAGGATAAATTACTATAATGGTACAAAGAGTATGAAGAAGGAGCAGCTTAACTATTAAAAAAAAAAACGCGTGTAATTAAAATAAAAAAAAAAAAAAATCTTTTTCTCAGTTGGGATTAATTACTTGCAAGTGAAAGAAGAAGGACAAGTTAAGGAAGGAAGAAGAAGAAGAAGAAGAAGAAGCAACAAGTAACTGCTACAGATCTTTCTTTTGCCTCATAGTTTATTATCATTCATTCCTACATATCACTTTGTTAATTTGACCAAGTCTATTCTACCAGCGGTTCATTCCATATCTTGTTATTCATAGAGATAGTTTCATTCAATAAGGTTATAGCTTTTATTATTTTATAGACACTGGCTACCCCCTTATCCTCCCTTATTCCTAATGAAAACTTTAGGTGAAAACAATACTTTAACATCTTCATCATCTCCCGCATCATCAATGAAAGAAGAAACCATGTCTCTTAATACTTCAACCATGGGTAAACCTACCAAACCAAAGACGCCTTTAAAAAAGGAAGAATTAGAAAAAATTGCATTGGAATTAAAAAAGAAATTATCAAGAGCTTCTATAACTGCTAAGAAATCATTATCCCCTAGTGATCCAAGAGATTCATCTACTTCATCTAATACATCTTCATCCAATTCAAATCATATCCTATCTCATAATTTACCAAAATCAAGTCCTTTAAAAACTTATATATTAAGAAAACAATTAGCATCTTCTCCTATTAATAATAGTACTACCACTGGATTCTTATCTTCATCCCCTAATAACTTATATTCTCCAAATGGAAAATCACCTACTCATATAAGAACTCCTGCTGCTATTTATTTATCTTCATCTCCTTTAAAAAATGTCTCGTCTCATACCGTAACCAATAATGAGGAAGATTCTCCTACTAAACGAAGAAAACATTCTCATTCTAATAAATCATCTCCCCAAATGATTTTAGAAGAAATATCAAGGCCTAATACTCCTTCAAATCAATCAAGACCTTATCCCGCCGTATTGAAACCTTCTCTTGATTTAACTTCAAATGAAGATTCAAAATCTCGTCAACAAAATCATCAATCATCATCACATCCACTGCAAACCACTCCAACATTATCCAAAACAGAATTGAATACGAGTAATTCTACCAACATATTATTACAAACCCCTAAGCAATCAAGACCAGGAACAGGTGGCAATGGTAATTACAATGACGATGAAGGAGCTGATCTTTTAATGTATTTGGCTACATCTCCATCACCTGCTAAACCATTTTATTCCGCTAATACTCCTCGAACATCAGCTTTATTACAACAACATACTCAATTACAAAATGGTGGTACTGCACCAACCTCATCCCCTTCATCATCAGTACCTTCTTCTGCAAACTTATTAGCTGTAACTGGTAATAATATCAGACAAACAACAACAACAACAACCATTAATAATGCTTCATTCATCGTCCCACCTCCACCAGCAACTCCAAAGAGACATCATAATGAATTAGGTAACACTTTAGCCAATGCTAAAACCCCTCAGAATAGATTAACTCCATCCATGAATCTTTTCAATACTGTTTCGGCCAATAATAATGGTTTACCATCTCTGGGATTAACCTTAACTCCCAATGGATTCAATATGAGTGATTACGTCAATTTCTTCACTCCATCACCAGGATCAGCCAATCTTGGAGCAGTAAGTGCTGGAGGAGTACCATCCGGTTCAAATTTAACTAAGAATCTTTTAAAAACACCTGATTTTAATAATCTTTTATCGGGTTCAACGCCGCATATTTTGGTGGATGGGAGATCAAGAGTAGATGGGAAATTATTGAATTTTAATAAAGTGTTGTTTAATAATAATGCTGCAAGTCCTTCTTCTGCTACTAGTTCTGCCCCCATAAGTAATGGATTACATTCTGATGGATCTAATAAGGATTAGATCTGTCAGTTAGTTTTCCTCATTTCTTCATGTATATGGTTACGTTTTTCCCCAGGGGGTTGGTGGTGTTTTAGTTTTTTTTTAATGGTTAAAGAAGGTAAAGTTGACTTTTATGTTCTTTTTCACTGTTTTTGTATTACTGCATATTTTTTGTTTTATTTTGTTTATATATCCAATTCTTCATGATTTCATTTTTCATTGTTTATCCTTTTTATTCTAAACCTTTTTGTTTCTCTCATGAATCTTGTTTTCAAAAAGTTAATGTTCTCAAGTTTATAATGTTATCATGTATCTAATACATAACCCAATTTTAATAGACTTTCAAAACTCATGAAAAATTCAATAAATACTGTATGCTATTTGTGGTAGCGCCTAATAAAAGTGTGTGTGAAAAAAAGTTTTGATCTAATTTTTTTTAATGAGCGAAAAATCAATGACGTCTTCTCATATTATACGAAAGAGTTATAGATTCATATTATACAGTTAGTGAATATTGAACTTCAAACAATGCCTGAATCGGTAGATAAACCCCTTGAGGCGAAGGTCAATGATTTGACTATCACAGGTGCAACTCCGTCAACTCCCGAAGTGATTCCAAAACCAATTGTGGAGGATGAAGATGAAGATGATGACGATGATGAAGATAAACCTACTGAAACTGGTGAAAAGAAAAAGAAGAAGAAAAAGAAGAGTAAGAAGAAGAAGAAGTTGACTACTATTGATTCCCTGTATCCTGAAGGTGTTTTCCCTGAAGGTGAATGGCAAGAATATCCTCTTGATATTAATAGTTATAGAACTACTCTGGAAGAATTACGATATTTAGATAGACAACAAAATAATAAATGGGAAGATTTCAGAAAGGGAGCTGAGATTCATAGAAGAGTAAGGAATAAAGCTCAATCATCAATTAAACCGGGGATGTCAATGATTGAAATTGCTAATTTAATTGAAGATTCCGTTCGTACTTATGCTGGGGCCGATCATACTTTAAAAGCTGGTGTTGGATTCCCAACTGGATTATCATTAAATCATGTTGCAGCTCATTATACTCCAAATACAGGAGATAAATTAACCTTAGCCAAGGATGATTTAATGAAAGTTGATATTGGAGTTCATGTCAATGGTCGTATTTGTGATTCAGCATTCACTATGTCATTCAATGATACTGGGAGATATGATAGTATATTAGCAGCTGTTAAAGCAGCTACTAATACTGGGATTAAAGAAGCTGGTATTGATGTTAGATTGAATGATATTGGAGAAGCTATTCAAGAAACTATGGAATCTTATGAAATGGAATTAGATGGAAAGACATATCCTATTAAATGTATTAGGAATTTAAATGGTCATAATATTGGAGATTTTATAATTCATTCGGGTAAGACTGTTCCTATTGTTCCAAATGGAGATATGACTAAGATGGAAGAAGGAGAAACTTTTGCTATTGAAACGTTTGGATCAACTGGTAATGGATATGTTTTACCTGAAGGGGAATGTTCTCATTATGCTCGTAATCAAGGTACTGAAAATATCAATCCCCCATCTAAAAGTGCTAAAGAATTATTAGGGAGAATTAATGAAAATTTCGGTACTTTACCATGGTGTAGAAGATATTTAGAAAGAACAGGTGAAGAGAAATATTTATTTGCGTTGAATCAATTGGTTAGAGCTGGAATAGTGGAAGAATATCCTCCTATTGTGGATAAAAGAGGAAGTTATACTGCTCAATTTGAACATACTATATTATTACATCCTCATAAGAAAGAAGTTGTTACTCGTGGTGATGATTTCTAAGATGACTTTGTTTCTTTTTTGTATATATATATATTCCTAGGAATGCAAGATCTTATCATTATGAAGTTGAGAAATTAGTAATAGTAAATGTAGGGTAAATTGAAAATGGCATAGTAATTTGCAACCATGAAAAATGAATGAACTGATAATCATGTGACTGAGTAAGTTGAATTCATATGATTGAAGTTTAGTTCTTAATTTGGAATCATTAACGATCACAGGTTAGTTATAGACTATAATAGAAATATGGGTGATTACATAAATGATGAATAGGTGAATTTAAAAAGCATTTGTGGGATAAGCGCTCATTTTAGATTTACCTAATTAGGCTAAAATTTTTAATCAGTAATTATTTCTCAGTTAGGTAATTTTTTTAGGTGAGACAGAGAACAGATAATGATTAACATGCTATTTATTGATTAGAATGTGGTATTGCTATAAAGGTATATGTGTCTTTTGGTGATGTAATGATTTTCATAATAGGTTGGGTTGCTTGAGGAAATAAGAGTAATTTGGTTAACCATTATAATAGTTGATGATAGTATTTGACTGATAATAGAAAATGTCTACGCAGTAAAGAGTTGTTGTTCATGTAGCTTAACGCAACAACGACAAGCCAACCACCATACACTTTAAATACCTAGAAATAGAAACTAATTAGAAGATATAGCAGATTTATTAAATAAAAAGAAATAAAATGGTTGCAATCTCATATGTCAAAATAAGAAAAAGTGGGGTTAATCAAATCTTAACCATCCATCCATCGGTAAATGTGAAAATGTAATTGTGCTTATGATTTAGGGAGAATTTATACTCCTCCCTCCCCTAACGAGTCTCAGTAAAAATTGGCCAACGAACAAACAAAAGACGGCGGCGCGCGCGCACAATTGAAATAAAAATTTCATTTGAAAAGGGGAACGAAAAAGGAGAAAAAAAACAAAAAAAGAAATTGTGGAATGAATCGAAAGAAGCCTTTCCTCTCCCAATATATATAATCAATTCAATTTAACTCTTTTTATCAATTTAGAATTGATTTTTTAAACTAAAGTGTTCTTAGATCATCCTTAGTTCAAGAAGTGTAATTTGTGGGATCCAATCCAATCCAATCGAATTCAATCGTCTCGTATCATATCGTCTAGTTTATAGATCACTCGGTATCATAAATTTCATCAATCCCATCCATCCATTAATCCATCCATTAATCCTAAATTTCATAACCAACCGCTGTTTACAAAAATTGTTTCAATCTCAATTTAAACACTCCATTCATCTATCTCATCTATCAGATCACCCTTATATATCCTTTTTTTTATCAGTTCAAGTCATCAATCATGGAAGTTTCTCCTCCAACTTTAGAGTTTACTGGTATGTTCATCCAAACCACAAAAATGGCATTGCCTTGATTATTCAATCAGGCACCAACCATATATTCAATGCAATTACTAACATCTTCTCTTATAGGTACCTTTACCAAACAAACCACAGAGTATTTATCCTTGAGTAATACTACCGATGTTCCTTTAGCATTCAAAGTTAAAACTACAGCTCCAAAATTATATTGTGTTAGACCAAATGCTTCTATAATTAATCCAGGTGATAGTCTTAAAATTGCTATTATCTTACAAGGGTTTTCTCAAAGTTTACCAAAAGATTATAAATGTAAAGATAAATTCTTATTAGTTTCATTACCTTGTCCTGAATTACAAGATGCTTCAAAAGTTGGTGATTCTTGGGCTCAATTAGAATCAGAATTTAAATCAGAAGTGGTTTCAAAAAAATTAAGAGTTAATTATGTCGTTACTGATAATGATAAAGAAGAACAACAACAGCCTTCATCTAATGGTGGTTATAATGATGAATCATCAACCACAGAACCAATTGTTAGTCCACGTCAAAGAAATCCTCCTGCTCCTGCTATTGTTGCTCCTGTTTCCGAAAGTACTCCTTCAAGGGCTCCAAATGGTAATGATAGTGGTTATTCAAGTGGTGTAGCTGCTGCTGCTGCTGCTGTCGGTGGTCTTGCTGCTACTGGTGCTGGTGTTGCTGCTCTTTCTTCAAGAAGACAACCTCCTGCTCAAGAAGATATTCAAAGAGAATTAAATGAATCAAGAGCTCCAGTTAATAATTTAAGTGAAAGATTAGATTCAAATGAAAAATATGATTCTCATCCTCAATCTCCTCAACATCAACAACAACCTCCTGCTGGTTATCCACCTGCTGGTTATCCTCCTGCCGGTTATCCTCCAGCTGGTTATCCTCCTGCCGGTTATCCACCTGCTGGTTATGGTTATCCTCCAGCTGGTTATGGTTATCCACCTCCACCTCCAGAAGCTTATGGAGTTCCAAGATCAAACTCTACTACTTCAATTCCTGGTAGTGAAGTTAAAACGGTGGCTGCTGAACCTGTCAATGGCATTTCTTTACCAATGGCTATTCTTTTAATGCTTGTTGCTTTCCTTATTGGTTGGTTAGTATTTTAAATTTGATCTGTTATAAAAAAATAAAAAAAAAAGGAAGAAGTTTAATCAATGCTATATAACAACATAAATAAAATGTGAATAAAAACAGAACCTAATGTTCTTAATGGAAATGGTATTAACAATACATTGATAACTTCTTATTGTCTTATATTATTACTTATTTATTTTTCTTATCATTCATCCTCCCATCCGTTATCGTTATTTAATATTAGTATTATTATATTCATTCATTCATTCATTCATTCCCTGTGTAAGTTTCCCATTTATAATATTTTATATAGCATTTTTTTAGCCTTACTTAATTCACTTTTTATATATATACTTTTGTTTTAGTGTTTATTAACCTGTACGCCTTTAAGTCTATATAGTCTGATTATTATGATTAAACTATAAGACCATTAATTGTAAATCAAATCAACTAAGTATCCCCCACTCACTCTAAAAATTAACTTTCCTGTATATAATAAATCCCTATTAAAATTTTTATTATCAACAAAAATTTTAAATGACAATTTTGAATTATAAATAGTATATAGAATCCTTCTTTCAAACTGATCTTGCAATACATGATTATAATAGTATCTTATTGAAGGTACAAACTAGACATTTAATTTGTTTGTTGTTAATTTGAATATTCAAGGGTTTGGAAAACTTTCAATAAGAATTCTTACGTTCATTGATCTATTCATTCATTCATTCATTCTTTTATTTCATTCGTTCATCAATATTCACCATAAATCTATAAATAAACCAACGTAATCATGGGTAGAGCTACGATAAAGTCAGGTACAATCAATCTTTTAAACACTATCATAGGAGCCGGTATCCTTGCCATGCCATTTGGATTGAAAAGTAATGGGTTAGTATTTGGATGTGTATTGATTGTATGGTCATCTTTAACTTCATCATTTGGATTATATTTACAGAATAAAGTAGCTAAATATACTCAACAACAAGGGGCTGTTTCCTATTTCAGTCTTGCTCAATTGACGTATCCTCAATTATCAATTTTATTCGATTCCGCCATATCAATTAAATGTTTCGGAGTTGGGGTTAGTTATTTAGTCGTGATTGGGGATTTAATGCCAAAGATTATGGAAAGTATAAATGTCGATCCTGAATCATTACTCATGCAAAGAAACTTGTGGATTACGATATTCATGGTGGCTCTTGTGGTTCCTTTATCATATTTGAAGAAATTAGATTCATTGAAATATACTTCGGTAGTGGCATTGTTTTCGATCCTTTATTTAATATGTCTTGTGATTGAACATTATGTTGCTAATGATATCCCAATTGAAAATAAAAATATCGAAATCTTTGGTCCAATCTCTTTAAAAGATACTTTAAAATCATTCCCAATTTTCGTTTTCGCTTATACTTGTCATCAAAATATGTTTGCTAT
Source organism: Scheffersomyces coipomensis (assembly GCF_036884675.1). Classification (NCBI taxonomy): domain Eukaryota; kingdom Fungi; phylum Ascomycota; class Pichiomycetes; order Serinales; family Debaryomycetaceae; genus Scheffersomyces; species Scheffersomyces coipomensis. The sequence goes on along the minus strand of NW_027042892.1, from coordinate 2,633,826 downwards.
AATCAATGAATTAAAACCAAGTGATACTGATGGATCTCAAACTAGACAATCCAATTTAATCATTAGAAATGCCTTAACTACTGCTTGTTCGTCTTATTTAGTAGTAGGGATCATTGGTTATTTAAGTTTTGGTGCCACTGCAAATGGTAATATTATCACCATGTATCCAAAAGATTCAATTCTGTCGTTGATTGGTCGTCTTTGTATTGTGGTAATGGTTGCCTTTTCATTCCCCTTACAGTGTCATCCATGTCGTGGATCCATCAATCATGTGATCCATTTCGTAACGGTGGGTATCAGTACTTCAAAAGTTAGACAATCTCAACAAAGAGAAGGTTATACTTCATTACAATCCGATATAGAATCATTGAATTCAATCTCCGCCGAATCAGTTCAAGATGAATCATTCATTTCTACTACTCCAATGGAAGGAGCTCAAGATACTGATGGTCATGATCCAATCATTGTTCCATTAACCTCCAAGAGATTTTATATCATAACGACCGTAATTGTGGTTGCTTCATATTTAGTAGCTATAACAGTCACTTCATTAGAACATGTGCTTGCCTTTGTAGGTTCAACTGGTTCTACCTCAATTTCTTTCATCTTACCTGGATTATTTGGTTATATGTTGATCAAACCAATTAATGGAGCTTCTAAATTAAATAAAATTGAACTTTTTAGTAAGTATGGTGGATTGGCTTTATCTATTTGGGGTGTGATCGTTATGATTGTATGTTTGAGTGCTACGTTGTTCTTGGGTGCTACCCATTAGAGAAACTATTTAAAATCTCAATATAGTTGTATATTATATATTTAAAAAAAGAAAAAAAGAAAATTATAATACATAGATTAACAGTTACTTTTATTAATTATTATGTCTAGGTAAATTTCAAACTCTGTAATGAATGATTAGAGAATAATAGATTAGTACCTAATTTATTAATCATTTCTCGTTTCATTAAACTTTCATCAACTTCTAATTTCGATCTTTGTAATTTAGCCGTTATCTCTAATTTATGATCCTGTTTGGGTAAATCAACAAAGGCAATATTACATTCAAGTAATAATTTAAAATCATTTTCAAAACTATAATATCGTATTTCGAACTTGATACTTTCTTCGGAATATAAATATGTGATGGGGTGTTTTAATGATAATGTATAAAGATCTGAATCTAATTTCTTCAACGCATTCCAATATACTTTAAAACTCTTGAAATTATCTATTATAGTTGATCCAGGATTTATGGTAGTTAGTTTCAATGCATACTTGTTGACTAATTCCTTATTGTGAAAAGTAGTTGTAGTAGTGTTGGTATTCAAGGAGTATACAATATTGGAATGATCAGATATATCTTTGAAATTGAATTTACAAATGATTAATTCATCAAACTCATAGGATAATTCACTTTCTTCAAGTCCTAGGTATTTCAATTTAGATAATTTTTGAACAAAACTAAACTTTTGTTTTAAAATATCAATCTCATTTACTTCATATTTTCTATTCTTGGTTATTATTTTCTCATCCACCGAAATATCGAGCTGCAATGTACGAATTGATTCATTTATGTCCAGTATTTTCTCTTTCAAAGCAGTCAATGCTTGTTCTTTGGAATCAGATGAGGCTTTCAATTCTTGTAATGTCATTTTAGATGATATTAAATCAGATTTAAACTTTTGCAATTCATCTACGGAAATACTTGATATTTGACCTTGAATTGATCTTAAAGACTGTAATTTTTGCTTTGCTGTAATTAGTATTTCCTTAGCAAGATTATAACTCTCGTCCAACTTTTGGATATCTGATTTAATCTTCTCTTGATCTTGAATTAATTGATCTCTTTTATTATCTAACTCAATGATTAAATTATTGGTTAATTGAGTTCTCCAATCATACCATGTTTTCTTCGATTGGAATCGAGTATGATCTTTAATTAATTGTAATCTAACATTCATTAATGATTTATCATCATCATCTGAAGCATAATACTCTTTAAATAAAACAGGATTATTAACTTGGATAGTTTTAGAATATTCAGAATACATCTTTCTTCCATCTCGGATGTTGTTACTTAATTCATCACAACTGAACTGATATAATGCAAGTAATTCTAATTTTGGAAGTGCTTTAATATAATCTTCTAAGGTATTATCAGTAAGATCAGTAGTGCTACTGATACTTAATCTTTCCATTGAATTCACATCAATATCCAAATCATCATAAAATTTAACTCCTATATCTTCAAGGAAAGTACTAAGGGTTACATCTTCATAATTTTCGTCCGTATTGGAAACATCTTCAATGGTGGATACTTCAGCTAAGGGGATCTTTGTAGTACTGATTAATCGTTCTGAAATACTTGCAACCGATGAATTTGGACTCTGAGGTAAGGTTTGATTCTCTTCGGTGACTTCAATTTGTACATTGGAGATAATTGTACTATCGACTTGAGTCAATTCCATTGGTTGACTACCTTGAATATCTTCAACCAGTTCGGCTTCAATTTCAACTTCACTTACTTTCTGTATTGTAGTTGGAACTTGAGTTAATTCCATTTGTTGAGTATCTTCAATTTCTTGTTCTGTAGTCGTACTTATTATATTTGATACTTGAGTTAATTCCATCTGTTGGGTATTTTCAATATCATTAGTTGAATCTTCAATCTCTTGATTTCTATGTATTATCTGGGGACCGACTTTAGTAACATCCATAGTAACTTCAGCTTCCTCTTCATTTTGTGGAAGTTTATTTGAGATATTAGTGTTGGATTCTTGCAGATCCTGTTGGGTACTAGTTTGTATTGGACCAAATAATCCTAAACTGTGTAAATTTCCATCAAACTGAAGTGGCTCTTGTACCAGCTCCGTTACATTTTGTGATTCAATATTATTAAGGGTAGGATCTTGTGAGCTTTCTTCACTAGCTTCTGTTATCACTTCTAACACAGGTGGAGGTAATGTTTTATTATATACTTCAGTGATATCCATCGTTATTTCCATAGTAACCTCTTGTTCTTCTGGTTGTTGATGATGACTTGCAATGAAGGCTTGTGGTCCAGTCAACTCCATATCAGCATTCTCATCATTATCAGATTCATCATCTGATGGGAATTCAACGGCTGCTGCTGCTGATGATGTTGTTTGGGTCATGGTGACAAGTGAAGATAATGTTTCTTGAATGTGATCATTTATATTTTGTATTTGACCAGTCAATTCCATAGTTTCTTCTTCTTGATCTTCTTCAGCTTCTGCTGGTTCCACAAAGCTATTACTGGGGTATTCTGGTATCACCTTTTCAGGTGACTCTATATTCTCAATACTATCAAGCAGTGATTCATCTGAACTATCTTCAAGAACTTCTAATCCATTAACATGGATTTCATTATCTATACTTTTAACAGGACTATCGAATTCTTGAGACAGAGGAATTGAACCTGAAATAGTCTTTCTCCTCTTTGAAGTACCATTCTCTGAAGTAGGAATGAAATCAAACTTATGTAAAGTTACTTCTGGAGCAAATGAAACTCTTCTCTTGTCATTAAGTATTGGTAACGTATTATCTCTTAAAATACTCTTTGAAGGATGCTTGAACGATGGGGAAAAGGGTCCAAGATTGATATTCTCCTTATTAGAAGTCGGACTCATCTCTTTAGTGGTAGTTACTGAACTTCTTCTATTATACTTGCTGATGTTGTACCGTTAAACAAGGTTAGATCATCTAATGAATTCTCATTTGTTTACATATTATGGGGATTGATCTTCTACACAAAACCAAATCTCAAATTTTGTAAACAAAAAAAAATTTCAACGCGTCCAAATTTACTGCAAAATGACTTTATAATGCAAATGTAGCTTATAATTAAATAGCTAACTAACTAACTAATTCTATACTTAACCTGTTACGTCTCATGTTTAGTAAGTCATCAGATTCACGTTCTCCAAGATTCTCTAAATCAAATTCATTAGCTTGAAAGATTTCATTCCATTCATCTTGTAATTTAGCAAATTTCAGATGGATTAATTCTGCAACTATAAACCTATCGATGAATCCACTCATAACTTGACGATTATTACTATCCATAATGATGAGATAGTTTAAATGCATTTTTTCAAATGTTTCAATTAATAATATAGCGGTAGTTAATTCATTAAAGATGATTATTGATTTTTCAACGGTAAGATCAACTTGTAATAAATTTGAACTGATTGATCTTTCATAATGTAATTGTTGAGATAATGCAACATTAGGCAAATCATTAATTTGAAAACTGATGTAGGAGTTTGTATCTTCTATAGTGGCAAGTTTGGCCAATAACTCTTGTTTATTTACATATCCTAATCCAACTGGATTCCCATAACTAAGAATTACAGGATATCCTTCATGAACATCGTCATTGGTAAATTCATATAATGTATTCACAGTATAATGCACTTCTGGAACTAAGCAAATACATTTGGTTTTATTGACAGGGACCATTAATGATTTGACTGGAACATCAGGTAATTTATTCTTTATAATAGTAGTTAATTCACTGAAATTTACTAAACCAGGACCTTTACCTTGATTTGGATCATTTCCAGAAGCACCTTCTCGATTAATGGTGAAACTTACTAAAGTATCATAAATATTATCATTGATTAACCAATCATTAACAAACTTCAGTACCATAACAGCTAACATAATGGGTAAAACATAACTTACTGCACCCGTCAATTCAAAGATTATAACCACAACACACATGGTAAACTTAGTAACACCAGCCATGAATGCTGCTGCTCCGATTACGGCATATGATGAAGGTGAAACAAGACATGATTTAGCTGTACATGTTGCTAATGAATCCCAATTGAATTTAGTTTGTAAAGCCTGAGATATTATACCTAATAATCTACCGGTAGTGGCACCTAATACTAATGATGGAGTTAATATACCTCCAGGTAATTCAGTTCCAAAAGTATAACATGATAATAGAAACCCTTCGATTAAAATGAATGATAATTTTAAAATTGTCACCAAGTTTGAAGTACGACAAATGAAGTTATTTGAAGTTGCTCCTGTATCACAAGCTGTGAATAATAATTTCAAATAGGCATTAAGTGGTAATTTGGTTAATTCAAATGGGAAATTTAATAATGATGTGATTATTAAGACCAATAATATTTCCAAATATTTTCCAGTTTCAGGTGGAGCTCCGAATAATTTACTTAAATTCAATTGTAAATTTCTTCTAAATGATGAAGTAGAGAATTTGGCATTTAAACTAGTGAATAAATATCCATAAACACCACCCAAAGCCCCTAAGATAATAAAAGGAATGATTTCTAAGAATAACCAACTAAAATTCCCAAATTCCACCAGAAATAAATCTTGTTCCACAAAATTTGTTCCTTCAGTGAAAACTTTAAATCCAGTAACGACAATAACGGCAATAGTAGCAATGACAAATGAGTTCCACATGATCTTAGTGGGCATGAAGAATGATGGCATACTTTCTAACACGAATAATACACCACCGATAGGAGCATTGAATGCGACTGAAATCCCAGTGGCGGTTGCAGCTGTTAATAATTCTCTTCTAACAGCTTCATTTTCATAATAATCTTTAAAGAAGAATCCGAATAAGATATTTAAAATACAACATGATACATGAACCAAAGGACCTTCTTTACCTAACCATAAACCTGAACTAACCACTAAGATTAATCCAAACGTTTTATACATTAAAGTTCTTAATCCAAGATACTCCGATAATTTATAATTAAATCCAGATATGATTAATTTAATTTCAGGAATACCGGATTGTTTAATCAATGGATCCTTTCCAATGGTGATATAAGCAGCAATTAAGGTCCAAATGATTGCAAATGTAATATAAATAGGAAAATTAACAAAGATATTAGTTACCACACTAGTGGAATGGAAGAATATACGAGACCAATTATACCAATCATCGACGGGACAAGTTCGATAAGGATTTAATAATGACCATTTATCAATCTTACTGAAACATAACCCTTTCTTCAAATCATTAAGCCAGACTGAAGTTAAATCTATAAATGTAGTTATATAGCCAATTAAGATCGACAGAAGAATCACCACCACCCATTTCTTAGTGATGAATACTGAATTATTGGGTGTTAGTATTGTCTCTCGACTCCAATCTATATAAGTATTGTTTTCATAATGTTTTCGAGTTGTATTTGATGAGTTTATATTATGGTGAGGTTGATTTGATTCGAGATTCCGATATCGCAATATCGGTATATCTTCTTCGACGGAGTATATAACTTTTGATCCTCTAGTAGGACTGAATTGTTCCATAGTCTAATCAATGAACAATCAACTAATATGAATCCTTGAATGATATGATATGGTCTGGGTTTTAAGAATATTTTGGAACACCATAGCCAAAATGCTTAAATATACAGTTTAAAGTCAACTTTCATAATAATTTACAGTTTACTCGTAATTTTCATACTGCACACATTTTTTTTTTCTTTACTGAGAGAAGTTCACTGTTTGATTTATGAAAATATCACTGAACTCAAACCTGTTGAAGTTGAATAAGAAGGGTTATATGTTACAGGAATAATAAGATTCCACATCATATTATCTATATCATATCTACCAGTGGTGTATACTTCATTAATTAATCAAAAACTTTCCAATCCAAATACGATTGAGAATCAATTCATATCATCAAATCAACAATCCAAACAACCATCATCATACTAGTCATTTAATCCACACCATTCATGTCATTTTTATCCAATTCAACCAGTTCGGCAAGCACGCCATCAAGTGCAGCCAATGGGAAAGAACTAGTGAATGATATAACCATTAATAATGGTCCTGAAGATTCTATATCTGATTTATCATTCTCTCCTAAACAAGATTTATTAGCAGTGGCCAGTTGGGATAAAAAAGTTCGAATTTATGAAATTGATCCTAATTCAGGAAATAATCAAGGTAGAGCCTTGTTTGAACATGATGCTCCTGTGTTTTCAGCCAGATGGTCATTGGATGGTACTAAGATTGTTAGTGGTGGAGCTGATAAACAAGTGAAATTATTTGATTTACAAACTCAACAATCACAACAAATTGGGATTCATGATGGTCCTGTTAAGGCAGTTAGATATGTTGAATGTGGACCTAGTAATACTCAAGCTGTTGCATCTGGATCATGGGATAAGACTTTAAAATATTGGGATATGAGATCACCCCAACCAATTGCAACTATTCAATTACCAGAAAGAGTATATGCAATGGATTCAAGTCAAAAATTATTAGTAGTTGGAGGAGCCGAAAAACATATTAGTATTATTGATTTAAATAATCCTCAACAAATATTTAAAAATGCACAATCCCCATTAAAATGGCAAACCAGATCGATATGTTGTTATCCATTAGGGAATGGATTTGCCATTGGATCTATAGAAGGAAGATGTGGTATACAATATGTTAATGAAAGTGATCAAACTAAATTTGGATTTGCATTTAAATGTCATAGAACTGGAGGAGCAGCTGCTAGTTCAGCATTAAGATCAAGTACAAATTCTCCATCTCGTGCATATCCCGTTAATTCTATATCATTTCATCCAACTTATGGTACTTTCAGTACTGCTGGATCAGATGGTACCTTCAGTTTCTGGGATAAAGATGCTAAACAGAAATTAAAGGCATTTCCAAATTTGAATTGTACTATATCAGCTACAGTATTTAATTCTACGGGATCAATATTTGCTTATGCTATGAGTTATGATTGGTCACAAGGATATCTGGTGAATAGACCAGATTATCCCAACATAGTTAAATTACATGCTACTAAAGATGAAGAGATCAAACCTAAAAAGAAGAGATAAACTAATCATAGTAGTAGCTTAAAAAAATAAAAGCCATTTGTATAGTAGAGCTAATAGTAGTAGTAATAGATGATAGGGGAGGGGGGGTTAAGTACTAATAAAGTAATTTAATTTTATATCTTTCTTCGCAGTTTGAACCTAATTAGATATTCACTCCTTTAACTATGTAAGCAATTAACTCTAATAACAATGAAATTACGCAAACTTAATATAAATAAAAAAAAAGAAATTTATAATAATGTTAAAAATTACATTTAATATGAGAAAAGGGGGTAGTGCATTTAAGCCAGTTGAAAAATTGATAATTACCAATGACGAAAAAGAAAAAAAAAGGCCTGACAAAATTGACCTCAAGTTGAACAGGGTTTTGTTGATTTTATATCTTTTACTTTACTATTCATTAAAGAACATTTTAACGGTTTAACGGCATCATATAGTGCTAGACTTGACTGGACTAGACTATTTTGTTTTCTCTATTCTATCCTCTAACTTCTACTTTCTATTTATTCATTATTCATCGTTCCCATCCATCATTTTGTTTTATTCTTCTATACTGTATTTTGCTTATATTATTATCAAAGGTTGGTTTCATTTTCAGTTTTCATAAAAAATTATAGGGTTCCTTTCATTCTTATTCATTATTATTATTAGTACTACTTTCCATTTTAAAAGAAATTTTCATCAATAATGACATCTATTCCAAAAAGACAACTTGTTAGTGAACCATTTGTTCATCAATTAGATATCATCGATAAAGCTATTATTGAAGCTCAAAATCAACCTTCATCTCCTTATATCAATAATAGTAAACCTAAAAGAAGAGTCAACTCCTTGGTAAATCAACAACAAGTTCAATATCAACAATATTATAAAATGAAAAATGATTCAATGTATTCAAATCAATATTATCAATATCAACAATCTTCTTCGCCTCAAGTATCTCATTCAAGACCAAAGAGTCAAGTTCCATCTCAATACTCTTCACCTTTGGTTAGCTCATATGTTGATGTAAGACCTCAACAACAACAACAACCACAAATTCAAATCCAAATTCAACCACCTCAAGCTCCAACTAATGACTTTGGTCGTAGAGTCAGTGCAGTTAGTTCATCATCATCATCAACCACTCCATCTTCATCGACTCATTCACTTTTAGCCCAAACTAGTACCACAACTTCAACTACTAGTTCAGCTAAATGGTCATCTAATTTATTTGATCCTTTTAAACCAGTTGAATTCAATACAACTCCTTCTACCACTACTACTACTTCAACTAATTTGGCTTCAGGTGCAGGTTCAACTACTACTGTCGGTGGTAATACTAATATCTGGGGTACAGGTCCTTCAGATTCTCGGTTGTTTAATAATACAGTTTGGGCTTAAGCTCATTCTATGGTGAGGTTCCTGGTTTTATTTTTTTTTTTATTTTTCATATTTGTTTTCCTTTCCTTCCTTTAAATCTTCCTTTTATTTTATGTTTTTTTGTTTTTTATTAGTTTAGTTTTGTTCTTTAGAGTGATTTGGTTCAAGGCGGCGCTGGTTTGAAAGGTATCGGTCGTTTCAATTTAAGAGATGGTGTGGTGTGGTGTGTTAGCGAATGAACAATGTTATTTGATAATTCATTCGTTCGTTTGGTCGGTTTGTTAGTTCGTTCATTGATTTATTCATGGAGTCTTTCGTTCTTTTATTCATTCTTTCTTTCATTCATTCATTTAGAAACCTATTCAGGAGGTTTTATGTTTTCAAAAAAATACATGGTAGACTTTATTTCTTTTTGTTTTTTAATTATTTTATTATATTATATTATACTTTGTGTTGTGTTGCAAAAAAGAAAAGAAAAAAAAAATTTTGTATGGTGTGAGCAAAAAGAAGAGCCCCATGACAAAAATCAATGTGTCTGTATTTGTGCAAAGGTGATGGTTTTTTTGTTTGTCATAAAATTATTAACGTTAATAATCTATATATATATAAATGTGTGTATGTTGTCCTTTTTTTTATTTAGTTATAATATCTGTCTATTATAATATATTGTCTTTTAAAAGTGTTTATTAAACAAAGTGTTAATTATAAAATCTGGGGTTTTAATTAGACAAAGTGGATTTTTATTAAAATTTTTGTCAATTTCTATTTTCTGCTCAATTTTTATCCAAATTTCAACATTAAAAAATGTCGAAAATTTTAAGACAGGTACTACGACCGGAAATATTCTGAGAGCGCTCGGAAAAATTACTTTGAATAGATACCGGTGGTAGAGCTACCGAGCATTAACTTGACCATCGCTCAATATTTGTATATGTATAATGAAGAGACAATTAAAGCTCAATTGAATATCTAAAGTGTTGTTCAATCAGATTTTAATCAAAGTGGATTAGCTCTTTGGTATGAAAAACTATTCCAATATTAATGATATGAAAACATGTCTCATTTCGAGGCAATCGATGTAACCATTTTGAAAACTTTCTCGAATGAACATAACAACAAAACGGATAAACTAACCAATTTTCCAGAGGCTGATATGAATTACCAAAACAGTTGTGAGTATGATTGGATTAGGCATTATAATAACAATGATTAATTAATGAATGAATGAATGAATGAACGATTGATTGATTGTCGTACCACGGCGATTGGGGCGGTCCATGTCAAATATTGAACTAAATTGATCGTTTCTCTAGATACGAATAATCACATGAACAATGACACATTCTAAATCCTTACTAGATCTAAACGTTTCCTTGTTTCGACTTCCAATTAATGAAACATGAAGTCAACCAATACAGAAGACCGCTTTGTTAGACCCTGTTTGACAACACTATTATTTATGCGCTTAAAAAGAATAAATGTCAAAAAAAATTTGTCCCACCCATCCACACGTTTTGTGATCTTCATTTCGGAATATTGTTTCCATTCATTCATCACATTCATTTTGTTCGTCAAACCATTTATTACTTATTTGGTCCCGGGAAATAATATCAACATTATTATTGGTTCAATCGGTCATTAAGCCCATTGCAAAATGTCACCATTGAAAAATGCAATTCGCTTGCCATTGACTAATAGGCCTCCCTATTATCTATGTTGGTTAGATGTGAAAAATTTTTTAGATCATTTTGATGTCATTTTTAATTTGGGTGAAAAAAAAAAAAGAAGAAAAATAAAATAAATGCATTTGAGATGAACAATCAAATTATTCTTACTAAGCATAACTACAAGGGGGTAAAGAGTTCTTTTTACTGATAGGGTTGAAATGTGGAGATCGACTAGCTGATATCATTTTCATGCCAAGCATATAATAGGCTCTTATGTCAAATCTCCGCATGCCAAGCTTGTCAAACAAGAATAGAATTTTTTTAGACTAGATAGATGTAGGTAGGTGAACAATGTAGAATTAGGGAGGTAAACTATTAACCCTTCTCTTCATAGCTTTTGGTCCAATAGCAATAAAATACTTAAGTTGAAAAATAGGGTGAAAAATGGATGCATATTTCAACATATAACTAAAGAACGTGCTCCCCGGTTTTGAACCATTTAGCAATTGCAACAAAGGGGCTGTCTAACAAAAAGAAAAAAATTGCTATTAATAAACCTTACTATGGTCTAGATGCCGGATTGCCATAGAGAAACCGTACCGACTCACGGAGATGAAGAGCCTTATTGTTAGAAAGCTAATACAACAATGTATAGAAATGTACCCTAGCGCCAGTGCCCCCTTCCCACCTCAAAATGGATAACATTTCCACGTTCTTTGTTATTTTATTTCCTGTAATTGAGTTTTATTTAGGTTAAACTAGACAAATAGGGGAGAAGTATAGTTGCAACCCCCAATAATAGTTACTTTATGGAGCGGGCCGGAATGATGTTGCCTACCTTACAGTAATAAGTCGTCGAAAATCTTTGACCTAACTTATGTTTATGACATTCTCTCATAGAAACGTTCCCATTATATCATTTTATTGACCTCACTAAATTAGTGATTGCCTTGTTTCGCGGTAAAAGGGTCAAAAACTATAAAGCATAATTTTTCGCGGGGAATGTGATTGAGAAGACAATTTTTATCCCATTGAGTTTATTTTGCAATGGAATTGTGTACTAGGGACATCACTTGATTGGATAATGATACACCGTAATCAATTGATTTAATTAAATTAAACTCAATTGTGTGTGATAATAATAATAATGAACTAGCGATAAATCCTAACTTTAGATTTATAGATTGGAAACTGAAAAATAAAATAAAATACTAACAAAAAGGCAAACCATAAAATATTCCTAAGCCACAAAGCCAATATTTATAGGAGAGGCCAATCGTCCTCCTCCCCCCCAGAATATGCACTTAATTAAACTTGAAAAGGATGTAAACTTCATGCTATGTAAGTTCTGAACGTGTGTTATGATGTTCTCAAAGAAGTAACAAATTTCACTCCTTTAGGACAAATTATTTACAAATTCAGTCGAATACCCGATCAGGTACATAGATGAGCTCATTTTCAATATTTCGTATATTCGCAGCTAACAATTTTTGGTAAATAATTTGAAGATATATCCCCTTACTAAAGGCCGTAAGTTAGATGTTGCATTGTTCCACGTGGAAATAATGCCCTTTAGTTAAGTTTATATATATCAATTGAATATCAATAGGAGACTACACGTGTAGTTGCAGTTCAATTGAAAAGTTTAATATATATATAAAGAAGATTATCTTCAATTGTTTAATATTTTGATTTGAAAAATTCTTTTTTTTTTCAGTAGCGAAGAATCATCAAATAACAAAAATGTTAGCTGGTAATATTGTTTCGTTAATTGCCATTGCTGCTTCTGCAGTTGAAGCTTTTAGTAACGGTGCTCCATCTTTCCAAAGAGGTCAATTCACTCAAGAAGTTTACGATGCTTACAATCTTTTAAAACATTTTGGTGGTAACGGTCCTTACATTGATGGTGTTGGTTATGGTATTGATACCTCTGTTCCAGATCAATGTGAAGTTTCTCAAGTTATTATGATCCATCGTCATGGTGAAAGATGGCCTGATCCAAGTGTTGCCACTGGTATGGTTTCCGCTTATAAAAAAATTCTTAACACTAACCAAACTTTTACTGGTTCTCTTGCTTTCCTTAACACTTGGGAATCATTTTTAGATACCGAAAGTTTATGGGCTGAAGAAACTTATTCAGGTCCATATTCTGGTTTATTAAATGGTTTCAGAAGAGGTGTTGAATACCGTGCTAAATATGGTCACTTATGGAATGGTGAAAATGTTCCAATGTTCTCATCTGGTTACGAACGTATTATTGAAACCGCCAGAAGATTTGGTCTTGGTTTCTTTGGTTACAATTATACTGATAGTGTTTACCTTAACATTATTCCAGAAACTGCTGATCAAGGTGCTAACTCTCTTACCCCAGTTTGTTACACTAACCAAACTACCACCACTTATGGATTAAGTAACTTCACTCAATTCACTGCTGCTGCCAGTAGATTAAACTCTGAAGTTAAAGGATTAAACTTATCTGCTTCTGATGTTTACAATCTTATGTTACTCGCTCCATTCGAATTAAACGGTAAGCCATTCTCCCCATGGGTTGATGTTTTCACTCTTGATGAATGGAATGCTTTTGGTTACTATAACGATTTAGGTTACTACTACAATGGAGGTGGTCCAGGTATTAACACCTCTGTTGCTGTCGGTGCCGTTTATGCTAATGCTTCCCTTACCTTATTAAACCAAGGTCCATCTGCCGGTAAGATTTTCTTCAACTTCTGTCATGATACCAATATTACCCCAATCTTAGCTGCATTAGGTTTATTCACTCCAGAAAATGATTTACCAGTTGACCGAATTGCTCATGACTCCGTTTATAAATCAACTAATTTCGTCCCAATGGGTGGTCATTTAGTTCTTGAAAGATTAGTCTGTAACAAGACTTCTGTTCATGCTGCTGGAACTTATGTTAGATCTCTTGTTAATGAAGTTGTTATTCCAAGAGTTGACTGTCAAGACGGTCCAGGTTTCTCTTGTCCATTAGCTAACTATACCCAAATCATTAACGAACTTCCAGATTTCAAGACTGCTTGTGAAGTTCCAGCTGAATATCCACAATATTTAACTTTCTGGTGGGATTACAATACTACTAACGCTCTTAACACCCAACAAGGTCCAATTCCATACCAATTAGGTGCTACTACTTGGGATGATCAACCTCTTGGTTCTTAAACTTAGTGCTTAATACCCCAAGCTTCTGGCTACATTTTTTTATCCCTTTATCTTAGACGTTTTAAAAATATGTTATACCATAAAAAGTTGCGATAGTTTTCACACTTAAAAAATATTTTTTATTTCTTCGTTATCATTGTTCAAAATGGGGCATCGTTATTGCTCCTCTTTACTCATTCATCTTTTAGATGTTAATATAAAATTTTTATTAAATCAAATTTAAGATTAACATAATTGTAGTTTTGTAAAATAGTTGTTAGAAGAAACCCCAGATTTTTTGAAGAATTTTGGTAATAGCTATTTTTGAAAGGTAGTGTGCTGCCAAGGTTTGGTGAGTGAAAGCTGCAAAGAAAAGATCTGCAGGTACGCACTAAGAATTTATAGAAATATGTACAGCAAGTATTTTATAGTGTAATATGGGTCTACCTTGGCTTAAAGACGATTCAAAATATAGTTTAAATTATGTTTATAAAGACATTAGATGTGAAATAGGAGCATATAGATGAGAAGGAAATCAACGATATAATTTCTTTTTAAGTTTCATATATATGTTTCTATTTCATTTACAATAGTAAAGGCTGTATTGATATTTGGAAGGATTCAAATAAATGTATTAAGGTAATAAAAGAGTAATTTGATTAACTCTATTGAAGGCAGCATTACAGAATATTTTCTTGAATAGTTTTCCAAATATTTATATTATAAAGGATTCTTGGTTCCTTTCAATAGTTGCCCTTAATAATTTGAAAAATTGCTAGCGCTCGGTAACAACAAAATGTCCGGAAATTGGTGCGATAGAAAACCCCCGGTTGTAATTTGGACATTTCCGAGCAGAAAAATAAAGAGTACTCACATTTTTATATATTTCTTTCCAGGATTGTATATTGGCCTAACATAATACAATTTCCATGTAGTATGTATTAGAAAAAGAGAAGATATAGATAGCAAACGTACATTAAATCAATCGCAAAATGTCAACACAGCCATCATCCAATTAACAAGCACAGATAAGGAAAGAAATATATCACTTGTACTGAATTGTCTCAATATTTTTGGATTCTCGACATATTACAAAAATCCTCTTTCCTATTTCGGATTGGATGGAAAAAGGTTTCCAAGCCGACATCCATACCACAATACATAGATAAAGGATTTTTTTTTGTCTGATTTTGTTTTAAGAATTGCGTTTTTCCTTTTTTTTTTCATTGTTCAGATAACAAAATGTTATGGTTTGTATTTTTGACCATTTTATCTACTAAATGTATGTCTGGTTTAGTTGGGTTAATCGGCTTAAATTTCATATGGTGTATATGAATTATTTCACCCACCAGATGTATATGTTACATTTATCTCGAGAAGAGGTAATGAATTTCACTGGACAAGGCAATACCAGACAAAAGTAAAAGCAGAGATGATGATGGTGATGATGATGATTAAAAATTAAAGTGAATTACAAATCCAAGTAGATCTAGATTAAAAATGCAGTTGAGAACCTTCTATATAATACCATTAGTATTTTAGGCTAGGTTAATTTTACCTAACTTAGCCTATCTACGTTGACTTACATATCACAAAAAAAGGATTCACAAAAAAAAAAAAGCAGGTAGACAAAAATAAGTGTGGAAAAATAAGATTAAGTAGACTGCCTCGTAAACCAATTTTTATCTTTTTGATGTAATGGAAAAATAATGACGATGATGATCTTTATATAGACAGGGAAAATAGCGGAATATGAGTTGATTATTAGCTATGTCTGAAAATTGTCTGTTATCGCATCTAAGAAAATAGAAATTAAGAATAGGAGTAAGTGGAGACAGAGTCTTTAAGAACGTTGACAGGCGAGAGTGCGTAAATATGTATGTATGCAATTAATTGTGGAAAAACGTTTAAAAGGTTTTCAGTAACTATGTTATATATACTGTCTGTTGATGAACAAGGGTTAATTTAGGAAATATAAATAAAAAGAAGAGAAATAAGGAAAATTAAAGGGAAAGTGGAAAGGACAAAAATAATAAAAATAAAAATTTAGAAAAAAAACGCCGTGGAGATACTTTAAAATTCATATTTTCGTCACTTTTAATCTTTTATTTTTGTTTTTGTCAGAATTGTAAAAGAGGGTCAAACTAAAAACAAAATAGTTTGAGCTTATGATTTGAATAAATTCAATGGTAGTTACACTTGCTTCCAATTAGACTATATAGTTAAAAACAAAAGGTAACATCAAACCTATTCTAGTGAACCTCGCTTAGATATTAAAGCAATGATTTAAAATAGTTTAAATTGAATAATTTTGCACTTTAGTTCTATATAAAATCATTTCTTTGTGTAATATCCTCAAATCATCCTAGTTAAAAAAAAAAAAATAAACATTCATTTTCGCAGGCTAATTTTTAGTGACAGGCGCAAGATGATAGGGGAACTGCGATGACATGATATATATGCAATGAGATAGAATGTCAAACGGTAGTAGAAGAAGATCTATTCAAGGATCTTTGGAAGGTTAAAGATTAAACTTCTTTCTTTCTTTCGTTCGTTCGTCATTCATTCTATTTAATTATAAATCGATTAATTCTAAAGTTATTTTTGTACTTTTTATAATTAATATTTTACACCACCTATTTTTGTTTTTGTTATGATTCTTGTAGATTAAACTCACCTCAAAAATTTCGCCCATTGAATCCGTTAGATCTTTGTATTGATCCACGTATATCTAACCGTTATTTCCATTCAATATGAAATTAAATGAAATTGATTTAACATAAATAAATAAATATATATATATATAAATAAATAAATAAATAAATATAAAAAAAAAAGAAACCAATTATCAGTAAGACCAAATTTACGATACGCTGCTGGTGAAGTGGAAATTTTAATCCACAATTAAGCCTAAATAAATAAAAAGAGACAAAAAAATCAGACATAAAGAAAACGAAGAAAGGGAAAGGAAAAACAAAAAATCAGACAGAAAAGTAGTAGTGTGCAGGTCAGTGTGTCTATCTAATAACAGTTAATGAAGACCATCTAATATTAAATAAAACCATTGATTATAGTTAACATATCAAACGATGTAAGACTTAATTACTTCGCTTATCAAAGCAATTATTAAAACGAAGTTAATCTAACTAAGATTACCCCCCACTATCAGTACTACCACCACTTTTTTTAATTTGCAATAATTTTTGAGAGTTCTCCCCTTTTTCAAAATTTTGTCATTTTCCCTCAAACTCTCGAAATTACTAAAAAAAAAAAAAAAAAAAGAAAAGAACCTTAACGTGTGACAAAATTTACTGAGGAAACGGGAGATTTACTGAGCAAAAATGAATAAAAAAAGCAAAAACTTACACAAAAAACCTGTCAGCCAAAAAATTGAAAGGATATATAAAGCTAATTTGGAAAGTTAAATCTCATGGCATAAATGATAGATTGAAGTTCTATGTAACACGATTAGATAAGTTAGCCCCCCATTGCTAGGAGAAGTCTAAACTTGAAATGAAATTAAACGTAAATGGCAAGAAAAAGTGCTGAAATTAGAAGCAAAGAAAAAGAAAAAGAAAAAAAATTACCTGAGTGTGAGTGATTGAGAGAGTCAGTGTGTAAATAGTGTAGTTAAAAAATAGACACACTGAAATTGTCCTGACAAGTTGAGTTAACTTAGTTACGAAAAATTTTTATAGTTAGTTCATCGTACGTTTAATCAATCAATCAATCAATCACTCTATTTGGCTTACAAGACTTCGAGATCATTATTATAACCTGGTTTTTATTAGTACGGCAATCTCAATCTGTTAAACCACGCATAGTTAGTTACCTAACTATTGTCTTCAGGTATTTTGATTAAAGGACATTTTTAATCAGACAAAAAAAAAATAGTGACTGACAAAAAATAAAAAAAAGAAATTTATCTTTTCAGACAGACAGACAGACAGACAGACAGACAGACAGACAGACAGACAGACAGACAGACAGACAGACAGACAGACAGACAGACAGACAGACAGACAGACAGACAGACAGACAGACAGACAGACAGACATTTCTCACTTTAATTCTGTTCTGTTAAGTGTCTGACTGAAGTTTCGGTCTTTTTTTTTTGTTTCTCGCACTGTAAACTTTAAGTTTTCTCACTAAAAATAATAAAAAAAAACAAAAGCATATTTTCTATCTCTATCGATTGATAATTAATCAACCATTCTTATAATCTATTTCAATATCAAATTACAACCACATCTCCAATCACACACCACATATATAATTCCTCACGAGTCGACATACATATACACGTATATGTACTTATACATTGCTTCTTAAATACCTATCATGAGTCATCATAGTACTCCTCATTTGTACAATAAGAGAACTCCTGGGTCTTTGAATAATGATGGAGGTTCAACATCTTCAACTTCTGTAACAAGTACAGGTTCTGCAAATGGTAATCCAAATAGTAATGTCGGTGGGGCCAACAACGGTAATACCTCTAAAAAACCAATTATAATGGATTCTACAAGAAGTATTACTGATGCTCAAGCCACAAATGCTAAACAACTTTTAAATGCTTATGTTTATGACTTTTTAATTAAAAGTAGATTACCTCAAACTGCTAGGATTTTTGTTAATGAAGCTGAATTACCATCTGTGGAAAACTCAAATAAGAATTCTCCTCAATTAAATTCTAATGCTAATGATAATTCATCAAATTCATCAAATTCAAATACACCTCAATTTCAAAAAGAAAATAATCTCCCCAATTTATCAATAGCTTTAGATGCTCCTCAAGGTTTCCTCTTTGAATGGTGGCAAATCTTTTGGGATGTATTCCAAGCTAAAAATAATAAATTCCAACCTTTTAATAATAATAATAATACAAATTATCCAAATGGTCCTCCTCCTGCTTCAGGTCCTCCTGGTTCAGGGGGTCCTCAAATGTTTCCAGGGGGTGGTAATGGTCAACAAAATCAAAACTTTGCTTTACAATATTATCAATTACAATTATTAAAACAAAGACAGAATCAACAATTACAGCAACAACAAGATTTACAAGGATTCCCCGGTGCTATTCCTCAACAACAACAACAACCTCAGCAACAACAACCTGGTCAACCTCCTCAACCTGGTCAACAGCCTTTCCCACCTCAACCAGGCCAACAACAACAACAACAGCAGCAGCAGGCTCAACAACAAGCTCAAGCTCAACAACATCTTATTCAACAAGCACAACAACAAGGTCATCCTGGTATTCCACCTCAAATGATACCTCCTCAACAACAAGTTCCACCCCAACAACAACTGTTAGACCTTCAACAACAACAGCAACAAAGAATAATGAATATGATGATGATGAAACAACAACAGCAACAGCAACAGCAACAAGCTGCAGTGGCCAATCAACAACAGCAGCAACCTCCTCAATTAGGTGGTGCTATAGACCCTCAACAACAACAACAATTAATGGCTAATATGGCAGCTGCAGGTGCTAATGGTGGACCTCAACAACAAATGTTCTTGGCTCAACAACAGCAACAACAACAACAACAACAGTCTCAAAATAGAATGCAACAATTGGCTCAAAATCAAATGAATAATTTAAGACAACAAGCAGCCGTTGCAGCTCAACAACAACAACAAGCTCAAGCCCAAGCCCAACAACAGCAACAACAAAATGATGGATCCAGTCATAACTCCCCTGCCAATAGATTAAATCAAATCAGTCCTCATCAAGGTCAACAAGCTTTACCATTACAACAACAACCACAAGGTCAACATCCAATTTCTATCCAACAACAACAACAACAACAACAACAATTTGCAGCCGCTCAACAGGCTGGTGCTGCTGGATTAGTGGCTAATGGACCACCTGCACCATTTAATCAACAACAAGGTCCTCCCCCTCCTATGAATGCCAATACCGGTTTAATCGTTACTAATGGTACCGCTAAT
The DNA here is from genome assembly GCF_036884675.1 of Scheffersomyces coipomensis. NCBI lineage: Eukaryota > Fungi > Ascomycota > Pichiomycetes > Serinales > Debaryomycetaceae > Scheffersomyces > Scheffersomyces coipomensis. Next base: position 2,613,815 of record NW_027042892.1, on the reverse strand, counting down.
GGTAAAGTACCTCAAAAGAGTCCAAATATGAATAATGGTCTTAATAATAATGCCAATAGTAATGCTAATTATATCACCACTACAAATTCTGGAAATAAAGTGAATGGAACTGTAGGAGTTCCAATTATGGGTGGAGCAAATGGAGGAGCTGTGGGTAATAATCGTAATCTGAATGCTTTACAAGATTATCAAAAACAATTATTAATGTTGGAGAAGCAAAATAAGAAGAGATTGGATATTGCTAGAAATAATGGAACTTCAGATCAAGCTATGCTTACATCTGGTGGTCAACCTCAAACTCAAAATCAACTTACTCCAGGTGGAAATCATCAATCACCATTACCAACTCAACAACAACCACAAATCAAAAACCAATTCAATCAAAAACCATCCCCATCTACTGCAAGTAATTCACCCGTTATTAATAATAAACCATCACCTGTGATAGGTAATAAGAAGAAAAAAGAACCTGCTGCTAAAAGAGGTAGAAAATCAAGTACTGCTTCTAATGCAAGTGTTTCAAATGCTGCTGCCACCGCCAATAATACCACTAATAATAATGGTGCTACTAATAATTCTATACCTGTAACTAATCCTAGTACCACACCATCATTATTAAAGAAAGAATATTCGACTCCTTTAACTCCTGCATCTGAAAATGATGGTAAGAGAAAGAGAAAGAATACATCTGTATCGGAATCGCCTAAGAAACAATCAACAATTGGTCCAATTATAATATCTAATTCTACATCCCTCAATACTAAAAACGCTACTAAGAAAGAGAAAACCATCAAAGAAGAAGAAGTTCTTTCTACTACGAGTGAATCAACTCTTAAGAAAACTTCAGGTCTTATACTGGAAGATAGTAATATGCCACCTCCTGCCCCTACCACTACAACATTTGCTAATCCATTGGAAGGTAGTGATCCAATGTTTGATGATATGTTGGGTAATGGAAACAGTGATCCTAGTGCATTTTATCAACCTTCTAATAATGGTAATGGCGTGAATGGAAGTGGATTGGATGATATTGGATTTGATTTTGATCAATTTTTAAATAGTAATGCTGATGGTAGTTTGAATGATAGTATGAATACCTTCAATTGGGGTGTTGATGCTATTGAAAATGGTGAGTGAGTTGATGAGCAGAAATAGATATTATCTTATTACATTATATTATTATTATTGTTATTACAATTCGGTTTTCGGTTTCATTATTAGTCACATTATTATTCAAAGTTGACAATTAATTAATTACTATTATTCTAATTCTTATAGTCTTTTAAAAAGGCTAATTGTTTTTATATCTTGCTTTTATTTTTATATATTCTATTCTTTTATATAATCTTTTCGACATAGTTTCAAATTTATTTTGTATTTTAGTATCAACAACCAACTTTATATTTTATTTTACTTTTACTTTTATATTTACTTTTTTTTTACTTATTTATATAGTATTTTTATCTTCAATGTATTATACATTATTACTAAACTAAACTACTAAGTCTCCATTTTAACCTCGTTTTCCGTCTTAGTTTCTTTTTCTTTTTCTTTCAATTCATTTACATCAGGTTTAATCTCAAACCAGATCTTTTCATTACTCCACACTCCATACAAAGTAATAGACAAAGTACCAACCAATACGGCAGAACTTATGGCACTAGCAGGATACTTCAACCAGGTCCATTCGTGTACGATCCAAAGCAATCCACAAACGATCACATTATATCCAGTAGAATGTAAGAGGAAAGGAAATTGCCAACAATACCATGATAAGAATTGATAATGTAAGGAACGGGAGAATAATACTCCAATAACGTTAGATGTTGATAATACCAAGAAGATTAATTGGGGACCTATTTTGTGATTTAAAAAGAGATTTTGAGGAGATATGGTTGATATTGGTTTGAACGCGTCTATTATAAGTTGACGGAATGACTTGTGAATTATTTTGGGAGATAAGTATCTTGTGAATGTGAATATTAAAATGACAAATAAATGAAGAAATAATAAAGAAGCGGCGAAATTATCACTGGAGAAGATTACTTCAGGGTTAAATTTCCAATTGACAGTCCATTGATACAGGAACTTTCTCTTGAAATTAAATGCTTGATTGATATAGTTCCATCTTATCAGTTTTGCATCTTCATCATTAAATAATGGTAATAAGAATTTCCAACCCGTAAGGACTTGAACAACAGGGATAACGGCTAATACAACGATCAATTTCAAGACATTTTCTTCTAATAAGAAATAACTAACCACTAAGAAACCAGGTAAATAAAGTAAAGCATTCATTTTAATGGAAATGGCAATACTGAATAAATCACTAGCTAAGAAAACCAAAAGAAAACTTGCTAATGAACTTGTTTGATGCCAATAAGAAGCTTGTTGAAGGAATAAGGTTACTCCTACCATGGCAAGGGTGGTGAAACAATCATTGAATAAACGTAAGACATAGATTGACATTAATCGTTTACTACCCAATAATAAATATAAAGGCCAAGGACTAATATGATCAGTAAAAGTGTAAATGATTAATACCAACAAGTTTGTAACCGTTAATACATAGCTAAATACGACTTGACCAGGTAAGATATTTTTACCTCCATCAGTTACATAACTTAAGAATTGAAAAATTTGGACAAATCCAGCAGGATATACAATAGGACCAGTATCACCAATCACTTGAGCGTAATCGATTTCTCCTTCATTGATAAGTTTAATTTGTTGCATATAAGTTAAGAAGTCAATTTCAGTATATGGAACGAACGATATGACAACTTTAGCTATCATTGAAGTTAAACATACCATGACTGGGACAACAATACGATTAACTTGAGGATCAAATATTAACGCGTATATAGCATCAACAACGTCACCCATAACATTCTTGAAATTGAACTCAGGTAAGTCCTTCTTCTGTATGTTGGTTGCCGATGTGTCTGCTTCCATGTCTTTCATCTGTTGGTTGGTTTCGGTAGCTTCAAGGTGTGTGATTACTTTCAGCATCTTATGATGATGATATGGCTTGAATTATGATGACGTTTTGGTACCTGTTCGTTCCGAAAAAAATTTTATTTTCTAATCTGTCAAATTTATTTTTTTTGCACTCGCCACTCGCTGGTACAAATTGACAATTGAAATTTCACTGTCATCGTTTAAATTTAATGCAATATGTATATATTAAGTTAGAGTCTCTATATAGTTGATACTTTTCTTGATTTCTTCTTAAAGGCTCTAAGAACATCTCTTCTACGTCTTTTACATTCTCTTGATAATTCACCTCTCATATTCCAAAACCATTTCTCGTATAATGTCTCTTCTTCGTCTGCTTGTACTTCTTTGTCTTTATGGTGAACTTCAGCACCTTCATCCTTACTAGCATCTAATTCAGATTCACCCGGTAATTTAACCACTTCATTTGTATTCCCAATCTTATTAAGTTGAGATTGGGTTTGTAAATATGGTGAATCAAAATGACCCCAGAATAAGCCAACTTTCTTATTAAGTGATTGTTGTTTTTGTAATTGTTCTTGTTGTTTTAATTTAATTTGATTTAATAATTCAAGTTGATTGGTTATGTCGATATCTTTGGATTCATCTATATCTTCATCATCTTCAGAAAGAGCTAATTTAAATCCAGTATTGGTATTATCACTGGTGATTTTGGCAGTGGTGGTGGATGATGGATTGAAAAGGGATCTTAAAGTCTCGGTATCGTTGATTTTAGGTGTAGTTGATCCAAATGTAGGTATGAATTCATCTTCAGATGAGTCTTGTTCTTGTTCTTTATCCTCCTCCTCCTCTTCTTCTTCTTCTTCCTCTTCTTCCTCTTCTTCCTCTTCTTCCTCTTCTTCTTCTTCTTCCTCTTCTTCTTCTTCGTCATTTTCTTCTTCATCTTCTTCTTCTTGGTCGTCTTTTTCATCTTCTACCAGCTCATCTACTGTAACTTCCTCCTCGATTTCCTCTTCATCTTCCTCTTTGTCTTCTACCTCATCTACCTCTTCTTCTTCTTCAATATCAGAATCACTTTCAACTTCGTTGTCAACTACTTCTTTTACATCATTGTCTTCTTCTTCATCTTCCTCAATGGCATCTTCAACATCACCTTCGAACTCACCTTCGGCTTCATTCTCCGGCTCTTTGGCTGGCTCATTCTTCACAACTTCAAAATCATGTTCAGCATTATACTTTTTATTAATAGCCTCCGTGGTATATTGTTGACCCAATAAATCCAAATCAAGATCATTACCTTCATCATCTTCAGAATAATATACTATATCCTTTGGTCTTTCGTGAGTTTCAGTAAACGTTTTAATAATCTCATCCGCTTTAACGACATCAACTTTAAATTCATCTTCCTCGTCGTCTTCATTGTCATCATTTTCTCCACCTTCAACTTCATAATCATATCTCTTTACCTTTCTTCTACCTTTACTATCAAAGATAATATCTTCTTTATCTATACCAAGAGTATCTTCTTCTACTTCAACTGGTTTATCGAAGTCAAACTTATCAAATAATGAAGCAAGTACAGATTTATTCTTTAAAGTTTCCTTATTAATGTCGACACCTTCTTCGCTAATTTCTTCTTGATCAACATTAGCTACTTCTTCCACTTTTCCATAATTCACAGCATCCATACCTGAAATACCACAAGGAGGAGGCTTTAATATCTCTATATTATGATCATCACCACTCTTCCAAACACCATTATTGAATCTCCAAGTTAAATCATTAACGGTTTTATTCTTCTCTATCCCCCATAATTTCGTCTTGAAAGCTTTAATCTGTTTGACTTCTCCATTAATTAAGATCCTCATCGTTTGTAATTTCTTAATAAATACTGATGCTGAACGTTTGGTAACTCTATGACGACCTTTGATTAATTCAACTTTACCTGATACATTTGAAAATCGAGAGTTGATCAATTTCGTAGGGATGGTATGAGCTGAATATGATGTTAACCCTTTTAAACTATGGGTTGGAGGTTTATGTTTGGTGTTTCCCGATAGGTTATTGAAAGTATGTTCTGATTTATGATATCCTGATACATTTGATACTAAAGGATTGGTGATTTTCATTTGAGTTATAGGGTTGATAGGGTATAAACTTTGAGATTCGGCGATTCTGACATTTCTGGCCCTTTGGATATTCTCTTGTTTAATTCGATCATCTTTCTTACGATCAACTCTTTTAGCATCTCTTTCCCATTCATGTTCGAAATTCCCACGTTTAGCAAGATTAATATCTAATTTCAATCCCATGAATAAAATCCCATTCAATGATCGTTTTAAATTCTCCCAATTCTTTTGAGTAAGTTCCATCGTCATGAATCCAAAATAAAGATCATTCAAAGGTTTGGTACGTAACTCTAATGGAGTTACAATCTTTCCAAATTTTTCAAATCTAGACGTTAATGATTCTGGTTTATCGGATAATTTGGGGGAGATGTTACCTATGTGGATTCTCTTTGATGTGGGTATGTCATCTTTGACCTTGACCTTTGATTTGGCCATCTTGTGTGTGTGGTTTGATTAGTTAGTTATATGAGTTGGTTGTGAATATCATTTTGAGAAGAGCTGCTAAATTTTTTTTTTGTAGTGAGAGAATTGAATTTTTGTGAGAATAAATATTTAACCACACTGTTTACAGTTAGAAATAGAGCCAAGTGCTATTATAATTAGTGATGAATAAATTAGAATCATTGAATAATAGAATATGGAAGTCATATGATCAGTCTAAGCAATTACATGATAAACTTCGACATAATGGGAATGGCGCGATAGATGAAGATCAGTTATTGAATGATGGTGTTGCTAATGAAGAGGTAGATGTGGAGATAGGTGATGAAGAAGAGGAAGAGAGGGAGGATGATGGTGAAGGAGATGTCATAATTAAAGTCACTTCCAATGACATACCGAACTTACAACGAATCATAACTGATTCTAACTTTTCCCAAGATTTACAACTTGAATTAAAGCAATTACTTATGAAAACTTACTGGAAAGGATTCTACAAGGGTTTTGAACATGGGTCAAATTACGCGTCTGAAACCACTACTGAAGAAGAGCAAACTAATGATAATGATAATAACGATAACGTTGATAATGATTTAATATAATGGATAATATAGAATAAATAATAAATAAGGGTACATAATCATATATAAGCATATACATATACATATATGAAACTGAACTATATAATCTAAGTCATCAAAATGGTATATATGGTTGGATACTGGATGTTTATGGAGTCAGTTCCCATAAATCTTTCAAACCCATGACGGAAGTGATCACACCGGCTAAACCAATATCACCTTCAGTGAAATGTAAGATATCTAAAGAATTAAGACAAATGAATGAATCTAAGAGATCCCATACTAATTTTCTCTTTGCAGAATAAAGTTTTTGGGCAACTTGTTTAGAATCAACTTGATCCTTTTCATCTTCAGAACTGGTAGTGGTTGATCTTGATAATGAATTAATGATATGTAAGGAATTGATTATACCTGAAACCAAACCTAATAACCAGAATCTTGAAGCCCATTTACTTATAGTTGGATATTTCTTGGAATCAATGATTCCTAACATTTTAAACCAAGTGATGGAATCTAAGGTTAAATAACCAGCATAACCCAAGTTTCTAATGATTGAAGTTGATTGTAAGATTGGATCTAATAATTTATTATCATAAATCTTTGAAGCAGCTTGTAAATGATTTAAAGGTTTTAAGAATCTTAATCCTTTTCTAATGAAAGTGAAATGTTGTTTCAAATTAGCAAATAACTTAATCGTTTCAATTGGATAACCTTTTCTTTCAGCATAATAAGCTAAGAATCGAGATAAATATGCTATTAATCTAAATGATTTTTCTCTCTTTGGAGTACTATCTATAAAAGTAATTAACTTGGTAACAGTAGGATGATAAACAATAGTATCAGCAACCATTTTGATTTGATCTTTAATTGGGGTATGACTTTGAACTGGAAGAAGAGGAAGGAAAGAAAGAAAGAAATCAATATTGATTTATAAAAAAGATGAAGATTGCCCTATGATATTTATATTTATGGTTTGGGGTAAGCCAGTATTGTATACAGGACAGTCTGAATACGGATAAAAGGGACCGAGGAATTAAACCAATAATTCCAATTCATATGAGAAATAAGATTATGATTGGTTATAGTTAATTAACTATAACTATTTCCTAGATTAGGTTAGATCAAATGGTATAGATAGGTTTTGATCCGGATTAATGATTTTCACCAAAAATGATTATCTTTAGTAAATCATAATTAGATCTTTAGATATATAAGTTAATTTACTATGTATTCATCAGTATGTTCGGTACTTCTGGATGGACCCATATTTAACCGAAACTAAACTGTATTCCTATCAATTATATGTCATTTATATCTCTAAATAATATATAGTATGGTAGTACTACTACTATCATATCCCCCATTCCTAATAGCCATTAAAATTTCTTCAAGCTGGTTAAACTTTCTTATGTGCTGCGGTGTGGATGTAACGGTCTAAACTCCATATATAACCCCCAGACCAGATAAGATACATAACCATCAAATTTTATATATTTCAATGGTTGTACGGATTGAATGATAGAGTGATAACTGTAACTATGACACAGTCCAAGTTTCAGTTAAGTTCGTCCAAGGAGATACCTTCTCAAAGCAACATTAATGGGATATTTGTCGATGGTAATAAATTATCTATCAAATATGGGGATGGGATAATTATTAATGGTGATGGTATACGAGTAATTAGTGTAACTCATGAACATGACACTTATGGTTGGTTTGTAGATTGTGATGAGAATGATAAGTATACTTTGAGTTACAATTTGGACTTGCAGAAGTATGTCATAAGTGAAAACGTTGAAAATGATTATTCGGAGTCTAATCACATAGACACCGGACTTTTAAATGATGATATCACCATTAATGATATAAGCTCCCTATTGAACAAGAAGAATTCAAACATCATACCCATCAACTCCGATGTAAATCTCACTATAGAAGATTCAACTGTGGAAGGAGAGGTTGAAGAAGAACAATTTCAATTAATTATTACTCAATTACAATTATCATTCATATTTCTTCATCAATTCAAATATTCTCAATTCGAATCTATTTGGTTGCAAGTACTATCACAATTAGGTGATATCGAAATATACCAGTACATGGTTCATAGAAATTATACCCTCAAGATCTTAGATAGTTTGATTTTACAAATTAAATCAGGTGAGAAGTTTCTGGAATCGGTCATGAATATATTAGATTCAAAATTTACTAGAGAAAGTTGGAGTAGACAACCTAGTTGTTGTGGAAGGATGAAATTGAATGGATTGATATTTGAGAAATATCAAACTTTTAAATCATTTATTAAATGAATTTGTCTATATACAGATTTTTAATGATACAAGTATTGTTTTTTTAATTTCTTTAGTGTTATTTTTCGTCAATTGTAGTGTCATCAGGTTGAACCTGTTCTTCTCCTTCAGCAAGACCAGCTTCAAGAGCTTCCTTTCTCATTTCTTCCTTTAGCTTTTTCTTTCTGAAATGAGTTCGTTTATAAGTACTCAAAGTTTTATTGACTATTTGTTTTTCAGCTAAGTCAATAATTTGACCTTTATAAACATCTTTACCAGACTTTAATAAATCAGCATATTCTTGACGATACTTATTCTTTTCATCTAAATTGAAAGATTTCCATAGAATAGCGATTTCTTTCTTTGCAAGTTTATAATCCATTTCCGATTCAGCATATTTTAATGAAAAGAAATAATTCCAGGCATGAGTAAAATTAATCATTTTTTTAACTTTCTTTTTTGGAGTTGGTGTTGGTGTTGATGACTCTGTAGATGACTCAGCTGATGATGATGATTCTGGAATTTCCTCAGGAGTCTCCACATCTTCTTCAATCTCAACATCGATATCTCCACTTAATTGACGACGATAAGTTTCATTTTCTTTGATCTCAAGTAATTCCCTTTTTGTTAATTTTTTAATCTTAGGTACATCACGACCTCTTAAAGAGTATAACCACTCATTAACTACTCCAGTCAATTCAGCTATATCCTTACTCTCGGGTTGATTAAAGGTTGACTCGATTACTTCTTCGATTTTTGGTACAGTCCAACCATAACCATAAAGTTTAATGGGTACAGCAAACCAACCATATTTAGTATATACTGATGTAAAATCATTGGTGAATTCATCTAATGATTTCATAGGACTTCTCTTGTTTTTCTCGAATTTGGAGATATTATTCTTGAGTTCATCATCATCATCATCATCTTCTTCTTCTTCTTCTTTAGTCTCTGACTCTATTTCTGATTTTAAAGCATTGAATAATGGTGATGAATAATGTAAACATCGAATGGCAATCGATTTATGATGAAAAGGAATGATATTAGTAGCGTTGTGAAAGGTTATAGACCGTATAGGTAGGACATACCTTATACTGCTATTTACCACATGTTTAAACATTCAACTGGATTATAAATGAATAATGCTATGAATATCAGTTTGGTTGTAAAATTCAGTTTTAACTAAAAAGAATGAAAAATTATTTTTAAACATCGCACACACATTAATTTTTTGTTTCGTTAACTATGTAAAATAGATCGTATAATGAAGATCGTACCATATCATGGATAATATTGTTAGGAATAATGAAATAAATCTAACTTTAGAGTGTGAATATGATTCTAATGGGGTATACTATTGGATTTATATTATTAAATTGAGTGTGATTTTACTTTTTGTCGTACTTATAGTAAGCCAAAGTAGTATAATCTATGTATAGATTATTTTGAAAATATTTGTTTCATCATAATCAACCACACAACACCCCTAAACTTGAAATAAAAAGGGCTTACCTTGAATGAATTACTTCTTAATATTGGTTAAGATGATTAAATCATATGTATGTCTCTCAAATTACTCTCTTAACGGTGGTTTTACAAATTCATTTTTAACCTGATGATGTTATTTGTACTTTTATGTTGAATTTTGTTGAAATATTATTCAAAAGTATGAAAACACTTACATATTAAAAACATCAAATTATGTCCATTTACTCACTATTAAAATATTTCCAACGATTTATACTAAAGTTTAGGACCATTTACCTTGAATTCATTACTGTAGAATGAGAATTACTACTTGAAAAATTATACCATCATACATGGTAGCACCCGTTTAAATTATCTTTTTTTGTGTGAGGGATCTCGAACAATATCAAACTCAAAAACCAAAAACAGATAGTGACAACCACACGATAAGATAAATCAAATCACATCAATTGACAGGTTAATCATCATCAGCAAGGAACTATGGTTTGGATCAATTCTTGTCCTCTGGCTCAGATACCGTTGCCATTCAACGAAGAGATCGTTAAGATCATTCATGTCCCTCATACTCCTTTATTAGTGGTCTTAACTTCAATTGGAGTATACGTGTTTGATCAATTCACTTTATTGCCTATAACTTCTCATGTTAGAAATCAAGAATCAATTAATCAACATGGTCATAATGTTAACATCAAGACCAAACACGTATCGGTCAATACGGCTCAATTACAAAAGTTGAATTCGATTAATTTCTTCGTTCATACTACTGAGAGTTATCTTATTGTTTATCATTGTTCTATTAATTATACTACTTCATTATTTGAAATATCGAATAGTAAAAATGATGAATTGATTCAAACTGGGTTACCATTAAGTGTAACGTCTCAGAAGTTTAATTTCACTGCTTTCTTTAAAAATGCCACCAGACACATTATTCAAGGTTCTCAAGAGATTTCATTCAATTTAGAAAACATTGAACATTTCAATAACAGCTCCATTGAAGATGAATTAGGTAATTTCGAAATTGAAAATGCCAAAGTATCGATATTCAAAATCCTTAAGATTGGTATTGGTTTAAATCGATATTGGTTAAAACAGAATTCGCATAACTTAATTGTGTTCAATACAAAAAATGAAAGAAATAGTAGTGTTATTGAAGAAGAAGGTAATTCAACAGTGGCTGAAGATAATTATTTTCAAATTGTTAATATGCAAACGTTTAAGAATGAAGTTTTCCATTTATCGGAATATGCTTGGTATGAAATAGCTCAAAATTCAAAAATCATTTATATTAACTATAATATATTCAAGAATTATTTCATCTTTTTAAATGAATTAGGTCAATTATGGTACTTTAAATTTGAAGTGCAAGAAGATAGAGTATTGCCCGTGGGTTCATTATTAACTACTTTCCCATCATCAGTAGATTTAAGATCAACATTTAAATTCACCTTCAATCCTCAATCTGATTTAATCTTATTACAAATTGAAAATGATTTAAAACTTTATAAAGTCACCAAGGATTCGTTAGAACATGTTAAAGATATCCAAACTAACCCTACTATAAGTCAAAATACAAAATTATTGTGGTCGTCATGTGGAACATTCTTTATCGTATTAGACAAACAAAGTTCAGAATGGACATTATTTACTAAATTTGGAAGTGATTCGTTTAATAGCTCGGAAATTTTAAAGGAATTAGATGATAATTATGAAGATAATCGTGGATTCTTAAAAGCATCCAATATAATCATCACTCCAAATGCAAATGGTTTAAATATTCTCAGTGATGACAAGAAAACTTTATATTACGTCAATCTTTTAAAGGTTATCGATAATGCTTGCTTTTATGATAATGATTACATCAGTATCATTCAAAATAATAATACATTTATAAAATTCCCTATGTTACCAAGATTCAAACGTATCTTAAGTCGAATTGAGAATTATAATGGAACTTCAAATAAATCATTAAAAAGTGTCAATGGAGTATTTAAAATAAGTCGAAATGAAAGTAACCAATTAGCGATTTCATATGGAGAATATCTTGCGTTATCTACACCTTTAACTTCAGGAGGGAATGAAATTAATCATGTATTATGGTTTAATTTTAAGAATTATTACTTAGACACTTTGAATATCGTCCATCAATTTTGGTTTAACGATTATTTAATCATCGTGAATAGGAAACAAGGTGTTGAATACGATACCGAAGAAGAACTGAATGCATCTTCCAATGATGATAAACATCTTGTGGATGAGATTATCATTTTCGATGCAGCAGTTACGAAATATGGTGCTGGTGGAGCTGATATAAAATTTGATAATGATTTAATGTTATGGAAATATGATTTTAAAACCACTTTGATTGATATCCAACCAGTTAAATATAATGATAAGGTGACTCACTTAGTCTTGATTACCGATGATTTTAGATTAATTATCATTGAGTTAAACAATAGTAGAACTATTGCCAAGACTACATCTTCATCAAATTTACAAAATCCATCCACACAAAAGAACTATAAGATTTTTATTGGAGTTAATAAAACCATCCATTTATCATCTATTAAACATAGGTTTGCTATTAGAGATATCATAAAGACTAGTATGATTGATAAAAGACATTTCTTATTCCTTTTGAACTCAGGTGATCTTTATCTTTTAAAGAATCAGACTTCAACTGCGTCATTTGCTAATCCTGTTGATGCTATGAAACCAAGTAACATGTATGATTTGATCCGGATTGGCACTGGAGTCGAATTCTTCAAATTTAAGTCAATAAAATTTGATGATGATGAAAAAACTATTAATTATGTATATCTTTTCAATGGTGATACATTATTAATCTATGAGATTGAAGATTTAATCTCAAATTCGTATGATAAGGACAATGCTCCTGTTCATGGTGAAGATGAAGTTGGTATTGAAGATCATGATATTGACCATCATACTGAACCTGATCCTATCAGAGTTGAAATTGATAATTATCAACCTTTAATATTGGATAGTATTATAAGTGATGATTTAACATCATTTAAATCGATTGATTTGATTGGGGTTGAACATTCGATTGTGAATAAACCTTCCAGTGGGGGATTAATCATTAAAAATAGAATCTCCCATAAGTTAATCCTTAATAATTTCATGGAATACGATTTAATTCATAAACAAGACATAGAATTACTTAAATCATTTAAGAAATTTGAATTATTTAAGAATTATCATTACTGTTTAGAGTTATTGCTATTTAAGTACCTTACAAGAGATGAAGAACATGGTACGTTGAGGAAATTAATCAAATTAATTGAATCTACCCATGATTCAAATTCAATTTATATCAATTGTTTAAGAAAGATCGAAGTTGGTTATTGGGATTCATTCTTTACCATCTTAGAAACCACCCCATTAAAGTTCATGAGAAGGTTAATCGATAGTGACAATGTTGAACATTGTTATAACTACTTAATCGTTTACCTTAATTTCAAAAAGGAAGGTGAAGATGATATTACAAATCCTGCTGGTGAACCTGATTTTGCTCTTAATAATAATGATAAAGAAATCATTATCAAAATCATGAACATGTTAGATAAATCTCAGAAATGGGACTGGTGCTTCGAGTTATGTAGATTTATTAAACTACTCCAACCTTCAGGTGATTTATTAAAACTGATAAAACAATCTCTTGAATAGTTATTACTTTATAGATATTATAAGAACTGTCCTGCATACTAATACACACTATTAAAAAATTTAACCAACCAAATTTGTTCCTTTCGTAACAAACCGAAAAAAAAAAGAGTATAACCAGAAGAACATCAATTAAAGGTTACAATTCATTCATTTCACAGTCAATTAAACTACTATCATGACATTAGCTACCGAGTTTGCCGAGACCACTCGTCGTTCAGCCACCCAAGCTGATTTACATAAGAGGGTTTTACATTTATATCGTAAATATATGAGATATTCTCGAGAATTTTGTGATATTTATGAATTAGATATGCCAGTTGCTAATGTTAAAACTAAGATTAGACAAGAGTTTGAAAGACAAAGATATGTTAATGATTTAGATGTTTCCAATATCTTATTGGCTAAGGGACAAATGGAATTTCAAGAATTGATAAATTTCTGGAAACAACAATGTCATGTTATGAGATATTTCGATGATCAAAATAGATATAATGTGGTGGATAAGAATGATTTCGTTAAGAACTTCTTAAGAGGTAACAACTAAGGAAGTGATCAGGGTTAGATCATTTCAAAAAATCATATCAGTTCATCATTCACTGTATTATAGAGTAGAGTAGATTTCCATCCAAACAAACAAAAACAAAATACATTCACAAAACATATACACATTTTGCATATCATAGTTTGCCCTTAAGATTGATGGACGTAACAGTGTCAAAGCATCAGGTCTGGTCTATCATAGCAAACAACAGGTCAACTATTTAATCATTTTCTTTTCTTTTCTCCCTTCACTATATACTTTTTTTATGTTTCAATACATATATATTTTCATTTCGTTATAATAATCAGATTAAAATTGTACAATTAATTTATTCACATACATCATAAACAAAAACATATAAACAATAACTGTAGTACTGCGATTTCTAAAACAAAAGAGAGATAATTGAGAGAGATAAAGAGAGAGAGAGGGGGTATGAATAAAAAAGAAGGATAATTATATATATATATAAAGAAGCAAAATTAAAACCAACAAGATAGAATTAAATCATAAACAAATTAATAAAGAAAGATTAAAAAAAAAATAGATAGATAAAAGCATTTCCCAACAAGACAATAAAAAATTAATCAATTATTAGTATGATTTCATTTAATTAACTATTTCTTCACGATATTCTAATGGGGCTTCACCAGCAAAATCTAATTCTTCTTCATCAATTCCTGCTTCTTGATATTGTTGATATTCACTAACTAAATCATTCATATTTGATTCAGCTTCAGTAAATTCCATTTCATCCATACCTTCGGAAGTATACCAATGTAAGAAAGCTTTTCTTCTAAACATAGCACTGAATTGATCACCAATTCTTTTAAATAATTCTTGAATAGAAGTTGAATTACCAATAAAAGTAGCGGCCATATCTAAACCCTTTGGAGCAACTGAACAAACGGCAGTTTGTACATTATTTGGAATCCATTCAACGAAATCAGCAGCATTTCTGGTTTGAACTTTATGCATTTCATCATCAACTTCTTTAACTGAAACTTTACCTCTAAAGAAAGCAGCTACGGTTAAATATCTACCATTCTTTGGATCGGAAGCAGCCATCATATTTTTGGAATCAAACATTTGTTGAGTTAATTCTGGAACAGTTAATGATCTAAAAGATTTTGAACCAATTGAAGTTAATGGAGCATAACCAACCATAAAGAAATGTAATCTTGGGAATGGAACTAAATTAACGGCTAATTTTCTTAAATCTGAATTTAATTGACCTGGATAACGTAATGAAGTTGTAACACCTGACATAACTGATGAAACTAAATTATTTAATTCAGCATAATTAGGTTGAGGTAACTTCAAGGTTTTTTGACAGATATTATATAAAGCTTCATTATCAATACAGAAAGTTTCATCAGATAATTCAACTAATTGATGGATTGATAATGTGGCATTATAAGGTTCAATAACAGTATCAGAAACTTTTGGAGATGGAACCACTGAAAAAGTAGCCATCATTCTATCAGGAAATTCTTCTCTAATTTTTGAAATTAATAAGGTACCCATACCAGAACCGGTACCACCACCTAAGGAATGAGTGATTTGGAAACCTTGCAAAGAGTCACAACTTTCAGCTTCTCTACGGACGACATCCAATACTGAGTCTACCAACTCAGCACCTTCAGTGTAATGACCTTTAGCCCAAACGTTACCAGCAGAACTTTGACCAAAGATATAGTTGTCTGGTCTAAATAAATTTCCAATATGAGATGATTTCACTCCATCGATGGTACCTGGTTCTAAATCGACTAAAACGGCACGAGGAACATATTTACCAGAACTTGCTTCATTAAAATACACGTCAAGTTTGGATTTTTGAATATCATCAGCACCGTGATAATTACCGTTATTATCTAATCCATGTTCTCCACAGATGGTTTCCCAAAAGGCTGCACCCTATAGAAATTAGTTAGTATATTGAATGATTTGATTGATTTGCAACAAAATCAAAAGTTCGAGACTCGATTTGACTAAAATCGAATCATGATCAGTTTGAAAGTTGAGTAATTGTAATAAAATACATACGATTTGATTACCACATTGACCAGTTGATAAATGGATCTAAACAAAAGACAGTTGTTAGTAATTGTGTTGAATTAAACGGATAGACAGCACCGCGTTGGGGTTGGATACCTATCACCATTACGGCTGGTGATCTGTCCTCACCAAACAAATTGATCAGATACATACGATTTCTCTCATTATAATATATTAAATCCTATGTCAAACACCTATTCTCGGATAATGAATGCCCAACGAGATGATATATACTTGTTGATGATGATGATGAAGTGGTGTTGTTTGTTTAAACTGTGTTGTCAGGTTTTTTTTTTTTTGTTTTATATTTGTTTTGATTTTTTTTTTTGTGTTTATTTTTGATTTCGTCTACAAAAAATTTAAATTGGATTTGGGACACGACTTTCTGTTTATATATTATCCCAATTAGGAAAGACGATCGCGTTACCATATAAACCTACAATTTAAGGTTAACATTAGTTAATTAATTGTTGCAAAAAAATATTAAACCAAACTGATCGAAATGAAATAATATTTAACTATCTAATATGACATTCATCAATCAGAATACTATATACAAAGCTAGAAAAGTTTTAATATAAGAAAACTTTTACTATAATTTATAATATTTATATACTACTACTTATACAAATGTTACATACTTTATAATCTTTTATCTGAGCTGAGAAAATCTCTTCGGGTTCTCTTTATACTCGACTGAAGGATCACATCAGATAATTTATTGATATCACTTTTAGTAGTTGATGTGATTTCTGAAATTGGAGTTAGGTAATTAACGAAAACTGATCTTGCAGTCTTTAATCTTAATGAAGAATAAATTATGGATGCTCCTAATGTTTTGGCCGAATTATTTGCTGTGAAGAAAGAATCAGGGATGGTTTCCAACTTCTTATTAATTTGACCAAGAACTTGATTTGACATAATTAAGTCTCTTTTATTTAAACCTTTTTTAATATCATCAACAATTTTGATCACCTCTCCTTTCATTGGATTAATTCCACGGCACTTTGTACACATGGCAGTCAAAATAACCGACTTAGAAATTTTACAGAGACACCGTTTATTAATTTGCCCTACTCCAATCATTTTTTTGCACTTTGTGCAATTCATAGAACACTTTGGCCTGTTATGTTCCACGCAGTAGCATTTAATAATCACTGGGTTAAGAGGCATCTTTAACGATAACACGATAAATAACTTTATATAAATGAAAAACGACTTGTTGTAGATACAGTTGTAACTTTATTCAAATGAAAATGGAGTAGAAGTAGATAAACAACTTTATACAAATGAAAATGGAGTAGTAGTAGATACCTTTATTCAAATGAAAATGAGGTAGTAGTAGATAAATAACTTTATACAAATGAAGAAGGACTTGTTGTAGATACAGTTGTAACTTTATTCAAATGAAAATGGAGTAATAGTAGATACCTTTATTCAAATGAAAATGGAGTTGTTGTAGATACAGTTGTAACTTTATTCAAATGAAAATGGAGTAGCAGTAGATACCTTTATACAAATGAAGAAGGACTTGTTGTAGATACAGTTGTAACTTTATTCAAATGAAAATGGAGTAGTAGTAGATACCTTTATTCAAATGAAAATGGAGTTGTTGTAATAGTAGTAGAAAAGAGAAGAAATAACATTGTTAATTTTATTTATTTCTGGCGTTTATTATTTATATTGCAGTTGAAATCTATAGCGGCTAAATTTATTTGATTTTGCAATTAGTTAAAGTTTCACAAACGTGATCACGTGAAATATTTATTTATCAATCATGAATTGAAAACGAAAACATACTCAGTTACCAACCTTCCATGTTTTATGGTCTTTCAAATCACAAGTGATTAATCACTGAATTGCCACCCCTTGCACTACTTCATTATTTGGAACATGACGGTCAGTTTACAGAATATGAACAAAGTTCAACACGTGATCAGTTGAATTGCTCTAATCAAAAGTAAACTATTAAGGTGGGTATGATTTGCACTTGGAATGAAACGATCACATTGCATGTTGAGTTTTCATTCAGGTAGCAATGGAGTTTGAATTGAATTAAATTAAATTCAGTTCACCACATACTCCTTTTTTTGTGTTTCTACTTTAGAAGGTACACTACCATATCGGGTTTAAAAATGATCTGAAAGCCGATGATCTGAAAGCCTATATAATCATCAATACTTTCACTAAATACATCCATCGAATAAAAATCCTTTGATGGAAAGTTTTACTGAGGAGGGTTCCTTGGAATAACTCTCATGCTATTAGATCTAAGTATTTTTATACGTAGAAGGCGTTTAATGAAAAGTTATGATATACGATAAAGACAAAAACGACTACAATATAAGGTGCTTATCGTTTTATTTAGATGTTTTGTTGACAACAATGCTTAATAACTGTAGGATAATAACAGTAGGTTGATAAAAGTAAGTTAATAACGGTAGATTTGATAACTACGTTAATCCGTATCAAGTCTTATGATCTAGCGTTTCCTGTTCAGTCCATAGCTTATTGTTAATAAACCAAGAGCTCGTTGATCCCACAAATAAAATAGCCGCTGAATAATTTATATGGTTTATAGTCATTTATCAAGTGCTAAAGTTGCCGTATGATTGAAGAAAAAATGGATAACAGCTGTATATTATGATAACGTCTTATTGAGGAACAAATAATAAGCAGAATATAATTTACGCAGATAAAAAATGTTGATTTACATACATAACTTGACATATATAACTCGCTACCAAATTCTTGACTTAACTAGTAATTCATCTAACCTCAATCAGCATTAATAGAATTCCTATAATAAATATTGTTTGAAATGGAAGAACCGGAAGATCAATTTTATAATGATGTATATGTTGCAAAATTCTTTAAACTTAGATTTCCTGATTTGTGTTATGACTTGATAGTTGCGATATTCAAGTTGTTAGATACTCTGACGATAATTTTTCTTCAGTCTTTGATTAATGATAAATACATCAAGGGAATCCGAATTCAACATAATGGTAAGAGAAGAATATATATTCCGTACTACAAAGACCAAAATTATAGGCACGACGAATCTAAAATCGAAGAAAAGCTTGACAGTGAACAATCGTGCAATATTATGAAGGAATTAATCAAACACAATCGACATAATGTCTATCCAATTAACTTAAGTTTCAGGGAAACTACTCTATTTCCTGTTAGATTTATCGATCAAATGTTGGGTAAAACGAAGAACTTTGACATAAGTTTAACTTTTGATTCGCTTGATTATGCACAGTATCACAAGTTGAAATATTTTAGAAGATCTTCTGAAGTGACTGAAATAAGTATAGCAAAAATTCTGAAACCAAAAAAGAAGAATTTGTTTGATTTAGATCTTTCGAAGTATACAAACTTGAAAAAATTTTATCTTGAGAAGAAAGAACATATCAGGAGTATAAATTTGAGTTCTTCATTTGAAACATTAGTAGAATTAGACATTCCTGATATTTATGATGAAGGTTATTTGTTAAACTTTGTGAACCTAAAATCACTTGGTACTAGGTTTAGTGGAACGTTCAATATTCGAAATCTTCCAAGAAATATCATATCTTTATGTCTAATGTCAACAGAAGAAAGCGAGCGACTTATCATTCCTTCAGACTACGTTTGGCCACAGAAAATACGCAAATTAGCTTTACAATTTTTGGATGATTTTATTGTTGAAGGTTTCAAGGACAGCCGTTTATCACCAAGTTTAAAAAAATTAAGAATTGTTTCAATTTTACCAATTGAAAGTTTACTACCAAAACTACCATCATCTTTAAAAGATTTAGAGATTAATGATCTATGCCAAGAACCGGTTGATTTTAATGAACTATCAAGTCCAGGTCTTGAAGCCATGACATTATTCAACATAGAACTAAAAGATACAGAATTAAATTTTGTGGAATTTCCTAAAATGATGAAGCATTTCTATTACAGTACAAATCTACTTCTGATCCCACTAGACAAAATTCGTTTTGAAAATGCAAAAGATAATTTAGAATCTTTAACAATTATGATTGAACATTACGCCCACGAGTCTTCGAGGCTTGATTTTAGTGAATTTTTGAATTTGAGTTCAATAACGTTAGATGGTTGTAATACAAAGTTAGCCAATATCAAGTTACCTCAATGTTTAAAAAAATTAAAAATTCTGAACGATAATCTTCAATCAGTTGATGAACAATGTCCATTTCTTTCTGATTCACTCATTTATCCAAATTTAGAAAAGTTAGCATTTTCAAATTGTAGGATAGATTACATTTCTTCAACAATAAAGTTCCCAGTAAATCTAATATCCTTATCAATTCCTTATTACCGAAATAAAGACGTACTTTTAAACATATTCAAACATGAATCCTTAACAAAACTTAAAATTGACAGCATTAGCAAGCCTGATATTTTTGATGATTTTGTACACATTAAACGTGTCAATAGAAATAAGACAAGTATCAAACATTTAACGTTAACTTCAATTTATAAAATTATCAAAAAAAGTGCATTGGAAAAGCTCTATAAGTCTGTTCGATTGGCAATGGGAAAAAATTATGTGGAAGTAGAAGCTAACTGGGATCGTAAATTTGTTTTTGAATTTGACTAAGTGAATAATTCATGGGGTGGGAGTATATATATAATAACCTAGTTCTAATTATATAACTTAATGCACATATACCCTACTAAGGAAAGAGAATTAACGCATGAACAAATACGGACAAGAGTAGTATAATAAGCAGAATATAATTCATGCAGATAAAAACCTTTGATATATATAATTCGCTACCAAATTCTTGGCTTAAATTTTAATTCGAATTCTTCTAACCATCTAATTATCTTATTTCAACTTCATTAGAATTTCTATAATAAATATAGTTTGAAATGGAAGAACTGGAAGATCAATTATATGATGATCTATATGTTGCAAAATTCTTCAAAGTTAGATTTCCTGATTTGTGTTATGACTTGATAGTTGCGATATTCAAGTTGTTAGATACTCTGACGATAATTCTTCTTCAGTCTTTGATTAATGATAAATACATCAAGGCAATAGGAATTCAATATAATGACAGCAGTAGAATACATATTCCATACTACAGAGACCAAAATTATAAGCATGATGAATCTAAATTCGAAGAAATGATTGAAAGTGAACAATCATGTAATATCATGAAGGAACTAATCGGATATAATAGATACAATGTCTATCCAATTAACTTAAGTTTCAGGGAAACTACTCTATTTCCTGTTAGATTTATCGATCAAATGTTGGGTAAAACGAAGAACTTTGACATATCTTTAACTTTTGATTCGCTTGATTATGCACAGTGTCACAAGTTGAAACATTTTAGAAGATCATCCGAAGTAACTAAAATAAGTATAGAAAAAGTTGGGAAACCAAAAAGGAAGATTTTGTTTGATTTAGATCTTTCAAAGTATCAAAAATTGAAATCATTTCGTCTTACTAATGGCGATAACATAAGCAATATAAATTTGAGTTCTTCTTTTGGAACTTTACGAGATCTAAAAATTGCTTTTAGATTCGATGAAGGTTACTTGTCAAACTTCGTTAATCTTGAATCACTTAATATTACCATCATTGGGATATTCAATCTTATGGATCTTCCAAGACATATCACTGATTTATATATAAAGTCGATAGATGAAACTCATAGACTTATTAGTCCTTCAGATTACGACTGGCCAAAGAAAATAGTGAACTTAACTTTAAACTTTGATAATGATTTTATTGTTGAAGGTTTCAAAGGTAGCAACTTACCACCAGGTTTGAAAATATTAACAATTTTTTCCGATCTACCAATGGAAAGTATATTACCAAAGTTGCCATCATCTTTAACAGAATTAAAGATCTTTGATAGTTACATAGAATATGCTGGTATCAATGAATCATCAATTCCTATTGATTTCAGTGAAATATTAAGCCCTGGTATTGAAACCATGAAAGTAATGGGAGTGAACCTACAATATGAAGAAGGAAGTCTTTTGGAATTTCCTAAACGGATGATAGATTTCTACATCAACACAGACCTGTTTTTTGTTCGCTTAGATGATATTATTTTTGAAAATGCAAAGGACGATTTAGAATATTTAGTCATAATAATTCAAAATTACTCTTATACATTTTCAAAATTAGATTTTAGTGAATTTACAAAATTGAGCACCGTTACATTGGAAGGTTGTAATATTAACAACTTATCTAGTTTCAAAATTCCTCAGAGTTTAAAAAGTTTGAGAATTAGGAACAATTGTTTTAAATCAATAGATGAAAAATGTCCTTTTCTTTCTGATTCAGTCAAATATCCTAATTTAAAAAAGTTACACTTCGAAGAATGTAAAACGAAGAATATTTCTTCAACTATAAAGCTTCCAATAAATCTAACCTCATTAACTATTCCATATCACCGAAACAAAGAATTGCTTTTAAACATATTTAAACATGAATCTTTATTGCTTTTTGAAATCGATAGCATGAGAAAACCAGACATTTTTGATGACTTTAAAGAAATAAATGGTG
Organism: Scheffersomyces coipomensis; assembly: GCF_036884675.1. NCBI lineage: Eukaryota > Fungi > Ascomycota > Pichiomycetes > Serinales > Debaryomycetaceae > Scheffersomyces > Scheffersomyces coipomensis. The sequence goes on along the minus strand of NW_027042892.1, from coordinate 2,591,100 downwards.
TCAATACATATAAGACAAATATCAAATATTTAACGTTAAGTTCAGAACATAATATTTTCAAAAATAGTACTTTGAAAAAGATCTATAAGTCTGTTAAACTCGCAATGGGGAAAGGTTATCTGAGAGTAAAAGTTGGCACATATTACGAATATTATGAACTTTGTTTCAATTTTAATTGAGTAAAAGTTTCACTATACTTCAATATTATCAATTGCTGCAATGGCTGCTAATTTAATTATATAATTATTTGTTTATAAAATATATATACACTATATACAGTACAGCGGAATAAACATCCTCAAAAGTGAGTCAATCGCTTTAAATTGCCCAATTAAGTTCACATTTCCTTGTGTTATATCGCGTCTTTCCTAATTAAGACATTGCTAGTTAAATTTTTGTCTCTCCTCATAGTTAAAATTAACTATGATAGATTATAAGGCTAGTATATGAGAGTTAAAGATTAAAGAGTCAAAATAGGTTAAGACGAAACGAACTGGATTATTAATCCAATATTATACCACTTTTCTTTCTAATTTTATGAGTTGAACATCATCATTCTATTATTTTTAAAGCAATGTATCTCGTGCTTGATTCCACTCTAGAGACGATTGAATTTACGGCTGATTCTACTGTCAATGGTCCACCAAATCAAAATTTACCCCAGGCGAAGTTAATTCAAACTGAAAATATCGTGGTAGGTGCTTCCAAAAGATCACGAAATGGATGTTTGGCATGTAGACAAAGAAAGAAGAAATGTGATGAATCTTATCCAACATGTGGATCATGTAACCATCGGAATGTCGAATGTATTTGGAGAAATAATTCAAAATTTAAAGTACAAAAGTTATATTCATCACCTAAGGATTCAATTATAATTGAAAAATTCACTAAATTCAAAAATAATATTATTAATACTACCAATGTAGTATCATCAAAGACTTCATCTGATAGTATAACATCATCATCAAAGCCGAGGTCATTGCCATCAACTATGGTGGCATCTTCTTCATCCAGTTCAAGTACATCATCATCTTCGCCTGAAGATGACGACTTTGGAATAAACTTAAATAACATGGATGAATCAGTTCATCATAATTATTTTGAATTACAATCCACCACACCACCTTATGCCAATGGTAAAAACAATACCGAACTCTTAATGCTCGATATACTGAATTATTATCCATCACCGGTAACCAATCAAATATTCAACCCATTTAAACATATGGATGAAAGAGGTACTTATTTCATTGATGCCTTTGTTAATAAAGTCGCTACTAAATTATGTATTGGCCCTGCATCATGTAATTACTTCCTCAAGACATTTTATCAACTTGCTGAAACTGAAGAAAGTATTCTGTATGCGTTATCATCATGGGGTGGATTATTTGTGGAGGGATACACTGAGGGAGTTAGATCATATCTTGGAAAGGCATTCCAATTGATTAAGGATCGTTATAATACATTTGAAAATTTACCGAAAGAAGATATTTATATCTTACTTAATTTCTTCCTTATTGGAATAGGGATTCAAATTTGTGCGGGAGATGTATCGAAATGGAATATATTATTTAAGAAATGCATTGAGATGATACAACAGAATGGTGGTATTACTGAGATATTCAAAATGTTTGATTATTCAAATGATGTTAAATGGTTAATTGCTGATGTTGAATTTCATGATGTAATGAGCTCGGGAGCTTTTACTAGTGGGACATTATTACCAATTAAAGAATATGATACTATTATTAATCAACATAAACTTTTGGAATTAGGTGGGTATGGATTAGATCCATTACAAGGATGTATACTGTCGATGTATTTATTATTTGGAGAAATAGCTACTGTTAATGCTGAATTAAATGAAAAGAGACAAAAGCTTGATAAATTGTTAAAACGAGCCGAGAAGAAGTATGAACAACAATCTAAATTATCAACAGGTCAAACAACTCAAGTGATTATTCTTAAAGAAGATGGAGAAGAAATTGATTTACGTAGTACCAGACTTGATTATTATCAAGAAGTAGAAGATCACTATAATCATTTAAAACAAAAGATTCTTGATTGTCAACCAAATGTGGGACAAATGCTGCATATAATAGATGATAAAACTGAAGTTGAATTTCATTTAACTTTATTTGAAGTATATCTGTTTTCATGTCAATTATGTTTAAATTATCAAATCAAAGGTACCCCACCTGCATCTAGTGAAATGCAATCCATCCTTTTAAATGCGTTGAATTCGCTTGATATATTAGTAGATACGAAAATGGTTTCATCATTAGCTATGCTGCTTTTATTATGTGGTATTGCATGTTGTACACCATTAGATAGAATAGAAATGGAGAATCGATTCACTAAGATAAAACTGCATTATGAAGTAGCAAATGTGACTCGAGTGTTGGATATTGTCCATGAAGTATGGAATCGTAATCAAAATGGTGAATTATGGGTTGATTGGATTGAGATTTGTAGAGAGAAGAATTGGGATTTATGTGTGTGTTAGTTATGGAGGATATTTGTGGTTTATTTGAGTTTTTTTTTTCTTTTCTTTGTCAAGATGGATATAGTTAACATTGATTGTTGAGCTATAAACCATCTGTTTTAAGTATTTAATAGAGTTTACGTAGATTTTAATAGAGATATTCATTATAGTTTAATTGCAGCCATAAATAAGCTCATCCTGTATATAGTTTCTAGAAGAAAAAAAAAAGAAATTAAAATTTTGGGTGTTTACAGTCACGTTCAATATTTTTTTTAAAAGAGAGAGAGAGGCACAGAGCCAGAAGATTGAAATTGTGTATGTGGTGTTCTTATCAGACCAAACGATATATAACAAATCACATAACTATTGCCATCAAGCATATCCACGTCGTTATCATTAGATACATCCATATCACCCTAGACCATTCTGGTAGTATATCCCCATGTCACTATCCATACAGAACAGAACGTTTGAGTTCCAACAATGTGTTACTTCATATGATAAGATAAATCGAAAACAAAATATTATTCCAAAAGCAAACTATAATAATGGTAATGTAATCCCAGCTAAGAAATCAAAGTTCAGTGAACAAGCCAGTATAATAGCTAGAGATATTGTTCATGTCACTGAACTATTGAGTAAGTTGTCATTATTGGCGAAGAGAAAGCCATTGTTTGATGATAAACCAGTTGAAATAGGAGAACTTACTTATGTTATTAAACAAGATATCTTTAAGATTGAACAAAGTATACAAAACTTACATAAGTTTGTTAAAGGAGATAGTAGTATTCAAGTTGATTCCCAAATATCGCAATTTTCTAAAAATGTATTAAATCTTTTAAATTCCAAAATGAAGAATGTTAGTGGAGAATTTAAAAGTGTATTAGAAATTAGACAAAAGAATGAAATCATGAATAAAAGTAGAACTGAAAACTTTTTATCATCAGCTAGTAATCATCGTACTAGTAATAATCCATCTCCAATGGTGAGTGAATCTCCATTATCAAATTTAGGAGAAAATCCTTATTTACCAAGAGGTAATCAATTAACCCCCTTACCTTATGATGCAGATATGGATCCTGATATTTCGGTACCTTATCTTAATGGAGGATCTGATGGAGGTCAATATTTATCTATTCCAAATCAAACCCAACAATTATTATTATTAGAAGAACAAAGTGGAGGTCAATATTTACAACAAAGAAATAGAGCAGTTGAAACCATTGAATCCACCATTAATGAAGTAGGTAATCTTTTCCAACAATTGGCCACCTTAGTCAGTGAACAAGGAGAACAAATTCAAAGAATTGATGAAAATATTGAAGATACCAGTTTAAATATTACTGGTGCTCAACGTGAATTATTAAAATATTATGCTCATATAACAAGTAATAGATGGTTGTTTTTAAAAATCTTTGGTGTATTAATAATATTTTTCTTACTTTGGGTCTTAGTTAGTTAGCCTAGTTTAGTTTAATTTCAATCTGCTAGCATACCCTATACTTATAATGTATATTTTATTCATAGTTAATAATAATAATAATTGTGTTATGCTTGGTCTGGTCGTGTGAGAGTGTTCAAAATAATCCAAAAAAGAAATTTCTGATGATTAAAAGGAAACCACGAAACTTATTAGCCATATCAGTAATCTTATACCAAATTCAAGTTAATCATCAATAGATCATTTGATTAAGGATATATTATATCAATTACTCCAGTTATATAATTGATATCACTCTGTTTCGTATAGTAGAACTTCTAGTTTTTTGTTGTATCGTATAATTACTAGAATCCATCATCACCTTTCCCACCACTCACACAATCTTTATCTTTCTAAATTTGAGGGGGGGCAACAACCATAACAATTACATATTCCATCAACCCGTTATTTAATCTTACTACTGCAGTATCTACTTTACTCACCATCGTCATATTCATTCAACTATTTTAACTCAAGATGTGGAATTATTTTTTTGGAGGTAATCCTCAACAAAAGAAGGAACTCCCCAAGAGAGCCATTGTGGAATTAAGAGAGCATATTCAAGTTTTAAATAAAAAGAAATCTCATTTGGAACAACAAATGAATGATCAAGATGCTACAGCCAGAAGATTCCTAAAGACAAATGCTACAGCTGCTAAAAATGCTTTAAAAAAGAAGAAAGTTTATGAAGTTAATTTAATGAAAATTGAAAATCAAATAGAATCATTAGAAACTCAATTAGGTGCTATTGAAGGTGCCAACTTAAACTTGGAAACTATGAAGGCCATGAAACAAGGTGCTGCTGCCATGAAACAAATACATGGAGAATATAACGTTGATAAAGTTGAAGATACTATGGATGATATTAGAGAACAAGTTGAATTGGCTGATGAAATATCAGAATCAATATCAAGACCAGTTGGTAGTGAATTTGTTGATGAAGATGAATTAGAAGCTGAATTGGCTGCATTACAAGAAGAAGAAGCTGAAAAGGAACAAGGTGCTAAGGCTCCTGCTGTTAAAGCTCAACCAGTTGAAGTATTACCAAGTTTCCCAACCGTTAATAAAACTCAACCTCAAGCTGCTGCAACTGAAGATGATGAAGATGAAGAAGCTTTAAAAGCATTACAAGCTGAAATGGGATTATAGAATGATTTTCCATCTTTCAATTCATAATAATTTCATATTCATAATTTTTGCTTTCTCCATGATACGTTTCATAATTCTTTGATGTCAACTAGTCTTTTTCTTATCCTTTTTATCCATCTTCCTATCAAATAATCTTTACTTTTTGATTCTATATTATATTTTTATTATACTTTTACTTATTTCTATTCTATTCTATTCTATTCTTGGGTTTTATCTTTTATTTAGGCATACTATTTACACATAGTATTATCTTTTATTATAAACATATATTATATAATTAAATTGCCATACTTCCTCTGTATCATATCACCAGATAAGATACATTTATAATACTATAACATATCATAATATCAATCCTTCTTCTGTAATAGTTCCATCTCATACACCCTTAGTTCTTCCTCATACGACTAGATTTACTTCCTTGTACCATTTCCTGCATACACCTCATCTTTTATTTTTTTTTTTTGATGTGATTTTTTTTTTGCAAAATTTACCTTTACAAAGGATTATCAATTATATTTGTATTCGTTAATTTCTAGTTTGAAAAGTCATACGTTAAGTTGTTCTTCTTGCCCTTGTATCATATCCCTGTATAAAGACATTTTCCCAATAAGTAGTAGGGCTCGACAGGATGTTATCAAGAAATGCTTCTCGAATAAGAATAGTGCAAGCTGCTGCCAGTATAAGGATTTGCCATTTACGATATATATCTGCAATTACAAATTCTTCACCATCAGCTGGTTTAACTTCAGGAGGTAATTTTCCTATCATTAATACTATATTGGAGGACTTGAAGCAAAAGAGACACGAACCAGAATATCCTTCCATTCATTCCAAAACCTTTTCCGAGATAAATCCTAAGGATTTTGAAAATATATCAGATGATCTTAGAGTTGAAAAAGCATGGTCTTCAGATTATGACCCAGTAACAAGATCACCTCTTGCTAAGGATGTATCTCATTTACTGTCACTTTTGGATGGGTTATTATCAAGTGGGAATTTCGATAGAGCATTCCGAGTTTTAACTTCCATTTATCCACTTTTATCAAATCATGATTCATTTGTGGATTCTGTAAATAGATATATTGAACAATGGAGTGTACAAGAATCAGTATCAATCCAAGAAGTGGAATTATTCTTAAAAGATATTCAAAGAAAATATAACATCTACTTGAATGATAGAACTTATGCTATTGTGCTTTCCAAATATATGTCAAGTAATGGATCATATATCTCTTATTTAAATAAATTTAGTAATCAAACTAAACAAAAAATCTTTTCTCATGTTGAAATATTGGGTATAGATGAATTATCAAGAATATTCGAAGATCCTTCCATAACTGAAAAATGTGTGCCTATAGATTTAATCGAAACTTATAGAGAAGTGAATAGAACTTCAGTGGATGCTGAAAGAGAAGAAGCTGAAAGACCTCAATATTTCGAAGGTGGTAACAAAGAAGAAGCTCCAATCATTGAAAAGGATGCTACTAACTTATTACCAGTTGACTCATTTGGGTTAAAAGTTATCAGACATACTCTTTTAGGGTTAAAAGATCAAGGTGGATCCATTGAAATTGAAAAATTTCTTGAAAATATTGAATCAGATTTAAAAACTCATTTATTGCATAACACATCTAATATTAAAAAGGATTACTTTGAATTTTATAAATCATTAAAGACATCAGAACAACAAAGAGCTTTTAATAAAGGATTAGATTTGTTCAATGAAGGAAGACAAAGACAATTGGAAATCAGAGGGGTGGATGGAGCCAGAGAAAAATGGAAACATGAATTTGATTTAATGCAAAAGAGAGGTACCGTCAACTTAAGTAAAGGTTTAAATGCTCAATTATATCAATGGTATAAAGATTTATTACCATTAGTTCAAGCCGAAGTGGAAAAGTGTAAACTATTATTGGGTGAAATAGAAAGTGATCAAATTCTTTCTAAAGATGATATCAAGACAAACAAGGATAGAGAACATTATGCTCCATACTTTGTTCTTGTCCCACCTGAAAAAATGTGTGTGATAAGTATTCTTGAATTAGTCAAGTTAAATTCGACCGGTGGTATTGTTAATGGTATGAGAACTGCCAGGGCTCTTCTTTCAGTTGGTAGAGCTATTGAATTGGAATATAAATCACAATCGTTATTACAATCAGATCGTAAAAGATTCTCCAAAAAGTTAAAGACTACAAAACAATGGAAACAAATGCTTAGAAGAAAAAATCCTTCTAGTGCATTAGAAGATTCAGAATGGACCCATTCAGTTCAAGCTAAATTAGGTGGTGCTTTAATCCGTCCTCTTATTTCCGTTGCCAAAGTCCCAGTATATGGTACAAATCCAACCACCGGTGAGAAAGTCACTGGTATTCAATCCGCATTCCATCACACTTATCAATATTTAAACGGTCAAAAATTAGGTGTATTGAAGATTCATAAGAACGTGAGTGATCAATTAGGTGGTAATAAATTCTCCAACAGTGTCCAACCACAACTTTTACCAATGTTGGTTCCACCTCAAAGATGGGAAGGTTACAATCGTGGTGGTTATTTATATACTCCTTCCAATATAGTAAGAGTCAAAGATTCTCCAGAAACACTTGCATATTTAAGAGCTGCTTCAAAAAGAGGTACATTAGATGATGTTTATGATGGTTTAAATGTCTTAGGTGAAACTGCTTGGACTGTCAACCGTGAATTATTCGATGTTATTTCTCATCATTGGAATACAGGAGAAGAATTCCTTGATATCCCACCAGTTACCAAAGATGCTGAACTTCCAGATGCTCCTCCAGTTGATGCTGAACCAAAAGTTAAATTAGACTATCAAAGAAAAATGAAAGTCTTATTAAATGAAGTTGCCAGTATCAAATCGCAAAGATGTGATATGAATTATAAGTTAGAAATCGCTAGAGGTTTCATTGGTGAAAGAATCTTCTTCCCTCATAATGTTGATTTCAGAGGTAGAGCTTATCCAATCTCACCTCATTTCAATCATTTAGGTAATGATTTAACTAGATCATTGTTTTTATTCTGGGAAGGTAAAGAATTAGGAGAAGTTGGGTTAAGATGGTTAAAGATTCAATTGGCTAATGTTTATGGGGTTGATAAAGCTCCATTTGATGAAAGAGTTGAATTTGTGGAGAAGAATCTTGAAAATGTATTTGAATCCGCTACCAATCCATATAAACCAAATTCTTGGTGGCATAAAGCTGAAAAACCATGGCAAGCATTAGGTGTCTGTTTTGAATTAAATAAGGCATATAAGCTTGATGATCCAACTAAATTTGTCTCCCATATTCCAATTCATCAAGATGGTACTTGTAATGGGTTACAACATTATGCTGCCTTAGGTGGTGATTTTGAAGGTGCAAAACAAGTTAATTTGGTTCCAGCTGATAGACCTCAAGATGTTTATAAGTATGTGGCATCATTAGTACAAAAGAGAGTAGACGAAGAAGCTGACAGTGGTAATAAGTATGCCGTATTCTTAAAGGATAAAATCAATCGTAAGGTTGTTAAGCAAACTGTTATGACTAACGTTTATGGTGTTACTTTCGTTGGTGCAAGTGCTCAAATTAAAAAACAAATTGATCATTATTTCCCTAAAGATGGCGAAGAAGATCCATCAGAATATGCCAGATATTTGACTCTTCATGTGTTTGCATCTATTAGAGAATTGTTCGAAGGTGCTCATCATATTCAAGATTGGTTAGGTGAAGCTGCCAAAAGAATCAGTAAGTCTGTGAGAATGGAAGAAAAGCCTGGTGATGTCAAAGTTAATCATTTATCTTCCGTTATTTGGACTACTCCTATAGGTTTACCATGTGTTCAACCATATAGAATTCCAAAGACTCAATTAATCAAAACTAAACTTCAAGATATTTCCATCACTGATCCATTAGGTATAAATCAAGTTGATCCAAGAAAACAACAAATTGCCTTCCCACCAAACTTTGTCCATTCTCTTGATGCCACTCATATGTTAATGACATCAAAAGCTTGTGGTGAAGCAGGTTTATCATTTGCTGCTGTCCATGATTCATATTGGACTCATGCTAGAGATGTTGAAACCATGAATGCAGAAATCAGAAATCAATTTGTTAAATTACATTCAAGTAATTTAGTTCAACAGTTGAAAGAAGAATTCGAAGCTCGTTATAATAACTTTTTACAAGTCATTCATGTCCCAGTTGATCATCCAGTGGTTAAAGAAGTCAAAGACATAAGAAGATCAATTGTACAAAAGATTAAACGAGCTCTTACTATCGGTGATGAGATTCATTTAGAAAAGCAACGTCGTATAATGCTTGCTTCTAATAATCCCGAAGCAGTCGAAGAAGGTAAGAACATGGAAACTACCATTAGCGTTACCGAAAAATATGATTTATATTCTGTCGCTATTGGTACAACTGGATTCCCAGTTTTAGTACCATTAAAATTCCCAGACATACCCGAAAGAGGTGGATTTGATGTCGAAACAGTTAAACAATCTCCTTATTTTTTCTCATGAACATCACGAACAATATCATATTATCTCCTTGTATATAGATTACATTATGTTGCATTTTATCAAAAAAGCATAAATTAGAAAGTTTTTTAACACTATCACAAAATTTTATTTTGATTGTATATATGATATGTATATTACAAAAAGTACACGTTTCATTCCTAAACTAAACTATTTTACCTTGTTGCTCTAAATTCGCAAGTAATGGTGCTAATGGAGCCAATTCATTTGCCTCGATTAAATTAAACTCTTTAACGAAACTGATGAAATGAGCAAAAAATGAATTCCAATGTGCTTCAAGGGAAAGATGAACTATTTTATCGAAGTGTTGATAATATATATGAGCAAATATCCTAAACATTTGTCTGGAAATGTTTTTACAGTCCTTTAAAAAGTTAGGTGGGAATGCTCCTCCACTCTTAGTGGGGAAAACAGATTGATCATTTATCTTACCTGATATCCATGTAATAACGTAGTCAATATATTGATAGGCAGGTAAATTTACGGTTTGTCCGTTTCCATCTACCCATAAGTAGTTGGTATGAGGACCTGCATTCATTGTTGGATATGCTTCTGGAGTTACATAGTCAGCAATAACCCCATAAAATTGATTCAAATTATTGAATAATTCAAAAATATTTAGAGCTAACCATTCACCTACGTCAACATATTTTGGAAGTTGGACAATGGTTTTGAAAGAACCTTTCACCAAGGCAGTTTTAACAAATGGTTCACATAAGAATAATGGTAACTCTTGAGGCTCTTTCACTATTTCATCATTAGTTGTATGAAGTTGTTGATGTTGACGTTGTGGCAGTTGTCTTGAACTTTGTTGTGATGTTCTATTTCTTTTGGTTGGGGACAGGGTATGAGAATTTGAAAATTGCATTTGATTATTAGGGTTGGTTCGTTGCTTAGTAGGAGACACCTTAGTTGGTGATTGTGTCCTCCTTAACAGAGTTCCAGAACCATTTGGAAGTGAATATAAAGGTGACAGAGGGTCGATATCTTTCTTAGTCTTCTTAGAACTTCTTCCTAATCCTCGTATGGTATTTAGAAATGACATTTTCCCCTATTATAATTGTAAATGAGACGACGATATTAAAATGAAAAAGTAAACCCTAGCCCAATATGGTATCAAATCTAGATATATGAACAAAGTTGATATTTCTTTCATTTGATTCAGATCAAAGATCCAGAGAATTAAAAAAAAAAAAAAAATTCAAAACAAACAAAAATCGGCACGTGACCGACACGATAAATTTTTGTTTTAGAAAAGGGGGACTTATAAAGTAGTAGTATGGTTAAGAAAATCACAGTTTACTTTTATTTTTGTATGTTTATGTATAGATGTATATATATAATGGCAGATAGCCATATAAGAAGAATTGAAATAGCTAAGTGAGTTGTTTATTCAAAATGACCTAATTGTTGACCCATATTGACCTTTTGACCAAGTTCTAAATCAAATTTAAAGTTATCAGGAGCTTCGAAAATCAATACAACCGTTGAACCTAATTTGAACCCTCCCATTTCTTGACCTTTAGTCAATGGATATCCACCAAGTAAACGACTGGCCTTGGTATATGTGGCTTCATAGACAGTATTTTTCTTTAATCTTTTCTTTTTCTTTTCAGCATCTTCAGCACCAATACTGAGAGCAGCCACTTGATTGGATAAGTGATCTTCAGCTAATAATGGAGTATTTTCATTTAAACTTGAAGTCAGATAAACTTCATGCTCGTAAATATCATTTGTCTTCAAGTTCTTATCGAAATTAACTACGATACTACCAACATTGGTTGCACCGACTGGAATCATCGAGAAGAATCCATGTTTCCAATAACCTAATAAAGCAACTCTTTCATTTAAGACAAATAATCCTTGTAAAGTCTTTTGAAAGAATGGAGCCACGGAAAATAATTCACCAATGAAATGACGTCTTAAAGTAGTTACCCAATTTACTGGAGAATGGAAATGATGATAATCTCCTGGAGCTAAGTATATAACAGCAAAAAAAAGTTGCTTGGAATGTAATGTATCAAGCAGACTAGATGCTAAACTTTCAGCAACAGTCAATTCTTTTGAAAATGAAGCTTTTGAACCTTCTGCAGTTCCATCATTATCATCTTTATAACTTAATTGATTCATATGATAAGTACCTTGACTATCACCACCAACTAAATCATCCACAGTATATGATATACCATTTAATTTAGCAAATTCTTCATCTCTTTTCATTATAGTAACATCATCGTATTCGTGTTCGAAATCCAATGAATGAGTTGGAGCAGCTAAACTTGGAGTTGAAATACCCAATAAAGCATCAACAGAATAAGTCATTCCCTTCACTTGTTCAATTTCACCATTATCAATAACACCGAATTTCAACACTTTCCCATCTGATGGACAAACCAAATCTGAATCAGCAATTGGTCTCACACCCGGTTTTAAGTTTCTATAGAAGAATTCAGAAAGATTATTATAAGTAGTAAGATCTGGTTCTTCCATTTCTTCCAAGTTTACACCAAAAAGGGTGGAATAAAGACGATATGATGGACTTCTTAACCAGATTGGTAAGTTGATAGAATTAACTTGACCCCATAATCTTGAAATAGCTTTCAACGGTAAAGTTGAATAAGCATAAAGTTGCCATGATTGTGGTTTAATACGATATTGATTGACATATTGAATATCTTCTTCTTCATACTTTTCATAAGTAACTCTAGCAGCAACTCCACCTAACACAATAGTTAAGGAAGTGATGGTCCACCATCTTATAAATCTTCGTTGTTGCTGTCTTCTTTTTCTTGCTTCCACTGAAAAGAATCGTTTATGGAATCTTTCAGTCTTGGCTCTTATTTGTTGATTTGCATTTGAAAGCAGTCTTCTTGATATTGGTAAACTTGGGAATTTAATATTCTTTCTATTAGGGAATCTTGGACCCGCAGACCATGTAGAATAATATAACACATTTCTCTTAGGACGAGGGATTTTTGGGAATTGATAATAGTAAGTAGATAAGTTTCTTCTTTGTTGTCTTTGGAATTGCTTCTTTTCAGCTTGTTGAACAGCCAATTCAGCTACAGTGGTGGCCCTTGATAAAGGATGATTGATATTCATCTTCTGAGGACCAAACATATATGAATCCTTGGCAAACTTCCTCATACCCAAAGTAGGGTATGAGTAGGGGAATGGTGGCCTTACTACCATGACTAATCCACACTTATATACTTCAAGATAGAACTTGCTGAACTATAGCTTTTGAATATCCGATAACAGGTAAACTATAAATTTGATTTAAACGAGAGCAAAATGAGAAAAATTGATTGTTGTGGTTATTTTGAATAATGATCGTGTGCGTGATAATGTTTTCATTTTCTAATTTTGAAATCCCGGATATTTATTTGGTCTGGATCTAAATTTACGAGTACTCTATTTAATGGGATAACTTCCATGTGAGTTGTTTAAGTTGTTCTATAAACTCCACTGATAAATAATGTAAATCATTTTTGTAGAGACTATCAGTAAATGCAAATAATAACCTTAAATTCCATAAATCTTCAATCGATTTAGGGTTTCTAGCCATCTTCTCTAAATCTAGATTATCATCGATGATCTTAAAGAATGATAAATCATTTTGAGCAAATAAATATTTATCTTCATTCTCACTACTTTCATACACTAATTGTTTCCTTTCAAAATCACCGAGACTACGCATCACATCAAGTTTTAACAATTTGGTCATATCATCATTGATAGAGATCTCTCCATTACCAACTTGAAGTGCTTTATTTTCATTCTTGATAAGGGTACTCACATCTGGTTGTAATAAAGTATAATTCTTTCTTTTATACACCAAGATGGTTAATGATTTTTTAAATGCTTCTAAATATGCTGAATTTAATTGGAAATCAATTTGAGTATTGAAGTAATCAGATGACTTGGTCTCAATAGCTTCAATATTATCAAGATTAGGTAACAAACATGGAGACAATGTTTCAATTACTTGACCATCCTTTAACAAAATTGTAACTGGAAGCTTACAAGGTTTCTGAGTATTGACATCTCTAATGATTAAACACCTTGGTTCAACTGATAATGACCAGAAATGACGTAAAGCTTGAAGATGAATTTCAATTTCTCCTCCATCATTAGGAAATATTGGATATAATGAAACAATTAAACATGCTATTGAGAAATTGGAATTACTAAATGCAAATTGACCACCTCCTAAAAAGAGGAATCCTAAAGCGGTATTGATGGCCATATAATAACCATAACCAATTTCTTTGCTAGTATCATTATATAAAATACGAAGTCTTCTAAGAACTTCTAAATCTCCACTACCTGCCATAACAACGGATAATGATAAGGCAATAATATTTTGAATACAACATGCCGAATGATAAGCCAGCTTCTGATCATATCCATCAGTTTCGTTCGAAGTAATCAACATTAACTTATCCAAGTAATGCAACAATGTATTACGAGCTGTAATATCATGAGTAGAAGCATATTTAACTGCTATTGATAAACAAGTACCACCCAAAATATTAAAATATGCCAAATAATCACTATCTAATTTATCCACATTTTGGTTTAATGTAGGAGGGAATTGAGATTCAACCCATTTCACGTTATTCGAAATGCTACTCCACAAAATTAAATTCCTAGATACACATCTTAAGAATAATAAGTCTGGTCTTATGTAATCTAATAGTTGTTCATTCATTGGTACTCTTAATTTCTCAGCCATTGCAATATTCTCAGTCTTCATGTAAATGAAACCTAATGCTACAACTGCTCCGCAACACGATTTATCTAGTTCTTGAACTGGTTGATAATCTTTCATTGAAATTGCGAGAGACAACAATTTATCAACAACATGTGTATCATTTAAACCTCTTAAATCATCACCTTTCCCAAGATTAATAAACCCTAAAGAAATACCGGCAGCTAATCTATAACCTTCATGAATCTGTTCAGTATCGTTTTGATAAACAGCACTTGTAATTTGAGTTAATAAAATTTCACTCATACGACGATGTTGAGTTTCTAAATATAATAAACCAATACCTATTAACCCAGCGGTTTGCACTACTATTGGTACATTTAAATCATTAGCCCCTTGAGGTAATAAAGCGACAGCGTGGACCGACAATACCTTTGTTAATTTATTATCCATTGTTCCTCTTGAACTAGCTGCCATACCAATAAGTAAACCAACACTAGTCAGTGGATGTTTTGGGCCAAGATAATTATAGATATGCCACTCTTCCAATTTTTTCAAATGCCCATTCAAACCAAGACCCAACAAGAAACCAGCATGTTGAGCATTTAATTCAGGTGGTTTGTTAAAGATAATCCAACTTCCGGATATACCTTTAGCTTCTTTACTTATACTTAATCCCGATGAAGCACCATTATGGAAATGACCCCATTCAGAAACTCTTTGCGGAATCGAGCTATCTTCGATAACTATGTTTTTCATTTGTGGTGCAATTATAGTATTCAAGTTAAACTTTGGTATAGGGAACTTCTCCGTTAACAATGGCTTTCTTCCAGAGTAAAACAAAATAGCTCTACCAAGAGGAATTGTTAATGTTCTTAAGGCAATTAAGGCTGCCAACTCCCTTTGTTTTTCTGTCAAAACAAATTCGTTTAATTGTCGAACATCAAGAAGCAAGTAAGCAGTCTGAAGCTTAGTTTGATGCAATAAGGTAGTAATCTCAAAGAATCTTCTATCAAAATCAAAAATCAATTTAGTGATACCAATCCGATCAGCTTCTGATTGGCCATCCCAACCAGACAAACCTTCATTGGGACTCAACACACGTGAAAGAAGTTGATTTATATCTCGTACTTCATTTTCTGATATAGATGAAGCAACCTTTACGCTATGACCAGTTAAACTTAAATCATTTCTCCCAACCAATTCCAACTCCTTGTTAGTCCATTCAAAAGATGGATTCTCTTGACATAACAGAATTGCTTCCTTTAATGGAATGGCAATACCTGGAGGGTATGTTTCTAAATCTCCCTTAGTTAAGCCGTATTCACACATCATGTCTACAACTGCATTTGGACCATAATTTGATGATACGACAAGTTCAAAAAGCTTAAGAATATAATATGTTCTTGGAGTGATCAAGGCATCGATCGAGTCACCTTCTTCGACTAGTTGAGAAAATGTCACATACCTGATAATATTATCACCAAATAAGCTGGCTAATGATTGAAAAAGATTAGGAGGATTTTCGTAAATTAAAATCAGTAGAAACCTCACATTGGTATCTATAGATTTGATATCAATCATATAGTATTTGGTCCAACTATCTGGCCATCCCATCCATGTACATAGTTGTGTGAGTAAAACATTGAAACCATGTAAAATTGACTTACTTGTCTGATCTAACCTGAGTTCTTCTCTTAATAAATGCAAAGAAATGGTAATATATGGTATAAGATCTCCAAGAACGTAATTGAACTGGGACATTTGATGCAAGAATTTAGCTTGTGGAAGAAGTTGTGTGATTTCGTTTTTGGATGGAACTTCCTCACTATCAAACGGGTAAATGAGTGATAATAACGTTATCACAAATGCTTTCCATTCATCTTTAGTCTCTTCCACCATTACAGCTGTTCGCCATAACATCCAAATACTCTCATTAATTTTTGAACCTGATAAGTATTTGAAACAGTTCAAACAGCTAGCGACACACGCATTAGTAGGCTCCAATGCTAATCTAACGGAGTAGAATTTATTATGCGTATCTGTAAGTATAACTCTCTCTTCACAAGAAGTTCGTAAACTCTGCACCGATGAGGATAGATCAAGCCTGGTTGATATAATATCTAAAAAGGGATTCACGATAGACAACGACTTGCTGGTTTTTAAAACAACTATATATCCTTTATACTTTGAATTTCTTAATGGAATACAGTCATTACAAGCTATAGAATAGAATGTATGAGACCTTGATACAATATTTTGTTTATATATATACACTTTTGCTTCTTTCTCAATCTTATTAACAACGACAATAGCTTCTTGGTCTTCAAATGACAAGCCATATACTTTTAAGGCTGATTTACTTTTTACCGAGACATTCAACACATCAACTTTAGTAAAAATCATATCCTTTCTTAATTCAGGTATTCTGAATTTATTTGGATCATGGTCACCACTCATTCTAGCCATTGATGACGCATCTGATAATAATGTACTAGTTCTCTTTTTCTCCATATTAAATGAAATTGCATGTTGATTACTGCTGGTGGATCCTTCAAATTGTATGTCTTCATCAAGGATTCTATTAGGGTTAGGTGTTGATAATAATGAATGCTTTCTCTTTGAATATTTATTATGTGAAACTTCTGGCTTTTTAGAGGCCCTTGAAGGTGCCTTGATATTATAAACATTGACAGTATGATCTTGCGGATTATAAGTAGCACATAATGATGATGTTTTATTGAGACCACTTATCGGAAACGTCATCAATTCTTCATTGTTAGATATGATTGAAGTTGAAGAAGTTGTTATGATTCTGAAATCACCAATTGGATCAACTAAAGTTAGGAATTTTGAAGAACTTAATTGAGGGAATGCGGAAGTTTGAGGATAATGTTGACTTTGATCTTTTTCTAATATAAGACCTGATTCAAATGGAAATGCTGCTTTTAGTATAAAAGGAAAGCTTACCACATATACCCTTCCACCATCATAAAGTATCCTTGCCGATTTCAGAAAACATATCACCAATGCATCATCTATGTTCTTAAATGATGTATAAGTGGCTGATACCACGTCATCATTATAACTTAGTCGTTTAGAGATAACTGAACCTATGACAACGATAACCTCTCTCTTAGATACAAAAAGTTGTCTATTATGGGAGAATGTGTATACCTCATACCCTGAATCTGACTTGATTGGAAAGTCAATCTCATTCTTGAGATCCACGAACGGGAACTTCAATGATTTATTCGGAATTGACTTCATTATATAGCCATTCTTGTTGATTGCA
Source organism: Scheffersomyces coipomensis (assembly GCF_036884675.1). Classification (NCBI taxonomy): domain Eukaryota; kingdom Fungi; phylum Ascomycota; class Pichiomycetes; order Serinales; family Debaryomycetaceae; genus Scheffersomyces; species Scheffersomyces coipomensis. The sequence goes on along the minus strand of NW_027042892.1, from coordinate 2,573,443 downwards.
GTCAAATTACCAGATCAAAAATCAATAAACTATCACCAAACCAAAAAAATTATAAACAATAACAATTGCGCGTACATAGTAAAAATATTTAAACAGTAACAAAAATGTTCCAAAATATATTAAACAAGAGATTTTTTTAAAAATATCACTATATACAAAGTTAGTGGGGGAGTAAGGTAATCTATACTATATATAAAGTTAACCGGAGCGAATCATCTATTCAAGGATTCTAGTGATTAAACCAGTACCAACAGTTTTACCACCTTCTCTAATGTTGAAGTTTTGACCAACTTCAATTGGTGTAGCTTTGATTAATTCACCAACCATTTCAACATTATCACCTGGGAAGATCATCTTGGAGTGATCTTCACCTTCTGGGAATTTGAATGAACAGGTAACATCAGTGGTTCTGAAGAAAGCTTGTGGTTTATAGTTTTCACCGAAAGATGAGTGACGACCACCTTCTTCAGTAGTTAAGACATATAAAGAAGCTAAGAATTTCTTGTGAGAAGTAACACTTCCTGGTTTAGCTAAAACCATACCTCTTTTAATTTCATCTCTTTTGACACCTCTTAATAAGATACCACAGTTATCACCAGCAATGGCTGAATCTAATTCTTTCTTGAACATTTCAATACCAGTAACAGTACTCTTGAATGGTTTATCAAAGTTACCGACAATTTCAATTTCTTCACCTTTCTTTAATTGACCTCTTTCAACTCTACCAGTAACAACGGTCCCTCTACCAGAAATGGAGAAGACATCTTCAACAGGTAATAAGAATGGTTTTTCTAAATCACGAACTGGAGTTGGAATATATTCATCAACAGCATCTAATAATTTTAAGATAGCTTCAGAACCAATTTCTGATTTTTTACCTTCTAAAGCACATAAAGCGGAACCCATGATAACTGGAGTGTTATCACCATCGAAACCGTATTTGGCTAATAATTCTCTCATTTCCATTTCAACTAATTCTAACATTTCTGGATCATCAATAGTATCAACCTTGTTAACAAAGACAACTAATTCACGAACACCAACTTGTCTGGCTAATAAAATATGTTCTCTAGTTTGAGGCATTTGACCATCAGTGGCAGCAACAACAATAATAGCACCATCCATTTGAGCAGCACCAGTAATCATATTTTTAATATAATCAGCATGACCTGGACAATCAACGTGTGCATAATGTCTTTTTTCAGTCTCATATTCAACATGAGCAGTTGAAATAGTAATACCTCTGGCTCTTTCTTCTGGAGCTCTATCAATAGAACTATAATCCAAGAAATTGGCACCACCTCTTTCTGATAAAACTTTGGTGATGGCAGCAGTTAAAGTGGTCTTACCATGATCAACATGACCAATGGTACCAATGTTAACATGTGGTTTAGAACGGTTAAAAGCAGCATAAGATCTGGTTAAACTTGGACGAACACTTAAGGTGTTACGACCAATGGCACGGAAATTACCAGCAATGTTTTTAAACATCTTTGTATATGATTCAATTGATAAATAGCAGAGAAGATTTAAAATGACCTGAGAATACAAATTGAATTTTTCAACTTTTTTTTAGTACATTTTTTTGTCGAGACATCGTTGATTCGTGGGAACAACCAAAAAAAAGCTAAAAAATGTGTATTATATAATCAATTGCATGTTACATGTTATATATATATATATTTTAATATTACTATACATCTATTCAAGTAATGGATCTCTACTACTAGTTCTTAATTCATTATTAGTATTGGGAACAGTATCATCATCATGTAAATTTTCTTCTATTATTCTTTCCACTGCTCTTCTTTCTAACTCTTCAGCATTAGCACCGTCTTTAGCAAAGTATTCATAATAAATACAAAGAGTTAATAAAGCTCCTTGCATTAAAGCTGCTACTAAATATGATACCCAAGAACTCCAATGAGATCCTTTAGTAAAGAACAAAGTAGCAGTAAATATAAACCCACCTGGGGTTTGAATGCACATCATTCCAATTGATAAAGTACCTGGATGTTTCAACACATACGTCGTATGAATTTGCGGAACATATTTCACCACAGTTAATAATGTCGATAATAACCCATTCACACTGGCAATGGAGTAAAGTATGTTTTTGTTGGATGATAATCCAATCACAATTTGAATAAGTGAAAGTATTCCATGAAGTGTAACGAATTTACTCACCACGATGATTCTTTGAAACTCTTCTTTATCTTGTTTTAATGAATGTCTAGTTATTAACAAGACAAATATCAATATTAATATGGCACATGTACATTGTATGCCTATTTGGATTAAATTAAGTTGGGAATTAATACAATTGAATCTACTTAGAGCTCCACTAAAACAACAATAACGAGCAGTAGAACTTACCAATATGATATTAGTTAACGTGAATATGGCAGAACATGACCCTAATAATAAAAAGTTGGTTGATAATCCTTCTGATGTTTTCTTTTGATAGATTCTATGATATTGAGGCAAATAACTAACTATGATACCGATAGTTATAAAGATCAGGAAAATTAAGTTGACAGTAGATGCTCCTTCGAACACCGAACAGGTATCCTCTTCTCTGGAGTATAGGTTTAGAAGTGAGTGTATCATCATGTGTATGTGTGATGAACGAATGCAATGTTAGGAATGTAAGACACTTATCTCATATGAAGGGTCATTATCTTTAAACTTACCCCAACTCAATTTTGAAGAGAGGAGAAAGTTCGTGCGACAGTAAATACAAAACAAACCACCAGCCAAATTATCATCACCATACACACTTATTTTCACAGGAAACACCACTTATATAACTCTGAGCTTTCAAAATGGAAAGTTTGTGATTATTAAGTAGTTGTGATTCTCTATCCAATACATTTAAGCTAGGAGGAACTGTTTTTCAGCCAAACACTTCATTGTTCATGACACTATCCCATACATAAATATAAATATCCTGCACACAGTACTATTTACCATTTAAACAATCGCGTTGTGAAGATTTATTATACTTGAATCAATTATAGCTTAAACTAGACAACTTAATACATACATGATTCAATGAGTTCTCGACTGTGGGCCATCAATGCCGTCAAGAAGAGTAAAACTCAACTAGTCCCTGGATCGTCCAAGTGGCTTTCCAAAGAGATGTCTGCTCATTATGAAAACGTTTTAACTAATAGTGAATCACATTTTCATGATTTTCAACTGTATCAAGATGATTTGAATTCATTTATGAAGAAAGTAATGCAACTCAACGATGATGAAGAGAAACTTAATGATTTCATACTGGATCGGATTTCCAGAAATACATCTACATTCTCACCTATACGACAAAAGAAAGAAGAACAAGATCAAACAATGGAAAGCATTAATGAAGACAATTTGGCTGCTGAAGAGGAGGAAAAAGAAATGGAAAAGGTTGTCGAAGATATACTGAATTTGGAAGTTCAAACCACTGTTTCAAAAACAACTATTCCAGTTGTTGATACAGAACCAACCATTGAAGATGGTGGTGCAGATGATTCATTTCAAGCTATCAGTAAAGCTATACGGAAAAGTATTGCTGATAAGACCGCTCTTGGTAATACTTTCTTTAAACCAGAAAGCCAACTAAGTTCAGAAGATGAAAACAAGAAAGAAGAAATCATACCAGAATCAATCAACAAGTCATATACTTCAAGAAAATCAGCAATCACACCAAAGAGAAGTTCATTATTTGTTTCTCTTCCTGCTAGAGAACCAATCACTGTCACTGCTACATCCAAAAGAAAATCGGTTGGTCGTTCAAAGAATGGCAGTCTGAGAGTTTATGATAGATTGGATGTTGAATCAAGAATGGAAACTGCAAGTATTGTTCAAAATGAACCTGTTGAAATTAGTGCAAAAGCCAATGATAAACAACTCACTGAAACTGAAACATTAGATTATAACTTTTCCATGTCACCAGTTAAGATTCCTTTATCTAAAAGACCATTTGCTGCAGGATCAAGTAAAGAAGAAACTACCGAAATAGATATAAAAAGTGATATACTATCGAAACTGGAATCAAATCAATTAAAATCATCACACCATGATGCAGTAAAATCAAGCATTCCACAAATTACTGCTTCACTGAAAGAGATAACACAACATTCTAAAACGTTATTACTGGAAAGTAAGATACCAAGACTTCTGCATCATGAGAAGATCAAAGTTGAAACAAATGTTCAAGAAATAACAAGTCCGGAAGGTTCATCTACTCCTATATCATCAAGATTAACTAGCAGAAATTCACCAACAAGTATAGGTACTTCCAAAACTAGTAGACTGAAATCTCCTGAGTTTAAATCACCAATATCGGTTCCAAGTAGAGCTATATCAAGATCTAGAAGTATATCGCCATATAGAAGCAAATCTTCTAGATCGCCAACAACTTCGCTTGAGAGGTATTCTAGTTCTCCAGTGAAGGAAGAAGAAATGAATTTAATTAATAGACTAAGTGCTCCTACAAGTTCAAGCGCTGCTAAATATAGATCTCTGATAGCTACCAAGAATTCAGAATTGAAAAAAGCCGAGCCTGTGAATACTAAGAACAGATTCTTAACTACAACTTTAAATTCATCAAATCCACAATTCAAATTACAGAAACCACCTCAACTGAACCGAAGACTACCATTATCTCATGCTCCATCCCCAGTAAAATCAGGATTACTGAACTTAGATGATGGATCAATCCCAAAATTGGATTCAGGAAGTATTCCATCTTTAAAGAAGAAATCTCTTATGGCTGAAAGAAGTGAAGCGGCAGCTTCAAAACCAAGACAGAAAATACTCATATCAGTAAATCATACTGCAAAAATAGCGTCATTAAAATCAGATACTCAACCTAAAGAGAAACTAGACTCGGTAGAGCCAAAGTCAGCTAAAAGAGTAAACGAAAAGGCAAGTGCTAGAAGGGATATTGGTAATGCAGTTGCTTTACCAGATGCTGCAAGAGGATATAATATCAAACCCACTGATAGTTCAAAGAGAAGAAAACTTCTCAGAGAAGAGAAAACCCCATCAAGAGTTACAAGCAACAAAAAGCAAACATATGATAGCAAATCTTCAGCTTCAGAGAGAAGAACCACTTTCAAATCCATGCCGATTTTATATCCACAAAGTAATCCACTGACTCCTAGAAGAAAAACGTACACAGCTGAAACATTGCCCGATATTCTTACTGATGAAGAAGATAATTCGTCAAATAAGAGTAAGAAAATTCTTCAGTCCTGGGGAAGTACACCTGAATTACGTAGGATTGTACTTCAAAACAAGGAAATCAATCCTGCCACAGTGTTTGGTGAAGTACCGAAGCTTGTTATAGAGGATATATTCGATACACAGGCTTCAATATTAAGAGGCAAACAATCTCCCGATATGTCGCCGGATGAAAAACAACGAAGGAAGGAAGAGAGAGAATATGCTATAGAAATGGGATATAAATAAATAAACGAACCTTATGTATTATTATGTATTGAGTAATGTGTAATCTATAATATTTACTGTTTACGCTTAGCTAAAGCTGCTTCTTTTGACCATTTTGAGAGCCATTCTGCTGATTCTGATTTAGGAACCACAAATAATCTTAAACCATTATCGAACAATGGAGCAACTGGTTTATCATTCATTAAAACATTATTGATAGCCATTTTCTTTCCTACTTTGATTAAACCACCAGTTTGAGTTTCCATATAACATTCCAATTTCTTTACAGTGAAATCCTTATGTTTTGGATCTTCAAACCATTCACGAGGTCTATCCAATATCATTTCCAAGATTTCAATTGGAGTTGATAATTCACTTATTTCAGCTATGTAATCGAATTCATCAATAGATGGATATATTAACATAGCAGGGAATATTAATTGGGATTCATGATCTAAAGGATCTTCTAAACGTAACTTGGCGTCTTCTAACATTTCTGCTGGTCTTGATGATTTTATAATGGTGAAATGTCTTAATTTAATGGAATTTTCTAATATCAGTTGTTTCATTTTCTTTTCCTCTAGTTCTCTTTCTTTCTTTAATTTTGCTTCCTCTATTTGTTTTTGTTTCTTTATAACAGTTTCCAATAAACCTTTGAAATCTTTATTTTCAGGATCAAATGATAAACCATACTGTAATATTTGAGATGCTTCTTCAGATCTATTAACAGCAAAGAAAGCTTTACCAGTTCTGAAACATGCTTTCACATTCTTTTCATCGATTGCTAAAACTTTCTTACAATCCTCTATACATTGTCTGTAATTCTTCAACTCAAGATTACAAGCTGCTCTATTAGAATATAATGCAGCGTTTATGACTTTATCATCACAATCAACTTCAATACCTTTAGTATAAAATTCAATTGCGACTTTATATTGTTTGGTTTTATAAGCATCATTACCTTGATTCTTAAAATTACCAGCAATTTCATGAGGTTCCCCATCATATGCCAAACTCTTCAATGCTTCAAGTGTAGTATTCTCACCGCCTTCACCATCAGTTTCATCTAATTCAGTCATGAAAAATGGAAGTCTATTCAATTCTTTCATCACATCTTCAGTAGTCTTTTCTGCAAAGTCAGATAATTGTGGAGGTAAGGCTGGTTCACCAGCTTTAGGGGTATATCTTAATTTTTCCCATTCAGATATAAGCTTATCCTGAAGCTCATCTTCTGTAAGTCCTGAAGTACTCATGGTTGAATATTCTGTTAGCTTATAAACATCTATTTGCAATTAGCGATCTGTGAAAAAAAAATTTAAAATAAAAAAAATTAAAATGAGATGGTAGAAAATATCGGTGAATCACCAAAAATGGTTCCAGAAGAATCTCTACAGTTGCAAAAAAAGAAAATACGTTAACACTAATATTATCTATATCTACATGTATCTATAAATTTCTATTCTATTATATGCTTTATACAAGTTTACTGCTTTCCGTTAGATCTTTGGAGTACTAAGGGAACATGTAAATTAATCTTTTCATTTGCTTGTGTTTTCAAAGTTAATTTCAAATAATATAACCTTGATAAACAACAAAATTGGAAATCTGGAACTAAACAGAACTCACTTGAACCTGGTGTGGAGGAAGGTGCTGGTATGGCATCAGCAATATCTAGATTTAAGTTGAACTTTTTGAAATGACGTACACTCAGTTCTGAAGATGAATGCAAATTTTCTTTCTGCCATGGGATTGAAGAAAGCAATGTGTTATTAACATTCGAATCAGGAGCACTATATGAAACGTTCGGTAATTTTAATACATCATATTTGGTGGATAAATTAGCTAAACATTTGAGATCATAAATAAGATCTTTTTCAACTTGTAATGATTCACCGAATTCTTTAAGTAATTTGGAAAGATCCATAGCGTACTTTTGAAATCTTTTAATAGTAATCACATCAAAATTATCTGATTCCTTTTGAGAATTCTCAAATAACATTTCTGGTAAGAATACCAACGGTATAGGTAATCTCTTTGACTTGATGGTTAATATCATTAAATCAACCGTGATCTTTTTAAATTCGGGTATATTATTCAATGATGAACCAGTAGGAACATAAGTAATTTCCAATGGTATACTTATCTTAGATCCAGACAGTAAAGGCTTATTCGTGGTGTTAAATTTTGATAATGAAGTATAATCCACTCTATATGTAGTTTTCCGAGTTGTGAATGCAATCAACCCTAATACTTTTGAAGGTCCAAATACAACTTTTTTTCTATGAGGTAAAAACACTTCATAAAACCCATTATTATGATGACCATTTGCTTTCCTGATTTTAGAATAATATGACTGCTCCATCTTTGAAATTTCTAATGCACTAGCAGTTGGTTCTAATGGAGGAGGAGTTGGACCTGAAAGTCTTTCTTCAAGTGGAATCGAGGATAATTGTTTTCCTAATTCTAATTTTTCTTCTATTCTTTGTTTCAAATTAATATAAAACAGTTTAGCTTCTTCATCAATCATAGAACGATTAAGTTCAAATATTGAATTTGTAGACGGTATAACTCTCAAATAACAATAATCTTCATTAGCTACCACATACTCATCTTCATTGGCATTTATTATTTGTTGCTTACATAAAGATTTATAATCAGAAGCTTTACCAATGACTCTAGCACTTATACTATAACTTATGGAAGAATCAGTAGGAGCAAAATCATTAGCCAAAGAAGCAAATCTATAAGAAGGATGATCGGGATCTAAAATAGGATTAGGTGGTTCATTATCTTTAGATTTCCACTTTCGTCTTAAATTCGTTATTATTTCATATCTTGAGATCCCTAATGTTGGTGGTAATTGTAAATGCTTGACGAATCCATGATAACAAGTACAATCAAGTAATTTTTCAGGTAATTTAAATGTAAAGAATTTTTTATATGTGACGTTTGGTTGAAATATTTTCTTATGATTTAATTGAACGTAAGTGTTATCCACCGGATCAAGAGCATTCGAAGGTACATAAGGATTATTATGATCAGTAATCAATCTATCAAGATTGGCATCATTCCAAGATGCATTAAAATCAAACATAGTTAAGAATCTAACGACATGAGAATTTTGAGACACGATATTATTTCTATTACTATTGAATATAGCACATCCTTCAAGAATGACCGAAAACATATCAAATGGAATATCCTCGTTAGTCTTGTTGGTTACTAATACGTAACCATAAATGTAGTCACCTTGTTTAAATTCACATGATAGTGGATCTATTTTCTTCGGAACTTTACCAATCTTCCCAATGGATTCAGTCAATACAGTTTCTATTAGTAAAGATTTTGATATTTCTTTATTGGTTGAAGTTAACCTCTTTAATTTATGGGCATTTTCAACTATGGTATTTGACCAGTTTTCATCATCATTATCATTATTATCATTATCATCATTATGGGTATGGGTATGGTTATTCATTGCACTATCGATACTGACTCCAGCACTATCCATGGGAAATCCTGCAAAAGTAGGAGATAATTCAGGAGTAGTAGGTAACGAAACTCCTTCGAAATAATCAACCACTGACGAGTTATTAGAACTTTGAGGTGCTAATTCATAACTAGGAGGATTACCTCTTCGATCTTCACGGGTAGGAGTTAGATTTTTCGATATCGTGGATTGATACATATGATAAGAAGGTAAAATACTCAACAAACTCTGTTCAGCGTCATCCATATCAATATTTGTACCATTGTTGGAGTTATCTTGAACACGTTCGTCAATGTTGCTACTACTACTATTAGAACTTCCATCCCCTGGTTCCGAGTCGGTATTTCGTATGGATAAAGACGAAAGTCTTAGATTGAATTTATTCCTATCATCCATCGTTACCACCTTGATCTATATCGATGCTATTGGCCTTGCTGATGATGATAGTGATACAGCCAAGTGATATTCAAAAGATTAGACCATTCGGTTGGGTGGGGACTTACAAAATTAAATTTTATGGGTCACATCCAAATTGGGCGCGAGTTTTATTCTTTTTTTTCAGCCGCTCGTTACATTTTATTTTCTAAGCCAATAAATATGTTTATAACGTCTAATTGTTTGGTCTATGTATGTATATGTATATAATATCTAATTTCTTTCAATTGATAAGGGGACATTCACAATCAAGGATTCACCATTCATTAACTTCACCGTGATTTTAAAATAATATAATCTCGAGATAAGACAGGTTTGGAAATTAGGTACTAAAGTAAGATAATCAAATCCAGCTTGATTATGTAAAGCTTCCATACCTTTTAAATGACAATTCGATAAATCTAATTTAATTTCAAACTTCTTAGAGTAGAGACTATGATTATTGACAGTTGAAGTGGTTGAGTTGGAGATTGTTTCATGTTCCCATGGGATTGTTTTAATCAGTTTTTGTAATCCAAGACTAGTATTATCATGTCTTGAAAAAAGATCAAAATCAACAATTGATAAATTAATGTATTTCGTTTGTAATTGGGATAAGGCTCGGATATCTTTATATAATTTCGTTTCGAATTTGATTAAATCATTTCCTAAAGTTTTAATAATATGACTGATCTTAGTGACGTAGGTATTATATTGTTTCGTAACGATATTATCGAAATTATCAATCTCTTGATTTTTCGAAGATGAGATCTCACGATCTTTGAAACATAAATCATGATTGAATTCGATCGGAATAGGATACTTCTTCGATTTGATGGTGAGTACCACCAATTCCACATGTAATGATTTTATTTCTGGGAATTGAACTTTACTTGATGAACCAAGACCGCTACTACTTCCACTTCCACCAAGACTTTCAATCACATAAGATAACTCTAATGGAATGGTTATTTGTGTACTATATGTTTTAGCTGGATCTCTGAATTTGATCGGTGGGATATAATCTACCAGATATATCGTTTTAGGAGATGATAATGATAATACTCCTAAAATCTTAACATTCCCTGTTAAAGACTTCTTCTTAAACGGTAATAAATATTGATAATAATCATCATCGAATTGTTTATGATCTGATTTTTTCAATTTAACATTTTCATTTAAATAATTGATATCGGCAATTTGATATAATTGACGTAATTTATGAATATTCCCATTGGAATTCGATATACTTGGAGTTAAAGAATCTCTTGAACTTTGAGGGGTTAAATTGAATAATCCACCTCGAGATTGAGTTGAAACATTTAATAAATCTTCCGCAAAATCAACTTTCTCTTTAATTAAATCATGAAATGCCTTATAGAATAATTTTGATTCTTCATAGATTGCTTTCTTATTATAAATATCTTCATTATTAGTAGGGATGACTCTGATGGGACATACGGCATCCTTAGCAATGATATATCGATCCCGTTCTTCCATTAAATAATTATAATCATGAGATCTACCGATGATTCTCGCATCAACACTATAAGTTATCGCACTATCAATAAAAGTTAAATCTCTAATTCGAGACTCTTTATGAGCCATTAATACTGATGCTGGTAATGAATTTCTTGAAATTCCTAAACTAGGAGGTAAATCACAATGTCTTATTAATCCATGATCTTCACAAATATCATCTAATAATTTATCAGGAACTTTAAACGTGAAAAATCGTTTATACGTAACATTCGGTTGAAACAATCGTTTAACATCGATCGATAACACCGTATTATCATAAGGATCAGTCTCACCATCACACCAATCATGAGGATCACCATTATCAGTCACTAAACGATCAATATTAGCGTATGACCAAGATGCGAATAAATCTAACATATTCAAGAATTTAAACACTGACAATGGTTTTGATGTATCTAATACTCCATTATTATTATCAAGAATGGTTAACGTTCCTTCAAATACGACATATACCATATCGAAGGGGATGGGTTTATCTGATTTATTAATGATGGTGACATATCCATGAATATAATCTCCTTGTTTGAATTCTTTATCGGATATATCTATGATGGTTGGTTTTATCCCCTTTTGACAAATTTTCTCAGTAACGGTTATATTTATATCTAAATCTGCCGTTGGACTATTTTTTAATTTGGAAATATTGGATAATTTATGGACATTAGCAAGGATGGTGTTTTCCCAAATCTCAGCTGAATCTTGATTGAAAGTTGATTCGTCATTTGGATCAATTGGATGTTGATGATGATGATTTTGATATTCTGATTCTTCGGGTATGGACGGGAATGGGAAATGATCAACACTATTATTAGATGATTCAGTGGGGGAGATTAAATCTGATACTGATAGTATAGTTGGTGTAGCTGAAGTTACCGGAGTCATTTCATACATAGGAGGTTCGACATTAAAATTTTCATCGGTTAAAGTTAAATTTTTAGATACAGTTGATTGAAACATATGATATGAAGGTAAGATATTATTAATTAAATCATCTTCCTTTTCAGATATAGGAGGAGGAGGAGAAGATGGATGGGAATAACTTGTAGGTGGTGGATATGCTGAGGGTGATAAAGGAGGCCTTGGGTATTGAGAACTATGATAAGTTAATGAAGAAGCTGATTGAGCTCGTGGTAAAGGATTTGGTTGATACATGGGAGCATCATCATTATGATCAGAAGGATTATTATCGTTCAACTTTGAAGATGAATTAGTAGTATTATTCATGGTTGACGATATATCATATACTAATTACCATTTTCTATAAAACGAATGAATATAATATCAGTTGATAAAATTGATATTTTGAATATATGCCAAGTAGTTGAATTACGTTGTACAAATTAATTACTATAGACAAAAAGAGGTGATGGGTCAATAAAATTTTTTTTACGGCAATACTGAATTATGTGCAGGACTAAAGGCCAGCCGTAACATTATGTATAATAACAAGTATAAATATGTTTAAAAAATTGTAGGTTATTAAAGTTAACAACGAGTTAATCTATTGTAATGGTAGATGACAATCAATAATTGTTTATTTAAATGGTGTATTATATTATTAAATATGATTATAATTGATAATATGATATGTTAGTACTGCGGCGTGGATCCTTTATCTAAAATGCTTTAAGTATACACTGTGGATATAATATAAAAGCCATAGTCCATAGTTTATGATCATATTGATTGATACTAATTTGTGATATATAGTATATATGTGGTATGATATAATAATATAGACTATAGTTAATATAATAAATATATAAAAAAGTATGGGGTAATATCGAATTACACTATATAATTTAAAGCTGTTGTTGTTGTTGTCACAAGAGAACAATCAGACAAAATAGATAAGAAAGAAAGAAAGAGAAAGAAAGAAAGATAAGAAATCAGACAGACAGACAGACAAAAAAAATAACAGACAGATTTTAATTTCCTGTCAGACCAAAAAAAAAGACGACAACATTTTAAAGTATCCACAGTTTTCAGTTACATCATTACAAAGCAGCAACTACTACAACGCAACTTTACACAGTTTAAATAGTATACAGTCCACAGTATAGTTTAAACTACTATTCATTTATCAATTTTTCAGATCTATCTATCAACAGATCAATTATCCTATTCTATGTCATACCTTTACTGATCTAACATGTCTCAGGAAAAGTCCTTATCATCTCCATCATCAATTTCACCTAGATCAATTAGATCATCCTTTAAAATCATCTCCACAGTATCAATCCTTGCATTAGTAATATTTCAACTTTATCACTTCAAATCGTCAACACGTCCATTCAATGATATTTTTACTCAATTAACTTCCATCAATGGTAGACAAGATCCTTATCTATTATTCCAATCGATCCATACTACTGAAGATCCCTTATATGATAGAATCGGTGTCCCCACTCTAAATCCATCATCTGAACATTTGAAAGTTGGATCAAAAGCAATGGTTGCAAGTGATATCCCCGTCTGTTCAACCATGGGGATATCAATTCTTTTGAAAGGTGGTAATGCAGCTGATGCAGCAGTAACAGTCGCATTATGTATTGGAAGTATTAATTCTCATTCTTCTGGGATTGGTGGTGGTGGATATATCGTTAGTAAACATGGGGATGATTATATTAGTATTGATGCCAGAGAAATGGCTCCTAAACATGCTTTTAAAGATATGTATGATAAATATCCAATCTTAAGTAAAGTGGGTGGTTTAGCCGTTGCTGTTCCTGGTGAATTACATGGATTATATAAATTATTCGATAATCATGGTCTGAAAAATCTTACTTGGAAACAATTGATCGAACCAGTTATAACTTTGAATGAACAAGGTTTTGTATGTTCAAAAGTATTTGAAAATGTGGTGATTAAAGAAGAAGAATTAGTTTTAAATCGTATTCCTGCTTTAAAGAAATGTTGGGATTTCATCTATAAAGATGAAGAATGTACCACCTTAGTTGAACAAGGTGATATTATTGCTCGTCCAAATTATGCTCGTACTTTAGAATTGATTGCTAATAATGGTTCTTCTGCTATATTTTATGATCCCAACGGACCTATAGTTCAATCTTTGATACCTATTATTCATCAATTTGGAGGGATTATCGAAGCTGAAGATTTCGCAAGGTATGATGCTGTGGTTGAACGCCCTATAAGTACTGAGTTCTCCTTGAATGGGAAGGATAATTATACATTATTCACTTCAAATGGAGCTTCCAGTGGATTAGCCTTAGTGGCAGGACTTAAATTCTTTGAACTGGTAATTAATAAAGAAAAGGTTGAAGATGATTTATTATATAATCATAAATTAATTGAAAGTTTTAAATGGTTAGGTAGTATTCGAAGTGAATTTGGAGATGTTAATAAAACATATGCTCAGTCTTTAATTGATAAATATACTGATACAACTTGGATTGAAGAAGTTTTACAACAAGGAGGTTATTCTGATTCTCAAACTTTCAATTATACTCATTATCAACCAAAATATGATCTTGTTAATAATCAAGGTACATCCCATTTCAGTATTTTAGATGAAGATAATAATGCCGTAAGTATGACTACAACAGTTAATCTTTTATTTGGATCATTAGTATATGATTCACATACAGGGATTATACTTAATAATGAAATGGATGATTTTAGTCAACCCAATATATCAAATGCATTTAATTTAACCCCTTCGATATTTAATTTCATTGATAGTTATAAACGACCATTAAGTTCTACTAGTCCCACCATAATCATCAATTCTACATCTCATACCCCCGATTTCTTAATTGGAGCTGCGGGTGGATCCCGTATCACTACCGCAATCTTACAAGCTATAATCAGAGTATATTATCAAAAGTTGAATCTATTAGATACGATCAGTTTTCCAAGGATTCATCATCAATTGATTCCTGAATTCATCATGATTGAGAATTTAACCATGTATGGAGAAGAATTCACTAATCTGATAGTTGAAAAGATGAAATCTTTAGGTCATGAATTTTATATAAGTGGTGCAGTAACTGCTATGAATGGTATAAAACGAAATATTGAAACTGGATTGATTGAAGGAGTATCTGATTATTGGCGGAAAAGAGGTAAGGCTGATGGATATTAGAAGGAGAAGTATGCTCTTACAAGAATATAGGATAGATTAAAAATTTATAGATAAAGACGATAACAATTAAGATTAGATAGTGTAATAAATGACACCATAATTTATTTTTTTTTTTTTTTTTCAGTACAAGCGGTTGTACAAAAAGCGATTTGAACCTTAACGCCTTTGATCCGGATTATTGATAATAATTATGATATGTGGTTAACCTAGGATACTTGTATCCGTTATCGAGACATTGTAATTGAGTTAAGAACCATAATGAAACACATATAAAACAATTGACTTATAGAAGGTTTCTTAAGTTAGATAAAGTCATCACTTCAAATTGGACTTGATTTGGTCTAGTCTTAAATTTGAATTTGTCTTGATTTGATTTGTCTTGCCCTATCCTGTCTTATTTTGACCTGTCCTGTCTTGTTTAATTCAATTTTAAGGTGGTACAAAAATAAAATAAAATACTTAATTTGAATGATCTTAAAATAAAATTTGTGGGGGATCCTTTGCCCCACTCATCCATGGAAACACTAAAAACAATTAAAAAATTGTCTGATTTAATTACGGTCAGACAAATAAATATTTCGGAGTTCAAGAAAAAGAAATTAATACATAAAAATTTCTCGGAGTTTTGTTCATACTGTAATTTACTGATGTCCTTCTGCGTAACCGTTCTTTTTTTTTCTCTCCCTTGTTCCACTCACTCATTTTTTCCCACTGTACCCGCTAAATCTTCTGTAAGTTTGCTCCTTGTTTTGCCCCAGATTTTAATTTTTTTTTTCTCACTCCCTAAATACTTAAATTTAATTGGCTAAATTAAACTCCATTAAAAAAAACATTATGATCTTTGCCCCACAAAATAACAGTTACATAGTTACATAGTAATAGTTAAAAAATGCTTAGCTACCACAACCTATTCCGGAGTTTTTTTGAAATTTTTAATTCATTCAATATCAAATTCAACTTTCCTATTTAAATAATCTCATATCCTTGTTCTAGGAATATTTGGTGTATTTCACTATATACATTTACCTATTCTTACTTACTTACTCACGCTTTGCTTTTAATTTTAACTACTTATAAAAGTTAGACCCTTTAGTTTGTTGTTATACTTGTATACTCCTTACATCTTCTATTAGACTATTATTTCATTCACTTCAAACCTCCATACACACAGACATAACTATCTATCATGACAACTTATTCTCATCAAGGTGAGTTGCAAAAATTACCTATACCAGACTTAAATGAAACTTTAGCCAACTATTTAAAAGTTTTAAAACCTTTACAAACTGATATCGAACATCAAAGAACCATTCATGCTGTGGAAACTTTTCTTAAAAATGGAACAGGGAAATATCTCGATGAAGAATTAAGAAACTTCTCCAAGACTAGAAATAGTTATATTGAACAATTTTGGTATGATTCTTATTTAAATTATGATTCTCCAGTGGTATTGAATTTAAATCCTTTCTTCTTATTAGAAGATGATCCCTTCAATAATGATAATCATCATACTGATCCTCAAGTTAAAAGAGCAACCTCATTAACATTATCCTCCCTTAAATTCATTCAAGCTTTAAAAAATGAACAATTATCACCCGACGTCTTAAAAAATGGTCAACCTCTTTGTATGTATCAATATTCAAAATTATTTGGGGCATCAAGAATCCCAACTCATAATGGTTGTATCATGCAAACCGATGCTAATTCAAATCATATTGTCGTATTATCAAAATCTCAATTTTATTGGTTTGATGTATTGGATCTGCAAAATAATTTAATCCTTTCTGAACTGGATTTATCCATTAATTTCACTTCTATAATTCATGATTCTTTAACTACTGATGCATCTGATATTGCAAAATCTTCATTTGGAGTCTTGACTACTGAAAATAGAAGAATTTGGGCAGGAATTAGAAATACTCAAATTTCAAATAATCAAACTAATAATGAAATCTTATCCATCATTGATTCAGCTTTATTCATCTTATGTCTTGATGATATTGAGATTAATGATTTATCTTTATTATCCAAAAATATGCTTTGTGGTTTATCAATCTTAGATAAAGGTATTCAAGTTGGTACTTGTACTAACAGATGGTATGATAAATTACAAATCATCATTACAAAAAATGGTAAAGCCGGAATCAATTTTGAACATACTGGTGTAGATGGACATACCGTTTTAAGATTCGTCAGTGATATTTATACTGATTCAATTCTTTCCTTTGCAAAATCAATCAATACAAATTCTCCATCACTTTGGAAAGACACTAATAATAATCCTGATAGACCAATCTCACCATCAGAAGAACCATTAATCACAGTTCCAAGAAAATTAGAATGGGAATTGACATCTGATTTATCATTAGCATTAAGATTTGGTGAAACAAGATTATCTGATTTAATCAATCAAAATGAATTCAAACATCTTGAATTCAAAAACTACGGTTCAACCCAAATTAAAAAAATGAAATTCAGTCCCGATGCTTTCGTCCAAATGGCATTCCAAGTCACTTATTACGCCTTGTATGGGAAAGTCGAATGTACTTATGAACCAGCCATGACTAAACAATTCTTCCATGGTAGAACTGAAGCTATTAGAACTGTAAGTTCTGAATCGAATTTATTCGTGAGAAAATTCTTTGATTCTTCCGTATCTAATGAAGATAAATTAACGTACTTGGCTAATGCTTGTAATCAACATAGTCAACAAACCAAACGTTGTTCAGTTGGGAAGGGGGTTGATAGACATCTTTATGCTTTGTTCTGTATTTGGAAAAGATATGTTGATTCTCATGATGATGATGATGATGAACATATCGAAGCTACTGAAATGAATACCAGATCGTCGATTTCAACCTTAGTGGAAGATGATGATACTAGTTCTTCCGATAACACTATAGTTAATAGTTCATCCAATGGTAAAAGATCATCATCCTCGTCAGTATCAACCGCATTGAAACAATTACCTTCTGTTTTTGCTGATTCAGGATGGGATAAATTAAACAATACCGTCATTTCTACTTCTAATTGTGGTAATCCTGCTTTAAGATTATTCGGTTTCGGTCCTGTATCTGCTAATGGGTTTGGTATTGGATATATTATTAAAGATGATTCAATCTCAATCTGTGCAAGTTCCAAACATCGTCAAACACAAAGATTCTTAGTCACTTTAGAATCATATTTCAATGAAATCCAACAAATTTGGAAACAAGTTAATATCAAGAAAAAAGCTGCTAAAGTAGCCAATGACGCCGCCGCAGTAGCCATCACTAAAGCAACTGTTACCACCGCTACTTCCACCACTATGGAAATCTCTACATCTTCATTACAACAACCAAAACCTCAATCTAATTTATCTACTCTTTTAGGGGGGTACGGTTATTTCGATATGGGTGAAGATGATATTAAATCAAGAGGTACTTCTCCTGAACCTCCTTTCTTGAATAGAAATAATTCAGGTTTCTCCATAAGAGAAATCGGTAAGAAATTAAGATTATCTGAATATTAATCTATCTATGTTTATGTCTACTATTTATTTTTTAACGTCATGACTATTTATTAAGTGGTTTGATACCCTTGCCAACCCTTTATTTATTTATTTTATTTATTACTACTTATTATTTTTATCTATTTATTCGAGTTATTTATTTCACTTATTTATATACATAATATACATTATAACAACATGAACTTCTAATATATAACGTAACTTATTATTAATTATCAAACCATATAAAAAGCTTCTATAAAAAGACAACTATTTACTTTTATTTTTCATTATATCCCAAAACTACCTTCGATAAACGCAGCTCTTAAACTGGCTTTATTATTTCCTTTATTTTTATTAAATTTAGATGCAGAGGGTATACCCATCATCATAGCATTATTCCGGGCTTGGGGTGGTGGACCACTTGGATTCCTACTACCTGCAGCAGCATTAGGATCGTATTGTTGTGGTGGTGGGTAATATGGTTGGGGTGGATATCCTTGAGGTGGATACCCTTGTGGTGGTGGTCTTGAGGCTGGCGGATAACCTTGTGGTGGGTAACCTTGTGGAGGAGGAGCATAACCATGAGGTGGATGAGGAGCATATCCTTGTGGAGGATAGCCTTGTGGTGCTGGTGCTGGAGGGTATCCATGAGCTGGTGGAGGGTATCCCTGAGGGGGATAACCTTGCGCTGGTGCAGGTGGATATCCTTGTGGTGGATAACTTTGAGGATGATAACCCTGAGGTCCTGGTGCAGGTGGATATGATGATTGAGGAGGATATCCTTTTGGAGCATGTCCTTGTGGTGCTGGTGCTGGATAGCCCTGTGTCTGAGGTGCTGGTGGTTGAGAAGTACCAGGTTTAGGATAAGGACCACCATTGTTAACTGGACGTGGTGGGGATCTACCTTGTGGTCTAGCAGGTAATGGAATTCCATTGGCGTTTGGACCTAATGCATTTGAAGTAGGTTGTTGATGTGGTGGTGATACCTGTCTTTGTTGTTGTGCTGCTTCAGGCGGTGGTGGTGGTAAACTAGTAGGATCATCTCTCTTACGAGTTGGAGAAACCGATTTATTATTAGGAGATCTCTGTCTTTGTTGATATTCAGGTGATTGAAATCTACCAGGACTTTGATTTGGTCTAGACGATCTACGTTCACGAGGTGGAGTTAAAGATTGTCTATTTGGATTCCTTGGTGGAGGTGGTGACGCTGGTTCATTATATGATGTTGGAACTGGTAAACTTAGATGCGATCCATTATTCGGGGCAGTGGTAAATGATGGAACGGATGAACCACTATCTGTTGCTGGGGCGTAATGATTTTGACCTTGCGAATATGATACATTTGGATTAGAAGTATTATAACCAGCACTTCCTCTGTAAACATTTCGTGGTGGTGGTTCATCAATTTCATTAACTTGAGGTTGTGGTATTTCATGATGACTAGGTGACACTTGTCTTTGTTGAATAGGTTCATTGACTTCATAAGGTTCAGGAATTGGTTGTGATTCTTGTGATTGCTCTTCCTCGGGTAATGGAGTTCTTTCCTTATTAGGCGATACTGATCTTGAACTTCTCTTCTTCTTGGTTTTCTTCTTCTTCTTCTTTTCACCTGATTCAGTAGATCCAGTAGATTCAGTAGGAGATGTTGGAGGTTGGCCAAAGAATGGTGGAGGTGGCATACCAGGTATAGGACCAGGCATCATACCAGGAGGGAAGAATCCGAATTGATTTGCAGATGGGAATCCTGCTTCTGCTGCTGCGGCAGCGGCGGCAGCCATAGCTCTAGCTTGTTCTTTCTCTTTCTTTTTCTTTTCCTTCTCTTGTTTCTTCTTTTTCTTTTCTTCTTTCAATCTCTTTGCTTCTTCAGGATCAACTTCTTGAGCTTTCTTCACTCCATCATCACTTATAGGAGACTGTAATTGTGCTTGTCTAGCTTTATGAACATCATCAGTTTCAATTGGAATATTATCTCTAGGAAGAACAACTTGACTTGATGATCTACGATTTTCAATTTGTTGTTCATACAAGGCATAATCTTGATATGGATCTTGATTTTCAAATTGATTATCATAAAAATCAGTTCTTTCAGAAGGTGGAGTAGGTGGTAAATCTCGTTGAGCGTTATTTGGTTGAGGTGGTATAAGGGGTAATTCATGATCATTATTTCTTAATTTTAAATTTTGTAATGGTGGAGGTCTTCTTCTTTCCTCTCTTCTGGCATTTCTTGGAGGTGGGCTTGGATCAACAATTTGAGCTTTTTCTTCAAAATCATCACCTAAATCTTTAAAATCAAGATATTCTTGATATTGTCTATATTCATCTCCTTCACCTCCATCATCTACATTAAATTCTCCAAGATCAAGTTTATAATCTTCATCTGTGAAATTAATATTTGGTAAAGGTCCACTTGCTTCTTCAAGTTCATTAGGTAAGGGAGGTAATGGCATTTCTTTAGTTTTATAACTTTCATTAGAAGGCACTCTTTTATGAGGCATGATATGATTAATTTCAGAATCTGTTAAATCAAAATGTTCAAGGTATTGTTTTGAATCCATGGTGGTTTCAGTTAAGATAATCCATTTTTGAAATCCTTTAAATTGAGCTTCTATAACAATTGAACGGCCGAAAAGATGTTTGAATTGGGAGATTTGATCCGATCCTAATGTAGATAACCATGTCCAAATATAATAATCTTGGATAGTAACGTCATTAACGGCTATTTGAGAAAATAATGGTATATCTTTATCCACACTAACAGTATTTCTGGTCCAACCAGGGTATAAGGCATATTTTGAATCGATCGGTTCTTCAGTTAATCTATTTAAAACACGACGAGATTCATCTGTTAAAGTTTCCACGATTTCTTTAGTGGATCCTTTTTGGAACACATTTTTAAGAATAGTGAAATTCTCCATTGAATGGAAGGAATCTTTCTTTTCAAAACTTAAACTGTGCCTTATCTTTGATATCAATTCATATGGGTTGGAAGAAGGACGAGTTGATTCTATACATACACAAGGGATAGTTATCATTGATTTCAAAGCATCATCTTCTTCTGGTGGAGGATAAGTATTAGTGATAAGTAATGATTGTAAAGTCTTGGGTAATTTAAGAGTTTCGGAATCTGATTCTGGTAACATGGCTCTTAAAAATGATAATAATAAATGAAATAAAGCATTTGAAGAAGGCTTCCAAGATTCTAAACCTTGACTAAAATTGAATTCCTTATCGACAGTAGCATCATAAAATGGAGATTTAATTAACTTTGACATCGGATTGAAAGCCCATATAGATGCCATCTTTGTAATTTTTCTACCACTTAAGTAATTATATTGAGAATTAGAAGTTATACTGATTAATAAGTCAAGGAAATCATATACTATAGATGCATGCGCCGGAGAAGAAAGACATTTGGGCATGATTGATAAAAAGGCATTCTTAGGACATCCAGCTTCTTGTTCACGTCTTTTGAATTCAAGATAAACATCCCAACCTATGATTTCATTATTGGGTAATCTTGTCCAAAGATATTTCAAAGCGCAGATCAATGTGAAATCATCAGTTGATTTCACAATTCTCATAGCTTTTGATTCATCATCATTTTCTATATCGATTAGTTCACCATTTGGATATACCTTTGATAAGAATAGTTCGAGGTTCTCATCATTGATCTTGGATCGGAATGGGAGGAAGATATGAGGAGTCTTTGTACCTCCTCTATTCTTTAATTCGATCGTTATAAGATGTAGTATTGCTTTTAATTTCTTCTTTGAGAATTGATCAGGTTTGATGATACCTGAAGTTAGATTATATATGATATCATTATTGATTTGATCGGGTAGTTTGGGAAGATCAAACCTATCAGGGAGAGGTTTTGATTTCGACATATTGTTATGGTAGTTTTGTTGTTGTTGTTATAGTTTGGATGTAACTATTGATTCATCTGGCGAAAAATTGCAACAATTTGATTTGTGGTCTGACGTGATCGGTGAGATTTGTTTGTAATGAATAAATGAAGTGTTTGACACGGTTTAACAAGGTTCAATACACGTAACTACACAGATATAAGTCCCTTCTCTTCCAACTTCAACTCAAACACGAATTGATGATTGTTTTAATCTGTTTAAAATTTTTCTTTGTGTGATATGATATTGTTTATGGGTGGTGGTGGTACCTTTTTATTTTTTTTATTTTGTGTTTACATTTTAATTGAAAACACTGGTCCTGTATATAAATAATAATGAATGGGAACGACATTTAAGAGGCGAAGTGAGACATTATCGGAGTATGTCGTGTTTTTTTACTGCGGATCAGAATTAAGTGTAGTACGATATAATTAATATGATAATAAATATATTTGCAACATTCTATAATAAGGGATTTGGTATAAGACACAAAACATATTATTACTCTTAATAATAATATATCGAAAGGAGAAGAATAAAAAGAAGAAAAGAAGTAAAGAAAACAAAACTAACAACAAAGCAACAGTAAATCAATACGTAAATGGTATACAGACACCAGAA
Source organism: Scheffersomyces coipomensis (assembly GCF_036884675.1). Classification (NCBI taxonomy): domain Eukaryota; kingdom Fungi; phylum Ascomycota; class Pichiomycetes; order Serinales; family Debaryomycetaceae; genus Scheffersomyces; species Scheffersomyces coipomensis. The sequence continues at coordinate 2,550,431 of NW_027042892.1, read as the reverse complement.
ATCAAACAGACAAAAAGAAAAGAAAAGAAAAGAAAAGGATAAATGTAAAAGTCAAAATCAGAAGTAAAAAATGGTTTGGTTTCATAAGTTTATTCTAAACATTCAAGCCATTATAATGAGCAGCAGCAGCAGCAGCAGCTTGATGATGTTGTAATGTCATATCAGTCATACTATTGACTGGCCTAAGATTATTATAATTAGGTGGTTCAAGTTGAGATTGTCCTTGTGGTGGTGGTGGTCCTTGGGATAAAATTTGTGCTCCGCCTCGTACTTTAATCCCTGGATTAAGACTTTGTAAGTTGGTCATACTATTCACTAATCTTACTTCGCCATTTCCTGATGATGGTAAACTTATAGGATTTGAATTAGTACTATTAGGATCATAATGTTGACCTCCATTTTCGGGAGTTTCACTTGCACTAGAAAGTAATTGGGGTGGTTGTTGTTGAGTTGGAGCTTGAGGATGATCGACATAACCTTGAGCAATTTGATGGACATGAGGTGGTAAAACAGGATGATTAATTGATGGGACTTGATGGACTATATTAGTTTGTGGTGGTGGTGGTGGTTGAGGGATATTTAAAGTAGTGGGGATAGTTGATGGCATGGATGAAACATTAGTTTGAGCTGATGCACTCACTTGAGTTATATAATTTGCTTGTTGAATAATATTATTTAAATTATTAATACCTCCCACTGATGAAGCTAATAATGAACAATCTTTATGACCGACAATTATTCCTTTTAAATTTATAACTTGATCTCTTAATTGATTCACTTGTAATGATAATTCACGATATCCTGTAGAATAAAATGCTAATTCATCTTCCATCTTTTGAATTAATTGCTTCTTACGTTGACGACATTTAGAAGCAGCAACTCTATTTCTTTCAAGGAAATTCTTACGTTTATCTAATCCTGGTTCTCCACTATTATCATCTTGTGACATGTCAGATGCATTCATGTCGTTCTGTTCTTCAGCTTTAACCTTTTGAGCTTCTTTCTTGGTTGATTTCCTACCTCTTGTAGCACCAGTGTTGGCATTAGAAGTTTTGGTATTGGCATTTGTTACATTTTCTAATTTAGCTTTCTTAGAAGTAGGAGCATCATCCTTTCCTTTTCTCTTTCTGCTGGTGGTTGTAGCGGTCGAGGCTGAAGTATCCTTTGATTCAGTAGGTTCTTCAATTTCCAAAGTTGAAGGAAGAACATTAGCAGGTTTAGCCACACTATGATCTTGATTATCATTAGTTATAATGGGCACTCCATTTTGAGCAATATTTTGTTGTTGTTGTTGTTGAGCTTGAGGTTGAGGATTTAAAATAGGAAGGTTTGGAGTGGTACCCATATTAGAAGTATTAGCCATACCTAATAAACTCGATAATCCAGGAGTCATAGGACTATTTAATAATGCAGATGGAGTAGTTAACCCTGGAATCAATTGATTATTGAATGAAAATTGATGAGTTAAACCACCAGGGGTTAATCCTGACCTTATATTTGATTCGTTCGGAGTTAATCCTGTTTTTCTTAAAGTATTTAAAAATTGATTAAAGTTCGAATTTGAATTCATAGGATGTCCTAAACCTGGATTAGCTCCATTAGAAGGATTTGAAGAAGGATTATTACCGTTGGGATTATTATGATTATTGGTGGCTGATAATAAACTATTCCATAAATTTGTAGTAGGAGTACCTGGATTTGAGATTGCTCCTGAGGTATTAGCATTGGGAGATAATCCCAAGGGAGGTAATCTTCTTCCACCTGGAGTGAATAATGGAGGTGTTATACCAGGTAATTTACCATTAGATTGATGATTCACACTTGAAATATTAGGGATATGTAAATCTGGTTTTTGATGATTTTGATGATTAGTAAGACTATTATTATTATTATTATTATTATTAGCACTGGTTGAAACGCTAGAAGTTATCGATGCAGTGGTTTCCGAATGAGCTGAAGTAGTTGAGTTTGCTGTGTTATTAATAGATTTGATACCTCCTGGTCCAGTGGTACCACCTAATTTACCCACATTGGCATCATTTAATTGAACAATGGGGATGGATTGATTGGAAGAATCCTTACTAGCAAATGATCTTTCAAAGGGATTTGGTTCTAAATCAAACGTTGTCTTTATCTAGATAATGATAGTTAGTATATCCTATATTGCTGAAATAATTATGGTTGCTATAATAGTTTGTTGATGAATGGTTTCAATATTTACATTTATTTGTGTTGAACATGACGTAATTTAGCTTTGTCTAAAACAAAATGGGGTATTTCAAGATTTCAAACCAAAACATGTAAATCAACTTCATCAACAGTATCATAACAATCCACTTTATCAAGTCTTACTTACTTCTCCCGACATGATTGATGCCATATATTAAATAGAAAAAGCACTATCTAAAAGAGTTTGATGATAGTTTTAAAATTAAATGATTTAATCATTTACAACAAAACAAAAAAAAAGTTGATGTAATAAAAAAATTCAGGGAAAAAAAAGAAACGAAGTTAAAATGTCGTGCCATGTCTGAAATTTCAGACACAATGTCGTAACATTTCTCGTAAACCGAAAACTGTGGAATTAATTCATTATACAAATATAATACTACTATTTATGCTTTCGTTTATTTGTTTCACAAACTATAAAATCGTATGTATATAGATATAAATAATAATCACAAGTATACAAAATAAATCTCTATCAACCCTAATTAATATCTTGAATAATCTTATTCAATTTGGCTCGTTGTTCTTCTTTACTCTCTTCTTTAGCTAATTGAGGATTCTTCTTAATCACTTCTTCAGCTTCCTTTTCAACCGATTTATCAACCGGTTGAGCTGGAGGTGGTTTTTGTTTATTCACAGGTGGAGCGGCTTTTTGCACTTGCTCTATTTGTTGGATTTTTTGACCTTGAGCTTGAGCATCCGCTTGAGCTTGTTGAATAATCTTGGGATCAACTTTCTTAACTTGATCTTTATTCGAAGCTGGTGGTGGTGGAGCTGCTACTGCATCGGCAGCATTGGCGGCAGCGGCTGGCCTTTGTGGTTCTTTATCTTCAATAAATCTTCTCCATCCTGTCTTTAAATTATCATTCAAATCAAATCTTGGGAATGGATGAGCTTCAGTATTAAACACATATTTATCTAATGGAATCTTATTAGTATCATCAAATAATAAATATAAATATTTCAAAGTTTCAGCCCACCAGAATGATTCCACATTATCAGCTTTTGGAGGTGGAATGATAGTAACATCATCTAAACAAGTATATGAAACTTCACCTTTAGAATTTGTAATCTTAGAATGAGCAATAAAACTTTGTAAGATTTCATAACCCCAAACTCTATATTTGTCATCCTTGGTTAATCTATACAAGATAAATAATGATTCAACTGTTTCTGGTCTTTGTAAATTATGTCTATCTAATTGACGGATTGAAAAATCATGTTCTTCATTTGAATCAGTATTGAACACAGCAATTTCAGGTGATAATCCAGTTTTAACATTAGCATACATTTTATAACAAGTTTTAGTTAATTCAGCTCCTAATTTAAAATCATCAGCTTTATCAGAATTCCAATCAGGTGATAATTTAGCTTCTTCTAAAGTTAAACCATTAGTAGCACCAAGAGCTAATAATCCACCATAGAAACAAACTAAATGATCCATCTTAGTAGATAATGATCCACCAATACCTCTTTCTAATTCTCCAATAAAAGTTAAACCATTTGGTTTTGATTTACGGACTAAATGTTTTTTAACTCCTTCCACTGATTCATGATATAAATCCCAATAAATTGGTTCTTGTTCATTGGTTTGTAAATATTGTTTTAATAAATATTCATAATATGAATCACCTCTTGATCCTAATCTAATTAACAGACCTTGGAATTTACCAGTATCAGGATTAACATAGATTGGAACTAATCCATCTTCAGCTTTATTAGCTTCTAAAACTTGCATAACTTTTTCAACTCGTTTCCAATATAATGATTCACCAGTTAAATGAGCTAAATATTTAAATTCTAATTGTAAAGTTGCAACTTCAGCAGTTGATGAAGCACCAGCATCAACATGATTTTTAATTCCTTTCCCTGATTCTAAATTAACTGAACTATATGGAATACCAGTTTGAGTATTAAATGATCCTTCTAATGCATTAGCTAAATCAACGGCTTTATCTAAATAAACATCATCATTAGATAAATGGAAAGCAGATAATAATCCACCTAACATTCTAATTGTGGTTTCAAATACATTAACATTATAATTAAATCTATAATCCAAATCATTTTTGATCCATTTTTTAGCTCTTTGAACTTCTTCTTTTGCATCCATTATCATTAAAGTATCTAATGAATCAACAATCATCCATCCCAATGGTTTTTGACCCATATTTTTCCCCTTTTGTTTAATGGGTTGATAAGTATCATAACCCCAACCATATTTTTCATAAGTATGCCAACTTTCTAACATTACATCTTTAACTTCTTGTTGAGCAACTTTCCAATCTATATTGGAAGTATTTGATGATGATGATGATAATGAATATGAAGAATTTGAAATGACATAGGAATAGATGATGTATACCCCTAAAGCACCTATAAGCCCTTTGAAGAACATGATGATTCGTTTTGATGATTTACTACGAGGATTATTTAGATTAATAAAACTTGAAGGAGGTTTATCTTTATAATATAATGGTAAAGATGAAGGTTGAGTTGATTTTGCTTTCCAATTTTTATTATTATTATTTATATGATGAACTCCACCTACACCTATCCCACCACCTTGATTAAATGGAAATGACATTGATTGATATTGAGTAAGTGTAAGAATGTATCGATGTTGATTTAATGATTTAAGAAAGAGAGCGTTGAATAGAAATTTTAGAGGACGTGTTCTATTACCAAATTAAAATAATCCTATTTTTTAAAGGCTTTGAAAGGTGATTTATGAATGATCAATTGAATTGAATGGTTTCAATAGATATGATATAGTGATGATGGATAAGAAACACGTATAATCTTGAATAGTTAAAAGAAATCAATGTAAATGATTTAACCATCCCATTCAAGAAGTTACAGCATTTTACCAAAAAAATTATATTTTCCGGTGTTTAAAAAATAAATTTTGTAACAGCACTGTGTGTGTAATATCGTCTACAATTACTATCAAACGGTTATGAACAAAGAAGTCAAGGCCAAGATATTTCTTCAAACTGTATGATAGTTTTCTTTGGTCTACTTCATTTGTAAAGTCTAGAAAAATATTCACAATTAAACTATACGATTAAAGTTGATATTATGATGTTTGCATGTATGATTGGAAGCAATTATAATTATCAAATATTAAAAGATAAGTTTACGCGTTCAATGAAGTTATTGAAGCAATTAAGATTTCGAATTAATTGAATGTAGCAAGTCCCATCATCTACTCTTACACATTCCATTTTACAACTTAGTACTCTATTTAGACGATATAAATAAATTCCTGTTTTTTTTGTCGAAAACGTCACATGACTTTGTCGAAAATGTTCTCATGACAAGAATTAAATTTATGACATAAATCATTTCTTTTTGTTAAGAAATCGTTTAGCCGACCGTAACAACCGATATCAATCAAAAAAAAAAATATTCTTATTTTCAACTGTAATTGCAACGTCTTTTAAATTCTATTATAGAATTGGCTTAAATAGTAATGAATAAATCTGTGAATGACGTCTCTATGGTTAAAGATTATGAACTTATTCATTCAAATTGAATCATTCAAATGCAAAAGCAAAAAGTAAATAATGACCTTAAATTAATCTGTATAATCTCCCCCAGGTCATGGTTTAATTATATCATTTGACCTAATTTTTAACTATTTTTATGAGCTAATTTCCCATTTTATACCTCAATTCAGACTTATGTCCATGATTATGATCAGCCATACCTATACCAAATCAAGATATTGAAAGTATCAAGCAGCCTTTCCCTTCGATTCTGTTCGGCTTAACCGATTCAGACTTTTAACCGTTTTGTGCTTACTTTAGAACAGTGTTGGCTTTGCAAATATTTGTCTGGGGTCATCATACATCATGATTAGATTAATTGTATATAAATTATCATACATAAGAATTATATCAATTCAACTTTTTCACTTTATAAATACAATTCAATATTCATATCCACGACGGATTTAACTGGTTTATAATTGCAAATAGTTAAAATACTAGTTAGTGCTATTTCCATCAAATTAGCGCCTTTTTTAAACCGCTAAAAAAAATTTTAGACACCAGACAGACAAAAATCAGACAGACAAAAAATCAGAAGCAACAGACACTAAAAAAATAAAGAAAAAGAGAGAGGAACGGCGGACAGCGGCACTAGCACCATCTTAGCAGCAACATCAAACAGTAGCCAGTCAATAGCAGTATCAAGGTCAAGAATCACCCTGTCAATCACTAGATATCATCAATCTGACACTATTCCAGGTAAACCGATACACTGATACGAAAAAGATTTAAAACCAAACAAGGATTGATTAGTTGAATTATGACAGAATTAAGATCTCCATCCATGATTCCGTCAACCGATTTATCACCTATATCGTCATCTGAATCAACACCAAATAATTCAAGTCAACCACTATCATCATCAGGGATCCCAGTACCTCATCATTCATCATCTTCATTGTCGTCTTCATCATCCATGACTTCCAATAAAAAGAAATCAACTAGAAGATCTGTAGCTTGTAAAAGTTGTCATAGTTTGAAAGTTAAATGTACACCAGCTGATCCTCAAAATCCAGGTGGTACATGTATTCGATGTCAGAATGCAAATAGAAAATGTGAAATTGATTTGAATCAAACTAGAAAAAGAAGAAAAGCTTCTGATTTATTATCTTCAACTTTAAGTAAAGAGAATATAACTATAAATAGCAATGATGAAACATCTAATATTTCAACTATTACAAATACAAAAGTCAATTCGCCTACTTTTAATAATGACAATAACAATGGTACCATTTATATCCCTGGAGTAAGTGTTCCCATCAATCTGGAAGTCAATTCTGACTATGATGCTACCGCTAATAATAATAATAATAATAATGGGTCTAGTCAATCTACAACTAATTCAACAAATACTAGTCCTAAGAAAGAAGAAACATTAGCAAGTTTAAGAAAACAAATCAAATTATTAGAAGCTCAGGTGAAATCTCAACAACAAGAATTACAACATCATCATCATCATCATCAACCACAACCAATTAGACATAATACAAGTAGTGATAGCATATCTGATGCTGGATCACCTCCATTCATTTCTAAAATTGATTTAGAAAGAGAAATCAACGTACTATGTGATAATGCATCAGTATCGAAATTAACTGATTTAACCGATAATTTAAAAATCATTAATGGGAAGAGAACTCAATTATTAAATGATAATAGAGTAATAGATGTTCTTACCTTGGGTATTTTAACCCTTGAAGAAGCTGAAGAAAGATTACAAATCTATAGATCGAAAATTTATGATATTCATCAATTAATTGAAATTCCTCAACATGTTACAGCTCATGAATTAAGTAAACATCAACCATTTTTATTCAATGCTATAATGTCAATCACAAATACTGTTTATCAAAAGGAGATACCCTTAGATAAAGCTTTAAAGATTGATAATGCAGCTTTCCAAACCATTTCTACTGAAGTTATGGTGGCAGGAACTAAATCGGATGAATTAGTTAAAGCATTATTATTATTATGTATTTGGTATAATAGTCCTGAATTATTCAGACAAAGAAGATATCATTTATTAATCAGCATAGGAGTTACCATGTTGCATGATTTAGGTATTGTGGCTAAACCTTATAATAGTTTTAAAACTAGTGAAGCTGGAGTTTCAGTAACGGATAATTCAAATAATAAGAAACTGACTCCTCATTATCAAAGTCTTGTATTAATAACTTATTTCACAGCTGTTAGTATTTGTCTTATATTGAAAAGAACCATTTATGTGAAATGGACTCCATATGTCGAAGAATGTTGTTCAAGTTTGGAGAATCAACCAGAAGCAAGATGGACTGAATTAGCTTTATTTGCTAGATTAACGCATACTTTAGATAAAATTCATCATGTAGTTCATGCTCCTGAAATTGCCGAACGGAAAATCTCAACTTCACAATATATCATTCATGAATTTCAAAAGAATTTATCATTAATAAGATCGAATATTAAACCTGAAGATCATGCCACTATGGCATTTTATTATTCAGTTGAAGCTTATCTACATGAACCTTGTTTATCGAATATTTTCGTGGCGGATGCTGAACCGGATAATACAAAATTAACTGAAACTTCAGCTAAATCAATTTCAAATTGTACAAATAGTTGTTTGAATGCTTTAGATGAATTTAATCATTTAACCCCTGAACAAGTTGCTTCTATTCCATTATTTTATGGTTCAAGAATTATTTATACTGCTGGTATGTTATTAAGATTAAGATATCTTATTTTATCGTTACCATCTCATATTGAAAAGGATTTAGTTCCATATCATGCTATAAATGCCATTCAAAAAGCTAATAGATTATTAGATGAAACCAGTAAACTTCATACCGTGAATCATTTCTTAAAAAAGACAAGATTAGTCTTACAATTATTTATTCAAACTTATGCTACTCAAGTTCAAGAATTAATTAAAAAGAATGGTGAAACCCCTCAAAATTTCAAACCGATAGTAATGCCCAAGAAAGTATTGAATACTCTTGATAAATTAACGGCATTTTATCGTGCCCATCATGGTAATGCTCCCAACACTCTTATAAATGATGATATTGTTAATTCAAATCCTCCTATTGATGTATTTGGTTATGGATCAACATTCAGAAGAGATAATAAAACTAGTAATATTCGAAAATCTCAAGCAGATAATTCAACAGATCGTAGAGCTTCAAGTGTGGGTGGATCTCCTAGATCGGATAGTTTTGCAATTGATAATAATGGAAATGGTACCAATACTCATATTAATAATAATCAACCTTTTAGTCCATCACCTTTAAATCAACATTCTGGTATAAGTATTATCCCACCTTTAGTTCCAAAGAATTCTTCATTAGCAAATAATATTCCTATAACTTTACCACCCCCAAATTCACAAGCTATGATGAGTTCAGAAAGTACAAATATTCCTATAATTCCACGGAACCAAGCTGGAGTTCAATCATTTCCTTCCATGTATAATCAAATTGATAACAACGGGAACAATAATAATTTGATGGCACCTCCATTCCAAACCAATAACGTAAATCAAATGTCATATAGACAACCATCATTATCAGGAGCATTTCCAAATGTGGCTAATCTTGCTAATGCAGATCAATTAGAAAATTCATTCTTAGCTTTGAATGAAGAATTTTGGGTTGATTTATTAAGTTCTGAATCAGATAGAATCTATTTCTCAAATAATAATCATAATAATGGTCAACTGAATGATGAGGTTTTCTTTATGAGTTAGGTTTAAAAAGTCTTTATGTAGGTTCTTAGACGCTTTAATATTTATTTAATTCAATTCAATTCAATTCAATATATTTATTTATTCAGTAATAATCCATTTTGTAGAAGTTGTTGCTAAATTTTTTCAAAAATGCAACACAATTTAAAATTACCTGTATATAAAAAGTACATCGTATATAATTTTTCAACAGTAATATCTGTCTACACGTATTTATTGAATTCGTCATTAATGATCTAAAGGATGGCAGGGACAGATTCAAAGAAGCAAGTTCATGAAGATCGAGCATCGTTTGGATTGATAGATATCATACGTGTTCTTGGAGGTTTACTTCTTTTAAATGCCTTTTTTTCATGGTGGTTCACATCTTCTTCACTCTGGGGTTATGAAGGTAAATGGCTGAATTTGACTTATATCAATTTCCAATTATCACCATTCAGTCAGTATGTTAACTTGACCCTTGATGAATTGGCTATTTATGATGGAACTAATCCTAATGTTCCGATATATGTGGCAGTTAATGGGAGTGTTTTTGATGTTTCTAGTTCTCCAAAGATTTATGGTCCAAAAGGTACTTATCATAAATTAAGTGGGAAAGATAGTGCAAGAGTCTTCGTTACAGGATGTTTTCAAAAGGATGATGAGTTCACTTATGATTTACGTGGTTTAGATGAAACTGAAATAGAAAATGATATATCTCAATGGAAGCATTTCTTTGAAGATAGTGATAAATATTGGTATGTCGGTACTGTTCAACATGAGCCATTAACTGGTGAACCACCAGAACCTTGTGAACATGTAAAATTCCCAGGATATCATAATAGAGGTAATAACCACAAACATAAGCATACATGATAAGATTTAAGAATATATTTTTCCGTTAAAGAGTGTCTATATATATATTTATTTATTAGATTTATAAATTTATGATGATGAGGCAATGTCTAAACTTTTTTGTAAAACATCTAATAATTCTTCTGGATCTTCTAACCCAATACTGATTCTAATTAAATTACGATCAACTTCCCATTTAGCTACTTCATCTAATTCTTGATAATGTGCCAATATAGCATATGGACAAGCTAATGTGAAATTCGTTCCTAATGAAGGACCCTTATGTAAATTTACTGCATTAAAGAAATGAACTGCGTGATCCGGATTATGAAAAAGAAATGACATTAAACCACCATATCCTCCATTTGGAGTCTTAATAGCTTCATAATAAGGTCTGGTACTTCCAATATATGGATGATATACTTTAGAAATCAATGGACTGTCTTGTAATAATTTTACAACTTTTAATGAGGTTTGATCAATTTTTGCAGCTCTCTCAGCAAAATCTCGAGAATTTCTTTCTAACCATAATGCATCTTCAGCCCAGAATAAATCTTCATATTCTTCATCAAAGAATTGTTTAAGGGATGGATATAATGGAGACAGAGGATTTAATACAATAGAACCAGCCATTACATTTGAATCACCTGAAAATACTTTAGTTAAGGAAGATGCCACAATATCTGCAAATGGTAAGACATGAATATTTAAAAAGTTACCCACAGTTTCATCTATAACAATGGCAAACCTATATTTATCAGCAAGACTTCTAAGACGTTTTAAATCAGGAGTCTTTAATAATGGATTGGATGGACATTCACAGAATAATGCCATAATGTTGAATTCCCCACTTTCTAATTTTTCTTCTAATTCATCTAATGAATTATCATCCCCTAATCCTAAGAAATGAACTCCAGGACCGAATTTTTTAAGAATATTAAGAGTATCAACATATGGGAATCCAAAACAAACGGATTTCTTAGGTCCTTCTGTACTAATTTTTAATAATGCATGATGAGAAAAGAAAATAGATGCCATACCAGAAGGGAATAAATAAACATCAGTTTCACTAACATTCTTACCTCTACGAGCCTTTTCCATTTCTTCCTTTTGACTATGAGATTTATCAACTTTACCTGAAATTCTTCTTCTCAATGCAATCTTAGCTTCTTTAGCAAATTTTAAATCTAAAACTCTACCATATTTTTGTTCAATAAATGTATTGAATTCTTTTTCAACTTCTTCATGAGCAACCATACTTGATGATCTGAATGATGCAGAAATAGATGGTGATTTCTGTTGAATCCTTTGAGCTTGAACTTCTTGTCTTGTAGCCCCTAATTGATTATTAGAAGGTGGAGAAGGACTTCTTGTACTATCAATATTATTAAATAATGCTTTTAACACATACTCACCCATTCTTGAACTTATACCTTCACCTGAATGTTGCCAATAGTTCTTAGCTAATGGGAATTGACTAGCTGGGAAAAACACTACTCCAATAGTGGATTGTATAATGGTTGATTTTTCTTCTTCATCAGCAGGAGGTGGAGTACTTAATTGCAAAACTCTAACAAATAATCCTTCTAAATCACTCTTTGATTTTATAAACTCTCTGCATCTCTTGGCTACTTTATAAGAAGGGAAGATCATACATCTTTCGCCTTCTCTACCATATTTGGATTCGATCTTTTGCGATAATGTCTTAATCACAGCATGAATGAAAAATCTTGGATATCCGGTAATCATCTTACTTACTACCCAATCTTCTCCTTCTTCATACCCCACAGTGGCTTCCCAAGTTGGTAAAGTGACAGAGACAGCATGAGGGATGTTTGGGATTGGTAACCCTATTTCTTGAGATGGCATTCTGGTCTTTATATGAAATGTCTATCTGTATCTATCGTAATTTTAAACTATGACAAATATTTAAAGATCTCCAATCTTTTTTGTAGTGAACAAAATTTGAGTCATGGACGGTTGAAAAAAAAAAATTGCGACATCAATTTAAAGATGCTACAGATTATTAAAACAGTTTCAGTAAAAGCCTGTAGAATATATTTTTGGTATTTAAATAGAATTACAGTAACTAGATTTATCTATAAAGGAGTGGATTATATGCAAGGTATCGTTGTTAATAAAAATAGCAAATTTGTTTGTTCGAACTAGAACACTAATCATCATGTTTGATATGAGTTAGTTATTATTATTGATGAATAGTTATAGTTCTTTGGTTTTGATTTATGATCTTTATGTTTAATTTATTTTATTTTTTATGATATTGAATATGTTTTACAATATTATGATTTAATACAATTTATAGCACCTTCCTTAAGAAGCTCTATATCAGTAGCACCAACAGCTTTACCATTGGAATTACCATTTAATTTTGTTGAACCATTTGGAGTGGCTGAAGCAGTAGTAGTGATAGCAGCAGTAGCAGTAGTAGCAGAACCATTCGAAACTGGAGCTGGAGCAGCAGCAACACCACCTTTACGATTATGTTGCATATGAGATTGGACTAAATGACCAGCAGCTAAGGCTGAACAAAGAGAAAGTTCAGCAGCTAATACAGTAGATGCAACAATACGAGCAAGTTGTCTTGCATTATCACCAGGATTAGTTGGATGTGGACCACGAACACCTAATAAATCTAACATAGCACCTTGTGGATCTAAGATAGTACCACCACCGATAGTACCAACTTCAATAGATGGCATCGATACCGATACTTGTAAATCACCATTCACATTATTCATTAAGGTTATACAATTTGATGATTCAACATTTTGAGCAGGATCTTGACCACAAGCTAAAAATACAGCAGTAACTAAATTAGCAGCATGAGCATTGAAACCACCAATTGAACCAGCCATAGCAGAACCAATTAAATTCTTACTAATATTTAATTCAACTAATGCATTAACATCAGATTTAAGAACTTTTTGAACCACTTCAGCTGGAATTCTGGCTTCAGCAACAACAGATTTACCTCTACCTTCAATCCAATTAATAGCAGCTGCTTTTTTATCAGTACAATAATTACCTGATAATGAAATAACATCCATATCATCCCAACCACATTCTTCAACCATATATTTAAGAGAATATTCAACCCCTTTTGAAATCATATTCATACCCATAGCATCACCAGTAGTGGTTCTAAAACGAATGAATAATAAAGTTCCTGCCATGGCAGTTTGAACATGTTGTAATCTGGCGAATCTTGAAGTAGAATTGAATGCTTTTTTAAGGGTTTTTTGACCATCTTCAGAATCAATCCAAAGTTTAGCAGCACCAGCTCTTAATAATGAAGGGAATGAAACACATGGACCTCTAGTCATACCATCTTGAGTTAAAACAGTTTGAACCCCTCCTCCAGCATTAATAGCTTTACAACCACGCATAGTTGAAGCCACTAAACAACCTTCAGTAGTAGCCATTGGAATATGATATGGTTTACCATCAATTAATAATGGACCAGCCACACCAACTGGAATTGGCATGAAACCAATGACATTTTCACAACAAGCTCCAAACACACGATCATAATCATAATGTTCATAAGGTAAACGATCAGTATCTAATACTGGGGCATTACTTAATTTGGCAATAGCTTTTCTTCTTACAACCACAGCTCTAGTATTATCAGCTAATTGTTTTTCTAAAGCATATAATGGTAATTTTCCTGCTACGACTAATGATGAAACTTCATTATCAGTTAATGATTTAACTTTACCTTCTTTTAATTTGGCAATACATTCATCAAGAGGAAGTTGTTTACTTGGAGCAGAGATAATCAATTCATCACTTGAACTATCATCATCTTCAACCACAATTGTTGATGAACTCTTTGAAGATGGGGCTTTGGAAGATGCTGATAATGGAGTAAGTGGGGTGATTGGAGATGATGGAGATGATAATGAAAGGGTATTTTTTCTTGATTTTGGTCTTGAGATTTCCTTTTCTAATAATTTATTATTGGCTGAAACTTGAACTCTTGAAGCATTTAAGAAATAAGCATTAGTACTAATTGAAATAGCAAATGCAAATAATAAGAATTTTGAAATTAAACTATCTTGAATAGCATGACTTATTTTTTCTAAGATGAAAAAGATGTTTTCTTCAACAATGATTAAAGTACCTAATGGCATATAAGTTCTTGGTGATAAAACGGTAACGATAGTACCGTTAGAAGATACAGTTATATGTTTAACAGCTGATTTTGATAAACTTGGGGAATTGGAAAAGATTGATTCAGATGGATTTGAAGTTGAAGAATATAACCATGAACTTCCAAACCAGAAAACATGAATGGCAAGATAAGTTGCAACCATGGCTACTTTGAAAGATACAATGGAAGAATCAGTCTTGGTAAACATATTTGAATCATGAGGATGAGAAATACTTGAAGCTTGATCGGCAACTTTTTGAGCCACTAATGAAGAAATACCTTCTTCTTCTAAAGCATCTTTTAAATCTTCAGTTCTTCTTGCTCTATTAATTTCAATCTTTAAAGCTAAAATAGCACTGAAAAAAGTATAAACTAATAATAAATCAATTGATAAGATTAAGGCTCCTAAGATACAGAAATTCTTTAAACCAACTAAATGAGGAGCATAACCAGCAATAACAATTAAAACCCCAATAACAGCGACATGATCTCTTAACATACTTACAGTATGAGAAGTAATAACACTTGAAACAATGGTTTTAACATCAAGAGATGAATTTGAAGCTCTTTGAACTTCAGAAGCAATAGAAACTTTATGTTTGAAACCAATAATAGCCACTAAGAAAGGAATACCTTCTGATAAACTAATTAAAGGAACTTTAATTTCTAATATTTTAGTAGTTGCAACCAATGCGAAAAGAAAAGCAAAAGTTGATGATATTATAGTTGAAAATGCTAACCAAAAATTTGAACCAACTTTTCTCATATCTAAAAATACTTTTATAATAGTATACCACATTGAAAGATATGCTACTGTTATTAAAAGAATATCAAAACTTTCAGCATTTTTAATTAAATCATTAATTTTAACAATGGCATTCTTAAGATATTCATAATATTTGGTAATAGGATTATTATTTCTAGCTTTCCAAGTGATTCCCTTATAAGTAATGGTATTTATCGATTGTAAATGAGATTGAATTTGATCAGTTGGTAAAATTAAGATTCTTTCATTTTGATTTAAACTTTGATAACTATGATCAATAGTTGGGATATTTTGATCATTATTATGAACTTTTCTAAATCTTAATGGAGCTATAGTGATTTGATTGGCATTAGGATATTGAGTAATATCATCAATTTGAATCCAATTTTTATAGTCTGTTGAACCAGGTGGGTGATAATAATTTATACCTACTGAAATATTATTTGGGTTTGATAAATTTTCAGGAACATATTCATCAACCACAGATAAATAAGCAATGGTGGCTAGCAAGGCTGTGACTATGATGAAATGTATAGGTCTATGTGCTGACGTAGTAGCCAAGGCACTAGTTGCTTTAGTAATGAAACCAAGCATGGTTATGGCGTTGTATCTAAAATGTGAAACCTTTTGAATTTGGGCTGTAAAAAAAATAGAATGAGTTAGTAATGGCGATCAATGGGGTATAATTGCCTTAAATGAAAGAAATTGGATACTGACCTGTTTAAGCAGTAGATACGTATGACACCTGAAACGTAGAAATGGCCCTATAATCAATCAATCAATCAATATGTTTCAAAATAATAGAAATTGTCAAGCTTTTACAAATGACGAAATCTGTATTTGGTAAAACCCAAAAATTCTTTTTTTTTTTTGTCGTTCTTTTTTGATGCTCATAAATAATTTTTTTATACGACAGAATCGTATAACAATTTTTAGACGCGCCTCACCAGTGGGAAGGTACAACTACAGCTGTTAGGTTATGAATTAATCATCATTTACTATGTGTGGTTTATTTTATATATATATATATGTAACATTATGAGAGAGTATAAGTAAGTAAGTAATAAAAACAATGGACTAATCTAAACATGCCTCTTTTTTTTTTAAGAATTCTTTGTAGGATTCAATCCTGAAATAAATAAATAAGTAATTAATTAACTCTTAGTAACTTATTTTAAAGAAACTAATTTAATATCAAAGGTTAATTCAGAGTTGGCTGGAATACCTGGAAGAGCTTGAGATCCATAACCCATCTTGGCTGGGATAACAACTCTTCTTTCTCCTCCAATGGCCATACCAGCAACACCTAAATCAAAACCTTTAATACATTCACCTTTACCTAAATTGAATGAAAATGGTTTACCATTGGTGTTTTTATCAAAGACTTTACCATTCTTTAATTTACCAATATATCTAATCCCAACTTTATTACCACCTTTGGCAGTAGTACCTTTACCGACTTTTCTATCTTCAGTAACAACACCACCTAAAAGAGTTTTGGTTGGATATTTCTTAGATTCATCTTTTTTGGATTCAGCTTTCTTAGATTCAGCTTCAACTGGTGCAGCTGATTCTTTCTTTTCAGCAGCGGCAGCAGCAGCCTTTTCAGCCTTTTGTCTTTGTTTTCTTTCCTTTTTGGTTTCTTTCTTTTCAGTTAATGATGAACCAGTTGGACCTTGTTCTAATTCTTTAGTGAATTGAACGGATTTTTCCTTTTTAGATTTCTTTGGTTCTGATTCTTCTTCATCATCATCTTCTTCTTCTTCATCTTCTTCAACTTCTTCAATGGATCTCTTTTTACCATTCTTAAGATCTTTACCAATTAATTCTTCAATCTTAGCCACGACATCTTCTTCATTTTCTAAATCTTCTAAATCATATTCTTCCCCATCGATTAATTCATCTTCATCTGGAGTTAAGTTATATTCATCATCTTCATCGTCATCTTCATAATAATCATCTTCATCTTCATCATCTTCATCAGCTGGATGTTCGACGTAATTACCACTTAAATGAATTGGGTATGAACCAGTAACGACAAAGTAAACTTCTTCATCTGGGTTAATGGTGATATCAATGGTTTGTTGGAATTGAACTTTTGGAGATAAAGTACAAACAATGAATTCAGAAACACCATCTTCCTCTTCATCATCTTCTTCATCTTCATCATCTTCTTCTTCTTCTTCTTCGTCTTCCTCAGCTTCTTCAGCTTCCTCATCTTTAAGTTCTTCAACTTTCTTGGCAAGTTCTTCATCATCTAATTCATCTAAATCATCTTCATCATCTTCATCTTCATCGTCTTCATCATCAAAGTCATCTTCATCATCATCAATGAAAGGATTGGTTTTCTTTAATAATCTTAAAGTTGATGGTTCAGCTTTATCATCAACAGCTTCAGGATCAACAGCAGCTAAAGTGATTCTAATAGTAACAGGATAGTCATCCTCAATAGCTGGGATTGGGTTGAATGGCTTAAGAGCCAAGTTATAAGTGGAAATAGGAATCAAACTAGCCATTGTGATAGTTATTTCTTGTGTAATTGCTAGAGAATTAAGAAAGAATTGGTCTATATGAAACTAACTCTATAATTTTTTTTTCATTGCAAGTCATCGCTCACGTTGGTTATTTTTTTGGTGTACTAAATTTATATGCAGCATATTTTTAGTATGTGTATAAGCTAAATTGCAGCCTTTGCAAGGTAGATGATATCATTTGGAGGAGGAACATTGCAATAGTAGATGGTACTGATTATTGATATGCTGTTATTCGGGAATATTGATCGAACCAGATGAACCTTTACAATGGAATGTCTCGGTATTATATGAAGAACTGCAACTGTAGGGTGATGAGTAACCAACTACTCCAGATTACACTTCGGAGTCAGTGATAGTGATATCACCTTCGAGGAAGACTATCAGTCTGTGTGTGTGTAAGCCTTTAATCGTAAATCCAACAGCAACTTTCTATAACAGCCTGATAAAGAAACAACAGGTGAAGTAAATGACTTATCTAACTTAATATCACATGGTTCAAATCAACCACCGTTTCACGTACTACACCATCTACAAGGTTAAAACAAAGTTATATTATCGTTTGAAATGTATTAAATATACAAAGAGAAAAAGATGATTACACCGCCATTAAATAATATTAACAAAATGGACTTTATTTCAAAGAAACATTAACAAAAATATCCTTTTATGAGCGATATATATATATATGGATTTGTATTTGAAGTTTGGAGGGGGGATGGGGGGATTTATTTAATTAAAAACTTTAAACTAAGTAGTTATTATTATCTTTTGATTAATTTAAAATTTTAATAAATGAGGACGATCACCGTTCTTTAATGAGAAAGAAGCAGCTAAATATTGTTTTAATAATGGAGTTTTCTTAATTTCAGATAATAAAGCAGCATCAACTAATTTTTGATCTTCAATTCTTTCAGCTTTAATTTCTTTCTTTGGTTGAGCTTCATTAAATAAATCAGCTTCAGATTTTTTAGATCTTGGAGTTTTTTCTCTAGCGAAATATTCAACATTGAATTTAGAGACATCAACACCTTCAACACCAACCTTGGTAGAGGTGGCGATAACGTATCTGGCGTTAACTCTTCTTAATGGGACACCATTGACTTTGAATGGACCAGAAACTAATAAAGTGTTATCTTCTAAGTTCTTTAAGTAAACAACTCTTTTACCTCTGAATCTACCAGCTAATAAAATTAAAACGGTACCTGGAACTAAAGAGGCACGTAATTTTTGTGGACGAGAAGTCTTTCTAGTTTGTTTTGGGACTGGAACGTCTTCGGTGTTGTACCACTTTGGAGCCTATAAAAAGTAAAAAAGTTAGTATAATGGGTTAAAGTAAAATTTTATATGAAATATTCTCATCACTAGGTTAAATACGGTGGATATGAGTAGTTGGTTGCGGATGGAATGATTTATGTGAATGATATGATAGTTAGTTTGTTAGTTAGTTAGTTATATGGTTGAATGATATTGAATTTGAATGGTGGTGGATATGAATCTCTTTTGACTGCATCGATAGTGGTTTATAAAATGGTTAAAAAATGTTTAAATCGAAAATGAAAAGTTGGAGGAAGAACATAGTTGAAATGAAATGATGTTAAATTATACCATTAAACTGTAGTAGTGTTGATATTCATTCATTACTTAAATGGTTATGATGATATTCTTATGATTGTAAAATTTTATTGATTGATTAATAGTTGAGTTTCAAACGATATGATAAATGGTTAACTCTGATTCTTGAAAGGATATAACCTAGGGGTATCATTCTAGTGATGGTAATACTTCATTCTTATAAGCTATAACATACAATTTGGCTCATTTTGATCTAGTTTATTGGTGATATGATTAACAAATTATGTAAAAGTATATAAAAATCACTTTATAAATTTTTTTCATTAATGGTATTTGGAACTCTCTCATTCTCTCACTCTGTCAGTCTTCATACTGTTTCTCTCAAAATTTGTTTCTTCTCCTGTATATAATCAGAGGTCTCATAGTTAATTTATGTGGGAGTAGTGCGCTGGTTAGATTTTTATTTGTCACGTGTCAGGCGAAAACAGTCACACGTCACATGGCTCAGATTTCGGTGGGTCTCGTCCTGTATGTAACCGTCAATTTATATACAGGATATGGTTCTGTAAATGGTAATTGCACCCAAAAAAACAGGGTCCTCAATCTCTGTCTCTCATAATTACATAATATATATATCCCTAATTTACATCTCTACCCATCAACCATTCTTACACAATTAATGTAAATTAAAAACAACTAAAAGACTTAATAATAAAACAAAATAAAATAAAAATTATACAATTAACATAAAAAAAAAGAAATCAGAAAGTAAACTAAGAGAGTTACTTCCCTTTTTTTGAATTAGTTTCGATAGGGTTTGATCTGTGTCTCGAAATAATAATAATAATAATAAACATAAACAAATGTAAAATAATAATAATTCTCTCCACTAAGTATAATACTTAATGTTCAAAGTTAAAGTAGCATTACCGATTTTAACATTAAGATTCTCACTCTTATTAAGAACTTCTTCTAATGGTAATGTGGCAGTACCTAATAATTGACTCTTACCAAAAGTATGATGTTCCTTTAATTGAAATTGAAGTTCTCCTTGAAGAGTAGATTTAAATGGTACACTTTCATTCCATTTTAATACATCACTTCCCTTTTCAACTTTAGTTGGTCTAGTTTTATATAATTCTCTTTCACGAGTTGATGTCTTTAAAATGGCTTTAGCTTCAATTGACGCTGATGTAGATAATCCAGAAGCAGATATAATACTAATTCTACCTGGAATAGCTTCTGGCCCATTGATACTAGCAACAAAACTCATAGCATCACTTGATCCACTGGCATTTCTACTATGATTGAATGATGGTCTTTGAGGAGCTGTTAAACCTTCAGCAGCTAAACCAGCGGCAGCAGGGGTTGGATGTCCTGATCTTAAACTTTGTAAATCATTAGCATATTGTGATTTAGGTGTACCTGGTTCAACCAATGTACCTTTACTACTCTTGGATGGTGTAGTGGGTGGTATACTTGTCACTGATGAATTATCATTAGTACTATCAAAACTACTATTAAAATCATCAGAATCATCTCCATTCAATTTCTTAGATGATGACTTTTTCAGTCTACCAAATCCTCGAAGAAATGATCCTCCTTTATTAACCCCATCAGTTGCAAATCCCATCCCCTTGGTAAGTCCATCAGTAGCTAATCCAGCTCCAGCTCCTAAGGCATTACCTGCCATATCAGCCGCACCTCCAACCATTTGTAATGGAACTCCAGCAACTGCTCCCAAATTAACTATTGAACCCTTGGCAACACCTAATTTTGGTCTAATATATTCGGGTTTGAAAGTAGCTTTTAAATTCACTGTACCTTGAGTATCAAGTTTAACTGGTACATTGGTAGTAGTTAATGGAACAAGGTTAGATAAATCAATAATACCTTTACCTAAACTACGAGAATCATGAGTTAAATCCCAATCAAATAATTCCACAATCAAAACTTGTCTTGATCTTGATAATATTGGGAAATTGGTAGATTCATTCCAAACTGGATCCAATGTTTTCTTTTGTTTATCAGTCCTGAATACTTCAATCGCATCAAGACTAATCACAGCAAATGGATCGGATTTACCATTGGAATCAACCGATTTAATACCATTAGCACCAACTACATCAAGTTTAACATATCCAACATCTAATACAGTATCAAATGGAGCTAATTTAACATCGGATGGAGTGAAATCAAGTTGAACTTTGATGGAATTAGTTTCATTGATTTTCAATGTGATTGGTTGAGCATATGATTTCTTTAAAATATCAAGAGTATCAAATGATCTTTCAGCAAGAATATCAGTTTGATAATTAACTTCGGATTTAGTGGCAATTCTAAAGATTAATTTAGAATGAGGTAAATCTCTGACAAATCCTTCCCCAGTTGATGATGAATCTAACACTTTACCATTGGATTTAGTAGACACAACGGAAGAATAAGCATGATCATCGAATAAGGCATGAGCGATAACATCAGCCTTATCGAATCTACCTCCTAATAAATGAACCGTAACGGCACCAGCCCTATATTTAATAGCTTCTTCTAATGACATTTCTTTCTTTTCGGGTTCTGGTAAGTTATCACCTTCAATGTCAACCCATTCATATTCATTTGGTTTTTCTTTAAAGAGTTTTTCATCAGCTTCTTTCTTCTTTTGTTCTTGAAGTTGTTTTTCTTTGAATTCGGCAATATAAGCAGCTTTATTAACCAATTCACTATGAGTATAAATTGGAATGGTTGGAATAAAAGAAACAGAATATGATAAAACACCAGTTGGTGTTTTGTTATAGATAACTGGTTGTTCAATGATTTCTTCTGAACCATCATAAGCTAAGAAATAACCCTTTTCGTCTCTCTTTAAGAAATCATTGATATTAATAGCTGCAGTACCTAATGATCTATCCTTACCTTCTGGTTCAGCATCCATAATTTGAAGTAAATAATGTTGATGTTCATTGGCAACTGGTAAGAAATAAGTCGAATTAAACACGGGATCAGTAGTTTCGAGGAACGTAGAAGTTCTGGCTCTTAATTTACCATTTAATAACACTCTAACATATGGATCAACTTTACCGACTGCTTCTAAATTCTTAAGAGACTTGGCGGAACGTAAATGTAATCTTAAACCACCAATAGATGATCTATGACGGGATTTCACAACGGAATCATCAGTCATACTTAAGGCTTTCCAACCAGCTGTGATTCTAACTTGTGGCTTAACCCCATTTTCTTTAAGTGGAGGAGTTGTAATCCATTCTTGACCTCTATTAGTTTCAAAGATTAAATCTTGTAAATTAGCATCTAATTTGCCGACAATATTATTATCAACTGAATCTTTAATTAATACTTGAATATGAGTTTCTGATTGTTGAGTGATTAAACTTTCAAATCCTTGATCCCATGAAGGTTCATTAGTTTGTCTTAATCTACGACAAGTTTTAACTAATTCATTATTAATATAAATTTCAGCATATGGATTTAATAACCCAAGGAATGATTCAGAAATATCTAAATCTCTAGCTTCATGTAAGTTCAATTTCAAAATACCAATTTCAGCATCAGCAACAGGTTCTTTAGAACCATCTTCTAATTCAATAGGAGGTAAAGTTGGGAAATATCTGACATCAAATTCAATCTTACCCACAGCTTTACCACCTTCAGTGATATTTCTAACTAAATCAGTTTGGATTTCTTCTTGTAATAAATCAGCTAAGGAGAATTCAGTATTACCAATCAATTGATCATCAGCTTTATCTTCAAGTAAATGGAATACATTGAAATTAATCTTATTAGCATTTAAAGCATTCACTAAAAGATATTTGGTTTCATTATAAACTGGATCATTGATTAATTTCTTAACTTTAGTTCTTTCTTCAATTTCATAATTATTAGCCACTTTAATTTGAACATATGGATTAATACTATTTGGTTTAGTAGTTGCACCTGTTTTTAATTTAGTTAATCTTTTAATAGTAACAGCCACTACCCCAATTGAATCATTTGATTGTTGAGCTAAGATTTCTTCTACATCGACATCAAAATGATTTGGAGCGTAAAACATTGGTTTTAAAGTACCATGAATAATACCATTAACAAAGGATGATAAACCTGGAATAAAAGTCATAATATCAATACCAAAGGTATCACCACCAACTGGTTTGAAACTATAAGCAATGGTTGGAGCTTCTAAGAATTGAGCTGAAACGATTTTAACATGAGGGAAATTTTGAGATAAAGTTAATTTAATCTTTAATCTACCCACACATGACATATCTTCCACTAAGAAAGGAATTGATTTGGAAATAAAAGCTTTACCAATAGTAACCCCCACGGCAACTTTTGGAAGAATTTGTTTTTGAATTTCATTTTTAGTCATATCACCAGTATCATTTGGAGCAAATGAAAATGACCAATCCATTTCAATAATATCATTAGCTCTTTTTGGATAAGATTTGATTGCATTAATTCTTGGAGCTTTTGAACCTAAAGTGAATTCATCTAAAGATACAGCTTCAATACCATAACCTGGAGCAGCACCTTCTAAAATGGCTTTAGCTTGAAACATAACTTGTTCAGATAAAGCAGGCATATAAATAACCCAAAATTTATCCAAGAATGAATTTAACCATTCCATAGTTTCAACTTCACTATCAATACGATTATTAGCATGGATTCTAGTTAAATCATCTCTTATATCTCTATTGAATCTTCTGAATTCCAATCTATACACGGAATTAGTGACTAATAACACAATTCCAAGTGATAAGAATCCACCACCAATTCTGGCCACAAACCAAGAAAAGAAACAAGTTCCGATTATTAACGAACAATTCCAATACCAATCACCATAGAAATGATCAGTGATATAAGTTTCAACATTCTTAATGTTTTTTAAAGAAGCTTCTTTATCTGAACTTGATTGAACATCCCAAGGACCCACATTTTCCCAAGAGAAAGTTGCATTATCTCTTATTTTAGACTTTTTGATAGGTGGAGGAGGAGGTAAATCCTTTGGAGATTCAGTTTTGATATCGGTATGAGGTTTTAAAGCTTGAGGTTTTTCACTTTCAATTGGTGGTTTTATGATGTTATTCAAATCTTTCTTCACCTCAGCGTTATGAGCTTGAGCATCCTCTATAGCATTTGGATCTAGAGTTGGAACTACTGCTGCCCCATTTCCATGCGGTTTAACTTCTGACATAGTTGACAATCACTAGAAGAAGATATAGTTAGTATAAGAAGATTGATGATAAATGGTGTGTGTCAATGGCAATGGCTGTCAATATGATTATTCAAAACCACCTGGGGGGAATGGAATAACTGAAATTTGGTGCGAGATGGTATATTTTAGACAGACAGACAGCCAAGGCTGGAAAAAGGGGGACCACCACGCGATTGAATACATACGATAAGCAATTGATCAGTTTAATGACAGTTAACTTGACAATTGGAGATTAAACCAACAGTTAAGTATACCAAAGATTATCGAAATCAAAGTAAAGTAAAATAAAATATAAATTCCAATTTGGAATGATAGTTTGAATTTGAACTGAATTGATTGTTCTTTTTGGGTTTGTTATTTTTAGTGTCAGCCCCGAGAGAAATTACAGTTTACATAAGGGTAACTTGTAAATCTGGCCTTAACCTGTAAAATGTTCCCCCTGATTAACTCATCAACCTGAAATTCGCTGCGTCGTTATGATTTAGGGGGCCCACAAAAATAATACATCTGATGGGTGAATTTACAGGTTAGGAGGATCGATTTTTATTCTATTATACGAAACATCAGTTGTTGTTGCAAGAGCAATTATTTGATAGTAGTAAGTAGTTACATCTATGTGTAAATGTTATCTATGTATCATTATTAAGTACTTTTACCTCTATATTATCTCCCCTATGCAATCATCAGTATCAGGTTAAGGGATAAATTTTATAGTTACCTTACATAATTTGATTTCAGTTGATGCGAAATTATGTCAAATATGCTTTTTGGTTAGTGATAACTACCATAAATTATCAAATTTACAATAATTATAGCAAACAACCAACGTAAACATTGGTATACCTGTATTATATAAACACTACTATGTATCCTGAAACCATAGAGTGAAATAAGTGACAAAATTGTAAAAGTATCCATTAATCAAAGGTTCAGAATCAGCATCAAAGATGTATGGCAAGAGCTCAAATAATACGCAACAAACCCACAACTATTTGCTACGAAGATATTGAACCAGTGTTAAACCATCTCAATTCTCTGTCTAATGATACCAATCCCATTTTTCAATCAATAATAGATGATTACTTTGCCAATACAGATTTTAAAAACAATCGATTCTTACTGATCTCACTTACGTTGTATCAATTATACACTCTAAGTCTATGTTTACAATGATACAAGGTAGAACAGGAAACTGTTTAAAGAATGGACTTAAAAGAGTTCAAATCCCGTATGCATTTCTTCATAATGCAGGTAATGATACTTATTACACTTTACTATTAGTGATGCGAGACAACTGCTTTCACTTGATGAGATGAAATCATTAGAAATTGATCAACTTATGAATAATCTTTCTTTTGAACCTAAAAAGCATAATGTTGGCGATTTAATAAAGGTAGCTAAATCTGAAGAAGCAGCAACTTTAATGTTTTCTACTTGTTAACTGTTTTTTTATAGTATTATAACAATATGATAAAGTTGTAGTTGTTTGCTCATCTAATTCAATTGATGCGAAATTATGTCAAACGTTTGTTTTTGGATTTAGTACACGCCAATTATTAAGTTTGCTATTAAAGAACTATAATCACTAATTACAAGACTTATCTAGTACTATATTAACTAGTTACTACTATGATTCATTTAATCTTCACTTATCGATTACTCCAAACCATTTGATAATCACACTTATAGAGATAATCGCATAATTCCATATAATCAGTTTATAAAATTTTTTTTTTCAATTGTATATTACACATAAAAAGAAAGTACAAGATAATATAATTTATATTATTATAACTTTATATATTTAGTTTTATTATTTTTTTAAAAATAAGTTTTATGTTTTAAAAATGCTATTCATAGATTGTTTTAATTGATTTGATTGAAAATAAGAGGAAGAAAGAGTACCTCTTATTACCTTTTTAAAATACTTAAACAGTTTCTAAAACAACATCTTTGAAACCTGAAGAAACTTTTTTACCTTTTTCTTCAGATGAACCTTCACCATGTAAAGCTAATAAAGCACCTAAATCGAATTTTGGTTGTTTTAATAATTTAACTTTTCTAATGTGAACATTTTGTAATGGGAAGATAGTTTGAGTTGATTTTTCAATTTCACGACCAATAACTTCTGGAATTAATTTTGAAGTTAATTGAGCTAAAGTAACATTTGAAACTTCTCTTTGCATAATTTCAATCATCTTTTTTCTAACTTCTCTTAATTTTGAAGATTGAGCATAAGTAGTTTTCTTAATTTGATTAGCTTGTCTTTTAGTAAAAGCAATAGCGAAAACTCTTAAAACGTAATCATCAGCAGTTTTAACAGTAACGTTAGCTTCAACTAATGATTGCCATTTTCTAACTAATGATCTAACTTTATCAGAAGTGAAATCTAAACCATGGAAATTGGTTAATAAATTTTTACCTTGAACTTCATCAACTCTTAATTTAATTTTTCTATAAGAGTGGTCTTCAGAACCTTGTAAATCAGCTAAACTGACTTCAACAACACGTCCTTTTAAACCATCGGCGGCATTCTTTAAACCAGTAGATTTGTTAATTAAAGTTTTACCAACAGCTCTATTTTCAAAAGTTGATGGGGCCTTGATATCAAACCATTCTTTTCTGGTGAATGGATCAATGACCTTCTTCTTTAAACCTTTTTTACCCTTGGATAATCTCTTATTCTTACCGACAGCCATGTTGGAAACGTTTAGGTATATAATATGATTGTTTGTAAAAAGCTATATGTTAAAAGAGTTCTTAAACAAATTTACCTAAAATTTTTTTTTTCTCCCTAGAGAATTTTTCGTTCTTGAACTTTGTCTGACTATGTTTAGAATTTGTGGGTAGTAACTCTGTCAGTGTGCGATGTATGGAATTTTTCACGGTTAATTAAAATTTTGTATGACAGAAAATTGAGTTAATTCGCACGACCATAATAAAATGAGATTAACTATGAGAAATGGGGTAATGTACTGTGGCATGGATGTTGGGTTGAATGGACTGTATATTGTCTGATCACATGAAATGGTGGAGAAGTGAGGGCTGGTACCCTAGCACCAATATTTTGTGTCACTTTTAGGATCAAAATGTAAACAAACCACAAATACCAAATCCATAATTAACGAGTTATAGTATCCATTTGATTTAGATCCCAAACTAACGTGTCAATCCATTGCATATCATATCATATCAGATCATATATATACAAACTTATTCCAGTCAAACCATGAATGAACCTCATCATAATCATCAACAGGATCAAAATAACCAGTAAGTAACCAACTAATTCATCGTCAGATCACGTCTGATCTTATACACGTATGATCAATTTACTAACTATAAACACTATCTAGAGTGGCATTGAAAATAGGCCTAATAGGTGACTCCCAAATCGGTAAAACATCCTTAATGGTCAAATATGTCGAAGGTTCATTCGATGAAGATTATATTCAAACTCTTGGAGTAAACTTTATGGATAAGAAAATACAAATCAGAAATACAACTATAACTTTCTCCATTTGGGATTTAGGAGGTCAAAAGGAATTCATCAATATGCTTCCATTAGTATCCAATGATGCCGTCGCTATACTATTTATGTTTGATTTAACTCGAAAATCAACTCTTAATTCAATTAAAGAATGGTATAGACAAGTTAGAGGATTCAATAAAACTGCCATTCCTTTCTTAGTAGGAACAAAATATGATCAATTCATTGATTTATCTTATCAAGATCAAGTTGAAATCACTCAACAAGCTAAGAAATTCGGTCAAGCCATGAAAGCTCCAGTAGTATTCTGTTCAACATCTCATTCTATTAACGTTCAAAAAATATTTAAAATCATATTATCAAAAGCTTTCGATTTACGATTGAATCTAGATGAAATCATCAATATTGGTGAACCAATCCTTATCTACAAACAGTAATCTGTTGTTAATTAATCCATCCCATCCTCTATATAGTCATGACATTCAATTCTATTCTCCACCGTTTTAAACCGACAAGCAAAACTAGACTTTTTGTTTCTTCGTCATTATTTCATATCATACATTTACAAGTAATTCTCTTCTCTTCTGCTTCTTATTCTCCTCTTTCTCCTCCATAAATATCGTATAATCTTTATACTAATTTAATCAACGTAAACTTTAATCATCTTTATAGTCCGATTCATCACTTATTTTGATCTCATTGTGTGTGCGTCCCAATTGGGAAATTTGACGTTTTTGAGTCGCGTTTTACGATTTGTGTGGAATATTAAACATCGAATATCTCCATCTTGACCTTAAATTGACTTGATTAACAGATCAACAGTTTATCAATTGATGAAACAATGGCTGCGAATCAGAAAGACTTTGAAGGATGGGAATTTATATTTGGTGACGGTGGAGATCAATCAAATTCTCGTCCTAGATCAAGAAGAGGGGTCACTGAGGAGTTATCAGTTAGAAGAATAAGTGATGGATTCGAATTAAAACGAGGGGATACAATATTAATCCATCAAGATCGAGATGAATCTACGGAAGTGGCTTTTATCAAAGAATTCAGATTATCTGCTTCTAAATTTTTAGAAATGATTGTTATATGGTTTATACGAAGTAAAGAAATTGATCATCGAAAATTATTGGAAACAAGACATGATACAAGTTATCATGAATATAGAAAAAATGAATTATTCATAACAGCTTATACAAGTGAAGCATATCTTAAAGAAGTTATCGACAAGGTTAATGTGTTATCATTAAAAGATTTTAAAAAGATAGTATTGGATGATTCAACTGCAGATCTGACATATTTATGTAGAAGAGGAAGTGATGGATATAATGATGTGTTTTCACCAGTATTTGATTATAATAGGTTAACATCAAAATTAAATTATGATCCAATTGAGTTTATGAATCATTTAAAATCAATTTGTCTTCCTGAAGCTAGGAGTCATTCTTCTAAAATAAAAAAAGATGAACCAAAAAAGCCTTTATTGAAGATCACTCCTAAGAAAACTGAAAAGGAGAAACCAAAACTGAAATCTAAACCTGATACAACCGCAACCACGTCCAAAGAATCTGAAGTTGGAGGGACAATGAAACAAAAGGAAAGAGGTAAAGAAAAAGAAGCAGAAAAGAATAAAGATAAAGATAGTGAAATAGAGGAGGAAAAAGATGACGATAAAGCTCCAGAAGAAGCAGAAAAAGAGGAAGAAGAAGAAGAGGTTGATGATGATGACGACGAAGATGCTGATATCGATGAAGAAGTGAACGAAGACGATGAAGACGACGAAGAAGAAGAGGAAGAGGAAGAGGAAGAAGAAGCTGACTTCACTCCAAATACAAGATCAAAATTAAGATCAAAGACTAGAACCAAAAGGAAAAGTCCAAGTCCTAAAAAATCGCCCGCTAAAAAAGTCAAACTTCCAAGTGAAATGCTCGAGAGTTTGTTATCACCAAGAAAAGTTAAATCTGGTGGATCTAAACCAGCACCTCTGTCTCTTTCTCCTAAGAAAGGTGGGTCTGGAAAAGTACTTGGAGTTGATTCTACTTCACAAGCCTTTAGGGATATAAAGAGTAAATTACATGCTTCTCATAGAATTGCATCTTTACCAGGAAGAGAAGATGAATATGCTTCACTTTATTTAAATCTTGAATCTGCTATCCAAGAAGAAACTGGATGTTGTATTTATGTAAGTGGTACACCTGGGGTTGGGAAAACTGCTACTGTAAGAGAGGTCATTGCTCAATTAGAAGATTCTACTAAGGCTGGTGATGTAAAAGAATTTGATTATCTTGAAATCAATGGGTTAAAATTATTATCCCCTAATGTCGCCTATGAAGTTCTTTGGCAAAAAATAAGTGGATTAAAAGTAAGTGCATCAAATGCATCTATACTTTTAGAAAAATATTTCAGTGAAAAGGGTGATAGAAAACCATTAGTTATCTTAATGGATGAACTTGATCAAATCGTCACTAAAAAACAAAATGTGATGTATAATTTTTTCAATTGGCCTACTTATGCAAATTCAAAATTAATCGTCATTGCCATTGCTAATACCATGGATTTACCAGAACGTATTCTTTCTAATAAAATATCTTCAAGATTAGGGTTAAGAAGAATTCAATTCATAGGTTATACTTACGAACAATTAGGACATATTATAAAACATAGATTAAGTGAAAGTCAAAAAGTTAATAGAATGAAAGTGGTAGTGAAAGAAGATGCTATTTCATTTGCATCTAGAAAAATTGCTAGTGTTAGTGGTGATGCCAGAAGAGCATTAACTATATGTCGTCGTGGGGTTGAGATCGCAGAGTATGATTTCTTACGAAAGGAAGATAAATCAGATTCAGTTTGTCAAGTTCAAATATCACATATATCAAGAGCAATTAACGAAACGGTTAACTCACCAATAGCAGCGTTCTTAAGTTCATTATCATTTGGTGCGAAGTTGCTTCTTGGAGCCGTTCTTCTTAGAATGAAAAGATCAGGTCTTGCTGAAAATTCTCTTGGTGATATCATTGATGAAATGAATATCTCTATAAAATATTTCATCACGAAAGACAGTAATCATAAAGACTTGGAAAATTTCAATACAAGTTTAGCTGATTTACTTTACGGTAGTGGTCTTGTATATGAAACTGAAGCAGGAATTTCAAATATTAGGATTTATCATTTCAAACAAATTCTAAATGAATTGGTTGAAAATGGTATATTAACCCAACAAAATATATTGAGTGAAAGATATAGACTGATCCATCTTAATGTATCTGAAGAAGAAGTCACTTCAGTATTGAAAAGAGATAAAGAGATGGTGGGATTTTTCTAAAAACCTTAAAATTTCGACAATGGTAGCGCGGTGATGATCTTTACGCAAATTGAAAAATATCAAAAAAAAAATTGATTAGCATTAGGTAAATAGAGTAGCCATTTATAGATAACTAATTACAATACATAATGAGTCATAATATAGACCCAACAGACTACGTGGAGGTAGAATCTGGATCATTAAAATTCCAGGATGAAAGTCAACAAGCAAAATTTGAACTTGGTGTTTGTATGGCAGTTTACAAATGGGATGAATTGAATACAGCCGTGGAAAATTCCTGGGGTGGAGCTAACTCATCAGAGAAGAGAGATTGGATATCTGCTATTGTGATAGAGTTATTCGATGAAAAAGTGGTTGATATACAATTAATCGAGGAAACCTTGTTGTATGCTATGGTTGATGAATTTGATACTGAAGTGGATAATGATTCAGCGTTAGAAATTGCTGCTATAATAATGAAATTCTACAAGGATGTAGGAATCAAAAATTATACAGATATAGAGTTTCTTTACAACAAATATCAAGAAAAACAAGCTAGAGGTGCTTCAAACGTTGCAAAAATTCACATAGAAGAAGATCCAAATAATCCAGATGTATCTGATAGCGAAGAAGACGACGAAGAAGATGAAAATATTCCAACCTTGCATGAAGATTCAATGGATATTGATGAAGAACCTAGCGGTCCAATAGTTGATGACGATGGTTTCGAATTGGTTCAAAAAAAGGGAAGAAAAGGACGTAGATAAACTTCTATATTGGAATCATACATAGACATATATAATATACAGTATCATTTACATGCTAATTGAATTTCTTGGTGTATTACTTCGTGACCGATTAAGGGTATTCAACGAATGAAGACTTGTAACTGAATTCCTACTAGTTCTAGAGAACATTGCTTCTTGTTCTTCAATAGGAGTACTCAATCCTGATGAAATACTGGTCCTACTTGAATTATTTATTCTGAAATCACTGAGTCTTCTAACAAGATGATTTGCCATATCATTGACTCCACCTGGGGTACCTGGAACGGCATGAGTTCCACTCAATCTACCAAATATACCTTCATTATTCGAATTTTCTATCTTGAATAGAGTGACAGAAGTTTGAGACCATTGATTGATAGGCGTAAGAGCATTACTCACCCATTCATTTACCTCAGTATTTTGCTCACTGGTATCTTGTCTCATAAAATAACTAGTAATTTTACTCACTGATGCTATGGAACTTGAAATATTCTTCATGATTTTGCTATTATTACCAGTATAAATCCTAACACTGTCAATTGAGTTATACACTGTAGAATATAATAATGACATATACCAGCCAAGAGATATATGACTCCAGTTGAATTTCAAGGCTTCTAAGGGTGTATCTGGCAAGAAGTCAAAGTTGATTTGACCCTTGTGACTATTTATCAAATCATCAAAATTGGTCTCTTCAATATGTTTTACGAGGACAAAACTATCGATACTTGAACCTTCTCTACTAGACCAAATCTCTTTTAACACAACCTTCAAATGAGGGATTATTATTGTCAAAATAATTCTCAACGCATCATTACCACCCCATGTCCTACTTAGAGGACTCTCCATAGGGAGTTTTTCTTTTGCTCTCTCAGACATACCAGTTGGTGGTCGTGATCTTAATGCTGATGAGACATCTTCAAGTTCAGCATCATCCACATTCCCCACATTTGCCACATTTGTAAATGAAGGGGTTCTAGATAACTCAGGTTCACTATCTGTGAAGTCCACTATTTCTTCTTCTTTATCATCAATTATATTTAATGTGTTCCCATTATAATAATCATTACTAAATCCGTAAACTGTAGTCCACACTTGATCATATACTTTTTCATTTTTAAGTATAGAAAATAATAGCATTCTTGAGGGTTTTGGGTATTTTATAATAGCTGTACATACCGCTCTTATTAAGAACGCTAACAATTCCGGATGCGTTTTCTTCTCTGAAAGAAATGGTTTAGTTGAAAGCTTAGTTATCAACAGTGTTATAGCTGAACAACTAGAGTATGATAACCCTCCCCTTGGGTTTGGATTATATAACTTCTTTTCATTGTCGTTTGGATGGGGAAGTTCCTCATTTGGTGATACCTGCTCGATGAGGTTGTAAAGGATTTCGACATGAGTAGTAAGGAGAAGATTGGAAATATCATTGTGACCACCATTATTACTTAGATTTAAATTTGTAAGAAAGTTGCAAATATGAGTCACTATAAAATCTCTTGTCGTTATTGGAATTGGATTGGTTCTGAAATTGACTGGAAGAGATTCATAAAACTTCAAGTCTATAGGTTCAAAAATCTTTTGAATCAACTCTGGATCTGACGATATATATAACATAAAATAGGATGAAATCCTTACTAAATCCTTATGAGAGGGAATATTATGATAGCTGATAACATTAAAAACACAAGAAATCATTATCTCAGGAATGAATCTTTGTCCCAATGACAGTTTAAAGTTTTTATTACATTGAATTAATTCCCAAATTAACATTATCGTTTCAGTTGCCCATAAGGATGGAGGATTGGTACTTGTTGATTTAATTAAATTGAAATCAGGTTCTTTTATAACATATAGTGGATGTTTTACTATATTAGTTAAGCATGATCCTAGAAAAATCAATTCTTTTTCTTTATGTAATTTCCCCAAATACAATCTCACAGTATTGTACGGCTTTGATGAAGATATAAGTGAATTTGCCACAAGGAATTTGGTATTATCTGAACTTGGAAGGGGATATACTGTCATCATGGTTAACAATTCTACAGAGTAAGTGACACAAAGGTGTCTCATTTCTGTTAATTGACTATTGTTGACAAATACCAAAACATTTTCATCTGATGAACTTCTTGATGATCTACATACTAAGTTCGTCAAAGAACAGACCAAAGTCAACAATTCGATTCTGGGAACACATGTCACAAATAAGGTTAAGAATTTCGACCCTGACGAAACAATATGTGCAGTAGATTGATATAATGAATAAGAACAAAAGGTTAGGATTAACTTCAAGATGTCAGTTCTATTAGAATCTATGATAAGGTTGGGTGAATTATATTTTGAAGCGCCTCCAATACCTGGCTCCCAAAGATCAATCGTTTGATCTCTATCTAAAGTAAATCCTCTAATAAATAACAACTTCACTAAAGCACGGGATATTTTCACAGCAATGATTTCATCTTTATTGGCGGGAGTGATATAGCTTGAATCTTTAACACCATTTATAAACTTTAATGCATTGAACTCAACATTCCAAAAGATTTCAGTTTCTATTTCTTTTTCATATTCTGGTAATTCATATAAGAAAGGGATTATCTTTGTAAGGAAACGAGTACAAGTTAATAATTGAATTATTTGCAATTGAGATGATGGAAACCCTTCTTGATTGGAAAACTCAACTATTTTCTCACATAGCACATATATGAATGTCAAGAAGTTTGCTCTATTCTGATCTCGTATGGTTTTAATATCAAATGGAGTCAATAATTCAAAGATATCATCAGAATTTTGGGGGTCCTTCCATAATGTATCCCAGAAATCAGTTCGATCCGCCGCAATAATACGACCTTGACCTAGTTTGAAGAAATGACTCTTATAGCGCTGTTTCTCTTCAGCACTTTTCATCTCTATATTGATTGTCGCCACAATCCTTCTATGATGTAGTGGGTTGAATTCCTATCTATTCAGTCCGATCCCGTTGAAGGCTATTTGTTAACTTTTCTTTACAGTGTGTGCGCGGCGCTTATTAACTTTAAACCTTTTTTCTTTTTGGGATTTTGATAGTGGGGAAGAAACAGGAAAGGAGGTCTATACACTTTTATCTACATATTAATGATTCATATTGATTCAAACCAACACAAGTTGCAGTTGTTTGCTTGTATATTACAATTCTAACTTTTTATAAACCTAATTAACCCTTCTTGCTTTTGTGGATGATATAGCATCATCTTCTCTTTTGCGTACTGTACCTGCTATAGATGCAAAACCAACATCAACATCCATACCTGCCACAAACTGTGCATCTTGAGGTTCAACTATATCAATTCCTAAATCATCTGCATCTCCTGTCACGAGTGCTTGAACATTATCGTCTAACCATGCTTTGGGCATCTCAAAGGCTGGTGTTCGTATATCAGTGTCTATATTACCAAACTCTTCAGAGTCAGACTCTTCGTCATCGTAATGAAGCGCAGAGCATTTAGATAATGATTCGTAAACTTGTTCTATACTTGGATCTATTGTGCTGAATAATGGGATGATCTGTTGTGCATATGCTTCGTTCTTTATGATATTCAATTCAACTGATGATATAAATTCTGGGTCTTCGTCGCCTGAATTCGATATAAACTCATTTGAAACGATCTGTAAATATAGTTGAGGTAATGGTACCACTGAAGCTGTCTTAATAGCATGTAAGATAACCATCTGATACGGTATTTCTAAACCAACATTAGAATTATTAAACCATATTATTAATGCTGTGTTCAATACAAACAAGGAAATGGCCGAGAAATCAGCAGACATTAACTCTGGACAAAGAACTATCTTACTATATGAGTCTTCATCATCTGGTAATCTTATGGAGAAGGATGAACCTCCTCCATATAAAACAAACTTATCTTCATCATCAAGAGAAAACTTTTCTGGAAATGAATTTTGATAAACTGAGGACGGTATGGTGTTCTCTATGTTGGGTGGTTCAAATAGTAATCTTGGCTTCGGGCTCATCTTATCTAATACTCTATATTATACCAATCCTTATCAATTCTTATAGTTTAAAGTTTTGATGTTGATGTTTTCAGTGTGGCATTTCTTAATTAACCGCTAATTTTTTTTTTTCATGAGGGTCGTGCGTTTTTCTGCTTCAATTTAAAATTAGCTATTGGTAGCGCATATATACTATTAAAATATGAAATGGTTCGGAGTATATATTGCTGAAATAAATAAATAGATAAACTACATATATGTATAAAGAATGTAAATAAAAGTTTTTTAGCAGTCGCTAACATTAACGATTGTTTATTGAATTTTGTGACAAACGTCTTATAAGTTTTTGAACCACCGGATTTGATTGTCCATGTTCGATCTCTTCTCTCACACTTTCTGATCTTTTAAGTTCTCTTTGTCTAGTTTCTTCAGCAGATGGAGGCATGGCTTCATTGATAGCATCGGCCTTCTTAACATCTTCGAATGATGTAAGTGTTCTTTGTAATCCTTCACTACCATGTAATAAAGAACCTCTTGGTAAAACACCACTGTTCAAATTCTTTAAAGTCTTAACATTTTCTGATTCATCACGTAAAACTTGAAACATTCTCGACATTTTACCAATAGCAATGATCTTATTACGTAATTGTTTTCTCTTCTCTTCCAATGTCATTTCTTGTTCTTCCGCTACACCACCTGGCGATGCCATTTCTTGATCAATGGAATTACTATTTTCAATACCAGGAGTGAATCTTTTTAAAATAGAAGATGAAGCAGCTAATGGAGTATCTTCTTCTTCCAACTCTTCTTCAGTACAGATATTCAAGATTGCTAATAACATATCAACAACCTTTTGACCCACGAAAGGTAATGACCAAGTGAAAACATCTTTAAAGTCTGGTAAATAATAAGGATGGGGTGAATTTTCAAATTGTCTAATGTTCATAACTTTTCCATCATATTTCAATACGGCAGCTTTATTATGATAATTATCACAATAATTAGGAGCACTAAATAATGTCAATACAGAAGGAAACATTACCTTTTTAGTTCTCTTATACATACGATAACCAGTACTTTGAGCTTCATGAGCTCGAATTATACATAATAAATTATTTCTTTCCAAGAATTGACATGATGCTTTATAAGTGTATGAGTATGAACAACCTCTCACCACATTTTTTACAAAGTGATGATTACTGCTATCATCATCATATTCTTCAATTGGATCAGACCATATTAAATCACAAAAGAGACCACTATGAGGGGGTTCTTGGAATCTATCGATTCTTTCTATATCTTTTAAAGTCTTTAAATCTGGAGATAAACCACCATGAACACAAAAGAATTGTTGATTCATAATGGCTGCTAATGGTAATGTATTGAATGAAGCTAATGAATCTTGATAAAAGTCCAATGAATATTTATGAACACATTCGGATTTATAAGTAAAATGTTCAGTTAAATGTTCACATTCATGATTTCCTCTTATCATAAAAAGGGTATCAGGATAAGTGATTTTTAATGCGTATAAATAAAGAAGACATTCACAAGAAAAGAATCCTCTATCAACATAATCACCTAAAAATAAATATCTAGTGGTGGCTGGATCTCCCCCAACTTCAAATAATTTCATTAAATCGTAATATTGACCATGGATATCACCACAGACAGTAACAGGGGCTGGAATGTGTAATAAATTTGGTTCCTGACTAAGTATTTTACCGGCCGCTTTAATAATTTTGGTTGCATGTTTTATATCCAATCTACCTTGACGGATGAAATGATTCTTTATAAAGTCACAATTAGGCAATCCATTAGGTAAAAACACTTGTTCTTCAGTTGGAATATAATCTACTGGGTATTCAACATCTTTCATATATCTTTCCTTGGTGGATTTTTCTTCTCCACTCTCCGTGATATACACGTCGTACCTTCTATTGTTATTCGCAGGTTGTTCATTCAAAGCATCTAATGCATTCTTGATCTGCTGTGAGTCAGACACTTCTCTTTGGGGTGCCATTGGATCTAGTCCTGATTGAATGGATAAATATAGTGATGGGTGTTCAAAAAAGTGTCGATCTTAACGTTGAGATGGAAGTTAAAATTTAAACTCAGTTGATCAACCAAAAAAAAAAGGAATTTAACTTTTTTCTCGACTTACTAAGAATAGAGATAACGAAATTAACAGGGCTGATAAAGTAAGTGTGTAGGATGATAGATAAAACCAAGTTATTTCATAAGGAGATGATAATTTGGGAGATATATATGACTGGACTTAGTAGAGTAGATGTAGTATAAAAATAGCAAAGTAATAAAATATCAGTAAATATTAAGCTTTTTCGGGTTATGTTAGATTTCTATTTTAAGAACATTTCTAAATTTAAAATATCTGACAGGCTTCCTAATTAGTGTTATCATCATCCTATTCATTGCGAATGACTTTGGGGTATTTTTAAGTGGAAGTAGCTTGGCGAATAATAATATAGTTACCAACCATTCCATATTGCGTCACATATAATGCATGTACATATAAATTAACTTTTATTTTTACTATTACTTTTTATAGATTCTATACATCTATTCATTAGTTTCAGATGAAACGTAAATGATATGGGCTTTACCCTTGAACCCGTTGAATGAAGTAGTTGCAGCGGAAGTATAGGCACCTAAGTTAGGGAAATAAATCCAATCTCCAACAGCAACATCATGGGTTAATTTAGTTTTAGTTGAAACACAATCTAAACCATCACAAGTTGGTCCCCAGATTGAGAAAAAGTAGCTATCTTTTTCTGCAATTGTCCATTCTTGTTCTGGTTGTTGTTGTTCGTAATAAAACTTTTCTTTGTGCTGTAAAACAAAACCTTGTGGATGTTGATGGTCGAATAAAATACAATTCATATTTCCATAAACACCATCATTAATATAAACCATGGCTTTAATGTCACTATTGACTGACTTATCAATATCTCTTCGAGCAATGATATGCGTGGCTAAGGTGAATGCATTAGATACCATAAATCTACCAGGTTCAGCAATAAATCTAATATTGTATTGATCAATGAAATCGTTTGAGAAGAACTCTTGTAATGATTCAGTAACAACACGAGATGATTCTTCAAAGGTTTCTAATTCAAAACCACCTCCAATATCTAAAATGTTCATGGAATTGTCGAAATGATACTTTTCAATCCCTTGTTCAAAGATTAATCTTGCATCTCTAATAGCCTTATAAATGGAATCAAAATCTTTAGCACCAGATCCCACATGGAATGCGACACCTCTAACAGTAAGGCCTAATTCCTTAGCCAATGGTAATAATTCATTGATTGCATTGTCTAAACTACATCCAAATTTTGTAGATAATCGACATTGAGCAGTTTCATCATCAGTTGCAATTCTAATTAAAATACCACAATCAGGATGGAATTGCTTCAACTTATGCAATTCTTGAACATTATCGACAGTAGTTAAGTTCACGTTACTTTGTCTAGCATGTCTAATAAATGAATTGGTCTTACATGGATTGGCATAAACTATTCTATCAGGGGAAACACCAAGACTAAGAATAGTATCGATTTCATTTTTAGAAGCACAATCGAAATTGGCACCTAATTTGTTTAATAAACCAATAACTTGCATGTCGGTATTACACTTGACGGCATAATGAGGATGAACTTGAGGTAATCTTTGTTTCCAAGTTTGAAATGATCTAGAGACTTCACCTAAATCACAAACGAAAAATGAATCTTCTTCACCTGCTTCACAGACTTCATGATCAATATCTGAAATATGATTGATTAAAGCATCATTGATTAACTTGGTTTTGTTGTTTGATTTTTTGAATCCAGAAGGATTGATTGCTTTTTGAGCAATTGGACTGGAACTAACAATGTTAGTTTCGTCTAAAATTTGTGCAGTTGGAGCCATTTGATAAATGGGAATATACTAATAAATTCAAAGGTTATTGAATCACACTCACTATTCTGGGGACACAATTATATGGACAAATAGCAGAGCTAATGTTTATAATTAATGAAAAGTGAAATGTTGAAAGAGGGGGATGCTGAATGATTGGCTCACAATAATAGTGAGTTACTTTCGAACTAACTTTCAAGCGGCAGCTCTCGTGGTGATAAGGATAACTTTTTTATGGGGAAGGTAATGTATTCAAAGTCAATGATTTAGATTGACACTTAAGAATATATAACACTTTTAATTTGTAATAAATGATCCTTGATTCAAAAAGGAAAAGAAACTAAATAGAGATCAAATTAAATTCTAAAAAGTTTTTCATCTGTGATATTGCTGCGATGAATTGTACTGGCTCAAAATCTCTCTCTCTCTCTCTTTTTTTGACTTCGCTTTTTGCAGTTCCGTATGCAGGAAAATTATAAATGGCAGCAAAAACTACATTTTCTAATTACATTATAACTTAACACATTCAATTTCATATTAAAGCCTTTTCTGCCAATAATAGAGTTGCCGTGGTTTGTTCTGCCCGTTCTTCTCAAACCAAAAGTGAAGGTACCACTTCAAGATTATTAAGAGCAGCCGATTTAGCTAATGAAAATAAAGATTTCCAAAACTTATTGGATGTCATTGAAGAAGATCACGTCAACAATGCCAAAGAATTCATTGTTCATAAACCTGAAGTATTACAAAAATTAATAGAAGATACTAAACAGGAATTATTCCATGCCCGTGAATTATTACATGCATGTCAAGTCATTGGAGAAATAAGTCCAAGATCCTTAGATTCAATCATGTCTATTGGAGAAAATATAGATATATATATCAAACTAATCTATAAATCAATCAATGGCTCTGCTTCAGCAACATATCTGGGTGACTTTCTTTGTTCTTGTCTATCTTCTTCAAAAGATGATAATACAGGTAAAGTGGGTAAATCCAGAGGATTACTATGTGATTTATCGAAATTATTCTCAACATTTTCAATATTTGGGAATCGATCTTCAGCTCCATCAAGCATGAGAGTGGATGATTTAGACCTGATTGTGTTACTTCCTGTTGGTTGACTATCCAGAAGTTCTTCCGGTGGATATGCAGGTCCTTCATTGAGTTCACTACCTAAATACTCTGCAGGAGGATATCTAACATAAGCAGGTTGGACTTGTGGTGGGTAATCTTCAGTAGGTGGTTGTCTCGACACTTCATTTGGTGGATAACCTCCTTGAGGATATGATGGTTGACCATATGCATAGTTGCTTGGAATGCTTTGATTTGATCCTTCTGGAGCAGAAGCTTGTTGTTGTTGCTTTTGATATTCATCATTAACTGAATCTGCCGAATATGACTCTGGAGGATAGTTTGGATAAGAAGGAGCACCATACTCGTTTTGTTCTTCTCTTTCAAACGATGGCTCTGAAGGGTTGGAATACGGATCTGATGGATATCCTGTGGTTTGTCTTGGAACTGGTTGAGATGGTTCTGAAGGATACCCTGTACTTTGTCTACCGACAGGTTCTGATGCGGCAGGGCCATATCCGGTAACTTCTTGAGGAATAGAATATCCAGTAGGTTGTTGATTATTATACCCTGTTGACTGTTGATTTATTGGAGCATTGTTCTCATATCCGCTAGTGGTTTGTGGAGCAGTAAATTCTTGATTATAATTATTTCTAGGATCATAATAATTTTGAGAAATATGATGATTTCCATAAGCAGTATTTAACTTAGCTTCCAAGAATTGATCATATAATCTAGTTATAGTTGAAATTTTATTATTCATTTCTAAAAATGCTTCATATCTTTCAATTGAAGCTCTTAATGATTTGTTAACCTTTGGTTTCAATTTAATAACTTTAGCATGCAATTCAGCCAAATCAGTATCATATAGAATATTGGCTTGTTTAACAGGATCACTTTTCAAACTAGTTAATAAAGTAATGAATAAATTGATCTGTTCTTCCTCTTGTTCAGATAAGTCTTCATCCTTTTGAGGTTGATGTTGTTCGATATGCTGAGCTGGTGAAACGTAAGCTTGTTGTTGTGGTTGTTGTGGTTGTTGTGGTTGTTGTGGTTGTTGTGGTTGTGATTGTGGAGCTGATTGATAGTTTGATAATGGAATACTAATATTATAGAAATCAGATTGGTCTTGTTGATATGCTCCAGGCTGTTGTTGTCCTGGATATGATGATTGTTGAGATTGTGGTTGAGACTGTGTTGGTGGCTGAAATTGTTCTTGATGCTGTTTAAAGATTTTCTCTTGTTCTTCATA
Organism: Scheffersomyces coipomensis; assembly: GCF_036884675.1. Lineage (NCBI taxonomy): Eukaryota > Fungi > Ascomycota > Pichiomycetes > Serinales > Debaryomycetaceae > Scheffersomyces > Scheffersomyces coipomensis. The sequence continues at coordinate 2,508,031 of NW_027042892.1, read as the reverse complement.
CTCTTTTAAACTAGCAGCAATGGCTGCTTTCATTTCTTCGTCATCTTCTTCACCTTCTCCTTGACTTTGAGTATTATTGTTATAGATTGGGGGCGAAGTCTCAGTGATGGTTGGTGGTTTACCAGCTGGGGCTGTGAATTGAACACCAGTATCTTGTAAACTTAATTCTATAGCTCTCTTTAATTCTTCATCTTCATCATCTCCTACTGGAGCTCCATGTGATCCTGCTGGGTGATCACCAGTATGCTTCTTATGTTTACCTGATTTAGATTTTTCTTTAGCATAACAATTATCACAAACTCTTACAGCTTCAGTTATTCCTAATGATGGTAATGGAATATTATGATTAGAATGGGTTTGACAATAAACACCACCACAAGCACGACAATGATGTTTTCTATTAATCATAGAAAATGGTGTATAACAAATCATACAACTATCATTATCAACCCAATCTGGAGGAACCTCTGAATCAACAAATGTACTATTTAACAGTTGAGAATTTCCTGTTACATCAGGGAATTTATAACCTTCATTAAGTAATTGTTTATAACACTTCTCCACATAATTCAATTGTAATTGATTTTCAAATACTATTGACCACTCTTTTACTAATGATAATATAAAATTACCTACTCCAACTTTTGATTCATTTTTAGTAACTTCAAAATCCTTAGTATTATAATGAACTTTAAATATGAAATCGATTAAATAATCTAAGAACTCCTTTGAAGCGATTTCAACTAAGAAATGAAATCCACTATTCTTTACACATAAATCTATCAACTTTAAAGTTGAAGTCAATAGATTAGGATTAGAATAGATCAAAGTTAATCGTTTCTTTAATGATCTCATACATTGCTTGGCAGGAATCTTCTTACTTCTAATCAAATCAGTGATTTCTAATGCAATTGATAATTCAAGTTCTCCATTAGGAATTGATTCAGATGTTGCTTCTGATATCTTGTTATCTAACTCTATCGTAGATACGTTATTACCACTAAACCAAGCCATGTTATAACTTGTATATATCTGTCTCTAGTTGATCCTTAATGGTCTACTCTATGTGATGAATCCAGATGATGATGACACTACTTGATGATATATATGAAGTTGAAGTTGATTTGATTTGACTAATTCAAAAAGGGGGAAAGATCCTTTTTTGATACTGGTGTGTACGCCATCCTTCTTTTTTTTGATTTTGCCTCGTTTTAGCAAAAATAGAGTGACGGTGGGGAGGGGGCTTATATACAGTCTACAGTTAAAAATAGTATATGGAAAAGGTTAAAGACTGCAAAAAAGACTATAAAAGTGTCATTTATTAAAGATATATAGTAGGGCAAGGTAAACTTTTTTTTATTTTAAAACTTTATAACGGCCCAAGTGGCTACTACAGCTAAAACGGTGGAAATTAAAACAGTAAAGTTTACTATGAATTTTTCAAATCCACCAACTTTACTACCACATAATTTCAAATAGAATAAACAGGGTAAGATAATGCAGATGATAAAACAAATTGATGCTCCGAGTATTCCTATGATTCTATCAAATTCGGGAAATAAAATAGCTAATATTACAAATGTAGCATTAACAAAGATTCTAATCAAAAATTTACTACTTGATTTGAAAAATGATGATATCCAACCATCATCTTCAGTAGGTTCTGAAAGTAAAATATTATCCAAGGTTGAAATGATTGGTTTGGCATTTAAAGGGGTTTTGGCCAAGGGGATTAAACAGATTAATCCACTGATTAATGGATAACACCAACTTGGATATCCTGGAGTTAATAAAAGGGTATTAGTGATTTCATTATTACAATAATGACCAAACATTAAAAAACCTAATACTCCCATTGAACAATCAGTCAATAAGGTTATAGCATAAGTTACCTTTAAAGTTGAATTGAATTTATAAGGATGTCTCATATCACTCTTTAAATTTGGAAAAATAGCATGACCACCAAATGGAGCCATTAAAATCCCAATGGCTAATAAAGTATCAGGCCAAGATTGAGGCCAAAGATTAGTTGGCATGATTTGTAATAAGGATCCAGGAGCATCTGGTTTTAAAAATCCACATACCATGACTAAAATAGTAATGGAAATGGTTGACATGATACCAAATAATGAAAAGATGGATAAGATTGGTAAAGGCATAAATGTGAATGGAGTTAATACGATAAAACTAATATATTTAAATCTTGTTCTTGTCCAAACTTCATCATCACCTAATAATGCAAATAAAGAATCACTGAAAAGAACAATTAATGCCACACCAGCTCCTAATAAATCAATGGAAAATAATAAAGAAATGATTAATTTTGCCGTAGCTCCATAAGCAGCATAACCTAAATCAGCATATGTCATAATGGTACTATCAGTATCCATTGATTTAGATAATAAACTGGCAGTCCAATAGGTTACAATACCACAAAGCACAAGTAAAGGTACACCAATGATCCAACCTGCTTTTAAAATACCCACTGGAAGAGCCAAAAGCCCAACTCCAATTAACACATTGATTGAATTAAAGATAGTTTGAGGAGCTGTTGATTGACCTGCTAAGACCGTAACTACATTACCATCTTTATCTTCAATTTTTTTCAAATTGAATTGAGATGCAGTGGTGGCTAATGAAATACTTGATCTAAAACTTGAAAATGATGGGGAAACAAATAATCTACTCTTCTTTCTTGGGCCTCCTGTAATTGGGATTCCGCCATATGAGTTTTGTCTTGACCTTGATTCATTTAATGCATTAAGGACATCATCATGATAGAAGACATCGTTATTTGGTGACATGTTATTATCAATATTATTCATGAATAATTGATTTCTATTACTTATATCATGAATGACAATACTTAATCTTTCACCATGAGATGATGGAACCATAAGTTCAGGATCAAATAATTCATCATCTATATTTCCATCTTCATCATCATCGCCTTCACTAACGAAGAAAGATCTCTTTTTATAAATATCATTATCAATTTTAGAAGCAGCAAATGATTGAGCTCTTGTGAATGAACTAGCAAAATTATGAAGAGAATTAGGTCCTTTAAATGACCCGATAGGGACATCTAAGAATGCATGAGATTGTCTTCTATTGGCTATCAATGAAGTGAATTCGGTTGGATCGTCTTCACCAATGTTAGGGCTGGCCATATCAGATGACACTATCTATAAGTTGTTTTGCAATTAAAAATGGCTTTGAAATGAAATCAAAAAAAAGGGAAACAAAAACAAAATAAAAAAACGACAATGAACTCAAGCTTCTATGCTATGGATATGCTATACGATGCTATACGAGAGATTGAATTATCTTTAGATGAGGTATATTAATGAAAGTGATCTATGAATGAACAAAGAGAGAAGAAAGAAATAAATAAAAATGGGGAAACTAAACTAATTCAATTTTCAAAATCCAATGAAGGTTAAATTAGGAAAGGGGACCAAGGCCCGATGAATTTTTATTATTTTATTATTTACCTTTATCCATTATCAAAATTAGCTTAAATTACCCACAACGAGCATATAAAAAAATGTTATCTCTAATTTTGTGAGTTGAGCCGTCGCCTGTCGTTCGTCGTCTGTTACTGCTTTTTTCTAATGTTGCCGCGCTCACACCTGCCAATTTTATAACCATAGAAACCAATCATTAACGAACAGTTAACCCTAAATACCAGTAAGCAATTCATCAACCTTGGTAACATCATCATAGATAGCCGATGTAGCAAACAGTTCTCGTCTCTTTTCACTGGTCAGCTTCTTTGCTACCGTCTTATAAGTATCTAAATCCTTATGATTCCTCATGTTAGGGTCACAATATGCTATGGCTGCCAATAAGGTATAATAAGCATCATTAGCAGCATTATGTAACACTCCATGAGGAAGATCAATAAGCTTCAAGATACCCTTTAATGTGCCTCCTATCGATCTTGATATTTGATATAATTTAAATGTATCCACTATTTCGATATCTTCTCTGATTTGGATTCCCATTCCTTGCAACCATCTAATATCACCTCCTATATTATGACCCACAAATGCACCTTCTCTTTGATTGATATATTTTTCAATGATTTGTTCCATAAATATCTTACTATCAGATAACAGTAACACGTTGGAAAGTCCTCCTATATATTTATCTTTACTATCAGGCACGTATCTACCATTAACCAATTCAATATGTTCTGCAATTATGATATGAAAAGTCTTGATAATAGGAAATATTGATCCTTTCAGTAAGTCTGGATCATATATCACGATCCCTATCTCTGTTACTTTCTTCAAACTTCTTTCATAAGCCTCAAAATCAATGGCTATCAAGGGTTTCTTATTTAAATACACTATTTCCATACATCGTTTTAATTCTTGTAATGATGCAACTTCTTTATCTTTTGCAAAAGTGAATTTGCCACTTGATAAATATTGTTGTAATATAGTTTCTCTATCATCGGGGTGTTTTCTATGTATTGGATGTATTGAATTTGGATTTGATTTGGCAGCATCTGGAGTTAAATCCAACGGTACCACCAGATTAAATAGTACTGCTGAACTCAGAAGATTTCTTAATGATCTCCGCACTGAGTTGTTTAATAGTATTCCTCTAATCATATCTATCTGATTCAACAACCTCTTCTTAACCAGATTCTATCTGATCTATCTATGTATCTATTTGACAGATACTGTCTTCAGAGTGCTGCTTAAATTTTTTTTACAGTCTTTTCTTGATTTAACGCGATTTGAAACTACTTTTTTAACCAAATTTTTTGATTTATGCTAAACTATTTAGATATCTAGAATTAGCAACCAATATTAAAGTCAATGTCGGACAATGTTGATTGGGATAAGAAGATTGATTCGTTAAAGCGACAACCTAATGAAAATGAAATCAAATCTATTCTAAATCATTTCTCAAAAAACCCATCTGATAAAGTCATTTTTCAACTTATTACCACATTACTAAACCATACTATACCTGAATCATATAATTCACTTTCAAAACCTATACAGCAAGATATAATAAGGTTATTCAGATCACTTGTTGGATTGGGGAACTTGGTTACTAAGATATCAGTATTAACATCTACAGATCAAAATCATGTCCTCGTTAAACTATACCTTGAAATATTACTCCAAGTATTTGACAAAGAAATTGTACTTGAATTAATCAAATCTAATCCTAACCCTGTTGAAGTAAAAGAAATTGATAGATTAATATTCAAGGGAAAGATATTTTCTGTATTGAATGAAGTTTATGTATCTACTTCGTTGGATGTAGACTATGATGTATTTTCAAATTCTGACAGATATGTCAACTTCCTTAGTACCTCAATATTACTGTTATATCAATCACATTCAGATATCAAGTTGATAACTTCATTTGTCACATCGTTAATCGGTTTCAATTCCAATAGTGTTGCTGTATTCTTTGGCGTCATGTTCAATCATCAAAATTGGCAATATTTCATGTTATCATTTAATGTCATGAAAAGTTATCAAAAGAAAGAGATACTTATAAAGTTCTTTACCATCTATTTAAAACCTCAATTTTCAAATAAAGTCAATATTAAAAAAATATCATCTTTATTCACCATACTTGAGTTTACAGGCGAATACTTTGACGAGAATAATATTGAAAAAGTTATTCTATCATTAAACTATTCATTAAACATTCTTGTATCCAAAATAGTATCTGCAATCCCAGAAGTTAAATTGAATGCGTTAACTTTGAGATTGATAAACAACTGGTCTGACCAGACTAAACTCAAATCAGAACCTATAATCCAACAAGAGTTCCGAACTCATTTTTTGGTAAATTTATTAAGAGCCAGAAAAGGTTCAAAATTCATTCAGGATTTAATGCAAAATAGAATATTTCTCGATGCTATAACCCATAGATTAGAGTCATTCTCTGGAAATGTCAAAACATTGGGGGTCATCTTTGCTAATAAAGTTTGTGAATATGATGGAAAACCAAAGATATTCGATGAGGAAAGTTCAATGTATACTCACTTATTGGATGAACCTGAACCTTTCGTAAATATGAGATACGAAGAAGCATGGTCAAATTTGTCTGCTCCTCGAGTCGAAGAACCCGTAAATGTTTCAACTTCGGTTCAATTGGAAAAGGCTAAGGTTAATGATATCTCGCAAGTCGATAGTGATGATGATGATGATGATGAAATGAATGGTAGAGCAAACATTCCTACTCCACTATACATCAAAGACCTTTTGAAATACTTAACTATAGATGAAAAGGCAAAACAAGCATATGAAATGAGAAGAGTGGCATTAACAACAGGTCCTAGTTTGATGCGACAGAAAATGCAATTTGGAAATGAAGTTGATTTTTATGCAGAAGACTTGATTGTTCAATTATTAGGATTGGGGAATCATTTCGATGAAAAGGATTTTGATACTTTAAAATTGAATTGTCTTGTTTCTGTATTAGTGGCTTCTCCTGATAGTGCACTTCATATATGTAAGTTGCTATTAACAGGTGACTATTCATTACAACAAAGAATGATGATTTTGTCTACTATTTCACTCGCAACTAGAGAATTGAGAGGTCTTACAGATGATGTCATTTCCAAATCGTTTAATCAAACCAACTTCCCCACCAAATTGTTACCACCAAAGTCTCATGAAGCGTTTATATCTATGGATGATGAATCAACCAATGTTATCAAATATCTCAATCACTCATTACAAGATGATTTGATGCTTGGAGTTACAGAAAATGAAGAAAACAAATTAAGCAATAATGGACAAATTCTTAAAATTTCTAAAGGTTTTAAAAACCGTAATGAAAACAAGATGTTTGAACAACCAAGACGAAAGGATTTCTACAAGATTATAGGACCAAGATTTTTCTACCCATTAGTTAATGTTTGGTATGAAGCTGGGGAGATTGATATTGGGCATTACTCCACTGTCTTCATTGGTCATTATATCAATACCTTGACTCTTGTTGTTCATTGTGCTTATCCGTCGTCTAACGATTTAAGAGATATGGTTAAGGAGTTCATTCAATTAACAACTCCTTTGATTCATAAGGTTAAGCTGGATGAAATCCAAGTGATTGAAAGTATTGTAACGGGTATTTTTTTAATTTGTGATATAGTTGAAGAAGATTATATTATTCAAGAATTTCATAATAGTATCTTACAGTATCAAAGTTGGCTTTCACAAATTTGGGAGACTTTAATAGATTCAAAACTTAAAAGTCTATGTGCTGGTTTATTACTTAGATTAAATAATTTGCTACAACAATTTGAAAGAACTCTTTTAATAGGTGTAAATAGTATGTATTAAATCTAAGAAGTAGCAAACATTAAAGTTGCCGCTTCCTCGGCTGACTCTACCATTATTAAATCGGCAACATTATGCTTTTTGGCTTTTGATTTCTTTGATTTTAAAGAAACATCATGCATGAGTGGAACGATTCCTTCTTTGTTTATATCCAATGGTTTCATCACATCAAGTGAAAACAGTCGTCTACATTGTGGATCACAAAGTCGCATCACCAATAGTAATGTATAATAAGCATCATTTCCGGCATTATGAAGGAATGCGTATGGCACTTGAACTCGAGTAAGGGCATTCTTTAAACTATTACCATTTTTACCTTGTGTTAATGCAAACAACTTGTGAGAGTCGATAATTGGTACATTTTCAGGGAACTTGACGCCCAAAGTATTTAACCATTTGATATCTCCTTTAACATCGTGACCAATTAAACATGTCCTTATATCGTTATTCCTTGTTTCGAAGAAGTAATAATTGATAAGACTCTGCGTAAGGGTAGCAGCTTGTGTTATAGGCATCACGAAGGATGTACCGCCATTGAAATTAACAGTATGATTAGGAACAAAACGACCATTGAATTTATCAAAGTGTTCATTTATTTTGATATGGATTTGATTGATGGTAGGCATCATGGCGGTGAGTTGATCTCTTGGATCGTATATACAGATACCGATTTCTGTTATTATGTTTGTGTTCATTTCATATGCCTCTACATCAATGCAAAATAAGATTGATTTTCTTCCATAAACTTGCGATATACAAGATCTTAAATAATTGAGTTGATGAGCATTCAGCAAGCTAGGATGATGCTTGAAATTATTATTAACAAAGTAGTCGTCTATTATTGATTGAAATATTGGATTAGTATTATCTGAAAGAGTATCTAGATGCTTTAAACGTGGAATGTTTGAAATATGAGTTTGTACCTGTTTGATATCTTGAGGTGGAATAACTATCCCAGTGAACGATTTAGGACGAGGTTTGAATCCACTATGAGGTCTAGCCAGCCTTTCTTGCTCATTTCTATTACTTGAACCATTGCCAGTCATCCTTGGATCCGATGCTGAACCTTCTATAATAGTCATTAGCTACTGTTACATTATACTCATTTGTAAAAATTTCGCGCTATAAATAATTTTGATGTTTATTTTTTTTTTTTTTTCTTCCTGGCGATCTCTAAACGTTTCTAATTTGTTTTATATACAGAAAGTATGAAACATGGTACTTACAAAAGACTAACAACAGATCCAGCAGCTATGGCACCTCCAATGATCATGAGATCTTTCATACTCATGTTTTTACTGACCAATCCATAGCTTATTTTGTTGGCAGACGAAGTTTTATTACCTTTTATGGAATGTGTAGTTTGTGAATTTGATGATGATTGAGAGCCAGAAACTGAGTTGGAATTGGAGTTGGAATTGGAATTTGTAGCAGTTGTCAAAGTGTCTGGTTCCCATACTGATTGGGATCCAGTAAACCCATATTGGTTATATGTGACCCCAGTTTCTGTTCCTGTTGTTTGGGTATTTCCAGTAGTAGCTGTATCAGTATTAGTATTGGTGTTAGTGTTGGTGTTGGTGTTGGTGTTAGTGTTGGTATTGGTATTGGTATTGGTTTGGGTTTCAGTGGCTGTTTGTAAAGTAGTAGTATCTTGGGCTGTGGTGGTGGCAGCAGTTGTTGCAGTTGTGGTAGGATTTCCGTCTAATCCACCATTGTCAGCTGAACTAAGTGAAAGTTGACAAACTAATAACGCAACAAGTGTGATTAAGCCTTTAGAATGAATATGAGTTGACATATTTTTTATATAGATATATATTATTTATAATTCAGAATAAATTACACTTGACTACAAAAAATATACCACATCTTGGAAAACTTCTATTTATTTATATATGATTTCATTACAATAGACATCGTTAACCGAACCAGCTCTATGATATTATTAATTTTTTTTGTTCTCTCACATCATATTTTTTTTTGCAATAATACGCTCATAATAACGTTTCCTAATTAGGAAGTTTGTAAACATTCCCCCTTTTTATCATGACATCATTTAGGTAAGAAAATATATAAGATCTTTGCAACGAGTATATGCCAAAGTTGCATCTTCGTCAAAGAGGTGACTGATGTGGGTGATCTCCTCTTCTAGGTTTTGAATGTCATAACCACTCCGCCCTTTGGTGGCTTGGAATATGTTTCGCAATTGTGTCGAATTTATTTTTCCTTTATCATTGGTTAAACTTATCATAGCATACATCAATGATATAGAATTGAGTAAGAGATCTTGGCATTGTTTCGGATTAAATGCATTGGTAGAATTTAAAGCTTCAATCACTGAAAGCTCAGCTTGTCTTTGAGCAAGAGCTGGTTCTCTTGTTGATGATAATGGTGGAAGTAAAGGAATATTTAGAAATTGAATTGTAGGATTGTCACTGGAATTAGTTAACGTGTGAAGGGTACTGGTTGATTGCTCTAATCTATAAGGAAGTTGACTTTTAGAAAGACTAAGTGATACAGCATTATTGTTACTTGTATGCTTTAAATAGGAATAGTTATATGTTAAGATCTTAAAGTCATCAAAATGTAAATTCTGATACATATCAGAAGATACTTCTAATTTGATTTTGAAAGCAATGTTTCTTTCTGATAATGGAAGCATATCATGGACTAGGATTGTTGCCTTTTTAAAGGCCGAAATCTTAGTTAATACGCCATTAACTTCAACTTCGGCAAACAGAAGACTGTCTTCAAACTCTTTGGTTACTGCTAAATCAATAGCAATGGTTGGAATACAGATAGATTGCATATTTGAAAAGGTTCCACTCCATCCTTGAATAAATGTCTCAAATGAATTATATCTTATGATGGCACATGAAAAGTTAAGTTTCAAATGATTTTGATCATTCTGATTCATGGCTAGAAGTTTACTTATTGATTCTATGACATCTGTATATCCAGAACCAATTCTTGCAAAACTAATAGACACTTTTTCAGTTAGCAAATCAAGATTCTTCTGTAAAGAACTGGTATCATACGAACTGACATCTGGATCATAGTCGTTGAAATTTAGAACCAACATCTTGGTTACGTTCTTTTCCAGTTCATTTCTAAGGGCAAACAAGTCTAAGCATTTTTCAAACGCTAACAGCATCTCATCCCACTCTGATTTAAACATGTTAGATTTCCGGGGGATGATTTCAATATCGTCTAACACTAAACTCCAATCTCTCCAAGTTGGATCCAAAAACCCAATGTAAGTCCCTTTATCTTTCGGATTTCTATTTCTATAAGATCCCACAAATATTAATGATAATGTGTCTATAGGTCTCAATCCATCTTTTATTGTATGGAGGGTTATCTGTATCTTCAGTTGTAAGTCTTCGTCAGACATGGTAGTTCTGTTAAATAAGGGTACCGCTATCACTAAATTGAGTGGTAGCGGTTGAGCTTTTGGTAGCGCTTGGACTAAATATGAAGAAGGAATATCATCTCCATCAATAGTTAAATTTGAATAGTGTTTTAAATCTTTGGGTAATTCAATATCAGATCCTTGTAATAATCCCCAAGCATTGGTAGTAAATTGTATGATATTTGGATTTTCGATTTGGACTTTGTTGTTCATGTCAATAAGTATGGACTCCCATTTCATCAAAATTAACTTATTATCACTCTTTAAATGCAACTCAGGAAGTAATTCATTCCTCAAGTTTATCGTTATTAATCCCGTTTGTTCGAATACATTAACTCCTGAAATATCTCTTGTGATCGATACCTGGCCAATTAAAGTATCTTCAATGATTAAAATAAGCACATCTTCGAACAAAAAGCAACACATCCAATCCCAATCCACTGCATTTGTACTTAGGTTCATATAATCAAAGAGTAACAACTCTCCTAAATTTTCAATATCAACTACCTCTTCCTCTATATTAATGATTTTAGATAGCACATGCAGCTTCAAATATTTTATCAAACGACTTTTAAGTTTTATTTCAGCTGGACTTGGTTCTTGTTTATTGTAAACTAATGGGCTCCGCACGGTAAGAACTTGATCTAAAATATGAGTGGAGTTCTTTGTGATTTTTAGTTTGTCTATATCACTATAACATTGAACTCTTGGTTTTAAGATTTCTTCTATAAGATCGTCATAATAAGAGTCTTTGGCTGAGATATCAACTGACAACGATAAGGATTTTTCGAGTACATCAATTTGTTGAATCTCATTAATTTGGATTTCATCTGTATTTTCAAGTAGGAGCTGTTGAATGATTTGAGAATGAGTCTTTTCATCGAGACATCTTGTTGGCTGCTTGCATTGACCACAAATTGGTAAGTAATCTAAATTGTTGACATCCAAGCTAGCTGTTAAGCAATCCTGATGGCATTGATCATTGCACATTAAAAGTATAATGACTTCGCCTGGAAGGTTTAATGCTAAATACTCACCGCAAAATGCACACTTCTCATTGTTTGCTTTCTTAGTTGTTATTCGAGTAAAATCAGTATCGCTATCAGACAGACGCGGAGTATGTGCAAGATCTAATTTTGAAAATTCAGGAAATGGTGAATCTTCAACAGATGGTGGTGTCTCTGGTTTTCCAGACTTTCGAAGCAGAGATAAGGAAAATCTCTTGAGCGAAAAACTCTTTGACTTCTTCATTGTATTAACAGATTATTCGTAACTTTCAACAGGGTCGAAATAAGCTCATGGATAATAAACCATGGGACAAAACCAATGCAGATTAACTAATTTAAGTATGATCGTCGTCCATCTAAAGTATTGGGTGCAGTCACTAGTTAATTTTTTATATCTGATGACGATTATCGATCGTAGAAACGATGTGGCCCCCCGAAGAAATGTCCTAAATATTTTGTAATCAATATTTTTTAGCCTTCTGGAACTAAATTAAAATTATTTTTTAAGAGTACAATTCTTGTCATAAACAAAATCTATTTATTCTTTTACGAGGAGATTGTCGTTTTTTGCGCTTTCTATGCAAGAACCAAAAATGAAATGAAATAAAAAAGAAAAAAAAAGAAATAAAACCTGAAAAATAACCTACTTAGGGGGGTGAGTTGCCTGAGATCTTTTTGATGGGCTACAAATTTAAAAAGAAATTAGACAACATAAATATATTATATTTTCTTCGTAAGGAGAATATTATCTAAATGGATAACTTAACAGAAAGTCTTTTAATAGTCTTGGAAACTATACCTAACCATTCAACAAATCTTTCGAAATCGCCATCTTCAATAGCTTCCTTTAATCCAGGGAAGGTTTGACCTTCATAACCAGTAAATCTACCACTAGCATAGATAATATGTTTAAACCATGGTCTTTCATATAATCCCTTGTGGTATAAAAAGTTTCTTTCGAAGTATTGAATCAACTTGTTGTGGTGTTTGATTTGGAAATGTAACTTGATCTTTTGCCAGAATGATAAGCCATCTTTGTTATCAAATTTAGTTTGAAGGATAAATGATTCAACATCAAAATTACTGGTGATATTGTCTAATTTCAAAAGATCTTTATATGTCTTATGAATAAGACGACCTAAGGTGAAGTTTTTATGATGATGAGTATCCATCATGGTAATAACCTTGTTATGTTTACATTGTCTTTGAGTTAATAATTCTGGGAATGGGTAATATGCAACAGGACTATAATAACCATCAGTAGCATCAATAATGTATTGTTCTTCTTCCAAATCATAATTCAAGTATTGTTGCATTATTTCGTCTTTGATTTCCTTTCCTTTAAACCAACTCTTTGGAACAGTGGCAATGGTTTGATTATAATAAGTAATTAAATCTTTAGAATAATCTTGTAATTTAAAGTTAATGACTTCCTTTTCACTCAAGTTGAAAATAATTAATGATAAGTACTTAGCAGCTAAATTATGGTAAACAAATCCTTTATCGGCGAATTCAGACATCCAGTAGAAAGAATCATAATTGGAATGGTAATGATAAATTGGATCTCCCTTACCTTGACCAAACCCTAAATCAGCAGATGGGATACCTAAATGTTCTAAGAAAACAGTGTAATCAGATCCTGAACCAAGGTTTCTAATCTTATCACCCTTCTCCTTAACAAAATGATCATATAAACTACCAACACCTTCTTCTGGGTATTCTAATTCTTTAGCAGATTCTCTTAAAACATGGTTTAAGACTGGGGAAGCACTTAAACCTAAGTATTTACCAGTGGTAGAAGAATCCAAGTTCAAGTAGGCAACGACCTTACGCTTGTATTTATCAGCAAAGTATTCACCTTGTTCAGTAGAACCAAGAAGACCATATTCTTCACCATCATAACTTTGAAGAACAATGGTTCTCTTGAACTTATAACCAGAAGCTTTTAAAGCACCAAGAGCTCTGGCGATTTCTAAAAGAGTGGCACTACCAGAGTTTGGATCACCAGCACCACCTTTAATCCAAGCATCTCTGTGGTTACCAATAATAATGATTTCATCCTTCTTTTCACCTTCAATTTCACCATAGACATTCCATAAAGTGGAAATATTGAAGATTTGATCATTGTACAAGTTCAAAGTGTATTCTTCACTTGGACCAGTAGAATAATCGAAACCTTCTAATTCACCTTTCCAACTCTTATCTTCTAATTTAATACCTTGACCGTTCAATTTTTCTAAGATTGGCAAAACTTCACGGTATGAAATTGGTAAGGCTGGAATACGACCAATACTAACATATGGATCTTGTCTTTCAACACCTGGTTTAGATGCATAACCTGGAGTGGTTGGATCACCTGGTGCACTACCGATACCACCAAGGAATTGAACACTACCTCTTTGAACAGCACTTTCTTGTCTAGCTGGACCATGAGGATATTGTTTGAAACCATTAGCAACAGTGATACCATGATCATCACCTGGATCTGAATAGATCAAAATACCAACGGCACCATTATCTTGAGCAAATTTAACTTTTAAACCTCTGAAAATACCACCGTATCTAACAATGGCAATCTTACCTTTAACATCAACACCTAAAGCAGCTAATTTTTCAAAATCTTCCTTCCTACCATAGTTTGCATAAACGTAATGAGCAGTAACATTACCATTTGCAGCATAAGCTAAGAAAGTTGGAATACGATCGTCACCTTTAGAAGTTTCATCTTCTTCAAGTTCATCTTCCTTTAATGGAGCCTTATAGATGATTTCTTCGGTTGAAGCCTTAAGCAAGTTTAAATCATGATCATTTGGATAACTGACAAAGATTTCATAGGCATCAATTGTGGCTTCGAAACCATATTCTTCAAACTTCTCTTTAGTCCATTCAACAAGACCATAATTAGTACCAGCTAAATGAGGTTCGGCAGTATACTTCTTAGACCATTCTCCAGCTAAATTAAGCTTAAGAGTATCCAAGATAATTGATTTGCCTTCTGCCTGAGTGGTAAATCTTGAATTACTAAGATAATTGGTGAAAATAAAATAACATGAGATAACGGAAGCAAGCAAGTAGCCCAATTTACGATATTGGCATTTTGCTTTGACTCTTGCAGTCTCAATTGGAATATAACCTTCCTTTTCGTTCATAGTGAAAGTCAATTGATCGAATATCAGTTAATAAAAGGTTAAATGAATAATTTAAATCTGATGGTAATGAAAGGAACTGATTATGCTTATATATGTATTTTGAAAAAAGTGTGGTTATCGCAACAATAGCCCCTAGAGCCGTAGCTCGATTTTATGTCCCAAAACGGTTTTCGGTGTCGGATAAAAAAATATTAGAATTGATAAGGACACACATACTCGGCTGCAACTTAAAATCCACATTATCTCATATCCACAACTACAACTTTATATGGTTGGCCAAATAGTTAACGAGTTTAAGTAGCAATTGAACAGCCGAATGTTGTGATTTATATAACTTCTTAACTTGTCCAATTTCTGTATACTATTTGAAAACATTCCTTTCCTCTCATTTCAAGTAAATTTGGCTCTAATTTTCTACTTTCTACTTATTTCAAGTGCCATTTCTACATTTCTATTTAAATATTGGGAAAAATATACATTAAAAAACCCCAAAGAGATAAACTATTTACGTGGCATGGCTAACTACATGCAACACTACTCTCTAAAACTCTCCGAAATGAAGATTCAAGCCATGAACATTTTAATGAAAAATGTTGCAAAAAGAAATATTTAGCAAATGGTTTGGCTTGATTATAATTTATCATAATATTCAGTATAAGCTGGAACTTCAGACTTTAACCCAGCTTTTTCTCTTTTTTCCTTGACAATGGCTCCAACTTTAGTATTTGCATCAGTGACATCACCTGGTAAAACTTTCCAATGACTAAAGATCATTTGTGGGAATGCTTGACCACCAGTAGCTTGTCTTAATTCACCACTAAATCCAAAAGATTCATTTACTGGCAAGAAGGCCTTAATATTGAATAATGGAGTACCAATTTTTTGTTCTTCAGAAATAACTTCACCTCTCTTTTTATTTAAAACAGAATAAATACCACCAATGGCATTCTCTGGACATTGGATTTCAACTAAGAAAATTGGTTCTTGAACTGCAGGTTTGGCTAATAACATAGAAGCATAAGTTACTCTTCTCATGGTTGGAATGATTTGACCACCACCTCTGTGAATTGCATCAGCATGTAAGGTAACATCCAAGATATTAACTCTTAACGATCTAACAAATTCACCTAATACTGGACCTTCTTTTGTAGCCCATTGGAATGCAGCAACCACAGAATCCTTAATTTCAGATAAATATTGAACAGCTTTGGTTTGATCAACAACAACATTTGGGCCCTTACCATCTGGACCGAAACACCAAATCTTTCTTGCATCA
The DNA here is from genome assembly GCF_036884675.1 of Scheffersomyces coipomensis. Lineage (NCBI taxonomy): Eukaryota > Fungi > Ascomycota > Pichiomycetes > Serinales > Debaryomycetaceae > Scheffersomyces > Scheffersomyces coipomensis. The sequence goes on along the minus strand of NW_027042892.1, from coordinate 2,491,868 downwards.
ACAACATCCCATTCGAAATTTTGAGACATTTCTTTAGCTCTCTCCTTAACATCTAGTTTTAGAATATCTCCTTGTTCAATAGAGACCGAAAATTCTTCACTTAATGGTTCCGCTTTAACATAAATTCTATTATGTTTATTTGGTGATTTAGATAAAGCAACCATTGAAGATTCTCCTTCAACAGTTTCCCTATAAGCAACAATCGGTGGAGAAATCTTTAATGGAACACCGGCATGATCATTTTCTAAATCTTGTAAACAAATTTCTAAATGTAATTCACCTGTACCAGCTACAATATGTTCACCAGAATCAGACATAGTACACTGCACACATGGATCTGATTTAGATAATCTCTTTAAACCTTCAACTAATTTTGGTAAATCATTAGCATTCTTAACTTCTACAGCAACTTGCACAACGGGAGAAACAGAGAATTTCATAACTTTCATATTAGCCGAATTTTCATTGGTAGTAATTGTACCTGATTTTAATAAGAATTGATCAATACCAACTAAACCAACGATATTACCAGCTGGACAATCATCAATTTGTTCAACATATCTTCCCATCATTAAAACAGTTCTTTGAACAGATTTGAGGAATAAATCTTCCTTTTTGCCAACGGTATAGTTTGGACCTTGAATTCTAACTTTTTGACCAGATTTGACTGTACCAGCAAAAACACGACCGAATGCATAGAATCTCCCTTTATCTGAAGTTGGAACCATCTTAGAAACATATAACATCAAATCAGCATTAGGATCACAATTCTTAATGGCAATGCATGAAGCATCATCAGATGGACCTTCATATAAAGTATCAGCTCTGTAGAATTGAGCAGTTACTGGAGATGGTAAATGAACAATAATCATTTCTAATAAAGCATCAGCAGCAGGTAAGAACTTTTTCATAACAACTTTTAATAAGGCCTTACCTTCTAAATCTTTTTCATCACCTTTCAATTGAATTCCTAATTTTTCTAATAAAGTTGGAATTTCATCTTTCTTGAAATTCATAACAGCTGCAAATATTTTAAAAATTGGATCTAATACAAACATATTGAAAGCTCTTTCTAAAGCATTACCATCAGCATCAGTAGATTTATTAGTCCATTTTCTTGTAGTTGGATTGAAGTAAGAGTCACCCCATAATCTTTCCATCATTCTACTTTTATCCACACCGAATTTCTTAGAATATTTGGTTGCGAATTGTCTGACAGTAAAAGCCCAACCATGTAATCCAGAACCAAAAGCAACAGTACCCTTGTAAGGGTAAACTTGAACATCACCTAAAATATCATCAACATAAGTAGCAATAACAACGTTAACAGATTCAACAGTTCTAGAGAAAGTTTGATATAAATCTTCTTTAGTTAACTGTAATTCTAATAAAGCTCTATCAACCTTGTTGACAATAACAACAGGTTTGATTCTTTCCGCTAAAGCTTGTCTAAGGACAGTTTCAGTTTGAACACATACACCTTCAATACAATCAACTACAACTAAAGCACCATCAGTAACTCTTAAAGCTGCGGTAACTTCAGAAGAGAAATCAACGTGACCTGGGGAATCAATTAAATTTATTAAGAATTCATTACCATCCGTCTTTTGTTTAATTTCTTTAACTTCTTCATCACTCATGGAAGCATATAAAGAGATAGCAGTTGATTTAATGGTGATACCTCTTTCTTGTTCATCTTTTCTGGTATCAGTGAATCTAGCTTCACCTGCTTTGGCAGCAGAAATAATACCTGCTCTCTGCACTAAGGAGTCGGTTAAAGTAGACTTTCCATGATCTACATGGGCAATGACAGACATATTACGAACATTGTTAACTTTGTCCATCAAGGCACGGATTTGTTCAGTAGTAAAGGCAACCATGATTGATTGATTCAATCGATCTTTATAATATTGTATAATTCATAGAGAAATTAAAAAAAATTTGAGGTCACTCTCCCCTTTATATATAAGCGGCTGAAAAAATTTGCGGTTAAGTTTAGGGAGGAGATCACTTTTTTTTCAAAAAGACTTTTATGCCATATGCTAAATGATTATTATGACTTAAACTTTCCTTACTGTCTAGTCTTTGTTAAGTATAAGTAGTAGTTTCCTCTAACAACGTGCGTGCTTATGTTTAAAGTATTATCGATCAGTCAGGTTCAAGAGCTAACCAAGGAGTGTATATCTCCCCTCCCTTTTCTATGCTATTTATAGATAAGGGATGGAATGTGAGATTAGTTACACACAAAACGAAGTCAAAATAAGATCTACAAAAAGGTCTAGTCTTTCGTTGTATAACAACACAATAATAAACGTATATATAATGGTATTACTTACATGTATGAAAAACTCCTAGAATAGTGTTGGTATGATCGTAATGAATTGACGTTTAGTTAAGTGCAACAAAATTAACATACAATTTAGCTATCATCACTGCTGCCATAAAGGTTTAATAACACATTTGAATATCAAAGATTAATGTAAAATTCATGAAAGATCGCTTATGTCCCTGAAGATAAGTATTCAGAATCTATAATTGTTAGTAAAGCATTCCTATACATTAACTTGTTCTATCTTAAGATACATTCAGAAGTAATGTAACACCTGTATATCTAACAAGATATGATTATATTCAAGAAGAACAAGTTGTGGTGATCTATAACTTTTTAAATGTGTTAAACATGATTTGCGTCAACCCTTTTTTTTCATATTCGCAAAGTGAAAATTTATTTTAGGCAGCCATTTTGGTAGCGCAGAAAAATTTAATTATAGTTAAACCCTAGCTTAAACACACAAATTTCTTTAATAAATATAAGATGAAATCAAGTGAACTTGGTTTAATATCATTAGATATTAGATCAATGACCAATTTAGCATATTTGAAATTCAGGTCATGCATTTTTAAGTTTTTTAAAGTTTTTTTCAAAAATTTCTATGAGTCATCCACAGCTTAAAAACACTACTAAATTTTTTTTTCAGAAAATCACTCCCGGTGGCCAAGCTGGCTAAGGCGCGAGACTGTAATGAGTTCTCCTCGAAGAAATCTTGAGATCGGGTGTTCGACTCACCCCCGGGAGATTTTCTATTTTTTTTAAATTTATCACTTATTTTTTTTGCACTCTTTTTTTTAAGCTCTTTATTTTTTTTAATCTAGAAAAAAAAATTTGAGATGGATCTGTAAAAGATATATGAACTATAGAGTGAAAGTGAATTAAATATCAAAATGGCTTCCAAAAACTCCATCAATAAACCAAAGAATAAGATAAATGCTTTCAGTCATGCTAAGTCATTAGCCAAGAAGAGAGCTGCTCGTGCTAAGTCTTTACCAAGTACCAGATCATCTCTTCAAGCAAGATATGCTGATAAAGCCACTACAGCTATTAGACCAACTGATTCTAAAGCTGTTGCCTTATATACTGGAGAATCTGCTCAACCTATTGCTAAAATGACTAATACCACCTTATCCAATAAAAGAGCCAAAAAGATTGCTAGAAATCAAAAATATATAGCCCAAAGAAAGCAAGCTGAAAGTGGAGATTCTACAATGGAAGTTGAATCTATACAACTGGTAGAAGTTAAACAATCCAATTTAGATAAAGTCAAAGTACTTTTATGGTCTGTGATTGAAACCAATTCAAATGGTGAATATAAAGCTAAAGCAGATGGTGAAGGTACTACTTTAGGTATTCAAGCATTTTAAATAAAGGCATTTCATTTTCATTTTTTGTACATTAGAATATTGGTAAATAACTATTATCGAAAATAATAAACAATTTAACTTCCTAAGGAAGTGAAAAAATATCTATAATGAACTTACTCCTAATCTTTTTAAATTGGAGTTGACAGTAGTCTTTAAATGATCTATAACTTCTTTTGGAACTTCTGCTTTAAAAACAGAAGTACCAGCAACAATGACATTAGCACCCGCAGTTGCAGCAGCATCAATGGTTTCTTTACCTAAACCACCATCAACTTGAATGTTTAATTTTGGATATTTTTCTCTTAAAAGTTTAACTTTTGGCATCATTTCAGGCATGAATTTTTGACCTCCAAATCCTGGTTCAACAGTCATAACAAGACCTAAATCAATTTCATCAATGATTGGGAATAAGGATTCAACAGGAGTAGCTGGTTTAACGGCAACACCAACTTTTAAACCAAATTTCTTAATAGTCTTGATTAATTTTAATGGATCATCAGTAGCTTCAAAATGGAAAGTATAACCATCACCTCCAGCCTTAGCAATATCTTCAACCCATCTTTCTGGATCAGCAACCATCATATGACAATCGAAAAACACTGGATTTGGAGCATCCTTAGGAAATACTTTTCTTAAACTAGTAATAATTGGAGCTCCAAATGAAATATTTGGAACAAAATGACCATCCATGACATCAATATGTAACCATTGAGCACCATCATCGACTACTTTTTTACATTGACATCCTAAATTAGCGAAATCAGAAGCTAAGATAGAAGGGGAGATAATTGGTTGAACCATTGTTATTACTGTAAACGATCAAATGATATAATAATTGGCAATGGAAGCAACGGTTTACATATGTCAAAAATGATTACCCAAAAAGATTTTTGAACTATTCGCGCCAATTGATTCCGGGCCTTAATAATCACTTAATACAATATATATATTTAAATTATAGCTAAATCTCGTACATTTTATTAAATCTTACTAATATTGATAATTGATTTGGAAACTGAGATCATTGAAGAATCCCCGAATATACCAATTGAGTTATTTAAGTTATTCATGCATAAGTTGTAGCTTGCTATGTATGTCAAGACGTCGTGTGTTTTATGTCAAATTTTGATTTCGCAAATTTGAGCACTAACGGTAAATACGCTATCAAAGGTGGCAGTACAATAGGGGGAAAGGAAGAAGGTTCAATTTTGATACGTATTAATTATAACCATGACTGAAGTAGAACCACAACATACTACTGACGGTGCATCAGTAGCTGAAAGGATTTTGGAAGCAGCTAGAAGAGATAATACTGAATTACTTTTAGCCATAAAGGTGGAACTTCAAAATGATCATGAAAAACTATCCTCGTTAATAAATAATACTCATGAAGTCATAACGGGAAACACTCCATTACACTTAGCATGCCAATTAGGAAATTGGGAATTTATAGATATCGTATTGGACATAGAAGGGGTTGAGATTGATCCTTACAATAGAGAACAAGATACCCCGTTGCATTTGGCTGTTAAATACGCCATTGATGAAGCTGATCATGGCTATTTTATCATTGATAACTTATTAGACGCAGGATCTGATCCAAGAATTAAAGATGTTCATAAATTAAGACCAATTGACTATGTGAGTAAGGATAATGCTAAACTTAGAGAATTATTAGAAAGTGCTGAATATGCAATTTCAATGGAAGCTACAGAAGTTTACGCTGAAGGTGAAACTAACGTGGAAGAAGCAGACGAAGAAGGAGATGAAGATGATGTTGCATCAGCTTCTGATTCTGATTAAAACATATGATATATATTTCTATATTTACAGAAATTGAAAGTTGTCTTCTGACGTATGAATCCAATTCCCTAAAAGTTGCTTAGATTGTTGTTTAAGTTTCTCTCTTTGCTTATTTGATTTCTTGAATTCAATATAAGATTTATAAGGTAAATTTTGAAAGCTGGCCATTTTGATATATAAACCATAGTTAGAAATAAAGCTTTCTCCACCCTTTTTAGGTGGTTTATTTTTAATATATGAACCATTTTTTACACCATTATTTAAAACCTGGGTAGATTTTGATTGAGGAAGATATAGTAAGGATAAAGGGGAGGGTAGTTTATCGTTATCTTTTGCATACTTGAAATCTGAAATATCATACTCTATAACTTTTAATGAATGTATTGATTCATCCCATGACTTTATTCGAGTTTTAAAGCATCTATCTATATCTTCTGTAGTATAATTATCTTTCTTGAGAATTAAATTATCCAAATAAACTCCATTAGGAAATAAATCAAACGTAAATGGATTAGTCAAACCTGTTATTTGCTTTAAACATAGCTTATCTGAACATGACTTGCTTAAGGTAGGTATACTATCTGATCTTCCCGGTTTTGTTCTCACTATTCCTAATTTCCCAAAATCACTTCTGCCTCTCATAGTATCTAATTTTATCCTCTTGTTTGGCTGGATATCGGACCATATCTCTGAGTTTTCTGATTCATTGATCAATTTAACCATAGAAGCATCTCCACAAGGAGGTTCTGTTATTAGTAGACTCAAACAAACACTTTCTTTCAACTTGAACTTATTGTCATCAGATGTCTCCACTAACTTTGATATATAACTTTCATCTTGTTTCAATTTAGAACATTCCTCAAGTAGATACCAATTGAATAGCCTGATAGATAGTATCTCTGCATGCAGATCATGTACAATTCTTCCTTGTGAGTAATTTCGTACACTGTCAGGTAAAGCTTTCACTCCTGTTGTTATAGTAATGGGGAGTATCTCATCTTCTATCTCAGCAATTATACTAGCTAAAACAGTCCACTCTGCGATACCATTAGACCGTATAATTGGTTTTCCTGACTTGATATGCAAAGAATCAAAACCATCGAATACCTTCTTCGCTATTCGATTTCCTCTCTCAATTTGAGTCATTGTTGCAAAACATCATCGATATCAATATTGTTTTTTTTTCTTTAATCAGTTTGTACAATCACACATTTTTACAACGGCAAAAAAAGGTCTTTAAAAAAAAATTGTATGTACACATAAATGAATATATATATGGGTTATATAAATAGTACTAAATCAACTAGTTGTATTCAATGTCTCTTCTTTCTTAAAAGAGCTCCAACCAAACCTACACCTAAAGCCAACACACCACCTACTATACCAATACCAATCAAACCTTCTGTAGTGATTTTATCATCAATTGATTCCTTTAAGGCTATGGCTTGAGTATTATCTGGTTCACCATGTATTAAAGTTTCCACATAACGTTTTGCATTTGAGTAATCTCCTATCTTGTAAGAACCAAGACTCAAGTAGTATAAACATTCTCTTCTCATGGATGGATCATCTCGGAATACATTGGTTAATATTTCCACTCCTTCTTGTTGGTCTTTATAATGGGGTGATTTGATAAGACCCCACGCATAATTAAAAAGGGATTGCGATGATACGTTTGGTTTTTCTGATTCTAATTGATTCTTTAAAATCTCTAATTGTTTTGGTGAAAGAGGTTGTTTCAACTCTTCTAAAGCTGGATATATGGCTGATTTTCCAAACATTGTTTATATAGATATATGGTTGTTAAAAGAACAATGATAACTTAAATCAAGTAGCTCATTTAGATTTCAGAAAAAACTAAAGAGCAGACAGAAAATAGCAAATAGTTATATACAGGAATGACACCAAAAATGAGTGAGAGGTCAGATCAGGTATAGCCAAACAAATATCAACGCGTTTCTTGTCAATATTTTCATTTATTTGGATTTGATTACCAAGCATAGAGATTGACTGTTAGATAAGACAAAGATGTCTGATGAGGTCATAAAGTTAATCATTGATCAAAACAGCAGCGACAACAATGTCAGAACTCTAGCTGAATTGGAGTTTAATAAACTTCTGGCCGAGAATCCATCGCAGATTTTGTTCTATTGTATTCAAATTGCTGGTAATGAGAATCTCCCAATTGATATTCGTCAAGCAACCTTATTACATATCAAGAGATTAGTGCCAAAGTATTGGTCCCTTGGATTTCAATCATTCGTGGGTCCACCTGTGAATCAAGACATCAAAGCCACCATTCGTAAGGACTTATTAACCATTGCTACTTCATCACCCAATTCCAAATTAAGAAGTGGTAGTGCTTATTCAATAGTTCAAATTGCATCTGTTGAATATCCAGATGAATGGCCTGATTTATTGACTTATATCTATGGAGCTGCTTCTAACTTTGACAATGAAATTTCAATGTTAGGTGGTTTAACTGTGTTGAATGATTTATTCGATGATTTAATTACAGAAGAACAATTTTGGGGTGGGGTTGGTACTGAAGTATCCAATTATATTTTCTCAGTACTTGAAAAGGATAGCATTTCACTGGAGACCAAATCTATGGCAGTTAAATTATATCAAAGTGTGGTTACTACTTTATTAGGACTTGAAGGAACCAGTAACAACGATAGAAAACAATACACTATCAATCATATTAAAACTAGTATTCCAATTCTTTTAAAGTCTCTTAAATCTTCATTTGATTTATCCATTAAAAGTTCAAACGTCATATCTTTACAAGAGCTTTATTTAAGATCAAATATTTATTTATCCTTGACAACTATATTAAGTAGTCTCAGTTCTAAAATTCAAATAGATCTCAGAAAATCAATATTGGAAGTTGCCTTAAATGATGTAACTTATATCAGCGAAGTGTTTCAAAAAGTGGTGGTTCTTGAACAAGCCGAGGTACAAGTTCAAGCAACTTCTGAATTAAATGATCCAGAGAATCTCATAAGCATTGTCATATCCGAATTATTGCGTACGATCTCAGTGTTACAAGTTAAACTTCCAGTAATCGAAGGTGACTCTAATCGCTTTTCTACTGACTTGATTAACTTATCCATACTACCATCCTCAACAACTAATGAATACGACGATGATTTAAATCTTTACATCACTGAAATCACCGGTCTTAGTATTAATGCTTCCCCTAGGGAGTCAATTTACGAATTAGTTTCAGAGATTAACGATGCGGATGCAGCTAAATTATTCATTCATACCTTTCAATCTCTTGGTCAAACTGATTCATGGATTGTGAAAGAGGCTTCTTTATACATTCTCGAAGCATTATTCTCTAATGAAGATTCTGAAATTATAAATAACAACGAATCTTTATTAGAGTTACTCAATAGATTAAGTGGATTTATTTCAGATACCAATTTCCTTGTCAGTTCAAGAGCTATATTATTATTACCCAAGTTTTTTGAAAAATTCGAATCAAGACTTTCTGTCTCAACTATAGGTATAAAGACATTCACCGATACTATATCCGTCGCAGCTCAAGATTCATCATCAAAGTTCATCAAAGTAAGTACTTTAGTAAGTCTTACCTACTACAATCAGTTTATAAACTTTAATGAAAACTTGCCAAATGAAGTCAAAGAAGACATTCAATTGGCTATTTTCCGCATAGTATTTTCATTAATAGATGATTGCGAAGAAGATGGGTTAGCTCCATTATTGGAAGCAATTACAGTTGCTATTGATATTGATCCACATAGTGCCTCCTCATTCCAAGTTGTTGAGAATGTCACTGTTGCAGATCTTATATTTAGAATTGCCTTCAAGGATCCAGCTAATGTCCAACTTAATGTTGATTCTTCTGATGGATTAAGTACTCTTTTAAAGAATATTTCTGAACCAGATTATATCAGAAGTTGTGAAAAATCATTACCTTTCATACTTGATTTATTAAAAGAAAAGATTAGTCAAACTTCCACTGAATATTCTCCAGAGTTATACTTATCTTTAGAGTTACTTAGTGTAATCATTGATGCTCCAAGTTTTGATTTACCATCTCAATTATTCTACTATACTTTCCCACTTTTAAGAAGATTGATTTTACAAACTAGTGATAATCAAATTCTTCAAAATGCAGGTGAGGTTCTTATCAATCTTTTAAAAAGAGCATCTAAGTTATTCTTGGATTATAAAGAAGATGATCAATCTGGAATGGATTATTTATTAAACATTTTAAGTAAATTTTTATCTCCAGAATTAGGTGATAGTGCGGCTAGTAATTGTGGTACAATTATCTTTACTTTTATTAATGAATTCCAAACTAGTCTTAGTAGTGAATTTATATTTCAAATTCTTGAAGCTACAGTCAATCGTTTGATCGTGGCTAAAGAGCCAATCACTATTGAGAATTTAATCATGGTATTCTGTAAGTTGGTTTTAAATTCACCAGAAGGTATGATTGATTTCTTATACAATATGAAAATAGAAAGCAAGAATCAGAATGGTCTTGAAGTGATCCTACCAATTTGGTTTGAATCATTTGAAGTTACTAGAGGTTATGAGAAGATTTTACAAAATTCGTTAGCATTAGCTAAAATCTTTACACTTCAAGACAAACGAGTGGAATCATTAGTGGTTAATGGTGATATCATTCCATATGAAGGAGATCTTATTATCACTAGATCAAGAGCTCTTTCAATGCCAGAAAGATATACTCAAATTCCAGCTTCTCTCAAGATTTTGAAATTACTTGTTAGTGAATTAACCTTCCAAAACCAACAACCCAATGCCAGTGATTACTTACCTGAAGAAGATCAATTCAATGATGACGACGGCGATGAAGAAGGTTGGGAAGATATGGATGATATTGGAGTTCCAAACTATGAAAAGTTAAAGTCATATGTAGATTCTGATAATGACGAACCAGATGCAGAGGATAATAATAGTGGAGATTTGAAGGCTGCTCTTGTTTCATTCTTCAAAGAATGTACATCCAAGAACTTGGGTGACTTCCAAAAGTATTACAATAGTTTAGATGAAGATGAAAAGAAAACCATTACTGAAAATATATTATTTTAGAGTATATAGAATCATAAATAGGCATTAAAATATATTTTCCAGACCGTATACATAATTACTAAGGCCGCGCATCTTTTGATATTTTGATATGACAATTTTTTTTTTTGGTTCCTCCGTTTAGAGATGAGATTTAATTGCAAACTGCTTTAATCTATATATATAAATAAAGTCAGTTTGTGTTTGATTTTGTTTTGGTTGTTTAGCATACCTACATGAGGTGTCCCTTAATACTTCGATATCCATTACGACTTATTCCAAAGACCATGATCTCACCTTCATTTTCACCAGAGCCTATACAGGCACAATTCCAAACTAAAGTACTCCAAGTGAGAAAAGATAGCATTATATTTGGTAAGAATGATCTACTACCAGTCATTACCGATAAGGAAACGGAAGATAATTTAAACATAGCTGCTGCAGAGTTAGTGAATACTGATAATGTGGTGGCATTTCCTACCGAGACTGTGTATGGATTAGGAGGATCTGGTTTAAGAGATGAATCAGTTAAAGCTATTTATAAAGCCAAAAATAGACCATCAGATAATCCATTAATTATTCATGTTTCATCTATAGATCAATTAAAGAGAAAATTATTACCTGAAGATGTGGATATACCTATTGTTTATAAAGATATATTAGAAAGATTTTGGCCTGGACCATTAACTATTCTTTTGCCAATTTATCCTGGATCACCAGTTTCTAAATTAGTCACAGCCAATCAAAACACCTTTGCAGTTAGACTTCCTAGTCATCCAGTAGCCAGAGCATTAATCGCCATGAGTGATACTCCCTTAGCAGCACCATCTGCCAATGCATCAACTCGTCCTAGTCCAACATTAGCTAGTCATGTATATCATGATTTACAAGGAAAATTACCCTACATTTTAGATGGAGGAGCATGTGAAGTAGGAGTTGAATCTACCGTAATTGATGGTCTTGTTAAACCTCCTATGATTTTAAGACCAGGAGGTGTTTCAGTAGAAGATATTAAATTAGCTGGTGGAGAAGCATGGAAAGATGTAATATTAGCCAAAAAGACAGCAGGAAAACTTGAACCAGTTCGAACTCCAGGTATGAAATATAGACATTATTCACCTACTGCCAAAGTTGTATTATTCATTAATTGTAAAGATGGAGTGGATGCTATTCATAAATATTTACAAACAGAAAATATCAATAGTAAAGAAACTAAAATCGCATTATTAAGATCAATCAATTTTTCAACTAAAGACGTTATCGATAGTAATATCTATTTACAACGAGATTTAGGTTCAACTGGTCAACAAGTTTCTCATAATTTATTTGCATTATTAAGAGAAGTTGATGAATTAGGAGTTGATTTAATTCTTGCAGAAGGAATTGATGAAACCGATGAAGGCTTAGCTGTGATGAACAGATTAAGTAAAGCAGCCATCCAAGTTATAGATGGGATAGATATATAGATAATGTAATAATAATAATGAACGTAATTGTAATCAAATAGAGATAGGATTTAGGAGTCGGGCCTCTCACTCAACTTCTCTGTCTGCCTCGTTACCGTATAGGGTAAAAGAGCCGCCTAACATGTAAAAAGCCATATCTTCAGGGATAAACTGTAAACTGCACAGAAACACACACGTATTTTTTATTTTTCTTCCTTTTGTTTGCTGAGAGGTAATTCTTCATAAATGAATCCAAAAAAAGCCAGGTCAAAGGTCAGCGCAAGGCTATACCAAAACAATTTGACGTGTATTGCATTTGGTGTATGATACATAATTGCTGGAACATCGTGTTTTAGTATAAGAGATCTTATATCGTAAGTGGTCGATCCAGAAATATGAGTGAGAATCCGTTTGAATCGACATTACCTATTGCTCGTGCCAGCTCTCCGTCGGTCAAGTTTTCTCAGAAATCAATTGATGAAACAGTATCGGAGTTACAAACCAATGCCATTACAGGTTTAAGTAATAATCAAGATATATTGAATCGAAGGTCATTACATGGTATTAATGAATTATCTAATGATGAAGAAGAAAGTATCATATTGAAGTTTTTATCTAAATTTTATGAAGATCCATTGATTTTATTATTGATTGGATCAGCCGTCATAAGTTTTTGGATGGGAAATGTAGATGATGCCGTATCAATTACTTTGGCCATCACTATAGTGGTGACTGTTGGGTTTGTTCAAGAATATAGATCAGAAAAATCATTAGAAGCTTTAAATAAATTGGTTCCTGCTGAAGCTAAATTAACTAGAAATGGAAGCACGTCAACCGTACTCGCATCAACATTGGTTCCAGGTGATTTGGTTCATTTTACTCAAGGTGATAGAATCCCAGCTGATATAAGATTAACAGAAGCTGTTCATTTAACCATTGATGAAAGTAATTTAACCGGAGAGAATAGACCCGTTAAAAAGACAACTGATTCACTTACTAGTGAATTTAAAGAAGTACCCCGTGTTACTACAAGAACTTCAATTGCATTCATGGGAACTTTAGTAAGAGATGGTCATGGTACAGGGCTTGTTGTTGCTACTGGGGCCAAGACTGAATTCGGTGCAGTATTTGAAATGATGTCTGAAATTGAAAAACCAAAAACTCCTTTACAACAAGCTATGGATAAATTAGGTAAAGATTTATCAGTTTTCAGTTTTGCCGTCATTGGTGTCATTTGTTTAATCGGTATACTTCAAGGTCGTTCATGGTTAGATATGTTTCAAATCTCTGTTTCATTAGCCGTGGCTGCTATTCCAGAAGGTTTACCCATCATTGTTACTGTAACTTTAGCCTTAGGAGTTTTAAGAATGGCTCGTCATAAAGCAATCGTTAGAAGATTACCAAGTGTTGAAACTTTAGGAAGTGTCAATGTTATTTGTTCTGATAAAACTGGTACTTTAACTCAAAATCATATGACTATTACAAAAATTTGGGCTACTGATTTTAAAGGTAGTTTTAATAGTCCATTTTTAGTGGTTGAAAAATTAGATGATAATACTTTACATCATCAATTAACTAAAAATATGCATAAAATTTTAGAAACGGGTAATATTTGTAATAATGCTAGATATTCATCTGAAAATGAAAAATATGTGGGTAACCCAAGTGATATTGCTATTGTGGAATGTTTACCTCATTTTGGATTAGAAGATATTAGAGGTACAAAACAAAGAGTTTATGAATTACCATTTTCATCTAATAGAAAATTCATGGCCATTTGTGCTCATTCGGGTGATTTAAGTAAAAGTGAAACCTTTGTTAAAGGTGCAGCTGAAAGAGTTTTGGATATTTGTAATAGATATTTGGATGAAAATAGTGAACCAAAACCATTAACTGATGAAAAACGTAAAGAAATTCTTCAAAAAACACATGTTTTGGCTGATGATGGTTTAAGAGTTTTAGGATTTGCCAGAAATAATAAAAAGTTTATATCTGAAAAAGAGGATGAACTTCCTGACGAATTAATATTTTGTGGTTTAGTAGGAATGAAAGATCCTCCAAGACCAAATGTGGGTAAATCAATTGCTCTTTTAATGAAAGGTGGAGTTCATGTTATTATGATTACTGGTGATTCTCCAACCACTGCTATAAATATTGCTAAACAAATTGGTATGCCAATTATAGGAGAAAAATCAGTTATGACAGGTGATCAAATTGAAAATTTAAGTGAAGAAAGATTAGCTGAAGCTATTCATAATGTTTCAGTTTTCGCTAGAACTACTCCAGAACATAAAGTTACTATTGTTAAAGCTCTTCAAAGAAGAGGAGATATTGTAGCCATGACAGGTGATGGTGTTAATGATGCTCCTGCTTTAAAATTAGCTGATATTGGTATTGCCATGGGTAAAAATGGTACTGATGTTGCCAAGGAAGCTGCTGATATGGTTTTAACTGATGATGATTTTTCAACTATTTTAAATGCTATTGAAGAAGGTAAAGGTATATTTTTTAATATTCAAAATTTCATTACATTTCAATTATCAACTTCAATTGCAGCATTAACATTAATTGCATTAGCTACATTTTTTGGATTACCAAATCCATTAAACGCCATGCAAATCTTGTGGATTAATATTTTAATGGATGGGCCACCAGCTCAATCATTAGGAGTTGAACCAGTTGATCATGAAGTTATGAATAAACCACCAAGAAAACGTAATGATAAAATTTTAACTGAACAAGTTATTAAAAGAGTTTTACAATCTGCTGCTATGATTATTATTGGAACTTTATATGTATTCATTAGAGAAATGACAGATAATGAAATTACTGCTAGAGATACAACTATGACATTTACATGTTTTGTTATGTTTGATATGTTTAATGCTTTAGCATGTCGTCATTATTCAAAATCAATATTTGAAATTGGATTAACTAATCAAATGTTTAATTTTGCCGTGGTTGGATCCTTAATTGGTCAATTCTGTGCTATTTATGTACCATTTTTCCAATCAATTTTCCAAACTGAAGCATTATATTTCAGTGATATTGTTCATTTATTCTTTTTAACAAGTACAGTTTTCATTGGTGATGAAATTAGAAAATATTTGTTCAGAAGTAAGAATGCAGCTATGAATCCATTTAATTTAAATGTATGATCAATTCATGGAATATCCCCCCCAACTAATTAACTCATTTCCCCAAGTATAATAGATAAGACGGACGAGAAGGAAAGAAAAGAAGGTAGTTGACAGGTGATGTGTTTAGAGAAACGATACAATTGTATAATAATAATAAGATATATAACATAATATAATATACACTATAGTTTAACTAGTTATTATTTTAAAAATCAGTATTATTATGAGCCTGAAACAGATTTAAAGGTAACTCGTAAATGAAGTAAACAGTTCTGAGAAGAGGAGAGAGGGAGAGTGGGGTGGTAACGGTTAGACCATCTCTAGTCTGAACAAAATCTTTCAAAAGTGGAGAGATTTTTATAGGAAGTAACGGATGGGAGGGTGTATATACCAATTCACTCCTATTGTTTCCATTTATCATTTGCATAATTACATTGTAATTCATAGAATAATTATCTCGTTACCCTCTGACAGGGATTGATACTATATATGGCAGAAAAAGAAAAGCTGCGAAATAAACTAGTCAGCCGTATATTGAACAGAAAATATGAATGATACTTTTTTATCAACCAATAGTAATCGAGAGCTACAAATGAGGAGATTTAATGTTATATACTATTTACAATATTATATCTATGGTTGCTTTTTATTCGCTCATAATATCGGACGTTTGCACGGTGTTTCAGCCCAGTTACTCTTTTCTCTGTATTTGTCATAGTCATGAGTTTACAATTTTGACTTCGCAGTTCTGTGTCTGGCAAACCCCGCATTACTGACTCTGAGCGCACCAAACGGTCTTTGGGTATGAGTGATATTTGTTCCGGAATAATAAATTTGACACCGATTTTCTATGTCAAAGAAGTCATTGTTGTGTATAACTGATTTCAACTCAACGGTTTCACAGTCAAGTCAAGTCAAGTCAAAGTCAAAGTCTACCACATCCTCATCCTTTATTGATCTTATCATGAAGATTGTATAAATAGACTAAAAATTCGTTCTATTTTATATTTTTTAATTTGCATCTTTTTACCCCATCTTATTCAAAAACATTATAATAATCACACTTTGAGTTACAATGGTTTTCAAATTCACTATTGATAACGTTGTGAATAAATACATTCCTCCTAATCATTTAGATAGGTTACCTAAAGTTATAGGTAGATTTCTTGGAGCTCATACTACAACTCCCAAACATGATTATTTAATCTGGTTAGAAATCTTTATTGGTAGTTTTGCTGGTATAGCTTTAATTGAAGGGGTATTTAAAAGTCATACTGTTTTCACTCATCATTCCGCTCCATTGATCATTGCCAGTTATGGAGCAACTGCCATTCTTTGTTTTAATGCAACTCAAGCTCCTTTGGCTCAACCTAGAAATGTCCTAATTGGTCATTTTATATCTGCTTTAATTGGAATTTGTATTCAAAAGCTTTTCCTGTTAAGTGAAGCTGGTAGAGCTCATTATTGGGCTAGTGGTGCTCTCAGTGTTGCTCTTTCTTCTGTTGCAATGTCAATTTGTAATTGTGTTCATCCACCCGCTGGAGCTTCGGCCCTTTTACCTTCTGCTGATGACACTATTAGAGATATGAGTTGGTGGTATTTACCTGCCCATCTTATTTCATCATGTTTAATTCTTTCTGTGGCTTTAATCACAGGAAATATCATTAGGAAATATCCTGTTTATTGGTGGTCTCCAGGCCCAGTTGGTAAACCAAAACCAGAACCAGTTGAAGCACCACCTCCAATGCTTAACAATCCACCCTCATTTTCAAGAACCAAAGAAGAATCAGATAACTCATCAAGAGAAGAAACTAAAGAAGGAGTTACTTTCGTACCTGGTTTAGACAGTATTCAAATCAATCTGCGTGAAATCTTAGTTCCTGCTGAAATGGATTTAGATGAACTTGCCATTGAATGGTTAGATACATTAAAGATCAAATTACTGGAATCTGCCACTAGAAATGATAGTGCAGTTTGAAAGACATTCGTCTTATCATTACATTAGAGATTTTATTTATTAATTTCTTAGATTTCGATCTAAAAGGATGGTATTATGTGAAAGTTATTCAATCATATCTTCTATTAATACTTTCAAAATGTCTTTGATACATTTGGAATGGCTACTTTTAAAGTAGTCATAGTGATTCGTGTTAGGGGTGCTTAATTCCTACACGGTTAATGATTTGGTGGTATTTTACTTTTTTTTTATTAATGACCAATTTTAATTTTAATGCTATTAACATAAATGTGTTGCTTTTGTTCTAGCTTTCCAAACTTTACATTCAACTTTTATAAATTTCATCCAATGTGATAATTCCCTTGAAAGTTGAATCTTCAATCTTTTCATAAATACTCTTAGCCACCTTTTCTGTTGACACAACTGGCCTAACCAATTGATTCAACATTGGTATACTATTACCAAGAATATATTGTTTACTATTATATCCACATTTTAAAAATGTAGTTACGAAATCTCCAGGAGTAACTCCTCCTCTGCATGTCCAAGTCTGCCTGGCAGAAATCGATTACTTTGTTTCAGCCAACAGAAAAACACACTCACGATTGAGGAGATTTACTGTTATATGATATTTATGCTTTCTTCTAACTCATTCATGGTAGCTTATGTTTCAGCCCTGGTGATCTTCGTTGATATTTGTCATTTTTTTAATTTCGCAGTATCTAAGACCCCGCTTAACTGACTCTGAAAACCAAAACGGCTTTCGGTATGAGTGATTTTTGTACCGGAATAATAAATTTCACACCGATTTTTCACGTCAAACAAGTCATTGTTGTGTAACCGACTTCACTTCAACGGTTTCGAGTCAAAGACAAAGTTAAAGTCATATTCATCGTCATTATCAATCATAGGTCTTATCATCAACATTCGCATACCTAGACTTAAGATTTCTTCTACTTTATTTTCATTATATATTTTTCATTTGCATATTTTTACTCCATTTTAGTCATAATCATCAATAATCATAAACACATTTTTAATTGCAATGGTTTTCAAATTCACTATTGATGACGTTCTTAATAGATACATTCCTCCTAATCGTTTAGATAGGTTACCTAAGATAATAGGTAGATTTCTTGGAGCTCACACACCAACACCTAAAGACGATTATTTAATTTGGTTAGAAATCTTTATTTCTAGTTTTGTCGGTATAGCTTTAATTGAAGGAGTATTTAAAAGTCATACTGTTTTCACTCATCATGCCGCTCCATTGATTTTTGCAAGTTATGGAGCAACTGCCATTCTTTGTTTTAACTCGAGTCTGGCACCTTTAGCACAACCTAGAAATGTCCTAGTTGGTCATTTTATATCTGCTGTAATAGGACTTTGTATTCAAAAACTCTTCCTGTTAAGTGAAGCTGGTAGAGCTAATTATTGGGCTAGTGGTGCTCTTAGTGTAGCCGTTTCTTCAGTGGCAATGTCGATTGGTAATTGTATACACCCACCTGCTGGAGCCTCAGCCCTTTTACCTTCTGCTGATTATACTGTTAGGGCCATGGGTTGGTGGTATTTACCTGCCCATCTTGTGTCTTCATGCTTAATTCTTGCTGTAGCTTTAATTACAGGAAATATCATTAGGAAATATCCTGTTTATTGGTGGACTCCTGGTCCAGTCGGTAAGCCAAAGCCTGCACCTATTGAAGCACCAGCTCCAATGCATAATAAATTATCCACATTACCAATAGTTAAAGCAGAATCAGACGGCTCATGGGTAGAAAAAACCAAAGAAGGGGTTACGTTCGTACCTGGGTTAGACAGTATTCAAATCAATCTGCGTGAAGTCTTAGTCCCTGCTGGATTGGATTTAGATGAACTTGCTATTGAATGGTTAGATACATTCAAGATCAAATTAATGGAGTCTGAATCTAGCAATGATAGTGCAGTCTAAAATAACACTAATTTCAGCTTTACATCTTATTTATTAATTTCTTAGATTTCGAGAAGAGATCTAAAAGGATGGTATTATGTGAAAGATATTCAATCATATCTTTTATTAATACTTTTCAAAATGTCTTCGATACATTTGGAATGACTACTTCTAAAGTGGTCATAGTGATTTGCGTTAGGTATTTACTTCTACACGGTTGATCATTTGGCGATATTTTATTCTTTTTATTAATGCCCAATTTAATTTAATGGTAATAACGTAATGTGTTGCTTTTGATTTTATTTATCTATTTACAAGGACTTTTATTTTTCATTTCAATCGTTAAAACATGTGTTTCCCAACCTTTACATTCAACTTTTATAAATTTCATCCAACGTGACAATTCCCTTGAAAGTTGAATCTTCAATCTTTTCATAAATACTCTTAGCCACCTTATCTGTTGACACAACTGGCCTAACCAATTGATTCAACATTGGTATACTATTACCAAGAATGTATTGTTTACTATTATATCCACATTTTAAAAATGTAGTTATATAATCCCTTGCGGTTGCTCCTCCTTCGGCATGTTTCTCTTCATACATTATTCCAGGTCTGACCGAAATCGATCTTAACCCTTCTTTACAAGATAACTCGAATTCAGCTTCTCTTTTAGTGGTGATATATCCTGAAGGCACCATAGGGACTTGTTGATCAGCGGAGATATAGATAAATGTAGGATTGGCATCAGGTACTTCTTTCTGTTCAGTTATAAAGGTATCAGCCAATAACACAGCCGAATCACGTTGAATGGCCTCGTATGAATTATGATCTTCTTCTCCCTTTTTCATGGGATTTGACCCTTTTAAACTATTAGCGAAATTTTGAATATCACTAAGGAAGTTTATATTTGAATTCATTGCTTTCTTATATGATTGATTTTCAAATAAAATCCCAACCGAATGAACTATAGTACCGAATTTGGATAATTTAGATTGATAACTCGAAGCATCGAATAAGTCAGCACTTTCCCATTCAACTTGTTTAATCCAAGGTTGATGGATTATAGCTTGAGGAGGTTCACCTGATCTTGAGAATGAAGTTACTTGATATCCTTTTTGAACCCCAATTTCACAGATTTTACGACCAAGGAAGCCATTACCTCCAAACACAGCAATTGACTTAGCTAATGACATAATGAGAGTATATATACTAAGACAATTTGAAACAATTGAATGAATGGAGATTGATGATTGGTATATGGGTTCATTTTTTTTAACATTTCAATTCTAGATTTTGTGGATGTCACCAGCTTCACTCGCAAAATTTAAAGTTGTCACTGAAAAATATTATGACAGATATCTACTACGACTACAAATATGATAAGATGATTCTATCGTAAAAGACTTTTATGCATTAATGACAGGATTAATATAAAGGTATAAACTAGAGAACTAAAATTAAAACTTAAAAAGTAAAACAAACAAAATAAATAAATGTCAAACTATGAATAAACTAATTATTCGATATCATGATGGAATTTCTTATTGAATAAGACATATTCTTCATCATTAAGTTCACCTAATACAGGCGATCTTCTAGCGTTTCTCTTTTCAGTAGATGATGATGGAGATAATGAGACAGGAGCAATAACAGGACTTGAATCTGGAGTTGAATTTTCACTTTCAACATCGGATGATGGAGGAGTTTCAACTGTTGGTTGTCTCTTTTCTGATGATGATTGTTGTGATTGTTCTTCTTGTTGTTGTCTTGAAATTGGTCTTATAAATTGGAATGGACTTTGTTCATGATATAAATTATTATCGAAGAATTGATTAAAGAAAGCTTGTTGTTGTTGTAAATATTGTTCATAAGCTTCCTTTTGTTTTTGTTCCTTTAATTTTTGTTCCTTTTTAGCTTTGATTAAGGCTTCTTTTTTAGCTTTTATTTGAGCTTCTCTTTCTTTCTTTGCATTTAATTCAGCTTCTTTTCTAGCCTTTTCAGCAGCAGCAAGTTGAGCTTCTCTTTCTCTTTTAGCTTTTAGCTCAGCTTCTTTTCTTAACTTTTCAGCAATAGCTAAAGCTTCCTTTCTAGCTTTATATTCAGCTTCTTGTCTAGCTTTAAGATCAGCAGCTTCTTGTCTAAGTTTCAATTCAGCTTCACGTCTAGCCTTTAATTCAGCTTCATGTCTAGCTTTTAACTCAGCTTCTTGTCTTGCTCTGGATTCAAATTGGCTCCTACGTAGTTGATCATAGTCAACTTCTGGACCAGCTTGTTGTTGTTGTTGTTGTTGTTGGAGTTGAGCAATTGGGAAACCAAAAGCATTAAATAAATTTTCAAAACTATCAGTATGACAAACTTTAACTCTCTTTGGGATATTAAGAATTAAGATATTTTCCGATTTATATAATTCCCAATTAATTTGATCGTATAAAATATCATCTAATTTGAATTGGAAAACTTTTTTGAATTGATCTTGTTTCAGTTGTAAGATAACATTAATGATAGATTGATTATAACTTGGGATTTTGACAACTTTAACTTCGTAATTATTGAAATTACCATAAGGTTTAAAGATTTGGATTTGATAACCGTCTTCATTTTCTATCTTCTTGACAACTCTTGGTTTGGCTTGTTGAGCTCTTAATTGTTGTTGTTTTTCTTGTTCTTGTCTTTGAGCTTCTTGAAGGAAATTAAAGAATGAATTTAAGTCATTTGGAGTAACTTGATTAGGTGAAGAACCTTGTAAGAATGGATTAATGGAGAACATTTGAAAGTAGTAGTAATAGGATTTGTTGTAGTTATAGATGTAACTGGAATGATAAGAATGATAAAATAAAATAGTAAGATTATAATTAGCCATCGATATCCTTTTATAGTATTAAAATCTCATGTTTCTATATTTGCCATCATCTATTTTCGCACCCACTAACAAATTTTCTAGAAAAGTATAGAACTGCGCAGAATTTGATCGAAGTTTAAATTTGCGACTTGAAGACAAAAATAGAATTGCATGGAACGGTAGAGAACACCTTTAAAACTATGACAAATTATGGTGACAATCTAAGATGAAATTAGTGATCGCCATCCTGTAATTCCATCATATCGCTTATAGCCTATAACCTTATAATCGGAAATACGAACTTGGCTTTGTCGTAAACTTATTCCATATTTGTAATCGCTTCTTCATATTTATTAGAAGTGATTAGATGTTGGATGTCCTGCATACAAAACCCATATGACCTGTTCCAGATTTATGGTCAGTAATAACTTTATAACCATTCAAGTTATGATTAAATATATCATATTAATCACACTTGGAATGACTTGAACTATACTTATCCAGTATTATAATTAGAATAAGTCAAAATTACTAATGTAAGACCCCTGGACTTCGTGATCCTAAATTTATTATTTCCTCGTAAATATATTGCAAACAACAGATCGTATATTCACTACTAGTGGGCGTATGAATAAAATATACGAGACACACTATCAACTTGTATACTATTTCACTAAAGGTGATCACTAAGCTCAAATAGATATTCAATCTAATATTATTTATAGAGTTATATTCCGTAAATGGAAATAAAAATGGTTAATTTTAAATCCCATAGTACTTTGTCCAAAAAAAGATTTCTAAATTTAAATGCAAAAAGCTATATTTAGATTTGGTTATTGAGATGATGATTTAATATATAAAGAAGTGATTAAATTGCATACAAATTTAGATTTATAGTTCAGTTTTATTTGAGCTTTTACATGGATAAGCCTTTTCAACCTATTCTGTTATTTCAACTATTCAATCAATTCACTGGTGAATTGACTGACAAATCTAATATACTCTGTCCCAACTTTTGCATCATTTTTACAAATCACACATAATGACGGATATAAAAATTGATGAAAAGAAACCAAGTATTAATCACAATGGGATTCAAAAAAGATTAATTATTTCAATCTTGGGAACTGTTTTATTATTAATTAGTTTCCTTGCATTACCACATCTTAAATCAAATTATATTAATACCTTAATAAATAGATTCCATGGAAATTGTCAAAACGATTATTTAGTAATTGGAGGAAGTACCATTCCATTAATACAACCTACAACCACCGAATTAGCAGATGAGATGGTTAGAAGAGACGTTTTGGCTGTTAATGGAACCATTGGAAATTCTACAAATTCATCCTATGGTGGAGTACCTTTAACAACTGCGTTAGATAATCCAGCTACAACTTCATTTAATGGTGGTGGAGGTGGGACTTTAGTTCTAACTGCCACTTCATATACAACGACTTTTGATACCACTCATGTTTCTGCTAGTAGTGGAGGATTATCAACAGGTGCAAAAGCAGGTATTGGAGCTGGGATTGGGGTGGCTGCCTTAGTAGCTTTAGGATTTGTATTATTCTACTACAGAAGATGGAATAAAAAATCAAAATCAGAAGTAAAACCTAAATCTTCTACTTATAACTATGCTCATATGAAAAATAATGATAATAATACTAGTACTGATTCTAATATTAAAGATAGTCATCAACATATAGAGGAGCAACATAATAACATTGAAATTCATGATGAAGATGGAAATGTCATTATTGAATGAATGAATAAGTAAATAATAATTTAAACCTTGTAGACTATTTATCTTATTAACTAATTGAATACACATATATTGAATTAATATTGCAATCTATCCTAATTCGGTAACAGTTTTGTCATGGGGTCGCGATCACACTTTTTTTTAGCGTAAGCATTTTTTTTAGCGTAAGCAGGGAAATTAAAAAAAAGGGGGGCCGGGGCACAGGGGACAGTTTAGCTCAGCTCAGCTCAGCGTAAGTCAGTGAAACAAAGACGAGACGAGAGTTAAGCACTTGACAACAACTCTAATACTTCAATCGTCTGTTTAATTTAGAACGACTCCTTTCAAACTATAATTATTTGAATGATATATGTTTTCTATCGATCAATATGTAATGTAAATATGGCTATATTAACAATAGAAATTCGTCTAACTGTAAATCAGTTTCTACTATATTGTTACTAAAAATAGAATGTCACTAAATCAAAAAAAAATTTTATTACTAACTCTAAAACAAAGAAACAAAACACGTTAAAACTCTTACTACTGATTGTATTCACCTCACTAAATATGAAGTTTAACGATCTTTTTATTTGAGGAGAATGTGGTATAGTAGATAAATAATAAGTAAACATTACTTTTTTTAAATATAAGTGGAATGATATGGCTTTATAAAACCTAATCTTCTTGTCACTTTATTCTAATCTGCTATTCTACATTAGTGATATATCCCTTTTATATATCCTACTTGATACTACATCTAATCAAACTTTGTGTGTTAATATTACCTACATACCATTTCCCATTCATTTCCGTTAGGCTAAGCCAATTTTTAAGAACTAAAACAAAAAAAATTTTTTTTTTTCCTCGTAACTTTTTCAACTCAAAATCAAAATTATTTATTACTGTTCAAGACATATTATCAATCGTTCTTTTTATCTTAATCCTGTTTAGATCTCGTTATCATCACATTCATTTATTCATCGATTCATCATGAAGGAAGGAATCTTAACCCATTCGAATGGTAATCCTACCAAACTTCAAAATCCAATTTCAAAATGGTCTTCATATCGTACTATAATATTCGTACCTATAATAATCATAGGTTTATTTTCAACATTCATCTATTCTTATCATAATTCAAATCCAATCCATTTATGTTATCTTCATAGTGAATTAGAAACTACTTCCACTTCTGAAAGTTCATATATATCTAATAATAGTTCAGTATCTTCTTTATCTCAACCTCTGATAACTTCTATATTAGAAAAAGTGGATGACAAAGTGGCCATTGAAAAGAGGTATACTTTTACTTCCTATTATTATAGTGATAATCAATTATTCACTACTGTTGTTACTAATAATACTTCTAATGGAAATGGTAACGGTAATGGAAATGGTAACGGTAATGGAAATGGTAATGGAAACGGAAATGGCAATGGAAACGGAAATGGGAACAGTTCACTGAGTTCATCACTAGTCAGCTCCCTGTCCTCTTTAACTTCAAGTTCAAGTTCTTCTGTCTATTCATCCCCATCATCAAGCTCGGTTTTCTCATCACCTGAAACCTCATCTTCATCTTCAACCGAACATAGCACTTCTTATGATATTCCATCATCAACTACTTCATCAACTACTTCCTCTTCTTCTTCATCCTCCTCCTCCTCATCTACAGAACAAGCTTCCTCCACTGATACTACTTCTTCAAGTTCCTCCGATTCAGATGTATCCACTTCTCATTCAACCACCGAATTCAGTTCAACTATAAGTGGTAGAGTCGTGGTTGTAACCAGTACTTCCATTGTCACCACCACTCCAACTCCATCAGCTGCTAGTAACTCTGATAGTCATAGTAGTTCAGGTGGTTTATCAAGCACCAACAGAATCGTTGTCGGTGTAGTTGTCGGTGTTGGTGGTTGTATTTTAATTGGTATAATCAGTCTTTTATATTATATCAAAAAGAAGTCAAACAGTCAATATCAAGGTGGTTGGACATTTTGGAAAAAGAGTGAAAAAGATGAATTATTTAACGGTGAATTGGGAGTTAGAGATAGAAATATTAATCAAGGTTCTAATTTTTAGTTCTCCCTTCAAAATAATCTAACAAAATAATCTTACAAAGTATGAATAAAAATAAAAATTTTACAATCCATAAAACTTCGAGTTACCTAATAAAATAACAAAAACCGGAATCCTACTAACATTCCAAACTATCAAATCTCAAGTTTAAAATGATACCCTCTAACTTTCTCCCACCTTGTTTCTTTTACGTTCAATCAAAAATAACTTTCTTTTCTTTTCTTTTCTCCCAACCCTTGTTTTTTTGTACTTTTAATTTACCCTTTTTTTATCGATTAGTGTTAATAGTCTATATAGATCTATAAATGAATATTATTCAATGTTTTCAAGCTAGTCAAACATGTTGTAGATGTCGTTATTGGAATATTTGTTATAGGAATTCAAAATTCAACTCACGTGAAAATCTTTAATACGCGTCTAACGAAATTTTATTTTTCAATCATACTAGAAAGATCATATTTCATCATTTCAACAGTAAGATATAATTTCCATAGACTTATAAACAGAGGGGCATAATATGGTGCTGTATTCAGTATATCAACAGATCACTAACGATCCAGAACATACCTACAAACTAATGCAATTACCGCCTGATTTATTGGAATATATAACTAACAACGACAAAGAAGAATTAGTTCTCAAATCATCAATAACTTCAGATAATTTAGTAGTTTGTTCAAATTCAAAGACGTGGAGATTAAGACAGATGAATCATTCCAATACGGCTTTGATATGTGATAATTTGAATATCAACGTTAATAATAAATTTACCGATCCATTGGTTGAAACTGGAGATCAACAACAACAATTTGATAATAAATTAGTGGGATTCAGTCAATGTTCTTATGAGTATGAGTTGTCGAGTACGGAGGGAATCATTGATATAACTGATTTACCAAGACATTCAGGAGATCAATTGAGCGATGATACGCTTAATGTTGATACGTTGGATTGGTCATTACAACAATTGATTGATAATTCACCTATATCTTCCCAAGAGTTCTTTACTAAATGGTATGAATATGGAGGATGTATCATAAATGACAAAGTTCATATTCTTACTAATGAATTCATTACCGAGATATTGTATGGTTGTATTACTATTCTAATCCTGGAGAATATTAATTATAATGATGATATTGAGATATTGAATTTTATTCAATTAATCCTAATGCAAGATGAAACAATGAATCAATCTATAATGGAGACTATAATCCATAAATTCGGACATGAAATCAAAGAAGATACATTTAAATTAGATCATGCCAAGATATCGAAATGGTTCGGAATCCAACAATTAGCAAAATCGCTGGGAAATCTTATAAATAAGAAAGAATTCCTTTTACATTGGAAATCATCCTTACCATCATTCTACAACGTATCATTAGATATCCAAGATCTTCGAGGGAATTACTGTTCTCCCATCGAGGATAAGATCTTATACGTCAATGCTTCAGATTTAGCCACATCAAATCTTTCGGTAAGGTTTGTTCAATTATTTCAGTTGGATAAGAATTGGAATTATGATGATTTTATTCCATTCATAGCTGATTTCGTACCGAATGGGAAGAAAGTTGATTCTGTAATTTTGAAATATGCCAGAAAGAAGAAAATCACCAAGGATAAATATTTAATCGTACCTCGTTAAAACTGTTTATAGTCTTGTGCAAGTAGTGTAAATAAATGAGTAAAGATGATTCTGAATCATAATTTTTGATTTTTGCGACTCGCAACCGAATTCGATTCGAAAAATTTTGATAAAGTTTAAACTATATGTAATTACAAAGTAAACTTCAACTCATTATAGAAGTGGGATTACCTTTCAGTATGGATAATCTGACCTTCATAGTATCATTGATAGTAAGTATCTTTTAATTCAACCGAATTCTTCTTTAACAAACAAAAACACGACTAACACATTTAAAAGAGTGGAGCTTGCGCTGGGACTTCAACTGATCTTGCATTCTTCCCTATTGATACTTTAAAAACAAGATTACAAGCCAAAGGAGGATTTTTCCAGAATGGAGGATGGCATGGGATATATAAAGGGTTAGGATCTTGTGTAGTTGCATCAGCTCCTTCTGCTTCATTATTTTTCATCACTTATGATTCTATGAAAATTTATACCAAACAATCAAATTATTTCCTGCCTGCTCAATGTCATATGATAAGTGCTTCATGTGGTGAAATAGCAGCTTGTTTGGTAAGAGTGCCTGCTGAAGTCATTAAACAAAGAACTCAAACTGGTATTTTAGGTATCAATGGTAAATCAACTTCATTATCTAATTTTCTTTATATTTTACAAAATAAATCGGGTGAAGGGGTTATAAAAGGATTATATCGAGGATGGAATACTACTATCATGAGAGAAATACCATTTACCGTCATTCAATTCCCCTTATATGAATATTTAAAAGTAAGATGGTCAGAAACCACGGCCAATAAAGATATATCATTACTTAGAGGAGCTATATGTGGATCGATAGCAGGAGGAATAGCTGCAGCAGCCACTACTCCATTAGATGTGATTAAAACAAGAATTATGTTGAATAAAGAAAGAATCAGTTTGGGTAATTTGGTCAAGACTATGATTAAAGAAGAAGGATATAAATCATTCTTGAATGGAATTGGACCTCGAACTTGTTGGATTAGTGCTGGTGGAGCTATATTTTTAGGATGTTATGAATTAGTGCATACAAATTTAACGGCTTATAACCAAACCAAAGTTAAAGCTACCCTTTCAGCATAAATAGAATAGAACATAGAGTCATATATACATACATACAGTTTATAGACATAATAATTATTAATCAAAAATTTAAACTTATCAGATTATCGGGTATAGAATCGGAATCGGAGACGTAAGTCCTTCTCACGACATTATCTGATGGAGAAAAGAGAAAAAGTCTCGATGTCGTTCATGATGATTAATTCAAAGGGGAGAACAGACAAACAGTGAGAAAATAGAAAAAACGAAGTCAAACTTAAAAATCTATCAGAAACGGGATTTGATTTGAATTCGATTTTAAGTTCATTTCATTATTGCTATATTTGTTTTGCTGTCGATCGTGGTTTATATAGTGTATCCCACATAGCTGAGTCAATCAATCAATCAAATATCTGATTCAAAATGTTAGGAAATCAACTTAAATCTTTGAGTTTCCAAGTTGCAAAGCATGGATCTTTATTCAAAGTTGGCAGCAATAATGCCATACGTCAATTCTCAAAGATATCTAGAACTTCATTAGCTACTAATACCACTACTGGAGAACTTCATGTTTCAACTCCTATTGATCCACCTTCTCTTCATCCTCCTGAAGGTTCATCTGTATCTTTAAAAAACTCATCTAGAGATGATTCTCAATTTGGTACTAGACCCATCTATTTAGATGTTCAAGCTACTACCCCAACTGATCCAAGAGTATTGGATAAAATGTTGGAATTCTATACTGGATTATATGGTAATCCTCATTCAGCAACCCATGCTTATGGTTGGGAAACTGATAAAGAAGTTGAAAAAGCTCGTGGATATATTGCTGATGTTATCGGAGCCGATCCAAAAGAAATCATTTTTACATCTGGTGCCACTGAATCAAATAATATGGTGGTTAAGGGTATACCAAGATTTTATAAAAAGACCAAAAAACATATCATTACTACTCAAACTGAACATAAATGTGTTTTAGATTCAGCTAGACATATGCAAGATGAAGGGTTTGATGTCACTTATTTACCAGTTAATGAACAAGGTTTAATCAGTTTAGATGATTTAACAAATGCTATAAGAAAAGATACTATCTTAGTTTCCATTATGGCTGTTAATAATGAAATTGGAGTTATTCAACCTTTAAAAGAAATTGGTAAAATTTGTCGTGAAAATAAAATCTTTTTCCATGCTGATGGTGCTCAAGCCTTTGGTAAAATTAAACTTGATGTTAATGAAATGAATATTGATTGTTTATCAATCTCATCTCATAAAATTTATGGTCCAATGGGTATTGGTGCTTGTTATATTAGAAGACGTCCAAGAGTAAGATTAGATCCAATCATTTCTGGTGGTGGTCAAGAAAGAGGTTTAAGATCAGGTACTTTAGCTCCTCCATTAGTTTGTGGTTTTGGTGAAGCCGCAAGACTTGTTAAAGAAGAAATGGAATATGATCAAGCCCATATTCATAAACTTTCTGAAAAATTAAAGAATGGTTTATTATCAATTCCTTCTACTCAATTAAATGGTTCTCCTGATCCAGCTTCTCAATATGCTGGTTGTGTTAATATTTCTTTCGCTTATATTGAAGGTGAATCTTTATTAATGGCCTTAAAAGATATTGCTTTATCTTCCGGTTCAGCCTGTACATCTGCTTCATTAGAACCTTCATATGTTTTACATGCTTTAGGGGCTGATGATGCTTTAGCTCATTCTTCTATTAGATTCGGTATTGGAAGATTTACCACTGAAGAAGAAATCGATTATGTCATCAAAGCTATTCACGAAAGAGTTGATTTCTTAAGAAAAATGTCCCCATTATGGGAAATGGTTCAAGAAGGTATTGATTTAGATTCCATAGAATGGAGTGGTCATTAAAGCTGGCTGGTGTTAAGTAGAGTATGAGGTTTGTTTTTTTAGCGACACTTATGTTTTTTTTATTATCATTATCATTATTATTATGGGTAATCTCTCTCTATTATTGTTATAGTTTTAGCCTTTTTATTTTCTTCTGTAAGTAGTTTTAAAATACATTTTTATCCAAAAATTAATCGTATAATTCAATTAATCTTGGCAAGTAAGTGAATAATGAATAGGGTTCAGTCTAATTTTGTGTTTATCATCGCTATGCCGTTACCGGATTTTTCTGGGACTGAGCAAAAAAACGTCACCAAACCTTTTGAGGACTGAAAAATTTCGAATCAGTAAATTATGACTCTATCAACTTCTTCATCCTTTTCCTTTCCTTTTCAATTCGTTAGACTTATAATATATATCTCATCATGTCTGTAACTACTAAGACTATTACAATTCTTCCAGGTGACC
The DNA here is from genome assembly GCF_036884675.1 of Scheffersomyces coipomensis. Classification (NCBI taxonomy): domain Eukaryota; kingdom Fungi; phylum Ascomycota; class Pichiomycetes; order Serinales; family Debaryomycetaceae; genus Scheffersomyces; species Scheffersomyces coipomensis. The sequence goes on along the minus strand of NW_027042892.1, from coordinate 2,461,136 downwards.
ATGTTGGTACCGAAATCTGTAATGAAGCCATCAAGGTTTTAAAAGCCATTGAAGAACATACCCCACATCAAAACATAAAATTCGAATTCAAGCATCATTTAATTGGAGGTGCTGCCATTGATGCCACTGGAGTTCCATTACCTGACGATTCCTTAGCTGCCGCCAAGCAATCTGATGCTGTTTTATTAGGAGCTGTCGGTGGTCCAAAATGGGGTACTGGTGCTGTTAGACCTGAACAAGGTTTATTAAAAATCAGAAAAGAATTAAACTTATATGCTAATTTAAGACCATGTAATTTTGCTTCTGATGCTTTATTAGAATTATCTCCATTAAAATCTGAAGTTGTGAAAGGTACTAATTTCACTGTTGTTCGTGAATTAGTTGGTGGTATATATTTTGGTGAAAGACAAGAACAAGATGAATCAGAAGATAATGAAACTGCTTGGGATACTGAACAATATACCGTGGCTGAAGTATCTAGAATCACTAGAATGGCTGCATTTATGGCTTTACAACATAATCCACCTTTACCAATCTGGTCATTGGATAAAGCAAATGTTTTAGCTTCATCAAGATTATGGAGAAGAACTGTCGATAAAGTTATTACTGAAGAATTCCCAACTTTAAAAGTTCAACATCAATTAATTGACTCAGCTGCTATGATCTTAGTTCAATCTCCAAGTAAATTAAATGGTATTGTTATAACTTCAAATATGTTTGGTGATATTATATCCGATGAAGCTTCCGTCATTCCTGGTTCTTTGGGTCTTTTACCTTCAGCTTCCTTATCTTCGTTACCAGATACCAACAAAGCTTTTGGTTTATATGAACCATGTCACGGTTCTGCTCCAGATTTACCTGAAAATAAAGTAAATCCAGTCGCTACCATCTTATCTGTGGCTATGATGTTAAGATTATCATTAGATTCACTTAAAGAAGCTGCTGCTTTAGAAGAAGCTGTTCGTCAAGTTTTAGATTCAGGAATTAGAACTGCCGATTTAAGAGGTACAAGCTCTACTAAAGAAGTTGGTGAAGCTATTGTAGAAGCTTTGATCAAAATTTTAAAATCTTCTGCTTAATAATGTTTATAGTTTTTTATTTAATTCGACTTTTATATATATATGCTTGGTTTGTGTTAAACTTACAAAAATGAAAATGAATAAATTAATGATCTTATTTAGGCATGCGACTAGACCTATATATGCTACTACTATAACCATATTACTGTAAAGAGAAGTCTCCAAAATCCAAGGTTTGGTTTAAATATTCTGACAAGTAGGCTACTGAATCGTCTCTCGTTATAAAACTAGGTATTGAGATATCTCTAGACACTTCTCCAAATCCAGATCTTGGTGGTTGAGGTTGAAAATCATGGATGATAATGGTACCTTCACTAGATGAAGATGTCATGGTTTGAATTGAAGTTATTTTGTTTTGAAAACCAGCGGCATTGTTATTATTGGAATTGGTGTTGCTATTATTGTTATTGTGATGTTCAATGATTGAATTCATAGAATTATTAAATTCGTCCGGTGAAAAGAATTCATCTTCTGAACTAGTTAAAGTTATTTGACTAAAGTTATGTTTAGGAATATTTTGAATACTGTTCGATAAAGTTGATGGTTTATAAACAAAGCTAGGCACTCTTCCAGAACTAGAGAATTTAGCATCTATTTGTTTGCTTAATGCAGTTGCATATTCAGATGGCGTCAATGATTGCTGAGATATATCTCTCAATTGTGGTTTAAAAAACTTTTCAACAGGAGCCACAAACTCCTGTTGCTTAATGACAGCTGTGGGTTGTGGCACTGGATCAGATTTAACTTCTGGAATATCTTGGACGGTGATATAAGCTTCAAAGCTTTTATCTTCTGGGGTTGGAGGAGGAGAAGGTTCCTTTATGTTTTGAATAGCATTCATGTGAATGACATCATCAATGGAAGTTGGTGGTTTAATTGGATCAACTCCAGAGTCTTCACGACTAAATGAAATAGGTACCCAATTGGTTTCTCCATCCGCATAGAAGTCTTCTTCTTTAAAATTTCCAACTGGAATCTGTGAAAGCCTGTGAAATTGATTACTTGAAGTTGATTTAATAGAATTGGAATGACTCCCAAAAGCTTTCTCTTTAGCTGGTACTTCTTTCGTCAATACAACTGCTGATTGTAATAATTTAGTACTTGCTGGTTCCTGGGTTACAATTTTCTTTGGAGCTTCTGGAGCAACATAAGCCTTATTGATGACCACTGGCTCAAGCTTCAATGGTTCTTTTACCTGAGAAGGTACTTCTTTTGCAACCTTTGTGACTTTGACTGAACTGGCTTTCTGTAATTCTGGATTTGGTTTATAAATCTTTTTGTATTCCTTCTTTTCACCTTGGGGGATATAACCATTTTCTTTGACTTGACTAACATCAGGGGATACTTTACCAGTATTTTTTCGTTTAAATGCTTGGAATATCGTCTGAACAAAAGATCTTCTTCTTTTGGCCTTTTGAGTTTTAGATAATGGTTCCTCTTTCATTTCTTTCTTCTCTATTGTTAACTTCTTCTCTTCGGGTTGAACGTTAGTTGTAACGTTTGTTACTTTCTTGGTTAAATAACTTTCTGGAATTGAAAGAGCTTCACTGAGAGTTTTCTTATGAGTCTTTCTCTCTATTAAAGGTATTGGCTTTACTCGATCTTGCTTTTCTCTTAATTCTTCTTTCAATTTTTCAATGTCAGAATTCATAAATGTATCTAATACATATTTGATATCTTGTCCAGTAGCTTCAATAGCATGATTAGATATAGAATTTGATGATTTGAAAACACAAGCGTAGAAATTACCGACAAACTCTTTAATAACTTTCTGAAAATCTTGAATCTCACAAGTCAGTCTAGATTTGAATATTCCAAATTTATCGACCGCTTTGATTCTAACCAAGCCATCAGTCACGAGATTAGCATGAATTATCAAATCTAAATAAGGATGATCTGTGAAATAGACCTCAGTATCTTTGATTTTCATATTCAAAAATAACGCAATTGGAGATTTGCATGTTTCAGCTTCATAAACTGAGACATCATGAGCAGTAGAGTATAGACTCAAATTAGGAGTATCACTTCTAAACAAATGGAATGGCTGACTTTTCAATAATACTCTAGCTTTATTAATCAATTTAAGTATGGAAGTACTATTGTGCAATTCACTTCTCTTGGTATTTATGACTTCAAAATTCTTGGAAAACTTTCTCTCTTCTTGATTTGTACTATTAAAACCATTCTGATGTTTACTGAGGAAACGAAGCAAGTCAGACTCTGTTCCATCAGAGCCAACTGCTTTATATGAAGTGACCAAAACATCATTTATATCACACCAATTTGTAACTTGCATATCTGGGAACAAAGAAAGATTTGGAAGAGGTTTTTCATTAATTAATGAATGCATTAAGATGTCTGGTATCGAAAGGTTCTTACTAGAGCCATCCCTTAAATAGTAAGAATTATCAACGATAGTTATGAATAATAAATGATCGGAAAAGATAATCAAAATTTCGATATCATGTATACCTTCTGATTTAACATTTTTCAATTTAAAGATACCAACAACTTTTCTAGATAACCAACCATACTGTAACTCGCTGGGCCATTTACTGGCTAATTCTGTTAGTATTTTACCAGTTGGTGTAAATATTCTTTGTCTTGGATCAATGGATAATTGATTTTCTTCACCTCCAAAGGCATCAATGACTTCAATAGATCTACTGAAATATGTTTGGAAGAGTTTAGCTTCTTCGTCACTTTCACTATTTACCCCAAGTATGACTTTTTCAGATCGTATTGTTTCTTGTAATCTTTTTAAAATTAACTTGAATCTAGGTAATTCCATTAATGAACCAGAAACTATAGACTCTACCCCTCTGTAACTATAACCACCTTGATTAATGGAATCATTCTCAAACACATTGGAACGATTCTTTTTATTGAATCTATCAATCTTGGATGAGAAATTTCTTAAATTTGCTTCATGTCTAATGAATGGTTTATAAAAATATGGCAATATCATATTCATAACTTTCATGACTTCCATATAACCGTAGCTATGAGCTTTGCTCAAAGCATCATGCAAAATACAATTGATTCTTGTTATTTCGTCAATTGTGGGTGGGAAAACTTGATTAAGCTTGGCTATACCTGTATTAGCAGTCGATGACAAGACACTAATCCTTAGAGGGATTATGAAGTTTTGTAATAAATTAACTAATCCCATAGTGAAGTTAGCCTGAACTGTGATTAACTCGGTGACAACAGAATCTATTAAATGACTATTAACTTTAGTTGGAGCATAGTTTGCAGTAGTAGGAACAATATATTCAATTTGCATTGCTTCTGGTGAATATTCAAGTAATGGATCAAACAATTGTTCCAACTGTTCACCAATTAGGAACACGAGTCTGTTATTGTTATTTATGGCTCTTTGATCAGAGTTATCGTAGACAATATCTAATAAGACAGAATCCAATTGATGCAGCTGTAATAAACCAATTTGTGTAAGCTTGAGACCAACTTCTTCTGGAGTCTTGTTCTCTAACAAGATCATGGATTCAGCTAAAGAGCCTGCATTAGTCTCATCCCACGATCTATTTAATTCTATGGATCCACTATGGTTAGAAAGTCTGTTATAATTCTTTAAATTGGTTATGGCTAAAGCTCTTTTCACTGGTGATTGTTGTGATTGTTCAGATAAATTTTCACAACTAGGCCAGAATCTTGAGTTGGGATCTAATTTCATATTGTCATAGGAAGTTAAACCGAATTTTGTTAATGCTTTGGTACTTATTTTATTAGTCTTCAAATGGTTGTAAACCATGACTATTACATCTTCAAATAATTCCTTATCATGGCCAACATAGAAAGCAGCCAGAGGGAACATTCTCACATAGTCGTTTATAGTGGTTATATGGGAGTTATCTTTATGTTCAGCATCATATTGACCAGATAAGGGAGGTATATCTATTGAAGTAAGGTCTGTAGATTTAGGAATTGACTGTGAAACATTGGTTGAATTATTGATCGATTGGTCACGTTTTGAACTATTGAAAAATGCTTCATCATGCTCTCTAGAAGCATACCTTTGGTATATTCCCATTGGAGCTCTTCGTTATCTAGTATTAAAGTGGAAAAGATCGTAGATAGCAATTGGTTATATTAAAATTGATATAGTCTAACAATTATTTTTCAACCAATTCCCCAAAATGTAAACATAAACAAAAGTCACGTGCCGCTGCAATCATTTCCTAATTAGGCAAGAGGCATAATAGAAGCTTATTTAACAATAAAGATGTACTCTTACGGCTGATAGAAAGAAGTAATTTGGATTATCATATGAATGCCCATCTGTAAGAGATTGATTGCAAAAGTTTAAAAAGTTATTACGTGCTAAATTGAAATAATTTGGTACATTATATACATTTTAAGATGTAATTCAAACAAAACATTCAACAGACAACAACCAGCTATAAAATATTCTGTACAATACTATAGCAACGTCTAGTAACCAGTTATTGACGTACAGTCTTCCTACACTGCAGTAGCTAAACTTGTGAACCAAACTTCGGTGATGTGTATTCTTTCAACACACTAAACTATCCAGTTGATTACACTCATTTGAAGAGAACTGACCATTATCCTATCTACTACATAGTAATCATTGAGTGATACTATATGGTCCTTCTCTATATCTGACAAATACCATATTCATTAATTCATAAAACTACTTTGCATACATAAACACCTAAAAAGTAACTAATTTTGGATCTTTGGGCATACCATTACTATCGATGTTATTTTCATTCAATTGACTTCTTGTATATTGGAGTCTAGCTTCATCAAATGATATTCCCTGATTATCCATAATAGTTTTGATTTCTGCCTTTGCTTCAGTCAGTAATCCTTTTCTTTGATCTCCACTGTTCACATTAGCTTCTAGATCAAAATTACTACTGCTCAATCCATCAGCTATTTCTTGTTCAAATGGATTCAATCTATCATAGAACCCATTTCTGGCCCTTTGTCGAGTTCGATATCTATCGTGTGCTTCAGCAATCTTATGTCTAAAATGAAACAACAAACCAGCCGCTACGATTAATGCAAATATTAAAACATGATGAGACTTTATTTCAGCAGTATTGAAACCATAGAAATAGCTTGGTTCACCTGATTCGACACCTTCTAATTCACTTGACATCGTGATGATTCTTGCTAAACCTATGAATGTAATTGATGAAGTATTGCAAGTGGCAATGGCAAGTTTAAATATAGATTTAAGGGTGGCTCAGTAAACAAAAATTAAAATTACAGAAACGTGATGGTGCACTACACACAAAAAAGAGTCTATCACTGCTTGACCCTTTTCACAGCCAAACTAGAATAAATTACATGTAATCTTACACTTAATAAACGTTAAATGAAATTGGAAATTTATATTATTAATCGAAATTTGCTTGTGTTATGAGAAATAGTTTTAATTGACATACTTTTTTTTTACTTTTTATTTTAAACTATATAAAAATTTTTGAAAAACATTATGTATGTTTATGGCTTCTTAGCATAAGTAATCCTAAGATTTCTGTCACCATAATTATAGTTATTTAAGGATTGGATGGCACTTTCAGCAACATCCGCCAATTCAAATTGAACCACAGCGTTTCCTGAAGCTTTACCTTGATCGTTATATTGGATTTCAGCTTTGGTAGTTCTACCAACAGTTTCAAATAATTCATATAAATCTTCATTACTGGTTACAAATGGTAAATTGGCAACATAAATAGTATCAGATTTTTCTCCATCACCTTCAACACCAGTAGTGAATTCTGAATTTGTATGTACTGGAGCAGGAGCTTCGTGTCTTTCTCTTCCAGTATAAGTATCACGTCCTCCATTAGATTCAGCTCCTAGTTCTGGTGCACCAGCAATCTTACCTGGACGTGTATTAAGTTGTCTACCTTCGATTTCATAACCTTGAAACATTTCAATGGCTTTATCAGCTTCAGCAACACTACTGAATACAACAGTACCAAATCCTTTTGATTTTCCTGACCAATCTAATTTAACATCGGCTCTCACAACTTCACCAGCTTGTCTCATTAAATCCTTTAATGCTTGCCAGTTAATTGAAAATGGTAAATTACCAATGAAAACTTCAGTACCAGGTGGAGGAGGTTCTCTTCTTTCTCTAGGAGCTCTAAAGTCATCTCTACCTCCAAAATCATCTCTTCTACCTCCACTTCTATAATCATCTCTTCCTCCTCTGTAATCGTCTGTTCTTCCTCCACTTCTATATTCATCTCTTCTTGGTGGATATTCTTTCTTTTCTGGTGGTGGGTAATCTTGTCTTATATATAAGGGCCTACCATTGTAATCAAATTTATCGAATTTTTCAATAGCTTTATGAACATCTTCTTTGGTAGAAAATTCAACTGTAGCCATACCTCTTGATCTACCTCTGTTGGTTACAATATCGGCTCTTTTAACTGTGAATTGATCTTTGAAAATGGCTTCGATATCTCTTTCAGTACTATCGAATGGAACATTACTTATAAAAATGGAATTGTCATAATTTCTTTCAGATTTTGAACGATAGTCTCCATCAGAAGGTCTTGATGAGGATGATCCATAATCTCTTCTACCATAGCCACCATCTCTACTACCATAACCTCCATCCCTACCTCCTCTTCCACCGTAACCACCATCTCTACCTCCTCTTCCACCATAACCACCATCTCTTCCACCTCTTCCACCACGATATCCACCTCTTCTATCGTCGTAACTTCTATTGGTCCCATAATCTCTGCTATTACCTCCATGATAGTCACGACCACTACTACCTCTGTAGTCTCTACTATTGGATGTTGAATTTGTGTCTTTTCTTTCACGAGAACGTGATCTGTCTCTTACTGGTGAACGAGAACGATCCTAGAAATATGATTAGCATTTGAACTTAAGAACATCTTAAATAGAAAAGAAAAGAAGTAGCTCCACTCATTGGTAGAAATAGAATAACAAAGCAAGCTTAAATATAAAATACAAACAAATACTTACCATCCTCAAATGAATGAATTTCATGGAAGAGGGGTAACGTAAAGTTGGAAGCAGCATGATTAACGGGAACAGATGAGAAGAAAGTAGACCACCACCACCATCATCATCAATCACCACCACGTAACTACCACCAACAACCAGTACCACCACCAAGCTTACATTCAATTGAAGTAGCAACCCATGAAGGATGAGCAATTCATTGCGTTGTATTGTTTCTGTTTATACTCATATTAACTCTAACCTCATCTTTTATTTCTATACTTTATGAGTTGTCCCTCCTTTCCAACATGAATAAAAAAAAAATATCAACATACTCTTGAGTAATCATCAATGTCCATTTCTTCCATTTTTCTAGTTTATATAATTATATTTGAATGTATGGTTTATGATATATGTCTGTTTTTGTAAATATGGGAAATGAATGTTGAATTGAATAACAAAAATTGGTAATAATAATACAGGCTGAAAAACAAAATCAATCAATTACTTATAAATGGATACAAACTTGGATCTTACCACTGAATACAAGATTATAATCGAATGAAATTATATACTTTAACTAGGTTATAGAAATCATTCTCAGGGTTATCGTTGTTCGAATTTGGAAGAAAAAGAGTGAAAAATTGTGAGATAATTTTCGTTGTCATGATATTTGAGCTTATTCACACGACCGCCACCAAATGGTAAGCAGTATATATATTTACCTTCTTTATAATTTATACACTAAAATACAGAGATTAATTAAATTTACTTCTCAGGAAATGGTACTACCAATCTTCTCTCAACTTCAGTCTCTTTATTTACTTCTTCTTCACCATCGAATTTTAATCTTACATTACCATCTTTTCTTGATCCAACTACAATGGCAGGATAAAATGTAGTAGTTTCAGGATATCTGGCTAATACTTTAGTACCATAAGGATAATTTGATAACTCTTTAACTTCAGCAATAGGGGGTATTAATAAAACTTCTTTGTAATTGGCTTTGAAAGTTTGACCAGGATTGTTATTTTCATCAGGTTCAGGATCTCGAATCTCAAATTTAATACCATCACCAATTACCTTCATAACCTCACATTGAATCCATTCTTCAAAATGACGATTCTTTAATTTATAAGCCACTTCGGATCCCACAAGTATAGGTTCCAGAGGATTGAATTTAGATGTGTAGAACAGTCTACCCACTTTTTTAACGTTACCCTTTTTAGAATCCTTAGTAATCTTTGAATCATTAGTAGCAGCAGATGCTTTTGAAGATTTAGTTGCAATGGTTGTACTTGAAGCAGCTGAAGATGGAGTAGCACCTCTCTTTTTGGCCGCCGTACCCTTTCTAGTAGATACACCTTCTCTAACTGGTACGGGTGGTTCTGAAGTTTCTTTACTTTCAACTTCTTCTTCTTCCTCTTCAACTTCTTCTTCTTCTTCCTCTTCATCAATCTCCATATTATCAGCTCCAGTATCATTCTCGGCATCTTCTTCAGGTGACACACTACCTTTGACATCATTGAGTACAGCTAAAGCTTCCTTCGAAGCAGCAGCTTTCTTCTCTTGTTCTTTTTGTAAATATTCTATTAATGTTTGTAATTTTTCTTGGGATGTATCAATTAATCGTTTTGCAGTACCTATATTTGATTTATGATCTATTATCTCTTCCTTTAATTTGTTTAATTCTTCTTCCTCTTCTTTGTCAATTTTTGTCCGTTTAGCACGTTTTATATCATTATCATCGTCATTGTCATCATTATCATTACCATTCTCTTTTGCATCCTTTAATCGATTGGTGAAATCTTCAAGATACTTGTTATAAATATTATCAAAACTTAATGATTCATTTGAGTTACAGATATCTTGTAAGGATGTTATCACTATATCCCAATTACCTTCTATTTCCAGTGATAGTACCATGTTAATTGTTCTAATAACACTGTTATATATGTTAAGACCCTCTTGTTGTGCTTGATTAAGTTTCTGATATTTTTGTTTTTGTTGACGGTTAAACAATTTTGGAAAATTATAGTCACATGATGATTTGTCGCAAATTTATGTCGAAAAAGTATTTCTAGAAAAATGACAGATCTATGACGAAAACTAAAATTGCAAAAGGGATCTTGACACAAACCTCACAAAACCGTTTGTTCCTTCTATTCCGATAAGGCTAATTACCTAAGTACAATAGCTTTATTGGTATACAAAGAAGCAATTGACAGCATTGACAAGATAATAATATGAATAGTGGTGATTATTTAGTTTTTGCATCTCAAATAGTGCAGCTATCGAACCAATTGTATCAAATTAAGTACAATAAGGCTAAAAAATCAATCTATGGGATATCTTACGATTATTATGTATTAAATACCATAAACAAACTTTTGGCATTGATAGTTAGTTTGAACTACACTTACAATTCCACCATCATAATGCAATATAAAGCACGGTACCCTGTCCATTCCTTGGCCGTCATATCACCTATAATCATTATTATCGACTGTGGCTTACTCCTTACTAATGGGTTGATATTATCTCAATTGTTTATCATATATGCTCGAACAAAGAATGTAAATCAGAATGTAAGCGGGTTTAATATGTTATTCTTATCGTTTTTATTAGGTGGATTCCTCATAGTGTCAAAATACTATTGGTTTGCTGAATTAACGTTTAATTATCTTGATTTAATAAACTATTTATGGCTAGTTAGTTGGTTAATAGCGATTGTGGAGTTGTGTCCTCAACTAGTGATGAATTGGTTTGATGATTGTTGTGTTGGATTACATCCTCAATGGTTAAGCTTTGAAATAATATCTCTTATATTGAATCTCACGGGTTGGCTGATGATTAATCTCCATTTTAATGTACCATGGTATCAACTTCCTATAAATTATCATGGGTGGTGCTACCTTGTCATGAGATCCATACTTTTGATTATTTTCTCATTACAGCAATTCAAATGTTATAAAGGAAAAAGACCAACTTTAGAATTATATTATTATAGAGGAGTATCGTCTATAGAAGGTGTAGAAGAAGAAGACGAGATAGAGCAGATGATGGTTGAAGATCATCATGTGCAAGTTTGAATTTGATATTTTTCTTTTATTGTCTATATATGTATGTAAAATATGTATTATTAATAGCGAACTCTAAACTTTTTTATGATAAATTCATTTGGGTATTTTTTTCAGAAATTTGTTTTGCATTGATTGGTATAACATAAATGATTACATTTTACCTCCTAATAATCTTACTAATAAATGAACACCGTAACTGATTTTTTTATCTTCATCAATTTGATACACAGTAGGAGTAGTCTCTCTTTCTTCAGCTTCCGCTTGCGCCTTGCCTTCTGTATCTTCTAATTGAGGAGATGGAGATTGTCTTTTCAGAGGATGATCAGAATTATCTCCAATGGCAGCTACTGTATCTATTATTTCACCCATATTAGCACTGATTTGTTCAACTTTCTCAGGAATAGGTTGATCATTATTAATTGGTTTTGGATTGAAATCAGCTAAACGTAAAGGCTTAGCATGAATTAACAAATTATCAATCTCATGTTTCATTTGTTTTTTTAATTCAGGGTTCTTAGTTATGATTACGGCATTACTTTCTAAATCTAATGAATAAGCTCTCTTGGTATAATTTGATGAACCAATTATAGTCATAGAAGGTTCATCATCATCAGGAGTAGTTATCCAAATCCCCTTAGCATGATATGACCAACCATTTGGAGTATTCACCACCCCATTTTCCCATTCAAATACTTTTATAAAATCTTGCTTATTTAATTTTTGAATTTGTTCTAAAAATCGTTTGGCAAATAAAAGATAAGCTTGAGGTAAATAATATGATACACCTGAAGATTTATAAAATGAATTAGCTTTAGGTGAAGCAGTTATCACTGTTCCGGATGAATGTTTTGAATTTAATAATTTATCTTGATATTGAGGTAACATATTAAAATAACCAGCGGTAAACCACCATTTAATATTTGAACTTGAATCAAGATATGCTAATAATCTTAAGATAGCAGGTTTTTCAGTTGATCTATCATTTTGATCAGGGAATAAAGGAGTGAATTGACTTATAGGGTATACGACCGTATCAAAATCAGTAGGTTCTTCTTCATTAGGTTTGGTATTATGTTGTTTTAAAATCGGATCTAATAAATAACTTGAATCTTGAATAAAACGATGTAAATTTAAATGAGGTTCACAAGATTTATTTGAAGTAGGCCAAGATAATTTAAACCCACTTGGTAATTTTGATGATGGTAATAATTGATAACTTAAAGAATTAATGATTGCTTGAATATTATAATAATAATCAGTTAAAGGTTGATCTTTGAAGATATAATAACGATCTTGTCTATCATTGAAATAATCATTGGATAAATTGGCCCCACTTAACATGATTTCATTATCAAATCCATATAATTTCATATGTTGTAAACCCCAACCTTCATTAATTCTTCTTGGCGTGATTGATTTTATTAAACCTGATAAATGAGGAGTATGATAGAATCTGATATTAATTCTATGTTGACCGAATTTTTCAACCAAGGGTAATAAAAGGGTTGCTGAAGAAGCCGCTTCTGGAGATTCTCTAGTACCTCTTAAAGCATCGGTTAAAATATCAATTTTTAAATCTTCGTTATCAGATAAAGCCTTATCCAAGACTTCAATTAATTCATATTGAGTTTTACCCATATAAAGACTGGTCAAGAATACTCTTGACTTTGCGGTTGAGATCTTGGTGATTAAAGTTTTATAGAATACTTTAGGATCATTTAAGATGGTTATATTCTCAGGGTTTATGATGAATCTTGGACTTATGGAATCTAATTGTTGAAAGACCGGTTTCAAATTTGGATGAAATGATGAATAATTTAAGGGTTTATTATTAGTTGACAAAGATCTAGTTTGATTTATGGAAGTTTGATTTGGATCGGAATTGGGGTTGGCTGGTGATCTTGAAAATAAGTAATTATAAACTGATGAAATCATAGTGATATTTTTATAAGGTGAGTATGATGTGATAGTATTAAAATGAGTCCTTGTTGATAAAATATTGGAGAGATGCTTTGATATCATGAAAGGGAAGGAAGGGGGATGAGAAAGAGGTAAATCGAGTTGGGATGATGAAGACGATGACGACGACGTTGTGTGTAGATGAAATAGTCTAGATATGAAGGAAGGTAATTTATGGGTTAAAAAGGGTAAAATGAAAGGTAAAGAATGAATAAGTTTGAATTGGAACTTGACTTTAGAATCCTATTTACTCAATGAGAAGATGGAGTAGACCAATGAAGATACAAGTTGTAGATATTCCAAATGATGATTTCAGATAAATACTCAAAGCGAGACACTCAAACCAAAACAGTATTGGAAAAAGCTATACGATAAAGTAAGTGATAGATAACTCTTGGAGGAGGAAACACTAGTGATACGTTTTAGAACTAGTAAAGGAAATGGCTGTTATTTTGACACTTGAAGGAACTCAGACACAAATAACACAAATCACACACACTCAAATATCAAATCAGTTAATTAGTTCTAGGTTGTCAATCAAATTTCGTTCTGCCTGTTTTTTTTTTTTTAATTTTTTTTTTGATGATTTCTTTTTTTTTTTTGGGTGTGAATTTTGATTTTGGTGTCTATCTCTGTCTATCTCTGTCTATGTCTGTACCTATTTCTCTCAGTTTAAAGGTGTGGTTGTAGTGGTTGTAGAAGTAATCTCTGTAGGGGAGTACACTTACTCCTAAAAATAGTAATAATACAACTTTAATAATACCACGTCTGGAACTTTAATTGGTTCATGGCTTTGGCTAATTTATTCGAAATCGTGGTCAACTTATATATGTTTTTACTATGTAATTCTTCATATGAAATATTTATTTACCAACGTTTACTTCTACTTCTAGAACTTACTAAAACTACAACCTTAACTTCCACGCTTCCAACATACCACCGTCATTGATATTTCATTTCATTCCATTCATGTTCAATTTCGTACTTACTTCTTCCCCTTACTCCCCTCAATCAGTATGTCAAGTTAAAAAATTTCTTTTTTAACCGTTCTCTAAACGAACACAATCAGTAATTTCTTGTCTTAACTATTTTATCTAATTCGGGGTCTATCCCTTATATAGTAACCCTACGATCGTGTGATATCTATTACTCATCCTTATTTATTATTATCCTAACTCGAACCAACACTAACTAGCATACATAATGGTGCACATCTCTTTCATTCAAAGATATCCGCTTTCTTTCCGCACTTTGTTCCACTCCGTCGCTCTCTTATCTTTCGTTGCACCCATTTTGAGCTGAGGTACCCCTAATCTCTTATCAGCTACATTCCCCATCCCATTCCACTTTTATTTATCTGTTCTACATTCATTATTCTAACTTAACCTACTACTCCCATTCACGTTTCTTTATTTAGGAGTTATTCGGAAATTAAATGCTACCATCCGTCGTTTACTATATAAAAAATAGTATGGTCCTGTATACAAACATCCAGAAAACTGCTTTCTTTCCTAATTAGGATATTTTTATAGTATGAATTAACTTTCAAATTATGATCCCTTTAAATTAAGCTTTTTTACCAATTTCTTCAAGTTTTGAAATGTGGAGAAGGTAACTTAACTCTTTTAGTATACAAACTATACAAAATCTCATCTGTAGAAAGCCTCCTTGCATGGTTAGTTTTACTTTAAAGCCATGTTAATAAGAATAGTTGTCATTCAATTCAACTACATTTTATAAAATTTTAACTCCAAATTTGATCAAAATTCAAAACTTTTCAATTACAATTACCAAACTTTTATTTTAAACTATTTACAGTAATTTTCATTTATATACAGTTTTTCTAGAACTCTATCATATTACCTACTCTATCTCGCTTTACCACTACCAGCTTTTATAATTACAACATCACCATCTTCAACTAAATATTTCTTACCTTGTTTATATTGCTTACCTTGACTTTTGATTAAACTTTCATTGAATAAATCTAAATTTTTTAAATCAACCCATTTATAAACAATAGATGATATAAATGTCTTTTGTAAATCAGTATGAATTAATCCTGCTGCTTCTTGAACCGTATTACCTCTACGAAGATTCCATTGATGACATTCTTTTGGACCACATGTATAAAATGAAATCAAATTTAATGCTGATTTCATACTAGTAATGATTTCATTCACAATGGTTGAATTAGTTAATTCTTCTTGTTCTAATAATGATGATTCATAATTAGCACTAATCATTAATAATTTATCATGAGGACTATTCTTGGTAAGCCAATGTTGAATATCTGATAAATATTGATTGGTTTGAGTTTTATAATCATGTTCATTAACATTTAATAAATATAAAGTAGGTTTTGCCGTTAAGAAATGATATTTATTAATAATGGTAATTTCATCAGGATTATCCCATTCAACTTGATTTATCTTTAATCCATCATATAATAAATCTTGTAATTTTTCAAAAACTTTAAATTCATTTTCTAATTCAATTTTATTAACATTATGACCATGGACAGGCTTTTTCTTTAATTTGTTTAATCGATCAAGATTATTCTCAATCACTTCTAAATCTTTCAAGATTAATTCATCATTCACAATGGTTAAATCTCGAATTGGATCAACTTCATTATTTTCAATATGAATAATCTCTTCATCTTGGAATCCTCGTAACACATGCATAATTCCATCTACATTTCGAATATCATTTAAAAATTGATTTCCTAACCCTTCCCCACTAGATGCATTTCTGGTCAAACCAGCAATATCCCAAATCATCAAATTCGATTCGATCTTCTTTTCAGATTGGAAAATAGTTTGATAATGATCTAATATTGGCAGTTTAATATTAATGATCGATTTTATGGCATCAATGGTAGCGAATGGATAATTGGCGGGATTTCCAATTTGAGTCTGTTGGGTTAAGATTTGGAATATTGTAGATTTACCAACATTGGCCAATCCAACCAACCCAACTGATAAATTATTCGAATCTCTACCGAGGAATGTATTAGGTCCAGCACTGGTTGTGGGGCCAGCAACTTGTTTGAAAGGTATATGAGATGAACTAAAGTATCGTACCGATGGTCTAGTTAGAAAATATGTCGGTATAGGAAGAACACCACCACTAATACCACGTTCAACCCACCTTATCATTATGAAATTGGAATGGTATGCCGAGGAAATATGTAGACAACAGTTGTTTGGTGAGTTAGGTGATTTCAGAATTGAAATTTTTTATTCTTTATTTTTCAAGCGATCGGCTTGTAATGCGTAATTTTTTTTTAAATTTCCATAAGCAACCAATTTCGCACCCTAATTTGAGTAAAAGTTTTTCTAAATTACATTGAGCCATTAAATTAGACTTTGGTATATGCCGTTTAGAACTTTTACTAGGCCGTTTCTATATAAATAAGGTAAAATCCCTATTTTTGTCTGCTCTGTTCTCGCTTTTATATTTACTGTCCATCAGTTATTATGAATCACCTTATCATATAGAACTTTCAATCTACAACTTACTTAAGATTTTATTATGTTATGATTTTTATTATAATTAAATAAAGAGATTATATTTATTAGACTAGTTTATTGTTTCTTCTGCTATCAGATAAAATCGTATATGGTATGAAAGAATGAATAATATTAATGGTTTGAGACACGAAGAAAGGAATTAATTATAAATTATTTGTGTATGCATTTAAAAATGAATTGATGATGCTTATTTTCTATAAAATGAATGAATGAATGAATGATCATGATGTATGATTGTTTTTAAGGATGATCTATAAAACGAAAGCAAACTTTGATTTGTCTCTTAATCCACGACCATATTTATAAAATAAGAATGGAACAGGAATCATAGCAATAGCCACACAACCTAATAAAGTACTTGCCCACTTAATTGTCATAGCATCAAACATTTGTCTGGCAAATAATGGGAAAACAGCACCAAAAGCAGATCTTAAAAAGGTATTACCAGCTAAAGCAGAGGCAGCAAAGAATAAATAACAATCAATGATATAATTAAGACATGGTAAAAAGATTAAAATTAATCCATAACCAATGAAACCAGCTCCAAGAGTTGGAACAATCCAATGTACTTTATCAGCATAATCACCAGCCCAACCTAACCAGAAAATACCGGCAGCAAAGAAAAATGAACCAACCATCATAGGAGGTAATCTTTCTTCTGGAACTGGTTTACCACCATTATTATCCATAGCTAAATTATATCTCTTTTCAAAATAGATAATGGTAAAACCACCAAATGAAATACCAATTAACATTGATAAATAAGGTAATTCACCTACACCTTGACTGAAATGATAATTACCAATGAAAATTAATGGAATAGCAGTTAAGAAAAGATAAAGCATACCATAGATAAAAGCATTATAAATGGTAATTAATAACAAGATAGGTTCAGTTATTAACATAACTAAAGGTCTTGAAATATTTTTTTCAACAATTTCTTTAAATGAAAGACTAACTTCTTCATGAGGAGCAAAAATACCCCAATTTCCAGTTCTTCTTCTTAAATTTTCAGCTTTTTGAACCAAGATAATAGAATGATGAGTTTCTTCTAAAATAAAAGTATTCATTAAAAATGATAATACCCCAATTAATCCACAAAAATATGAAGTCCATCTCCAACCCAATGAAGAATTCTTTACAGTGAAACCACCTAAGATAGGAGCTAACATTGGACCACCAAATAATACCATAGCAAATACAGCCACAGCAGTACCTCTAGCTTTTGCGGAATATAAATCAGCCATAACAGCAGGAGCAACCACAATAGCAGCGGCACCAATAAAACCAGCAAAGAAACGACAAATCATAATAGTTTGAATATCTTTGGCAGTAGCAACTGCAAATGAAAAACAAACATAACCAAAAGTTGAAGGAACCATAACTACTTTTCTACCGAATAATTCAGATAATGGACCCCAAATAACAGGACCTGAAGCAAATCCAAATACGAATAAAGAAGTACCTAAAGTAGCAGTGGTTGAACCAATATGATAAATTTCCATTAATTGTTCTTGACCTTCAGCGAAAAATGCGGAACCCATTGATACAGATAAAGCAGCTAAACCAACTGAAGCAGTAAATAAGATTTTTTTCCAAAGAGGATAATTATGAGGATGAAGAGGATCCAAAGGACCATCAAATTGGACAGCATAAGGAGATCTATCAGGTAAAGCAGGAGGATAAGGACGATCACCACCCATTTTAGGTAATGGTTCATCCGTATTATTAGCTTCTTCTATTAATTTATCAGCACCAGTTAATTTTCTTGATAAACTTCTTGATAATTGAGCATTTGATTCATATCTTGATAATTCATCACCACCTTCTGGTATTGGATCATATTGTTCGATATCATTTTTTTCTAAATCTTCATCATCAGTACCAGTTCTATGAGTACTACTATTACCAACAAAAGTATCTGGATTAGTGGTAGTAAGTTCATCTGATGAATCATCATCTTTTTGGGATGAATTAGTATGATCAAAATGTTGTTCTTGTTGTTCATCATGAACGTCGGCTACATTATCCGCAACGGCTGCGACTGTGCTATTTTCTTGTTCATGAGACATGATGAATTATGGGGTATATATGATTTTGGATGATATGAAAGTGTGATGATCTATAAGTGATGTATAATAGGAAGTGTATTCGTTTGTCTTTATAAACAAACTAGGGGTTATTAATGGGATGAAAAACAGTTAATTAATTTTATATATCCGGAATGAAAAATAATAAAATCACGGTGCCAGGGAAAGATTATAGGCAATTGACTATATTCAAGGGAAGTGGATGATAATGTGGCAGTTGAAGTTATACCGATACGATGGAGAAAGGTAAGCGTCGGATAAGTTTGAATAAATAATAATTGAAGTTTATAATAACTATTATATATCCTATAAAATTATGAAAAAGGCAGAAATGGTTTTATATTTATAACAAAGGGAAATGGCCCTAATTAAAAGAGAAAAAAAGAATAAAAAATAAAAAAAAAAAAAAATTTTAAAATTTCATAACAAACCACAAAAAAAAAGAAAAGAAAAAAGAGTGGAAACGACAGCCACTTTGTGAATCGGGATTATTGAAATGGTATCCATGGTGGATATGGATGGGTAGGTTTAGTTGGGGGGTTTATTACTCATAGTGGATCAAGGAGGGTTGGACACAGTGTAGGCCATATCCAATGTATACTCCGAGTTAGTTATTCTGTAATAGGGTTATTTCCATTAAGCTGTTTAGTAATTTCTTACCTCCTATATAACTTCGGCATTAAAAATATGATTTAAGCCGTTAGCCCACCAATTGATGATCACGAGAATTAGAATACAATAGCTTAATGCTTATTAATAATTGGCTATGTTATTCAAATTACTAAGACGGTGATACGAGGGACAACTCGGATTATAACTTTATATATGTGATATCTAAACCAGGGTAATGGTTATTTTTTTATATGAAGTAGATTGAAAGTTTCTGTTAAGGTTATAGTTTAATTATATCATCGTTTATGATTGCTATAACCAGGTTAGTTACTATTAACTTTTACTTTTCATCTTGAGAATCTTAGGATCTCATCTCATTGTTATACTAGAACCTCTTCTACTCATTGATAAGCTTTTCCCACCTTATAATTCGTACATACTTATAATACGATCTTATCTTGTTCGTCTATAAAAATAGACGGATTGTGTCAACACAGTCCGAGACAAACCAAAAAAAAAAAAATAAAAGAAAATGATGAATCACGGCTTGACCAAAGCCATCTCAATCATTTATGAACCGATCAATACCAACTAGAGCACAACATAAAGAGTAACCGTCTTCTAAGCTAGCATAGATTGGTCTTTAATACCACAGCCACCGTTAATTAATTCCTTATCATACGGATCGGAAATTTGACTAGGGGTTCCCTTGGATTTCAATTTTTCTATTATTGTCCGATTTTTATAGTTATAAAATAATTGTGTGCCGACTTTAAATTTTGGCCGACGTCGTGCGAAATGGTTAATTACATACACTAACTTTAAAATATGATACTAAATAAATAATTAATAATGAGAGATGAGATATTAGTTATGTTACTGGTAGGGACAATCACAATTGCATTCAATTTTGGGCGCAAATAATATTCATCAGATAAACTGGAATAATACTCATTTCCAATACCATCTAGAATGATCTCTCCAGCTTTTATTGTTTAAAAGTCTTTTGGTAAAATTTCGGTTTTAATGATTGGCGGTCATCAATTTTTGTGTTAATTTATGGAGTTTGACCCTCTTTTTTATCATTTATATCCGAATTTTTAGTAATGAGAAATAAAGATGAGGGGACTACCAAGTTCAACCAAATTAACAGTGGTAATTATCAACTTAAATAAAATATTCTAGACTATTAAATTCTGCCTTCCACACCCTTACATACCAATTCCATCCTAACTTTCTCGACTTCTTTTGCTTATGCATTGTTCATCATACATACAGTTTAAAATTGGATTGAATTTTTTCCTAATTCGATTTTATTCTGGTTTATTTTTTTCCGTGTTCATCATCGGTTAAACCTGTTCATTTTCTATAGTAGTTTATTTTTGTACCAGTAAAGCAATGGTTAAACTAAATTTTAGTTAATATCATCATTAGCCAAGATTAGTCCACGATGTATGTAGTATATGATACGATTTTGTTAAACCTTCCTTTGCAAACAGTCGAAGACGTGTTTTAAAGTAATAAGTTTCACTACAAGTGTCATCCCACGCCATACGGCTGAGATACTGTTCTTAAAGTTGTTGTATTGAAATCATTTGTTATTGAAAGTTGTTTAGATTTTCTCTAATGCTAAGATTTTGTATTGATAGCACGTTTTAGGATAATCATTATTACATTTTCTAGGCGATCCCAATGGTCAATCAATCCTTCTACGGCTTCTTCAAAAGTATTGAGAATTTATTTCTTCCAAATTGTTGTTGTTATTTATGAAAAAGATATACAGAAGAAGCGGAATTGTTTTTTTGCTTTAACCATCCATTTTATATACAGGGATACAACGTTGTTACAACGTTGTATAAAAACTTCGGTATAGATGCCAAAAAAATAAAAAATAAAATAAAAATTCCGCCTTTTTATTACACAAAATAGGCGAATAAAAGCGGGATTCAATTATAAAAATAAAGGGAAACCTCAAATGGTTTGCAAACAAGTTTTTATCTAACCATGAATTTAATTTTAAAATTATATCATGTAAATGTTAATGTGAACGTATATGTAAATGTTGAACTAAATGTTTGGTTTAAAATGTTATTATTTATATATTTGCCCAGAAAAAAAACATATAAGGCCCTTCTATAAATAACAACTGGTTATTATCATATGCATAGAAAAAGTTAGTTATCTTTATATTGAATGCAAGTTTGAAATATATTCAGATGCATCGAATAGCAAGCATACGAACTCTCCACCTCAAAAAGTAAAAATCACACCCTTTATCCTCATTAATTTTCTTTTGGCCTCCTCCAACTTACAAACCATTATTTCTTAACGTTATAACCATCTTTTTTTAATGAAATCATAACGCATAAACCAAGAAATTGAATCCAAAATTATTATTTGAATTACATGTAAGGAATTAGTACATATAATTAGAAAATAATGGATGAGAATTTGTAAATCGCATGTTTTGTTTAGGTTATCCTAAACTCTTAAAGTTTCCCTTTATTTGAATATCAACAATAACTCACTATAATCATCAACTCAAAATTTTAAATTCAAAACTTATTTTGTTTGTTTTATTTGTTTACGGTGGTTTTTTAATTTTTGCGAAAAAATGCATAGTTTTTAACAATCAAAATAAGGACTGCCTTTAAACAAAACAGGGGCCCAAAGAAACAAACCTGCAACATGTACAATCAATGAGTAACTTTCGGAAGGGTTAGTGGTTAATCAACAAGGTTTCAACAATAACCTTATCAGACGGAGTTCGTTGGGGGTCATTTTATATTAACCAACAATGAAAACCAAAAAAAAAATAAGAAAAGCAAGTAGGCAAGCAAGTAGATAGTCACAGGTTTGACTTTAAAGTGAATTCTGCAATATCTACAATTGAGTTCAGAAATGAGACCACCATCGCTTTATCAGTTGCAGTTCAGTCTTTTTAAATCAATTTACTAAAAAGATTAAACTTAATCTACAGTCAGAGTTAATCAAATGTGTTAAGAATTATGTTATCATATTCTTAAAACAGTAGACATTAGAACCAAAACGAATACATCAAAACATTAAAGTAGAAGTTTAGAGAAATCAAATGCCAGACCACAAAACTTAAACCTTTCGCAACAATAACCTCGCCTTCGTGTTAAGACTAAAAAGGTAAATTATGACAATAGATAGATTACTATATATCAATATGTACATGTTGCATTATCTCTTTTACCTTGTTTTAGTTCATCCTTTCCTTATTTTTATGTAGAACGCCGAAATCATGAATATTGTATTGTATAACCTGGATAAGGTAAAAATTTAAGAATTAGCGCAAATCTAAACTCAATGTAAATAAGTAAACTATAAGTAAATATATTCATATATATTTATAAATAAAGTAATATGTAGAATAAAAAACAATTAATAAACACATAACCATAGTTCGTTTAATCTTAAACTATATTTAGCAAATTTTCATGAATTAGCTTGTTAGCCTTCGAAGATCCGTAACCTATCACGAATAAGCATTAATTTAGGAGTATTAATTACCAGTAATATATATTAAATGAGACGCGTTAAAAGTAAACAACATATTCAATTCAAAATCAAATTCAAACCAAGCTAATAGTTACTGTTTTTAAGAAAAAACAAACATATGTAAACTTGAAAATATCAGAATCCTATTCTAAAACCCTGTTCAGGCATATTTGCAAGCTTCTGACTGCAAGCGAACATCGCTTAAGAAATTATGAAAATATGCCGAAACAAAAAATAAACAAAAAACAAAAAATAAAAAATAAAAAATAAATTCATAAAGTTGTAAAAAGCACAATGGAACTGAAATTAAAATTGTAAAGCTTAAAGTTTAATTATGTAATAGGTATAAATCAGAAAATTATGCACGAAAGACTACTATTTTTCGATGGGATGGATAAATATTTATCTGTAGTCCAGAAATAAAACATTCTTTGAGGTAGTAAGCTTTTCTATTCCAAACTGAAAGGAAAAAGTTTAGATATACAGTAAAAGGGGAATTAGTTTTTTTTGGGACCTGTTGATGATCTTTATTTTATGTTACATTGACTTTATTTATGAGGCAGAAATCTATCTTAAGACATGAATATAACTATAATGGTTATAATTTTATATCGATGATCTAATGCCATGCCAATTGTAAGTCCAACTTTAAAGTATTCAGCTTAGACTTTACTTAAGTCTAAAGTTAATGACTACTTACATTGCAGTAATAAAAATAGTTTTGACAAGCAATATGTACGTAATTTATTTTTGGCTATTATTTTTTAATAACTGAATTATAACAATGAATTCCATTTTCTTGAAATTTTTATAAAAAAATCAAATTAGTTTCGATATAAAGAATCTCAATACGCTGAATGGTTACATAAATCAATGACATAACAAGAAATCATCAAAGAAAAATTTACTTGATTTGAAATAAACACTGCAAATATTTGCCTCAAAACGAGCCATGTAGAATACGACTTCGAACGTATAAACAAATCAATAATTATAATATAGAGAAATTAGGTGCTTTAAAAATAAATCTTTTAGGCAACTACGGAACCTCGGTTCGTTAGACCTACATATATATCCAGTTTAACCACCTATAACCGGTTAATTACCCCCTTTACCCCCTTCTCTCATTTCATGAAATACGTATATATTCATTTCAAGTATTTCCTAGTCATTAAAAAAGCTTTCCCTATTTATTGTAATATGTTATGTTTCGGTTGATTTGGTGAAAGCCTTTTCTGATTGTTCATGACTTCACACAAAAAGTTAAATAGTTTCATCAATCATAAAAACACAAATAGCCTCTCACAAACTTTATACTTTATTTTCATTGGCCACGGCGGGCAAATTGATGATATTCTTACTTAGAAAACGAGCGAGGCTCCAAGTTTTGGACCGATAACCTATAAATAAATTTTGTTGATGATCGTTATAGAACTTTCCATTGTTCAGGCTTATATTTTTATTTCTTCTAGAATAGGGAGGGTAAAAAATATTTCCTGAAACAAAAAAAATATTTGTAAAATTAGATTTGCATTCGTATTAAGAACCCCCAATTGGCAAAATACGCGTTGACTCGCATATAATTTAAGTTGATTGCTAATTTACATTGAAGGTTTGTCTTAGTTCGAAGAGCTAATTTAATGACATTAGTTAGTTGCTGTTATAATGAACACAAATTGGTATAATAAGGTAACTTTGAAGTATATTTAGTGTAAATGACATGATTACCCAGTTACTGGTGCGAGAACAAGCCCAATGACGCAAAGTAAAGCGTTTTCAATTACAGTAAACTACGAGGCAACCAATATAAAATAGAATGTTAAGGGTTTCCCCGTTTCAGTTCCCGTAATGTAACATAATGTGAATTATGTCAAGTGCATGCCCTAGCTGTGAATAAAACTTATGATTTACTTCTATTATAAAGTACATGATATTATATTACAACATAACCTTTAAATAATGATGTCGTAACGGTGAAATTGTTACTTTGAATGCAAGTCAATTTGCTCTCAACTGAAACTGAAGGGGGGCTGGGGTCCTCAACTGCGGATCAGGCCTTCTTTAAGAAGGGGTTACTTCTTACATAAACTCGACGCAAATTAACAATGCTGTGCATTATGCTGGACCATTTGAATTTACTTAATTGAAACCATATGTGAAGTTCCTGGTAGTAATGTTGTGCCTAGTAACTTCAATCCCGAGTTACCTATTTTTTTGAGGTCGTGTTGGTTATACTAAAGCCTTCGTAAAATATTAGTGTCTATAATACGGTACTGCATATACCGAATATACACAAAAAAAATAATATGACAAGATAAAAAAAATTAGACACGTGATTTTTAAATTTTGGGTAATATATGAAAAACTCCATTTAACCACTCTGTTAAAGTTTATATCTAGATCTATTTCTAAGGTTAGGACCAAGTATGGTTGGTTTGATTGATATTCCACTTTCTATCAAAAGAGAGATTATCCAATATTTGCCCCAACAATCATTATTGAACTTGTCGCTTACCAATTATGAGTTTTATGAACCATGTATCCAACAGTTATATAAACATATTTTGATTCAATATGATCCGATTGTCAAAAGTAATGTCAATGAAAGATTAACTGATTTTGTTGATTCTAATCAAAGTGTTATCTATGCGTTAAATCATGATTTGGATGATGGTAAAGTGTTTGAAGATCATGAAACTAGATTGAAATTGATAAATCTAAGATTATCAATTTTAATTGAATCATTAAAATTCAATACGAAATTGATTGAGAATATCCAAGAGGTAAGTATAATAGGGAATAAATTTGCTGATAATATCGTATTTCTTAATCATATACAAGAATTAGTTTATTTGTTTGAAGAAAATCAAATCAGTTTAGATAAATTCTTTATTTCAGACCATAATTTAAGATCAAGTTTTGACTTGTCTAAGCTCAACTTAAAGACAAGAGTTATCGATAGTTCAACCGTCGTACAAGATATAATAGACGTCGAGCTAACTGAAGAGTTGGTAGTAGAATCAGTCCCAGATGGACCCTATACAAGCATTCCCTTATATGCCTCATCCCAGTTAACTTCCTTAATCTTACCAAATGATTACGAACTGTATTGGACATTTGTGGAGAAGGTAATATATCCTAATCCACAGTTATTGAGCTCTTTAAAGTCATTCAAATTTTATTTCAACTACCAGGATATAACACAAAACATTAAATTGATAACTCTTGTTAATTGGACGAAAATAGAATGTCTAGAAGTTTGGATTGGTGGACCAAATAATGATGAAGATGTGTTATCATTCATAAAGCTAATCCCTGCCGATAGGTGTCAAAAGATTAGAAAATTATCAATGGTACAAAGTTTTGATTATTCAACCCATAAATCAAACGAGGTATTCGATTTAGCTATATTTAGCTTCATAAAAAGCGTGGTGTCAAATTTACATTACTTATCAATTGAACATTCTATTCCATTATTTGGAGACTTTGAGGATGGATTTGAAGGCAATCATTTAAGAATTTTAAAGTTATATGATTCAATTTTACCAGGAATATTATCATCATCGAAATATAAGGTTGATTTATATTTGACTAATTTCTTTACATCTTTAGCAAGTTATGAACAATCAATGAATACTTTGTTATGGAATGGATGTAAATGCTCACAATGTCATGTCACTCTTGGTTTAATTGATGATTTCTTAATGTATCATAAATATTACAGCATTCCTTTAAAGAGATATAGGGATTTGAATAGTTCTAATATTTTTAATATAGTGGCTACCAAATTAAGTTCTAGAATGATAGGAAAAGATGAAGTATTTTCAAATTTGAATTTAGGACATTATCCATTAAGACAAGTTAGTTGGGATTTCCATAATCTTAGTGGACTTCATGAAATACCTATAAAATGTTATTCAACAAAATTAGTTGATCATGGAGAATTTGATGGTGAAGATGCTATTAATGATCAAAGTGATTCATACAGGTGTAAAATAAATTCATATCACTATTTAAAAGGTGTACCAATTTCAATTTCACATTCTTTAGATAGTTTGATTGGTACCATATTAAATCTTAATAGAGGGAATGCCGAAAAGAGGTTCGATGAAGATTTAAATGAACACAAAACGACAAATTACGAGGCAGAAGGATACGAGGCATATATCCTTAACGATGGTGGGGATTCAGAGTTAATGCGGTTAAACATCAATAGAATATCCATTAACGGAATAATCTATACCTTAGATAAGGAATTAAATGGAACTCACTACTTTGAGAAATGTGTTTAAAAAAATATCTAGAAACATGCATTGATAGACCAAACAATTTCATCGAGAAGATTCAACGAGAATTTTAATATCTTCATTTGCGTTACTATTCATTAGTTTAGGAACTAAAGTTGAATAATGTGGGCCCATTTCAATGTGGTTTAGAATTATTTTTAATGCAAAATCCATTAAATAGTGACTAAATATTATCAAGATGAAGATATTTAATGAAAATAATATCCTTAATAAAGCCAGAAAATAACTACATGTATATAACACAAACTAATAGGTAAATAATAAAATGAATATTAATAATCATTGCAATTGCAATTGCAATTAGTATTCGTATAATAACGAACAATTATATAATAATCTTGATGAACGACACTTGTTCGTATCTAGATAATCTACTTTTTAAAATTTTAATTTACCCTTAAGCCTTTTTCAATCACCAATAACGCAAAGATGTAATTAATTTTACACACAAAATATTACACAATGTTTATGTGTTCCTTCTACAGCTAAATATATAATGCCGACTAAAAAATAACACACTAAATTTAGAGAAGTTTAAAAAGGAAGTGACACACACATACACATCACACACACATTCCACAGTGATAGATGAACACATTTCAGTCTGAACTGGCCCTTTAAGCAAAAAAGAAAGCAAAAAAAAAACACCGCAATGTGGGAGTTTAAGAAAGGGTTAGAAAATATTTTTCATAACTGCAGGACTAGATTCTTAGTGAAGATTATACTAGATCAAAATCGCCTAGAAACTCCTGTCTATAAAAGTTCGTATGTTTTATTTTTCAAGTTGTCAGAATCTAGGCTTTCCTTTGAATCGAATGTAACTACAAATTTTATACTATAGCCCCTTAGTGTTAACCCACCACTGGTTATAATAATATTTTATTATTGTTACCATTTCTAACTGGTAGTAAATATAAAGTTACGAAATTTTCTATTATGGTCTGGTTATCTTAAGCAGGATAGTCTAATTCGCATAACCGACGATCATTTACCCTTTTCTCTGTAATAGTGATGATTGTGCCTGTGGTATGGATGAGCTTATCATTATTAAACAGTATTCTTTACATTTGTTTTCTTTGCCTCAGCAACTTAGGTGTTGTTTTCGTTTTACATATTCATGACAAAGGTGGTTGTTGTGTGAGATGCTTAGTACTTTAGTTAACTATTATAAAATAATTTGCTCTGCGCTACTTGAATCTGCCCCTCAAGAAACATAAAATCGTAAAGGAATTATTTTATTTGCTTAATAAAAAATTGTGGTTTTAGTATCTTCGAACTACAGGGTCTTTTGACCATTTTTGTTTTGGTTATTTTATTTGTTTCAAGGTTTGATCCTATTATTTTTTACCCTTAACTGATAAAGTTTTTATTATCTAGTTGAATATTCCCATAATCCCTCAATATTATAACTTAATTGAAACAGGGGCAACTGAAGTAAGATATCGGAATGCGGAAGTTAAAATGTAATCTTAAAAAATATTTGGTAAAAAAGTACCAGAGCAACTAAGACAAGAGAAACCGAAATATTGGTATTATAATAAAAAAGCTTTTTCAATAAAAAATATTCCACATATAGCTTTAAAATTTCTGTAAGTAACATTACAAAGTTTCGTCACAGTGTGAATAATATCCCACGGATCAAGACAACCATTCCGTCGTTAGCAACCAATTTTATAATAATACAATTAAGATAAGGCTATTCTTGTAATGGATATTTATTTAAAATTTTATTGAACAAAGACTAATCGTCTCTCTCTATAATAGAAGATCAACACAATCAAGCCTACAAGGGGGAGAATCGCTACAAACGCATTTTCATTGAACACTCCATCATATTTTTTAAGGGGATCAGATGTAACATGCACAAATTAATTATATACAGGCTGGGGTTCTGTCATTAACGAAAATAACAAAAAACAATTTTAAATGACAAAAAAAAGATGATGATGTAAAGATGGCAAAAAGCACAGAAATACAGGGCGAGAATGATATAGGAATTCCAGGACTCAAATTGATGATGGCTAATCATCGAAAGTCATTTTTACATGACTTCAAATTAAGCATATCCCTTGTTGATTTGACAATTGATTGATAATCGTTTGATAATTAGTAGAATTGGTTCGTTTTAAGGGACTCAAAAAATATAAGAGAACAATAAGAGAGCGCCAACAATAGCAGAGAACAATTAAACCAACAATTAAAAACCGTCTATCAACCCCTCAAGTTATATTAGTATAGCAAGACATTTCCTTCTTCTACATTTAACTTTTACTAGGATTCTATTATATTCTATTACTATGAAGTTGTCATGCATATTCTGGAAATTAGGGATAAAAGTTTAAGTCATTAAAGCAAAAAGTCTAAATCGATTCAAATCAAATCGAATCAAATCGAATTCAAATTAATTCAATTCAATTCAAATTCAATTCTAATTCAAATAATTATTAGGAGATGGTATATAACTCTTGTTATGACGATACCGTATCGTGTGGACATTACCATACGAGACGATGGCATAAACTAAGAATGCTAATGAAGTTTAGAAATTCTCATACACCAATGCACAGTTAAGAAATTTTTTTTTTTAAATAAAAGCAAGCAGATTATCGTAAACGTATAGATATAGAATAACAAGTTTTGATCCGCACAAACAAAATGTGCCTTTTTTTCACCTCCATTCTCTATGGTTAGGTATGCTTAATCGAACCTCATTCCACGTATTGAAAGGTCAACCCCAAAACGAATGGCTCACAAAAAATATAAAATTTTTCTGTCCCTTTTTTTTTTATTTTTTTTTATCTTTTTTTTTTTTTAATTTTCATTATTTTTTTTAGAATCAATGATATCCTTTATTGGGGCATATCGCATTGAGTTTGTATGGAAATTTCGAAATTTTTAAATTTCTTTTTTTTTGTCTTTATCTCTTTTTTTTTATTGGGCTTTTTTTTTGATTCGGCTTCCCAAGGGTCCCTGTTCTTTTCCCTTCCTTTTTTTTTGGTTTTCAGGACGATAGCCACAAAACTTCATTACATCAGATAAATTTCTGCTCAATTCAGTTTTTTTTGAATGACTTCGTTTGTTGAAGTAGCCTACGCCTGTAAGGCATGCCGATCTTTATACTTGGTTTGAAACAAGTTTCCCAGGCATCATTGTCTTCATTTATTTGATTTGGTGTGAATATTGCTGTTTAACACATTCTTCCCTTAAACGTGAAATAATTTTTTCTACACAATGAATGCAAACACTGCTAGCTGAAAAAGGTCAAAAACTGCTTTTTTAAAAAAATTTAGCTTACGAGTTCACAGGGTTCACACATTTACCTCAATTTTAAATTCAGTTTCAGTTTTTTATGTTCCTTCCACCTTACAGCAGTAATTGAAAGAAGGGTGGATTTCTCAACGCTGTGTTCCTGCTCGTTTCTTCTTTATTATGCGACGCCCTCTCCGTGTGTGCTCACCACTCAGTATATGCTCTTGTCGAGTCGTTAAGAAGTGGTTGCAGTAGATTACATTAGAGAGACCAAAATAACTTGAAATTGTTCTTAGTAATGAAACAATAAGATGAAAAGTACCTCGCATGAAATTGAGAAATTTTGTTAACCAAAAAAAAATTATTTAATAGAGAGTGAAATTTGGTAGGAGTTAGAATACAAGTTGTTCATATTTTTAACTGAAACTATTTACAATAGTAAGTATGTGAGATGTTTTTATATGTAAGACACAGGAACCCATGAAAACCAAAACAATGAGATGAAAACGACGAAAACTCTTTTCAACTCATCGTATCGTAGTTTTGGGTTTGACGATGTCAACTAATCTTATGGGGTAGTCGTTTCAAAATCTACTAAATACTTCAACTGAGATTCATTTTCTTTTGTGTACTTATTGTTCATTACACAATTACTAACGATAGGTTTAACTCGAATTCAATTACCTCTACAAACAGTCTTGCCCGAAGGTAGTAAGAGATGATCCTACATAAGTGCGAAAAAAAAGTAGTTTGAAAATCAAGTCTTGACGACGAAACAGATCATGGCGATGAGATACATAACGATGATGTGCGATTAAACTCTTTGTGTATTTTCAATGAATTATCTATTTTTATCTATCTACTACCTTGATACTTCACCACCTTAACCTCCTTTTATAACTACACTATTAAAATGAGAGGAAAACATTAATTCAACGTATATATATTATTTGGATTTTGCATTTTGTGGTTAAAATTTGGTAGTAATATGTACATCTTACAGTGACAAAAAAAGATAAGATTAAAAATAAAATAAATAAAATATTTAGATTCAAAAATGTCGTCTGCAGATTCCGACATTTTATAAGGTAAAAAATATTGATTGAAAATTTCTTTTTTTATGTTCAACTAAAGTATCTTTATTTATACATAATAATAAATTATTTTTAATTTAGTGAGGACATTTATGTTGCGGATAAATAAGGTTGATTGGGCTCAAAAGTGGAAATATGCAGAAGTTGAGCTGTTTTCTATACTGAGTTTTGTATTCTTTTAGACCTTTCATCTACGTCAATTCAGTATTAAGGATCGTTTTCATCGTATGTAAGATGTAAATAACACAAGGATGAACATTTGAAATTAGTTAATTAGATATTAAAGATGTTAAATATAGAAAAAGAAATCAACAAATTAAGTATAATCGTAAATTCGAATTAGGGGTTTCCGTTTAGTGTCAACGAATAAAATTATTAAACTTGGCGGGTAGCAAGGAAATTTGTTATTATGGAATATACCTCTCATATTTTCGTCGATCAAAGTGTACTTTATAGTTATTTTCAACGCGCTGTTCTTGCAAATCTTTCTTCTTCCTTCACTGTATCGCTGCATATACTAGCTAATTTATTCGTATCGATTCTAAAACTTTGTCAAACACCATTGGGTATCGTGGGACAGCCGTTAATTTGGAACGGAGTTGGATTATATCAAAAATTAATTGTCTTCGACTCTTCTCATTTGACTAATTTAAATATCTTTTGGTCAATAAAAGGGGATGGACTTTTTTTCGACATCATTTTTATTTCTTTTTGGAGCGCAGTGGTGACAGGATCTATTCGTAAAAAAAAGTTTAATTTTTATTGACCGAAAACAAAAGAATCTGATTTTCATTGCATAATTAAATCTACAATAATAGATTCCTTTGACTGGTAATCTTTGATAGTATAATTGGGATCTGCTTAATGAGATTGACAAACAACGTATATCAATACAAAAACTTAAAAGGAGTTAGTTGCGGCAAACAAAACGTTGACTAAAGCAAACTTTAAAGGAAAATACTCATTGCAGCATTGTATTAGTTGGGAAATTTCGGTTTAAGATGAAGCATTTTATGACTTATCTCCTAGTCCACTTTAGCTTGGTTGAAGTTATTATGTAACCCTTTTCATAGATGTAGTTGCATAAAAGTAACGTGAATATTCTCTGCACATTATTTAATTGGGAATAAATACCCGCATTAGATATCTTGCTTCTGGTCGATCCGATCAAAAAATCTTCCGGTACAAAATTGTACGAAAATGGTAAATAAATGTTCATTTATTTCCTAAGCCAAAGAAATATTTTGCAAAAGAAAACTAAAGAACAACAATAGTCAATCTTTAATATATTTTCAGTGTACGACCATTGTATTCGGTGTGTAAGTGGAAAAATAAAACCGAAAGCACCTTCTTAGACATATTTTGTACCAATCATTAATCTATTATTTGATACAGAGACCGAGAATTATAATTAGCATTGAACTTGAAGAATTGCAGAAAGTACTGTAGGAGAAATAAAAAGGAAAAGCTTTTTAAATAGTTGAGGGTATGCATAGTAGGCAAAACAATCGAAACGAACCGAAATCATAACAAAGGAAAGAGGCAAAGCGTGAATAATGCTGACAAAACTAAAACGGTCTTCTAAACTCAAAACATTTACGTAAAGGGAACCATTTACGTGTTATACAATATGCTGGCAATGGGAATGCATGATCATCTTGCTTTTAAAATGGTTCGTGTCATTGTTCGTGTTGTTGTAGTTGTTTATGCTGAACCCTCCTCCCTTTTCGAATAGACATTTAACATGAAAACTGGCCAAAAAAATATTTTATACCGCACACTAAAAAATAAGATTATTTTGCTTTGAATGCATATGCAATGCTGTATTTCTTCTCTTTTAGTCTTCTAAGTGATATTAATTTAGTTAAATTTTTATTTGTATTCAAAATTTTCATGCACCCTGTTTGAGATATAAAGTTCGAATCCTTGATTACGCTGATCCTGTATAGTTGAAGGAAATAAATGGCTCAAATATGTTCTTGCTTTAGAAATAACCAGGATTTTTTTATAATGGCAATTTTATACGAGGTGGAAGTCCGATCTTTAAACTGACCATATTAATGGTATTATCATAAATCAATTGCCTGGTACTTGAGCCAAGATTGTCGAAAATTAGCTGACAATAGTGAATTAACAAAATGATATATAAACTTTATTTCCAATACGACTTAATTGGAGCCAAGGTAGATAGATTTACACCTTGGCTTAAGATAAGAGTGTACATTACGAGGTCTTGGCTTCGGACTCGCAGTATAATAATTGGACTGATCAGATGATCTATACCACTTAACACTCTAGTTTGTCATGTTATCATTGTTCATTTTACTACTTAAAGCTAGACATATAATTGCGGTAATTATTCTCCATGAAAAGACTACTACAGTGATCAAGGCGTACTAAGAAGTACAATCAACAAAGACTTTATTTTTATTATTTAAGAATTTGAGGTGTCTATTTTTTTAACATTGACGTAGGCATTAAAAAAAATTGTTTAATTCTAAAAAATAATCTTATGAGCGTTTTGAACCCAAGCATATACGTTACTCAAAACTAAAGGCTGTCAGTGTCAGACATTTGTAGGATTGGCTACTCCATCGTAAAAAGGAATTCCCCGTACGAATGTTTATTAGATGCTTTTTATCTAGAGGCGGTCATGTAATTAGTAGCCTTCTAAATAAGCTATATTGATTTACAAGTTTACCTTTTAGGTTGCGCTTTCATTGATTGGTTGTAGATGTTTAGAAAAATATTATTTCGATCTCGAAGGACAACTTTGTTTATGCTTCAGAAAATGGTCATATTAGCCCTGTGCATAGGAAATTTGAAGTAAGGATATAGGCCACCAATAAACACTCTAGTACTCTCCATACGCGTCGTGCAGACAGAGCCATAACATTGAAATATTTTTTAAAGTCCACATGATGTACAGTTTCTAGTAAGTTTGTGGAATAATTATCCCCATTAGAAGTTATATAGCGGTAATTATTCAATAGTAGATAGAAGAACAAACAAGGATTTTGGCGCCTCCGAAGAATAAAAAATATTAATGTTTGCCCATTTTTTAGATTTAATTAACAAATAAAAAAATAATTGGTCCAAAGGCCCTGTTAGGCTCACGCTCATGATAACTATGATTCATCTCCAATATGTATGCAATATTAATGTCGGCAGTGTAAACCAAATATTGCTTAGACCGTAGAGGGGAACTACTATTCTACTCTTACAACGTAAAGTTACAATTATAGAAAGTAAATCTTAACATTTTAGATTGTAGGGGTCCGAAGTAAACAATTAGGCTAAAAGTAAGAGAAAGGCAGTTAGCAGTTCTGCACTAGACTAAGAGGATATCCTAAACTCTAAATCATTTTCTAAAATAATAATGACTAAGTTTAAGAGTATATTTTTCTTTATACTATACTCATATGTATAATGCACATAGTATAAGGGTGTAGTTATTTTAAAATAAGAATATCTGAATTAGCACTATACTTCTTCTCTTTATAGAACCCAAAACCAAGATAAATATTATAACTATTGAGTCTGGTTGAGAAACGTTTATCTTAATTCGTAATTCCCTACTGATATGTAAACAAACAAGAGTAACAAGTTGTTCAATGAAAAATTATAGTTCGAATAGCAGACTGCAGGAATACCTGTCTTTGTTTTGGTGATTTACCCGTCGGTAAAACAATACTATAGAACTATCATGCATGCTCTGGCGACTCATAGAATAGAGCAAGTAGAAGCTAGCTATCCTAAAGTTCAAAGCAAAATATTTTTCCTATTTCTCCAACCGAAAAATGATACTTTTTACAACTTAAAATTAAACCATACCATTCCATGCTGAACTTAACTGTGACATGGTTACCAGCACTGTTTGGACAACATTTAGATTTAGACGTGACCAAGAATCGAATCATTTGCAAAAGGAAGTTATTCGTCTTCCATAGAAGCTTATTAAGAGATTACGTAAATAGATCTTATATTTCCGGATTAGGAAAGATAAAGAATTTATTTTTAAAAGATGCATTTCCAAAAAATATATTGAATATTATTTAGCGTGTTTATTTTGAATAAGCTATAGATCTTTAAAAGATTAAACTCACCTCAGAGAAATTTAACACCAAACTCCTTATAATTGTTTAAAAATAACCAATTTGATAGTTTAGTGCTACATCATCATCAAAACCGATATTAATTCTGACACCCATAATTATTATTAAGCTTTTGAAGTATATCTCTGTTTATTTTTTTTGTTTGAATGTTGGCACTATTAATTACAGATGATAACACCACTTCAATGCGTCTAATTAGTCCCGTTTGATTATTAATTGTTTTGTTGGTTCACTTAGGCCTTAGTTTAACTTCTTTTAACATCGTTAAATATATCACCAATAGCTTCTTTGATCTTTTTATTATAGTAATAAAAATATTCTTGTTAGATAGATTTCCTTATTCGTCAGTCGATGTTTTGTTCGTCTATCTACTTTTGTGACTTTTCTATAGTCTATGTTATTTATTCCCTCTCTCCCTTCCTCCTCCCTGTCGAAAACAGAATCCTTGATAATATTTTTTGATGTTATTGTTTTTTGTTATTTAATTTGTCGATATTTTTTTTTGTTTTTATTTTTCTTCCATTTAGACAACGTAAATTAAAGTAATTACAAAAACAAAAAATAATTCTGAATCCTAAAAAATAATTATTTAAATCTCTTAAATTAAATAATTATTTTTTTTTGACAAAAATGTCGTTTTCAAAAAGCAAGCCCTGTATGCAGTATTTGCAATCAACGTAATGCGAATAATATTATACAAGCAGATTGGTTAGGTGAAGCAGCCGGCAACAGTGATTACCATTCCTTGGAGCTGTTATAAGGGAACATCATGTATTCCCCTTTACTTACTACGTGTACATTATCATAGAGTATTTAATCCCTCGGACAAATACGTAGCACCTGTCAGTTATTATAGATGATCAGTCTATGCAAATGCATATATGAAATATGTAAAGCTGTTGAGCGTATTGGTTCTCGCATATTACAAGCAGGGCAGACAGAGCCTAATTTAGCATCGATCTCATTACACAGTTTCTTCAAAGAGGCGATCCATTTGGTTGAAAAGGGTAGATGATGGTATTACGGTTCTACAGTCTGTCTATTCAAAGCCTAATATTTATGGTTTTAATATTTGTTGGCCTTGTCTAATTTCCATTTTGGGAAGAATAAAAAGATAATTACGCAGATCTTAATACATCTGTATCATTTGCAACATCTGTGAAGAATTGTTTTCATCGCCCACTTTTGCCAAAAACTCATAACTTAGAAGCTAATGTTATGAGGGACATGCTGTACAACTACTGATGATAATAGAGGAGTTCTAACAATAGACGTCGAAGAACGCTATTACAAAGAAAACTCCATGCTAGTATCGGTATAAAAGCTACAAACCATATACAGCAAAGCCAGGGAACAAAACAGTAGGAGTAAGAATCTGTAATTTCATATTCTATTACGTGAATAGCTAATTTATGCTCTTGTGTATTAGAACTAATCTTTGAAGAAACATTGTGCCTGTTTCTCTTTGCACAATACGTATAACGTATAATTATGAAACCAGAAATGTATTCTTCTAAACCTCTCTTGAACGTAAGTTTGATAACCAAAAATACTTTTACACGTTCTTAAGAAAAAAATAGAACTATAACATTAGTGTATTTTTGGAATCTACAATGATAGAACATACTTTCATTAAAAGTAATTATATTTCGTTAAATACACATTAAGTAGAAGT
The DNA here is from genome assembly GCF_036884675.1 of Scheffersomyces coipomensis. Taxonomy (NCBI): domain Eukaryota; kingdom Fungi; phylum Ascomycota; class Pichiomycetes; order Serinales; family Debaryomycetaceae; genus Scheffersomyces; species Scheffersomyces coipomensis. Next base: position 2,423,831 of record NW_027042892.1, on the reverse strand, counting down.
GAAAGTTAAACCAAACCAAAAAAATTCAGAAAAATATAGAAGAAGGAAGTATATAAATGATTAATTTGCTATTTAAAAGCTCATCAATGGCTTCTTAACACCTTTGGCACGCTTGTTTTTACCATTAGTATGTGTTTTATAATGTTGCATACAATTATCCTGTCTAGCAAAACGAGCTTCACATGTAGGCCATGGACAAACATGTTTTCTTTCCCCGGTATGAATTCTGTTATGACGTGCCAAATGACCTGAAGTTGTAAATGATCTGGAACAGACTTTACAAATATGCTTTCTCTTTAAATCTTTGCTAACAGATGTTGGTGAAGACATTCCATCACTATCGATACTATTCATAGAATTTGATCGCACCATTGATCTATGTGAGTTGCTTGAAGATGGAGGAGTTGGTAAAGTTAATGGAACAGATGATGGCGAACTTAATGCGGTTGAAGTGGCAGTATTTATTGACATTGGTTTTGGTTGTTGCTGTTGTTGTGTAAAATGTTGTTGAGGTTGGACATATTGATATGCCATTAATTGTTGTTGAGAGCTTTGTCTTTGTAAAAATTGGTATTGATATGGGTTAGGATTATATTGATATGTTGGAGGGTTAACAACTGCTACCATGGTTGCCGATATTGGGAGTGGTTGTATAATGACAGATGATGGTTGCGATGTAGTTTGTGGTAGTGGTTGTGGTTGTGGTTGTGAAGTGGTTGATTGACTACCATTTGGAATTGGTGGAGTACTGTTTGAGTATCTACGGTGATCAAGTGGACTTGAAATACCATTATACTGTATATAAGGTGAACCAGAAGCTGAACTTGTAGTTGAATTATTTCTGAACTCAGTTGGTAAAGGTATGGAAGTTAATAATTCATTAAACGAAGGCAATGATGATGAACCTTGTCTTGAAGATACATTTGAGGATGCTTCTTGATATTGATGATTCGATTGCTTAACAACAAACATTGCTTTTATTATGTATTGAAAATATAGGTATTATGAGAATGAATAGATCTATAACCGCAACCTATATATGAATCACTTATATATGTATGGGTATAATAATGTACAGATCAAATCAATTAAAATCTAGCAGGATTTGAATATTTATAGGTAGTAGACTTAACAAGTGGATTGATAATTATAAAACATAAATTAAATGCTTCCAAAAAAAGTATGAAACAAAGGGATCTTTAAAATACTTATATAGTTAGTTTTGCAAAAGGAAGCACAATGGAGTATCTCTTCCAAAAGTCCCACTTCGCTATTATTTTATATTGACAGTCCAAAAAAAAATGAATTTAAAAATCAATTAAAAAATAAATGTAAATATTAAATTAAAAAAAAAATAAAAAATAAAATAAAATGATTTTTATTTTAAAAATAAATACAAAAAAAAAGAAATCACACATAATGTAAAAATTTAAATCAATTGTACATAATTTGAGAACTAAAAAATAATTTGCAATATGTTAAAAAATAATGTACAAGTGAAATATGCATTTGAATTGTTAATTTGTAGCAAAATAACAACAAAAAAAATAAAAATTCTTGTACCTGAATTATATTTGTCCAAGGACACTACCTTTTCTCAAAAATAAAATTTACTTTCTTATTTTATGATTTAAACTTTTATGGTTGTGTGCATGGTCAGAGACAATTAAAAAGAAATTCTAATGCATTACAGCGATTTCCCGTTTTAAACTAAAATATAGTGCATGATGCATATGCCAATAATGGTTGATATGTTATATGCAGTATTATTTTTGTTTACCGACGCACTGTACTTATTTGTTTGCACCTTCCATTTTGCTGATATCTAGTACCCCCGTGACTATCTCGTTTTGTATTTTTTTCTCTTTTTGTCTCACTTAATCTCCTAAGCTAAAAGCATTTTCTTATATTTGCATCAAAATAACTGTAGAATTCAGCATTAATTATGTCGAAAAAAATTATTATCTGAAAATTAACTAAATGTCTAAAAAGAGAAGGTTTGCCATTGTCATATTCTGTAGTATAAGCTTTGTGTTTTGATCATATGAATTTAGCCGCCAATACGTAGTCTACAAAAGTTATATTATTTTAATTCCAGACATAGCAGGCAATTGGCAAGAAACCTAATTAGATACATGAAGCATTTCTTATTTTCTTCCAACTTACGGAAATCAAATTTATAATTCTTATGTAAAATTATTCAGTAGCATCTCAAATGTTCTAATTTTATGTTGCAAGACAAGATTGTTTTGTTTATGTTGTTGTTCGTCCAGTTTGGTCAAATTTGTAACCTTAACAAGAAAGCTACACAGTTATGCTACCCTTATGAGGTAGTGCATTATGTACTCTGATAAACCATATTTTGAATATTAATGGTTAACTTCAAGACAAAGGTAACAAAATAGGCGACCAGTAGAAAAGGTTGATAATAGGAAGATTAACATGATATTGCGCTGGCAACATACATAATCTGCTTCTACTGGAATTTTTTTCCAGAACTAGCCATTTACTGTATAGTTGTAAAGTAATGGTGGTATCCATAACCAATTCCCAACATAAAAGCAATAAACCAGTCTGTTAGCGAAGAGTACTTCGTATAAACTTTCATATTCCTATTGACGCACATTTAAGAGAGTAATAGCCTTTACGGCTTGACAGAGGTTTAACCTAATGTCTAGAACAACTTAGTTTTGGTTACATCACGTCTTCCCTTCCTGTTGTTTTGATTTTTATTTTTTGCCTGTGCTCTTTATGTTCTGTTTTATTACAACCTTTGACTTCTCTGCCATATCTAAAATACTCTTATTCGCTATAATTCTGCGTTATATGCCTGTCTAACTTTATACGAAAACTTTCTCGCCGATGGTAATAAGAAAATCACCCTCTACTACATAAAAAGATCAACACTTATCGCCATATCTTACTGCAAACTTCTAACATGCATCCTTCTTTTCTTTAATTTTGCTTGTTTTCCATTGTTCGCTAGGACGTAGCTTCAATTAAATATTTCTTTGTACGCTTGTTTTGCAGCTCATTTTGGCCTTTTCTAAGAACTTAAACTTTTGATAGCTACATGCAGAAGGAAGACAATACAAGTGTTTGTGCAGAAGGAAAGAGAAAATCCATAGAGTAGTAAATGATGTAACCTACAAAATGCGCTTATAAGAAGTAAATTTTCTCTCAGGGATACATGAAGTTACCTGAGGACACAAAGATAATCTATTCCTTTAAATTTCAGAATACATTGAGATTGAGATTTTATCATAATCTTATGAAAATGTTATGATATGAAATTATGCAGCGATAAAGTATTTCATGATCATCTTAATCTAGTTATGGTCCTCAAGTATGAAGCTTGAATCTCTATGCAATTAAAAATAGAACCCAAGAATTTAATTGCGCGAACATTTTTTAGAAATATAATACTACTTATAACTATTATTAGTAATTCGGGCTCGGCAACTACTATCAAAAACCCATTACGTCTAGACTAAAATAGATAAACTAACTTTGAGATGCCCTGAGCTTGTGACTTTTTTTATTTCCTTTTCAATCTAGGGAACTACATAGATAGAGTGTCACATATTTCATATTCTACTTCAATCATCTCATGCAAACATCAACATCACCAATTGTAAATAAATTCGCTAGCGTAGTAAAAAAAATATGTTAAACCGAGGGTTCCTAATCGATGTTGTATTATTATGGTTTGAAGGGCGCATTTCTGTTGTTCCAACTCATAATATATACCCAATGCCCTTTAACAAAAGCTTGTTTTAAATAAAACTCTTCATATATCTTGAAAGAAATCTAAACAACAGTACTTTAATATAGACACATTAAAAATTCTACGAACAAATGGCAGAGAGATACATAAATGAGCGGGAAGTCTTTATGCCCAATTATAATTAAAAAGTTGAATTCAAAATAAAATCTGCACGCAAAAAAAAATCAAAAGGTATGCACCAGGCGAAACCAAGACAAAAAGCACAAATAATGTGGCCTTTGATTCCCTTATTATTTCTTTTCTTTACCTGTTTGGCACATTACATTGATGAGCCATCTCTTTTAGGATATCTATTATCTAACATTCTTTCAACTGTTGAGGGGTAGGTGATCCTTTCATACCTCAGTTTCTAAATTCTCCAACAAAATGCTACGTTGTAATTTTTTTTCTACGCGTATGTTAATGCGTTAAAAGGGTCGTGCGTGTGATATATTCTATGCTTACAGCGCAAAATACGGTAGGTTAAACTATAAAGTGATATATCTTCATAGTTTAACCATAACTCTGATTATAATCCATCTCAAATGGAATTATTTAAATCATTTTTATATCATGCCCCCTTTACAAGTCATGTAAGTGATGCTTTAATTCTCTATGCTGCAAATAGCATTTTTAAGTTTTTATATTATTCCTGCTGAAAGGCCTTTTTTTGAGTCGCCTGTTTTGTGCAACTTTGTGCTTTAAGCATAGATTTAAACACTATGCTCTATTTTGCCTCAAAGAATTTTAATCGCCATTATAAATCATTTTCAGGAGGGTATTGTATTCTACTGTGGTATGGCCCGGATTTTTGCCTTTGACAGGTTATTCTTACTACAAATATTTGATCTAATAGATATCTAGGAGCCATATACTTGTTTTTTTATTTCTTTCTTTTCAAGCTTGTTATCAGTTCAAAAAGATAAATGTAACAATTTTGTCGCGAAATTAAATGAAAATTGAAGTGTTACACAGCCAAGAATTATAAAATATCATTTGAATTACATCTATCATTACCCATAAGAAAGAAGAAATTAGTATTATCTCAGGGAACAGAGATGGGGGTGATAGTTATAAGCAGGGATGATAGTAGAATATCAATTTTTTGGGGGGAAGTAGAGAGAAACCTTATCGTCGTGATATAAAGTTTAACGCTGATCATTGTTCGCAGCAGGATGGTACATTTTGAGGCGTTTTCTTTTAATGATAATTAAAAAAATCGTGCAATGTTATCCGAATACAGATGACATGGTAAATAATATTTAAGCATCTCTCAACGGAGGAGAAGAAGGGATGCTCCTTTGTTTGTTTTATCCGAAGGGTATTCATAATGGGGGTTTTCTTTTTGTATTGTATGGTTTTAAGTGCAATGATATCACTATAGTTGAACAAATTTGTTGAGTTTTGAGTTATTGAATTGTAGTTTTGATAATAATTGCTTTTAGACTTTGTAAGGCGTGTTGGGTTAATACCGAAGTCCGTTCATGGGAGAGCTTTGTAGTCAAAAATTCTGTTTAAATCCTTCTTTCTAACCATATTATTTGATCAAGCCCATCGATGAGCTGGACTTTATCGTTCGTCGTTCTAAGGGAAGGCTTAGAACGTCATGGAAGAATGAAATTCACATTTCCATCCATCAAAAAAATATTATCAATTGCCGGGGAATGATTTAATGCAATATAAAAATAAAAAGGACCCATTACAGATTAATACTTGTCTCATCTCCAACTGTAACAAAGCGGTATTCGGTATACAGCACCAATACAAAAATCGAGTTCTAATAGTAATTTATGCATAATTATTTCTACATCTAGGAAATCAATTAATTTTTGACTTTTGTTGAACTCCGCACTATAATTCAAAATATTTTTTAAAATAGACATCGACTGTATATAACTCATGCATGGAAGTTTGAGAATTTGTTCGATTTTATCTTTCAAATTTCCCCAGGCTTTTCTAGACTAGCGATGACATGGAATAGGTGGGTTAGGAACTAGGGATTAGTGGTATGATTTAATGCGATAAGATACCGCACGACTATCGGATTGAGCATGTCATCAACCGGCACGAACGAACAATTACATAACCCTAAACGGGATACCGAACAAACAGAAGTCTATATTTGAATGATGCAGAAGGAAACAAAGATAAGAGACAGAACAGACGGCATTGACAAGGAAAAAGATTTGAACAAGAGCTCCTCCATCCATGTAGTATGTGCATGTAAGGACTCAAACCTCATTATTTATGGGCCCGTACCTTTATCTATTTCTTAGGCGCGAGTTTACCTCGATATTTGCATGTATGCAAATAAAATGAAAATCCTATTAAAGACTCTGCCCGGTTGATTTATAATCGCTTACATTATTGACACGTTAGGCATATTTTCCTCATCACAAACTTGGTACCGATCTCGTGAAGCATTTAACTTGTTCGCATCTTATGGTTTGTAGGAGTTAAAGCACATAAAGTACATTTCTTCAACCACTAACCTTTAATAATTATCCAAACCATTAGGACTAAACCATGGCAATGAGTGAATTTGAATAATTAACGCGGAATCGGTTTTTTTATAATTTCTCCATACTTGAGTTAGACTCTTCTATAAGTATTTGTATATACAATTTGGTCTGAAAGAGGAAAAAGAGCTGGACACAAAAAAATAAATACATACACACAAAATGTGAGGAACAATGAAACTCACAGTTTCATGTCATATTAACGAGAGGCTCTAGTTTTAAACCCCTATAGAATGAGCCAACCTACAGAAAGAACCAGGCTCTACCTTCTTTGTAATCACTTTCCCCTTTCGTTATAACAGCATTTACGACTAGTTGTGATGTCAGTTCTCACGGTTTAAATAATTCCATAATCCCGTAGCTTCTTTTGAAATAATCATCAGGCCAGTAAAAAAAATAATATATACATAAGCTTGCATCTTCCTTTACTATTGATTTAAGATGAAAATCTCTCTTAGAAGCACATAAATCCAATGCTTGTATTACTTTAGTAAACTGATATTTTCACTAATAAGCGCAATAAGCAAATAGACTTGGAATATTCACAAAGCAAATTATGTCAGAGTTATATACAGGATCGACTTATCACGTGAAATGTTTGAATTTTGAAAAACTCCAAAAAAAACGAGAGGCCCCTAATACAGAAACGAATTATTGAAATTAATAATAAAGATTGATTTACAGTATTCGAATACCAATTGATAATGTTGAGTAGAGTTTCAAAGAGATTCATCTCTATAACACTTAACCAACCAGTGAAACCACCTTTTATCCCATTGGTATCAGAAAATGGATTTCCAGATGCCATTGGTAATACTCCGTTATTAAAATTACCCAGAATCTCGAGTTCGATTGGAAGAAATATTTATGCCAAAGCTGAATTTATGAACCCAGGTGGATCCATAAAGGATAGAGCTGCTATTTATATCATAAATGATGCTGAAAAGAAGGGATTAATAAAACCAGGAGGTACCATTGTGGAAGGTACTGCTGGAAATACCGGTATTGGGTTGGCTCATGTCTGTAGAGCCAAAGGATATAAATGTGTTATTTATATGCCAAATACTCAATCTAAAACTAAAATTGAAACTTTAAGATTGCTAGGTGCTGAAGTTCATCCAGTTCCAGCTGTGGCTTTTACTGATCCTCAAAATTATAATCATCAAGCTAAACGTCATGCTGAAGGTTTAGAAAATGCTGTCTGGACTAATCAATTCGATAATATTGCCAATAGACAAGCACACATCGAAACCACAGGACCTGAAATCTGGGCTCAATTAGATGGTAATGTTGATGCATTTACTTGTTCAACCGGTACTGGGGGGACATTTGCCGGTACTTCAAGATATCTTAAAACCATATCCAATGGTAAAGTTAAGGCAGTGTTAGCCGATCCACCAGGAAGTGTTTTATATTCTTATATCAAGTCTAATGGTAAAGAAATTGTAAGAGGTGGATCATCCTTCACTGAAGGTATTGGTCAAGGTAGAGTCACTGATAATTTAAAACCAGATTTAGATATTATTGATGAAGCCATTCAAATCCCAGATGAAGATTCGATTGTTATGGTATATAGGTTATTAGACGAAGAAGGATTATTTCTTGGTGGTACTGGTGCTTTAAATGTTGCTGCTGCTGTTAAAGTTGCTGAATCCTTACCAGAAGGTAGTAATGTTGTCACTATCTTAGCTGATTCTGCTCATAAATACGCAGATAGAATTTTTTCTAAGGAATGGTTAAAGACCAAGGGATTATACGACGCCATCCCAGAACATTTAAAGAAGTATGCCACTTTAGATTAATCAATTTATATATTGTAAATAGTATGATATCCTAATTATGATCAATGTTTACTAGCCGTATATAGCTATTTACACACAAAATCAGATCTCTCTATCGGTTGTTTGTCGTGTGAGCGTCCAAAAAGTGATTTTTTTTTGTGGTTGGCAAAAAAAAAAATGAAAACAGAGTATGAAAAAGATTTTCAGTATAGGATAGGAGCATTTGAAGTTGATATACTACACCCATCCAACTGAATACAGCTATATATGTATCTCTAACAGCCGATAGATCAGATTCCTTACCTACCTAATACATAACCCAAAGTAATTTTTTGTGAAATACTGCCATTCATTTCCATCATTTTAGGTTCACAAAATCACATCAAAATTTTTCAGATCTAAAATAAGGCAGCACAGCATTCACCACCACATAGTTAGAAAGGGGATACATCCATTATAGGCTCGTAGCGTTCAAGACTCCCGGACGATACAGTCATTATACATATAGCCATTCAAAGTCCATGGAGCAACAAATCCAACTGGCTGTTGATATTGCGCTTAGCGGTACAGCAAATCCAAATTTGAAGACCCAAGCATTTGAATTCATCAATCAAATAAAAAGCACAGAAGAAGGATACAAATCATGTGTGGAAATATTGTTGAAGTCAACCACTTCGTCCATCAATGAAGGATTAAAATTCTTTGTTTACCAAGTCATCGATGAAAATATAGAAAAATTAAGTAGCGATCAACTATTCACATTAAATACTCACCTTTTCGAAATATTAGCCAAGTATATCTCCAATAATGTCAGTGATCCAATATATTTGAAAAATAAATTATCTCAAATATTTGCCAAGTTATTCTGTTATGTTTATGTCAACGTTTATCCTAGTTTTATCAAAGACTTACATTCCATCATATCTTCCAATGATCAATACGCTCTTGATTACTATACAAGAATCATTATTGGTATTCATTACGAAATAGGGGATAAATTAACAAATAAAAGTCAAGAAATACTTGACAGAAATACTATCTTGAAAGATACTGTAAGAGTAAATGATATGAATGCATTAGTAAGTGTTTGGGCTAAGATTTTAACTAACACTTCCAATTCATCTCAAATTTTAAACAATACCCTTGCTATAGTTGGACAGTATATTAGTTGGATGGAAATTGGATTATTTATTTCAAATGATTTCATTAATAGTATTTTCCAATTTTTAAATAAAAAAGATCAAAGAAACGAAACTTGTGGAACTTTAATCGAAATCATTTCTAAAAAGATGAAACCAAGTAATAAATTAGAGTTGATTTCCCTTTTAAATCTTACTTCAGTTATTAACTCCATAGACGCTAGTGAGGATGATATTGATTTCGATATTAGTATCTCTAAATTAGTCAACCAAGTAGGTATAGAATTACTCATTGTTTTAGAAAATGACCAAACATTGTTTACTCCAGTTCAAGATCAATTCTTTAAACTCTGGCCCTTAGCTTTCAACTTTCTCAGTCATGAATATGATGACGTTTCACAAGAAATATTTTCCTTCATTCAACAATACTTATTATTAGGAAAGAAAATAAGTGGATTAGTTTCAATAGAGTTAATGTCCACATTACTTAATAAAGTCATTCTTAAAATGAAGTATGATGAAAACTCTGATGGTATTGATGATGACGAAGACGAACAATTTCTTGAAATAAGAGCCAAATTAAAGACTTTCCAAGATACTATTGCCGTCTTAAAACCAGATTTATATTTGGAAGCTATTCCTGTTGTTATTAATGAATCAGTATTCAAGACCACCAATGACTGGAGAAGAATAGAGTTAGGATTATTTGAATTAAACAATTTTTCAGATAGTTTAAGAAATAATTTGATTAATGTTCCTAAAAATGAAATCAATCAAAGTAAACCATATTCTATCTTTCAAGAATTTTTAATAAAATTAATCAATTCAAATATAATCATTGAAAATAATCATCCTAAAGTTCAAATTGAATTTTTTGAAATTATCGTCAAGCATTATATCTTTTTGACATCTCAATCTAATCAACATGAATTAGTGGTGAGAATATTGGAAATCTTTACTAGTCCATTTGGGTTAACTAATGAAAACGAAAGAGTAAGATTAAGAAGTTGGTACTTATTCTTTAGATTTATTAAATTAACTAAACCATCATCCAACAGTGTTGCATTTGTTGAGAATATTATTAGTAAATTAAGACCATTAATGGTGGTTAAAGCTGAATTGCCAACAACTGATGAAGATGGTAATGTTGTCGATAATGGAAATTTCAATAATCAATTAAATTTGTTTGAAAGTATCGGTTTGTTAATTGCACTTTTAAATAATGAAAATCTAGATCAAAAACTTAGATTTATTGATATGGTGTTCGAACCTTTATTCAATGATTTAGACCAATGTATTAGAACTTCTGATGCTGCAACTCAACCATTAGTAGCTCTTCAAGCTCATCATTCATTAATGGCAATTGGAACTTTTGCAAAAGGATATGATCATGATCAAATAAAAGTTTCACCTCAAGTCACAACCAAAATCAGTAATGCTGCTGAAGTAGAATTGATTACTTTGGAAAACTTTTCAAAGCATGAAATAATCAGAGATGCTGCAAGATTTTCATTTGCTAGATTTATTCCTATCTTAAAAAGTCAAATCAATGTTCATTTGACTAAATTGGTTAGTTTATTCTTAGCTGCTAATAATTTAAGAATAGTTGAATTATCTGAATTCTTAAGTTTTGTTGGACAAATTGTTCATAATTATAAAAATGATGAGAACATGTATCAATTATTGAATAATCTTTTAACTCCATTGGTTAATAAGATATTTGAAATTTTATCAACAACTGTAACCGATAATCAACATACTGCATCAGAAAAGAATCAACTTAAACGTGCATTTATGAATTTCCTTAGTTCCATTGTCATTAATAATTCATCTAGTTTGTTGGTTACTGAAACCAATAAGCAAAAATTCCCTGATATTGTCAACAGTCTTTTTGATTTTGCATATGATTTAGGTGATGCAACAACTTCAAAGTTAGCCATTACTCAACTTATCAATATAGTTAATATATTTGGTGATAAAGGTAAAATAAGTGATAAGGATGACAAATATGGTAATACATTACCAGCCATCGAAGGTATAGAGGAATTTTTAATGAGTAAAGTTTGTCAAGTTTCATTTGAATTACCATTCCAAAAGCAAGAATTTGATTTGAAAGATGCCCAATATAGATTGATGGGACAAGAAATTGCGTTATTGTTGAAGAGTTATCAACAACGTAAGCCCGATGAATTCACAACTTATTTATCTGGTTATTTAACCAACATGGGATTATCCCAAGAATTAATGAGTGAATTCTGTTCCAATTTAGTCTCATCAGATATCAAGCAATTCAAAAAGTATTTCATTGGGTTCGTAACAAAGATAAAAGGGAAATGATCCAATAAGATCCATTGAAAAGCAAATCAAAACGAATTATAAACAAAAACATATCAAAAGCATAGATAAAAATACAAAAACTAGAGATGATAAAAATTACCATGAAATTTATCTTCTCCAATCCCTGCATAATCCCCATGGTTTTATAGACCAAGTGTCAAGATCCAATGCATTACATGTTCTTGGCTCTCAAGTGCTATAATAATAGTGTAAATAAATAGCTAAATAACAGCCTAATTAAAATATATAGATCTATCCATATATTGACTATAAAAATGTTGCAAATAAATTATTTTTTGTATTTTTTATATACCGGAATTTTTTTTCTATGAGCGATGAGAGCAAAAAAAATTCCAAGCTGCTTTTAATGATTTAAGATTATAGGTGAAAATAATTCAAGTAAAGTCATTTATAGAACAATAATCAATATGGCTAAGAACAAGGACGGCGAGGAAGTTGAAGTCCCACCTAAGGACGAAGAAGAAATTCTTTTAGAAAAGTTAGTGTTTGGGGACTTGGAAGGATTTGAAGCCAATTTGAAGAAGGTTGATAATTTATACGATTATTCATCTGATGAACAAGACGATGGTAATAGTGATAAATTTTTCAATGATTCTTCTGATGAGGAGTCTGATGATGAAGGAGAGTTGTCAGATAATGTTCAAGATGAAGATTTATTCTTTATTGATGATGGTGAAGCCAAGTCAGCTCATATTAATGAAGAAAATGATGAAGATGCCATGGACATCGATGATGAAGAAGTAGAAGAGGAGGTGGAAGACGAAGAAGAAGAAGACGACGACGACGAAGCAGCATGGCATGATAGTGATGATGAAAGAGTCAACATATCCTTACTTTCATCTGATAAATTGAAAAAATTAAGAAAAACTGAAAATGATGTAACTATATCGGGAAGAGCTTATGTAGCGAGATTGAAAAATCAATTTGAAAAGATATATCCAAGACCAGAATGGATAGATAAATTAGAAGAAGAGAACGATGAAGATGATGATAATGAAACTGCATCTCAAGATGAACTCGATGAAGACAATTCAATCAAAACCAACAATGATACTAATGCCATTTTAAATATTTTATCCAATACTCAACAATTCATTATAACCAAACAATTGAAATTAATATCCCCTAGTAAGATATCTATAACCAGATTAAAGGATGCCAACTATCAAAGAATGTCCAAATCTGCCATTCAATCCTTATCATTCCATCATAGTCATCCACTTTTAATGACGGGTGGATTTGATAAAACCATCAGAATATATCATATCGATGGTAAAGTCAATAATCTCGTCACATCTTTACATTTACGTAATTCTCCTATTTACAGTTGTCAATTCTCACCATTAGGTTCGAATCAAAAAGATAATGAAAAGAATTTAGTATTTGCTGCTGGTAGAAGAAGATATATGAATAAATGGGATTTAAATAGTGGAGAGGTTGAAAAGATTTCCAGAATGTATGGTCATGAACAATATCAAAAATCATTTGAATATTTTAAAATATCACCAAAGGGTACTTTTATAGGATTAACTGGTAATAGTGGATGGTGTAATTTATTAAATGGTAGTACTGGACAATGGATTAAAGGATTTAAAATCGAAGGTACTATAGTTGATTTTGATTTTGCTCGTGATGAATCATTCATAGTGATAATAAATTCTGCAGGTACAGTTTGGGAATATGAATTAAATCCAACAGCTGATATAAAACAAACTCAATCTGACAATAATAATAATAATAAACCTAAATTTTTAAATAAAATCATCAGAAAATGGAATGATGATGGTGGAATAGGTATAACCAAGATACAATTAGGAGGTCCAAAGAATCGTTGGTTAGCAATCGGGACAAACAATGGTATTGTAAACATTTATGATCGTAATGCCATTAATGAAACCGTTAATCCAAAACCAGTCAAGACAATTGAAAACTTAGTCACATCAATCTCATCATTAGTATTCAGTCCTGATGGTCAAATCTTATCCATTGCTTCTCGTGCCAAGAGAGATGCTTTTAGATTAGTTCATGTTGCAACTGGTACAGTTTATTCTAATTGGCCAACCAGTGGTACACCATTAGGTAAAGTTACATCTGTTGCCTTTTCTCCAAATAATGAAATGTTGGCGGTAGGTAATGAAAGTGGTAAAGTCACATTATGGAGATTAAACCATTATTAGTTCATACGTTGATCCACCACTCTAACTTATTGTAAATAAATAGACTAATATAGACAAATTCATATTGCAAAAACTTTTGAATTGTAGTTTTATATAGGTGTACTTGTATGCAGGAATTTTCTTATAAACATCCCACAAATGTAAAAATGAAAACGACCAAAGAAAAACATGAGAGTAGCTTGACCAATTCAATCATCAAGACATATTGAACATAATAATATAAAGACTATCATGTTTGCCTCAGTTGTTAGAATGGGTAAAGTCGTCGGAGCTCCGTAAGTATGATATCAGTCCGTATTGTGAAATAACAAGTACTAACAGTTAACATTATAGAAAGGGTCATGATCGTTACAGAGATCCAAGAACACATCAAATAACACCAGCCTTATACAGAGTGAGAGCCCCATTCTTCTGGAGAAATACCGCTGCGTTATTCTTAGTCAGTGCTGTACCATTAGGTGTTTATATATATACGTGGAAATTTTTAACTAAGGATGATTTTGGGGATATTCCAATTCCACCTATTGATGAAGAAGAATTAAAACAATTAAAGAAAGAATATGAAGCTAAGAAGAATAGCGAAGCTTGAACATTCCCCGGCACCTTCACTCATATATTTCCTACACTTATTATCTTGTACATAGTTAGTCCTTTAAAAAAATGTGTTCTATTAGATTAAACATATAAAAATACACACACATATATATATAACGATCTATATTGTTTATTTATCGTATTGTGATTTAACTTGGTCATAATTGTAATAATCGTAAATGGAGACTCCTCTCGCAGGGTAAGGAGTATTCAGATCTTCATCTTCTTCATCGTTTATTTCCTGTAAGGGATAAGGTGCAGCAGAAGGTTGATGTGTAAGCAGTGATTTTGAATTTGAATCATTGAATTCATCATCATTTTCTTTTGAAAGGGATGATTCACTCAGTAGGAGTGACTCTCGTGAAGGTGGACTTTGACTTTGATCGTGAGTATTGAAATTGAATTCATTACTGTTATAAGAATGAGAGGTTGACATGAATGGATTATGAGATTGTGGTTGATATGCAGCATCTAATGATTGTAAAGTATGAGAAGTTTGTAATGGTTGATAATGATTGGAAGGTATATTATTTGCTTGGGAATATAAGTTTGGTTCAGTTTGAGTATGCACAAGTCTTCGAGGTGGGAAATTGGTTTGTTTAGTTGTGTTAAGACTGTCAGCTGAAAGTTTTCTTGTTTGTAATGGTTGTTGTTGAGGTTGTGATTGATTATATTGATATTGGTTGGTTGGTACAGATGCATTTCTAGGTGGCATATAACGAGAAGACATATTTGTGACATCAAGTGGTTTAGGTGGTTTCCTAGGCGGTAAAGCATTACTAGTGTTATTATTATTATTGTTAAGGGTTGTGAGTGATGATTGGGAATTATTGTTATAAGCATTTTGAAATACTGGAGGAGGACGTTTTCTTTGTTGATCGAAGATAGTTGATGAAGAATCATTAAAGGGATCGGTAAAACTATCTTTTCTCATATTGGATAATTCATAAGTTGAAGTGGTAACAGGAGGAGGTTTCAATATGGATGTAGATGATTTTGAATTTAATTTTTGGGATGGAGGTGGGGGTGGAACGAATAAATTTTCTAAATCAGTGGATGAATTATTTAATAATGGATTAGTGATAATATCATGTTTATCAAGAATACCTTTATCTAATAATTCACGTTTTGATTTATGATGTTTCAATACTAATAAACGGACATTTGCATTAACCAAACTACAACAATATTTCTTTAATGAGGAATTTGCTGTTCTTGATTTAACTTTAAATGCAACAGGAAGATATAAAATCATTCCAAAGGCGAATTTAAAAAAGAAAATACACCAAATAACCACTGAAACACACATTAATGATAAAATTATGGATAAAGTTAAATTTGTAGTGGCGATTGATTTTATATTTTCCAAGATATTATTATTTGATTCACCATCAGTAGCATAATACCGTAAAGTCAAGATATTAATTACTTGTCTTGGAGTATCCGCTACTAAGATTTGTAAAGCATTATCGATTTCACCATAACAAAAGAAAGTTGACCAATCAAAGAAATTATCTTGTTGAATTTGATTAAAAAGACAAAAATAATTATAAGATTTGATACTGTATAATAATCTGGCGATATTATTAACATAAACTAAAGCGATATTTTTAGTTTTATAAGTATGAATAGCCCAAATCCAATGATACAATAAAAGGAGGAATTCAAAGATGATACAACCAGTGAAGATCCATTTAGCGATGGAATAAGCATAAGGTTTATAATCATTACTTGACCATCTATGAAATACTAAGATATTTAAACAAGTATAGATATCAGCACCAAGAAGGACCCAAGAAAGTAAAACAATGATCCACATAAGGAAATAAGCAAAGATGGTGGAAGCCTTTGTATTATGGAAGCCTTGAATATCAACCAAATCAAAGGTTGATTCATCAAGTTTATACTTGTTAATTTGAGATTTGGCATTAAAGTGTTCTTTTGCCATGATTGAATGATTATTGGATTAGTATATTTGCATGATATGATGATGATGATCTGATATGAGACAGAAGGAAGAAGTTGATATTGATGATATGTTACTTGTAACGTAAGGTAAAAAGAAAAAAGCTAAAGGGGGTGATGTGGTGGTAACAAAATCAAACGAGAATAAAGTAGTAGTAATAGTTAACAGTTAAAGACACTGAAAGATTGAACAGATAATAGTGAAACTAATAATGAATGAAAAGTGAAAGCTACAGTAGTTAAGACAAGTTAGGGATATTTGGTCTAGATTTTAAAGATATCTGTTTGACTCCCTCCTTAATCCCTTAATGCTTATAGTTTAATCGTTATAAGATCTCTTTCTGTGCCAAATTTCCCTTTTCGTAAAATTCGTTTTTTTTTAAATTTTTTTTTTATTTACATTTTTTTTTTAACGCGCGTTATGGTGCTGGTCCTGACCTGGTCCTTATAACCAGTAGTTAAGAGATCTAAATAGAGTACTGGTTGATACATATATGATTTATAGTAGCTTGCTATTACCATAACCAATGACTAAATCAAGTTGAGTTCGAAGGTTAAGGGTTAAACTTACCATCATCCATCCCATCCCATCCCTTAATCTGTAATTTGTAACCGTTTGATGTGAAAATTGTTTCAGAATTGTTTGTGTTTGTTTGTGTTTACTGTTTGAAGGAGGCACTGCTCATAAAAATATCTAAAAATAACTTAACCTGTAAAAATGTAAATGATAACTTGTAAACATATTTTAAACTGTAAAATCTGTTCTTATTAAAACATGTAAAAAACATGAAATCCGGGTAACCAGTCACGATACTTTAATCACCTGACTTCATTTTACCACTTTCCTTCCAACGAAAACAGCAGAAGAAAAAAAAAAACTGACAGTCAAAATTTAAAATTATCTTCGTCAACCACTTGTTTATCCTTAACGTTTACCAGTTAATCGCTATCTCTACTATTTCACGCTTCAAGCAATATTGAATAACGCTGATTGATCTATTGTCGTGATAGATTGGTCTTTAATTTTGCTTTTATTCTAATTCTTTTGATTGATTGATTGATTGATTGATTCGCTGTACTTTCTTTACTATTTGCTTCTTTACTTTTACTTCGTGATCTATATCTATACCAGTAGTGATCAACTGTCTGACATCCATCCATCGTCAGATTCACTATTTAGAAAAGAGCAACAAACTATACCAAGTAATAAAGATACATCTTAATCATCATTCATTACCTCCCTCATTCGATAGTTCCATTATCAATTTCCAACCATCAGCGATTGTCTTTTATATACGTTTTAAGTGTGTTCGTCGTTTCAAACTAACTCTATTACTACATTAAGACATCCTCATTTTCCTTACGATTCCTTCATATCATCCTACATCCCCAATACCTTTACAAATCATAGTTTTTGTTATTTACTTCCCCGTTTTTATCATTTTACTATCAATTTACTCCTACAGACTTAACTTGACTTAGTAGTTTTCTTATTCTTATTTTTTAATCGTTTTCTTATTACTTTTAATCGTCTTTTAAATTTGCATCTTATCGTTAACACTTATACCTATTTGATCTAATAACCAATATGTCAAGTGCAGCTCAAATCAAACCAGAAGATATAATAAAACATTTAGATCAAGCTCGTGAAGTTGCATTTTCAAATCCAGAAAGTTATCCTGCTATCTTTAGACAAGTTTTATTATTCACTAATAATCCAAATAATTCAATTCAATTATGGTGTGTTAAATTCATTTATGATTCATTTATAAATAATACTATATTAAATCATTCTGATAAAGTAGATTTAGCCATTGATTCATTAGATGCATTATTTACTTTATCAAATATTAAAGATTTACCGTTATTTTTACAAATTATTGATATATCTTGTATTATATTTAAATTAGTATTTAATTATGTGGCAGAAAATGATGGTTGTAATCAAGTTTGGAGTAAATTAACTGAATTAAAAAATTCTTTAGTTAATAAATTTCAATCAAATTTCCCTTTAGATCCATCTGATAATCAAGAACATGATTTATCAAGAAATATTATAACAAAAATTGAATTAATTAAATTTATTTTTATTGTTATTGATTATCAATCAAAATCAACTTTAATAAATACAAATAATGGAACTCCTCCTCCAGCAACTACATTTTCATTAAATTCAGTTAGTCCAACTCATTCATTAATAAAATATAATAATATGGAATATGAATCAACAGTTTTATTAGATATGATTTTAAAAACTTTTAATTATGATATTTTAATACCTCAATTAATTTCATCTATATTAAATCATTCTATAATTATAATGAGAAGAAAACCTCAATATAGTTCAAAAATTTTAAATATTATTGAAAATTATGATTCAATTTCAAAATATCAATCAAATTATCAATCTCTTGAACAATTTAAATTATCCAAGAAATATGTTGATAGAATATTTAGAATTTTTATTCATCATTGTTTAAGAAATAATTTAATTCCTAATAATTATCAGAATTCATTAACTAAAAAAGCTCAAACTTTACAAGACAGAGGTAATGAAATTAGAAAAAAGAATATATTTGCCATTGAAGAACCCAATCTTAAAAAGAGAAAATTCGAAGGATTTTATAATCCAACTAAAAGATTAAAAGTGGTGGATTATTCCAATTTATATAGTTTAAATGAAACTAATAATCCTTTGAATACGTTTAATATTTCAACTGTTCCTCAATTTATTTTAAATAATATGGTGGTGAATGCTTTACAAAAATCATCAGTAAGTAAATTATCTAAAGCTTTGGAAATTATTTCTGATCGTTATATTAATGCTTTGAATACTGCGGGGACAAATATTAATTCACAATCTGCTACTCCTACATTCAGACCTCCAATACCGAATAATAATATTAATAATAATAATAATAATAATGGATATCAACCAACACAACAATATCAAGGTCAATTACCACCTCCTCAGAATCAACAACAACTTAAACCATATGAACCTCCTGGTGGTTATGATTATACTACAAATGGAAATGGTAATGGGTTTGGTAAAGGTGGTGATGAATATGGTGACGAAGAAGGTGAAGAAGAAGATGAAGAAGATACTTACGATCCTGAAACCATATATACTTTACCACCACCAAAGGATCTTTCGTTCCAAGATAAAAAAGATCAAATTAATATTATAATTCAGAATTTCTTTAGATTAGCGAAGAATCCAACATTAGCTAATAAAGTTGATGTTGATGATGATGAAGAATTAAAAATTAAACCTGATGATGATGAAAATGTTAAAGTTAATAAAGAATTAACTAAGATTGCCATTAAATCATGGAAAAAGGATAGTTGGATTATTTTATTAACTAGATTAGCTACAAGAGGGATGAGAAGTTTAACTGGAAGTTCAAGTGATGAAGATAAAATATCACCTGATGATAAAATTAATCAAGAATTAAGTGATATGATTAGAAATTCTATATTTGAATATTTCCTTGAAAATATTCATGGTAGAATTGATATTATAATTAAATGGTTAAGTGAAGAATGGTATAGTGAAAAAGTATTTAATGAAGAACTTGAGATTAAAAAAGCGGTTAAATTAAATCAAGGTAAATCTGTCAAACTGTTACCACCGATTAAAACTCCAATTTATAATAAATGGGCTGGAAAAGTTTTAGATGCTATGATTCCATTTTTAGAACCAAGTGATAGAAAGATTTTCATTCGTTTATTAAGTGATTTACCTTATTTAAATGAAGAGTTAGTAGGTGGGATAAAATCCTTATGTTATGATCCCGTTAGAATTAAGATTGGATTTCTTTCCTTACAATTCTTAATTATGTATAGACCACCCGTCAAACAAGCATGTCTTAATATCTTAAAGGAGTTAAGTGAAAGTGATCAAGAAGATTTAAAGGAAGAAGCTAAAAAATTATTGGATAAATATAATTAAAAAAAGTTTGAAGTTAGTGAGATAGTTATCTTATCTCTAATTTCATTATTTATTAGTAATTAATTGTAATAATATAGTAATAATATAATAATAATAATAATAATATGTAATATCATAAACGAAATTGTAACAGTATATAGTTAAACACATAAATTTTTCTCTCCCCTCGAACTTACAAGTGATTGCAAAATAATTTATCCGAACTACATCCATGCCGCACCACATTCCCGGTTATGATCAGACCCTATCCCAATTTACTATTTGGAACTTTGTAAATCATTTAGGAAATTTTAAGCAAAAATCAGATTATATTCCATTATATCCCCTCCTACTTAAATATTATGGATAAATTCTATCAATCATTGATTTGAAATCGGTAAGTTCTGGTTTAACAAATGATTCAGGTTTAAACTATTTATATCGTTTCAAACGACACATAATTCATTTTTGTCGTTTCTTTAATCGACCCATTTTGGTTTCAAAACGGTTTTGCTTGGTTCGATTTGTATACGATTTTTCATATTGATTGCATTTCATTAATAAGTTGAGGTCATTTTTTTCTTATAGATTAATATGCATATTGATTCTAACTTGGATATTTCAATCGAGTCCGACGTTAATATGGTGAATAATTTATATGATACCGTTTATAATGGCTTAATATGGTTGATTTCATTGAATATGTATGTTTGGTTGGGGATAATCTTTATCATTGCTGTGGTGATGGGTTTTGCGTTCATTAGGGAGGAATTGGGGTATGGTCATCCCCTTTTCAATACCGTCATTCCCCAGATTGATAATACTAAACAAAGTAAATTCAAATTTAGATATAGAACTTCAATTGCAACTATTTGTTTACCAGGGACAATCAAACAGAAATTATTAGCCATCCATAACAGTGGATTTGATGGTGTTGAACTTATGTTTAATGATTTGAATGAGATTGATCCTCATGAATTAAAACAATATGCTGATTCATTAAATTTGAAAATCGTATTGCTTCAACCGATTCGTAATCTTGAAGGATGGGATGATGAAGTGATTTTCGAACAAAAATTACATGAACTAGAACAGGTTTTTCAAACTATGCAAATTTTAAATACGAATGTCTTATTGATTTGTTCCAATGTTGATACTCAATCCAGTGGTGATTTCCCATTAATTATTCGTCAATTGAAACAAGCTAGTAAACTAGCCCAAAAGTATGGTATTAAATTAGCCTTTGAGAATTTAAGTTGGGGGATTTACATCAAGACATTTGATGAATTGATTAACACAGTATGTAAAGTTGATGAGGATAATTTTGGGATTTGTATTGATTCATTTCATATCAATATGTATCAATCAAAGATTAATCAACATAATCTTACCAATAAGATATTTATTGTTCAATTTTGTGATGGAGGAAGTAATATATCTCAGTTACCCACCACTTCAGATAAAGATCGATATGAGTTAGTGGAGTATGCTAGAAGGTTTCGATATTTCCCGGGTCAAGGCGGATTCACTGATTTATTAGAACAATATCGTCATTTACAAACTTCAAATTATACAGGATATATCAGTTTAGAAGTTTTCAATCACGACTTTCATCAATTCAAAGGAGATATACAGTATATTTCCGACGATGGCTTTAGAAGTTTAATATGGTTAGAAATTGAAGATTTATTACAAAACAAACCATTTAAGATTAAAGGTATTGAGGTGAACAATAGAAGTTGGAAACCTAAATTACTGACGCGTCCTATTTTTAATCACGAAGAAGAAGCTGAAGGTATATGTTCTGGTTTGCAATTGAATTGTTTAAAAGATATAACCATCATTGCAGAAGATGCAGATTATTTGAATTTACGATTAAAATATTTGAAGTATGATAATTTTTTAATTGCAAATAATATTATAATTAAAAATGATGCAGGCGGCGCAAACGAAATTTTTAGCCACCACCAAATAAGACAAGAACAAGGTGAACCAGAACTTCAAGTTACGAAAAATCAACTGATAATGCCCATTGTTTTAAAAGTTTTAAATCGCACAGAATACAATAGGCTAATGTTGTTTTGTTCTGTTGGATTAAAATTACAAAAATTACATGAAGAATTCCGCCAAGATTATTCTTTTAATTTACCAGTAAATACATCTTTTGGTTATAAAAGACATGGTTTGAAGTCTATCACAAAATTCGATAAAGGCGGTAATTACGAATTGATTGGCAACAACGACACCATCAACAATCTTGACGACATTAATTATACAATCATAACAATCTCAATTACGTGATGTACAGAATGATTGATTCTCTTTTTGGAGGAGGGGTTGGGGGGTTGACGGATTTTTATTTTTCTCTTACCTTTCAATTACGTTGATTAAAGTTATTGCTTTTCTTTTTTCTTCTAATTATTATTTTATATTGACGTAGTTAATTTGCATTAGATTGTTTAAAGTTGAAGTTTTTATATTTATTTTTTATAAATTTGTAGCAATTATTATCAATATCTGATCATTATCGTATCCCTGAATTATAACTTTTATTTTTCAATTATAAATTTATTATTTAATGCACTATGCAACAGGGAAAGTTTAAAAGATTTTTTTTTTTTTATTTTGATGATTTTTCTTTTTCGGTTTTATTTTTTTTTAATTTTTTTTTTTGGTTTATTTTATTTTCTGAACAGCCTTTTCCCCACATACAGATTCTAGAAGGCAAAAACATTTATCCTAAATGAAAGTATAAGCGTGTATGTACTTATTTAGTTTATAGTCGAAATCAAAGGCGACTTCACATAGACATTGACCCTACATTAAGAAAATGAAGTGAGGGGTGAGGTGAAGCAAGAAGGGAAAGTTGAGGTGGACTTACCAGGAATTATGAGTAAAGAGTCCGACAATAGAATTGCTGGGGTCATCATTTAAGCTTTGGATGGGTATAAATCTTTGCGGTTCTCCGCAAATTTGCGGATGTCGCCGATAATCATTTTTCATTGACCATTTATAGCTTTAGCGTAGAGGTATTAATGGTTACTGGGTAGTGTAGTGGTGGTTCAGCGTAATTGATGGTTGGTGTAGGATTGTGTAAGATTGTGTAACGTATACCGTGTAGATTATCTAAATTTAGGTTAAACCTTTCAAGAGTCATCATTATTTGACACAGTTACACTTATATCTTTTACACTTACTCCAGATTTCATGTTCATCTCAAAAATAGAAACTATTCATTAATCATATATTCACCTTCTCTTTTCTTAGAGTAACCCTTGTTTAACTCTAATTACACTAATATGTTACAATCAGATACAGTTAATATAGATGATTTTGATCTTAAACAGATTCATGATTTTGCCGTTGATTTAGCAAGACAAGCCGGTCAAATATTAATTAATGATTCATTAACTAGAAATCATAATATTCAACTTAAAAAGAATGCAGTGGATATAGTTACGGAAACTGATTTAAAAATTGAAAATTTTATTAAATTAAATATTCAAAAATCTTATCCTGATCATAAATTCATTGGTGAAGAATCTTATAGTACTAAAAATGCTAATGAAAAGACTTATCTTGTTGATAATAGTCCAACTTGGATTGTTGATCCCTTAGATGGGACGGTTAATTTCGTTCATTTATTTCCAATGACTTGTATATCAATTGGGTTCACTATCAATGGTAAAGCAGTAGCGGGAGCTATATTTGCTCCCTTTATAAATCAAATGTATTCAGCTCATAAAAATGGAGGGGCATGGTTAAATGAAACTACAAAATTACCCTTACAACAAACTCCAATATCAATTGATGCTCCCAAAGGATGTATATTTCTGTGTGAATGGGGGAAACAACGAGGTTATACTGAAAATCTGAATTTATATAAAAAGGTGAATTCATTCATTAATATGGCAGCTGAAATAGGAGGTAGAGATGGTAAAGGAGGAATGGTTCATGGAGTTCGAAGTTTAGGTAGTGCTTCATTAGATCTTTGTTTTGTGGCTACTGGAGCATTTGATATATGGTGGGAAGCAGGATGTTGGGAATGGGATGTATGTGCTGGATTTATCATTGTAGAAGAAGCAGGAGGTATTATCACCACCGCTAACCCACCAACAGATTATGAAAATGTAGGTATTCCACCGGCTCAATTGGGTTCCAGATTATATCTTGCTATCAGAGGATGTACTGATAATACTGATGCTAAAGAAACCAGTAAACAAAGTCAAGAACGAGTAATTAGGCAAGTATGGAAACGAGTTGATCATTTAGATTATACTCGACCTGGCGTGTAACCCATATGTTATACTTTTTATAGCACTCTTTATATAAACCATATAGTATACAATAACACAGTTCATTTCTTATCAGATTGATAGCGCACAAAAATAAAAAGCTGTGACAGAATTTGGTGATAATAATAACAACAAAAAAAAAGAGACGATTCAAATCTGAAATCAGAATTATAGCCACTGCTCCTGACAACCAATCAGAAGTATCATTGGAACTTTAACTTATACAATCCAATCCAATCAATCAATCGCATAAACATACACATACACATATAGAAGTCAGCATCATGAGTAATAGCATATTCCAATCATCTGATGATCCATGGGAGAATGGATGGGCCACAAATGATAATGGCAATAATAATTCTACCAGTGCCAATAGCAACAATTTAGGTTCATCACCTTCAATTCCAATTTATGGAAGTGGAAGTACATATATCACATCATCGCAATTACTAAACACCAATGATGACTTGGATGACGAATTGGAACATTCACAACAGATTACCAATATCCCTGAATCATATTTGAAAGTTCATTCAGCATTATCCGAAAGGATATTATCTGTCAATGATTTAGAGACATTGATATTTGATAAACTTATTGCTCATGAATATTTCAATAATTTACAAAAATTACGAATCTTGGATATAATCTATGATAATAATTTATTACCTTTATCCATTGCTAATAACTTTTATCAAATTTTAGGTTTAATAGGTTTGGAAATTGATTCTCCTGGTACAGGTGATTTCGTAACTTTGAGATTTAAATTGAATAAATTACCTGAATTTTCATCTGCCATGGTTGATCTTTTGATTGAATTCAATGATTCATCCAATAATAATGATTTCATTGATCCATTAAATGTCAATAGTCCTAGTGAAAAGGGATTAGATCCAATTTTAAAAGTTCATTCATCAACAGCAGGAGGTTTATTAGGTGGAACTAATAATCCTAATGGAGATCCATCATCATCAGATAATTATGTCGATAATTCATATATGAATAAATACGTAACTGAGATTAGAGATAAATTCAAACCATTAATCACTGCTTTTGATCTTGTTAAGATTAAAGAAGTTCCAGAGAAAGAGGGATTATTATTCAAGCATATCAATTATATCATAACTCATGATTTAAAACTTAATACAACCACTCCAGCTGGAACGAAGAAAGTAATAAGAAGATATTCCGATTTTGTATGGTATGTATTTTTATGATAACAATTTATTATATTAACTGGGACTTAATTACTAACTATTATTATAGGTTATTAGAGTTTTTACTTGAAAAATATCCATTCAGAGTAATCCCGGGATTACCACCCAAAAAATTCACTGGTATGTTTAATTTTAACTTTTTTTTAATATTCATCTTTTTGAATTAATACTAATATAATTTCAGTAGGTTCATCACCCGATTCTCAATTTCTTCAAAGAAGACGCAGGGGATTACATCGGTTTCTTAATCAATTAGTGAAACATCCTATTTTGAGAGAAGAACCCGTTGTAGTGACCTTTTTAACGGTACCAACCGATATATCAACATGGAGAAAACAAGCCAAGATTGATTCATCTATTGAATTTAAAGGAGAAAAGATTCTGACTAATTTTATAAATGTGATTTGGCCAAAGATTGGAGTTGAATTCTTAAAGAATTGGTCCTCGGCAGAACATTCCATTACCAAATTAATTGAAGTTTGGACTAAGATTGTCTTATTAGTAGAAAGATATGAAAAGAGACAACAACAAATAAGTTATGATAATGGGAAATTTGTGGAAATGTTGAATCAATTCAAGACTCTTAATACCAGGATATATCCTAATGAAAATGAAGTTTTATTAGGTGAAAATGCTAATAAAGATGATATTAATCTTATTAATGATTCATTAGGATTTATTGGAGAATTTTTTAATAAATCATGTCAATCATTAATTGATGAAAGTTATTCGATTAATACTATTATACTTGAGAAATTTAAAAATTATCTTGATTATTTATATTCTTTACAAGAATTATTTGAAAGAACTAAGAAATTATCGATAAATAATATTGATTTATTAGAAAAGAGAATTAAAGAAAATGAATTAAGATATAATAAATTAAGTACAGAAGATGCTGAAGTTAAAGGGACTGATTTAGCTAAATTACGTCAAATTATTATAAATGATAAGCAAGAGATATTTCAACAATTAAATCGAGATTGGTTAATTAAGAATTGTTGTTTTGAAGAATTTTTAATGTTTCAAGAGACTCAATACTTAATAAGTGAAGTTTGGGTTGATTGGTCTAAAGGTAGATTTAAATTCCTGGAAAAGTTTATGGGATTACAAGAGAATTTAAATAATGAAATAAGCAATGACATGCCATTATCAAGATAAGATAAGATAATATCTCTCATTTTTGTTTGCCTATTAACCGATCCATAAAAACATAACAAATTATATAGATTATATACATTCCAAACGTCCTTTTCCTTAATCATAAGTTAATTAATCATTCGTTAAATTATTAGTGTGTGCGTCTTTTATTGTAGAGCTTGAGTTAAATTCTGCCATTTTTGAATCACTTCATGATTGGAAGTAACATTCAAATCCTCGCTAAAGTATTTCTTATCTAATACTTTGACAATATTAAGTTCCTTTTTAGCTTGATTGAATAAATCTTCATCTTTAAAAATTTTCAATTCAGCAAGTAATTTACCTACAGTTAATCCCAACAATGCACCATTAGGGAACCCTTCATCGAAACCTTGTTGTAGACTTTCTTCTTTGGCACTCGATAATCCATCTAAATATCCTTGTTTTTGATGATTTCGTTGTATATCAGCATTGGCATTCACTCTTAGTAAGCCATCACCATAATTCTCATCATCTTCATCACCCCAGATATCATCCATGTCATTGCTATTTGATTCCTGTTCATGTTGTCGTACTGTTAATGAATGGGTATGCTCATCATGTGAGCATGAACCATTACAACTCATCTTATTATATCACTCGTAAGAAAGATGATCTAATCATTAATCATAGTTTAGCAGCAATTTTTACCATATAATTAAAATTAAAATTAACAAGGGAGACATTATGTCGTAGTATAATGTCGCCCTAAAAAATGGGTCGTGTACGATGACTCAAAATAGCAAAAAAAAAATTCCGAAAAAAGTTTTGAGGGAAAAGCCATTTGAGAAAAAGGGAGACAGTTTATCTCGTCTTCAAAATCTGAATTATAAAGCAGCGGTTAATTAATTTTATCTATTCCTTTCCATCAAGTTCTTCCTTTATTCATCTAGTATCAACAAGGAGAAAACTCATATACCATTGACTGACTGACTGACTGACTGACTACTTAGAGGCACCTCATTCGTTCATCATCCTATCTTTTATTTCTTTTGTTCATTCATTGATAGAAATTATTCACGGTGCTGGTAACCAATAGTTTTATAATTCAATTTTGATACACAAATTTACGTCAAGTCTAGTTGTCATCCATCAGAGATAGATAAGAAGACGTGTATACACCATACAGAAGAAACATACTATCCATAGATAATAGAAAAATACAACCAACACATCATGACAGATAATATCATTACTCAGGTCCAACCGGAAGCTTATGCTCCAACCACACCAGCTCATTATGAAGATAACAATAATGATGTTGATTATAATTCTAAGATCCATTTAAATATAAGAGGTAGTGAATTCACTATTACAAGAGATGAATTGATGAGTTTACCTGAAAGTATATTATTATGTTTATTTCCAAATGGTGTATTTTTAGATGTTAATAGTCAAATCATAACTAATTTAACTGAAGATGATATTGTATATGTTAATTTCGATCCATCATGTTTCCGATATATTATTGATTCATTTACTGAAGCTCAAAGACAAATTCCAGAAATGGCAACTCTTTCTCCAACCGTTAGTATACCAAGTCGTCATAGTCAAGATAATGTTTTACAACATAAACCGGCTATAATAGTTTTAAGAGAAGATTTGGATTATTATGTTATACCTCCTATTGCGGGATTAAATGCTGATCATATAAGGCGTCTTAAATTAGGGGTATCTAAACAATTGATTGAAAATAAATCCATTTTTAGTGGTTTAGGTTATGATGTTGAAACAACTTCAACTGAACATCAAAAATTAGGTCCTGCTGAACAACATTTATTTGATATGTTATGTTCATCTGGTTTTAGTGCTAAAGGTTTATGGGGAAGTAGATCAATTGAACCATCAAAATGTGTTATACTGTCATTACTGTTGGTTAGATTAAAATCAACTAGTCCAACTCCTCCTGAATCACCAAATTTAGCTCCAGTACTTTCAAATGCTTCAGGTAGATCAAGATCTCGTATAGCATCATTAGCCAATAGTGCATCAAGAGCAGCATCAAGATCAATGACTCGAAAAAAACCAGTTGATGCTAATCAAACTAAATTATTATTATTTTGGAGAAAACCAGCAAGAAAATGTTGGTGGTCAAATCAAACTTTAGAAATTCCAATTGATTCAAGTTTTAAATTAAAAGAAAAAGATATGAAAGTTAAAGTTCATATTAGAAGAGTTTGGACTTTAGAATTATCAGTTATTGGTGTACAATAAGGTATAATAGGTAATTAATATGCTAAATTTGAATCTGTATAACATCTATATAATAATTTGTAATAATATATATCATAACTTAATCATTTGAATATGACAGACTTGTAATGTAGCTCATCCTTGTTAAGGTCGTCTCAATAGTTAATGAACGAATCTATGGTAATAAGAATTTGTGTAGTAATTTCCAATGCTCAGAAAACAAACGCGTATTAATTTTTCAGAGAGTTTTTGAAATTTATTTTGGTATCATCATAGATATCATTATACTATCACACTCCAATAATCATACCACAACAAGCATGACTTCAATCTTACTTGGTAACAAAGGTGGCAAACATCTAGATCAATATGAACAAGAAAGATTAGATCATACCCCCTGGGTTGAGAAATATAGACCTCGTAAATTAGATGAAGTTGCGTCTCAAGATCATGCTGTTAAAGTCTTACAAAAGACGATAGAATCAGCCAATTTACCTCATATGTTATTCTATGGACCTCCTGGGACCGGTAAGACCAGTACTATATTGGCCTTAAGTAAGCAATTATACGGTCCTAATTTATATAAGACTCGTGTGTTGGAATTGAATGCATCTGATGAAAGAGGGATTTCGATTGTTAGAGAGAAGATTAAGAATTTTGCTCGATTAACGGTATCTAATCCTACTGCTGATGATTTGGAAAAGTATCCTTGTCCTCCTTATAAGATCATTATCCTTGATGAAGCTGATTCGATGACTAATGATGCTCAATCTGCATTAAGAAGAACGATGGAGACTTATTCTGGAGTTACTCGATTTTGTTTGATTTGTAATTATATCACGAGGATTATTGATCCTTTAGCATCGAGATGTTCAAAGTTTAGATTCAAGTCACTTAATAATGATAATGCTTTGAATCGTTTGAAATATGTTGCTGATCAAGAACACATTCAATTAAATAAAGATGAAGATGTCTTACAGGAAGTATTAAAGATTTCCAATGGGGATTTAAGAAAAGCTATTACAATCTTACAATCAGCTACCAAGTTAAGTAATTCATTATTGGAAATAGTTGATGTTGATATGGATAGTGGTGAAAGTGAATCGGTGAAAGGGGGAGAGATCACCATTGGATCAATTCAAGAAATCGCTGGGGTTATACCAGAAGAAATAATTTCAAAATTAAGTGAAATCATTAAATCTAAAAATACAAAATTAATAATTTCTCAAATCAATGAATTAATATTGAATGGTAGAAGTGGTCAACAAGTGATTGATCAATTACATGATCAATTCATATTGGATGATACGCTTAATGCTCATGAAAAGAATCAAATTTCAAAGATTCTTTTCGAAATTGATAAACGTTTAAATAATGGTACTGATGAACATATTCAATTATTAAATGTTTGTCTCCAAATATCAAAAGTAGTTTAACACTGTATAAAACACGTATATTATATATAATACTAAATGAATGACATAAATTAGAATTACAAACTCAACTCTATACTGATTGTTGAACTCTTGAATAAGCTAATTCAGTAGATGTAGTATCATCATGAAGTCCATCAA
Source organism: Scheffersomyces coipomensis (assembly GCF_036884675.1). NCBI lineage: Eukaryota > Fungi > Ascomycota > Pichiomycetes > Serinales > Debaryomycetaceae > Scheffersomyces > Scheffersomyces coipomensis. Next base: position 2,393,137 of record NW_027042892.1, on the reverse strand, counting down.
GATCTTCATCTTCGTCTTCATCATTAATGGATTGATCTTGTTTGATGATGATCTTTGGATAATAACTTCTGGAACTATATAAACTTGGAAATAATCTAAAGTATGACCATGAAGCAATCACTAACCCAATTAGACTTCCAATACAAACATCAACGAAATGATGTCTATAATCTTCCGTTCTACTTAATGCAATCAAAGAAGCTCCTAAAGTTGGAATGAAACTTAAAATAGTTCTCCAATTACCGACTAATTCATTAGTAGCAACTAATTGACCTAATAAATAAAGGGTTGTATAAAATAATCCAGCAAAACTAAGGGAAGAATGACCTGAAGGAGTGGTTCTGAATCCATCCATTAATCTTGAAACATTGGTGGTAGTACATACATCCTTGGCATATACCAATACATCTAATGGAGTACCTTCCTTAGGAATACATCTTGCTAAGAAATCAGGACGATGTCTTCCAATAAAGTTCTTTAAAATATCAGTTAAAACTGATGTAGTGAAACATGATAAAAATAAACCTAATAAAGCAATATAAGTATTATAAATTTTATATTTTGGTTTGGTGAAGATTAAACTTGATGCTAGAATAACGGTAAATGGAGTCCAAATAGCATAAAGGAATAATTCAGCACCATTAACTCTTTCACGTTCAGCAAAAGGGTGACTAATGGATAAATCACCTACATAAAATTGACGTTGGAAAGGTTGAACATTATACATAGCAAGGTAAGAACCAACTAAGACAGCTACTAATATCACATCAGTTAATCTCCATTTTATTAAGAATGGTAAGTTGGTATATGATGAAGAGGATGAATATGATGAAGATGTTAAACCAAAGGTGATTCTATTGAATCGATTATCCTTATGGAAATAATTGATGATATTGAATAAAAATTCTTTCACTGACATTTCGAACTGTAGTGTAAAGTAATGATAGTTTTTCCTCTACTAATAATCCTTATTGTTATCAGAGGAATTACTCAGTTATATAACCACAACTATTGGTATGGTAAAGCCCAGTCCTCTATGGCTCTGAAATTTTTGTTGTAAAGGAGAACTGTGAGGAGATTTGTGTCGCAAACCTTTTTTTATGTCACTTTCACTTTTTTTGACATTATCAATTTTTCGACAAAAGTTTCCATTTTATACGCTACCAGAAGATAAAATATATTTAAATAGAAAACTATAATTAATAAAAAATTATATATAAAAGTAAAAAGAAAATTTCATTGAAATAATTGCGCCAGTAAAGGATCTCTGCGTATATTAACCTCCACACTATTAGCCAATAAAAAATATGGCCGTATAGCGTTTTGGAAGTTAATGATATCAAGACCAAAAATTTGGTCCATTTGGTCTTGATTCGCATGAATGGATAGTTTGTATAAATGATAATATCTACAACGTGAGTTAAATGATCCAGGAACCAGCTTAATTATTAATTACCTAATTCAAAAATAGCTATACATAGAAATAAAAGTTATGACACACTTTCCTCACTCTATACCATTTTGTTATTTTTCTTTTAGATTTTGAAAGCCTTTGAATCATTCTTCTCAAAGCCAAATTTTTTGCACAAATCTGCATTATTGCTTCTAAAACTAAACTTCAGTCTAACTTCGTTAATCACAAATTTGGAAAGAAGAATAATGATCTCAACAAAATGTCCTGCTGCTTCGGTGATGCAGTTGGTTGTTGAACATTTACTTCTTCCTAAGACTTTGATTCAGTACTTCAGTTTGCACAAAAAACAAAATATTAAATACGTTTTCCATAATGATACTCATAAAGCATAAGTTCAAGTGTTCCTTAGTAATTACTTAAAAGGGCGTCCACGTTACCCTTAAAAGCTATAAAATCATCTTGAAATTCAGGAAGTGAAATATCGTTTTCAAACTGTGATGCAACGTTCAATAAATTCCTTAAATGTGAATATAACAGAAAATTTGATATTGATACCTCTGCATAGTCTATAGAAGAATTGGTTAAATAATAATTCAATTTGATGATTAATTTGATCAACTCTGTGATGAAATATTTGGGATTTCTAGGAAAAGCTAATAATATCCTAAATAGCAACAAATGTCTTATAATCTCAAATAATTGAAATTTCGAATGGTCGTCATCTTGCGGAATCTTGCTTATTTCAGTATAGAACTTATAATAATGAATAACTTCGTCATCATAATCGAAGTCTGTGTCAAAGTTAATGAATTCAGTAAGTCTCATTAAGCTACCCTTATTTTTCCAAACTCCATCCCCGATGCTTTTACCAACCTTCTCGACTCTAACGAACAATTCAAATATTTTCTTTGAGTTAACATCAATCACGGTATTCCTATAATCTATACTTGGCACCATATCAGATGCCTTGTTAATAATTGGAACATTGCCCTCTCGGTAGTCACAAAAATTAAGTTTGTCTGAGGGGAACAATAGGAAGAATCTTTCCAACATAAACAACTTATCAAACAATTCCGATACCTTCGAGTTTGAGGCAGCATAAGCACCACTGATTTCCCTAAGGTTTGATAAACTGTCACGCAAATGTAATTTGGACTTTTGTATATTAATATAAGTAGTTCCATATTCATTTGCAGTAGCTGAGTTCCTTATATAGTAATAGCTGCATAAATGTAAATAACTCATTGCTAAATTGTAATAATTATAATCGTCATTCTCTTCTTCTTCTTCTTCTTCATCCTCATGTTCATTATGAAATTTATTGTACATTAAATAATGTAACTTACTGGAAGCATTCGACAAAATCTCAAAAACAGCATAAATACATATATGGTTGAAGTCATTGTATTTGTCGTACTTCACTTCTGGATCGCCTGCAAGACTTTTATGATTATTGAGACGATCTAATTTCATTAAGTTTTGCGAAATTATCAAACTAAGACTTATAACAATTAATAATTCGTACATATAACCAGTATTAAGAGCGTACTTCCGGATAATTTGTTCAATGTCTTCTTCAGAATCTATAGGTTGGTTGTCGGGTCCTACCTCTAGTTTATACATTAATGATTGCAATTCAGAAATAAGTGACGTGGTTGTGAAAGGTTGAACTAATTCCATTAAGCTCTCCAGTTTCAAAAGCTTTTCAAGATTCTCTCTCAAAGTAGCAGGAGTAGGTCTTAATTTTACTAGTTGTAAGCGAGCAAAGATAGATCTCGAAATTCTAGATGAACGTGAAGCTAATCGGTCACTGTAATACTCTTGATCAGCTGCAAAAATCTCATCAGTGTTTGTTAGTGGAACTACCTTTAACAAAGGGTCATTATCAGTATTATTAATGACTGTTTCACAGTTGATGATCTGTTCATACCTAGCTTTGAGTAAGTCATCAGTGTAGTATAATTCATTGATATTAGTACATAATGCAAAATGTCCCTTGAGAGCTATATTAAAACTTTCAATCTCTTTTCCTAGGTCATTGCTTTTATCCAATCTGTTAACTTGTAACGCCATCTTTAATATATGTACTAAATTTGGCAATACCTGAAAGTTTGAGAGCATCACCTTCGAAGTATACGTTTCAAATCGCTTCAAATTACCATTCAAGAGGTTTAATTGATATGTTAACTCTCGTCTCACGGTTACAAGAGTCATTGGAAATAACAAGAGCAACTTGACATATAAAATGCTTCGAATGATTTCAAATAGTTCAGGTTCAGGTTCTTTGTAAACTACCTCGCAATCTTCTAATTTAAGAATAACGCTATCATATGATATATAATCTTCTTCCGCATATTGTATACTTTTAACAAAACTAGTTTCATTGCAAATGTTAATGAATAATTTGTCATATGGTTTGTGGCTATCTATTTCAATTTTTCCAAATTCATCCAATGTACAAAATAAATGGAATAATACCTTAGAATTTCTTTCATCGCATTCAATGTATTCATGAATAAAAGGAACTCCTCTGTATTCTAATTTTCGGGTAATACAATTATCGTTGAATCTATTCAAATCATAGTTGAATGAAGAAAATACTAGCAAATATCTTTCCATTGTAAATATCCTTTCCAATAATTCTGTATAATAATGATTTGTTCTGTCAAAATCTAAAATTTGAAAATAGTCGATACTTCGATTTAGTTTCAGTACTGTCTCACTTCTTTGGGTTTCATTGCCAAAATACGTTCCTGTTAACCTGTCATCTGAATATGTAGTTGGCACTTCTATACTATTTGTTAAATTCAAACTATGATAATAATTACAAAGATGAAAACAAGCTAATGATAAATTATAAATCGTATTGGAAAACTTTTCACGATAGTCGTCATGAGATTCAATTTGATCACTTCCGAATAACCCAATGTATTGAAATATATTACGGCATCCTTCGAGACATAATTCATTGAAATCTGTAAAATTTTGTTTGCTTAAATCATCTTTAGTGTACCCTATTTCAACATTAGCTTCATTTGGATCAAAATCAAGTGCCTTTAATTTCATGAGATTGGATGTAACAAGTAAATTAAGGGTAAGAATGATAAGCATTTGAGATAGGTATAATGGGTCTTTATTATGTTGAGTAAGTACTGATTGTAGATCCATTGTCAATTCAGACGAAAAATTGGATTCATCTAATAACATATCACTTAATAAGTCTAAACATGATTTCTCTTCTTGATCAACTTGTTTACATATAGATTCAATGATTAGTGGTTGGACTAACTCCCTAATAATTGGTTGTTTAATCAAGGATAAGTGTCGTCTTAAAATTGCCGCAGTAGTTGCATAAGTTATATCAATACTCCTTCCAAGTTGCTCAGATGTTGCATTTGACCTCGATTTTGGTTTCCTATTATAGTACTGACATTCAATGTTCAGATCCAAACAATTGTTACAGGGTTGATCTTTAGAACATTTTATCTTTTTCACATAACAAGAATCACAGGCAGTATGAAATTTTACTCGTTTATTCGAAAGAGTATCTTCTGCATCAGGAGGAGTATGTTTCCTTAGATCCTTGCTTGCTTCCAAAGGATGTGATGATGAATCAGATTCCATTATAGCCCTGCCAAATGCTTTAGCTTATCAAATTAACAAGTTAGTAAAGTAAATAATTAAACCAAATTAGACAAGACAATCAATCTTCCTTGAAGTTATGATTTGAGGGAATTCTAATTATTTTAACACATTTGTAGCAAAATGTGATGATTAATTATTATTTTGATATTTATATGGAAATACTAGGGATTTCCAAATTTAGAATCATTTAAAAAAAAAGATCAGAAAAATGCTACCAGTTTCCAATGTACGTATTCTAAAGCAGACGATATAACGTTAACATACATATTTGAGAGAACACCAAAGCAGGAGCTATGTTTCTTAACCAAAGTTTAAACAATCAAACATTATTAGTTTTGCAAAGCGGAATCTTATTTGACCCAATCTAAATTAAACGGTTGTATAAGTTATCTCTTGTATTAGTGGTCCTTGAAATTAGTTCAACATCAGTATCAACATCAATGCTCACATTGGACTTTTCTTTGGGAGTAATTCTAACCTTATCCAGTCTTGGGGGATTGAATTTAGATATCCTTTTAATGCTATCAGACTTGTAGTTGCAAACTAAGTTCTTTGCTGTACACTGTTCGCAAGGAATATACTTAGAACATCTAATTTTTTTTGAAATACAATTTTGACTTGCGTAAAGCATTCTAACATTTTTATCCTTATTTTCGGCTGAATCAGGAGGTGTGTTAACATTTATGGCTATACTAACACGTTCATATGAATCCCATGATTGACTAGAACTACCTTCAGTAGCAGTATAAAGAGAGGAGTTACCAGCTGTAGTATCTTTAGGCGGAATCATTTGGTACTAAATAAGAATAAAAAGAAAATGACAAAAAGATGAAAAAATTATTTACTAATTGATGGATATTTATAGAAGATTTGAAAAATAATTGCTAAAATTTAAGGGGTAATAATAAATAGCATATTTAATGTTTTATATGTGGACAAATATAAAAGTTTCGGGGAATACATTATGCCTTTTTAATGCAATACCAGAATCATTTATTGTAATTCTTCAATGTATTATCTATGTATCCGTAGTATTACGAGTTGTTGACAATAGTCGTTATTACGTTTTCCAACTTGTACTATTCTTTGAAAATGTATTTCTGACAACTACATATGCGTCACGGGCAGTTAAGGGATCAAGTTCGGACTTTTACCAACTTTGTGTTTCTACTTTTTATGCCTAATTGCGGCCTCTCAAAGCTTAATAATTATTAGAATTTCCTCGATAAAAGTAAAAATTTGCTAAATTAAATACCATATGAACTACAGATTTTCCCCTATTTCAGATATATGAATCGTTATTAGGTGGTAACTAAGACAATTAACATACATACAACATTACCCATATTATAATAAAACTCTAACAATCCACCACCATTGCGGAGATTTTCACTATATATTTTTACCATATTTTTTTCCAGCATTTATTAAGTATCTAAAAAGTAGAGTAAGTATCATAGTAAATTTTACTTCATATTTGAAAAGAAGGGGTTAAATTATAATTTTTGGGCTCTTGAAGTGATCGATAAGAGATTTCTAATTTTAGCTCATAATCTAAAAATAAAAAGTTGCACAAATTCTTTTGGTTTATTATGCAGGGGCGCAGATAAGAATTAAATTAAATTATTAAGGGGCGTGTAATTTAATTCGTCATTGATAACCGGACGCTACCATGAAAGGTCACAGGATTATTTGTATTTATAAAATAATTATATTTATTTATCATTTGATCTACTATGAATTTATTTACTCTTAATAATGTACTTATTTGTTCTTTTCTCTCCATAATGAAATCAATTTTAACATTAGTATATCATAAATGAATTTCATATAGTAAAATCTTCTACAGTTATAACAGATTTGTGAAAAGTGCTATCCTGACTTGGGTTTGATAAACTAATGCAAATTTATTTCATCCAAAACGACTAAAAGAACTTAGTAATTGTGTGAACTTTGTTTAGAGGATATCTAAGATACTATTCCCAATATTGTATGCTGAAAGATGTATAGTATTCCCTCCAGTCTAATTCTTTCAATATCTCTTGAGTTAGTTCCATCATCAAGTCCTGTTTACATTAAACTTATTTGCAGTTATGATCCGTGATCTATCCCTAAATACATGTAATATAACACTCCCTAGAAAGTATTTTTGAAAAGAGTATTTCCCAATTCTTCTCTATATTCCTAGTACACTTGATCATATTATCCTTGTTGTTCTTGGTTGCGTGAAGATCTTTGTTTTCGTGCATTATTCAGATATCTTGCTTTAAGTAACTCATCAGTCGAATATAATCTTTCAATATAATTACATAAGTCAAAATGATTTGCTAGGGACTTGCTCAAAGTATTGATCAACAATTCTAAAGCTTTAGATGTAGATATCAAATTATTTGAATCTAATGCAATATGTAAAGTAGATTTCAACTGATCTAGATTTAATAAAACATTACTTATAAGTTGGAAACTTTCCGAATGTAATGAGATATTAATCGTAGATATTAATTGGTTTAAGTGTAATTCAATATTTGGTTCAAGTTCCAAACCATTTAACGTAGATACCAAATCATTTAAAAGTGGTTTGATAACTAATATAAATGTCTCTTTGTTTAAGAATCCATTTCTCAAATTATTTAAATGTGATTCAATATTTTGTGAATTTGTTGATTCATTTGAAGGTAATACACGCGTTAATGTATTTCTCAAATTATTTAAATGCGATTCAATATTTTGTGTACTTTCTGATTCATTTGAACGTAATCTTTGATTTAAAGTTGATATCAACATATTTACATGTAATTCAATATCTCGTGAGAGTTCCAGTTCTTGTGAGTGAAATGTAATATTTAGTGCAGATATCAACTGATTTAAATTTAATGAAAAACTTTGTGTAAGTATGCGTTCATTTGAATTTAACCCATCATTCAATTTCAACATCCATGTCTCTAAATTAAAATCTATGTTTGGTTGAAGTACCAACTCGTTAGAATGGAATTCTTTATTTAATGTAGACATCAACTCTTTCAAATATAAGGCAATCTTCATTATATGTACCAAATTAGGAATTAATCGATAATTTGAAAGTGATATTTTAAGGCTATTACTTTCAAAATGATTTAAATGATCAATCAAAGTAGTTAATCTTGATAATAATTCTTCCACCAGATTTTTGAATGTCATAGGATATAATAAGAGCAATTTAATATACAAGACGTGGCGAATAATTTCAAATGGATTTGGCCCTGTTTCAGCTTCATTGTTCAATTTATCATTTATTTTCCCAATTATTTCGTTATAGATTTGATTATCTTCAAAAAGCAAAATATATTTTGTGAAACTAGTTTCGTGGCAAAGGGTATTCAAAAAAGTATTTTGATTCACACCACTCATTTCTCGATCAATTTCATCCAATATACAGAATAATCTGAATAACATTTTAGAATGATCATCTACGTTATTATTAGGAACTTCTTTAGATTGAAGTTTGAATGTGACACAACAATCGTTCTTCTTATAATTAAATGGTGAAATTATTAATATGCATCTTTCAATAGTAAATATTCTTTCAAATAATTCTGAAAAATACTTATTTTTGTCTGTTAATTGACTGAAATTGGAGATACTCATATCCAAGTACGTCCGAATTAGTTTATTATTTTCTCGATGGCCAAATCGTAATACATTTCCATTTCGTTCGATTTTATTGTTTGGATCGAAACTATGAAAATACATGCAAAGATGCAAAGCGCCTAATGCGAAATTGTAATCAACGTTGCTTAAAACTGGATGGTCATCATTGGATTGAATCTCACTTACGGTTTTGGATTGAACCATTCCATATTTCAGCAATATTGTAGTACACCCATCAAGACACCAAAAATTAAAGTCTTCAAGTTCGCCACTACTTTTTTCTAAATTAATATCGGCTGGTAACTTTACCTTTTGTAATTTAATTAGATTAACAGTAACAAGTAAATTAAGTGAAATAATGACTAATACCCTAGATAAAATTAATATATCTACTTCATGCTTTTTGATTACATCTTCTAGTTTTCTTTCCATATCATTTGCTAAATTTTCAAATATTTTATCAGTAAAAGAAATACTATTTTCAATAGGTAGTATAGATTTAACAGTTAACGGTTGAACCAAAGTTCTTATAGTTGATTTCTTAATTAATTCAATATGAGTTTTGAGAATTTCTAAGGATGGTTTAAATTTTGAATCGTTAAGAATTTCTCTATTTCTTTTCCTATTGCCCGGCTGTCTGTGTTCTGTTGTAAAGAGGCATTGCTGATCCTTACATTTGGTACAACTTTTTCCTATCATCTCACATTTTGTTTTTTTATCTCGACATCGGTCGCAGGCTTTCTTGTTCTTCTTAATAGGTACTTCATTTACAGTATTCGGACTACTTTGTTTAACAAGATTATCATTCCTGCTAATTACAGAAGAAGTTGATGGAGTTAAGTCCATCGATGAATGAACATCGCCGTTGGTACTATCTGAAACAGTTGTTCCATCGTTACCTCCATATCCTGAAGCCAACACATTTGGATCTGTGGGTGTTAAGTAGTCATCTTGGTATTCCATTATTATTTGGTTCAAATTAAAATGATTGTTTAAAATCAAGTTAAAATAAGTAAAAGGAAATGTCCAAACTTAATATATATTGAAAATTTTGTATATATACTACAATTTGAGGGATTTACTGTTATCTATTATCGAATATTATTTATTAATCTAATTCGTAAGCTATCATGAAAACTTATAAACTTATCGAATGTCGCAGTTTCAAAGTCGTCTCATATAAGGGGTATATTTAAAGCTTTTATTATTTTACTTTAACATTTATTTTTGATTTCTAAAGTTAGAAACAGAACGAATAAACAGATTTATATTTAGAAATATAAGTGAAATATTAGACTAAAATTGTTTTCTATAAAAAGAATTATTTCAAAGACAATATTATCTTTGCCTTTTCGACTAAATCTAGGACATCTTATTTAAATCAAGCTTATAAAGTATATTAGTAACCCATTGACTTCACACAGTTCAATTTTAATTCTCATAATATTGAAAATAATTTTAATTTCTACCATCAAGATAACAGGAAACAGCCGTAACAAATTCTTTTCCTGTCAGCTCCATATCAAGATTTAGATCCAGTCCCTCTACATCTCTATTTACTACATCTTGTACCGCCTTTAAATACCCCTGAAGCTGAAAATTTGATATCGCCACTATTATAACCTCATGTTTCTTGTCTTTTAATTGGGAATTCAAACCTTCAACTATTTTATAAATTTCTACATCGTAAGTTTCTCTATCCAACCCAAAATAGGATAATAATTTAAATAACAATAATTGCCTTACAATACCCATAAACATGAAGCTTGAGTTGAAATCATGATTGGAAATTTGGTTTACTCTATCTCGGAATGCACTATATTTCAGGCTACTCCCAGTTTCAAACCGATTTGCTAAGTCGTTTACCTTTAAATTGCAAAATCCTTCGAAAAAGCCTATATTTACTTCAGATGTATCGTGTATCAAAACTTTTTCAAACTCAACAAACAACCGAAACAATTCTTCTGATTCATAAGAAGTCTCTCTCCTATGTGAGTCTTTTGGGAGATCTAAATAAGCTATTGGTCCGTTTACCCTAAATTCATACAAATCATAATGATTTGATGGTAGTAAAAGGAAAAGTCTTTCACATATGAACAACTTCTCGAATAATTCCAGAATCTTGGGAGAGAAAGCGTTATCATGACATTCAATTAAATTGAAATTAGATATACTCCTATTCAAATTAAAAACTTTGAGACCTTTCAGCTCGCTATTGCACGAACGTTCTCCTTCTGGTATTGAATAGTCTGGCACATCGTTGTCATCAAGAGCATGAAAATAGTTACATAAATGTAACGAACTCAATGATAGATTGTAAAATATTTCATAGTCACTCGACAGATTATCCAGACATTCATCGTTTAAAGCTCTATGATGGAAATATACTTCATTATCATCAATGCTTTCAATATCATCATCTTCTTCTTCTTCCTCTTCGTTTCTCAAGTCAAGGAAGGAATTTATTGATATAAATGAAAATATATCGCTGCATTCAACAAGACATGATGCATTAAATTTTTTTAACTCATCAAGTGAACGACGCTTACTACAATGAATTCTATTTGTCTTTTTTTTTATCTCACATATTATGATAATCATATTGAAAGTTAGGACTAACAAGACTTGAGATAAATATAACGAGTCATAACGATACCGAATAAGCAAATCTTTTAGATGTTCATCTCCTTTAATTTTCACACTATCTGGGCCAACACTTAACACTTGCTTTAATTTATCCTTCTCTTTAAGAAGTGAACTAACAGTTAATGACTGAACGAAGTCATCGGAAATTGGGTCAATATTTTCTCTAAGAAATTCTGGAGTCGGTAGATACTCCTTTATATTCAGAGCACTGGAACTGCTATTTATTGATGATTTGATATTAACGGGATCTGCAATATGAAGTGTTCTATTTAATGCATGATGAAGTGTTGCATCATGTACACTATTTATTATTCGTTCCAGTAAACCATCAACTATTCCATCCAATGCATTTAACATATACGAACGTAAACTCATTTTATGGAATCTAACAACAAAACAATAATAATATGAAAAAAGTGAATTTATTTATTTATTTAAATTTAGTTTTTTAAGAAATTTATCGTTATATACCAAATCCATTTGAGGTTTTTTTTTGCTATTATGTCACTTAGCACGACATTCTTGTTGGGGGGAAATGGGCAAATAAATTTACGAAAGAAATGTTGCAACTGCGCACTACAGATTATAATTAGACCAGATGCTCCGGCTAAAGAACATCCGATATTTGTTAATAAATATTTTTAGCATTCACATCGAAATAGGGGATCTTATCCCTTTGATTAAAAATAATATTTGTACAATTCAACATCTTGTTTGTAATAAAATTGATTTGGATGATTTCGAAATGGGGTTTCATCTACCACACAAAAGATAAGAATTATTAGTTTTAAAGATGTAATCAATCACTTTCTTCTTGAAATTAATTACACTTTAAATGGTTAAAAATATCTTATGTGCAATATTTCGTAAATTTGGAAAATTTCAAAGTATTAGTCTATATGGCATTAGTAAATTCTAAAACTATATACCCCCGTTTTATTATTCTCTTAAACGTAGACAGAACAAGAATAAAATCTTTAGTTTCAAAATGTACTCTCCAAGATACTCATGGAGGTTAATTTGAAATAATAAGTTTGAAGATAATGGAGAGAGTCCTTTCTCCTACATCAATCCACAAGAACTAAAACCACGTCTTAGATTACCTAAAGACAAAACTTCAGAATATCTATTACAATAGCCGAAGTAAATTATTATGATATCAGCAGACACTAAAATCCCCAAATTCCAATTATTTGAAATTGTCAGAGATTTATTTTTGATTAAAATATTTATGATTTTTCGAGAAGAACCTATAAATGAACAACTATCTGCATTAGTTAAGAATTTAAATTATTATTTAGAGTTAAGTCACAGTGACGTTGCTAAAGTGTTGATTTCAAGTTTTCAATTATTTCCTCATCTATTGATGGTAGTTCAGTTTGTAGAGGTAGGATATGTGAGAATAAATGAATTTGATAATGACTTTTCAAAAACTAGAATCATGATATTAAATTTTAGAGAATGACCGCCAAGAGTATGACTGGTATAAAGAATTAAGTCCTATAATTTCAATTAATACCAGTACAATTCAATTGAATTTACGGTTTCAGTTCTAAAGTAAGTTAGCCAATGGACATTAGACCGTTTATGGGCCCTTTTGACAAATAGATTCCTAAGTCAACGCTACTAAATAATCAATAAACCACTGATTTGGTAGCCAGTTGAACATAGTTAATCATTAAATGATTTTGAAAATAAAGTTCAGAGAGTTGATACAAACACTTTTACAAAGTTAAAGACAGGTCTATTTTTGTAGTGATAATATAGGGTATATTAACAATACACTAGATACAAGTTAATGTGTTATGTTTATTTAGAGTCTGGGAACTAATATGGTCTGTTCAATCAAATATCTAAATTAATTAGATTTCGATTTAGTTTTAATTTCAAGTTCTCTCTACGTTTTAGTCATATAGCTGTCTATAAATAGTTTAATTTTGTTTTTATGGTAGAGTAGAGAATATTTAAAGAAACATATTTTAAGAAAGAGAAAGCAAACATTGAATATCTAAAGGATACTGTCATAATTCTTAATAATCGTTTTATTCAATAATTTGTTGACAACCGTAGCTTTCAGAGAATTAACATAAACCAAAACTCTAAAATTCTCAATTTTAAAGATTCTTTAGTATCCTTAGAGCTGTATCTAGGTAATTAAATATCCGAAATGAATCAAAATACATATATTTATGAACATTCTTATCAGGAAAAGCAATTTTTCATTTGTAGAGATGGAAAATCAGTATACTTACAAAACTTAATTTATCTTGCGAAGGATATCGAACTTGATATGGTATATAACTTTAACCATTTAAACCAAAAAGGCTTCCAAAAACATCTAATAGAAATATAAATTTCAAGGTACTGGTAAATTATTCTGTCTGTTCTAACCTTTTACCTTTCTCTTCTTTTTGAACTTCCAGGTTCGTGCCCTGTATTATTTTCGTTATTGGGTCTCTTTTTCGGATTCCTTGCATTCATTAATTTTTCATAAGCTTGTTTGAGCAATTCATCAGAATTATACAATTGTTGGATATTATCAAACGATGGAAAGTGAGGTTTTAGAGATTTATTAAATGTTTCAATTTCACTTGTTAGATAAGGATCTAAATTATCATTGTTAGCATGTAATGCAATTTTTAAAATGTGCACTAATTGAGGCAATAATTGATAATTTGAAATCATGACTCTAGAAACATAATCGTTTGGGGAACCTAAATGAATATTTAAATCATGTAATCTGGATGACAATACTTCTCTTGTAGTTTCGATAGTCTTGGGATATAGTAAGAGAAACTTAACTTGTAAAATGTTTGATAAAATTTCGAATACTTGAAACTTCTCTGCATTTATTCCATTAGTAGGTTTCCATAATTCTAAATGCTTGATTAATTCTTTATATAGTTGGTCATCTTCACTTTTGTATGCTAAAACTTTGTCAAATCTGGTATTATAAAGAAGTTTGTTAAAAAAGTCTTCAAATTTAAAATTCCCTCTTTCATGATGATAACCAAATTGATCGAATAGACAGAATAAACGCAACAATTTCTCTTCAGTGTTAGCATCACAATATTCGAAATTCAATTTAGGTGTAAACAGATAGAAGGACATTTTTAAACTATTACTGAAAGATGAAAATATCAATAAATATCTTTCTTTAGAATACAAGCTTTTTAATAGTTCTTTTAAGAAAATGTCAGAATCATTATTCTCTAACAAGTGGAAAAAATTAATACTTTTATTCAAATTTAAAATCGCTTGATTTATTTCAGCTTTACTTTCCCAATAGATTCCATCTTGATTTATTATCTTGGTTAAATTCAAGCTATGATAATAGTTACAAAGATGTAATGATGCTAATGATAAGTTATAATATTGATTAAAGTAGATTGGATGTTTGCCTTTGACTGTTATTGATGATAATGAATTCAACTCCAAAAAGGAAAATATTTCATTGCATTCAACTATACATAGTTCCATAAATTGAGTGAAATTCTGCTTTTGGAGTTCATCCTTAGTATATCCTATATTAATACCAGCTTGTTCCTGATCGAAACACAATTGTTTTAATTTGATAAGTATTTGAATAACAATTACGTTTATAGTGATAATAATTAACATTTGGGATAAAAATAATGAATCGTTACCGTGATTATTAAGGGCTCTTTTCAACTCGATTGTCATACTGGACTCATCTTTAAACATATCGTCACTTAATGAAAACAACCACGAAAGATTATTATCATTTACTTCAAATAGTGATCTGATTGTTAAAGGTTGAACCAAATCTCTTATAATTGGCACGTTGATTAATTCAATGTTCTTTTTAAGGTTTTCAAGAGTTGGTTTGTAAGTAACCTCATTTCCAATGTTAATTTGATCAGTTGTTGTAGTTTTCTTTCGCCCTGATTTCTTTTTGTCCTCGTAGATGCATATTAAAGTTTTCTTAGCACAATACAGGCAGGGATCTTCTTTTGAACACTTTATCCTTCGCTTACGGCACATGGTACAAGCAACTTCAAGAGGTTTTTTGACAACAGGCTGATTTGTGTTGAAGGTTAGTTGGTCAATTGGAACTTGTTCAAGTAAGTTGTTAATATTGTAGGTAGGCATGTATGTAGGTGTAATAACACCACTTAAAGCATTTTCAAGATTGGAATAATCTTCAAATGCCATATTCATCAACCACTCAACATAGTTTTGATCGTTATTAGAATCAAAATTAGACATTCTTTTTTTCTATTACCAGGAATAATTTATTATGTTTCAAGTTTAAATATTGAAACATGAAAATAATTGAATCAAGGAGTGTTGAGATCTAAGTTTAGCTTATTTATATATCGAGTAAAAATTTTAAGGGGTGGCTAATATACACTACTAACTTTTACAATTTGGAAATATAATAATTTAGATAAAAAATTGTATTTCTGTTAATCATTAAAATATTGTGTATAGATATGGTTTGACATTTCAAGTTAATAAACATATATATTTAAGATATAAAAGTATTTACATAAAATCAAAAATGTACATTCATACTATTAATTTATTCTTCTTGTGATGATATTTGGGTTTTATGCTTCAATTTATCATACCTATCTTTAAATTTACTATGAGCCAATTGGATGAAGTCTCCTGCATGGAAATACTCATATAAAGCATCAAAAAGTAAATGAAATTCATTTGAATCAGAAAACAATGAACTTGCATCATAAAATCTCTCTAGGTAAGTGTAAATTTGAAAATTTACAAACATTAACTTTGTATTACCACTTGGCGATGATTTGATATAACGTAGTAAATGAGCATTCAACCGTATATATTCTTCTTCAACAATGTCTTCTTCATCTATTCTGTATAAGGACATTAATATCCTGAAAAGCAATAGATTCTTCACGATGTCAAACACCATAAGTTTTGAATTAGTTGGTCCACTTGTAATATTTTGGAATTTAAGAAAACATTCTTTATAAAAACTCAAATCATCATCATAATCATCATCAGAATCTATTAGGCGAATTTCATTGCATACTAAAGTGAAGCATTGAAATGGTCTCTTTGTTCCATCTTCATAAAAATTATCAATTCTTTCGAACATGAGAAATAATTGAAATAATTTTTGTGAAACATTATCTGTAGCAGTAGGATTTAGATTAGATGTATAATCTGAACCATTCAATTCCAAATGAGTTATATTTCCATGATGTCTAAAATTAGAAAATCTATAAAGGACTGAAGAAAATAGAAGGAAATATCTTTCAAATGTGAATAATTGCTTAAACAATTCTAACACCTTAGGTTTTAAAGACTCATTATTATGACTAATTAACTGAAAATTGTCTACACTCTTATTGAAATAAAGAGCCTTTTGAGCTTCATCCTTGCTATGTTTATAACCGGGATCAGGTTTATTTAACTTTTTCCAATTATCAATGTTTAAACCATGGTAATGAATACATAAATGTAATGAACTCAAAGATATATTGTAATATATAATATCACCCTTGCCATTGTTCATAAAATTACCACCATCACTATTTTTATCATCAGAATTAGATAATCTAGTTGAATTATAGGAAATATGAAAAAATATCCTACTACATCCAACAAGACACAAATAGTTAAAGTCCCTCAAATGCTCCTTTGAAAGTCCCTCTTTAGCAAACTCGAGTACCGTTCCAAATTCTTTAACCATATCAAAAGATCTAAACGTTAAAGACTTAAATTGATTCTCGGACACGATCAAGTTAAGGGTTAGAATGAGTAATAGCTCAGATAAATACAGTGAATTGTAACGATACTCTTCAATTAATTCTAGAATATCCATTTTCGAATCAATATCCTTATCATTTGGCCCTTTCTCTAGACGCTCTAATAACGCAGGTAATTCTGAAATAAGTGATGGAACGGTAAATGGTTCTACTAATTCTCTTATGTTTGGATTAGTAGAAATTAAACTAATATTCCTTTTGAGATTAGTAAATGTTGGTCTGTATTTGATATCATTTATCTGTTTAAGATACTTAATTCTCAGTTCGTTTCTTTCATTGGTCAGGGGTTGATCTTCTTCTAAATCATTGTCCAGAAAACTGTCTTCCATGCTTTCTATATCACTCATTTTCAAGGTGATTCTTGTATGTAAATATTTCAGGATAACATAAAAATGATTCTAATATAGTTTTAAAATAGTCATTTCTTATCTAAATGAGGGTAGTAAAATTAGAAACTTTAAATCTAAATTTAGATAATTTGTGCGACATTTCAATTAAGGGGGTGGGGCACAAATTAATTAATGAGGACCAATATTTTACCCTTACCCCTCTTACGCTACCAGTAAGCTCTTGTATATTTTCAGATTTTCTAATCTAGACTACTATACAAACTTTAAAAGACAGGAGTTTCTGAAATCTGAATATAATTTTACCACTAAAACTAGTTAAATTTCAATTTCAGCATATGTATATATTCTTATTGTAACAGAAGTGACTGATATTTTAAAAAGAATAATAGAAAACAATCTTTATAAGGTCCAAGATGATAATTCATTGATTCTAATAAACCTTTATTTTTAAAGTCGCTATCATTCTCACTTCTCAATAACATAACTTTAAATACACATCTTATAAATTCTAATTGTTTTACTTTTGGCTTACAGGTGGGTCTTGATATTTTGCGCGTGTTTTTATTTCCTGGTTTTATTTCCTATATAAAAAACTAGCACTAAAGGTTATTCAATACTCAATATCATTATTAGACCATAGCGTTTGTAAAACCCACTTGGTGATTATTGTTGACTGTGACAACTCCATTTTGGACGTTACTTAGATGTTTAACAAGAACTGCATCTTTGGGGTTCACATATTGCACATACAATGGGAAAAATGTCATATCTTTGTATAAATTTATAACGTTATTAGAAAACGTTTTATGCCTCTCTATATTCTTTTCAAACTTTATAATTTGATCAATTAACTCCGGAAAATGATTAATATGGTGAAGTATTAACGCATTCTTCTCTAAATGCACTAAATGAGGTACTAATTGAAAATTAGATATCATGATTTTGGAAATTTCGGTTTTGAAGTTCTCTAAAAGTTCATTCAAACTTGAAACTAAGTAATATGCTAATGACCATAAATTGGAAACATGAGGCGGAGTAGCTAATGATATCTTGAAAAGAAGCAAGCAACGTACAATTTCAAAAACTGGAAATTCTGATTCGTCTTTTGGAATCTCATTTATTTCAAGAAATAAAGGCCAGAATGGCCGGTGATCAGAATATTCTCCAAACATTTTTTCTTTCGGCAATTGTATTTGAGCAACGTAATCTTCTAAATCTTCTAAACTCATTTGATTAAAGTCAAGATTATTTAACTTTTCTACTTCCATTTGATTAGAGTCAAAATAGTTTAGCTCTTCTAATTGTATTTGATTAAAATCAAGATTGTTTAACTCATTTAATTTCCAATCATCTATGAAACTTGTATGTCCACAAAGTTTAACCAAATCAGAATTGACCAACATGCCAAACATTTGAAATAACCTTCCTGAATTTGCACTACCCAGATATCCAGTTAATCGTAACTGGGCTATAATATCATTATTTTGAAATAGATGTAAATTGTAATTAAAAGACGAAAATGTCACGTAATAACTTTCAAACATATATATATGTTCATATAGTGCTGATAATTTGTCTGAAGATTGATTATAATCCACTAATCTAAAATAGGAAATGCTTTTACTTAAATACAATACCTTCTGATACCCTTGAGCTTCGTTACCAAAATGAGATCCTTTCAACCCGTTAGCTTTATTCAATTCAGCTTCAGCTGATTTGAAAATTGAAAAAGAAACTTTCACAGTTCTCAATAAGTTTTTACTTGTAATTGCCTTAGTATCTAAATTCAAAATGTGAAAATAATTACAAAGTTGTAATGAACTCAATGAAAGATTATAATTAAGCTTATTGTGATCTGGATTATAAATGTCTGAATTCGGTCCTTTAATTACAGAGGGGACAAGCAAATCAATATCAATATAATGAAATATCTTTGAACACGCAATAAGACATAACGATTTGAAATTCTTTAATGCGGGAGGTCCCTTAACATTTGTGATATAGTTAATTTCGTTTTTCCATTCGAGATTATTATCATCCAGTGATTTTCGTGCCTTTTGTTTTAGTTGTGCTTCATTATTCTGTTCAGCATTCTGTTCAGCATCAGTTCCATTTCTAGACTTCGCTACAAATTTTTCCAGATGTAATTTTTTAAGCTTGATAAGAATTTCTGTAACGATTAAACTTAGACTTAATAGGACTAATAGTTTTGATAAATATTCTGAATAATAGCGATAATCTTCAATTGTATCTTCTAATTCAACATTGGCATCAATAGATTCCCCATCTGGTCCGTTCTCTAAATTTTCCATTAATGTATTCAATTCCTCAATAGCTGATGGAACTGTCCATGATTCAATCAATAATCTTATGTTCTGTTTATCTAAAATTAGGCGTAAGTTCTCTGTAATACTGTTTCTAGTTGGCCTATATGTAGTTTGCTTTTTGTCGTTGAGTTCATCGATATTAAGACTTGTTTGAGTTTTTCGACCACTACGGCCAATGGGAAGGTATACACAATCAATTTTGAGATGGGCACATCTTTCACAGGGTACTGCTCTATCACACCCTAGTTTAGACTTTTTACAATTCAGACATACTCCATAATTTGCTAGTTCTGTTTTTTCTATTTCTGTGTATTCTATTTCTGGATTCATATTAAAGATTCTTTCAAGATATGTAAGTGAATAATTGGTGATACCTGTGAAAAACCGATTTGATGATTCTATTTTTGATCCTTTTTATAGCCAATTTTAATTTTAGAAGTTTAATGGAAACAGGACTATATATTTGTCACAGGAAACCAATTTTTTAACCCAAATTGATTTTGTGGCTAATTCTCCTTAACCACTTCTCTGATAACGAATGATTTTAAAAATAATTAATAATCAAACATGTGTGTGGGGGGAATGAAATTAATTTCTAATCCTTTTCGTATCTTCAATTTATTTATTTATTGTTTAATTTTTCGTAAATTGAAATTGAGGGATGTTCGTAAATTAGGGGAAACAAAATCTGATCTGACCTTAAATTTGGAATGTCGCACAAAATATGATTTGTCTTTATCAGGAACGAAAAGAGACAATTTATTACATAAGCAAATGACAAATCGTCATTTATCAAAAGTCGTGTGCTCGTCACCGAAAAAAATATGATTCTCCGTTTTTCGACTGATAAGAAATCAAAAAATAAAAATAACGTAGATGATGAAGAGAAGAATAAGGAGGAGGTATACAAATTTTTTCATTTTACTTATCACTTTCCTTCTTTCTCTTGTTGATTACATTTGATCTTGTTACTGTTATAAAGAATAATTACGAATTAGAACTAATCTGTTCCTATAGACTTGCTTAGAACCATCCTATTCACCTTATATCAATTGAGTTCAAATTTGACTTTTGTCTGAATCTAATTAGCCATTATCAATTTCAATTTAAAACTGACTGATTGTGGGTGAGAATCGGTCAGACAGACAAAAATAGATAAAAGACAAAAAAAAAATCAGTTTTAGAAAAATTGTCGCTTTTTTTGAGTCTAACCCGCAAAATCTTAAACTAAAACTAAATAGTAACACAGATAAAAAAAATAGTAACAGAAAAAAAGTCTGTCAGTGTCATCAAAAAAATAAAATAAGACAAAAACGAATAAAGACGAAAAAAAGAAAAAAAAAGAGGTCTCAAAACTGTGTGTGAAATAAATGACAACAGCAGCCGTTAGTTCAACAGCTTCTACGTCTACCAGTCCATCTACATCATCCAATTCATCTACCGTTGCTACCACAGGTGATATCACTAGTACTGAGACTACTTCAAAATCAGGTGTAACTACATCGATCAATCCCATTTCTTCTATCACCAGTACAATATCTTCAACAGGTCAAGGTGATACTAGAACGGATTCATTAGTATCTCAAATTCAACATCCGACTCCATCATCATCATTACTGCCATTGTCATCTACAGCATCAACTTCAACAGCAGCCACGCCTCCAGATCTTATCGGTATATTTCCTAATAAACCGTCTACCCCAAGATCAATTGCTCCGTTATCAGAATTATCTTCAACTCTTCCATCCCCTCCCCCACTATCTATTGCAACATCATCTGGTGGAAATTCTCCAGTTTATCATAAATCCATAACTTTATCTGACATAAACATCACTAATATCAATAATACAATTCATATCTTACCTCCCATTAATACCCCTCATGATTTATTAAGTTTCCAAACAAATCTTAGAATCAATAGTAATAGTAACAATAGTAATAATAACTTTAATAATAATAGAATCCATCAATCATTATCAACTAACCTTAGAACCAAATTAATGAATCATAATCACAACCATAGCATAAACCATCATAATAATTCAAATAATGGTGCTACTGCTGTTGCTGTTTCTGTTACCAATCCAAATACCAATACAGGTACAACAACAACTTTAGTTAAATCTCCTTCTTTAACATCCACAACTTCCCTCTCATCAACCAATTCAACATCATCAAACTCATCATTCATATCACCCATGTTAAAATCTTCAAAACGATCTTCTTCGACTTCAAATGATTTATTATACGAAAGAGATAGATTTAGAGCTAGATTACAATCTTTCAATAATGCATTAGGAATAAAAGAAGATACTGCCAATACCATGATAACTAATATAGAAGGTGATATACCCAAATCTCAAGATGATCCTGATTGTGATGTATGTGATGGAATTGGTTCAAAAACTACAAAATTGAATATCAGAAGTAATCATAATCATACTAATCATACAACCAATGGTGATGCCATCAGTATTGCATCTAATATCATAAATTTAGAAATGTCTCCTTTAAGTCATAAATCATCATTTTATAAAAATCAACTATTATTTCATCCTCTATCAATCTCATCACCTTTCACCATAAAATTATTAAACTTAACTCAATTGAAATATATCTTTAATTGGTACTTTAATGAACCATTACCCAAAACCAACGAGATGTTTCCATGGTTACATGGATTAAACAAAGATAACTTTGCTCAAAAGCAATTCTTCTTACATCAACAACAACAAATGCAACGAAAATTATTATCGCTTAATCCCGATCAAGTCTCTGAAGATCATGATTTAGTTGATTTTAATGAATATAAATTAGATAAACCAAAAGGTATTAGATTTCTTATGTGTATAAATAGTTCAAGTCTTGATAATAGTGATTTTCTAGAAAATGAGAATGATGGTGAAGATGATATAATCTTGAAAAATACCATTAAATTGAATGAAATCTTGCAAAAGATTGAAGTTTCAAAATTGGAAGTTAAGAATATTTTAGTGGAAATCTTAACTAATATCCAAATGATTAATGATATTGATTTATCGGTCATATTGCAGGATTGTATTACTTTGAATTGTTTACCAATCTTTTTGAATCTTGATCCTGATAGAGGTATATCGTTGAGAAATTTCCATATTCAAGTATCGAAATTATCTACCTGTTCTGATTTTATAATTTACAGTTCATCATTATTGAATTCTCCAAATTTAAAATTACAACAAAGTATTTCACGAATCTTATGGATATCTCAACGGTATGAACATTATTTAAACAATGATAGTGATGGGATTGAACCACCAGAATATAATGTGTTCATTCTTAATGAAACTAAAGAGAATATGAAAGATCAACTTTTACCATTCAAGAATTATCATCATCAACATCATGTTAAACCTACCATTTCAAACTTTTCCAAAATAGAATCTAAGTTTTTATGGGAGAAATATAAACGTTATAAAAAACAGCAACAACAACAATTGGCCGAAACTGATACAAGTACTATAACACCTTCATCTGCATCCAGGTTGATATGGGATAACGATTATCAAATTAAAGAAAAGATAGAAACTACGAGAATGTCTTCCGCTACAAAGTTAGACCGTAATGTGTGGTGTGGGAATTATTGGGATTATCAAATCCTGTTAACATTTATATTGGAAAAGGATAATACCTTGACTAATTTACCTAACCCTAAAGATTTACTTGACTTTTATTGTCAACCTAAAAATTCAATTGTTTATAATCATCAAGATACTAATCCTAACTTACTTGATTATTTATCATTACCAAGATCTAATTGGAGATTATTCATTTATTGTCATAATGATGCCACTTTCCCTGATTTATCGAGTTTGTCCAATCTTTTATTCAAATCCGCCATTCAATCTCATAATCCTCAAGATTTAGATATAGAGCAATTATTTGAATATCATTTATTGGAATTCCCTCCTCTGGGTTCTATTGGAATCGGCGATTGTAAACGAGAAAATCTCATGTCAATCATAAACACATGTAAATTGATTTATGTGTATTCCTCATCATCATCCAAGAATTTGAATTCATTTGGTAGTTTGATATACTGTTCTGATGGATATACTGAACTGTCATTGTTGGTGTTATGTTACTTGATGTATTCTAAAAACATTGGCTTGGATGACGCTATGCTTCAATTGCATTTACAGTTTGGTCGTCCGTTTTATATCTTCAATAGTGATGTTATTATACTAAAGAAGTTGGAAGGATTATTGAATAAAATCAGTCCTGAAAATCCTGAATATAAAGATAAGATCATTTGGAATCAATTAGAACAATTATCATCAATCCAAGTGAATGAATTATTATTAGGCCGTCCATCACCAAGCAAGATTAATAAATCCTATAGATTGGGATTTATTGAAAATGATGATGAAGATGAGGACGAGGAAGAAGAAGAAGAAGTTGATATTGTCAAGCATGACGATGAAGAAGAAG
Organism: Scheffersomyces coipomensis; assembly: GCF_036884675.1. Lineage (NCBI taxonomy): Eukaryota > Fungi > Ascomycota > Pichiomycetes > Serinales > Debaryomycetaceae > Scheffersomyces > Scheffersomyces coipomensis. Next base: position 2,368,890 of record NW_027042892.1, on the reverse strand, counting down.
AAGACGATAGTGGTTTATCAGCTGATTCAGTTTATTCTTCAAGTTCGAATTCTTTACATAATGATTTATCAGATTATTTACTTGATCATTCTTCCATAGACTGGGTTAAAGAAGTTGAAGGATCTATACCATCAAAGATATTGCCTTATTTATATCTTGGATCATTAAAACATGCCAATTGTTTACCATTATTGAATAAACTTGGAATCAAGAAAATCATCTCCGTAGGGGAAGTATTAGATTGGTTGAATGGTCATGAATTCAAGAAATTCAATGATATTGATGTGGAACAAATCGATGATGGAAATATTGAAATGTATAATATATCACCTTCAGCCAAGAGGAAAGCTCATTTATCCCAACAAAAGAAGAATAAACATAAAGGATCATCATCTCACCATCAATTCCAACATCATTTGGATTGTTCTATCGATTCGGTGATGAAAGTGAACAACTTGGAAGATGATGGAATTGATGAATTGACTCGATCATTGCCCACCATACTTGAATACATCAATAATGAATATTTGAAATCAAATGGTAATACCAAAATATTCATTCATTGTCGAGTTGGTGTTAGTCGGTCTGCTACGGTTGTTATAGCTGAAGTTATGAGACGGTTAAATATCAATCTTTCAACGGCATATTTATATGTCAGAGTTAGAAGGTTGAATATTATCATCCAACCCAATTTAAGATTCATGTATGAATTATTTAAATGGGAAGAGTTGCAGAAATTGAAAGCACGACAAGAAGGTGAAGACGATGGTAGTTATTTGCGAGAGATTGATTGGTTCATGATGTGTCGAGAAATCATGAAATTGAATATTCCCTATCTTTCTAATTAATTAACTCTTCCTTACATACCCTCTACCCACCCCTTACATTTTAGTTCTTTGTTGCATTAAGACATTTTTTATTTCTGGATTGAACAAATTCAATCCACTTTTTCTTATTTTTATATTCGTTATATATGTTAGAGGTCATTCAATCAGGATAATTATATTATTACCACTATTAGTGTAGATTAAATTTAGTACGCAGGACAAATCCAGTATCTTTAAATTTTGTGTGAGTTTGTCCGTCAAAAAACGAGCAAGGAAAAATTTTTGAATTTTTATACTGCTAAAGGCTACATATCGCCAATCTCCTTTATATCTAGACACCATCATTAATCAAGTTAGCTAAGCAATCAGGAGATCAGTCGTAGTGATAGAACAGAACTGAGAGCTGCAAGAGAAATACACCTATACAATGGCTTCTAATCAAACAACAAATCACTTGTTTGATGATCCGTCCATCATTCAATTAAGTAGTGGTGGTGGAAGTACCATTAATCAAACTTCATCCACGACTAATATTCATAATTTAGAACCAGGGTCTGCGTTATCCAAGTTATTAGACTCTGCTATGGCTAATGCTGCCAAGGAATCAACTCCAGATTTGATTCCAAAATCAAGATCAAGTACCCCACCTGCCAATAACTTCAACAACAATACGACTGAATATAGTTCGAATGAAAAGGCAGGTTCATCATTAATTTATTCAGTAGAGTTTCTTCTTTTCCTTAAGGATTCACCTTTGATTGAGGAATATAAAGATTCGATTGAATTGCCCGATAAAAGTTTCTGGAGATTTAAACCAAAGGGGGTATCAAGTACACCATCCTCATCATCAATCAATGACTTTTCTAATGGTAACAATAAGAATAAAAAGTCAAATTCATTCAATAGAAGACATCAAAATGAAACTTGGGAAAGAAAATCTTCCAATAATACTGGATTTGTCAAAGGTGGAGATTTAGAAAATTTCTCAAGTGATAAAATATCTCAATTATTGGGTGAACCATTAGATGAACTTGAGCCAGAATGGGATGCAGCTGATTCCAATACTGCAAATTCAGATTCATTGGGTATGATGGGTCAATCGGTTCAAGATTATGAAAAATGGAAACTTCAAATGAAACTTGATGAAAGAAAAAGAAAAGGTGAGAATATTACAGAAGAAGATTTATTAAGAGAACAACAACCAGTAGAAGAAAAGGGTAATGATGTTGATAATTTCTTTTCATTTGTAAAGACAGCCAAGGAAGAAAATTTGGAATCACAACCAGCAGCATCTGATAATTCAAGAAGTTCAAAGTTTTCTTCATTTTTTGATGCTGCTCCAACATCTGCTTCAACCATTCTTCCTCCTGGATTATCAAAACAGAATCAACCAACACCTCAAAGTCAACTGCAACAACGTCAAGATTTGATACACTCTCAACAGCAACAACAACAAGCTTCAGGAGCTTCAAGATTCTTCTCTCAAGATCAAGCTTCTAGTGGTCCACTTCCACCCCAACAACACCAAGTTCCACCTCAACAACAACAGCAACAACAACAACATCAGCAACATCAGCAACAACAGCAACAACAGCAACAGCAACAACAGCAACAGCAACAACAGCAACAGCAACAGCAACAACAGCAACAACGCCAACATTATCAGCAGCAACAGCAACAACAGCAACAACAGCAACAACAGCAACAATCCCAATCTCAACAATCCCAACCTCAACAACAGCAACAAATTCCACCTATGTCTATTCATATACCACCTCATTCCAATATTCCTCCTATGAACAACGGACCCAACTTAGGTCTTGGTACTCTACATGGTTCAAATAATAATGATTCTTTCTTTATGGCTTTATTAAACAAAAAAGAACCATCTGCATCCGGCACCCCTACTTCAGGTGGTGGTCTTGCTGCATTATTTGCTAGCCAACAAGAGAGTTCTGCATCTAAAAATCAAGAAATAATAAATCATTCCCCTGATCAATCTAAGGTAAATCCTGCTTCTCCTCAAGTACTTATGTCTCACCAAAGCCTTAATGCTCCTCAATCTCGTCAATTACCACCTCAAGGACCAAGCCAAAACCAAAACCAAAACCAAAACCAAGGTCAAAATCAAAATCAACAACATAGACAGCAACAAATACCACCTTGGATGAAACAACAGTTCCAGAATAGAATGCCACCAGGTGGATTTCCACCAAACATGCAATTCCCACCTCCACCACCAAATATGCAAGTAGGTCCCGGTGGTCCAGGTCCAAGAGGTCCAGGTGGTCCTCCACCACCAGGAATGTTCCCGGGTGGAATGATGCCTCCTCCTCCTGGTGGAATCCCACCTCAATTCCTCAACGGTAATCCAAATTTCATTCCTCCTCAATTTATGGGTCCACCACCTCCAGGTATGCCATTACCACCTCACTTACAACACCATCAACAACAACAACATCATCAACCACCACATACCCAACAACAGAAGGGAAATTGATTTCATTTAATGAGAAACTTATGATGAGAATTGTACAATGGTAATAATGTTGAAGTTTTCTTTTTACCCATTTTATTTATTTATTTATTTTATTTTTATTTTTATACTTAGTGTTATATGTCTATAACGAAGAAACTTAAAGGAACAACAACCTATTGCGTTCAATAAGCATGTGTCTTACAACTGTAAATATATCGATTAAATAAATAGATTTTATTAAATAAATAATGTTTGCATATAAATATGCTACTATGTATCATTACATTAAAGTGGTTCTTCCTCCAATTTCATTACTTGCGCTGCCGTCTGGCATATTACCATCACGACCAGAAACAAATTGATTATAGATTCTTTGTAATTTTACTTTCTCGGAAAGTGAGATAGATGGTTTGGTCTCCTTTAATGATTCAGCGAAATTATCATGAGTGATGTAAACTTTTGAGTCGTTTTCGTCTTCATTGTTAAGTTTATCCTTTGTCGATGAATCGTCTTGATTGGTATCTAACAACAGTTGGATTTGGTGTAATAATTTGATTCTTTCAGTTGGTCTTAACTTCTTGTTATTCAATTTTTCACTGTTAACTTGGTAGAATTCAATCACATTAGAGTTGGTTGATTTCACTTCACTACTCTCTTCCTTTTCTAATTTAGATAATTTAACATGAACAGCTTTCAAATATGCATTATATCCAAGCCCTTGCATATCAGCACCACTAAATCCTTTAGTCAAAGTAGCAATCTCTTCTAAGTTAACATCATCCCGTAAGTCCATCTTTAAAGTAATACTCTTCAAGATATCTAAACGATCTTCATAACTTGGCATATCACAAATGACACTCTTATCCAATCTACCAGGTCTAAGTAAGGCCGAATCGATCAAATCAGGTCTGGAAGTGGCAGCTAAGACATACACACCATCTAATCCTTCAGCCCCATCCATTTGAGTCAACATTTGATTAACAACTCTATCGGTGACCCCAGTTGAATCATGACCTCTTTTAGGAGCGATAGAATCAAATTCATCAAAGAATAAAATACATGGTTTAGCAGCTTGGGCACGTTCAAACAATTCACGAACAGATTGTTCTGAAGCACCAATATATTTATTTAAAATTTCAGGACCTTTGATACTGATGAAGTTTAATCCACATTGACCTGCAATAGCACTGGCTAATAAGGTCTTACCACAACCAGGATATCCATAAAGTAAAATACCAGATCTAAGTCTTAATGGACAATTTTCAAAGATTGGAGCATATTTGGTTGGCCATTCTAAAGTTTCTAGTAAGATGTTTTTAGCTTCTTTCAAACCACCAATATCACTCCATTGAATAGATGACTTTTGTAATTTGACTCCTCTCAAATTAGAAGGAACGTAACCCTCTAATGACTTTTCGAAATTCTCTTTCTTCACAGTGTTTCCATTACCATTGAATAAAATTTCATGATATATTCTATCACTAAGGATTTTAAGATCATTAGGTAAATAACCTTCAGTTTCACTAACTAAATCCATCAAATCGAATTTCAACTCACAACCTAAGTTCTTCACTAAGTAATCTTGTAAAATATCAAATCTCAATTGTTTGTCAGGTGCTGTTAAATGAGTAAAGTTTTCAATGAGATGACTTTGAAATAATAATTTGTTTAATGATTCCTTTGAGTTGGATGAGATTAAAATGGATAAGTTTGAATTAGGTTGATTGTGGATCTTTTCTAAGCTTGAGATAAAGAATTCTGTTAATTGATTTGATTTGGTGGAATCAAGATGTTCCATTTCAACATTTAAGATTTTATCAAGATTATCCAAGATTAACAAAGATGGTTTATTCCAAGAACACTGCTGTAACCATTTAGCCATATGAGTTTTGGATAAATTATTGAAGTTCTCATTCATTAATGTTTCACATGAGATATATTTAGTATAAAATCCATGTTTCGATGATATAGCTTTTGCCACAAGTCTTAAAACAAGTGATTTTCCACTTCCTGAATTTCCATAAAGTAAAGTACCAGTGTTTTTTGACGTGATGAATGAATCGACTATATCTTCCACAGTATCATCTAACCCAATGGCTTGAACTTCTTCTTTTTCAAGTTCATCTTGAACTTCAATGAATGAAGATGCACGTACCAACTCATCACCAATTTCAACTTTAATCGCCTTTTTGGAATCGATATTATATGGCTTTATCCAGCCATTTACTTCATCATTCTTCTTGAATCTTAATAAACCTCCATATGGTAATACATTAGGAATGATTGGAAGCTTGACAAAGTTGGTGAGTGGATTATTATAGAATGCTTGGTCTTTGTATAAATAATTTGTTAAGTCATTGATCAAGTTCACAGCCTGTTCTTTCTTTTCACTTGAATTTATGTTAATTTGATTAACTCTCTTCGATTGAATGATATAAGGATGTATTATTAATGATGATGGACGTTTTGGAAGGTTCTTGATGGCAGGTTTTAAAACAACAATATTACCAACTTGTAATTCTACGTTTAATGCAATGGCTAATTTGCATGAAAGACCAATACTATTAGGTGGACTATCAGGATAATTGATTAACTTGGCAATGATTCGTTTATTTTCCTTGTAACTTTGAACTTTAGATGATTCATCTGAAGTATCTTCAGGAACGGTATTTTTCTGTTGTTTGTCATTAGGTCCCGGAACAATTGATACAGCTACATAGCTGCTTATGACATCTTGCGGTAAGTCTTTGATGTTGGCATAAACTTCATAACCTGTGGTATTCGATTCTTTAGGTAAATTTGAATATAATTCATTGGGTAAGGAAATACCTCTCTTTAAAACAGTCGGAAAGGTTGAATAATCTTCAATCACACGATTAGATGAACTAATAGTTTCAGATTTGGCAGTATCTTCCTTCTTAGCTCTTACTTTTGGAGCGATGGCAATTTCACCAAATGGAGAAATCAAACCATAATTCGATTCTTTAGTCCCAATATCCGTGACTAATAATTTTGCCGTAGTAGAAGGACTTGGATAAACCACCAATACTTGATTCAATGCCACACATTTAGTTTGTTCTAAAAGCTTATCTTCGATGTTTTGAGCATGTAACTCTACTAACTCCCAATCAGAACTCGTCAAAGGTTCCAAACTGATATTTGCAGCTTCATAGTTCTGAGTCTTTATGTTGATGATAACCTTATCATTCTCTCTTAAGGATATAGCTTGAGCGAAAGATGGATCAATCTCAACACTGTCTCTACTCGAGTTAGAAGAAAAGCCTGACCAACCAGCATAATACTTTGATTTGGATGATGATGCAACTATTTCTATAATCACTTTTTGAGGGGGAATATTAGCTGAACCCAAAAGCTGATTTAGATAAGGAGGCAAATTCACTGAGTTTGACCTTACGGCCTTATATTTGATAGTGGCTTTATTATTCTCCATCCTTTATATCTATAGAATAGCCACTTTGAAGAAGTAAAATAAGTATAAACTGAAAAATTTCAAATTTGGAGATTTACTCCAGCTTTTTTACTTTTTTAAGCTCAAGTGGTGGTGGTGGTGGTGGTGGTCGTTCACTGTCAGAAATTTTGTTGCCGCGGATGAAAAAAAATTTGGTGGTGGTTAAATTTTGCGGAGTTGAGATCGATCACTAAATGTTAAGCTGAATTACTGGAACTACACTCTAGATGGGTATAACTTTACTGAGTCTATTTATTAAATTATGGGGGACAGAATATTATTATATTTCACTATTATTGTCAATAATTTGAATGGATACTATATACAAGTGGCAATCATTATTTTTGTGGATGTCATATCTCTTTAGAGTTTGGTTGACCTAAGGTAATGAAGAACTTCAGGCTGGTGTTGTTTATTTATACAGGTCAATCACTTTTTATTATTGAATTCTTTAAACTTTTCATATTGATCATCACCTTCCTTTTGTTGTTGTTCAATCTTCTTTCTATTTCTTTCATCTTTCTCTTGTCTAGCCTTTTCAACCATTTGGAATGATCTTCTTCTAAGTGAACGACATTGTTCCCATCCTACCAAGTTACCTAAGAAGAAACCACACATTGACCAATGTAATGATCTTGTAGGATTCTTATGTATTAAAAATGTAACGGTACCTAACACACCCATAGCTTGGAATCCAGTTATCATCGCTTCTCGAAAACATGGCATCCCTATAAATCTCTCTACTGTGAAATCGGATAACATAACTTGACCAGCAGCATCCATCAATGATGCTTGTTGTTCTGAATGTGATTGTTGTCTTGGACTACCTGATGTATTTGGTGCAACATCTTCAAACTTTGGTGGTAAATCCTCTAGAAATTGAGGGGTCGCTCTAGGATTCTCTTTTAACTCGGACACTGTAGATACTTTGGCTGGCACTCCGCCTCCAAACCAACCCATTGTATAGATATTCCTTCTTCTTGTCTTGAAAGATCGTTGATATAATAGAATTAACTATTAGCTGTGGTGGTACGTTTAAAAAAATTTGTGTGAGATTGCACAAAAAAAATGAAAGTCGTTGAAATATCAAGCAAAGGACCCACACTAAGTTGTTTAAAGGTTTCTTTCATCAATTGATATTCCACCAGACTTAATCATACGATATGTCGACTCCAGACTTGCTATTAGATCCACAATTGAAGTATTGGGTATTGTTACCCATCTCATTTGTGATGGTGTTGGTTGGTTTACTTAGATCAAACGCAACATACCTTCTTCAACCTGGTCCAAAGTTGGAAGAGTTTAAAGCTTTAAGAGAAAAGTAAGTTACTAAAAATGCAAATCAATCAATATCCCTAACTTAAATACTAACTAACTTTAATTCTAGACAATTCTTAAAAAGAGCAGCTTGCTTTAGACAGAATAATGGTGTATTGACTAAAGAAGAATTTGAAAATAGAAAGCAATACTTCACCGCCACCTTAGAATCAAATGAATTCTACGCCATAGTTGAGGATCCAAATGCAGACCCAGCCAACCCTTTGACTGATCCAGGTATGAATGATGCATTGATGAATATGGCCAAGGGTAACGTCATGAATTATATCCCTCAAACTATTATCATGGCATGGGTCAATTATTTCTTTGCTGGATTTGTGATCATGAAACTACCATTCCCATTAACTGATGGATTCAAACAAATGTTACAAACCGGTATAGAAACTCCTGATTTAAACGTTCGTTACGTTTCTTCGATCTCATGGTATTTTGTTAATTTATTCGGGTTAAGACCAGTGTACTCTTTATTAATGGGTGATCTCGCTGCTGCTGAATTAATGAATCAACAACAACAGCAACAAGCTCTTCCTAACATTGGGGGCCCAGGTGGTCCAAAGGCCGATAAACTTTTCAAAGCTGAAGCTGAAAATATTCAAATCTTAACTCATAAATCAATCTTTGATGGTATAACAGAAAGAGTTTTAGAAAAGTATGCCGATGAATTAAAAGCTTTATAGACACATATGTGGACCACTACTACTACTCCACTAACCTTACATAGTTAAAATATCAATAATACATCAATAGTAAAAGGATAAACTATGAATTGTAGACAAATTTGAAAATTCCTGTATACAATGTTTTTTAGTGCCTCTCTGATTATAAAAATATTTATAATCCCCCATCGCTATTGAATTTTAGATTGATTTCACTTCTTTAACCATATACAACTTTAAATACAGATAAAATGGCTCCTTCAACTGTGATCTGTATCGGTATGGCCGGGTCAGGTAAGACTACCTTCATGCAAAGATTAAACTCACATTTACATTCTAAAAAGACTCCTCCTTATGTTATAAATTTGGATCCAGCAGTGTTGAAAGTTCCATTCGGAGCCAATATTGATATCAGAGATTCTGTCAAATATAAAAAGGTGATGGAAGAATATAACTTAGGTCCTAATGGTGCCATTGTGACGTCGTTGAATTTATTCGCTACTAAAATAGATCAAGTTATAAAATTAGTAGAAAAGAGATCAGATAAAGTTCAAAATGTCATCATTGATACTCCAGGTCAAATCGAATGTTTTATTTGGTCCGCCAGTGGATCCATCATAACTGAAGCTTTTGCTTCTACTTTCCCAACTGTTATTGCTTATATCGTTGATACCCCAAGAAATTCATCACCAACTACTTTTATTTCAAATATGTTATATGCTTGTTCCATCTTATATAAAACTAAATTACCTATGATTGTAGTGTTTAATAAGACTGATGTTAAAAAAGCTGACTTTGCTAAAGAATGGATGCAAGATTTTGAAGCATTTCAAGCTGCTTTAAAAGCTGATCAAGAATTAAATGGTGAAGATGGTACTTCATCGGGTTATATGAGTTCATTAGTCAATTCAATGTCTTTAATGTTAGAAGAATTCTATTCTCAATTAGATGTTGTTGGTGTGAGTGCTTATACTGGTGAAGGTTTTGATGAATTCCTTGACGCCGTTGATAATAAGGTTGACGAATTTAATGAATACTATAAAGCAGAAAGAGAAAGAATCTTAAAGAAAAAGGAAGATGATGAAAAGAGACGTCAAGCTAAATCATTAAACCATTTAATGAAAGATTTAGATATAGATGGAAAGAAACCAAGTAAGGATAGTGATGTGTTATCCGATTATGAAGATGAACCAGAAGATGAAGATAATGGTGAAGTGTTAAGAGATGAAGATGAACCAGAAAGAGAATACACATTCCCAGAAGATCGAAATTCAGAAGTAAATAGTAAAAATGATGCCGATTTACAGGCTAGATATCAAGCAGCTTTCGAAGCAACTTCAAAAGTGGCTTCAAACAAAACTATGGAACAAATGGTTGATTATATAAAGCGTTGAATAATCTTGTATTATAGTATAATATATATATGTATAAATTCTATTAATTTTCAACTAGTGAAGCTAGTACCGATTCAATATTGTAGGGAGTTTGAGCAAACTCCTCTTTAAAAACAAGATGTGGTTTATGTTTTGCCAAATGAATTATGGTCTTTCCGAATTCAGAATTACTCCAAGCAAACCATGGTCTGGTGTAATCCCTACCTCCCCTTGAATTAACATTAACACTTTCATGGATTAAACCTAATCCAGCAGTAGTTTCCATTACTAATTTCAAGTTCTTCTTTATTTCCTCATCATCATCAGTGGTTCTGATCATAACTAAAAGTGACATTGGCCAAGCATTATTGATTCCAATATGAGGACCTCCAATACCTTGGAAACTATTTCCTTGTAAATAATATGGATTACCTGATTTCTGAAGAAGCATTTTTCTAGTGTTTTGATAGATTGGATCATCCACACTGGTGAACCCCATATCAGGAATAGATAATAATGAAGGAATATTAGCATCATCCATAAATATAGCACTACCGTAACCATCGACTTCATATGCATAAACTTTACCATGGATTGGATGGTTTACGATACCGTACTTTTCAATACCATTGGTTAAACCACTGATAAATTCATCAGTAACTGTAGTTAATAACGAAATATCAATATCGGTAATAATATCATCCCTCAAGAAATTCTTACGAGTTCTCTTTAATTCAGTTAAGGCGTGAATATTACCAGGAACGAAAAATTGAAGAATAGTAGCATCATCACTAGGTCTGAATGCACTTCTAATAAGTCCAGTTCCAAAATTGACAGGGTTTCCCACACCACCTAATGGTAAAGTCTCCGAACCTATATCAGTTTGTCTTTTGAAAGAATAATGGAAGTTCATAGCTTGACCTGTTTCTTCATTGAACGATGCTTTTGATTCTCTTCTCAAGACAATTAATAACTTCTCATATGCGTTCAACCAATCTCCATTGATGAATGATATATCACCATCAGAGTTTTCAAAATAATCATTACTTAATGTCAAAAACGATGCTAGGGAGTCGATTTCATACTTACATTCAAAAACTTGTCTCCAATCTGGTCTTGGAAAGACTTGATCCACGGCTGTACTACCTCTCTTTACACCTGAACCTGGTGGAGGGTGGAATGCATTACAATATGGAGAAGTGACCACGTAATATGCTTGAGTGCTGATAGCACCTTTAATTAATTCCTTCAAATCGGGATCATATTTGATTAAGGGTTGATATACTGATAATTGTCTTGCAGCATCTCTTAACCATTCAGCATGAATGTCTCCAGTGACCACGAACGTCTGGGGATGAGGAATTGACTTATCTTTTAAAGATGATTTGTGCCATAAGATTGTGGTATCTAATGTATTTGGCAATGTATTCTCAATCAAACGAGCAAGATCGTCATCAATGGCTTTGGATTTCAAATCATTAATCAATGCCTCAACAGCTTTGGAAGTGAATGTCCTACATTTAGGAGGAGGTCGCATGAATGGGTATTTATATGGACCTGATGAATATGGTGGATGTCTTTTTTGGGAGTAATCAACATAATCAGGACACTTACCCACTGCTTTATTCATAGCATGCATAAAATCTTGTTCAGATCCTGGACGAATCACTGCCTCATTCTTCTTGGTATCTTTTTTTGAAATCACTTGTAAGCTTCCATCCTGATTGAATTGAAGAAGATCAGTTACGTCATCCACAGGTCCAAGAGATGTATCGGATTTTAACGAAGAATTCCTTATGGCAGCATATAGAAGAGTTAGCACCACAATCCCAGCTATTAGTCTTGGTAGCCTTGATCTCCTAGAGGTTAGCAAATATGACATTGTCGTCTCTTGATCTATGATATCTTACTTACTTTCACACTAATTTCACTTGAATTAAGCTCTATTTTGAACACTGAAAAAGTTGATCTTCAATGCGCGGAGAAATCAAATTTGCATATATACACTTTTTTTTATTTCTATTAACCTTTTATATACAATTATTCTATGTACATTTCGTTCATTCATTACAGTGATGGGTTTTTGGGAGGGAGGAAGTATACTGATGATTCATTGTTGTTTAGCTCAACTGTAACAAGATTGGTTTGGCCAATGAATGAGAATAAGCTTTTTATACTTGGTTCTTTGGTTCTATCAGTTTTGGCCTTTTGTAATAATGTATCGTAGCCAGTAGTATTTTCAGCTGCTTCTATAGTTCTAGGTATATTTTCTAGTATGACACGGTTATCTAATGATAATCTAGCTCCAATGATTTCGAAATCAGAAGATTTGATGGTTTGAAGTATCCTGGAATAATCACCATCAATTACTGAATCTTCGATACATAACATGTAAGTTGTGGAATATATTAAATCATAAGGAAGAGCACTGATTGCTCTTTTGTTGATAAATGCTCTTTTTAACCTTTCAAATTTATTTTGATTAAGATAATAATCTAATGTTTCCTGTGACACTGGTTTGAATTTACTATCTATAATTTCGTATAATTTATGAGACATTAACAGTTCACACAATCCATCATCTTCACAATCCTGCCAATTTATAGTAGATAAAATTTCATCAAAATCATTTATGTTTTGTTTGTAGAATTTATCTTGATGTTTCACTGCTAAGTTAAAGATATCTATTAATCCCAACTTTGTAAAATGATAAGATCTATCAACATTCTTTCCTAAGTCATTCGCTATCTCAGTAATCTCATACTCCAAATCTAAATATGCTTTGTCTATCTTGGACAATGAAGTATTTGAAAATAATCTATGTTTCTGACTAAGGAAGAAAATTATTGGAGTATTATTTAAAAGCTTGGTATACCATTTAAATGAATTCTGTAACGATGTTATATTTGGAACTTCAGTTCGAGGCGATAATGTGGACGAAAATAATGAGATTAAACTGGCAAAGTAATCGGAAGATTGAGTTACGGTTCTTGAATACATGGTATGGATCGAATCATCTGAGTCAAGCATATCATTCTTGGGGATATTAAATAATTCCTTTGTCGGTATATCATCAATTGAATTGAATTTTAACTTATCATCAAAGTATGGCTTGATACTTTCAGCCATTATGGGAGGGAATGCACTATTATCAAATTCATTTGATCGTATCAACTTATATCTTTGGAAGAACTTATACTCTTGTGAGTTTCTTTGTAGGAATGTTCTCACATCTTGATTTGAATAGACTGATAGGGAGTTGGAAGCCGTTTCGTATAGCCTTAGCATATACTGCAACGTTCTTGGTATCCTCTTCCAGCTCTGACTTGACATAATGAGCTATCTTCCCCCTTACTTCTTCCTAAAAGTATTTACAAACTCATCTACCAAAGATGTTCCAAAAAAATTTATTTTGAATCGCAACCTTTTTTTTTTTCAAAAAAATTTATAATCAAATCTTATTGATATAGCCTTCTTATCGTCTAATTACGATATAGAATATTAAAGAAGAAGTTCATGATGTATAGATACATGTTAAGAACAGTGCCAGCAATGGTGAGGCGTGTTCCTGTTTACCAAAGATTCATAATGCCAAAATTAACCAATTTCCAAAGAGTTCAATTTAACTCCACCAAACTGACTGATGCTAGTTTCAAAGTAGATAATCCCCAATTAATGATAGCATTCACATGTAAGAAGTGTGATACTCGTTCATCGCATACATTCTCAAGACAAGCTTATTACAAAGGTTCGGTGTTGATTCAATGCCCTGGGTGTAAGGGTCGCCACTTGATAGCTGATAATTTAAAGATATTTAAAGATAACAAATTCAATATAGAAGATGTGTTAAAGGCAAAGGGTGAATCTGTTGCTACAGGTACAGAAGATTTAGCCTTTGAAGATATACCAGAAAGCTTGCAATCTACTTTAGGACATTATGCTAAAGATGCTCCAGAAGAATTTAAGAAAGAGGAAAGTACAGCTGAAGAAGATGTTCAAGGTTTACCTTCTGTGGATGGAAGTAAAGATCCAAAAGCTTAAATTGTTAATAACACATTGTATATAGATAAGTAATGTGCATTCTTGTATATAGATAATGATAATAGATATAGACCATACACTATAGTATCACTTTGCAATCAAAATTAATTTGTGTGTAATAACGGTTCAATGCGGCAATCAAAGTTGGGTGAAAAATTTAAAAATGAAAAGTTGAAAGTTCATGATTTAGAAGAACATCTACAAGGAATAACCATTAACCATGATTCGTTTGGGATTAACCAATAGATCTATTGCTGTGGCAGTTGCTTCTAGAAGATCACTTGTCAATGTCTTCAGAAGATGTTATTCATCTCCTACCGATTTAGCTGAGAAATATAAAGCAAAATTAGAACAAAGAGCTAAAGAATTAGGTTTAAATGATGTTGATGAACTTAAAACCAAATTAAAAGACGATATAGCAAAGGCCAAGAAAGCTTTCAATGCAGTTGATCCTTTAACTGAATTAGAAGAATATGAAAAGAAATTGGCTGCTGAAAGGAAAGACTCCAAAGTCATCAAAGTCAGATCTCCAATTGATGCAAAGGCACCTCAAAGTCCTTATAAACGTTTGGAATCATATGTTGATGTGGACAAGATACGAGACCTTCCTGCTAAGGAAGTTGAATTGATCTGGAAAGCAAGATTCCAAAATATAGAAAGATCTCTTCATGCTGTATTGACTGATTTACAATTCAGTGAAATCTACGCTAATGCCTTTAAGCACCCAAGTTTCATTTTACCATTACCAAAAGAAGGAGAAGGTTATGAAATGCATTTTGTTCAATGGTCATTCATCGGTCCATCGACCACTCATTGCATGCTCACTACTGTTGCTGAATACAAGCTTCATAAAGAATATGCTAAACCTCATACTACTTTAATGTTCCATCAAGAACTCACTGATAAAGGTATTGTGTTGATGAATGGTCTGTGTGAAGTTGAAAGTTCTTTATCCATGGATGAAGCTCAATTGTTGGTGTTAAATGTTCAACGATTCTACGGTGCTCAAATGTTAAAGGGGTCTCCTGAGAAGAAATTGGCTCTTTTAAAGAGTTTTACAGTTGGTGATGAATCATTTAATATTGATGATCTTGTAAAAGAAGCTACTACTTTTGAATAAATAGACTATTTAAATACCACTCATTCCTTGTATATACAATATTAAATCCGCATAATACTATCTTTGAGATTTGATTTCCTTTTTGTAGACTTTGCTGCTTTTGCAGTAGTTTGTCTCCCTCTAGTTTTCTTTGGTATCACTTCCTCTTCACTATCAACAGATACGATTTCTTCATCATCGTCATCGTTGCCATCACTCATCAAAAAATTATCATCATCTTCACTATCATCATCAACAACAATTTCGGTACTCTTGGCTTTTGATGATCTTGCTGGAGTTTTCCTGGCCCTGGTTGTCTTCTTGGCTGGAACTTCTTCTTCTTCTTCCATTTCACTATCTGATTCAAGTTGTTTTCTTCTGTTATTCTTCTTAGCTTTTGTAGTATTTAAAGTGTCAGTGTTGTTCTTATCCTCTTCATCATCAACAGCTACAGGTTTGTCGGTTTTGATTTGAGCAAGTAATTGTTTGAAAACCTTGGCTGAATGTTTTTCATCCAGACCATGAAACTCTTGATCATCAATATCAATATTAAGCAACATTTTCGTCTCCTTCTTTAATTCACTCTTAATGTAATGATTTAAAGTATTCTTATCCTCGCTCTCGATGTACTTATTAACTGCATTATTTATTCCTGCTTCTGGGATTAACGATAAATCTGCTTGTCTTAAGAATTCATTAATAAGATCTTGCAATTTAAGCTCAGTAGCCTTCTTGGAGCTTAATCCAGATTCAAACAAATCTTTATCCACGAATTTGGTCTTCTTAGTGGGTTCGAATGTTCTTTTCTTGTAAAATTGTATAACATCAACATTAGCAACCTTGCCCACAAATCTATTGGAAAATCTTCTTGGGTTTTCAATTTCATATCCACCAGAATATTCAACCTTCAATCTTACTAATGGCAACGGTATCTTCTTTGCTTCACTTTCTGTATCATCATCTTCATCAAACAAATCAGGATTCTTTTCTTTAAACATTACCTTGGCTTGTTCGATTATTTTTTCAACTTCAGTGATCAAATAAGCTATCACGTCTGATTTTGAAGCTGTTCCAGTCATAAGATCCGTTTTCAGTAATGCAATATCTTTCATTATGAAGGGCCTTACAGTTTTTAACTTGATAGGTTCAATCGAATAGTTCTTTCCCTTTATGGTCATTATAAATGCAAACTTCTCTGCTTCTTCTCCTTCAGTTAAAGAAGTCGCCACTGATGATCCAGCTTGTAAAACATCAAATTTGGTATCTGGATTGAAAATTGGATGAGGTTTACATTCATGTTCATGACCCCATAATATGAAATCTAGGAAACTAGGAAGAAACCTCTCTGGAATACTGGACGTTATAGAATGTTGTGCGTGATTCTGATGGATGCAGAATAAATTAAACCACAGATCAGTTTGAATATTTGGTCTTTGAAACTTAACTATCCCATTTCTAAATGCTCTATGTAGTCTTTCATCTCTCACATTCGCCATACCGTATAATGCTAACTTTGTATTACCCTTTTGCAACAATAAAGGTGACACTGTGATGGATTCACTATCTGGTACTTTACCAAAATGATTTATTAAACCTGTGACTGAAAGAACATCCAATGGCAGTAAATTTCCATCTCCGGTTGCATCATCATGATTACCACTAATAGCAAACACTGGTATTGATATATTTAAATTTGGGTCTTCATAATTGACGGTATTGAAAGCGTTAGAAAGACCAACACTTGGATCACTTAACAATTCCAATTCACATGGTTTATCACCCATACAATTCAATCTCAACGATTTCATCACATGGAATAATGACTTCTTCGATGGCTTATTGATATGGAATAAGTCACCACCTTGAACAAGAAGGTCTACCTCATGTTCTTTCGCTAACTTGGTGATTTCATTGAATGTCTTCCACGCGTCATCTCCTCTTATTGGATCGTTTTCATTATAACCAACGTGATTATCGGTAGTCAATAGAATCTTGATTGTATCTTCATCCTCTTCAATGTCATCAATTAATGGCATGTTGGTGTGTTTGAACAACTTTGATAAACCAAAGTATGACTATTCAATTTGATGCAAAACTAAATTTCCAAAGTATCGATCGTATCTCAAAATCCAAAAAAAAAGATGATACTGTCACAATAAATGATGTCAACCCATTTCATTATAACATCTCTTAACAATATAGAACAATTGTTCCTTAATTACATATATCAATTGATGGTTATACTATGAGTAACGACGTGTCAGTATCTCTGGAATTAGAGATACGGCAACAGGAAGAAGTAGCCAGTGTTATTTCAATTTATGGAGACATCATCAAAGATATAACTCCTACTAAATTGATCTGGAATAAAAAGGCAAGTCCTCATTTCCAAGCATTCTTAGAATCATGTGAGAATGAAGATCGTCCAACGTTGTCCCTTATATTAGACATTGAGTTCACTCCTACATATCCCCTATCGCCTGCTAAAATCAAAATATTACTGCCAAAGGGATTACTTAAAGCAAGAGTGCTGCAAATAGAACAAAAAGTTAAAGATTTAATCAAACAATTCCCTGAAGAAGAGATCTCATTCACTGTCATATCTGAGGTTAAGATATTGTTAGATGAGTTCCAACTGACAACTGAGAAAGTATTGTCCTTAGAAGAAGAAAGAGAGTTACGTTTAAAGAATGAGCGACTAGCTATGGAGAAGGAGGAGGAGCGTAAGAGTCATCAAAGAGAACTTGCGAAAAAGAAACAAGATGAAGAATTGAACAAGCAAATCTTAAAGATAAGAGATGAATATGATGAAGATAGTGTTAATGAGGTTGATTTCACATTGAATGATGCTGAGTTGATACCAAAAGATCCAAGTCAGTACTTTATCTTTGAAAATCCTATTGTTGATGAATTACCTAAGTCAAGAATAAAAGTCAAATTCAGAGCAATCCTGGGTTTTATCAAATATTTCAAAAGAGATTTATTATCTGGATTAGGTCGTCAATACATTGTGAAACCTTACTTACCTCCTTTATTACAAGATACCCTTGATCAACGAGATATTGAATTATCATATTTATTGACAGAGATAGATTTTATCAATTCGCACTGGCATACAGAAGCAGGAAAGAGAGAGATCCAAGATCTTGAAAGAGAACTTCAAATGGTAATTGGTCTTAAGAATGATAACATTGTCAAATTACTTGGTTTCCAAGTTGATAAAGTCGAAGGAGTTAATGGTAGTTGGAAAGTAAGATTATTAAATGAATTCTCATCAACTTCTGAATCAATTGATGAAGTATTACGTACGGCAGAGTTCATAAGTTGGCCATTATCTCGGGCTTGGTTGATTCAATTACTTCCAACACTTGAGTATTTACATAACTCAGGTTTTATTCATAAATTGATATGTCCATCAACAGTTTTCATTTATCAGTCAAATAATTTTTACATTGGAGATTCTGCAAACAGTGATTCTGAAAGTGCAAATTCTAGTTCAAGTAAGATTTTAAAATTAGGACATCCTTCTTATGGTTACAAATTATTGAAAATGTTAGAAAAGCATAAGAATATAAACGCGTCTTCAAAGGCTTCATTCTACTCCAATTACATACCCGATAACTGGATGGCTCCTGAGTTAAAAGCAAATCATGCACACACCCAGAAGACTGATGTTTGGGATTTAGGTGTTTTGTTCATCCGTATTATGATTAATTATAATGCTGTGAGATCTATATTCACATCTCCTGAAGAATTCACTAACAAATTCCGCCTGCTGGAGTATGCAGGTGAAGAGCCATATTCGAGTCTTGTGTACGATTTACTTTCAAAGATGTTACAATCTAAGATTTCTAGACGCTCCACTCCATTGGAATTAAATGCAGTTAAGTTTTTGAGAGATGGTCCAATGTTAGTGAACCAACATATAGGTATGAGACATCAGCTTGCTGTTGGTGATAATTCTGTACATAAACCAAGCAATGTTCATAGTCTTCGTGTCCCTGATACTGCAAGACAAGATAAATTAGGATTAAGCAGACATGCAAAGGATTTGACTTCTCAAATGTCCGTTCGTAAGACAAGTTTGGCCCCAAATTATGTTGGTGAAAGTGATAACTTGATGGCAGGAAACCAAAGAAACTTGGGAAGATATGAAAGGGATTTTGAAGAAATAGGAAGATTAGGAAAAGGAGGTTTCGGTGAAGTGGTAAAAGCTAGAAGTCGTATGGAAGGTACGTTCTATGCAATTAAAAAAATCAAACATCGGTCTGATAAGTTAGACTCATTATTAAGTGAAGTTCTTTCCTTGGCTAGGCTCAACCATCAGTATATTGTCCGTTATTATGGTACTTGGGTGGAAGAAGTTCCTGAACAAATTCAACAACAAGTAGAATCTGAAGAGGAGACTGAGACAGAAACTGGTACCGAAAATGATGATGCATTTGGAAGCCCAATACAAGCTAGGTCTTCTTCATTTTTGGTTAGTCATGATAACTCTTTCCAAGTAGACTTCATGTCTAACTCATTTGATCCACGTATTGAATTCGATGATAGTAGTGAAGAAGAGGATGATTTGGATGATATTTTAGAATTTGCTAACTCGACTAGTGATCAGGATGGATTAACTGAAAAGGCTGAATCAATAGCTGAGACCAAATCTGAAGATGAATCTGATAATCATTATGAAAAGGCAGTTTCTCCAAAGCCATTACCAGTACAGAAATCCATTTTATATATTCAGATGGAGTTCTGTGAAAATAATACATTGCTGAACTTGATTGAACAAGGCTTACCAGGTAATTCCAGCGAGTATTGGAGGTTATTCAGGCAATTGTTAGAAGCAGTTCTGTATATTCATGGAGAAGGATTTATTCATAGAGATTTAAAACCTATAAATATTTTCATAGATAAAGCCAACAATGTTAAAGTTGGTGACTTTGGTCTTGCAAAGAATTCACAATTCACTTCAGTTATTCTGCAAAATAATCAAGTTTCATCTAGTGCTAATAAGGAATTATCTACAATTGTTGGTACTTTGTTCTATACTGCTAATGAAGTATCCACAGGTTCATATGATGAGAAGGTTGATATGTATTCATTGGGTATTATATTTTTCGAGATGTGTTACTCCTTGGCAACAGGGATGGAACGTGCAAGAACCTTGAATGATTTAAGATTGAAATCAATGGAATTCCCTTCTAATTTCACGGAATCAAAGTATAAAACAGAGAAAAAGATTATTACATCGTTATTGGATCATGATCCAAAGAAACGTCCTGGGGCATTGGAGTTATTGCAAAGTGGTTGGTTACCTGTAGAACATCAAGATCAAGTGATTAAAGAAGCTTTGAAATCGTTGGCTGATCCAGCGTCTCCTTGGCAACAACAAGTCAGAGAAGCTCTTTTCACTCAACCGTATCTGTTGGCTAAGGATCTAATGTTTGATATCAATCAAAATAAAAATTCAAACTTAAATCATCTTGATCCATCTAGTAAGGATTATTTATTATTCAGTCGGATTCTTCTGGAAGTTTTCCGAATTTTTAACAATCACGGTGCTATTGAAGATTTTAATTCCAATATTTTACTTCCAAAAGCACCAGCCCAATACCGAGAATCAGTGTATGAAGTATTAGATAGGAGTGGTTCAGTGTTGACTTTACCTTATGATTTAACATTACCAACTGCTAGATTTCTAAGTAGATCCAATGTGACATTGTCGAAGTTATATAGACATGAGTTTGTGTACAGACCTAATTTAAGAGGATCAGGTATTCCTAATAAGTACAGTTCCATTACCTTTGATATTGTGGGGCATGATGTATCTCATAAGCCATTAAGTGATGCCGAGTGTCTTAAGGCAGTTGATGAGATCATTCAAGCATTACCTTGCTTCAAGATCAAGAATTCATCTGCTGTAATCATTATCAATCATTTTGCTATTTTAGATGCTGTATTATCATTTTCCTTTGAAAATTATGGCGTTGATGAAAATAAACGACATGAGATATTTGGGGTGTTATCGCAATTGAATATTGATAAGAGTCCTGAAGAAGTTAAACGATACCTTCGAGAAGAATTCAAGGTTCCTCATACAGTTACAAAGGATTTAATTGATCAATTTGATTTCACAGTTGATGTTGAAAAGGCCACTCATAAATTTCAAAAATTGATGGTTGATTCAACTTATTTACTTCGAATTGAACGTGCTTTGGCATATATTTATCGAGTTAAGGACATATTAAAGACATTAGGAATTCATACTCCGATTTATTTGAGTCCTTTAAGTAATTATAATAGTAAATATTATAGTCATGGAATTATGTTTCAAGCATTGTTTAGGGTTGATAAAAATCGTCGACTTACTAGAATTGCTACAGGAGGAAGATATGATGCATTAATCAGTTCATTTTCAAATAAAGATGTAACTAAATCGATCACACCTTATGGTGTTGGATTTTCGTTGAATTCAACATTCATTTTCTTATTGATGAAGAATATGTTGAATCGAAAGATGAAAGTAGTAGATGTTGATTTGGATCGTTGGAAAGGTAGGAGGTGTGATGTATTAGTCACATGTTTAGACGATGCTCAATTGATACAATCAACTTATCTAATTGCTCAAGACTTATGGGCCCATAACATTAGTTGTGATATCGTATTATCAGATCCTCAAGAAGATACAGTATCGCAGGCTCGAGCTGATGGTGCTGATTGGTTAGTTATAATTAGACAAGCTAAAACACATAGTAAGAAGAAAGTGAAGAATAATACTTTCAAACCATTAAGAGTTAGAACTACTACTTCAACTAAGGAAGTTGATTTAGAATATGAAGATTTACAAGAATATTTAGAAGCAGAGATTGAAGAACGAAAGGTATTGTTTGAATCAAACCAATCTGAATCAAATGAACAAAGACTCAATGCCAGTACCAGTAATAATAATAATGGAGAATTAAATGATATGCATAAAGCAGAAGATCTCGGACCATCATATTCAATGGAAATAGATCAACGAGCCATTGTTGTCCCTAATGATGCTCCTAGGGGACGTAAGAATAATAAACGTGAGAAATGGGAATTAGAGAATGATTCTAAAATTGCCTCTGCTGGGTTCTTAAAGGATATCTCAGCATCGCCAGTTATAACAGTTGATGTTCGAGATGAAGTCTTGGATATGATCGCCATTACATCGATTCAACAACAAGAAGAATGGGTTAGGAAAGTTGTCTATTCGACTAATAATTTACCGAAGAGTTTTGCTATGAATATTTATAATACCTTAATGAAAGAGAGTGCCAAAGGACAAAAATTTGCTGTATTATATTCACCAAAGAGTGAAAAAACGGCCTTAATAGATTTACAAAGATGACGAACCGACATATGTATATATAAATAGAAACATAGTACGGAAAATAATAATAATAATAATATAATAGTACGATAAATAATTTAATTACTCTATTAAAAAACCAAATGTAAACGAGAAAGGGGAGGAAAGGATTATTAAAAGCAAAAGAAATGAAAAACAAAAACTATATGCATATATAAAAATATATAATAAAATGTCAAAGTATGGGAAAAGACAAACTAACGAGCAATTAAAAAGATGTAAAATTTTATAAAATCTGGTATTAATAAAAGTATAGTATAGTTATGAGGGAAGAATTATTTTTGTTGTTGTTGTTGTTGTTGTTTTTTTAAATAATGACCTTTCCAAACCCAATATTCTTCCAATCTTAATTTTCCATAATTGGAATAATTAAAATCGATATTTGAAAGTTCACTTTGGATCATAGCCCAAATTCCCCAATAAAAACCAGGTAATCCGTAAAAAGTAGCAATTTCTTCAATCAAATCTTCCACTTGATCCATTGGGGCGTTGAGATCTCCCAAGTATCCCTTAACCCATTTCACCAAGGTTAAGTTTGATTTATGTGGAGTTGGGATGGCACTTCTATCACAATTGAATCCTTGCCATTCCGCAAAATGATTAGCAATATCAAAAGCTCGAGGAGCAGGTAACATATATTCATAATCAATGAATCTGATAGGGTTCTCTTCGATTGGGGGTAATTCCGTGATTGGTTTATCCATATCGAAATCATCAGGGATAATAACGTTACCTGATAATAAATCACAATGAGACGACACGACGGGAGAATTTGATTTGATAAGGTTATCTTTCAACCAATAGAATTCTTCTTTGATGATTGATTTCAAATTATCTTTGGTAACTTCATGCGGTAAGTTACCATCGAATGAAGATATAAGGTCAGGATTTATAGGAACGATATCAATCCAATCTTCAAGTAATTCCCATACATTCGATATGAATTTTTTCTTGAATTTTTTAGTTTTAGTATGAGATGAAGTATTAGATGAAGTTGAAGTTGTACTTGTTGTGGTTGTTGGATTACTGGCTTTTAATTTTAATTTTAAATTCATTGAGAAAGTTCTTAATTTCTCTACACCATTTTCAATTAATTTATAATCTAAACGATTATGCCAATTACCTAAATTTTGAGCAATCAACGGGAACAAGTTCTCATTGGATAATTCATTAGGTTCCAATGATCTACCTGATAAGTAACCATATACCAAACCATTTTTAAATCTGGAATAAATAGGTGGTGCTAATCCAATAGAATTAAGGATAAGATGCAGGATGAATTCACGATGACGATCAATGATTAAATTTGTACCATGACCATAAACTCTTATTAAGACTGTAACATTCAATTGATGATTAGTACAGGATAATAACATATTGGTTATACCTCCAGTCAATTGTTTTAAAGTTATATTATCATCAGGAGACCAAGTTGGGAAAATCTTAATTAATAAAGCTTTTAATTCTTTAAATTCAGTGGTCAAGTTTTCTGATAAGTTGACGATTAATCGAGGTAAATAGATAGCATGGGTGGAGTAGTTATTGATTATAGCAGGTAAGTTGATATCATTAGATGGTTTCGTAATAGTAGTTAGAGGAGTTTGTTGAAAATGACTGTTACCATTTACAATCGATGAAGTTGATAAATGATGAATTGGAGTTGGAGGTGATCCAGTATTAAGTTGAGCATTAACTAAAGTTGGAGATTCTAATTCTAAATCAGATAACGATGGATTATTCAAACTGTATAATAAATTTTTATTTTTAAGATATAATTTATCGGGAGTATAATCTGCTTCATCATTTTGTTTAGCAGTATTATCTAATGCTAAAAAGTTATCCGAAAATGAATTGAATGAGTTGATAGGAACACAATGAACATCTTTATCAGAGATGAAACAATAAGCTGAGGATGATGGTGGAGCTGGAGGAGGAGTTATTGGATGACCATTACTGGTATTACCATTAATGTTGATATTATTCGAGGTGGTGTATCTAGGAGGAGTTGTACCACTACTTGAAATAGGAGGGATATTATTTTGAGATGACATTATCGGTGAAGTGGATGTAGTGGAATAATCTAATGCCATGATATGATATGTGTGTTGTAAAGATGTAATTATAGACTATGGGGTGTAGCCGTACGGAAGTACAAAAAAAAGGGGGGGAAAGGAACGAAGACTATGAAGTGAATAAAAGTTCCAATGAGTTAAGGGAACATATAAGAGTAGGATAGGGAAGGTATAGTAATACGGTACCTATATGTTGGAGTGAAGTGAAATGAAATGAACGGGGTATAGGTTTAAGTAAACTAAGGGGTCTTGGTGAAGTTAGGTGGGGTGGTGTTGTGTTTATCTTTCGTTTAAATCTGGTAGATGAGATCGTTTTTGTTTTTGCCAGATGGAGGATAAGGATAGTATGAGATAATATAAGGGGTATGAATGGATTCAGATGATTTGATTTCCACTGATGGATGATATCGATGTCTGACTAACTAATAGTTGGGGATCAAACGGTATAAAGAACAGTTTGGTTGTAAATGTTCAAAATTGATTTTGATAAAAAAAGAAAAAAAATGTCTCTCCTATTTTTTACAGTTACTTACCACAACAACAACAGAAGTGAACACATGCATTCTTTAAGTGTCGCACGACTTTTAACCTTTTTTTCTTCAAACTTTCCAAATACAGTAATTTTAATTTAATTAAAAATTAGTTATCCCAGATATATATGATATTGATAAATGGTTGTTTGGGGTTGATAAGGGGTATCAGATTAAATTAGATTAAGTTAATTGAAATTAGAAAAGTGTTGGGTAATTGGAAATTTATTAATTATATCAATTAGAAGTAAACAATGAACTTTTGTATGTATTTTAGTGTAAATTGACCAAAACTTAAATCAAATATATAATCTTGTAAGCATTTGTAGTAAAATTATTATTTATAGTGTAGATTCCAATATGATTTCAGCTTGAATATGTATATGTATACAAAAAGACAATGAGTAAAATTATATGGATCTAATTCACGTTTAACTAATAGTTAGAATTAGCCACAGTACATGTTACTTACAACTTCATTTAAAAATGGTACGAATAGATGATTCATTCGTCTTACTCATGTTATGTTAAACTGGTTATTCAACTCTTCTTATGTGGTTTAATAGTAGTAAGGGGATACTCTATGGTTTTGCAGTTGATCTCCCATTTTTTGCATTTTAATTTGTGGTTTGTTATGGTGATTCACCAAAATACAAATTTTGATACGCGCTAAAAATATTTACAGTTCAAAATTTCAAATCATAATATCAAAACTCAAACATCAATCAAAGCATTACATCAAACGAGCTATTATCACCACAACTACAACTACAGACCAATGTATGGGGATATAGCGAATAAACTAATCTTGGACGCCAAGCGTACCCTGAACTTATCAGAACTACCACTCTACCAAACAGATCTAGTCAAAGATATCCTTAAAGAAATTCAAGATTTAAATAATGATTCGGAATATTTATCAAGTGAAAAGGAATTACAACAAGATAATCTTTCTGAAGAACAATTAAAAATAAACCAATGTCAATTATTCGTCACTCTTTTATCCATGAGGCGGAATAAACGTTGTTTATTAGCTTATCAACGTCTTCGAGCTGAGAAAATCGTTGAATTCTCTTGGTTAAATATTGATCCTATATTAGAATCATCCACCAATAATGGTACTACCTCCAATGGAAGTACTGCTAACACAGCTAAACCAAAATCAACCATCCATGACTCAAACTCAATTTATAATAACTATACCACCCAATTATCTCTTGATAATTTAAATCATGCCGAACAAGAATATCTCAAAAGTTATCAAGATTTAATCTTGAATTATAAATCAAAATTCTACGATATAGACTTATCAGGAGATCTTGAACCTCCAACTAATATATTCATCGATGTAAGAGTTTTGAAAGATGGTGGTGAAGTCCAGACTGAATATGGATCGTTTAATTTAATTAAAGATTCTCAATTCTACGTTAGAAAATCAGATGTGGATAGATTAATTCAACAAGGGTATTTAGAAGAGTTATAAAGGGGTTTTATAGTTATTTATTCATTTATTTATTCTATTTTGCATTATTAATACTATTTATACATCTTCAAATAAATCATCATCATCATCAGCTTCAGCTTCCTCTGGTTTATCCTCTACAATAGTTCCAGTAGGGATATCAGTCGTAATAGCAGTAGCCTCTTCCTCTTTAACTTCATCCTTAGTCTCTTCAACGGCAATTTCAGGTACCACCTCTTTGATCTCCACAGTAGGTTCCTCTTCCTTGGGTATATCGTCAGTAGGTACAACTGCCTCAACTTCTTCCATTTCAACATCAACATCTCCATCTTTATCATTCACTTCTGGTTTAGGTTCTTCCTTAGGAACCACCTCCTCTTCCACTACCTCCTCCTCTTCAGTTATACCCAATAACCCATCTAACTCCTTCAATGATTCATTCAATTTCTTTTTACCTAAACTTGAATTCTTTTGTTCAACCCCAATAGGTAAAATCATAACTCCATCTTTATTCTTATCATACACTCCAATATTCCCATCCATAGCTTTAACCTCCTTACGTAAATCAATAGCCACTTTACTCAATATATCATATACATTCTCGGTCTGATCTGATAATTGTTCTTTTAATTGATGAGTATTGGTGTTGTTTTTGGTGGTGGAGTAAGTTTGAAATAAGGTCGATATCCCATCTAATAAGGATACGATCTTACAATCTATTTCGTATAAGGCATCTAGTCTTTCTTGAACATATGTGTCGGCCTTTTCTTCTATCAATGACATGGTTAAGTTGTGTTTGTGTGTTGGTAAATTGGTTATTAGAAGTTGATTGTATGGAGAATCTTAAGTTGTAGATACTTCCCTCACAAATATTTTTTGAACTTCACTTTTTTTTTTTTGCAAAAGTCTCTACCAGGTGCTCTTCAGAAACAAACCAGACTAACATAACCACACCACATCATGCCAATTGATCTAGGCTTATCGAGAATAACGAGTTTATTGAAACATCTTAACAATCCTCATATCAATGCCTTCAAATCAATTCATATAGCAGGGACAAACGGTAAAGGCTCAACCATAGCCTATCTTTCATCCATATTGACTCATTCAAAAATACGAAATGGAAGATTCACCTCCCCTCATATGTTATATTATAATGATTGTATATCGATCAATAATGAAGTCTATCCTCGAGATAAATTCAATAAAATAAATGATTTCATATTGGAACAGAATAAAATCTTACAATTGGGATGTACCGAATTTGAATTATTAACGGTAACGGCATTTAAGATTTTTGAATTGGAAAAGATTGAAATTGCGATCATTGAAGTAGGATTAGGTGGAAGATTGGATGCTACGAATGTATTAGAACCATTTGATCCTAAAGCAGAGTATAATGGTGGGGTGATTGCTACTGGTATAACTAAGATTGGTTTTGATCATGAGAATTTATTAGGAAATACCTTATCTGCCATTGCATTTGAAAAAGCAGGGATTATTAAAGCAAATATACCTTGTGTAGTGGATAGATCTAATGACGATGAAGTTTTGCAAGTAATCAAGAAGAAGGCTCAACTGGAAAGTTCTCAAGTTCATTTAGTGGATGGTGCAAGTGAGTCGATTCCTCCTCCTCAATTACCTCAATTCCAATATGAAATTGGATCTGAAGTAATCAAATCTTCACCACTAAGAGGGGAATATCAATTACAAAACTTAAGTATCGCTTTAAAGATCATTGAATTGTTAAATATATCCAAATACGTCAATATTTCAATCGATCAAATTAAACAAGGTATATCGCAAACATCATGGCCTGGAAGATTACAAGAGATCAATATCCCAAAATTAAACCTTTCTGTCTTATTAGATGGTGCTCATAATGAAAGTGCAGCCATTGAACTTGGAAAGTACTTGGATTTACAAAGATCACAGAATAAAGATAATGAAACTGGAATCATTTTCATTATTGCCATGACGTCAGGTAAGAAAATCGATACTGTATTAAGTCCAATAGTACATAAAGAGAAAGATACGATTATAGTGACTACTTTCACTCAACCTGAACAAATGCCATGGATTCATAGTTATGATATTAAATATTTACAAAATGAAGCATCACAATTCGTTAATGATGTTGATCCAATTATAGAAAATGACATTTCAAATATCTTAACCCATATCGTATCGAAGTATAGAGATAATGGCGATAAGAGACCGGTGGTTATTTGTGGTAGTTTATACTTATGTGGAGATGTGCTTCGATATGTGGATTCTCCTCCTTCGTAATTTAGCAGGGAAAACCGAATATACGACGCGCGATAAATTTGTGTGAAAATAAAAAAAATTTGAAAAATAGAATAGAGATCAGGGGATCAGTGTAGACAGGTAATACATATTAAGTCACAATGGCTCCAACTGTGTCAGAATTCGAAAGACAGAGACAGGAGAATATTCAAAGGAATCGGGAACTTTTGAAACAATTAAATTTGGATTCATTAAGTCAATCAATTACAAATGAAGTACCTAAGAAGAAAGATACCAAACGAAGAAAAGTTACTAAAACTTATACCCCACGAGAAGTTGCTGAACCATCAAGAAGATCTCGTCGTATAGCTGGGATCAAATCTGAACTTGAGAATCCCGAGGAATTCGCTAAGATCAAAGAAGAAGAGGATGAAAAGGATAGAAAGAAACAAGAGTTGGAAAGACTTAGGAGGACGCGTTTATTTGGTGATTTCAGTTTAATGGATCTTGTCACTGATAAGAAACTGGGATCTCTTAAAAATGAAGATAAAGTGATTAAGTTGGAAGATGGTCAAGTCAAACAAGAAACTACTGATGAGCTTCCTGAGGATAATAAAGTACTTAGTTTATTAAGTAGTCTTGGTAATAAATTTTCAGCAGGTGATTTCTATGAAGAAATCAGAAAGGCACCAGTTTATGATGACAAAGTATTAGAAGACAAGAGAAAGGAATTTGACAATTTAAAGATATATGAAAAATTTGATCCATTAGATATTAAAGTGGCTCATTATAGAATCACTGCTATTAATTTCCATCCATCCACAACTGATAGAGTGGTAATGGCTGGTGATACCAATGGTAATATAGGTATCTGGGCAGTAGACTCTCCAAATGAAAACGAAGATGAACCATTAGTTTCAATCTTAAGACCTCATGGGAAATCAATTTCAAAAATATTAACTCCAGTAAAAGCTCCTTCAAAGATTTATTCCGCTTCATATGATGGTTCAGTACGACAATTGGATTTAAATAAACTTGAATCGAGTGAATTAGCTTACTTGAGCGATCCAGTAATGACAGGTGATAATGCTCTCGGTGTGTCTGATATCAACCAATGTCGTGATGATCCTCATGTATTATATATGACTACATTGTCAGGAAATTTCTACAGTTATGACACTAGAACTAAATTCAAACGTCCAACCATGAAGAGCTTATTAAGATTACACGATAAAAAGATTGGTGCATTTTCAATTAATCCAAATAAATCATATCAAATTGCTACTGCTTCATTAGATAGATCATTAAGAATTTGGGATTTAAGAAATACTTCAAAAAGTAATGCTGAATGGTCCGAATATGAAGATCAAACATCTCCTCATTTATATGGGAAGTATATTTCCAGACTTTCTGTTTCAACCGTAGATTGGAATAGTGATAATAGATTAGTCTGTAATGGTTATGATGATTCAGTTAATATTTTTGATTTTAGTGGTTCAGATGGTAGCTCCACGCCTATTGTTGAATGGGATTCAAAACATTTAATTACTAAAAAGCCAGAGATTGATACTGCTGATTTCAGACCATTTAATAAAATCAAACATAATTGTCAAACAGGTAGATGGGTTTCAATCCTTAAAGCTAGATGGCAGTATGCACCTGAAGATGGAATTCAAAAATTCATTATAGCGAATATGAATAGAGGTTTAGATGTTTATGATCAAAAGGGTCAAATCATAGCTCATTTATCTGAATCAGTTGGAGCTGTTCCAGCTGTTGCTACTATGCATCCAACTCAGAATTGGGCTGTTGGTGGAAGTGCCAGTGGTAAACTTTACTTATTTAATTGAAGTTAATTTTTTTAATAATATACAGTATATTGATTAAATATATATTTGAATTTTTGTTTTCCTACTTAAAAAGTTGTTTGTCTATAAAAAACCTAAACCATTTAAGAAGTCATGACTTGCCAGACTCTGATGACGTTATCAGTGTAACCAGCGAATAAGTTTTGACCATCAGCAGACCAAGCTAAAGAGATAGCTTCTGGGGCTTTACCGTCAGATTCTGGTTTTAATTCATCTAATAAATCTCTTTCTTGTAATTTGAAGATCTTAATACCAGTGGAGGTGGCAGCAGCTAACCAATATCTGTTTGGAGAGAAAGCTAAAGCATGAACTTCAGCGTTAGCGTTTAAGGTGTATAAGGTTTCGTTTGAGTTTAAATCCCATAATAAGATAGAACCATCTTTACCAGCAGATGAACATAATGAACCATCTGGGGATAAGGTGATACATGAAACGTAACCGGTGTGACCAATAAAGTCAGCATTGACAGAGTAGTCAATTAAATCCCAGGACTAAAAATTAAAACATTAGTTAGTAAATTGAATTCAATTGAATTGAAAAAAACTTTACAATTTGTTCATGATCTTTTTGATATCAGAGATCTTGGTGATAAATAATATGTCTCATTCGAAGCTGGCGAGCCCCGTCCGAAGTAGCAAATATAATAATACATCATCTAGGATCATGAACAATTATAAAACAGTGATAATAAAAATTATCAATTAAAAAAATTAAAACATACCTTAACGGTTTTATCCCATGAAGCAGAGATAACAGTGGATGATTTTTCAGCTGGAGAAATTCTGACAGCGGAAACCCAATCATTGTGACCAGTTAAAGTGGCCATACATTCACCGATGGTGTTCCAGACTTTGACGGTCTTATCTCTTGAAGCAGAGACAATTTGTCTTAAGTTTTTGGAGATAGAAACGGATAAGACATCACTGGTGTGACCAACAAATCTCTTGGTACTTTCACCTGATTCTAAATCCCATAATCTTAAAGTTTTATCCCATGAAGCAGATAAAGCGTAAGCACCATCAGCAGAGATAGTAACATCTTGGACAATGTGGGAGTGACCTTTGAAGGATTTCTTTGGGACACCGTATTGGGTTCCACCAGTTAATTGCCATCTGATCAAGGTTTTATCTCTTGAACCGGATAATAATAAATCTGGGTGAGCTGGGGTGGTGGCTAATGAGGTAACCCATCCATTGTGGCCTTCTAAAGAACCAACTAAAGCTAAAACTTCGTCAGACATTGTAATGATTATAGTTTTTGAATACTTAAAAAAGAAGAACTTAAACTATGGTTGATCCAATACTAAATAATTTTTTCCAAAATTTTTCACTACACCGTTTTGGCAAATTTTTTTTTCCTTTACCAAAAGTTGGTCATGTGACCAAATCCATCTGAGAAAATTCGAAGATGAGAGACCGTGCTGAAATTAACTACGACAGCGTTCTCGGTATTACACATCTTAGCAGTGACTGTTTTTTAACCGAGTTATATGCAGTAAACTAGATCGGATCCACACCGCAGTATACTCCAGATTTTCCTGTATATTACGGGGCTTTAAGGTTACAAGAGTCAAAAGAGGCTGGAACCCCAAAGATAAACATCACTCCACATTACGATTCATACGACGAAGCTGGCCTTCTATAGAGATAATGACAAGTGAAGAGAACTTTAAGCTAGTAGTACTTAGCGGTGGTACTGCTACAAATGAATTAGTATCCGTGTTTAAATCAATCGCTCCAACAGTATCATATATTCTTCCCATTCTGGATAATGGAGGTTCAACATCTGAGATCATTAGAGTCATCGGCGGACCTGCCATCGGTGATATAAGATCAAGATTAACCAGATTGATTCCACCTCATAAGGAATCATTACGAGTATTGCTAAGCTTTCGGTTATCCTCCGATCCTGCTATAGCGAAAGATGAGTGGAATTCAATCGTTGATGGTACGCACAAACTTTGGTCTGATATCAACACGTCAACCAAAGAGATCTTTCGGGCATTTTTCATTCATATCCATGTTGAATTATTGAAACGGTCCAAATATCAATATTCTCAAAGTTCCTCGAAGAAACAATTCAGATATGAGCTTGCTAATATAGGAAATTTGTTTTTAACTGGTGTTCGATTGTTTGTTGGTTCGCTTGACTCAGCCATTGAATTATTTTGTAAGTTAGCAGAGATTGATTCTCTGATAGAAGTCTTACCATGCATCAATACCAATTTCACATATCATATAAGTGCTTTACTTGAAAATGGATTAATCATAACGGGTCAATCACAAATTTCACATCCATCTCATAGAGAAATAGTCATAGACGTGTATCCACCACCGATTGATAGAACTAGACCATCATCTCCTACCGAAGATATGATAAGAACAAGTTATTTCGGAACACCTGCTTTGGATGGTATTAACATTGATGTGCCGATTAATGAAGTAGCTCTTTCTAGAAACTCTTATTTGGTGCCTGAGCTGGTTGATGAAGAAGATGACGATGAAGAAGAATTAGGTAATGTACCTCAATACACTCATCCAGAGTTAAAGAAATCACAATTACATTTCAACAAGACAGATATAGAGCCATTGCTTTCCCCAATAAAACGTATATTTTACGTTTCTCCTTATGGACAAGAAATACGGCCTACTGCTCCTCATACAGTTACATCATGCATAGCCAATACAAACGTGTTGATTTATTCCATTGGATCACTTATGACAAGTATAGTA
Organism: Scheffersomyces coipomensis; assembly: GCF_036884675.1. Taxonomy (NCBI): domain Eukaryota; kingdom Fungi; phylum Ascomycota; class Pichiomycetes; order Serinales; family Debaryomycetaceae; genus Scheffersomyces; species Scheffersomyces coipomensis. The sequence goes on along the minus strand of NW_027042892.1, from coordinate 2,335,304 downwards.
CCCATAGTGATTCTTAAAGGTGTTGGTAAAGCTATTGCTGAAAATAAAACCACGAAAAAGAAAATCTTACTTTTGAATGGTTGCTTTGATAGAGAAACTTTTGGAATGGCCGCTGTTGATTTCCTTAATGTTATCATTCAACTGGCAAGGTACTCTGAACAATCTGACGATGCAGATACTGTTGATTGGAGTAATTATATCAGTCATCTTGTGTTCATGAATGACTCTAACATTCACGTTGATAAAGAGTATTTAGAGAGTACCAAAAATATTAAGTGTGTAGAGGTGAAGAGACAAGGGGAGAGTGATTTCTTCGATACAAATAGTCTACAAGAAGCATTGAAACATATTGTATATAATGGTTTAGATTAGTAAAATATATACAGTTAATCGTACCAAACTTTAATTAATTCTTCTGAGACTGCTGATGGAGTTAAAACTCCTAAATCAGTAATCAATGCAGTGATATATTCATGAGGTGTGAAATCAATTAAATGAGTTTTTAAAAGATCTCTATCTTGTTCTTGACTATTACTCTTTTCAATTATTTTAGCAATATCATCAGGTAAATCATTTGGAGCCAATGGGAAAAGTCTAACGAATTTATGTGATTCGGTAACAACGTAAAATGGTTTATTATTAGTTTTGGCTAAACAACCAATTTGATAAGACCCTATATGATTTATTATACCACCACTTTCAGCCACACCTTCAGCACCAACCAATATCTTATCAACTTTATGAATAACGTAACCAACAGCATTATCAACAATCACTTCCACTGGAATATCTGCTTCTCGTAATAATTTAGCCATATGATAACCTTTTTCAGTTGGTCTTGATTCGGTGACTATCACTCTGAAACGAATTAATTTTTCAGTTCTAGCCTTTAATAATAAATGATATACCACACGAGAAAATGAATGGACTAAGATTGTATCATCATCTTTTATAAATGGTACCCCCAAATTCAGCCAGTCTTTCTCTTGATGCTTTGGCTCTTTGTACGAATAATTCACCATTTTCAACTAAATTCTTCTTACATGATTCCCAATCAGAATATAAATTGGTATTTCTTAACACAAATCTCATGAATAAATCACAACCAGCAGAAAGTGAAATGGCATTAGGAATGGATGTCTTTAATGTATCTATGTTTGATTTGACCAACTTGATCAATTCTGATGATGTGGATGGTTGCTTAACTCTTAACATGGTAACCAAGGATTCAATAGCCGCAATCGGCATGGTTAAATCGGAATCTTCTTCCAAGAACCTAAGATAAGTCTTTGTTATATCGAATGATTGTTCCTTATCTGTCATTGTTATGTTCTACACTCTATCTTGTATTCAAAACTCCTGCTGCCAAACTTCAAATCTGATAGTTCGTTAAATAAATTTTATTTCGCAGAGTCATAACAAATTCCGAGAATTTTAACAGTGCAAAAACGTGATGAGTTCTGAGTTCCGGTTATGAGTGTGCCAAATTTTTTTAAAGGAACTATAAACCATCAAATCAATATGATATTTTTCAATTCATCATCTTCAAACAGTAAACCATCAACCATGTCCAAACGTCTGGGTAAACACAATCTGTTGTTTATAGAGGAAGAAGAAGAGGATGTCCATTCCCAACTTCAATATGCACCAGAAACCATAGAAGAAGATGACGATCCAATCGTTGATTCAATCCCTTTAGTGCTAAATGATCTACCATCTACTAATGTCAATAAATTCCACGTCATACAATATCCAGGTCGTTCTAAGAATAGACCACTCGAGGGAACCTATTACAAATCCAACATCAAGAAAGAAACGAATTTCTTAGAAGTCAAGTTGCCATTAGATACATCTCGATTTTTCAATGCTGGTAAAGCAGATGAATGGGGTGAAGATGTTGGCCAACAAACCTTGAATGGTGTTTTAAATAGAACTGAAGGTGGATTATACGTTGGTAAAATAGTTACAGAAGGAAATAATAAAAAAGTTGTGCTTGTGCCAGTTGAAAGTACTACTCAACTTCGTACTTCATTCAAATATATTGATGATATAGATGCATCAAACCAAGCTCAAAGAAAAGCAGAAGCTGCAGAAAATAATAAACCAAACAATATTCAAATCCTTCAATCAGCCTCTAAATCAGGTGCTCAAATCACTCATGGTGATGGATTCGGTAATGCTTTGGGAGAATCCTTAAAACAAATTAAGAAATTTGAAGATGAAGAATGGGTCGCATTAAGATGGGAAACTGCCGATGGAACTACTGCTTCTACTATTAAACAGGAGGTTTTCGCCAATGCTCCAGACCAAGAATTGTCTACCGAATCAAGTTTAATGAATTATATAGATGACTTAACTAGTTCTTAAGTAGATATGTAAAATAATGTATGTGTATATTAGTATTTTGAAATTTTTCAGATATTAGACCTCGCACGTGACTGCATCATGCGGCTCAGAAAATTTAAGTATCAAAATTAAATTTATTATAGGTCTAAACATATACTGATTGATCTTTAGATAGGAGCCATTGAAAGAATCATTTATAATGGACGAAGATGATGGCATGTTGTTAAATTTCGCTGCTCCTGATAGTGGGAGTAGTGTGAGAAGTAGTAAACCAGCTACCAAAGTTTCAGGTGGAAAATGGAAAGATCGTCGTAAGCTTCAATTGACATTACAAGGTAGAGGTAGAGTTATTAAAAAGGCCAATGGTGAAGCATCTGGAGTTAATAGTACCAAGATAGCGAAATCAAGAATAAATCCTGATAGAGAGGCTGCTATACATTCAAATGATTCAAAGGGCCCACCAGCCAAAAGAACTAAGTTCTCAGAATCAAATGGTGAATTTGGTGGTAAGAACAGTTCATACGTTTCCTCATTATTCACATCTAATGAAAAGAGTACATTGAAAAGTGAACCAGTAAAAGAAACTGTTACATATTTGGCTTCTAATGCTCCTTTAAAAGATGCTACTTCATTTGGTGGATTAGGTCTTAATGATAAATTAACCAAACATTTAGAAGAAACATTGAGATTCAAACATCCTACCAGTGTTCAAAAGTCAGTTATACCAAGCATGCTTACAAATGATAGAGATTTATTCATCAAGTCACAGACTGGTTCTGGTAAAACTTTATCGTTTGTATTACCTATAATTCATAAATTAATGATGGAAAATGAATCTAAAATCGTAAGAGAATCAGGATTGTTTGCTATCATTCTTACTCCAACAAGAGAATTGGCTACTCAAATCTATGGTGTTTTAGAATCTATTAGTCATTGTTGTCATACCATTGTCCCTGGTATTGTTATTGGTGGGGAAAAGAAAAAGTCAGAAAAAGCTAGAATTAGAAAAGGTGTTAATATATTAGTTGCTACTCCAGGTAGATTAGCTGATCATTTCGAAAATACAACTTCATTAAATATCGGACAATTAAGATGGATGATTTTAGATGAAGGTGATAAATTAGTCGAATTAGGTTTCCAAGAAACTATTACCAAAATTACAGATCAAATATCAAAGAGTTCTCAAATTATGGACACTTTAAATAAATGGCAAGGATTACCTTCCAAGAGAGTCAATATTTTATGTTCAGCCACCATGCAAGATAGCGTTAAAGAATTTGGTAACACTGTCTTAAATAATCCAGAAATGATCAATTTAGAAAGTAAAGGATTGGCTACTGAATTTTCAACCGATGAAGGTTCTAACACCACTGCACCAGATCAATTAATTCAAAGTATAATAGTCATACCGCCTAAGTTAAGATTGGTTGCATTAACTTCAATGTTGAAAAAATTCACCAAATCCCAAGATGAAGAACCTAAAAGATCAATTGTTTTCTTTTCATGTTCAGATTCAGTCAATTATCATTTCGAAGTATTTACTCGTCATGGTTATAACCCAACCAAAAAGAATAAAACTCAAGATGGAGAAGATAAAGAAGACATAGAAGAAGAAACTGATTCCAGTATAGCAACTGCTCCATTGATTAGCAAAGGAGCCACTGTCTATAAATTGCATGGTTCAATGACTCAACAATCAAGAACAAGCACATTAAATGCATTCATTAAAGATAAAACTTCCAAACATTGTATATTATTCTGTACCGATGTGGCTTCTCGTGGTCTTGATATGCCAAAGATTTCAAATGTTATAGAATATGATCCACCCTTTACAGTTGAAGATCATTTGCATAGAATTGGTAGATCTGCCAGAGTGGGTAATGAAGGTAATGCTGCCTTATTTTTACTCCCAGGTACCGAAGAAGGTTATGTTGATGGTAAACTTCAAGTTGTACATCCAAAAGAAGGATCATTAAAAATTGTTCCATACGAAAGAATCTTAGAAGAAGGTTTCGCTGAAGATGAAGAAACTGGAGAAGAAGGTGAAACCACTAAAAAGACTAAAAAGGTTGATCCAAAACATAAACAAGGTAAATGGGATATTCATGCTACCACTTGGCATTTAGATGTTGAAAGATGGTTATTAGAAGATACCGGAGCTCATGATAGAGCCGTTCAAGCTTTCACATCTCATATTAGAGCATATGCTACACATTTATCATCAGAAAGAAATTTCTTTAATGTTAAATTATTACATTTTGGTCATTTAGCTAAAAGTTTTGGATTAAGAGAAACCCCAAAGAGATTAGGTAAATCCGTAGGTACTAACATTGGTATTCAAGAAGGATCCAAAAAGTTCAAGAAGGAAGATCCAAGAAAGAAAATGTTAAGATTAGCCAAAATGGCAGTCAGATCTACAAGTTCAGAATTTAACTATTAGTCATGTATATATATTTATATTTTAAACTTCTTTTTTAATGTAACGCTTATGATGCAGTATTTCTATACCCTTCGATTTGCCATAATCCATGGTTTTCACCCAATAAATAACCAATATTTCTTCTTTGGTAATAATCACCTACTAACTCAATGTTTTCAATAACATCGTCTAATAAAATAGCCTTACCAATCGCTATCCCATCACCTAATCCAGGATGGCTGACATTGACTATATGTAAATGGAAATGATAGTATGATGGTTGATAATGAATGAATATTCTTACTTGATCTTTCTTTAATGGATATTTTTGTTCAATAATGGAAAGAATCGTTGATCTTAAATGCTTAAGGAAGCTAATGTCCAGTTTAGTTAAATCTCTGACCGATGATATATCTTTACGATTGACAATGGCACATAAATACAATGATTCCATATTTAACGTATCCCATTTCATATCAGGTAATAATACAAATCCAGATTCGGGATCTTTATCATGGTGGATGAAAGTTTCTGATTCTTTACCTTCAAATAAGATGTTGTAGACCCATTTTATTCTTGATCCTTTCATGGTTTCAATATATGGTACAACATACTTTTGATACATTTCTGGAGTTTCAATAATATAATGAAGCTTTTGAGTGCTATATTTCTTGATATGAGTTTCTGTGGCAGGATGGATTATATTCAACTTTGCAGCGGGGGATTGTTCTAAAGTCTGTTTCAATAACGCATTGGACCAGTAGTATACGTCATTCTGATTGATGATTTCAGCATCATTCACAAGATCTGTTAGTTTGAAATCATGGTCAGGAATGATGAAATGGGATTTTTCAATGTTGATGATTGCATCTTGATTATCAATTTTACCTAACAATACAATCGATTTGGTTTGCGGATTACCGGCCAATACCTTTTCAAATTGGAATTGTTTTATAAGATCCTGTACCGACATGATTGTATGGTGATTGAGTTAAACTGTCTGGATACCATCATAGAAAGGTTATATTCGTGAAGCACATCGATGTACTTGGTCGCAAAATGAGAGGGTAGTGCACTACTTCAAATCTGGGATCTATCTTTTTACAACCATATCCTTGCTTGATTTACATTTCAAAGGATAAGATTATTCTTATATTAGAGTTACATTGGTATGTTTTGTTCTATATACATGATAAATAAGGGGATCAATTATCTCCTTCCCCATTGGTCTCACCGTCATTATTATGATCCTCATCATGATCATCATGTTTTTCATCTTCATCATCCTCTTCATCATCATCATTCAAATCGATACAGACCCAACTAGGCCATGCGATTTCATCTCTTATGATTCTTCTTATTTGTTCAACTAAGAATTTCTCAACTTTACCTACATTTCTTAATACATTTTGTTCCAATTGACCGATTTCCGATTCAATTTTAATCTTTTTTATAATATCAATTCTTTCATTCATATTCTGATCAGAAACATAATCGACGAAATTCCCTCCACTAGTGGGATGAGCTGATAAAGGAGTTTCAACAGCTGGTGTGGTTTGATGGGGTGTAGAAGTACCAACCACATCTGCCGGTGTGGTGGCCGTAGTAGCAGTATTTGTTGAAGCTGAACTATTCGTACTGGTGAAGTAATCTGAAACAGAATCATTTATATCACAAAGGAATGAGAAATAAACACTTTTCTTTAAATATGCAATGGTGGCTAAGGCATGAATGACTAAATCTGTGATATGTAATTTAACTGGAAGTGAGATGAAATTAGGTGATGGATAATTCACTAATAAATTAGCAGTCAAGTCTAAGTATGCATTCCCATGATAATTGAATTCGACAATTAATTGAATATCATCGACATTTTTCATGGTTGCTTTCTTTAAACTTTGAATTCTTAAATTGTTTTTTAATACGTTCTGATTTAATATATTTGTTGGAGTTTCAGTTCCACCTGTTGATGTACCTAGACCAATTCCATTATAATTATGAAGATAAGTTTCTCGAGCTCTACCTAGGAAAGGAGGTGGTGTAAGTACTGGTTCTGGAGGAGGTTGTGGTGGGTTTGAACTTCCAAAAGTTGATAAGTCATCATGGTCATTAGTATAGTCATCATCTTCTTCATCGTCATCGTCGTCATCATCATCGTCATAATCATCGTAATCTCCATCATCTTCATACTTGGGTTTGGAATGTTCGAAATTATTGTAGATGTGATTATTAGGATTGAATTTCACATCTTGATTAGTATCAGTTTCAGTGCCTTCATCTTCATCTTCTTCGTCTTTATAGAACTCATCAAATGGATCACCAATATGTCTGATATTAACCTCAGGCAGAATATCTCCAAGACTGAAGTTATTAACGGATAGATCTGATATGTAAGATGGTAATGATATGCTTCTGAATTGATGATCTAGGAATTCCTTGATGGCATTGTTTATAGAATCATCAAGATTTAGTCTATCCCAATTTATATCAAATGACATGATTATATTTTATGTAAATGATATAGACAAATAGATATGTGATGGTGTGGAGCAATTATAGTTTGGGTTTAAGTTCGTATTATAGACATATATGAGTTGATAACGGATAATTTGGTTAATGATTGTAGTGGTTTAATATAAAGGGTTGATATTAGCATGTCATTTTTCATAAGGTAAACAAAATGCATGGATGTTTTTAACTGGGAAGATTTATGGATGTTTTGGATCTTGTCTTAATTTTTTGAATTGTCGCAATTGAATTCATGACATGACATAAATTATGTATGTGTTACAATTATATAAATCGAGACTCTTTCCAAAGGCCTATTTAGATCAATGATCATTTAAATAGCAAATAATAATTGCAAACCATGACCCGAAAAAGAAAAGAAACGACCATAAACGAGAAGTTTTAGACAAAGCAGGTCCAACAATTGAGGTAAAATGTTAATCCTAAACGTTTTACATACATTAGAGGGGTATAAACTATGGTATTATTCCAACCGATCGCAAACAAGTGAATGATTATAATGATGTTTAAAAAAAGGTATGGCTTGCGGACCCCCGCAAAGTTATAGTTCGTTAACTATATAAATCTCGAGACAGTGTTTATAACAATTAGAGATTAATTACTCCACTGGGACAACCATGACTGAAAATAAAAAATTACTCCGTGATTTCCTCCATTCGATATATAGCACAGATATTTCAAATATCCAATGGATGACTTTACCTTTAACCGTTAAAATGGGTATACATTATCACCAAGTAAACATACCGACGGACTAAACCAGATAACATCGTGTCAAATATTAAAATATTAAACATGAATCGTGGTACACTATGATTTATTATTATTATATAGCCTAAATGGATTAAAATAATATCAGCTCCCCCATCTCTTCCTGTATAGAATAAAAAGACTCATAAAAATAATACGAGTGAGAAGTCTCGCCTTTAAGACTCCATAGTTAAGAGAGGTGTTTTAATTCAATCGACCGGTTTTCAGTTGCGCCGTTTCCGGTTAAATTCAAACTCAAACTGTAACAAATAAAAAAAAAAAAGAAATTTAAAATAAAAAAAAAAAAAAATAAAAATTTTTCACAGCATACTTCTTCTGGGGTAATTATAGTACACACCTTACATAGTAAAGAGTATGAATCATATCATACACAGTTTTACATTACATTAATTTTTTATAGTAAAAATTTTAATTTGTATCATCATTTCTTTTTCATTAAGTTGATATTTGTTTTCTTTTTTCCTATTAGTTATACCTTGAATCAGTTATAAAATTAACTATTATCCTATAAGTTTTATAATTGAACTGGTACCCACTGTTTCAGAAGTCGTGAGCTTTTTCCTGTGTTTTTGTTTTTTTTGTGTGTTTAGTCATTATCACTTGATTGTGTCAAATTTATACTTTAGCCAGTTACTATTATCCTCCTCCTATCCTTAGATAGTTATCACTACACCTTACATTCCATTGCATCCTCCAAACTTATTCATTTTATCTATGGACAATACTTTATCATAATCATTTTAAATATCTTTTCATTTAAATCCATTTTTGCATTAATATAAATACATCTTCATTTGTACGTTATATTTCAAAAGATCATTTCGTTGTTGTTTTACCCTTATCATTCAAACAAGTATTCTATTCCCTTCGTTTGTCCTCAAAAAATCCCATTGTTCCTATTTCATTTTTAATCCTGTTTCATGATGATTGCTATTAATCCCATTCATATAATCGTGGTTGGTGCCGGTTTAATAGGCCCAAGACATGCTGAACATGTCATTAAAAATTCTCAAACTGAATTATTCGGAATTGTGGATCCATCCCCATCTGCCAAAGAAGTTGCTTCAAGATTAAATACTCTTTATTTCAAATGTATTAAAGATGTCATAGATTATTGTGAAGAAAATTCAATCCCTATACCAGATGGAGCTATTGTTGCTACTCCGAATCATACTCATGTGAAAGTAGCGGCTGAATTAGCATACTTTGGTATTCATCTTTTGGTTGAAAAACCATTAGGTTCAAACCCACAAGAAGCAAAAGCCTTGAAGGATTTTGCTAATTCTAAAAATGTTAAATTATTAGTGGGACATCATAGAAGATTTAATCCATTTATAATTGAAACCAAAAACCAACTACATAAAATTGGTAATATCATTGCTGTGCAGGGTACATGGACATTACGTAAACCACAATCATATTTCGATCAAAGTCCATGGAGAACAAATCATGAAACTGGTGGAGGTCCATTATTGATTAATTTAGTTCATGATTTAGATGTATTACAATTTTTATTTGGACCTATTGAAAAGATTTACGCTGAATTATTAAAAAAGCAAAGATTGGAATATTCCGATAATGTCGATGAAGGGGCTGCATTAACTATAAGATTTAAAAATGGTATAACTGGTACGTTTATATGTTCAGATAATGTTACATCACCATTTAATTTCGAATGTGGTACTGGTGAAAATCCAACTATCCCATTACATGAAGATTTACAAGGGTTTTATAGAATTTTTGGTTCAAAGGGGACATTATCTGTACCCGATTTGAACTTATTTCATCAAGCTGACGATAAAGAAGAAGAACAATCCACCACTACTGGTGATAAATCATGGTTACATCCTATTGAAAAGAAGTCACTTATCGATATCAATGAACTCCGCACATTACAACCCTTTGATTTACAATTGAATCATTTCGTTGATATCATAAGAGGTAAAGCTGAACCATTATGTACAGCCGATGATGGAATCTCAGCTTCATTATGTATTGAAGCCGTTTTAAAATCAATCGAAACTGATATCCCTCAATATATTGCTGATATGAAATCTATCTCACCAGATTATCATGCTTTGGGTTATGTTCATGATAAAACTGTTCAAGCTACCGTTACTACTAATACTAACACTAAGTAATGGATTCGCATGTTGATATATATACTTTATAAATATTCAATCTAAAAATTATACGTACGTTTATGAAATAAAGCTTATCTACAATTGTAATGATTTATAAAAAGTAACCGACATGTATTAAAGAAGTAAAAGTCATAAATTTTATGGCATACACTATAGATAATTCGCCCAAAACATAAAAAATAGATGTATAAAAAAGAAGAGAGACGTATAAAAAACGTTAGAAATAGACACTAAAACCTAAAAAAACTAATAAAAGACAGACAAGATCAAGGGTAAGACCTAACTAAAATGGATGACCGTTAATAACTTCAACACTCTTCTTGTATCCATTATTTTCATATTTGATATTGGTGATTGGAACACCGTCATCTCTCTTAATGACACTTTCTTGAACTTTAATTGAATCGACAACTTCACCATTTAATTTTTGTTCATGTTTAGATTCGAAACTAGCTTTGATACTATCTTTATCTGGTTTATCGGCGATTTCAGATTTTGTTTCAGATAAATTGATTGGGAATCCAGTTGAAGAAGATACTTTTAAAGCAGAAAGTTTAGTCTTGTTATCAATGAAATCAAATTTATCATCTTTAGTTGAGATGTAGACCAAGTTTAATTCTGATGATTTCACTTGACCAATTGGACCACCTGGTCTAGTTGAAGTTCTTTCTGATTTAGTTAAGATGGTGAAAAGCTCAGATTTTGATTCAACAGTATAAGAAACAGTTGAATTATCCTTCAAGGTGAATTGGAATTGAGTGGTGGTATTTGATTTAACTCTATTTTTAGCAATTTCATTCTTAGTAGCTGGAGACCATGGAGAATATTGAGGTGGGTTCTTGAAGATACCAGAGTTGGTTTGTTCAGTAGTTGGGATAGAAACAATACCAGTTGAATTTGAGATTAAATCAGATTGATTCCATAAGAATAAATTACCACTAACAAACCATGAATCAGCTAAGATTTGATTTTCACCTTTAGTGATTGGAGATGGAATACCATTGAAGATTGGAGTAGTGGTTAAACCATTGATTGGAGAAGTAACAAAGATTTCTAAAGTTGATTCATCAGCCCATAAAGTTGGTAAAACATTAATTAAATCAATTTCAAAAGTTAAACCAACAAAATTACCAAAATCAACGACAGGATCGAAATTTTGAGAAGTTAAGGAGTCAGAATGGTATAAAGTTGGTTTTGGAATGATGGAGTTAACATAAACATCATTAATGAAAATGTTTAAGTGTCTTAATGGATCATCATCATTCTTGAAATAACCAATTTCTTCTTTGGAAACAGAAACGAATAAGTTTAATTTAGCAATGGTGGTTGAAGATGAAACTTTTGGTAAAGTAACTTTAAATTGATCAACATTAGGTAAATTGAATGGTTTGTTGTTTTCAGTTACTAATGGATAAATCTTAGTTGGAGGTTTTGAAGAAACGAACAAATCTTCAGCGGAAACTAAAGATGATTTTTTGTTATCTTCAGCTTGAGCAATGGATTTGGTTAAAGTTAAACTTAAGGATACATCAACTAATTCAACTGAACCTTCTAACACGGTAATAGAGAATTTTCTATTTTTGTTTAATAAGGAGATGAAATCAGTGATATTGGAATAAGTAGAACTGAAAGTGAAGGAATCAGATTTACCATATGGAGTTGAAGTTCTCCATACTGGGAATTCATCAATAGAGATTTCAATAACAGCAAATGAATCAATTAAATCTAAAGTGATGACATTTTTATTAGTGAAATTTAAAGTTAAATAAGCACCATCGAAATTAGATTCATTTTTAGCAGGATGATGGAATTTAGAAGTTAAACCATCAGCTAATTCTTCATCATCAAAGATAACAGTGGTATTATAAGATTCGAAATTGGTTAAAGCAATTGGAGGTTGGATTTCATAAATAATGGAAGTTGCAACTGATGGAGTATTAACAGAATCTTGTGGTTTTGAAGGGATTAAGAAATCAGGAATTGGGAAACCAAAGATAATCAATTCAGTCTTTGGAGTAGCAATACTTGAAAGGAAATAGAAGTAACCTAACACGAATAAACCAACCACCGAAATAATTTGAAAAATAACTCTGGTACGATTTTGCTTTCTTGATTTATTACTTAAAATAGGAACGGTTTCACCACCATCTCTTTCTAAATCTTGAAGCACTTTAAGATCTTTGCCAACGAATTCTTCTGACATTGTAAGTATGAATTGTATATGATGATACTATTGATAATTGATTCAAATAAGTAATTAAATGAAAAAATTTAAGGATAGTTCTATATTTTATATGAAAAGTGAAAATTACTTTAAATTACGAAAGTGGTTGTGGACCAACCGGTGCTCCGATTTAAAATTGCTGCGTTTTCACACATCGTAAATTTTTAGCTGTGAAAAGTTTTTTTTAGTTAGTGCGAACCGGTAATTTACGGTAAACCGGTCAATCAATCAAATTTAGGGAGAAACAAAAAGCGCATCCACCACAGTCCAGGGACAAATTTAGTGACAGTGTACCTTTGGAACAAATAACAAATTAGTGACTGACTAAAAAAGTCGGTATTCTCCGTTTGTGGTGAAATTTAAAGTCTAATTTGAAATTTGTAATGAATGAATTTGCAACAATTAATATCTAATCACAACTTATCAATATGTAGTTTCAAAATTGACATCATACCTTGTTGAATAAAAGGATCTGTGCTGTAAAAATTATGCACTGACGATTCTTTACAGTGATGGATAATTAGCGACCAAAATTTTAAAATGTTTCACATTTCCATATTAGTGATGAGGAGTAAAATTCTAATGATAGATCATATTTTATTCAAAACTGATGGAAATATATTCTGAAACGTTCCATAGAGGTAAGTAGAGAAGGGTTGTATTAACCAACATAGGATTGATAATATGAAAATCAATGAATCAACTACAAACCATAATTGGTGATGTATAACATTTATAATGTACATTAAATAGATACCAAGGTTAGATACAAGAAATAAAGAATATACAAGATCAATTTAACAAAAAAGACCACATGACAGAATCATGCTAAGTCTCCTATATAGGTTAGTAGATCTAAAAGGGAGGTTAGTACAAATAATGACCTAAATAAATATCATAAGTTAGTTTTCTAAGGATGTAAAGCAACAAAAATATGATTAAATTTTTCCTGCAAAAATTTCACCAAACACTACTCTTAAAGGTCTAGTTTCATAAAGAAGACTCAAGATGAAATATAAATTTAATTTAAAGGATTGGTGAAAGTCCAAGGGGTAATTACACATTTTGATCTCCAAAGTTAAGTCACATGACTAAATCTTTGTTTGTTTTACATGGAGGAATCTATCGTTTATAATATGTGTTACAAATGCATTTGAATAATCATTTTAATAGTACATCTATTGGTAGTAACTTCAGTCCCCTATGTGGTGGAGTAGTTAATGATAGGATATGTCCTAGATTAGATTAGTTGTTACATAACTACCTTGATATATGGTAGCTTTATAGTGAAAAATCGATCAATCCTGTATATAAGTTCAAGCCAGTAAAAATTATTTAAATTTTTATGACCAAACCGAATTGAGAAATAATCAAAAGTCAACATATACCATTGATCATATCATATCAAATCATATACTATCATATCCGTCATATCATGTCTAAGTTCGTGTTACCTACTGCTTTGAAGGAATTAAGATTCCATTTATCTCAAACTGGAGATGCTTCAATTCCATTAAGAAAATTCTTGGTTAATAATTATAGTTCATTAAAAACAAGTCTGAATAATCAATTACCAATTTTAATTAGAGAAAGTTTTGGTGTTCCTCCAAGTATCATTGCTAGATTTGAAAAGGGTAAAGAAATCAAGTATAACTTGGAAGGTTTAGATGAAAAAGGTATTTCTAAAGCTTTACAAGATTTATTAAAAAATTAGATGAAAACAAGTCCTTATTTAGCTCATCATATATACACATTCACTTCATTTCATTCAGCATATATTCCATTCCCACCCCCGTTCACTTTGTACTATAGAGTCTCCTTTTATTACATTTATTTATATAGTTTATATTAAATATATTGCATTTACATATAATTTACTTTTACTTTCTCAAATATTACTCTTTACATAATCATTACCAAATTGATAAACTCCCCATCCTAAACTAAGCATTTCATCATTATACAATTCTTTAATTGGTTGTTTATTATCATTAACACCACTAGCAACAACTACAGGTACGAAATGTTCTAATGTTGGATGAGATGAGAATAATAATTGTCTAGCTTTAGCATCTGTTTTTAAATGATTTAAAGCAGTTAATAAATCCGTTGAGGAATTAGTTAAAGTCTTGGTTAATAATTGATTGAATGGTTTGGCATATGGCATGGTTTGACCTGGTTGATTGAATGATTTCCCTAAGTCGCGTAGATTATGAACTGACATACCTGAAGTAACAATCAAACCAGTTAAATATTTATCCTTCTCAGAATCATATAATAATTGATCAGAAAATTTACTCAACACTTGACCTAATTTATAACTAGCTTCAAAGTCATGATCATCTGCAGGTAATGAAACTTGAATAATAGCAGTATCAGGTAAATCCAATGCATCTTCGTCGAAATCTTCTGCTTTTTGAAATGTTTTAGTTAACAAATTATATGGGCTAAAAGCAACTTTAAATGGAACCCAAACTCCATGATCGATACCACCACGTTTAGTCAATTTACTTTTTATTCCATTAGCAATCAACTCGTTTTTGATTTGTTCACTAACATACTTCGAATTCAATGTTGGAAATTTCTCTTTATACATATAATCAGGGAATCCATAAAAATCATAAATTAATTGATTAATATTCTGATCTTTTTCTTCAGGAACGGAGATTTCAATAAGATCAGATTGGGAAGCTTGCCAATGAGCTGATACCACAATGATATAATCTGGTTTCCATTTGGTTTTAATAGTTGTACCTAATTTTTTAATCATATTATAAGCACCTTTATTTCCAAAATCATCATTTTCATACATAAATGTAGGACCTCCATGACTGAAAAAGTAAGTTGGGAATGGATTTGGATTCTTAATAAACTTGGCTACAGTTGAAGTTGTTGATGAAACAGCAGTTGCACTCATATTATCTGTAATTGTGGATGTGGATGTAGTTGTGGATGTGGTCGTGGTATAGTAATAATAACTTACTATAGATAACAATACAGGTAAAAAGAAGTATAAATTCATCTAAACATAGAGCAAGTGAATAACAACAAGTTTGAATAATGTAATGATGGTGAAATCTACTTCAATTTATACTATCGTATCATTATGACAATCATCACCTTTATGATTCAATCCTCTTCAAGTCTAGTCCCAGACGTTTATGGCAGCCAACCAAAAGATTTGGATGGTTTTGTGATTTTAGTAATTTTACCAATTTGCTTATAAATGAAAAAAAACAGATCATGTGACTTAACATGTGATTTCGTTTTTGCAATTATATTTAAGAAATGGAAGTCTCTTATTCCCAGGTATGACACCACTAGTACTAGTATCGAAACCAATGTCATAAACATTGGCAGGTAAATAAAAATCTGTTGGAATTCCTCTAAAGTAACACTCAGAAGCATCAATAGTTAATAAGTTATTAGTATATGATTCCAGTGATTGTTTGAATATAGCTATATCCATTGCAAAAAACTTATTGACTAATATCTAGATATTTGACGTTGGGAGGTGGTAACCAATCGACGATTCCTTCATGGGGAATGCAGTTTGTATCTAATTCCAATGTTGTCAAGTTGATTAATTGGTTCCAATGTTTGTTGAATTGAGAATCATTGTATTCCTCTAAACTTTGAATACTATTATTATTCAAAATTAAGGTTGTTAATGAGGGAGGGAATAGACACTGCTTTATGGAATGTAAGCAATTAGAAAGAGTTAAATCTGATAACATTTGGGGAAATATAATCTTACTTTCAGTCAGATTATATAATTTAACCGAAGTTAACATTATGGTTTCTAATGATTCAGGAAACGTAATTTCTGGAATTGATTGTTCATTCAAACTAATATCATATGGAACTTTCCCTATAATTTCAAGACATTCTAAACTTGAAGGTAAATTGGTTATTAATAGGTCATGTTTGAAATTGTTATATTTCAATTTTAAATCTGTTAGATGGATAGGCCAATTTGATAATTCAATTTGACTGATATCACTTGATTCATAACCTGAACACATTTTCAAATTAATATACTTTCCCCTTTCAGGCCATGAAAAATGTTGAACAATATCTTTGAATTTACATGACTCAAAGAACATTCTTTCTAACGAAATTGGTATCTTTATGGGAGAATCAAATTCCCCATGTTTAATAGTTAAACTTTGCAAATTCCTAAAATGGTGAAACTGTTTCAATTCCGGTAGATGCTCAACTATCAAATAATCCACTAGAGTAGATTCTAACTGTTCCAAAACATATTTAAAATTTTGCGTTTTAGCTAATGTTTTTGGTAATTGTTCTTTAGCTTTGGGTTTTTCAATATTGAATTGAGCAAATATCATTTGTTTAGTTGACCTGTTATAAAACTTCATTTCTAGCCTTGTCAAATTTGAAAGATGAAGTATATCATTTGGTATACTAATCTGCGCCCCGTAAACGCTCAAGTCATAACGTAATCGGATTTTAATATATTTGATGATTTTTAAAATCTTAGCATCATCATGCAATACCTGTTTTATAGCATGTTGACTGGTACTGATAAGAATACTTTGAGGAACATAATTGGGAGGTAAACGTCTCACATAAATTGATTCAGTTAATGTATTTATTGTAGAAGTCATATACCTATTTAAATTAGGATGGTTTGTGCTCAAGATGATATCATCTATGAATTCATCATAAACTGGTGGTTCAAATAAGGATGTATTCATTAGAAATTGAATTCTTGAAGTCGGTAAGTCGTCAATTATATCAATTATTATATCATTAGGAAATGCTAAGAAATATCTACTTAGGAATTGACCATTATAATCCATCTTAACGGTTGATTTATTGAACTAGCTGTTTAAAAAAATTATCAAATGATCGATTCTATACACACATCATTTATCTGCAAAATATAATGCGCCCTTATGCATTTGCTACAAAATTTACTGAAACTCGAGTTGGACTACAATATATTCAATTTTTGGTTTAATTTGATTTTATTAGTTAAAAGGGCAAAAATAACAACTAAATTAACTACAACATCGATTGACTAAAATAAATCTAAAGTATATTGATTCAGATTACAAATTATAGTTATACTCTTAAGTTAGCCTTTCTTTGAGAGTAAATTAAATTATCTATCTTCTTCTGTAAGTTATTAAAATCAGCACACTGACATTTGACATAGATAGATTTAATATTATCAGGTAAATAAAAATCTCTCAGTAAAGAACCAATGTCACAATGACTTATATCAATGTGTTCTAGTTCCTTGGTATAGTGTTTTGCAATTGGTTTAAACAAATTAATACTCAACTGACGTATTCCATTGTAACTTAAATCTAAATACTGAACATTAGGAGGTGGCAACCATCCTTCTATTCCATTATAGCCAATAGAATTGTTGGACAATATCAATTGTTTCAAGTTGATTAATTGATACCAATCTTTATTCATTTTCTCATTTTCATAAATGGCTAAATCAATTATACCATCAGAATCCAATTTTAAATACTCTAATGTCGGAGGGAATATACTGTAACACAAGGAAAATACACTTCGGGAAACAGTCAAGTGTATTAGTTTTGGAGGAAATTGAACGAATCCTTCATTATAAAGTATAACATTTTCAAGTTTTAAAGTGGTTAACGATTCAGGGAACTCTATCTGTAGGTTCAGTGAATCTGACAAAACGACTCTTTTTCCACCCATCTCATTTATTTCAAGATGTACTAAGCAAGAAGGTAAAGCACCCACCGGTAATTTTTCCAACCCACTCTTGATTATAATTAACTTTTGTAAATTAACTGGCCATTCGTATATGCTAACATTTTGTTTCCATGAAATATTTGAACATTCTTCAATATGGATAGTTTTTAGACCCGCTGGCCAATGAGGTATTCTTGCATCATCATGATAAAAGTTGCATCTTATGAAGGATACATCTTCTAAAGTGCTTGGAAAAGTCACTAGAGAAGTGAATGATTCCAAGTTAATATGTAAAGACTTCAAATTGGTGAAATGGTTAAATTTAGTTAATTGGAACACTTTCGAAAACTTCAAGCCGTAGATTGATAAAGGTAAATTTTCACATATATGATTTAAATTTTGTGGTTTACCTAAAGTTTGGGAAAACTTTTGTAGATCGTTACAGTTAGAAAACGTTGGTGAGATATATTGTAAATCCTCGAGTAAATAAAACTTAATGGTTACCAGTGTTAAATTTGAAAGTTGAGTAAGTTTCTTAGATATTGTGATGTTTGGTGGATCCTTTAAATCAACAGTCAAAACAAGTCTAATATCGTTTAACAATTTGAAATAATCGAAATTATCAATGATATATTTTGATACATCATGAGTTGTTCCCTCAATATTAACAACTCTAGGCAGATAATTATCAGAGATATGATCCAAAAGAATCCATGTGTTATTCACTTTTGCACTCACATATGCATTTTGATCACCGCATCTTAATATTTGGATACAACCTATGAATTCATCATAAACAGGTGGTTCAAATAAATTTGAATTCATAAAGAACTCAATAGCTTTAGGCGGTAAACCTTTAATAATTTCAATTATGATATCATTGGGTAATAGTAAGAAGTACTTACTTAAGAATTTTTCACCGTAATCCATCAAATCTTGTAAATTGATAATTTCCAACATAAAGAATCAAGTATCATAATCCTGGTTAGAATTTAAATATTCATGACAATTGTGCAGGTAAAGATTTTGCAGACAATTTTAAGCATAACAAAATTCTGTAGAATGTCGTGAATGGAATGATTGTACAAACTGCTCATAACTCATTGTACAGGAATTGCTATGGTCTACTGTTAAGAATTAAAGAATGATTATATTGTTAATGTAGCAAAAAGACTTCATTCATTGGACTTGTAAATTATTTAAGTTAGTTTAAACTACAATGTATGCCAGTAAGATCTTTTTCTTCTAGATTTACCAGTGGGTTCTATCTGAGAATCAATTATGGCGTTTACCTTCTTTTGCAAAGCATTCTCTGTACGATAAAACCCCAATATGTCAATAAATTCAACATTGTCAGGTATGTAAAGATCTTCGGGCAAAGAATCAATGGGCGATGTTGTATACGACCTTAAATTAATATACTTCAAATTATTTGTAAATTCTTTCAGAGAAAATTTAAACAATGCTATATCCATAGAAGTTATATCATTTCCACTTGCATCAAAATATTCTAAGTTAGGAGGTGGTATCCAATATACCACACCTTCATGGCATAGACTATTACTATTTAATTTCAAGGTCTTCAAGTTGATTAATTTATGCCAGTGTGTACCCCTTTCAAGATTGTTGTATTCGGTTAAGCTTTCGATGGTATTGAGATTAAAGTTTAAATATTCTAATGATGTAGGAAATATGCATTGATTCAAGGATTTTAAACTATTAGCTATAGTCAAACGTTTTAAATTGGGTGGAAATTCAATGATTTCAACATGAGAAAGATAAATTGAAGAAATTCTTATAATCGCTAATGATTCAGGAAAAATTATGTGTTTATCAATTGTATGAGAGATTAAGCTGAGATAATCTTCGGCTTGATCAGTAATTTCAAGATATTCTAAGAAAGGAGGTAATTCACACACTATAGAACCTCTGACATCATTATTTTGTAGGTATATCTCTTTTAATTTTAAAGGCCAAACGCCTAAATTAATGTGACGAGGGTCATGGAAACAGTCATGAGAACAATCTTTAATACAAATACTCTTTAAATTTTCAGACCATTCAGGAAAACTTTCTTCGTATTCAAACTCACATTTTAAAAAGAATACCTCTTCTAAACTATTGGGTAAAATTACTGGATTTTCAAAAGTTTGTAGACTAATGCATAATGATTTTAAATTAGTAAACTGGTCGTACTCTAATATTTCTATCGGGGTTGAAACTTGCAACCAATGAACTGATATGGGTAAATTTTTATAAACATTCTTAAAGTTTTGTGGTTCACTCAAAAGTTGAGGAAGTTCTTGTAACATTAATAAATCATCACTATTAGTAATGTTGACTGATGATGAGATATTTTCCTTAGAGTCTTGTAAATTAAACTGAATTGTTAATTTTGTTAAATTTTGAAGCTGGATTATCTCTTTAGAAGTTTCTATGCTCGGTGGATTGTTTAAATCAACAATTAAGGAAATTCTAATATCTTTAACCAATTTTATGAATTGAGAGTCAAGTACCA
This sequence comes from Scheffersomyces coipomensis, assembly GCF_036884675.1. Classification (NCBI taxonomy): domain Eukaryota; kingdom Fungi; phylum Ascomycota; class Pichiomycetes; order Serinales; family Debaryomycetaceae; genus Scheffersomyces; species Scheffersomyces coipomensis. Next base: position 2,314,650 of record NW_027042892.1, on the reverse strand, counting down.
TACATTCTGCCATTTGTTGAGAATTTATTTGTATACGAATACTTTTAGGAATATAATTATAAGGGAGACTTTCCAATGAAAGTTCAGTGTCTTTTACAGTAAAAGTCATAGATCTTGGTATACCAATTTGAGTAGTGGATATGTTGATACGACTTATGAATACGTCATAAATGGGAGGTTCAAATAGTTTTATATTCATAAAAAATTGAATGTGTCGAGGTGGTAATAATTTGAAGATTTCAATTAAGATATCATTAGGAAGTAATAGGAAGTAATTCCTTAGGAATTGTTCAGTTTTCATATTGATAAGTCAAATGAATATAATGATGAAAGTTGATTATTGAATCGTACATTTGATACTTATATATAAGTTTATAATTAAGCATATATATGTCTGCAAAATCAATTACATACGTTTATATGCTTATACTTACCTAATTTTCTGCTTATGTAATCGTCATAGAAAGTTGCAATTATAATTAGATACAATTGATAAGGCTTTATGAATAACAGTCATTGAAGCAACGAAAAGATGTATGGGTCACTGAATCAATGAATGAATGACTGGCATGATCTACAAAGGGTTCATTCATAATAGTTGTAGAATATATGGTTAATTGAACCATCGGTTAGTAATTGAGTTAATATTAAATTATCACAAGAGTATATAAATAAATAACTAGTAAATCCAATTTAATTGACTCATTTTGAATCATCAATCAGCCGTGATCATCAATCAATAGAATAAATCAAAATAGATAGTAGTAACCCTAGTTATACCCTAATAAACGATCCGATGATCATTAATTAAATTGATCACCAAATATGACTCCACAGTTTTCCACTATTAAAAGAAATTCTCAACCCTCGATCCGAGAAACGTGACATACGCGTGACTGACACATAATAAATCATCCGGAACAGTTTAGCCGTTTCTGGATTCCAATGGACGTTCCTGTATACAGTCTGATTAAGTGATACGATCCGAAACTTAAAAGAAATAAAATAAAATAAAAAATAAATTTATGACAGGCATAACAAAAAAGCAATAAAACCGGTATAAGGGACGAGATGAATTGATAAGTTAAAATTGGCTAATTACTATTTAAACCTTTTACATTTTCCATTTATTGATCTTTATACTATATCGTCATACTATTTACTTATTATTTTATCATTATATAACAATCAATCCATTGCATATCATATCATATCTTATCACTTAATATGCCTGATTTCACATCAATAAAGGAATCAAAACCTTATAAAATCATAAAAACTGTAATAGACTTCCTCATCAAACAATGGTTTTTTGTGGTATTGGGGTGTTTGGTCGCTATAGCTCACTCTTATCCCAACTTTGCCAGACAAGGGGGGTTAATTAGAGCAGAATATACCATTGGTTATGGTGCAGTGGCTGTTATTTTCTTAATTAGTGGATTATCAATGTCAACTAAAGATTTAGCTAAAAATACCCTTAATTGGAGAGCTCATTTCACCGTGTTATCCACATCATTCCTTATCACTAGTTCAATCATTTATGGTTTAGCTACTGCCATTAGAGCCAGTAATGATGCTGAAATTAATGATTGGTTATTAGTTGGATTAATCGTTACTCATGCTTGTCCAACCACTGTTTCTTCAAATGTGGTGATGACAAAACAAGCTCATGGTAATGATATCTTAACTTTGTGTGAAGTCTTCATTGGTAATATCTTGGGAGCATTCGTAACTCCAGCTCTTTTACAATTATATATGACAGGAGGCTGGGAATTTGGTAATCCAAGTCATCAAGCAGGTGGTGATCATACTATTACAGATTTATATAAATCAACTATGAAACAATTAGGTTTATCAGTGTTCGTACCTCTTTTTGTGGGTCAAGTGATTCAAAATTTATTCAATAAACAAACTAAGTGGTGTTTATCAACTTTCAAATTAGCTAAAGTTGGTTCATTCATGTTGATCTTAATTATGTTCCAATCATTCTCCACTGCCTTTTATCAAGATGCTTTCACTAAAGTAAGTCATGTCTCAATCATATTCTTAGTATTCTTCAATATCGGTATTTACTTATTCTTCACCGTTTTAACTTTCTTTTATGCTAGACCAATCTTTATCAAAAGAATATTTAATCATCCTCCAGATGAAAATTCAACTAGATTATATACCATCACTTATAAGATCTTCAGACCATTCTACTATAGTAGAAAAGATACTGTCGCTATCATGTTATGTGGACCTGCTAAAACTGCAGCTTTAGGTGTATCATTAGTATCATCTCAATATGGTTCTGATAATCCAAATTTAGGTATTATTTTAGTCCCATTAGTGTTATATCAATCTGAACAAGTTATTTCTGCTCAAGTGTTGACTAATTTCATGAAAAAATGGATTCACGCTGAAGAACTTAAAGAAGATGCTGAAAATAATCTCCCACCAAAGAATATCGATGGTAATGGGAATGAAGTAGATGATAGTGCCGATGTTAATGACGAAGATGATGATAGTTCCGATCATGTGTTAAGACATGAAACTTCCATTTCAAACGATTCAAACGACCATAAATCAAGAGATATAGCTATAGTTCGTGAGTGATAATTTTACATTCTCTTTTCCTAAATATTTATTAAACGCATTCTTCTTCCTTCTATATAATACCTTCCTCTACATTTTTTAGATTTCATATAGACCAACCTTTTATCCCCTTAATATATTAATAGACTTAATTTATTTCAAAATCCAAATTCACCTAATTTAATTTCTAAATCATTGATAACATTCTCAAGATCCTTTTTATTATCAATTAATGCTTGCAATTCGTCAAATCTACGAGATTTCGTATATTCTTTAATCATAGATTCAATTAAGAATTTTTGTTCGTTCATAACCATCAATTGTTCTCGTAATTCTCGAATTTGTTTCTTTGTAAGTTTAACCTGTGGAGAATCATCAAGTTCGACGTCAGTAGTCAGATTGGTCGATGAGTTGTTTGATTGTTGTTGTTGACGCTTTTGTAATTGGATGGACCGCAATTTCGATTCTTGTCTCTCTTTAAAACTCTCATTCAATAACTTATACTTTAATAAACTATCTTGAAGGAAGATAATTAACATTTGATAAATATTATTAATCAATCGTTTATAAGCTTGATATTCGGATGAAACGACATAAATCTCTTGTTGGGGCATGAAAAACATATTTCGGAATTGAGCTGTCAGATTCTCAAATTCTTTAAGTTGGTTGATTAGTTTATTTCCAATTTTCATTTCTTCTTCTTCATCTGTAATAGTTTGAGGTTCAACTTTTTGAAATTGTTCATATTTATTTAGTAACACCTCAATCTGATGCTTTTGAATCAATTTAGATTCATAAGCTTTAAAAATCTTATGCTGTTTCTTTTCATCGCCATCTTCAACTTCTTCTGCTTCACCCTTGTGATGATGATGACTTAACTTCCAATCATATAATAATGCATTCTTACAATCAACACAGCATCGAAATTTAATCGAATCATCTTTAACAACCTCATCCCAATTCAACTTCACATACTGAGAATAATTCAAATTAGTTAATCTCTCAAGCAACTTCGATATAGGAACCACTATTGAACAACTTTTACGATACCCATAAGGATCATCACAAACAATCTTTCCACATAATCGACAATGATGTTTTCTCAATAATAAACTAAACTTGATATAACATATGGAACAATTACTTATCCCTTGATCATCTTGCCAATTATCTAATCCCGGAATCTCTTTCTCTGCTTCATCTATAGCCCACCAATCTGAAAGAATTGATATAGCAGCTCCACCACCAGAGACTTGATTTTTCTTCTTATGTTTCTTTTCTTGAGATTCCACTTCAGTTAAATAATTCGTCAATTTAATAAACCTCTTTTGAATCTTATTCCTATTCAATTGATTCTCATCGGTCCGAGTTTGACGTTTTCGATTGAATTCAGCCGTAAGATCTTTACTCCATGCCATGGTACCTTCTTTAAGATCAGGTTTATCGTTATAACATCGTTGACAACATTTACACCATACGCCTTCTGATGTACTATCATAAACAGGTAACTTCTCTGATCCCATTTTTAATTTAATCTTGTATTCGGTATGTTCATTACAATATAATAATCCACATTTTCGACAATTAGTCAATCCATTCTTGATATTCAAAGTCTTATTACAACCAGTCAATGAGCATATCGTGGATGATTGAGATTGATGCTGCCAATGACTTCTTGATATACGCGGTTTATGAGGATGATGTGATTGATTAGGATGCGGACTGGTAGGACGATGCGAAGATGAAGATGCTGGCGGAGTGACTGATCGTTCAGATACATCACTTAAACTGAATCCAATATTATTATCCAATAAATCAAGATTGATTTTCTTCTTCTTGGGACTAATGATGGTATTTCGTTTAGGAGGTGATTCAATTGATGTATTTGAATCATTAGAATGCATATCGTCAATATGTTGATTTAATTGATGTAGATTAACCATTTCCTCATTACATATAGGACAAGCTATCGAATGTTTGGGATTATCAAATGCAGTTGACGTAGGTAGTACATTTGTTGTACTGGTGGCTGATGTATCTGGTACACTAGATGATTCTGAATCAGTAGTATTAACTCGAGTTGGACTAGTCACGATAGGTAGGATATCTTTATCATTACTAATCTGATGATTGGATTCACTTGAATCTAATTGCAATTCTTCTGGTTTTGAAACAGAGCCCAATACCCGTTTCAGCTTTGGATTCAGTGGTATATCGGAACTCATCGTGGTTTAATTCATCCTTTTATACCTTTGGCTGCCTAATATTTACTCCAGATAATTTTGGCTAGCCGGTTTATTTTTATTTTTCGTGATACTGCGAATTAATTTGATTACTGCTAAAAAATTATTTATATTTATCATTACTGTTGCTACTATTACTACTGCACTTTAACTAATACTATCGTTATATCATCAGCTTTACCACCCAAGTATTTCTGACCTGTTAATCTTGATAATTCTTGTGCGAAAGCACTTGGGAAATTAGGATCTTTGGATACTTTAACTACTTCCTTAACAAATGTTTTTGCAATGGTATCAAGATTATTCTTCTTACCTTCTATTTGATCTTTTAAAAAGAGTTCTATATCTTTAGGAATAATATTGTCAGTGACACCATCAGTGGCAAACATTATAATATCATCACTTTTCAAATCCCAAGTATATTCATCAGCTACAGCTGGTGAATCTATTATATATCTTCTACCTTCTAATTCTGCTTGTTTTATTATTTGAGGAGGAATCTTTGCTAATTGATATGGAGTATTGAAATTATGAGTTTGGAATTTGGTTTCATTTATTAATTGATAATTTCTAAATAATCCACACCATGAATCACCTAAATTCGCTACTTTTAAAGTTTTATCAGGTGAAATTATACCGAAACATGCCGTAGTACCACCAATCTCCACTTTTGGAGAAGTTGATATATCATCAAATGCAAGGGATAACAATTGTTTAGGAGTTATTTGACTTCTATCATTCAAGGATTCAAATTTCAATTTCATTGAGGCACATAATTCTCTTGATATAGCTGATGAATCATAACCTGCTTCTGACCAACCACCAACTCCATCAGCTACTCCCAATGTGATATATCCATCTTCGAATTGTTTAGACACAAAAAGGTTATCTTCTCCACTTGGTGATTGTAGAGCTGGACTTGGTTTATTATGCTTCTTTTTAAATAAATTTGATTCTTCACGATCTTTAGGTTGATAAGCCACAGCTACATCATAATTCTTTAAAGTATGGATTGAATTGTCATAGTTAGATGCAGCTGCTGATGAAGTTGAAGTACTAGCAGAATTAGAAGCTGAAGTACTGAAATTCTTAGAGCTTCCACTGCCACTTGATTTAGCTGAAGTTGATGAAAAACTAAATGATCTAGTAGTTCTTAAAGCTGTTCTAGGACCAAAAGTACGACCAATTGGTATACTACTTCTCTTTGCTATATATGACAACAGCATTGATACGATAACTATTAAAAAGCAAACAATAACAATATGAAATCGTCTTATATTAACCATTTACCCCAATGTTCTTCATAGTTTGAACTTTTTCTGTTTGTCTGTCTGTCTAAATTAATATATCACTGTTGTTATATACAGTCCTGGTTCTATCCAATCAAAATTATCAACAACCAAAAAAAAAAATTAGTTCGAAAATTGAAAAAAAAAAATATTGAACTAAGCTGAACTGAAGTTAACTCAATTGATACTATTGAAGCTTTCATTCAAAAACTACATATATATATATATTCAACACATATCCATATAAGATGTCTACCTTCAATGTTTTAAGATACTCCGCTTTAGGTGCTGGTATTTTCTACGGTGCTTTACATAGATATAGCTTAGAATCAACTCATGCTGAACAATCAGCTGCTGAACAATGGAAAAAGGAAGAGAAATTAATCAAAGCTGCTAAAGCTGAATATGCTAAATTGAATCCTCCAAAGGTTGTTGCTTCCACCACTAAAGGTTCCATCAATTGGGAAGATCCAAACTTGGATATAGGTTCTGCTTTAGAATCTTTAGTTCAAAAATTAGATTAAACGTTTATATTGAATCTTGTTAGGATTTGTTGTAATGGTTAATTATGACTTGATTCATTGTCATTATCATCATCTTTCAATCATTATCAACTACAACTAGCTAAAATAATTGTATTAATTTAAGCCAGAAACTAAAAAAACAAAAATCCACCATAATTATTTGCATATACCTTTATATTATATTATTTATCACAGGAGGGAGAGGATTATTATTTAAGATTTATAGATCATCATGAAAAGTTAAACAATAATGATTCAATACCCTTCTTCTTCACCGAATTGATCAAATTCGTCACATTATTACTACAAAAAACCAAAACTCAACCTTCCAAAAACTCCTATACACTACATCTGATTGTTTCCCTTTAAAGGTAAATAGTCAAAATCAATTCATTTATTTCTCTACATTTACATTAGACTTGAATACTTAAGTATTTAATTTATAGCCTACTTTTAAAAAAACATATTATATTATATTACATCTTATTGTATTCCATTGTATTAGAGACACTAAGGCGTGTTCCCATATAATTCATAGACGAATCATTATTCAATCCATTCGTATATTTGACTCACTTGATTGTCGTTTGAGTTGAAGATCTTTACCATCTATGACGCTATCATTACCAATATCCAACCAATAATGAGCAAACAAGATGTAATTGATACTAAACCATCATGTACTGCTCAACCCGGGTGTTGGAAATCTTCAACAATATCAATCCAAAGGTTTCAAAATGTCATATAACCCTATAGTCATCCATTATATCAAATTCAAAATATGGATAGTAGACTAATATATTCATACACGGCTTTACAAAACCGTTTCCTGTATACAAAATGGAATTGCAAAAATATATTTTGGGTGTTTACCTTTATATATTTTAGCCGCCAAATCAATAATAAATATTTCTATAACTCTTCTATTCATTCTTCATCATCATACCACATCATATCATCTTGAGTAATTCTGGAAAGATGGATATGGAACTCAATCGTATTCAAGTACGTGAGGTTAACGATTGTATTACCACCTTCAGTTTAGAGTTAGGCTTAGCAAGATCTTCAACCACCTTCTCACGTTCATTAATAGAAAGATATAGATTAAAACCAGATAAAGAGTTTAAAGCACTGGTGGTAGCTGCTACTGCCATAGCATCAACTATTAGAAAAGAGAATCTCCCAGAAAGCATAATTAACTACTTATGTGATGAATTTAAAATTTCAATTGAAGAATTAAATGACGCCCTTGTCTATTTAAAATAGGTATGATGTCATAAGAATAAATTTAAGATAGGTTTAAAAGGGTCTCTTTTTATTGAATCAATAACTATGTGCTAATAAAATACAATTATCAACTTCAACTTTTTCATACGATGTTGAATATTTTTCCCATTTGAATTAAAAGTCCATCTTGATTATAAACATCAATCAATATAATTCAATATTCATCAGCTTCAATTGTTTGATTTATTATAAAGCTATTTCATCTAAAAGTTTTAATGTATGGAAAATTCTATAATTTTTATCATAAAATTGGATTATTGCTATCATGATATTCATTTTCAAATATTTATTCATTCCTCATTCAGTTGTTGTTTAAAAAATTATTATTTATAACTATCAATATCATCATTACTTTTTTTAGAATCTTATAATCTTAATAGATTAACCTTTGATTTTAAGTTGGGCAATTAAGTCATCTAGAAGTTCTCATTAAGATCGCTGTTTTACTTGTTAAACTAAAACTAATATTTCAAATCTTCAACCATAGTTAGATAATTTCAACAGTAAGAATTCTCAATATTTACCATTACGTAAAAGTAAATATTTATATATTTATAGGAATTCTTTATAATCGTTCATTTAGATTATTAAGGGTTCAGAAAATAACTGCATTTTTTAAAATAATCTAGAGGTTCTTTATCCGTTTAAGATTATGATGAGCATATTATCAATAATACAAACTTTATTAAAACATAAATAAAATTATTTAATAAAAAGTTACAAACATGTTTATTCTCAAAATTTATACGTCATACTATGTTTTGTTATGTGTATGTGTTAAGCTCTGGTGAAATTAAAAGAAATTTGAATTGCTATTAAGTAAACGTCAAATATAAGTAACGCCACCTATATACACGTTTCACGATCTTCTTTTGAAACACAATTTCAATTTTGTCATAGAATTCATCTAATCCAGCTTTATCTTGTGTCAATCGATCCTCTAAATTTAAATCCATTGTGTGGATGTTTGATTTAGTCTTTCTAGTGGTACTGATAAAATCATCAAACATATCAAATGAAGTTAACAGATTTCTCAAATTGAAATATGTCAAAGAATTATGTCTGAGGATACTCTCAAGAAGGCGTTTAGTCTGATAATGTGGAATAGCTAAAGTTCTTAGGTTTATTGGTAGATTAATCCTAGGAGATATGTAGTCTATGTCACAGCTATAAAAAGTTAAATAGTGTAAATTTGGATACCTCCATGAATCACTGAATATGGGACATGTATGATCTATTAAAGCAAAATGGTTGTTATGAAATTCTAAATTATTTAAGCATGGTGGTAACATGAAGTGATGCAAACTTGATATGTTGCAACCCATTAAAGTAATAGATGTTAATTCTGAGAATTCACTGAAGTCTAAGCTTGAGAATTCAAATTCATATTTATCTATTTTGAGAACCAAATATTTTAATGATGATTTTGCTTTATCTAAAATAATGTTATCTAATGAAAATAAGCATTCTCTAATCCAAATGGTTAACTTTTGCAAACCATGTAAAACATGTATTTGATTTTTTGATTCATTTAAAAGAATTAAGGAATATATTTTAAGCGTTTCAAGTCCAGAAGAAAAGATTTGTTTAGGGTCTAAGAACACGCTTAAATTCGGATCTTCCAAAACCTTTGGCAGGTATCTAAGCTCTAAATCATTCAATGCAAAAGGTAAATCTGGTATTGACTTTTCTATTGTTGACAAGTAGCTAATTTTTAGACTTTTCAATTGTAATGGTAGTTTGTTTCTCACTTGATCAAGGGAACTATCTGATATTTCTAACGACAACGATCTTAAATCTTCGGGCCAGTCACTACTTGAATTTATAATTATTTCACTGATTTCATATAGAGGTTTTAGTTCTAACGTGACTATACTTCGGGGTAATTTTTTAATTTTTAAATTCTTTTGAAATCTAAGAGATAGATTTTTTAAATTGATAAAGCTTGCTAGATAGTCTTCATGAAACTTGTCAAGTGTTGATAAATCTGTCAAGGTCTCAAAACTAGAATCTAATTTTATGCTTCTTACATTAGTTAATCTATTAACTTTAAATGTCCTTAAATTCACATAACTTGAAAAATCCAAATCAATATTATTGGGATATTTTCTATCAATAAATTGTATTGAATAGATAAGTAATTCAGTGACATAAGAAGATTTTCTGTATCTTTCTAACTTCTTATATTGAGGATAATTCAAGTCACAAAATTGAAAAGCAATGTCAAAATTATCATAACAATCTATGGATTCATTTATCATCTTCAGCCGAAATATTTCTAAAAACCAGAATCTAACTGGGATCAAATTATTAGGAATTGAATTTGCTGCTTGAACCAAAATTTTAAAGTTCTCTTTTTGAATTATATTGTCGTCGACGACTGATTGTTTATCTTCGCCAAAGGAACAGTCACTATCTATAGCGATAAATCTTTTCTTCGTGATTTGATCTATTTTAATTGAACTAATATAATCATCTTTAATTAATGATTGTAGAAGAAGAAATTCTGGAATAGTTAGAAACTGAAATGTTTGAATTATCAAGTCATAAGCAAAATTGGGGAAAGTAGATTTAAAAAACTTTGCAATGTAAGCATCAGTATAAAATGGACCTGGTTTCAAGCTTGTTCTATCATGCGCAAACATAACTAATGTGGACTGAAAGAATAAGTTTAGTTTGTTTAATTCTAATTGTTTTTGACTGGTTGGCTTTTTTCTATGCCTAAGAAAGTTATATATTTACTATTCTTTCCATATTCGGAAAATGCTCCAACTATACAACGTTTAAAGAATACAAAAAAATCAAAACAAAATGGACGATTGACAAATATACTGAGACACTATGAATTGACCCCCTGGATAATACAAGTTAAATTGTATTTAACCTAAGTTAACAACTAATACATTAGCATTTTGCAACCATTTGTTATTTACCCTGAATTTTAAAAAACCAAAATACACGTGACGTCAACAACACGGAAAAAATTGCCAACGCACACGCATCTTTTTTTTCTTCCTTTTTGGTTTGGACCATTTTGTTAAAAAAAAGCCATTTCACTCTAACGGTTACAGATCAATCTATCACCAGGAAAGATCTAACTTCAATTGATAATACTAAACGATTGAATATCTATTCGTTTGAAGGATTAACTAGGTGATGAGTACTAATCAAAGGTTTTCGTTACCTTATTCAAAGGGTAAGTTGGACGATTTAAATGATGTTGAATCTCATTCCGAAGAATATAATAACACATATAAACCAATTAAACATCAATCCATTATTTCACGAATCAGATCATACATAAATCAAATCATATCCCGAACTACCAACTTTGCATTAACTTATAAGAAAATAAGTTTATTATTGGTAACCTTGATTTGTTTATCATTATTTACATCAACTCCTTTCATACCACATTTTGCTCCTACTAGTCCAAAAGTGGTTATAATATTGGCTGCTAATGAAGGTGGTGGCGTATTAAAATGGAAATCTCCTCAAGAATGGTCAGTGGAAAGATCAAGTATTGCCAATAAGAAACAATATGCCAAACTTCATGGTTATGGAATTACTATAAAAGATATGACTATTAAGAAGAGATACTCCCATGAATGGAGGGAATCTTGGGTTAAAGTTGATATTATGAAACAAGCCATGAGAGAATTCCCCGATTCAGAATGGTTTTGGTGGTTGGATTTACATACCTATATTATGGAACCTCAAATTTCGTTAGAACAACATTTTTTAAATAATTTAGAAAATGCTACTTATAGAACATTAGATGGATTCAATCCATTAAACTTGCCTACAACTATTCCTTATGTTGATTATTCTCAACCTATTGATATGGTCATCACTCAAGATTGTGGTGGTTTCAATTTAGGTTCATTTTTAATGAGAAGGTCAAGTTGGTCTGAATTATTGTTAGATATTTGGTGGGATCCTGCCATGTATGAACAAATGCATATGCAATGGGAACATAACGAACAGGATGCTTTGGAAACCTTATATTCCACTAATGCATGGATTAGAGAAAGAGTTGGTTTCTTACCACTTCGACTCATAAATGCTTTCCCTCCTGGTGCATGTAATGATCAAGCTGATGATCCTCAATATTTCTTTAAAAATCATGATTTTGTAATTAATATGGCAGGTTGTGAATGGGGTAGAGATTGTTGGGGTGAAATGGAACATTATAAAGCCTTATCAAAGAACCTTCACAAGAGCTGGTGGCATTTCTGGTAGTCTCTTCATATGTCTACCTTATCATTTATATATATATATACTCTTACATACTCCACAAATTTATAAATTGTCTTTTTTTTGCCTAGTGTAAAGCCGCAAAGTGCCGATCAGAATCCCTACTTTAACTGAGAATGCTTGAGAGGGGTTAGCTAACCATTATCTAAATAGTTATTCGAGTCCTTGTATTGATGTATACACTATATTTACTTGGTGTATCAGTATTGGAAAATGGGATTAATAGCGGGTACTGATAGTAGTTATGATATCGGCAAAAAAGAGAGAGAGAGAGAAAATGTATAGTCAATTATCGCTTAAATAAAAACATAGTCTAAATCATCGACTTAAATGAATCGGTACATTCCAATACCAATCAGGGTAAAATATTGACACATTAGTTCTTTAATGGACATCGGTGTAATAAATCTCCTGATCGAAAGGGCAACTTTACGGCGGCACTAGATAACCAAATCATTGGCTATCAATAAAACAAGAATAAAAACAACAACAACAACAACAACAACAATTTAAAGCCTGAAATCAGGAACAGGGTCAGAAATAAATAAATAATAAAATAGATGGAATTACTACTCTAAATCGGAAAAATACCACTTGTCAGTAAATTGATCGTAAGATGTTTTGAAGTAATCTTTAAAATGATAGTGGTAATATTGACAGAATAGGAAATCAAACAGCTTCTTAGAACTTAAATTTGACTACGCTTTCAATTGTCAAATTCGATCTTATCAAAACCTAATCATAATTCAACCCCTTTACTCTTGCATTCTCCATTTTAGTTAATGTTTAATTGTATAATTACTATTAAAGGAGTTGAAATCCTTCATTGTTATCAGAAGAGGACCGCGTTTCCAAATTGGGCATTATTTTCCATTTTGTGTTACCAACTGATAAGAAACAAAATGTCCGCCAAAGTTGCAAATATAATTCAAATTTATCATTTGATATATAAATATACGAATATCATGATTCGAAAGGTTTTAGTTTATACATATTGAATCCCTAACTGCAGTGACAACTATTTACTACAACTTCCACTGCAAAAACCCTTGTTAAAACTCGTTATAATGGCCTCTGCTTCTGTCGCTAAAACTCCAGCTCCTCCTCCAGCTGATTTCAAAAATGACCCCCTCTTAGCCGGTGAACATACTTTACCAGCAAGTTGGTGGACTTCAGAAAAGATTTATGATCTTGAAAAGAGAGCCATCTTCAACCAATCATGGTTATTCTGTACTCATTCTTCCAGATTCGCTAAAGCTGGTGATTACTTTTCTTATACTATTGCGGGAATCAATTTCTTTATCATTAAATCCAAAGTTGATGGTTCTTTAAAAGCTTTCCATAATGTTTGCCGTCATAGAGCTTATCCTGTGATTAGAAAAGAAGAAGGCTCATCCATTGTGGTTGGTTGTAAATATCATGGTTGGAGTTATAATACTGATGGAAAATTAACCAAAGCTCCACATTTTGATAATGTTGAAGGATTTGATAAAGATGAAAATTCTCTTTATCCAGTTAAGCTTCATGTTACTCCTCAAGGTCTTGTTTTTGTTAACTTTAGTAATGAACCAGATTGTGTTGAATTTGATGATTGGTATCAAGGTTTATCTGCTGAAATGGAAGAATTTGATTTCAGTGATTATGAATATCATATGTCTTATGAATTAGATGGTCAATTCAATTGGAAAACTTTAATGGATGGTTATCAAGAATGTTATCATTGTCCAACTGCTCATCCAGGTTTAAGTACTGCCTTTAAAATGGAAACTTATCAAGTGATTCCAAAAGGTAGATATTGTCGTCATTATGCTGAAATTGTTAGAGAAAAAGTTGAAATTCCAGAAGATGATAAAGATGCCGATGAAGAATCTTCATGGTTTGGATTAGGTAAGAAGAAGAAGGTTGAAAAACCGGTTGAAAAACCAGTTGAAAAAAAGGTTAACCCAGGTGGTGACTTTAATGGTTTATGGGTTTACCTTTTCCCAAATAGTGGTGTTAATTGTTATTCTCCAGCATGGTACTCAATTAGAGTTTTACCAATAACTGCCACTCATACCATCTTACATTATGATATCTATACCAAAAAGGGATTACCAGAAACTGAAAAGAAGGAATTTGTTGATTTCTTACAATTGGTTGAATTAGAAGATTTCAACTTGTGTCAATTAACTCAAAAGAATTTAAATGAAGGTATTTATTCCACTGGTTACTTACATCCAAATAAAGAACGTGGTGTGGTATTTTATCAAAATTTAGTCGCTGATATGGTTAAAACACATTTTGCCAAAGAACAAGCTGCTGGTAAGCCAATTAATCCTGCTTTTGTAGGTCATGCTGCTAAGAATCCAAATGTAATGGAATTAGAAGGTATTTGTTCAACTCTTGAATGTGGTAGTGGAAGTGGTGAAAAGACTTTAGACTGGTAATTCATATATTTACGAAGTGAAGAAATAATTAAAGTAAAGTAATAATATATTGTATATCTACTGGTTTATATATACATTTTAAAATAAAAATATAAGTTTCTATTGTTTATACAAAGTTAAGTTGTTTTTTTAAAGTAATCCTAATTTCTCCATTCTAACATTGACAGCGTTTCTATGAGCTTCTAAACCTTCAACTTCAGCTAAGGTCATAACAGCTTTACCAATACTTTCCAATCCTTGCTTGGTGACTTCTTGTGAAGTTATGAATTTTTGGAAAGTAGCAGTATTCACACCGGAATATTGTTTAGCATATCCATAAGTTGGTAAAGTATGATTTGTACCACTTGAATAATCACCACATGATTCAGGTGATAAAGCTCCAACGAAAACTGAACTGGCATTTTGAACATAATCTGGGACGTAACTTGAGGCATTTTCAATTTGAAGAATTAAATGTTCAGGAGCATATTTATTAGATAAGTCAAATGCTTGTTCAATAGTATCCACAAGTAAGATATATGAATGTGATAAACATTTGGAAACAATTTCCTTTCTAGGTAATACTTTAGCTTGGTTTTCAACAGCTTGCTCAAATTCAATTAATTTTTGTTTACTTAAATTAACCCCAATTAAAATAACTTGAGAATCAACACCATGTTCAGCTTGAGATAATAAATCACTAGCGACGAAATCAGCATCAGCATTTTCATCAGCAACCACTAAAACTTCAGATGGACCAGCTGGCATATCAATTGAACATAAAGCTTGAGTATCATTTTGAATGTGCATCTTGGCAGCTGTAACGAATTGATTACCTGGTCCTAAAATCTTATCACATTTTAATACACTTTCAGTACCATAAGCCATAGCAGCAACTGCTTGAGCACCACCAGCCATAACTATACATTTAGCACCAATCTTATGAGCCACATAAACAACTTCCGGAGTTAATTTTCCAGTAGCCCTAGCTGGTGGAGATGCAAGGATGATATTGTTACATCCAGCAACTTTAGCTGGAACACCTAACATCATAGCAGTAGATGGTAAAACAGCAGTACCACCTGGAACATATAAACCAACAGTTTCAATAGGTTTAGCGAATCTTGAACAATACACACCTGGAGCAGTTTCAACAGTCATGAATGGATCTTTAGGTAATTGAGCAGCATGGAATTTTTCAATA
Organism: Scheffersomyces coipomensis; assembly: GCF_036884675.1. Lineage (NCBI taxonomy): Eukaryota > Fungi > Ascomycota > Pichiomycetes > Serinales > Debaryomycetaceae > Scheffersomyces > Scheffersomyces coipomensis. The sequence goes on along the minus strand of NW_027042892.1, from coordinate 2,298,864 downwards.
TTTGAAATAGATAAATCAATAGCTTCTTTCATATCTTTTGAAATGTTCATTAATTCAGGTGGGAATGGAGCACTTAAAATTGGAGTTTCTAAGGTGACACCATCGAATTTAGCAGTTAATTCAATTAAAGCATTATCCCCTTCTTTTTGAACTTTTTGAATGATAGGTAATACTAATTTCATAATATCAGAAGTCTTTTGAACTGGTCTAGATAAAGCTTTTTGAAGACCTTCTTCATTAGTATGAGCTGATTCAACGATATGTAATTTATAATCTGGTTCAGATACAACTTCAGCTTCCTTTGGTTTTTCTTGATAAGCAGGTTTGGCATCACCTTTTCTTCTAGTAACTTTTTTAGATTTTATATCTAAATTCTTTTCGATATCAGCTAATCTAACACCGTGTTTTATAGCCCAAGCCAAGGTGAAATATAATAAATCAGCACTTTCCCAAGCAACTTCATTGGTATCATTCTTTTGACCAGCTTCAATAAGTTCATCTAATTCTTCTTTTAATTTAGCAATAAGTAATTTTTCATCATTGAATAATCTCTTAGTGTATGAACCTTCTGGAGCAGATTCTATTCTTTTAGCTAAGGTTGAATCTAATTTAGCTAACCCTTTACCATAGCCTTCGTCTTTATTTTCCAATTGTCCATCGTAGAAGCATGAAAAGTTATTTTCTAAGTGACAGAAACCAAATCCGTCCTTTGGTTCAACGATGAATTTGATTAAATCGGCATCGCAATCTTTTTCAAGCTTAACTAATGATTGAGTAGCACCGCTGGTCTTACCTTTATACCATAATTCTTCAGGACGCTTTCTAGATTGATAAACACCAACTTTTTCAGCAATAGCAGCTTTAATAGAGGCTTTGGATGAATATACGACACCTAAAGCAGTATAAGCTGGAGCTGGGGTAGTTATTAAAGTAGTGTAAAGCCCATCATGACGATCAGTAGTTAAAGTACTTACAAATACTTCTGAAACAGAGATCTTAGTAGAGTCAGTTCCAGTGGTTAATTTTTCAGCAGCGATGATTGGGATATAACCTTCACCAGCTAATTTGATAGCCAATGTTTCATCATCAACAGATGATGATGAGTAATAAATGGATCTATTGCCTCCATTACTTAATGATTTGAAATCTTGGACTGGGGAGTTAACCACGATTGAAGCTTGAGATTGTAAAATTTGGTCAGATATTTTAGTAGTAGTGCTTTGTAATTTAACTGCAAATCTAGAACTTGGTAAACCACTATTGACAATAACTTCTTCCACATCAGATTCGTTAATGAACACAGTTTTAATACCATTGTTCAATAATTTGACGATCTCATCCACATCAACTTTATCAGTTTCATCAACATCGACGTTAATTTCAACATCATGGGGAAATTGACTGGTGAAATACTTTGAAATTTGCACTGATTTAAAAGGGAACAAAAGCTCACCGACAAAGGAAAGATCTTGGATTGATTCCTTGTCTGATGGTGAACTAATCAATGGTAACACTGGGAATGACATTATACCTGCCGTACTTCTATTATGAGATATAATCTAGTCTGGTTATCACTATCTATCAGTATTGTTTCAGCTATCATGATGATTGAAAATTGTCATAATTTTTTTTTTTTGGACCTGATAATTTTTTCCAGGACTGTATATAAAAACAAATTAAGATTGACTCATTTTCACTATCAGTCATGAGATGAATGCGGCAAATCAAACGATTGCAAAATCAAATATTAAGTGGGATAAATATATTATTAGATTGTTTTATTAGAGGAAACCTATATAAGCAAGAGCATTGATTGAATAAATAATTAAATACATAATGAGAAAGACTAACACACTCACTAAAAGTTGAATTCACCTCTGAATTGATTTAAATCCATACCAGGTTTAACCAATTCTAATAAATCTCTTCTATCCATTGCAATAAAGGCTCTTTTTAAAGTTTCTGTTAATGCAGTTGATTGATTATGATTCAACGTACTTCCATTCTCCACTCCTTCGACTTGATGCATAGATAATCCACTTAAAAGATGTTCAGCGGCTTCTTTATAACATTTGATATTAATACATGATACCCCTAAATTATATCTTGCTCTTACAAAAGTTGGTTTCAATTGTAAGGCTTTGAAATAAGCATCAACAGCTTGTTCGGAACGGTTTGAATTGGCTAATGATGCGCCTAATCTATTCCATAATACTGGATCATTAGGTCTGATAGTTAAAGCAGCTTTGAAACAATCAACGGTTTTGGTGAATTCTTCATTAGCATAGAATAATACCCCTAATCCAACTTGAACATCAGCATCCATATTAGCTTGATTGGGAGATAATCTAGCTGCACTCATAAATAATTCTGAAACTCTATTATATAAGGAAAATCTATCTTCATCAGTAATACTTGGATTTTCTTGTCTTGCCTTATCAGAAATTTGAGGATATTTTGTTGAAATCCATCTTTCTAAAGTAGCAAATGCAGCATTATCATAACCTTCATTGATATAAGAAATAGCCAACATCATTAATGCTTCTGAATTTTCAGGATGTAATTCAATACATTTTTCTAAAGCAGTTACACCCGCAATTTCCTTTTCATTTTGAGTTTGAACTTCACCTAATTTTAACCATGCATCAATATGATTCTCATTTTTTTGAATGGCAGCTTCAAATGCTAATGCTGCTTCAGATAATTTAGCTCCATTTTCCATTAATTGTAATCCAATTTCATAAGGATCAGCATCAGCAGGTAAATCCAAAAATTGATTATTTGATTTTTCTTCAAATTGATAATCCCCAAAATGAGCTCTAGTAGAAACATATCTAGCGAAATCTTTTTCCCATTGTGACATATCAGCATTAAAGGTATCCTTTTGAGTATTTTTAAAATCTTCATATTGTTGAGTTATGAAATCTTCTTCAAGAGCTTCGGAATTTAATCCATCCCAAACTTCTTGAAATGTAGCTTGATATTTATCATCTATAACAAATTCAGGGGATCCTTCTCTTTGAATAGTTTCCACTTCACCTTCTTTAGTATCTGGCTCGGCTTCCTTCGTTTCATTGGTTAATTGTTCAATTTGTTGAAATTGATTATCCCAATCAACTTGAGGTTCTTGTTGTATAGGTTGTTGAGCTTGGGGCTGTTGTAATGCAGCATTGGCGACTAATGGCATAGCCATCATAGGACGATATCCACCTACACCACCTATACCTCTCATATTTGACATTTGTTGAGGTTGTTGTTGTTGTTGTCTTGGATCCGCGGAATGATGGAATTCTCCGGCCCAATTACCATTTATAGGACTATTTGGTTTCACGATATTGACAGGAGTAGGCTGATGTTGAATAGGAGATGGAGAATGAGTCTTGAATTCGTTTGACCAGTTGGATAATTGAGGATTTGGATTTGATTGTTGAATGACATTAAGTTCATGTCTCATAGGTTGAAATTGGAATGAATTTTGGGCACCACCATTATTCATGAAATTATCCATTTGTTGTCTATCTCTCAAGTTCATGGCATTATCTTGTTTGAAGCCATTGGCTTGAACAAAGCCTGGCAGACCAGCTGTTTGTCTTTGTAACGATCTATCTTGTTGGGTATGTTTATTGAATTGAGAAACAGCATTTCCGTTAACTGAGCATTCAGCTCCACCACCAACAAATGACATAGTTGAATCTCGTTCTTTTTCTTGGTTTTCTTCTTTTGTATTACTTTGATGAATGAATTAGACTCAACACAGTGTATATCCTACGCCTTGATGATTCCAAAGATGATAAATGAGAGAAAACTGATCAATTTATAAACACTTTTTCAAAAATCAGTCAGTCATTATTAATCATCAGAAAATTTATGATCCTCCTCTGATCAACCTTTTTTGAACCCCACCAAATTAAGTAAATCTGTGCGACTTAAAACATTTTACTCAAAAAAAAATCATATGCTTTAACCGAGGGTCAGGAGCAGTACTGTATATAATTCCAGGATAAATTTCCATCAGTTTTGAACCCACCATCTGAATCATAACCAAATTATGGTATGGCTGCAAATTTACCATCAACTACTTTAATGTATATACTACAACTTATATGATAGATTAGTTTTGTATATTTATAACTATTCAATAATAGCATTCTTTTTTTTGAGTACCTAATTTTAAATCCCAGTATACATATAGTTAGTCACATACATATATATAATTAATAAATTCACTATGAACAAGTTTCAGTTTTCTAATGCTTTGCAATTGGAGCAGTTGGTAAATCAGCTAATGATTTCTTAATAGCATCAACTCCCTTTAATAAATCTTCTTCAGAAATAACTAATGGTGGAGCCAATCTAATAATATGATCATGAGTTGGTTTAGCTAATACCCCATAATCTTTCATAACAAGACATAAATCCCATGCTGATCTACCATTAGTTTTGGATGAATCAATCACAATGGCACTTAATAACCCTTTACCTCTAACTTCAGAAATAATACCTCCTGATTCAGCTTGTAATTTCTTTAATTCAGATTTTAAAAATTCTCCTAATCTTTCTGATCTTTCCACTAAATTTTCATCTTTAACAACTTGTAAAGCAGCAATAGCAACTCTACAAGCTAATGGATTACCACCATAAGTTGAACCATGAGATCCTGGTTCTAAAGTTAACATGATTTCTTTGGATGATAATACAGCTGATACTGGGAAAACACCACCTGAAATAGCTTTACCTAATAAAATAATATCAGGTCTAACATTTGGATAATGTTCATAACATAACATTTTACCAGTTCTTGCAATACCAGTTTGAATTTCATCACAGATTAATAAGACATTATATTCTTTACATAATTGTTGAACTCTAGTGAAATAACCTTCTGGTGGAACCACAATACCAGCTTCACCTTGAATTGGTTCTAATAAAATAGCAGCGATTTTATCACCGGCATTTTTAAAAGCTAATTCAACATCTTCAATATTACCATATCTTAATAAAGTACCTTTTGGAGCACCTGGAATTTGAGGACCAACCCCACTTAAATAAGGACCAAAATTGGTTTTAGCATCAGGATCAGTTGACATAGAAATAACTCCTAAAGTTCTACCATGGAAATTATCAACAGCAGATAAAATAATAGCTTCACCAGCTGGAATTCCCTTTTTGACATAACCCCATCTACGAGCTAATTTTAATCCAGTTTCAACGGCTTCAGCCCCAGTATTCATTGGTAAAACCATTTCATAATTGAAATATTCGGTAATATATTTCGCATAAACTCCAAATACATCAGATGAAAAAGCACGAGAACATAAGGTTAATTTAGAAGCTTGATCAACCAAAGCTTCAATGATCTTTGGATGACAATGACCTTGATTGACAGCAGAATAGGCAGAAAGGAAATCTAAATATTCTTTACCTTCTGGATCCCAAACGTGAGCACCTTGAGCTTTGGTGAATACCACTGGTAATGGATGATAATTGTGAGCGGAATATTGAGTTTCAAATTGTTGAGTTTCAGTTGATGAAATATTAAAAGTTGGACCAGTCATGATGAATTGAAAGTTATTTAGTTAATTAGTTAATTGAAGAAGAAGAAGAAGAAGAACAAGAAAAGAGAAATTATCAAAAATTGACGTGTTGAATTGGAATATGAATGATATTTATTTATATGAACAATATTTGACCATCATCGCTCTTAATTACCTATAGGTGTTCTCTCCCCACCATCGTAAATAATTGAAAAATTATCCTGCGCTTAACGGAATGTAACTCCGGAGGTAGTGTCCCTCCATAATTGGATTAAGTTTGTTAAAGGTAATTAACAGAGAGAAAGTGATCACGTGTGAATTATTCCTAAATAGGAAATTTACCAAACAATTTGTCACCTCATGACCAGCAGCAGCTTTAAAGAGAAAAATTTAATTAGGATTAAACAGAGTTAACAGGAAGTTGCATTAACTTGATTCCAACTAAGGTATAAATAGTTGACTATAGTCCACTACGGAATCTAATCCATCAAATTCATACAAAACACTACATCCATCATGAGTTCAGGGGGTGTTAAAAGGCAAATGCAAACTGCCATTGTTCCACAAACAGAAACTAATCAAGATATTGCTTCATTATCAACCATTGGAATGAGAATTAGAAAAGCAGTATCAGATGGGTATAATAATCCCAATTCAGATGTTAATCAATATAGTTATCAAAGTCAATTCACTGCAGGCAGTTATATTCAAAGAGTACCCTTGCCCAGTCATATGATGGATCAACCTCCTTCATTAACTAATATGGGATCAACTCTTGATTCTTCAGCTTCAAATTTAGCGGAATGGGATAGTAAATATCAAATTAATAATGCTCCAATCCAAACCATTGATCAAGGCATAAATTATAATAAACGTAAATTGGATGATCATGATACTGGTGATGATCAAAGAAATGATGTTAACCTTTATACATCAAAATATGGAGAATTGAAGTTTAATGAAGAGTTTTAAACTTTATCTTGTTTCCTTCCCCCTTTGTACTATATAAAAAAAAAATCCTTCTTTACATTAAGGAGTAACTATTTACTTTCACTTTCATTCTTTGAGTTGATCTTTTGTACATTTTGCATTCATAGTGTATATATTCTATATAATTACACGTTATTATCATATTTATTATCATCATTATTAATTGTAGATTGCTCTGTCTGTTTCAGTTTATGGAATGTTTGATCCCTGACGCTTTAACCCACTTTAGCGTACCTACCTCTCCAAGATTTGTGGGTGCGGCAAAAAAAAAAGAAAAGAAGAAAAAAACGTACAAGCAAAAACCATAAAACGTAAATATGTCAATTTGAAATCAAATCTATTTCAATACCCAAAGAAAGACTATGGAATACTATTAGCTATGGTGCTTAAAATGGTAGACAGATTGATAACGAGTTATTTCAATACTCTATCAGCTGAACAGACTACTTTACTAATACTACGGTTATTGACATCATGTGTTGCGTTTGTTTGTCTTTTATCAGCTTTAATATCACCCCTTCTGAATAATGAAAGTTATATGATAAGAATCGATTGTGCTCGACTAAATATTGAAGCTGGACTTTCAGCAACATTGAAAAATAACTTATTATTCAATTCAGATTCCTTCTATGATGGTAGTCCCTTTGCTGCTACTTTAACCACCTCAGATCTTAATATCATTGCTGAATATTCTCAAGATCAAGTTAAAGATGCTCCTCAATATATAACAGTATCATTATGGAAATGGTGTAGAGGGGATTATAATGAAACTGAAGCAGGTGATTCCAAATATTTAGAACAACATGAACTGTTAACTTGTTATGATTCAAATTCAGATGTATTATATGATTATGTTGATCTTTTCAATCTGGTAGGATTAACTTTCATCGAACTTTATGCTTATAATGATAGTGAAAATGAAACTCATTCTTATGCTGAGACCGTGCTTAGAAGACAAAGAACTTATAAATTCGTCCCCTTTGGGATCATCGTATCTACAGTCTTACTGTTCACAACATTCATCCTCACTATATTCATCTATGCCAAAGATAAACATTCAAGTTCTTCTTCATTCATCTTATTAAATCCAAAAGTAGTACGAACCAAAAAGACTAGTTTCACATCATTGGCATTTTTAAATTTCACCGCCATAGTGTCAACCGTATCATTCGTCAGTATAATGACAGCTGTTGCCTTACTTTCAGCTGTCCTTAATCAACTTGAACGTGAAATCAATCGTCAATTAGCATCATTTGGAATCGCATTACATTTAGGTAAGATCTGGTTTATCTTACTTTATGTCGGTTGTGTATCCTCATTATTATGTACTCTTTTATGGATGTTTCCCTTATGGTGTGGGAATCCAAGTCGAGCACCGGAAATATCCGTCCATGATGATGATATTGAACCTGCTAGACTTAGTAGTCCCGAAGAATTACCGGAAGATCCCAAGGATAGTGATAGTGATGGTAATGGTAATAACGATCATAATGAGAATGGTAATGACATGAATAGTCCTGATGAAAATGAAAATGAACAGCAAAATAATGATGAGGAGAGTGAATGGGAGATAAGATTAGTAGGCAATCAACCTACTGAACATCAATTACGTAAATTGGGTCATATGTTAACGAAATCAGCAAGAAAGACCGATTTTAATATCATGACGAGGAGTTCCCTTTATTCCAATGATTCAGAAAGTATTCATTATCAAGAAAGTATTTATAATGGGTATACTGATGAAAATCCATTCACCAGTACTGCATTGCTGAGAGGAGGGAATAGCTCGTCAGGGAATCAATATAATTCAACATCAAAGAATGAAACTTTAGAACTTGATGATTTGGATCGTAATAATAGCAGTGGTGGAACTAATACCAACAGTAAACGAACGAAAAAAATGACAAAATCAACTACGATGTCACTTGATGGACCCATTACATCGATCATGGATGTCCTTACTGACAGATTCGATTCAGGCCGGATAAATCATAACAGATAAACTTTGCATATTTACATTTTAAACATTTTGGAGGAAGGTTGGTCAAATAGTTTTGACCAAAGTGCATTTATATATTATTTTACATAGACAATAAATATTATTTTTTTTTGGCTCTGTGTATGAGATTTTAAATTTGTAGATATCTATTTTGAAAATTAGCCGCCAATAATAAAACTTATCAATTGATGATTTCTGGTACGATGGATAGGTTTCGGAATATCAACTTTATCAAAGGGTTGGGATTGGAGAGGATTGATGAAGAACCAGAGGATGAATGGTATCAATTGAATGATGATGATGAAAATGATATTGATATTGAAATTGAAATTGAAGATTATGATGATGAACTTAGTCAACTTCAAAAACAAACTCCCATTCCTCATGCTCCCAAAGTTAGAAGACTAGAAATCACCCTCCCAAAGAATTTACCCATCAACATATGTCTCATATTATCCTTCGTTATCCTCATTCTTAATATATTTTGTTTATTTTCATGTACTTCAGATCGAAATCTTGGATGTCAACCTCAATTCACATTTGAAATAACTGATAAAACCCAAAAGGCTAAGGATACATTATCTGGATTAAGAGAAGGATTGAAAACTATTTCTTATGTGGCTAAAGATTTAAGTATCGCCAGTTATACCAATGTTACTTCTTATGATTATCTTAATATCGATACGTTATCAGATGTTAATTTGTTTAAACATAATTATAATGGATTTTGTCGATTTAACAAGGAAACTTTGTTAGAAACATGTTTAAATTCGAATGGAATGGATGTGTTTTCAAGTTTGGTGCTGGATATTGGTTATCAATTAGGACAAATTTCAAATTCTGAAAATCTGTTTAATATAGGTTCAAGTCTTGCTGAAACTTATTCCAATGCTTTAAATCTTTTAGATATAATTTATTATAAAGCACTTAATAACGAAGAAGGATATTGGGATTTAGATATGGATACTCTTACTATGATTCATAATGTTCGTCAAATGGAAACCTTTTCAATAGCTTTAAGCATATTTTCAATTATAATTATGATTTGTTCATCATTCATGTGTTTAAATTTCTTGTTGATCAATCTACATTTACTATTTACTATATTTAAAAAGTCAGATATGCAATTATTGATAACATGTGCCATTTATTCTAATATAATTCATATTATATTTCATTCTGTTCTATTATTAATAAGAATAACCCTTTATGTGAGATTAAAAAATAATCTTGAACAATTAGAATTTGCCATTTTACGTACCGGAAGTGGAACATATTTATTATTTAGTATTACTTTCATATCAGCATTATTACTGATTATTTTATATTTCTGTGATAGGAATGTTAATTAATTTAAATATCAGTATATATATAAAATTCGATTTTTCGCATTAATTTTAGTTGCAAAAAATAAAATCACTTATAAAATTTAAAATAGATATTTGTATTAGTCTAGCATATACATTTAAATAATAACAATAATAATAAAAAGAAAACAACTTAGAGCATTAGGAAAGGAAACCAAAGCAATCACGGTTTATTAAATCTATTGATAAACTTTTTTAAATGATTGTTCGAAATCAGCAATAATATCATCGATATGTTCAGTACCAACTGAAAGTCTAACTAAATCTTTAGATACACCTGAAGTGATTTTTTCTTCATCTGATAATTGTTGATGAGTAGTGAACCATGGAGCAATGACTAAAGTTTTTGAATCACCTACATTAGCTAAATTTGAAGCGATTTCTAAAGCATCAACCACTTTAGCTGATGCGGCATCGAAATCATCGTTAGGATTTGAGGTTGGTAATTCTTTAACACCAAATGATAAAGCACCACCGTATTGACCTTTATGGTTTAAATACTTTTGAGATAAGGTGTGACTTACATGGGATGGTAAACCCAAGTATGATACCCATTCAACGTATGGAGATTTTCCCAAGTATTGAGCTAATTTAAGAGCGTTATAAGATTGTCTTTCAACTCTTAAGGATAAAGTTTCAAGACCAGTTAATAATAAGAAAGCTCCAAATGGATTTAAAGCTGGACCTAAATCTCTTAATAATTCAACTCTAACATGAGCAATATAAGCAGCTTTACCTAAGGCTTCACTCAAGACTAAACCATGATACCCTTCAGAAGGTTTAGAGAATTGAGGGTATTTTTCAGGATATTCAGTCCATGGGAAATTACCTGAATCAATAACAACACCAGCAATAGTGTTACCATGACCACCAATCCATTTAGTAGCGGAATGAACAACAATATCAGCCCCATGTTTAATTGGATTAACTAAATAACCACCAGCACCAAAAGTATTATCAACAACTACTGGGATACCATGATCATGAGCTAATTTTACAATGGCATCGAAATCTGGAACGTTATATTTTGGATTACCAATGGTTTCAAGATAAATAGCTTTAGTCCTGGAATCGATTAATTTAGCAAATTCAGCTGGAGAATCACCTTTAACAAATCTGGCTTCAATACCTAATCTTTTAAAGGCAACTTTAAATTGATTATAAGTACCACCATATAAATAAGAAGTTGAAATGAAATTATCTCCAACATGAGCTAACCCAGTAATGGCTAATAATTGAGCAGCTTGACCCGAAGCAGTGGCCACAGCACCAATACCACCTTCTAAAGCTGCAATTCTTTGTTCAAAAACATCAACGGTTGGATTATGAATTCTTGAGTAGATGAAACCTGGAACTTCTAAACCGAACAATTGTGCTCCATGTTTGGAATCATTGAAGACATAAGAAGTTGTGGCATAAATTGGTGGAGCTCTTGCTTGATGTGGCTTTTCAACTTCTTGACCTGCGTGTAATTGAAGAGTATCGAAATGACGAGAAGACATTATTTGGTGGGTAGTGAGTTAGTTGTAAAGGTATAAACTTAAACAATTGAGTCAAGAGAAGAAAAGAGAAGAAAAGAACGAAAGAGAAAACGAAACTTACGAAATCAATAAATAAATTACAGAAATTAATTAAACTATTTATACTCCCTTTCCCCAAAAAGTGAAAAATTTCTAAAATCCATAGTTTTTCTAAAAGCGTAAATTAAAGTAGTATAAAGAAGAGAAATTGAACCAACATTTTTTAAGACACCGACCCCTAATTACAGGTCAATTGCGTAGGAGATCGTTTAACCTGTGTTGAATGATGGCATAAATGTGTGAATCACAGTAATTCACTCAATAACAATCTAATTCAATTCAATTCAATTGACATATAAATCGTTAATTGTGTGTGGGTCTCCCCATAATTCAACTCTTACTTCATTTCACGTGCCACAGTTTTTAAAAATAAAAATTATTTTTATTTTTGGTATGGTGTGTTTTATTTTTATTATTTTGACTCATACAAGTAACTACCAACTGGAGATGTTACAGTATGAGTAGATAATGAGTAGACAGTAGTATATAGTATACATGTCATGGGTTATGATACAATTGATGAAAATGATCTAATTATAATTATGAGTTAATGGTTAAGCTTTTAAACAGCGAAGGAGCGCAAACGGAGTGTACCAAAAAAAAGGTAAACAAATAATGGACTTTGGGACGAAGTGACAAACACCACAACCTTCTTTTGGATTTGAACTATACAATATGAATCAATTGATATGATTAAAGAAAGAGAGTATCATCAATGTCTTGGTGTAGCTACGAAGCACGAACAATGTAAACTAAAGACCAACTCAATTCATGGGTATTGTCATTACCATGAATATCAACAACAGAAGAATACCAACAGAACCACCATCCATGTCAGTCCTAATAAATCCACAACTACATCTATAAACAAGTCAACAATACCCACGAAATCAGGATACATCTATGTCTACACTTTAACTATGTTTATTTCAAAACATAAACTGTGGCAATTCAAAGTAAAAAATTTACCAACTACATCCAATCAAGATTGGAAAAATTTCAATGCAAAGGATTCACCATATGTATTAATTAAAATCGGTATGACTACCACTACAGTTGAAAAACGGTTAAATCAATGGAAATCAAAATGTAACCACGATATATCCATCATTGTTCCCACCATAACAACTCCTCCTCCTCTTCAGGATACTTCATCTGAGGCTCGGATCGGGAAGGTTAGTTTGGATCGACTTTCCCAATCAGGAAGTCCCCTCCTTCGACTATTTAAAAAATTTCATATTTCAAATGAACCCCCACAATCATCATTATCATTACACAGTTTTAATAAAGATGGTTTCTATTGTAAAGGTAATGTCCGACAGGTTGAAAAGAATATTCATGATAAATTACATAAAAAATATGGTAGAGGTAATTTCTACTGTCCTGGATGTTTAGATGAATCTAAAGTATCTACAAAGAACAAAGATAGTCCATTTAAATCAGATTATAATGTTCATATTGAATGGTTTTTAATACCTAAACTGGATTTAAAATCAGTCTTCACATTGATTGATTCAATTTGCTTACAGGATCGTATATAAATAACTTTTAATAATTGTACAAAATTTTTCTTGATTTGACTATACCTAAATTCCCAATTGGGAAACAGAAATGATAATTAAAAAAATACTATAAAAAACTAACTAGAAAATAATACTGGATGATTATTTTTTTTTTTCGTTTCCTTTTGAATTCCCTAAGTATTCATATAAGTAGATGGATCAACACCTTCTTCTGGGAAATCAGCAATTTTAACATCGAATCTGGATTGAATCTTTTCTAAAACTTCTTCATCTTCTTTATTAGAAACAAAAGAAATAGCTAACCCTTTAGTACCAAATCTACCAGCTCTACCAACTCTATGTAAGTATTGATCAGCTTCATTTGGTAAATCGTAATTAATAGCTAAATTGATTCTTTCAATATCAATACCTCTACCAAACACATCAGTTGAAACACAAATACGTTTGTTGAATTCTTTAAAAGATTTATATCTTTCAATTCTTTCTTCTTGAGGTAACCCAGAATGAACTGCAATAGATGGGAAATTACAAGCACATAATAATTTATTTAATTCATTAGCTCTTTGAGTTGATTTAACAAAAATAATAACTTGATTGAATTCTAAAGAATCTAATAAATCAGATAATTTACGATTCTTTTCCTTTTCATCTAATTTAATATAATATTGTTGTAAACCATGTAAAGTTAATTTAGCTTCATCATCAACATAAATTTCTAATGGATTTTGCATAAATTTCTTACAAACAGGACGAATTTCTTGAGATAAAGTAGCTGAAAACATCATAACTTGTTTTTGATGAGGAGTATTACGGAAAATATCTTGAACATCTCTTCTCATATCAATAGATTCTAAAACTTTATCACATTCATCAATAACAAATGATTTAACATTGGCTAATCTAATAGCTTTTTCATTAACTAAAGCATGTAATCTACCTGGAGTTGCAACCACAATATGAGGACAAGTATCTTTATTCTTTAATTTTTCAATATCTCTCTTGAATGGAGTTCCACCATAAAAGACTTCAGTTTTAACATCTGGCATATATTTAGAAAATCTAGCATATTCATTTCTAATTTGATAAGCTAATTCTCTAGTATGACAAATAACTAAAGTAGAGATTTCACCTGGAATTGGATCTAATTGTTGTAAAGTAGATAAAACAAACACAGCAGTTTTACCTAAACCTGATTTAGCTTGACATAAAACATCAGTACCTAAAATAGATTGAGGAATACAAACTTGTTGGACTAAAAAAATGGTTAGTTATGAGGATTTCTTAGCATAAAATAAGAAAACAAAAACAATTGTTATAATCAAAAATAATAATAATAATAATAATAAATATAATAGATGAAAAGTTTTGCTAAATGTGTTAAAATTGAGATTTAATTATTATTAAATACTATTTTGAAAAGTTGATTTAGTAAAGCTTCTTCGTCAAGAATAATATCTACTCTCCTCTTCCCAGAGTAATTCATTCTCTTCTATAGTTCCAATGTGCCAAATCATAGAATATAGGAATTAAAAAATATCACACGTCTCTTTGAATATTCATGACCAACCAAAACAAAAAAAAAATGGGAAATCTTTGCAATAAAAAAGAGATGAAAAATATTGAAGATGGTAAATATGAAATCATAAGTTATCATACAATCATTTCTGACCTCGATATGATGGAAATTTCATGAACCAATTTTAGGAAAGTAAAGTGGTGATAGGTAACAAGAATAATTCATTATTACCTTAATTCAAAGATAGTGAAATGGGGCGGGGTGAAAAAAAGAAAAGAAAAAGGAGAACGATTGATAATGACACATAAAGGTGGGACGGGATGGGGGTATGCTAATCAACTTATCTTTCCTCTTTTTAAAAGTGACATGTCGTTGGCTGGTTGGTTGGTTGACGTGTCACTGTATGGCTGGTCAGCCATGCCATATACTTGATTATTGTAGTACTTAAGTTAATAAGTCCACTTCAAGTATATCAAACACAATCATTATAAAATTGAATGAATGGTTTTTGTTTTAATTCAATATCAAATAACTTGATAAAAATTTGGTATATAATTATTTATTATTATTATTTTTGTTATATTATATTATAATTGTTTGTTGACTTGATATTGAATGATGATACGAACCTTCAGAAGGATGTTCGAAACCACAGTCACCGATGGCTCTTAATAATTCTGGTTTTAATAAGAAATCTCTGAACCCAGTAGCATGGATACCAACATAAGAACCCTTTTTGTCAGCTTCTTTTTCATTGCTAGCATCACTAGTGGTTGGAGCAGTGGTTGGAACTGCGATTTCTTCAGAATCGGAATAATCCAATAATTCTTCTTGACCTTCGTTTGACATGGTGTCTGATTGATTGATTGATTGATTGATTTGAAACTTGGGATAAATTTCAAAGATGAATAATCAAGAAAAGGAGCTTGAAACTGGCTGGTTATATTATTTCATTTTCAACAATTAATTTTTCAACACTCTGACGTGGAGCTTTTTTGTCCACCTGCGCACGACCTGTATTTTTTGGGATTTTTCCAAATTAAGACAAATCGAATCAAATGCAAATTTAAACGGTAGATCTTACAATAGGATTTGATTGAAACACGGTGGGAGAAGATAATGTTTAAAGCTAGTGTTGTGAGGTTTGCACCTTTATTCAAATATGGTAGTTCAGTACAACCTATAATTAGAAATAAAGTTTTGATTTTACTGAGTGTAAGATCAATTTCATCAAGTCATAGTTTAAAATTTTTCAATAATAAACCTTCATCAAAGGAAGTGTCAGCTGAACAAGCTGAAACCATTAAGAAATTTGGAGAGACCCTTAAGAACAATCCCGAAATATTTGGTTTAATTGAAGGATTTAAGGATTTATTAGAAAGAAAAGGCATTCAAACTGGTGGCAAACCTCCATCCATGACTCAAATGATGAGAATTATTGCTGATAAAGAATTTAGAGATCATTTATCTAAATTGAAAGATGCTTTAGAAGCAGCTAATATTAATATTAAACAAGAAGATTTGGGTACATTAACTGAATTCTTCATGTCACAAAGTAAGATTAAAAATTAGATTGACATATATTTATTTATTTTGGCATTAATCTATAGAAAAGTTTCTTGTATATATACACTCACCATGGTTAACGATATATTTATAATTATAATTACTATTTGTAATACTAAATTTGTAAGTGATTACTTCTTCTTAGCAAATGAAGCAGAAACAATAGCTGCTTCTTCAACTCCTCTTGCAATTCCACTTCTAATACCAGCATCTTCCATTTTTAATAACCCAGCAATGGTAGTACCACCTGGAGTACAAACTTTACTCTTTAATACAGCAGGATGATCATTGGTTTCAAGTACCATTCTAGCAGTACCTTCCATAACTTTAGCCGCAGATAATTTTGCAACTTCAAATGGTAACCCCATTCTAACTCCACCATCAATTAATGCTTCCATCATTAATAAACAGAAAGCAGGACCTGAACCAACTAAAGCAGTAGCAGCATCCATATTCTTTTCTGGGATTTTGAATGCTTCACCAACCGTACCAATTAATTTCATAACTAAATCTTCATATTCGGCTTCAGCTTCCTTTGAAAATGAAATAGCGGCAGTACCACAACCAAATCTTGCTGGAGTGTTTGTCATTACTTTAGCCACGTATGATGAGAAAATAGTTAATTCAGAAATAGTAGTACCAGCCAATAAAGAAATAACCAATTGTTTACCAGTTAAACCTGATTTAATTTCATCATAGATAGCTTGATACATATAAGGTTTACAACCAAGTATTATAATATCAGCTTCAGAAACAGCCTTAGTATTGGATTCAGAACCATAAGAATATTCAAAGATTTCATGTTTTAATTGTGATTTTAATAAATCATTGGTTCCAACTGAATTTGTACAACCAATAATTCTAATGGGGTATGGATCAAATTTAGCTTTAAGTATAGCTGATGCAACGGCAGTTCCCATAACTCCACATCCTAACACGGCAATCGTATAGTCTTTCATTGTAATTGTATGATATGATGTTATAATTTGATATTACTTTGATATCGAAGTAATTAGAAGATATTAACCTAGGAATTCAATATCAATTTAATAGTAGTCATAGATTTGACAGTTGGTGGTTTTTTTCACTTTCGCCAACCATTTCCATTTTGAGACATCTCTCATTCAAATTTGAACTCTTGGAGTAAAGTGGAAACAGACATTACCCAATTAGGAAGTCTACCTTTTTAATCGATTTAAATTACGTGCATAAATCTATTTTTTTATTTTATGTAAATAATATTTTGACTGCCATAAATTTCAAACGGTCAATTTTGTTTCTTCTTCATAGTAAAGGTCATTCAATCCATCAATCAAAGGTATTCAACTTCTACAAATCCAACCACAACAACCACCATCATCTTATCACTTTAAACATACAATTGATTGATTCGTGTACTCAAGAAAGTTGGATCCCTCGTGACGTTGCAAAGAAATACTTTGATGGCAGCCAAAAATAAAATTTACAATAAATAAAAAAAAAAAAAAATCTGGTGCGATCATATTTTTAAATTCCATTCCCACAAACCCAAACCGAAATTCTAAAATATTAAGTAGGAAAGGAGCGGCTCATAGTTGCCTTTAATTAATTTGTTAATTTACCCCCCTTATTGATTCGTAAGTCAATTATTATCGCTGTTTTCGTTGTCGCTCACGCTTTGGGTTTCGATCCATATCAATATCTTACTACTAAATTATACTAAAAAACGCCAATTTGTTGCAATTTCAATTGACAGTTTTTGACACCTTCATCGTTTTACTTTTTCTAGTGGGAGAAGGTTTATCAAGCTTTATATAAAGGCTATATACCCCCCGTTCGTTTCCTATCTTTTTGATACCGATTTGGTGTGTTGGTTGATTAGGAATTGAATCTATTCTCATTATGTTTAATAAGAATTCATTAACTCATTGTCCTATTCTTAGACCAAGTTTGGATGAATTTAGTGATCCCATTACTTACTTATCAAGTCATGATATTACAAAATTAGGTTCGGAGTATGGAATTGTTAAAATTATTCCTCCTGAAAATTGGAAACCAACATTTCTGATATCGGATCAATTTAAATTTCATACTAGATTACAAAAGATTAGTGATTTAGGTTTAACTACAAGATCAAGACAATTCTTTATTGATAATATTAATCGATTTCTTAAAATGCGTCGGAAACGTCAATTACAATTATATTTCAATCCTAAATCAGATCCATCTAAACAAATCTATTATTATGATATATTCATTCAAATAGAGAATTTAGGTGGAATAACTACTATGACTGCAAATAAATGGAAACAATTAAATCACCATTTTAAATTATCTATCAATACTCAAGATCTTGAACATGAATTTAATACTAATGTAAGATCTTATGCCATGTATTTACAACAAAATAATTCCAATTTTGAATTTCCCGAATCAGATTCAGAAGATGAATTTGATAATTGTTTAATCTGTGGTAAACATGATAATCCAGGATTAACTTTATTATGTGATAATTGTGATAATCCTTATCATACATATTGTCTTCCTAACCCCTTATCATCTATCCCATCATCCAATTGGTATTGTGATAAATGTTTAATTGGAACTGGAGAATATGGTTTCGAAGAAGAAGTGGATGTTAAATATTCATTATCTCAATTTTATGATATGTGTTTAAAATTTGAACTGGAATTTATAAAAAAATATAATGATAATAAACCATTAACCACCGATGATATTGAATTAAAATTTTGGAAATTTGTTGATATTCAAAAATCAGATTTACAAGTTAAATATGGTGCTGATATTCATAATTTAAAACCAGGTGAAATAAGTGGATTTCCCATGAGTAATACCCCTGGTATAAAATTAGATAATCCTAATACTCAATATTATATGAATCATCCGTTTAATCTTACCAAATTACCATTTGCCAATGGATCATTATTAAATTATATTAATAGTCCTATATCCGGTATGACGATACCTTGGATTTATATTGGATCATTATTATCGACATTTTGTTGGCATGTAGAGGATCATTATACCTTATCCGCCAATTATTGTCATTTTGGAGCTACGAAGAAATGGTATGGAATCCCATCATCTCAAGCGGATAAATTCGAACGATTAATGAAAGATTCTGCTCCTGATTTATTTAAACGTCAACCTGATTTATTACATCAATTAGTTACATTGTTATCACCTATGACATTGATTGAAAATGGCATTAAAGTCGTTTATGCCGATCAGAATCCAAATGAATTCATAATCACATACCCTCGAGTTTATCATGCTGGATTCAATTGTGGATTTAATTTCAATGAGGCGGTTAATTTCACTATGAATAATTGGTTAGAGTTTGGAGAGAAATCAATTAATGATTATAAATTAATTGGGAAAGAGAATGTATTCAATCATTATAAATTATTAGAAAATATCTTGAAATCATTTAATAAACAACGAGGAAAAATTAATGATAATGAGATTGCTTTAGTTAAAACTAGTTTAAAAAGTTTTGAAACTGAATTTAAAAAACAAAATGATTTATTATTTGATTTAGATAAATCTAAATTTAATGTTGAGTATAGACCTAGTAAAGTGAGAAAGGGGAAGAAACTTCTGAAAATGAATCCTTATGATCATGAAGAAGATCTCTATGATGAAGATGAGGAAGATGATGAACCATTATGTGATATTTGTAAGACTCATTTAGGGTATCAATATTGTATTATAAATAATAAGGATCATAAATTCAGTTATTCAAAACAATCAGGATTAACATCGATGGTTGAATCGAATCCAAGTCAATTGTTAACCCCTCATCCATCTCCTAATGAAGGTAATAATAAACCTCAAAGTATTGGAAATGATGTGGCTGAATCGATTGCCAAGAGTGAAAGTAGTCAACGATTAGGATTCATGATTGATAATGTGAAACGGGAGGAATCTAAGGATATTAATGATACTAATGACGATGCTGATGATGAGAAGGAAGAAGATGAATATGATGAAAAGTCTAGATTATGTATGATGGCTCAATTTGATAAATTGATTAATGAAGCTAAACGAAAAGCTAAACAAGAAGATGATGATGATGTTGAAAGGGAAGGTAATGTTAAGAGAAGATCAAAACGATTACAAGAGCATCCAGTGGATGTTAATAAAGGATATACCACTTTACATCCTCGAACTATAGCTTCAACCCAAGGATCAAGACATAATAAGCCGGAATCACATGTTCAACCAAGTAGTAGAATGATGATGGGAAAGATGACGATGGTACAAAAGATATCTAGTATGAAGAGATTAAATGTCAAGGATAGTATTGATTTATGTTTACAATGTTGTAATACTACCTTTAATAATAGTAATGATAGTAAGAAGAATGGTGCTACTATACCTCATGGATCTATCTTATTATATGAGACATATCCTTCCCAATTAAAGGAATTGATCAAGGAAACCAAGAGAAATCTTGAAGAGGTATCTTATCATCATAAGTAGAAGGTGTTTTAATTCTATAGTATATAGTTGTTCTATTAAAAAGAAATGTATAATTCAGGGATCATCAAGTAGTTATACATACTATGTATATATAATTTTGCAGTTAAACCAAACACCAATCCTGCATATATCCACCACCCAATCAAATATAATTTTACCCACAGACCGATTCCATCAGTTTGCAGTCAGTACATAAAGCGCGAAACAATAATCAAATTTAATTGGTCATTGGGAAATTTTAATAAATTGACCCAAAGTACACGACTAACAAAAGTACCAATTCAAACTATGAGATTTTTCAACGAAATTTTTCTTTTTTAAACCTCAAATTTAATTTATTTACTTCCTTTCCTTTCCTTTCTCTTCTTGTTCTTTAGGAAAGATTGTCTTTAGATTACCAAAGTTTAAGTAACGATGGTTGTTCCAAGATTATTTAACACTGCTACACGCAATGCATTCACTGCTGCTAAGCGTAACCTCATGTTCAACAGAGGTTTAGCTACTGCTGCTCCAGTCGGTAAAGTCAGGTATGTACTCAAACTTGTTTTATTTATGATTTCAATCAATTTATAGGAACTTTTAAGAATTGGTTGACTTTAACTGATTCAATCCAATCATATCAAATATATTTATATCAATCCAATTGATTCATTGAATCAATTGAATCATTGTTGTGTCGTCATCTAATTTATTTAATATTCGATCTGATATACTACTTTAAACTATTAATCAATCTCCAATTTCAATCTATCTAGTTCAATTAATCTTTACACTTATCAATCATACAACTATATAATCCATTTAATCATCCATTCAACCCATCAATCACTAATCATCCCTACCATGCTGCCATTTTCATCACTATTATTACTGGTGGTGGTGGTTGTAAACTCATTCACTCACTCGCACTTTTTTGGGAGTGTCCAGTAAAAAAAAACTTAACCGGCCAATAAAATTTTTCAATTTTCCCTGTCTCAATTTTGTGTTAATGAGAGAACGGTTTACCATTGATATATATCAATTAAACTTCCAGTTATGATTCAATTCTAATCCTATAAATTGATTAATCTTAAGTATCTTCCCAATTACATTTATACTAACTTAATTCCTTATAGAGCTGTTATCGGTGCCGTTGTCGATGTTCAATTCGAAGAAGGTAACTTACCAGCTATTTTAAATGCTTTAACCTTAAAAAATGGTGATAATGATTTAGTCTTAGAAGTCGCTCAACATTTAGGTGAAAGTACCGTCAGAACCATTGCTATGGATGGTACTGAAGGTTTAGTCAGAGGTGCTGTTGTTACTGATACTGGTGCTCCAATTTCTGTCCCAGTTGGTAGAGGTACTTTAGGTAGAATTATTAATGTTGTTGGTGAACCAATTGATGAAAGAGGTCCAATTGAATGTAAACAAAGAAACCCAATTCATGCTGATCCTCCAACTTTTGTTGAACAATCTACTAATGCTGAAGTTTTAGAAACTGGTATTAAAGTTGTTGATTTATTAGCTCCTTATGCTAGAGGTGGTAAAATTGGTTTATTCGGTGGTGCTGGTGTCGGTAAAACCGTTTTCATCCAAGAATTAATTAACAACATTGCTAAAGCCCATGGTGGTTTCTCTGTTTTCACCGGTGTTGGTGAAAGAACTAGAGAAGGTAATGATTTATATCGTGAAATGAAAGAAACTGGTGTTATTAATTTAGAAGGTGATTCTAAAGTCGCATTAGTTTTCGGTCAAATGAATGAACCACCTGGTGCTAGAGCTAGAGTTGCTTTAACCGGTTTAACCATTGCTGAATATTTCAGAGATGAAGAAGGTCAAGATGTCTTATTATTCGTTGATAATATTTTCAGATTTACTCAAGCTGGTTCTGAAGTTTCTGCCTTATTAGGTCGTATTCCATCTGCTGTCGGTTATCAACCAACTTTAGCCACTGATATGGGTCTTTTACAAGAACGTATTACCACCACCAAAAAAGGTTCTGTTACTTCTGTCCAAGCTGTTTATGTCCCAGCTGATGATTTAACTGATCCTGCTCCTGCCACCACTTTTGCCCATTTAGATGCTACTACTGTCTTATCAAGAGGTATTTCAGAATTAGGTATCTATCCAGCCGTCGATCCATTAGATTCTAAATCAAGATTATTAGATGTTGCTGTTGTTGGTAAAGAACATTATGATGTTGCCACTAATGTTCAACAAACTTTACAAGCTTATAAATCATTACAAGATATTATTGCTATTTTAGGTATGGATGAATTATCTGAAGCTGATAAATTAACTGTTGAAAGAGCTAGAAAAATTCAAAGATTCTTATCTCAACCATTTGCTGTTGCTGAAGTTTTCACTGGTATTTCCGGTAAATTAGTTAGATTAGAAGAAACTATTAAATCATTCAGAGATGTTTTAGCCGGTAAATACGATCACTTACCAGAAAATGCTTTCTATATGGTTGGTGGTATTGAAGATGTTGTTGCCAAGGCTGAAAAATTAGCTGCTGAATCTAAATAGATTTAAATTCACCATAGTCATTTTTACATCCCCCCCATCAAAATCTCATTCCATCCATATTAAAAAGAAGAACACTTTCTTTGATTCATAAAAAAGCTTTCATTATATGTTTTTATACAACCTCCATTTTTATATAAAGGATATATAATTTTTTATTAAAAAAGAAAATTTAACGTTATTATTTAGATACTATTTATTATGTTTATCATATGATTGTAGATAAAGTTTGTGCCTTATAATGGTTTGGCTTGAAATTTAGGTTTTAAGTTTTAAGAAACACTAGTTTGCGTTATATGAAATTTTGCGCTACCCTTTTGTCTACCTCTCTCCTCTTTGGTCGTTCAACTGAGAAAAAAACTTACACGTACAAAAATTGAAAATATAAAAATAGCAATTTGCCGTCAACACTCTTTCTTCAGTCTTGTTCAACCATTGAAAGCTATTCATCATGTTTTCATTAGCTCAGGTATGTATTCAAGTTACTCGTGTATGATTTGCGGTATCAGTTTCCGTCAATCGCGTTGTCTTACGTTTGAAAACTCAATACTAACTATTAGTTCTAGACTTTTTCATTTCTTGATAATCCAAATATCGATTGGAAATTAATCATCACAGGATTAACCATTGGTCGTTTTGCCGTTGATACTTATTTGGAATATCGTCAATATCAAGTCTTAAAGAGAACTAGTCCTCCAGCTACTTTAAAATCTGAAGTTTCTCAAGAAACCTTTGATAAATCTCAAGCTTATTCTAGATCCAAAGCTAAATTTGGATTTTTCACCGGTACTATTAGTCTTATTGAAAGTTTAATCACTATCAAGTATGATCTTTTATATAAATTCTGGGATGTTAGTGGTTCGTTATTATCTAGTGTTTCTTTCCTTTTACCTAAATTCATGAATGGTGTTATTACTCAATCAATTATCTTATTTTCTATTGCTCAACTTGTTTCAATCATTACTTCCTTACCAACTTCTTATTATTATAGTTTTGTGTTGGAAGAGAAATATGGATTTAACAAACAAACTATTAGTTTATGGATTACTGATAAAATTAAAGGTTTTGCTCTTACTCTTGTGTTAGGAGCCCCTGTTGTCGCTGCTTTCTTAAAGATTATTGATTATTTTGGTGATTCATTCATTGTTTATACTATGTTCTTTGTTTTGATTGTTCAATTAGTATTTATGACAATCTTCCCAACTTTGATTCAACCATTATTTAATAAATTCACTCCTTTAGAAGATGGTAAATTAAAAGAAGCTATTGAAGATTTAGCATCTAAACAAAAATTCCCATTAACTAATTTATATGTCATTGATGGTTCAAAGAGAAGTTCTCATTCAAATGCTTATTTCACTGGTTTACCATGGAGTAAACAAATTGTCTTGTTTGATACTTTAATTGATCATTCATCCATTGAAGAAACTGTTGCTGTTTTAGCTCATGAAATTGGTCATTGGAAATTAAATCATTTACCTAAAATGTTAAGTTTTGCTCAAATCCATTTATTCTTATTATTCTCCTCATTCTCAGCTTTTATTCATAATAAATCATTATTCACTTCCTTTGGATTTACAACTGTTCATCCATCTATGGTGGGTTTTCTTTTATTTTCTGATATTTTCGGCCCATTAGAATTCGTCTTACAATTCGCTATGAATCTTTTATCAAGAAAACATGAATATGAAGCTGATGCTTATGCTAAATCTTGTGGTTATTCCGCTGATTTAAGTACTTCCTTAATCAAATTATTAAGTAAGAATTTATCTACTATGGATGCTGATTGGTTGTATTCTTCTTATCATCATTCTCATCCAATCTTATCTGAAAGATTGGATGCTTTAGGTTATGTATCAAAGGGTAAAGTCGGTAGTGGTATTAAACCAATTAAAGAAGATTAAATTTAACAGTTGAAATTCTATAAATCTTTGTGTATATTTGTATATTGTTACATTACCATTATTTATATCCCGTATATATATATATAAATTATCATTATTAAATCATTAGTAGGAGACTTGCTGCTTCAGAGTATGACGAGGAGTATACAGCAGTACTGTATGCAGTTGTTGTGGTTGTATGGATGATCGAGAAGCATTCAATTTCTTTATCTTTGGTTTCAATTCTTCATAAGCTTGTCTCATTTGAACATATCCCATATGAATCTTTCCAATAAAATGATCTGCTAATCTTCTATCACTATCAAGACGAGATAAATATGCTCCACAACCTTCACACACTTGTAATTTCTGCTGTGATGTTTGACCTACATTTTCGGCCAACGTACGAGCATTAGCAGCCAAGACATCTCTTTCTTTACAAAGTTCATTTAACTTAACGGTTTCATATAATGATTTCTGAATTTCTCCTTCTTTTACTAAACAATCAATCTCTTGAGTCATTAACCCAATTTTAATATCAAGATTATACAATTCCTTAGTGATGGTTTCTATCTTTGATTGTTCTTCAGGAGTAGTTTGAGTTAAACGTTGTTGAGCATCAGCCATGACTTTATCTAATTTATAGATATATTCTTTAATATGATTGAAATATTCAAGTTCAAAACTGGGGAATTCTTCTTTAAGTTTCTTAGTACGATATTCAAACTCTAACTTATGTTTCTGAAGATGTAATCTACTACATCTCCCTATATCTTGTTTGGTTCCCACAAATAAATCATGAGGGCAAGTTCCAACTAAGAAACTTTTACATACTCTTGGACTTGACATATCTGGTTCTCTCCTCGTAGCAATAGGATTGATCATAGCATCTTTCCCCATGAGTTGCTCCAAGAGCCTTCTCTGTTCCTCTGCCATTTCCTGAGTCAGATTGTGATGTGGTGGTGGTTTGGTTACTTATCACTAACTATAGATGTTACTGATAATCATCATGTTGTAAATTTTCTCCCTCTATTTTTTTAAGTACAGGAATTTTTATTTCTCAATTTCAAAATTTCTGATAATTTTTACAGTCAAAAATACGAACTTAACTTAAATAATCCCATCATCACATCAACCATTCATACTTTACCATACTCATCTAGTGTTTGTCATAGCATCTACATCTTAACTCGCTCAACTCATATATCGATTAAATCATACACAGAATCTATACTCTTACCCACTTTCTCAGCCTTTGTTCTATACATTTTGACGTCTAGCCGTACCCCAATTTTGACACATTTCAAACCCCATCATCATGAAAAAGTATCAATTAATAGGTAGAAAGAAGTTATTCGTTCGATCAAGTTCAAAACTGATAAAGGTAGATTATCCTCCTCAACATATTTGTTCATTACCGTTGGAAATTCTCATGGATATATTCGAATATTGTGGGGATCCATCTGTCGTAAATTATTTGCAAACCATGTTAAATTTATCACTTACATGTAAGAAATTCCATGGTATTATTAATAGATCATTTCTTTATAATCATGTCATATTCCCTAGTCATAGAAGTTTTAAAAGTTTTGCCGTGGATCATTTGGTTATTGATAATACTAGTAATAAACTTAATTTCATTAAATTTATTGAATTCATAAATCCAATGATAAAGGGAAATTCTAATTTTGAAATTAAAATCGCTGGTAGTTATAGTATCGATGCAGAATCAAGCTTTGATAATTGGAATTTCGAAGATTATTTGTCATGTTTCAATCATTTATTATCTCATAGTTTTGGTTTGAAAGTTCTTGTCATGTCGGAAATAGCTCCCGAATTTGCATTCCCAGTAGATGGTATATCTTCACCAGTTCCAACTTCTTCGTCATCAAATACCACTTCTTCATCCCTTTCATCATTCTGGTCTAAGAAAAAAACCATAATATCAAATAATAGAACTATAGAAAAAGTCATTTTGAAAACTCAATCCGGGTGGTCAATCCCATTTAAATTATCCCACATATCAACCATCCTTGTTAATTTCGATGACATTCAAGAATTGGAATTGTCAAATTTCATAATCGATGACTTTAAAATCATTTCAGACTTATCAAATGCCATCAAACCCATCAATATTCATAAATTAACCCTTAATTCCTGTCTTTACGCCAACACTTTTAAAAAGAAATTCAAAACGAAAAAATTAACCTCCTCAATCATGTTCGATAATGTTAAGATCTTACAATTGAATCATATCTTATCCGGAAACGATCTCTCAATAATCGATTTCATAAAGTTAAATAATAAATTAGATACGTTGATCCTTGATTTAAATTCATCTATTTTTTATAATCCTGATCCAACTTTAAAATCAAAAGTATTCCATTATTCAAAATATAATAAATTCTTTAAATTATTATGTTCAGGTGTGGGAGGTTATTCAAGATTATCAAATTTAACCTTATCAAATTTTGATTTAGTTGATTGTTTTGATCATAGTAATAGTCATAAATCAAATAATCAAAATCCAGCAAATATAATGGATGATGATCAAGCTGAAAATAATCTTGAATCTTTATTAAAGTTTTTAGGTTATATAAAGAATCTAACCATTATACTTTCAAAAGAATGCTCGGTTAGAAAGGTTAAAACTTGTGTAAAGTGTGGCTTCTCAACTTCATCTACAAATGATTTAAGTGTTGAAGATTTAAATCATTCAAATTGGTCAAAACTTTTAAAACCTTTAATAACTTCAAATGAAGGTAAATGTATAGTTAAAGTATTTAACTATAAATTAGATACCTTGTTTATTCGTGATAATGATGATGATACTATTTAATTAATAAAAAGATAAAACGGAAAAAAACATGTATTAGCAACAACAAAGACACTCAATTTTTTTTGCCTAAGTAAACAAAATATATAAAGTAAAAAGTGCAACTAAGAAGGATCCAATTTTGGCAATGGTTGTACTATCTAATGAAGATGCAGCTATAATAAAATTATGTTAGTAATTCAATGATATAATGAAAAGGTAGAAAAAAACAACAAAGATAAATCAACCAAAAATAATATAAAAAGGAAACGTACAAATTTTGTTTTAAAATCCAAGACTATTATAAATTTGATGAAAAAAATTTGATACTGATTGAAACATTATTGAATTTTCTGGTTTGAATTCATCTGAATCAGAATCAGAATTAGATTCTTCTTCATTATCTTCATTATCAATATTGAAAATTGAATCAAACTTGTTTAATTTATCTTCTATTTCTTCAAGATCATTATACGTACAGTTATGGAATCCTTTAATATGATGTTTTCTTATAATATCAGATCCTGACATTATATCAACTATAGGAACAATTGATTTTTCTCCAATATGAGGAGCACCATTTGGTTCAAATATATTATATTGAGGAGTTAACATATTAGAATCTAATTCAACATATTTTCCTCTGGCAACTTCAACTCCAATTTCAATCATATCTTCAGCAATGGTTTTAGGAAGTCCCTTTGAAATATCAAGATTATCATAAGAATTATCACATTGAGGTAAAGCATATTTTTGTTTTTTTAATCTGGCTTGAATTTCTTTTGCATTTCTTCTCATTGAATTTGCAACATAATTATAATTTATTTCAGGTAATAATTCATATTGACTTTTTAACAGATTAAAATCTTTTAATAATTTAACATCACCATTTGGTAAAAGTTCAACTAAACCATAATTATTTGGTTCTTGACTAAATTCATAAACTAAACCTCCACTAAAAACATCAATCATATCAGTTGAATAAAGAGATGTTACTTCATCAAAAATTCGAGGTGAAACTTCATTACAACCATATTCTGAAAAGAAAATTGGTCTATTATAACGACTATAATCTTCCACAAGTAAATTATATCCACTAGTATAAAAAGTTTGTTCACCACACCATTGATAAGAATTTATACCATAAAAATCAACTGATTCTGCTGGATTTGAATCAACACATTCAAGATATTCAGCTAAAGGAATTCTATATTTTAAATCATCAGCAGCAGAATAACCAACTGGTATTGGTCTTGGAGAATTATATTCAATATACATTTTCAAATCTCTAATGATAGATTTGACATAGACAGGTGAATTCTAGATAGATTTAGTTAGTAATTATTATTTCTTTATTAAAAATAGATAATCATAGAATTTTTGTAAAGATAAACTTACTTTAGCAGATTGATAATCATTAACAATTTCATTCCCAGCAAAGAAACCTAAAGTATTATTATAGTAGGCAAATTGTTCAACTACTTTAAATATATTTTCCAAATAATCCACATTATATGAATTCCAAGGTTCATATCTATGTAAATGATGATTTGGTAAAGGAGAATTAACATCTAAAACTAAATAAATTCCTGCTGCTGCCAAAAGAGACATACAAACATCATGATTAAGTTCAGAATTGATTGAATAAATACGAATAGTCTAGTAGAGTTATGAAAGAGATTAGTAAATGATGAACTTGAATCAATTGATTAGATTAGAGGTAATACAAACGTTGATTCCTAACTCTTGAAAAAGTAAGATATCTCTAGCACATTCTTGAGGATCACTTAAGGGATCCTTTGCACCAGATACACCTGAAGAACCACCTGGTTGGTAATCCACTCCCTTGATAAAGAACTAGATAATAGAAGTTAGTAAAAATGATTTGATTGATTGATTGATTGATTGATTAGAGATAAAAGATACATACTGGTTCTTTAGTAACGCTATCAACAAAATAATGACCATGAATAGTTATAGGATGAATGTAGGCGTTAACTAGCCCTAAGAAAAGGAAACTTAATCCAATGGATGAAAACTGTTTCTTCATTGATTGATGATTGATTGTACCCCTATGGTTTGATGGAAGAGATAAGTAGATAAAGAATGGCGGTTAAAATGATAGTGTTGTAAAAAAAATGGCAGCACAACTTTTTGTAAGAGCTGTTTGGTTAAACTGAAAATGACTGACAGACTCAAAGTCCCAAAAATGCGAAAATTCAAAAAAACAAAATTCTGTTGCAAAAATCTTTCTCAGTAACACGGAAATGCTAACGAGGAGTAATGTGTAAATGGTTATCCATCCATACAACCACATTCAATATATTATTAAGGTTAACTACAATCAAGATACTTATTAGAAAAGAATAGCTTGTGAGTTGGTTGAAACTTTCCCTAAATGGTTATAATTATAACTTTAACTATCATAACTATGGTAATTTCCCATACAATTAAACTTTTTTAGCGGGAAACAATTTAGTGACGAAGCCCATTTCACATGCTCGGTAAATTTTTTTTTGTGGGGAATCAATCAACTTTAAACTAATTCCGATGGTGGACAAAGTATAAAAACTTCCAGTTTATGACTTCAACTTAAGACAGCTGTAACATCTAAGAAGAACCTATCACTATATAACGATACTGAGATATCATGTCATCATCAACTTTGAAATCATCTTTATCGAAAGAAATAGATCCATTCATTAAACAATTAACTGTGAAAAAAGATGGTGAAAAAACTCCTCCCATAAATAGTTTAATTGCTGGTATCACTACTGATAAAGAAACATTATATCTTAATGGATATGGAACAAGAAATATTAAAACTGAAGAACCATTAGATATAGATGATAGATTTTGTTTCTTTTCTTGTTCAAAATCAATCACTGCCATGGCAGTTTTGACATTATATGAACAAGGTAAATTTGATCTTGATACCCCTGTTAAAAATTATTTACCCTTGATTGGGACCATTGGATTAATTGAACCTGATCTGGTGGATGATGATGATGGTTCATTTGTCATTCCTCCCAAGGAACCTAAAAATCCCGTCACAGCCAGACAATTATTACTTCATACAGCAGGATTTTCCTATGTTTTCCTTAATTATGATTATTTCAAATTACATACATTAAAGAATAGTCATATTAATGCTATAAATGTAACTAAAGAATATTTTTCAACGGAAAAGACTCCATTAGTTCATGAACCAGGTACAGAATGGATGTATGGTCATAATATAGATTGGTTAGGATTAGTGGTTGAAGAAATTACTGGTAAGAAATTAGGGGAATATATCGAAGAAGTTATATTTAAACCAATTGGTATGACTTCATGTACATTTCATGTTAAGGATGATTCAAATTTGATTAAATTACATATGCGTAGATCCGATAAAAGTCTTAAATTAACTCCTTTACGAGTTGAATTAGATCCTGAAATTGATATGGGAGGTCAAGGTGTATTTGGTAATGTTAGAGATTATCTTAAATTCATGAGAGTATGGTTAAATTATGGTAAATCTCCTGATACAGGAGCTCAAATATTAAAGGAAGAAACAGTTAAATTTGCTATTAAAAATCATTTACCAGATGAAGTAGAAATGGAATTCCCTGCATTATCAACTAAATTATTAGAATCTGATTCTGACTTTATTCCAGAAGGGTTTACATTAAGTGGAAACGCATATGTTAGTAATGATTTACCAACGGGTAGATCCAAAGAATCAATTTATTGGAGTGGAATGGCCAATTTATATTATTGGATTGATTTTAAGAACAAACTAGCTGGTTTTTATGCATGTCAAATCTTCCCCTTTTTAGATCCTATCTGTTATGATAATTATATCAAATTTGAA
Source organism: Scheffersomyces coipomensis (assembly GCF_036884675.1). NCBI lineage: Eukaryota > Fungi > Ascomycota > Pichiomycetes > Serinales > Debaryomycetaceae > Scheffersomyces > Scheffersomyces coipomensis. Next base: position 2,267,242 of record NW_027042892.1, on the reverse strand, counting down.
ACATTAGCTTATAAATTATTAAAGAATCCAAACTCTAAGTTATAATTAGTTGTGTATATTTATTATATTTATTTATTTATTATACTTTATTTTTCGCACCCTTATTAAACTTAATCTCTGGTTAAGACAGATGTTTTGATAAGACAGATGTCTTTTCTTACCAGGACGACACCCTCCAAAAAAAAATGTGATTTAAAAAAAAAAAGAAATAAGAAATTTTAGTGTGGTGGTAATCGTTTAAATATATCTTGTCAATACAGCACCAGCTTCAGCAACAACAACATCAACATCTTCAACACCTTGTTCATCAACCTCATCATATCACATATCACGTACAGACACCTATGCCTAGCAACAATCATCTGTATCAGGCAGTGAGTTCTGCTGCTTCAGGTGGTGTACTACCTTCCTTTCCCCCTAATTATGAGGATTCAGAATCTCACCTCGCCTCTGAAGTTGGTAACAGCTCAACTCCAGCTATTGAACAATTTGAAATAGAAGATGACTATATTGAAGGTGGGATAGAGGAAACACCAAAGGGTTTCCTCAAACGAGCTTCTTTAATCACTAAAAACTTTGCCTATAATTTCAATAATAAGATTATTCATCCTGTCACACGCATAATAGATCCTATATACGAAGGGTATAAATTCCTTCAAGTTAAATATGAACAATCATTACTTAAACTTGGTAATCCATTAGTGGTCAAACGGTTATTGTATGTGTTTTTCATCATGCTGTTCATCTATTTAATGACAAAATATAATGATAATGATAGTATTAATGGTGCTAGTGGTGGAACATTTACTACTGGGAAATTTTATGATATTGATAAATTAGGACTTTCAATACGAGATTTTATTGATCCAAAATCAATGGAAGAAAATGTGGAATATTTTTCTTCTATGCCTCATTTAGCAGGTTCAATGGGGGATTTAACTTTAGCAAAATATATTGAAGCTTATATGACAAATAATGGGATGAAAGTTATAGATTTTAATGAATTACAAAGTAATTTAAATTATCCTGTTTTTAATGAAAAATCAACTTATGTTAAACTTTCAGATGATTCATTTAAAGCCACTCTTAATGAATTTTCAAATCAAAATATGGAATTTTTATCATTCAATCCAAATGCTTTAAATACAAATGAACCAATTGAAGCAACTTATATTTATGGAAATTATGGTTCAGATGATGATTTTCAAAAATTAATGGACAATCATATCAATTTAAAAGATTGTATACTATTATTAAATTATGGAGGTTCAACTCCTGAATCAAATAAAGTTAGAATCGCTCAACAATTACAAGTTAAAGCTATTATATTCATATCTCCTCAATTTGAACATGACATAAATGGTCAAAAGATAACGTATGATGATTTCATCTTAAAAGAAAATGTAGGATTAACTAGGATGAGTCCTGGTGATGTCTTAACTCCTGGTTGGTCCTCAGAAGATGGTTATGTAACTAGATTACCTTGGTTCAGATCAGATACTACTCCAAAGATACCCACTATTCCAATTTCCCATAAAGATGGTCATCAATTCTTAATTAAATTACAAGATAAAGGGTTCAAATTTGATGATGGACATTTTTCCGGTACTTCTCAAGATGATACTAATAACAGTCCAAAGATTAAATTAGAAATTCAAAATGAACAAAGACCAACTCATCAACTTTGGAATGTAGTTGGATCTATACAAGGTAGAGAACAAGCAGAAAAAGGGATTATAATAGGTGCTGCTAGAGATTCTCTTTGTTATGGAACTATCTCATCCAACACTGGATCTGCCATTTTAATTGAATTAGTTAAAGTGTTTGCATCTTTACAACGGAAATATAATTGGACCCCAGCTAGGTCCATTTATTTTGTTTCATTTGATGCTACCGAATATAATTTTGCTGGATCTGCGGAATGGATTGAAAATAGAAAAGATTATATCAAAAAGCAAGGATATGCATATATTGATCTTAGTGATGCCGTTAGTGGTGATCTATTATCCATTAAATCTCATCCATTTTTCCATAAACTTATTAAAAAGACACTTAAAAAAATCCAAACTGATGATCCAAATAATAAAGTTGATTTATATGAACTTTATAAACAACAACATAATGGTAAAGATGACATTTCTAATAATTTAATAGAACAAAAGAATTATATCCCATTCATTAATTTAGTTAATGTTCCAGCTTTAGAAATAAAATTCACCGGAAAGAAATATCCAAAGAATTCATGTTATGATAATTTTGAAAATTTTAAAGCTATGGAAATCGATCCAACCATGACAAAACATAAACATATACTTGAAATCATATCACTTTTAACTTTAGAATTAGCCGAATCTCCACTTATACCGTATGATTTCATGGGATTAGCTGATTCTATTACTAAATATCAGTCTGATTTAGAAAGATATTTCAATGATATTGTTAAAAAGATGAATAAACCAAATGTACCTCAAATGCATTATGATGCCATCACAAGAGCCAATAATGCCTTAAAGACAACCGCGAGAAGATATGAAGAATGGACCAAAAGTTGGGAACAATATATTCTTGAATCTACTGGAATTGAACCTTCATTATTAGCCATGGATAGATGGAAATGGAATGATAATATGGTTGAATTCAATCAACAATTCATTGAAAAAGATGTTAAACCAAGGCGTCCAGGATATCTCAATATGTTATTTGGAGTCCCATATGCCGCACCAGAAGTTGATGATGGTAAATATGAATGGAATACTTTCCCAAGTGTAAGAGATTATGGTTATGAAGGTGATTTTGGTAGAGCTCAACATGAAATTGATCATATATCAAGTATATTGATGAATGCAGCTGATAGGTATATCGAACTATAGAGTATAGGATATATAATTTACTTTTAGAACTAATATATATTTATTTGTAAATATTGAAAGTATTTAAGAATTTGTAGATATATTTAAATAAATTTTGCAATAATTTTGCAACAATGGGATAAAATTTTAAACATAAGAAAAATCGACTTTTCTTGATATAAACATGATTCAAAAAACGATTAACACTTCAACAAGGGTGGTAATAAATCTCTACAACTATTTATAACATCACAAGCATGTATTAGTATATAAATTATATGAATATGGTTATTAGAAGGAAAGTCCTTACCGCAATAATTAATTTTGAGACACTATTAATATTTAAAGGTGTCTTATCAGTAAACGAATCCATTTTATGACCATGAATACCAATAGTGCCGTTAAAGCTGTAATGGATATCTTAATAATCCTAAACATGTTAATTGCATCAACACCATATGAGATACCATACGCATAATATAAGGTGATCCCTGTGAGAAATAGTTGTCTTGCAACAGATATTATAAGTTGTGCACGATCCACAAAAGGTCTAACATAATCATTTTCAAGCCGATGACAAGCATGATATGCATCTAGGACTGGACTTTACCTGGCACGTAAGATACACAGATACCAAAAGCTCCCCAAGCAGCGACCTGTTTCTCCCACCGTACGTTATATGGACCATATGGCTCTTTACTTTTACTCACCTGTCTATCATTATCATACAATTTTTCAACTTGTGTGGCACTTGACACAAATGTCAAAAGACTAATAATGACTATTATCAACATTATGAACTTCGAACAGCTTTGTTGAACCATTATGTTGAGTCGTTGGACATGAAATGTATTGACAAACCTTATATTTCAGATATTCAAACCACACGAAAAATCCATACCGCAATAGTTAATTTGGGGGCAAATAGACACATTATGATAAAGTGAAAAATTTTCTTGTCAGCGAAAACCTCCCGGTGGCCAAGCTGGCTAAGGCGCGAGACTGTAATGAGTTCTCCTCGAAGAAATCTTGAGATCGGGTGTTCGACTCACCCCCGGGAGATTCGCTATTTTTTTTTTGATTCTCATTTACCCTGTATATTTAATTATTAAGCTCACGTTATAGATACTACTACAATACTGATTAATGGAATAGATGTTTTATTCATTACCCTATGTATACAATTATTGACTTGCTATACCTACTAAATCTTCAAGATAATAATCTCTTGAACGACCAGACTTATCAAGATGACGGACAGCATTAGCTAAATTTGATAAATATTCTAAATTTGGCCCACTTGGTCCTTGGGAATGTTTTATAACTTTGCCTGTATCTTCAATGGCTTCTGGACCTATGAATGATTCATTATCAATAGTACCGATATATATCATTGATTCTATAAAGTAATCACCTGTTTTGGGATCAGTTGAAGTATGTTGAAGTACATCATTTGTTTCTTGGGATTCATGATCAACATTAATGATATGAAATGGTACTTTATGAGTTGAATAACCATCTTGTTCACGAACATCAAGGTATTCTTTCATTTCTTGAACATGTTCGGGAGAAATATAATATGCCACACCCCATACTCTTAAATCATCTATATCTAATTGATTCACTTTATGCGTTATATCTTTGATTTCTAAACTTTGGGATTCATCATTATCTAATAATTCTGATTCATGATGAGTACCATTTAACTCATATAAATGAATATCATTATGGAATTTAGGATTTGATTTTAAATCATCTAGTGATACTAATGTTACTACTCTACCAGGTGATTCTGGTGTACCTCTATGATCTGAAGAACTTTGCCAAAATCTTCGTATATACCCTTTTAAATAACCTGATACTTTGAATGAATAAAGTGGGGGTGGTTTAAATATTAAGGAACCATACCCTATCACCCAAATACCTTGTGGTTTCTCTATTATACTGGTTGTCATTATGGTTATGTTGATGTAAAGGAACTATGGTTGTTTATGAGTAATTACAAATGATTTATAAAAAGCCATAGTTTTTCTCAATTTTTCATCATGACGTAAATGTCGATCAGAATTAATTGGTAGCGACAGATCAAAATTTAAAAAAGAGTCTAATGATAATTATATATTTACAGAGCTATATAACTTATAAATAACTAACTTTAAATGCCATTTTGATAGTTTCAAGTAACTTATCCTTTATTTTGATTTGCCTCAAGTTAATGAATCGATTAATTATGAATAAGAGTACCACAATCACTAATATTATAGGTGAATTCTCTTTGAAATAATTCTTAGTTAATTTATAACTATAAAATAACTTTTCCTTTAATTGATTTAATCTATTGACATCGGTATCTTTATTAAGACCAACTTTTTGTTTATCTGATGATGATGAAGAAGCTGATATAGGAGTGGCATATTCCTTTTGAATATCTTTAATTGATTTATATTGAAGATTTTGTTGTTTCTCTAATTCCTTAGCTTTCTGTAATTCTCGTTTTTGATACTCTTGTTCTCTCTTCTTTCGTTCTTCTTCCTTTTGCTTTTGTTGTTCAACAATCTGTAATTTATTCTGTTCAATCTTATTCAAGTTATCCAATTGATTTTTAACATCGCTAGCGTAAATAGCATCAGATTCAATTATAAATCTAGCATCATCAAAATTATCAAAAGTAGGTAATACTTCAAACACATATAAATCAATAAATCGTTTCACATACTTTGAATTTGAATTATTAACAATTAAACTTGAATAAATTGATTTAACCCTATTTAAAAATGAATCATCATTACCAATCAATACTTTTTTATTAGTGATCAACACCAATATATAATTATACAAGATATCCAAAGGGATATTAATCTCAGATCCACCGAATGCTTGGGTTAATTTATTCAAAAATGTGTCTTGAATGAATACATTCACAAGTCTATGATTGTCAATTTGAGATAATTTAAATGGTAAAGTTTGACCAGAGATAGTTAAACTAACTAAGGTTAAATATAAATTAATGATCTTTTTGAAAAGTACTTCTGATATGAATCCCTTACTGAACTCGTTAAAGCTCAGGTCATATAATTCATTGATTAATCGATATGATTTTTCAAAATTCTTATTGATGAATTGTTTATACGCCAATTTATATTTCTCTTCAAGTAAATGATTCGATGAAAATGAGGCAGATGAAAATGATAATGATTGATCCATGATTACTTGATTGATTAACACTTCTTCTTATGACCACTGTATTCTATAAACTGGTTGGGAAGATATGGGGAGGAATAATGTTCTAAATCTAGCTGGTTAAAAACGGCAAGTGGTTAATTTTTCTGTGAGTCGTAGAAAAAATTATGTGGGGGTGAACTTACGAGAGGTCACTAGCCTGGAAAAAAATTTGGGTGGTGATACCTCGGGACATGGAAAATTAATTTTATAATGACTGCAAAATTACTTAAATGTACAAGGTTTTCATACTTGAGCAAATTTTGTTTAGTAACTCTACAAGTTGTGTTTTATCCGACTGAAATGTTTTAGATAGGCAGCTCTTGTCAGAGTAAAGTGAAGTGGCGTCAATTAAAGTGAAGTGAAGTCTCGATTACTTTAATTGACATTGACTCACTTCCCCAACTCTCATTCATATAAATACATGTAGGAATTATCTGATATGTGTTGTTTAGACTCTTATTTCTCATTCATAGAATGTGTGAAAGCGTTACTAAACAAGAATTGAAATAGAGTCGTATGTAATTTGGTGCATTTGTCATTTTTGCATCACATTCAGCATTTACAAACGTTGGTGTTAAGTTATCAATCGTAGGAATGATTAGATCGGCTGCAGAAGTATTCAAACATTAAAGAACGCAAATCAAAATATAAGATGGGGATATTATTTTATATATTAATGATAACTAACACTTTGGTTATATAAATAGGATAAATAGGATAAATAAATAAATAAATAGGAAATAAATACGTTATTAAAGAAAGCACATTCTATTAATCTTCTTCATCATCTTCATGACGATGAGTAGTTGGAAGTTTACCAAGAGCAGCCAATCTTCTTCTTCTTTCAACTTCAGTTTCTTGAAGTATTTCATCATCATCGTCGTCATCGATATCACTAGCTTCAGAATCTTGAGATAAATCTTCATCTTCATCTTCTTCATCGTCTTCATCAAGTGATGGTTCTCTCTTTCTATTAATAGCTAAATATTCACCAGCAGCACTAGGTTTAGACTTAGGTTTAGCTGTAACCGAACTATCCTTAATTTGATGATCATCACCACTAACATGTATGGTTGGAACACCAACACCAGTGGATGAAGATTCTTGAGCAACTGAACCATCTTTATTCTTAAATCCAACATATTTCAAAGCTCTACCAACTATAGAACCTGATCTACCTCTTGGTTGTTGATTTGCCATAGTTGAATCTCCTCTCACACTATTTTCTTCCTTCATACTTTGGGTTAATCTATTACGAGTACGATGATTAACTTTATATCTTCTAATCACTTCACCTTCCATATTTTCTATAATGATTAAATTATCAATTTGATAAACATTAACTTTATGTTTTGGATCATCCTTTTTATAAAGCAGCTTCTTCTTACCAGTTAATGTTTTTGATAAAGTTCTATCAATTGATTTTTCATTTTCTGATCTTGAAATGGATGATGACGATGAAGATGATCCTTCTCTAGCATCAATTTCATCATCTATAGCAGCCACATTTTCATCGGATGAGAAGGAATATTGAGACATATGACGACGAAGTGAAGCTTCAGAATGAATACTAGCTTCATCAGGTGAAGGACTAGCACTAGAACCTCTTCTTCTACTTCTTGGTGATGCATCACGACTATTGGTTTTAAAAGTATCAACAATTTCACCATGTTGATCTTCAATTATATAAGTATTACCATCTTGAACCACTGTAGTTGGTATTGATTCTTCTTGATTTTTACTAGAGAATTTTTCCCCAAATTCTTGTAAACCAGAAGTTTTATTAGGTATTTTTAAGGTTTGAGATGTTGTACCTGATGATAAAGAATCTTCTCCACCACTTTGTTTTATTGGACTTGAATTTGGTGATTCTTGTGGAGTGGTAGTGACAGTTGCTGGTTTTTGTTGACCTAATTGTAAAACTTCAGTTTGAGGTCTTTGTCTTTCATTAGTTGGATCAGTTTGATCTTGAGTTGTAACTCTTGAAAGGGATTTTCTAATTTTTGATCCTGGTCCATTACCAGTTCTTCTTTTTCTTCTTTCTAATTTCTTCTTTCTTGTTGCTCCTCCTGCAGGTCTAACTTTTATACCTGAAGTTTCAACAGTATTAGTTCGTTGAATTGGTGCATCAGTATCAATTCTACTTAATGATATTGATTCATTCTTTTCTAAATCTGCCAATTTAAGTCTATCATTTAATCTATCAAACCATGAACCAGCATTATTATCTTCATTATTTTCAGTAATAGTAAATGATAAAGTAATGGCCATTTTATTTAATCTTCTTCCTAATGTTAATACTGCCACTGATGAACCATGAACCACAATAGATGTTATAACAATAAAACAAACCAATGGCCAAATCGTAACTAATAATTGATAATGAGGATGATCAGGATTAGGTAATTCTGCTAAGGGAGTTTCTTCAGTAGTATAAAAAGATTCTAAATCTTTTCTGGCTAAAATTGCTGCAAAGATAGCACCCACACCAATAGGACCAAAATGACCACAAAATAAAGCATCATTCCAAGTTTTAACATCAGGGGTTATAGGTTTTAACAATACTACTGCCGGAACTCTTCTTAAAAAGATTATAACAATGGCTAAAATAATTAATCTCCAAACATCTAAACCTAAAGAATGATCATTAAATTGAGGCCAAGGAATAATAGCACCAAGATAAACAAAAAAGGCTAAATTTAATAATAAATCAATAACGGTAGAAACATGAGATTCTTCAGTCTTTTTAGAAAATTCACCATTCCAACCAAATGCGGTACCAGCTGCAAATGAAACTAATAAATCATCAACTCCTAGCATTGATCCAATACCAGCAGAATTAAATGCTAAAAAGATAAAAATGGCAAGAAATGATTCTCTATCGATTAAATTTCTATTTTCAGCAAATTTAACTAATTTTCTTAATACATAACCGATTACTGCCCCTAATATACAACCAAATATACATTCCCATAAAATAGTTAAAAGAAACCAATCTTTTAAAATTGTACCTGGTTTACCAGGATGTAAAACCAAATTTAAGGAAAGGAAAATAAAGGGGAAGGCCATACCATCATTACAACCTGATTCAGCTGATAATAAATTTCTTAAATGACCTGGAACTCTTTCAGCAAATTTCCCCTTACCAACAACAGCAGCTGCTAAAACAGGATCAGTTGCTGTTACACAAGCACTTACTAAAAGGGCATCACTAAAATTGAAATGAGGAATTAAAATCCAAATGAATAAACCGACAATTAACCAACCACAAGTCATAACTGGTAATAAAAAGATAAATACTGATAACCAATGTTTTTTCATATATTTTTTAGGTAATTCGACTGCCACAGCGACAATTTGAATACATAATACAATACGACAAATTTCAAGGGTGATATAATCAGTGTTACCCCAAGTTACAGGATCAAACCATCCTAAACAATGAGGCCCTAGAATTAAACCGGCAATGGTTGCCACGGTTGCTTCACCGATATATAATCTTTCTTTAACAAATAATGATACTAATGAGAATAGAGTACTAAATATTCCTACACAAGCGTAAGCTATATGAGGAGTTTGTAGATCTAGTTGACTCCATACCATTGTTTATGTGAGTATTGTGAGAAGTATGCTGATGATGTGATATGACTAAAGGAATGCTAAAGATATTATGATTTATGATGAACTATGATTTTGTTTATTTAAATCAAAGTTTAAAAAAGGGTAAGTTCACAATGGTATCTTTTTATAGAGATAGCATGAACACAAGAATTGAATATGACTGAATTATGAAAACAAGCTAAAGATTGAACTTTAAGAAACTATAACAAGAAGAAGAAGAAGGAAGGAAGGAAGATTGAAGATGAATCAATTTATGAAAATTGGTTGTATTTTAAAAAATAGTAAGGGTCCTGTATATAACCCAATTAAATGATGGTGTTTAATAATTTGGGGAAAGAGGGAAAATGATAAGGGAAAATTAGCGTATCTTATCTATTAACGATTAGCGATTAAGTATCTACTATTACATATAATGAATATGATATAGATTGAAATGGTTGTTACCTGAACAGCCATTGAAACAAATGGCTAGACCAAATCAAATAACTAATTCATCCATCCGTCTACTTAGATGCCAAGTTCACTTCTTCTTCTTCTTCTTCTTCTTCTTCCCGTTGGGCTCTACCGTAATTTAAAATTTCTTGTTAAACTTTCTTGGCGACTTGCTTTTTAAACGAAGAAGTAATTGTTTCAACTTAAACTTTTAAAACTTTGGTGAAGTCTTGAAGGTGACACTTTTCTTGGACTTAACGTGTTGTGTATCTTTTATATAATTCAATAGGTTTCAATTACAGATTTACTATACATTCCTCTTATACATTCATGGTAAGAGTAACCGTTCCATACTTAACGCGATCGCACTTTGAAGACATTATGCTTTTGACAAGTCGTATCAATTTGTTCTATCATCATAAGTAATGAACATTCTAAATACATTACCATATCATTGTTACTCTATACAAAGCCTCCTTTTATAACAATAAGAACAAATATGTAAGTTTATAGTATATTTTATAAGAGGAGATATGGTAGCGGATGAGACCAAACCAAAACACCACGACATTATATGTCACCACAATACGACATATATCCCAACCATGCCGCAAACACGACATTTTATTCTGACGCGATTAGACAGAGTTAGTTAATTAAAGTTAGGCAGCCAAACTTGATCTATAATCCTTTAAAACTCTCTATTATCAATCAAAATCATAAGTTGTATGTATGTCTCAACTATTCGTAGCGAGTAGTCAAGAACAAGGTAGTCAAGACCATATCGAGGACGAAGACAGACTATATCAAGATCCAACCAGTCCCACCATACCGAATGATAACAATATAGCTTTAAATAATCATCATCGTGATTTATCATCACAATTGAATGATCTTGATCATAATAATACTCAATCATCATTCATCAATCCTAGAAGTCATACTTTTAAAGCATCAACCACTCAAATATCTCATTTAGCAGAGGTACTATCATCAATCACCACCATCAATTCTCAAGCTTTATTAATCATAAGTCCAAAGGGTATAACGATTTATACTGAATATAATCATGTATGTAATGTTCAATTGAATATTGATCCGACTTTATTCACTCAATATAATTTCGTCATTAATGATAATTTGAATAATGATGATGAAGATGACGAAAGTTCTGAAAATCCTGATTTAAGATTAGGAGTTGATATTAATCTTATTAGTGATTCATTTAATTCAGTTGCATCTTCATTAATAAAACCAAAATCATTTAATAAATCAGGTACTTCGAATTATAACAATGTTCAATTTGATCATAATCAAAATAATAATAGTGGGAATAGCCTCAATAACATTCCTCTTGCTGAAAATGTAACTTGTTATATCACATATAATGGACATGGTGAACCATTAATTATTGAATTTGAAGATAATGTTATGAGTGAAAAATTGGAATTTTTAACCTTTCAATTAGATATCACTTATCCTTATGATTTTATAAATAATGATAGTCAATCCCAAGATGATATTGATCAAGATTATAGATCGGATTTCTTAGTTATAAATCATAATGAATTACAATTTGAATTGATGTTGAAGAGTGATGTGTTTAGTAATCTTCTTCAAGACTTACAACAGATCAATACGGTCGATTTATACATTCATATATCGAATGAAATCAAAACATTAGGTAATAATAATAATAACCATGCACATAAACGAATTAAATTCGTAGAGAATCAATTGAATTTCATTTCAAAGGGTCCGATAGGACATCTGAAACTTATGTTCCCCAATGAACGGACTATCCTTGAACAATTGAAAATATATGATCATGAAGAACATGGTAATAAATCAAGTTTAAAACTTATAAATTCATCCATTCTATCCTGTTATAATTTCAATAATTTCATTAAAATCTTGAGAGCAAGTAAATTATCGACAAAATGTAAGATCAATAAGGATTTAAATGGGATCTTATCAATTCAATTCTTATGTAAGAATAATAATCTATTCAATTATGTAGGGACATTGATTACATTTAATCTTTTAGAATCAACCAGTTTAATCCAAGATGATAATGTCGATATACCAAAGAGTAAGAAGAATGATTCCAGAAATCTTTTACATAATATTTTTGATGATGAAAGTTATGATTTTATTAAACGGTATAATGATGTGAATAAACATAAACAAGATCAACAAATGGTATCACAAGCGGTGATTCAAGAGTATGAGGTTTTAGGTGGAGGGTTTGAAGTTGAACAAGATGATGAATCAGATGAACAACAACCTCAACGTGATATTGATAGACCACCTCCCTTATCATATGCTTCATTTAGAAATACTTCATCTTCAACAAATACCACCTCTGCATCAGATTCTACTTCCAAACCATCTAATTTCCAAGTTAACGATACTATTCATGAGAATTCTATCCTTGAACCAACTAATAATAGACCTGTTAGTAAACCTGCTAGTAGAAAGAAATCATCTTCCAAACGTAAGAAACAGAAAGAAGATGACGACGACGATGAAGAGATTCAAACTGTTGGTGGAGCAGTTGAAATTCCCTTATTTTTATGATTATAATGAGTTCTGTAAATATATGTATATAAAATGATTTATTAGGATAAAAAGAGAAGTAAAACTAACTAAATAAAGACGTAAAACTAACGTTGGTAATAGGAATGAAGAAATAAAGATTGTATACTTTTTTAGTAGACTGATATATAATTATCAATTCTATTCTTTTGATTTTGAGCAATACATTCAGCAATCCAAGTTACATTTCTAATTTCTTGTTCTTTAGATCTTAACCATGCCCAAACAGTTGATAATGTGAATTGTTGAGTGAAAGCATTTTTACAAAATTGCATTTCTAATAAATAAAACCAATCTTCTAAATTCTTAGCCCCTCCATTCGCACTATCACCTTCAGTAAATATATCTTTATATTCTGGAACATTTTCAACAATTAATTTTAATTGTTCAAAATCATCAACTTGAGATAATTCTCCATGATAAGTTGGATATAATTTTCCATAATTTGGTAATAATGAAAGTTTATTTTCAACGGTTAAATCAGGATTATTTAAAGAATTTAAAGAAATATTAATAACTCTTTTATCAGCTTCAAAATTTAATAATCTTAACATAATTTCTTGATCAGGATTAGTGAATTCAGTAGTAATGAATTCCACAAATGATTCCAAATAATTCTTATATAAACGATTTCGAATAATTTCAATATTTAAATCATCTAAATCTTCAGCTGTTAAACAATTCTTAAAAAATGGTGCTAATGGAGTATCAATTAATACTGTATTATATAAACTTTCAATATCAGTAGCAATTGAAAGAGTTGGTAAAGTATCAAACCAACCTAAAGGATGACATTTGGATAAGATTTCAGATCTATCTCTTTCATGTAAAGTACCAGTAATCATCAATGATACATTATCAATCATATAACCATAACTAATATAATCTAAGAATTTAGTTAATTTCCCACTTGAATTGGCTTTTAAATATTGAAATTGTTGATACAACTTCTTGGATAAGTTTTCTTGAATGACACTAGTACTCAACACACCAGAATAAGTTGATAAGAAGTTACCATAATCAGTTGATGATAATTGTAATTTTAAATCTTCTAAATTATCACATTGAGTAAGATTAACATATTGATTAGAACTTAATAATCCACTCTTGTAACCTCTGACAACCCCTTCTACGTAACCGTAATTGACATTGAAAAACAATCCTTCCATTATGACAACACTCAATTCAATCTGATAGTAGTAATTGTTCCAGAACTATGGACCCTGAAACTCTAAATTGGTTGATGATAATTTTAAAATTACAATCCTGTTGCCAATGCTCATTAGATTGATTGTCGCTGGTGGGTGCTCTCCTTTAAAGTCGTGCGCTGCCAAATTCTTAATTTGGCTACCAAAAGAGACAGATCAATGAAAAAGTATATCATAGTTTATATACGTGTTGTGATTGTTCAAAGGTATTGATCATACAACCATCATAACGATGTCTGATATATTGTTGGAGACATTAAAGCAAGGGTTGGATCCAGAATTGGTCAAATTCCTTGAGTCTGATCCTCAATTGAGACTAGGTTCAGAGTTATACTTACAAGAACTTCTTATAAATGATGATTTATTATCAACAGAAGTATTCACTACTACCAGTACTAATACTGCCATGACTCCTTCGATATCAACTTTATCAGCTGAATCGAATGGTGGCAATAAGAAGAAAATCACTTTAACCGAAGAAATCGCAGAATTGGATCGTCAACAACGAGAAATTAATGTCAAATTAGCATCCATTACCAATGAAAATAGAGAATTGATTATTGATATAAGTAATGATTTACATAATATAAATGATAAGATTGATAGTGATTATAATAAGGAAATCGATGCTATGTTGAAAGTACTTGATATTCAAACCAGTAATACTAATGTCAATAAATTTCAAATCAATATTAATGAAAAATTAACTAATGCTATAAAGATTAATAATTCAATCTTATCTAATATCGACTCTGTATTGGACTTATTGGAATTACCTACTTTATGTAAGTTATGTATTCTTCAAGGAAATTATCAAGAATCACTTGAAATATCAATGTTGACTCAAGCTTTAATCATTAGATTTCCAAAATTAGTCATATTTCAAAAAATTCAAAATCAAGTTGAACAAGAATTAAGAATGATGGTTAAAGGGTTGATCAAGTTATTAAATACAAACTTAAAACAGAATAATATCTTGAAGATATTTCAAATTTTAAATAAGTTGGATATCATAAATTCAACTCAATCAACATCTTCATCTTCATCTATATCACTGTCAAATTTAACATTTTCCACAAAATCAAATAATTCAATCAATAAACAACAGCAGAAGGATAAATTATTAAAAATCATCTTTCTAAATGCAAGATATAAATTTATAACTGATGAAATATCAAATTTAAAACCATTAATAAAGTTTAATAAACTCACTTATTTAAAGAGATTTATTGAAGTTTATCGTGAATTTATATTTAATTCGTTGTCAATGTACTACGCCATATTCAACTCATCATCTTCCTCCTCATCCTCATCCCATACTGCCACATCATTATCACCTAGTGTATCCCAATCATCCATAACCGGAACGTCCTCTTCCTCCACGCATTCAAACACCAACTCTGAAGAAGATAATTTACTCATAAATCAATTCATAAGAAGTTTGGCAAATCAATTATCCCAAAGTTTAATCACTTACCTCCCAGATATACTCCATTCTCATTCTGAAAATGAATATGATACAGAAATAGATGCTCAAGGTCAAAAAGATGGATTAATCTTACAAATCATATATCTTTGTAAATCATTATCCAAATTTAATGCTGATTTTGAATCAATCATACGATGGGATTTATGTTATGTTGATGATCCATTGATTACTGAAAATGATTGGGTTCGAAATTTAGCTAAAGTTAAACAATTTAGATACTAAAAAAAGATTAATAAATGGTTTATAAAATTACATATATATAGACTCGTACATACCCTAATTTAATTTAAAATACAATCATGAATTGAAACTATAAGATATACTCTTATGTTGGTTGTGGTTGTAAGGAATTTAATCCAAATAAGAATCCAAGTTCTTTGGTTCCAAGACGTGATACGGATTTCATACCTTTCTCATCAAGAGCAGCAGAAATCAATTCCTTCTTTTTGGCTTGTAATTCCATAATACGACTTTCAACAGTATTACTAATTAATAATCGATGAACATGAACTTCTCTTTCTTGTCCAATTCTATGAGCTCTATCCATAGCTTGTTCTTCCACAAATGGATTCCAAAATGGATCCATAATAACAACATGGGAAGCACAGGTTAATGTTAAACCAACACTACCAGCCTTTAATGATAATAATAACACTTGAACATTAGATTGATAAAATTGTTTAATGGTACTATTCTTACTATCAACTGACATCCCACCATCATATCTTAAATATTGAATACCTTCTTTAACTAATACTTTATCCATGATATCAAAGAGAGTAGTGAACTGAGAAAATATAATGATTTTTTCACCAGGATATTTAGTAAAGACCTCCTTTACCAATTCTATACACTTTTCAATCTTAGCTGATGGTGTTAATCCTTTATCTCTAGCAATTAAATAATTGATTCTTTGATGATTATTATCAGTTTTACTATAGTATTTAGAACAAAATTCAGTTAATTCATGTAAATTATATCCATCAATATGAAATCTCTTGAAAATGATATAATCAATCATTTGTGTTTCTTTACAAAGAGCACCACATTCTTTACATGGTGCTATTCTATTACCTTTATTATCTTCATCATTGGCCTTATCCACGAAGAAGGCATCAACACAACCTTCACATAACATATGACCACAAGTTCCCATAATGGATACGGGTTCTTCTTCAGAAAATATAGTTAAACATTGAGGACACGTTGAAGAATCTTCTTCAGCATCAGAAAAATCTTCGGCCAATTGACCTAATATATCTATTTTGCTATCATTTTCTGATTTAAGACTAGAACTTGACTCCGTCATTGATTTGGAAGTATCCTTCGATGACTTATTACTGATTTTCTTGATGCTTTCAATTGCTGCTGGACTTAAACCATTTAACATTCTAATCATATCCTGATAATTCTTTTTACCTCCTGAACCTCCATCTTTAGCTTTCATTTCTCCAATCTCAACTAAATAATTATGACAACAAGCTTGTCTAAGTCTTAATAATAAAGTTAACATACTTGAATAAAACCCAATCTTCTTCTGGATTAATAATTTTTTAGCCTTAGATTGAATACCTTGTTCTAAAGCATCATAAAAGGATTTTTCATCTTTATCCATTACCACAAAATCAGATTCAACATGCTTAGTGGGTAATTGTAAGATTGGTTTTCCATCAATTAAAGAATCCTTATTTCTTCTAAGTAAGATAGCTCTCAACACAGCTCTTAATTTACGCATACTTTTATCTTGATCAAAATCATCATAATTGTTGCTCTTTAATGGAATAGCGATATCACTACGGAACCTAGCTTCATTGCTATAGGGACGAACTTTTAAAAATCTCAAGAATGGATAAAGTTCCTCTACGTTGTTTTGAATAGGAGTACCACTTAAACAGAATCTAGTTTCAGCTTTTAAGTAAGTTACACACTTAGACGTTAAAGAAGCCTTATTTTTAATCTGTTGAGCTTCATCTAGAACAATTCTATTAAAACGTGCATCCATGGAGAAGAAAGGTGAATCATAACTCCTACCTCCACTTTTCAGATCTGGCAAATGTTTTTTACTTTCAGCATCCGCTAATGATTCTTTAAAATGCTTTTTCCATTCCGATGATAAGGTGCCATATGAAGTTAAGATGATATCATATTTTTTGAGTCTAGAAAATGAACTAAGTGCCTTTTTGTCCACGCCATGATAAACACCAACTTTAATTATCACATCTTGTTTAATTTTGGATTTGATTTCTGCATCCCATTGTCTTAAAAGTCCAACTGGCCCAACAATCAATGTTGGTGGATCATTTTCTTTTCTTTGTTTAATAAATAAAGCTATGGTTTGAATAGTTTTACCAAGACCCATATCATCAGCAAGAATACCTCCCTTGGCCTGTGATTTTTCCATTCTTATTAACCAAGTTAGACCTATTCTTTGATGTTTCATTAAGTTGATGGAAAGTTCTTCAGGAGTAGGTTCTAAACCTTCTTCTAAGAATTCATCTGGTTTAATATTATCAATTAAATTTTGAAGATCTTTATTATCACTATAAATATTAGCTTGATATCCAAAAGCGGGTAATACATCTCTTATTTCTGGATCATCCAATCTATCTTCTATTTTTGGATAATTATTGGACCCATTTATCAATTGTGTATATGAACTAAATACTCCACTAGATGCATTCCTCACATGAGGAGCAATATGACGTTTTCTAGCTGATATTTCACCCAAACTTGCTTGAAGCTCTTTGTATCTTTTAATATCAACTTGTAAGGTTCTTAATATATTCACATAATTATCTCTTGCTTGTCTAGCATCATGTTCTGACGAAGCTATTAAAGAAGTAATACTACTTAATCCATTTCTAGGAGCATTAGTTAATTGAGCTTTTAACAGATTAACAGTAATCGTGGCTTTTTTATATTTTGCATCCCAATCTTGTTTTTCAATAGCAAGCCGACCTAAAATATTCTTTTTATTGGCTAAATCTTGCTGTATGGAAATTTCACGTTCTGTTAATGATGAGTATTCTTGATGATAAAAGTTTGAATCAGATACATGAGGTACGGGAGCAGGTTGATTAAACACTGGTGGTCGAGTTGGAGATGCATTAGTGATAACACCATTTTGTATTGAAATACTAGACATAGGCGCCATATGTGGCTGTGGTGCAGGAGGTGGAGGAGCTTTGAATTCAATTTTCTTAAAGGTGGTCTTTTTCATTGCCTCTTCAGAATCAATGATCATAACGTCATCATCTGAATCTAGAGTATCTTCATTATTAAAACTGTTAGCTAGAATTTCAGTAAGCGGCCTTCCACTATTACCATTTATTGTATGATCATTTTCAACATGAATACTATTAGGCATATTAATAGAATTGATAGAATTACCATCCATCAATATATCTGAAAGGGTATTAAATTGTCTTCCATTATTATGAGTATTATCTTTAGAAGCACCATCCTTGATTAAATCTGAAAGTGTAAGAAGTCTTCCACTACTATTATCGTTGCTATTTCTGCTAGTATCAGCTGTGTTATCACGTTCATCTTCATCAGAGTCTAGGGATATAATTTCGACATCATCACTTCCAAAAGCAGAGCCCGTAGCTTTGTGGTTGTTATTGTTATGTGATCCCCAGGTTTGATTAGACAGATGGGAGGTATGACCATTAGTTGGAACACTACCTGTATACAGCACACCTATATATGGATTAGTATATCCATTATTCTGATTAGACATGGTTGAATTAGTATTTGTGAATCGAGGTACATTAGGATTGAAAGATGATTGTAAATGATCATGTACATTAGGACGATTTAAAGAATCTAATCGTTGTCGTTTGCCATTATTATTAAGTTGAGGATTCTCCACACGAGGAGGCATTATGATGTTAATACTTGATGATGAATTCGACAATGCAGGACTTGACTTACCTGAACTTAATTCTGAATTTGCAGCACTATTGATATTTGAATTATAAACATTATTCTGTTTCTTTTTAAGTATATTCATTAAAAGTCTATTTTCATCTCCACTGCCACTATCCATTTCTTCATCAGAGGAAGATAGGTATACTACACCTGCTGTAGATGTATGATCCATATTTCCTTTATACTCTCTATAAGTTGATCTATGATAAATGAAGTAAAAACATGCAACAAATGGCTCTATATATAGTAAATTTTTTGATTTGATTTGATTTTAATTTTTATCACTAAAAATAGCGCGCTCTAAAAATTAACTATGGAGACTCATACGTCTGAAATCGGGAGGGAGGTATGACGATGGGTATGAGGGACGGGATGACGGTATAGGGGTAATGGATGGTGGAAGCTCCACCATCCCTTCCGGTTTTAGACGTTGGTTAGGGTCTTAGTATCGTATATGATGAATGTACGGCACATATTTTTAGTTTAGTTTGGTTAACCTATATTTTAAACACATATTTATACATATATAGTCATATAACCACCTATATAATATGATACTACTTTTTGTAATTACTCCACCAACTGATTAAAGATAATCACCATTTTCTTCTAAGATTTTATCCAATACAATATTTAATTCAGTTTGTAATCTTTCATTATTTTCATCAAATGATAAACCTCTTTGATAATCAGCTCTAGCAGCTTCATAATTACCTAAAAAGTAATTGGAGACACCTCTTCTTAAGAAATTCTCTGGAGTATTCATCATCATTCCAATTAACATATCAGCATCATTAAAAGCCTTTAAATATTGTTTGGCTTTTAAATTAGCATCAGCTCGACTCATAAGAAACAAACTAAGTTCTTGTAAAGTACCTTGGAATGATTCAAATTTATGTCTTCTAGAAATCATTTCAATCCCAATAGAGAATTGTTTAGCTGAATCTTCAAATTTACCACTTTTAAAAGCTTGAACTCCAGTTTCATATAATTTTCTAATCATTTTACTCATATCTTTATTAAAATTTTCTGGAGTTGGAACTGGTGGAACATCTGATCCATTCGCTATTATTTCATGTGTAAGGGAATTTAATTGATCTATATCGTTTTTAACTTCAGGAGAAATGATTTCAGCATCCTTTGGAAGCAAAAGCTTTTTGGTTTTGGAATCGTAACTTATTTCTAAACTCATACTAGTAGTTATATTGGATGTGATGAATGATATTGTAATTGATGATTCTAAGAAACAGCGTTACTACTTTCTTTGCTGCTTGATTTGATTTTTCAAATTGACTGTCGTGTTGAAAATGAGATTTTTTTTTCTTTCGTTATGCTTGTCTCTCCAAACCCCTAATAAGGAAATTTTTGTTAGTGAGAGGGAGGGTCTCACACAAAAAAGTAGTATAAAGAATTGCAAAAACAATCTTTAATTATAAGGAATCATTGCCGCCCAACTAATATCAATATTATATAGTGATTCCGAAGAGTCGTGGTTAAGGATGGAAGAGGCATCATTCGATCAAGTTTCATTTGTAACTGTTTCTGATCCATGTTCTACTATTAAGGGATCTCCATTTCAAACCCATAATATTCATAGTAATAATTTTGCAGATATTACAACTACTACTACCACCATCCAAGGACATCAGTTGAGTAAGTTCAACACAACTACGAGATCAGAAAGAGAAAGGCCTACATCAAGATGGAGTAAGATCTTTGAAACGTCATCTATCAATGAACCAGAGTTGGGAGTTAAAGGAGTTCATAATTCAATGTTTTTTAATCAATTTAATACTAAAAAATCAATGGGAGCTGAATTTAATGTTATGGATCAAAAAAGTATCACTGAAACAAACTTAAATAAATCAATTGATTCAGAAATAGATCAAACAGGTCATAAAGAATTACCCCATGAAAAGTTGAGTAAACAAACTTTAAATGAATCTGTGGAAGATTTGGAAGGGGAAATACCAACTCCTAAAACATGGTCAATTATTAACTTTTTCAGTTGGTCAGCAAGAGTAAATGATACGAATAGTGATGAACCAGTTAAGAGAACAACTACAACTACATCAGCAACAGCAACTGCAACAACAACTACAACTTCAACTAGACAATCAATTAAAGATACATTATTCAAATTGAAATTAGATAAACCATTCTTACCAAAATTAAAGGAAATGGTTAAAGTTGGACCAAAAGTAACAAGACAAGCTTCATTAACTAATCTATTAGATTTATATGATTATCCAGTTACTCAAAGTGCATTACTTGAAGATAAAGTATTTTCCCCAAAATCACATCGACAAATATTTAAAGATTTAGAAAAGATTGAAGAAGTTGATCCCGGTATTAATCATAAATCTAAACGAGATATACTGACATTCAGATATTTAAAATCTTTCTTTAAAGAAGAAGTTCCTGAGGTTAA
Source organism: Scheffersomyces coipomensis (assembly GCF_036884675.1). Classification (NCBI taxonomy): domain Eukaryota; kingdom Fungi; phylum Ascomycota; class Pichiomycetes; order Serinales; family Debaryomycetaceae; genus Scheffersomyces; species Scheffersomyces coipomensis. The sequence goes on along the minus strand of NW_027042892.1, from coordinate 2,245,459 downwards.
AGAGGTTGAAAAAGAACAAGTTATTCCATTATCAAAGACTGTTTCAAGACAACTGACCATAATATCAGTACCAGATAGTGATGATTCATCTCCTGATGAGCCAATAAATTCAAATGGACCAATAGTTCAACCAAAAAGATATTATAAAACTATTGAAGAAGTTATAACAGAAGGTGACCCTAATATACTTGATGAAACTATAATTAGAAAACAATCATTAGAACCAGAACCAGAAGAATGGAATCAACAAAGTCCTGGAATACCAAATCTGTCAAATTATGGTACAGGTCGATCACAGCCAACTTCACTTATTATTGAACCATGGTCACATTTCACTACTATTAGGATGAATGCTGAAAAATCAATTAAGAAGAAGGTTCCTGAATCTAAAGAAAATTTTGAAGATTCTCTTAATGAATTAGAAACATTATTACTGAATTTTCTTCAAACTGATGATCCTGCAATATATGAAGGGAAAAAGTTATATTTACTTGAAAGGATTAATGATTTAAAGATTAAACAGAGTAATAATCTGGAAAATAATGCTCTCTTGGAACGATCATCCAATAATAATAAACCATTTTTAAAAGATTCAACCCATTATAATAGTACTAATGATCCATCATTATGGAAAGATGAAACTCAAATTGAAGATATTATAGAAGAATTTTTAACTAAATCTGCCTCTATATCATCAAGTCAAAAAAAGGGTGCAAAAATTGATGCTATATTTGATGAAGATTCAAATGAAGAAAATGGTGAGGATGGTGGTTTAAGTGCCCAAGTTGATTATTTAACTCCATTTATAACTAGTAAACCTACTTTAGATAGAGAATGGTCATTATCCAGTCTGGAATTCTTTTCACCTCAATAAATAGTATATATATATAGATAGCGGTAAAAATTAATTAACTGTTGCCTAAAATGGATAATTGCGTCGCCAACGCTAATAAAAAAAACTGAAGAGTCATAAATTATAAAATTTGAGCATATCTGTAATTTTTCAGTTTGATAAAGTTATAACTACAACCACCACCATTCATTTATCATACCATCATAGTCTAATTGAACAACATGTTTGACTTAAAGCAAGTGGTTAGACCAAATATCTTATCCCTTGAACCATATAGATGTGCCAGAGATGATTTCAAAACTGGGGTGTTATTAGATGCCAATGAAAATACTTATGGACCAGCCTTAAGTAATATCAGTGAAGAAGAGAAATCCCTTGAATTGAATAGATATCCTGATCCTCATCAGATTGATTTAAAACAACAGATTATCAATTTCCGTAATTCTCGTCCTAATGTGTTTTTAAAAGATGTTATTAAGGATAAATTGACACCTCAAAATTTATGTTTAGGAGTTGGATCTGATGAAAGTATTGATTTATTATTAAGATGTATTTGTAAACCTAGTGTTGATAAAATGTTGATTTGTCCTCCTACCTATGGGATGTATTCGATTTGTGCTACTGTCAATGATGTAGAGATTGTCAAAGTTCCATTATTATATCCATCATTTCAAATTGATATACCATCTATACTTAAAACTCTTGATGAGAATGTTAAATTGGTATATTTGACATCTCCAGGTAATCCTACTGGGAAATTGATTCAAGTGAAAGATGTGATAACCTTATTAGAATCATCCATATCCCAAAATTGGCAAGGTTTAATCGTAGTAGATGAAGCTTATATTGATTTCACTGAAGATTTCACTTCTACTACCAGTGAATCAGTTTCAACTTTAGTCAATCAATATCCAAATTTAGTAGTGTTACAAACTTTATCTAAATCATTTGGATTGGCAGGTATAAGATTAGGTATCACTTATAGTTCAACTGAATTAGCCTATTATTTAAATGCCATGAAATATCCTTATAATATCAGTTCTTTAACTTCCAATGTTGCCATGAGAGCTACTAATATTGAATCAGGATTGAAAATCATGTATGAATACGTTTCCAACACTATTAAACAACGTCAAAATGTATTGGATCAATTACAAACTATAAAAGGAATTGGACGTAATATAGGTGGATTAGATTCTAATTTCATTTTAGTGGAAGTATTGGATAAACAAGGACAACCATCAAATGAAGTGGCTCAAAAATTATATAATGAATTAGCCGTAGCCAATGAAGTGGTGGTAAGATTTAGAGGTAAAGAAGTTAATTGTGAAGGTGCATTAAGAATTACGATTGGTACAGCTGATGAAAATCAAATTTTAATAGATAAACTTAAACAATGTCTTGCTGAGATTAATAAGTGAGTAATTAAATATTCATAGATGTATAGACAACATAGATATTTCTAATAAAAATAGTAAAAGTTTCCAATATTATTATTCATGAATATTTTGCATCCAAAGTAGGTGTTCACTTCAATTGTCTGTGTATATTAGAGCCCTCTCCTTACCATTAACAACGTGAGTTCCAATTTTATTCAACCTCTTCAACAACATGCTACAATCTACTTTCTATCTCTTCTAATTTAATAGTCCTTATCTATCTATAGGTTGATATAAACTACTGGTATACTCCATATATATTATTTGCTGATAAAAAGTCGTGTCCAAAAGTCCAAATTTTTACAGTCTAAAAATTTTTCAATTTTTCTTTGGAGACAGTTAACGATTTATTACTTGACTTGAACATATAAACTATAACTACCAGATCAATAAACATGGCCAGACAAAACTTTGTAGGTCTTGTGGTGTCGCAAGGGAAGATGGCTAAGACCGTTAAGGTCAGAGTTCAAGGGAAAGTTTATGATACCAAGATCCATAAAGAAGTTATTAAAAGAAAAGATTATTTAGTTCATGATGAAGGTGAATTATGTAAAGAAGGAGATATTGTTAGAATTGAATCTATACCTAAAGTCTCCAAGAGGAAAGCGTTTGCCATTGCTGAGATCAAAGTGAATCAAGGTCAACAATTTGCATTATATGAAAAATTAGCTAAACAAAAAGTTTCCCAAGATGAAAAATTAAAACAACAAGAAACCATTCAAAATAAATCCAATTTAGAAGCTACAACCAATCGAATAAATGATTTAAGAAAATTAGATGATTTTGCTAATATATATCAAACTTCAAATGTATCAGATGAAGAAAAAGCCAAACTTTTAGCTGATATAAATGCTATAAAGGAAAAATATAATATTAAATCATGGCCATCAAATGAGGCGTTATTAAATTTAAAGATTAATGAATCTGAAGTTGAACATCAAGGACTTGAAGTTAAAATTGTTGAACTTCAAAAGAGAAGATTGAATTTGGATGCTATACTTGAAAAGTTTTTATCGGATGAATTAGTGGAAACTAGAAATTCAGTATTATCAAGTTTAACCAAGAGTTCAACTGACCAATTAAAGAAGTATACTGTAAAGAATTTATTAAGAAAGTATGTTTTAAATGTTGAAAATGAAATACCATTTTCATATTAGGATAAAGAGGGGTACATTTCTACTGGAGATTTCGATCCTTATTGTATAGTATAGCATAGCATAAAGTAGAGTGCACCATCTCCTCTTCCTCCTTCTCCTTCTCCTTCTCCTTCTTCTACTCCTGTCAAATAGAATCCATGTATATAGACACACCCATATCACATCCAAATATACACTACCAAATTATACAATCTGATAATTCAATTTTAAATTAATTTCTCGTAAATTTCGTTCTGTCATCACCCGTTAAAATTAAATTTATTCTTTGTTCGCTATCAACCATCATCACAAATTTAATTTAAAATGAGGCTGCTGCTAATTACAGTTTCACATTAAATTAATTTCCCATTTTGATTTAGATTATAATTTCAATTTCAATTCCTTTCCTTTCACTTCCTATAGCATATATATTCATTTGATCGCAAGGTTATTGGAGCATGATAATCATACTATAGAAACATTGTTCATGGCCTCAACCTAATACATACCCCACATACAACAATCATATCATGAGTACAAGTTATACTAAAGATAACAACAACAATAATAATAATATCGATGGCATCGTCGACGAAAACCCTTATAACAATCCTGCCATCACTTTCAACGATGAAGAAGAAGATGATCGAAGTCCAGCAGGTATCAAATTCGATGATCAGATAAGTGTCACTGCTCTTAAGGATGCATTAAAAAAGAATAAAAAACGGAAGGGATGGGGGTTTGGAAAACTAATCACCCAAAGAATTAAATCAGTTTCAAGTTCAATAACTCCTGTCAGACAACTATCATTCAGTGTCAATAACTATGAAGATAAATTATTACCCTTGATGTTCCATGATCGAACTAAAATCGTTCAAAGAAGAGATATCGAACTTGTGGTTAAAAATACTTTAAATATCCCTTTGGCAACAGTCACTTCTATGACTATTAGACCTGGTGAACCATATTTTGTATTTTGGTTCTTCATATCATCATATTTCCCCCTTATATCCGCATGTCTTGGTCCCTTGGCCAATATGATCTCTGTAATTGGTTTAATCCAACATTGGAGAGTTAATAAAGAAACTGGTTTGGAAATCAGAGATGATGGTCCAATGACGGTTTTAAATGCATTTTCATTAGCATTTGGTCTTATTGGGAATATCTCATTATTAATGAATTTCTCCGGAACTATAAAATACTTGGTAAGTCAATCAGTATCAGTATTTTGTTTTGTGGGTGCTAGTGTGGTATTATTAATTGATGTATTAATCACCAATCATTCATTTGTAGGGCAAGATGCTCAATATGTTAGATCAGAAGGATTCTGGTTTGGTGTATTCACTTGTTTTTATTATTTCTGTTGTGCTTTAACTTTACTGATTAATTTCATTGGATATAAATTAAATAAATATCCTGCTGCTTTCAATTTAGATACCAAACAAAGAACTTTAATGATTTATACCATTTGTTTTGCCTTATGGTGTGTGGTTGGATCATGTATTATGGCTCATATGATTGATGATTTAACTTATGGTTCCGCTTTATACTACTGTACAGTTTCATTCTTAACCATTGGTCTTGGTGATATTGTCCCGAAGACTCCAGGTGCAAAAGTAATGGCCTTAGTATTATCATTAGTTGGTGTTTTAATTATGGGTTTATTAATTGCTATGATTCGTCAAGTGGTTTTAACTTCAGGTGGACCAACTATATTTTGGGATAAAATTGAAAAAAGAAGAATGAAAGAAGTTCAAGATTTAAGACATCAAGGTATTGAAATAACTCCGGAAGAATCATTCCATAGAATGAGAGTTATCAGACGAAGAGCTAAATCTCATCAATTAAATATATCATTAACTATCACTATATTAATATTTATGATTTTTTGGTTAATTGGAGCCCTTGCATTTCATTTTACCGAAGAATGGTCCTATTTCAATTCCGTTTATTTTTGTTTTCTTTGTTTAATTACCATTGGGTATGGAGATTATGCTCCTAGAACCACTTTAGGTAGAGTTTTCTTTGTATCATGGTCAGTTTCGGCAGTTCCATTAATGACAATTTTAATTTCAAATGTTGGTGATAAGTTGTTTGATATGGCCAATACTTTGAGTTATTATTTATCCAAGTTTATCTTTAGAGATGATTTAGAAGATGAAATCAAAGCCAAAAAGAAACAACAAAAGGAATTACATGATGATATTGAAAATTTCATAAGTGATGAAGAAGATAAAGAAGTTAGTGATTTAAGTTCAGATATACCGGGTAATATGGAATTCATGGATGATTTTGGTCAAATGTTAGATGCTCATAAAGAACAACATCAAAATAAAGATTGGAAAGTAGTTAGAGAAAAAATTACTAATAAAATGGTTAATCAAAAGGAAACTTATGAAAATATTTTAGATATTTTAAGTCATTTAAAACCTTTAATCACTGATTCCATTGAAAATCCATTAAAGACTTACAATCATCAAGAATGGGGTACGATCTTAGCCAATCTTGAAAAGAAGACCTTGGTCAATGAGCATGACCACGATAGAGCGTCTCGTGCATCTCGGGGTTCTGTAATTCCTGATGGACAGTTTTGGCTTTCGGAAAAATCTCCGTTGAGATTACCCTTGAAAGAACCGAATTATTTGATTATGAGAGTGTTTTTCAAGATCGAAAAGGATTTATTAGATTTAATCGATACAGAACAAGAAGATTTGAATCAATTAAGACAAATTGTTTCAAGTAGAGAAGGATCAAGAGTCTCAGAAGATATTATAGATAAACAACAAAATGATTTGGCTCATCTTCGTGAGAAATACACCCATCACCATCAGCCTAATGAAGATATAAAATTCCGATCTCCATTTACTCCCAAGTGATATCTATATCAAGTTACTCGCCCATTTATTTATTTATTTATGTTTATTATTCAGTATTATACTTTCAGTTCGCGGTCAATTTCATTTCATTTACAATTCTCTTTTTTATATGTTTATTATTATAGTTCTTTATTAGTTAGATAGGTCCGTGACATAAAAATGTACAACTTTAGTTCTGGTTTAATCAGATTATCTCGTATGTAAGTGTTTCAAGATTAATAATTGATGCAAGATCAATGCATAAATATATATACACAACATTTCATCACACCTCTCATAATGGAGCAGCATCTTGACCGTTTTTTAGATCATTCTTGCTTCCAATGAAGTTTACCGTCGGCATAGCTATCTTTAAGCTTCGCAAGTTCATCTGAGCTTCACTTGGACTTTCTTAGTTTAATCTATCTTGACCTTTTCCTGTGAATAAATTCAATGATTTGATCCATTACTCGACATTATGAATCGAGGTGTACAGAGGCATAGTTACCAACCTAAAGTTCGGAATTTGTCCTTTCTACTACCTTCTTTTAACTTTATACATTCTCATTTTCCACGCTGTATGACAATAGTTTCTTTACTACGCTCTGGTAAATGTTTATGTCCAGTGCAATCAGCCTTGGCGTGTGGGAATTTCTCTATCCCCATTTTTTCAGTGACACCCAGTGCAATATATATGACAGAACCATACATAGCTATCCTAGCAAGTGATCCATATTTCATTTGTCAGGAAATCGATATTAGTTTTGAATTCAAGAAAGTTTTCGCTATGATGATAAAATGTAGTAGAAAATTGATTGCCACTCCCCCGCGAAATAACAAAAAAGTTACTCCACTATTGTCTTCGAAAGATGCTAGTTCCTTGATATGATGTCCACGGTCATCTACTCTTTGTCTACAATATTCCTTGTCTTATTTTAATCAACTGCGTTGTATCTGTTTATGGGGTATTGACTGTTCTTCCTTGAACGTTCTATATGACTGAATACCAACTTCTATGATCGGTCCTGTGGTTAGATTCGAGGAACTGACGCTTTACTCGACTATGCTAATTGGACAGTACAACCATAATCCTCCTCTTCATCAAACAAGACAGTTTTCAGTTTTCTATTATCTCTTCTGATTTGCACCAGTTTTATTTTGCATGTTGGGTAATAATGATAATATCTTTACTACGTTTACCAAACCGTTTGTGTCCAGTACAGTCACACTTTCCTGGTGGGACCATATCTATCAACATTTTGGAAACTAATACATGGCCAACAAAAACAGTAGCAGCAGATATGGCGAGATCAGATAATTTTGTCATATTTCATTTTATTTATAAATAGATAGCAGTGTTGGGTTGAGCTAGAAGTAATGATATGGATTATAAAATGTCATTTTCATTATAACAAAATTGGTTACTTTTACCATTGGAGCCCGCACGTACTTTTATGTTAATCATTGAGTATTATAGTTTAAGTTCACAGTCAATTTCCCTTACACCTTTTTATAAGTTTATCAGCATAGCTGATTTCCATTAGTTAGATATCACTATGACATAGAATGCTTTTAGTTCTGGTCTAATCAGATTATTCCTCTAGTATTAATTGATGCAAAATCAAAACAAATGTCAAAAAAAGCGCGTTCCATTTTCAATTTCTTATCAATGACCCAAAAAATGCGAAATTTTTGAAATTCGGTTGACAGGCTCCATCTTCATTAATTAATGTCATACAATTTTACCAGATTTATAACTAGATAGTTTCTTAACAGAGTTACTTATTTAGAGTTATATTGTTTACAAGGTTGAAACACACAAGCCGTTTTGTCCAAATCTAATCCAGAAGACGAAGAAATAGGTATAGAGCTAGACACTATGCCGTCTCATCGATCTACTGATTCCAACGAGTTTGATCATGATGAACCATCAACATCTTCACCATCACAACAACATGTCGAATATGATCCTGTGGTGTTTCACATATCAAGTTATTTCAAATTAACCCTTTCTCAACTTCGTTATATCACTTTCACTATCGTTGGGATTGCGTTATTATGGCCTTGGAATGCTTTCTTATCTGCATCAGCTTATTATGGTGATAGATTCAGTCATTCTCCTAATCTTATTAAGATTTATTCATCGACTATGATGTCTGTATCAACTATAACTTCCACCTTATATAATTATTACTTATCCCAAGCTCAAGCTGGGGTAAGTTATAAATTCAGAGTGAATATTGGTCTTTGGTTAACTATCTTTGTATTTATATTCATGTCCATATCATGTATATCAGATTTATTAATCATGATGGATGACATTGCGTTTTTCAGTATTTTAATGATAATGGTATTAATGTCAGCTATGGCCACATGTTTAGCTCAAAATGGTACCATGGCTATTGTTAATGTTTTAGGTGGAATATATGCTAATGCAGTTATGGTAGGTCAAGCTGTAGCTGGTGTTTTACCTGCGTTAGCATTGATTATTTCTATCTTATTAGTGGGTGATAAAAAGTCTAATTCAACTGATGAAGATTATCATGTCGAAAAGAACTATGGTGTGTTTGTTTATTATATTACTGCCAGTTTAATTTCCATAATTTCTATATTATTGGTTTATTGGATTAATCATCATAAAGTTGAATCCGCTTATAATGCTTTAAATGAGATAGCTGAAGAAGAACAACCATTAAATTCCTCATCTGATATCATTGATGAACCAGACATTAAACAAAAACAACATGTTCCATTCTCCGTATTATGGTCTAAATTAAAGCTTATTGTTCTGACTATTTTCCTTACCTTCAGTATCACCTTAATCTTCCCAGTATTTGCATCAACTATCGAATCAGTTCATATCAATTCAACCTTTTGGTTCTATAGAAAGGAAATTTATATTCCATTTATCTACTTAATTTGGAATTTAGGTGATTTATTAGGTCGTATTTTATGTGGTTATCCAAGATTACATATGATCATAACTAATCCAAAAACATTAATACTTTATTCTATTTCCAGATTGGTCTTTATTCCATTATTTTTCACATGTAATATTCATCCATATACCGCTGCAAATCAATCAAGTGCCATTATAAATTCAGATGCTTGGTATATTTTATTACAATTATTATTTGGAATTTCAAATGGTCAATTGTGTACTTCGTGTTTCATGATTGTAGGGGACTTCTGTGATACAGATGAAGAAAAAGAAGCTGCTGGTGGATTCACCAGTGTATTCTTAAGTGTAGGATTAGCTGCAGGCAGTGTGTTAAGTTATTTACTTGTTATTGCTATAGATTAAATAGAGAAAAAATTTCATTTCGTTTCATTTACTTCTTCCCGTTTGTTATAATTGCATAATAAATTATCATCATTATATCTTTACATCTTCAATAGATTACTACGTAATGTATTTATCCCAATGTAAACAAGTTGAAATAGGTCGTATAGAATATAGTATACATAGCCTGCTGCGACGAATGTTAAAAAAGTATAGGGGTATGAGACATAATCTGAACACAAAAATTAAAATGTGTCAGTCCAAAAATATCTTAATTTTTCGCAAGGCTATTTATAAAAATCAATCGATTGATCCAGCCAGACCACGTCTTAGCTTTTATTGATCAAGTTCATTTCATTTCACAACACGTCATATTATATCAATGTCATTCTGGGATAATAATAAGGATTCCATTAAGGCAGCAGGTCTAGCTACCGCTAAGGGGATTGGTCGTGGGACCAAAGCACTTGGTAAAGGTGGTTATCAAATGTATAAGAATCGTAATGGTTCTTCAGGTGGGACTAATCCAAATCCAAACGGTGCCGATCAACCTGATGGTGAACAACAAGGTGGAGTACCTTATAATGGACCTCCTTTACAGAAACCTACAGTTGAACAATTGAAAACTTTACCTCCTCCTCCACAACGTAATGTTGGTGCTTTTCCTCCTGGTCAAGGTAATTATCCTACTCCATCCAATCAACCTCAATACAATACAAATCAACAACAGCAACAGTATCAGCAACCTCAACAACAATATCAACAACAGCCTCAACAGCAACAGCCTCAACAGCAACAGTATCAACAACAACCCCAACAACAATTTCTGCAACAACCTCAGCAATTTCAACCTCAACAGCCCCAACAGCCCCAACAACAGCAACAACAGTTCCAACAACCACCACAACAACAATTTCAACCTCAGCAACCCCAACAACAACAGTTTCAACAACAACAGGCTCCGCAGTATCAACCTCCTCAACAACAATTCCAACAACCTCAATATCAACCACCCCAACAACCGCAAACACAAGCACCACCTCAATTTCCTCAACAAATACAACCACCTCAGCAACAACAGGGATACGGTCAAACACCTCAAGCCCAAGCTCAGCCTGCTCAACAACAGCAACCTCAACAGTCATTCCAAGATCAATTGCAAAACACACTTTCAAGTGCTATTACTAAAGGTGTACTGAATGGAGTACAACAAGCTGCTCACCAAGCTGTACAACAAACGTTGCATCCCAATGGATCGCAGAATTCTCAAAATAGTTCTCAATCACAATTACAACAACCTCAACAATTCCAGGAACAGCAACAGCAGCAGCCCCAGCAATTTCAACAGCAACAACTTCCACAATTTCAACAACAATTTGCACCTCAACAGCCTCAACAGCAACAGTTTCCATCTCAACAACCACAGCAACAACAACAGTTTCAACAACAGTTTCCACCTCAAACTCAGCCAGATCGTAGTCTTCCACCCCCACCACCACGAACAAATGTAGCACCAGTAGCTACACCATTTCCTCCAGCTGGAACAGTTAGTAACGATTCGATCACTTACGATTCACCATATCATAATCCAAATACAGTTCCTCAATATGGTCAACCAGCCCAATTTCAACAAAATGATCCTGTACCAACATATTCTGCCCAGCAGCAATATCCTGCTCAAGATCAACCATTAGAGACTACTGAATCTGAAACCCGTCCCAAATATAATTTTGGAGTTCGTGTTGAACTGAATGAAGAAGAAGTCGTAAAGCCTAAAGTTCCACTTCCAGATCCTACCTCATTTGCCCCTCCTCCTGTTCATAAGAATAGAGGTTCAGCTGAACATACTCCTGTTCCGGTTACACCAAAGTATCCCGCTTTTTCAAGTTCACTGAAGGTACAACCACCAGTAGCTACTTATACACCAACTTCTGATCAAGCAAGTGACACGTCCGCAACTGAATCAGAAGTATCAACTGGTCCTGCGAAGAGTAATTTCTTAAATATTGATTTGAGTAAAGTTGGACCACCACCTCCAAAGATTTATCGTGCTCCAGGATCTGAAGTGATTCCAAAGAAGCCACTTCCACCTAGAACTGGTCCATCTGCTGTACCTGCTCCATTACCACCAAGAAGCACTATTGCTGGCGAAGTCCCAACCCCTGCAGCTGTTCCAGCTCCTACGCCAGCACCAACACCAGCACCAGTTTCAGAGACGAAACCTTTAACTTCATTCCTTCCACCACCCCAGATTTACAGAGGTCCAGGTGAACAACTTTTAGTAAAGGAAAGTAAACCAAATAGAGATACTCATAAGGGCCCACCACCAAAGCCAAAGAAGCTATCAGCTAAAGAAGAAGAGGAAGAAGAATCACCACCAGCACCAGCACCAATTAGACCAACACATGAAGATGAGGTAAGTCATGAGCCTGCCATAGCAATTACAACTACTAAGAAGGCACCACCTCCCAAGCCTGTGAAGAAATCATCATTAACTGATCGTGAAATTCCTCCACCACCTTATGCGGTTGAAGATCATCCTAAACCAGTTACTCGTACTAATTCTTCACAACAACCAAATTTCGCTTCTCAAATTGCTGCCAGGTTTGCTGAAACATCAATAGCTGATGAACCAAGTGAAATTAAACCTAAAAAAGCAGCTCCACCACCAGTTAAGAAGAAGCCAATTCAAGAGGCAGCAGAAGAAGAAATAGTTGATTTTAGACTGGTGTTGAATAAACAATTGAGACATGGTAACGTAGGTGGTCCAAAACCATTCACTCCAAAGCCAAAACCAGAGATACATCATAAACCTGTTGAAGAAGCACCGATACTAATTCCAAAAGCAAAGCCAGAGATTGCTCATAAACCTAAACCTGAAGTCAAAGCTAAGCCTGAAATCGGCCATAAACCAAAACCTGCCATACCTGTCAAACATAAGCCAGAAATCCCAGTGAAGGCAACTACCCCGGAAACTATTCCTGTACCACCTCCGCCAAGAAATTATGTTAGATCTCCAGCTGCTGTTCCACCTATCGCTGCTCTTATTGAAGCTCCAGTTCAAACTGGTCCCCCTAATTTGAATTTAGAATTACATACGGGATGGTTCGCCAATTTATCAGGTCCATTAACTTTACCAAAGGATCTCACCGGCTTAAATTATTCCACCTCATTACAGTCTTCGTCTTCTGGTTCGGTTACGAATTATGAACGTGGTGTGAGTTTAAGATTAAAAGATTTATCAATTCTCAAGTATAAGATCAAATGGGCCAGTAATAATGTCAATAATGCAACTGTTGAAATTACACAGTATGATCCATCACCAATCACAACTAAAATTCCAAGTAGAGGTGGTTTATTAACATATCATCAGAAATATGGAGAATACATTGCTGGATGGTGTGAACATCATTACGGTCAACAAGTTGGTTCAGGTGAATGTTGGGATCTTGCAAAAGATGCTTTACTCAAAGGGTGTGGAAAGCATGCGTTTGTATCTACTTACTATCATCATGGATATCCAATTCTTGAAATTGAAGGTGTGAATGGAAGTGTAGCTTTGGCACTTGGCACTTCACAATTGGATGAAGTTAGAAGAGGTGATATTTTACAATTCAAATCATGTAAATTCTTTAATGCAGCCTTGGGAAGAACCCAACATGTTGGTGCTCCAGATCATACATCAGTGGTATTAGGTAATACTGATGGTAAAATTAAAGTTGCAGAACAGAATGTTAATGGCGTAAGGACAGTTATGGATGGTGAATACATCCTTAAAGACTTAGTTGAAGGTAAACTTACCGTATATAGACCAATTGATGCAGAATGGGCAGGAGACTTTTAATTTACAAAATTTAGATTTCAATTTTTTTTAATCTTTGCAATATAAGATGTAGTTATCTTTTTAATATATTTACTATATAGTATTATTCGATGAAGAGAGATAACTAATATGGTTTGTATTTGACCGAATGTCTCACAGAAGTTCTTAACTTGGATTTATCGCGTGTTACATTACTCATAGTTACTTCTTCAAAGTATTTTGATAACAGATTGTAAAGTATTAATGAAGGGCTGCATTCCGAGAACTTTTGACAATAAATGCTACATTTAGTATTTTCAGATCGAATATGAGTCAATAGATCTAGCTTAAACTCAGGTACATCACTGTTGAATAGTTTTAAGACCATTATGGAAGTTTTATCAATTGCAAAACCGATTGTGGAATTGAAAGTGAGCATTTGGTAAATGCATTGGTTAGTTATCTCTAAAAACAGTGTGTCTCTTTCTCTAAATGAGTTAAATATTCCTGAATATTTTACTTCAATAGGTATATTAAAGATCGTATCCCTTAGTTTAACCTGGACATAATAACCAGCAAATGACAGCGATCTCTGAGGTAGTATCCCCACTGTCTTATATCGATGACTCAATAATGACAGTAAAGGCAGTAAGATGCCAACGAATACAGCAAGACTTACCATAGCTTTATTTTCAAGCATTGCAGAATTGTAATTACTAGTTGGGGGAATTATTCCAATTACGAAAGAAAGCTTAATTGACTCCATCTCATTATCATCTTCACATAACATATTAGGTTCTATCTGTCGATAACTTTTAACAAATCCTCTTCTTGTTCTGAAAGTACATGTTAAGGCCAGAGTTGCCGCGGAACGCATATTGGAAACACAAGTCTGTAATCTTTGTTCTTCAGGTGGTGGCGCTACCTCTCCTTGATAGTTTGACTTTTTATATATTGAGGCTGGAAAGGGTAAGGCAAAAAGTTGAGAGTAAATAAAGATTCTTCCCACTTTTGTAACAAGATTATTGATTTCTGTTTCATTGAACTTATAAAGCTTCAGAAAGTATTTTCTTGAAGCAGTTTCCAAATATCTTTCAAGAAATATCATTGACAAAAATGGTGATTCAAATTTCACTTGAATATATTTCCTTTCTCCTAGAACTCTATTGTTATTACCAAGAAAATGATGGAAACTGAACAAGCGGTGTGCTATCTCTTTCTGGTAGCCTTTAAATGTTTCGATATCTGAACTAGCATCATATATAATCTCAACTTCGTTCAATTCTTTGAATTTTGGAAGCTTATCACAGTTGTCTAAATAATTGTGATTTTCATCTTCTAGATTTTGTTTAATAATATCAAAACTTCTATTTATAAAAATATGATCGACATTGAATTGATAATTTGACATTTTAACCGAAATGTGTATTTGTGGTTGTTTTATAAAAATGAATTAGATAACCGATTATAAAAGCAAATATCACCAACTATGATCAGAAAATTATGATCACGAACAAATGATAATAAACTGTAAGCGCCACTTAAGGTTGAAATTCAGAGAATGATGAAAGTAGAAATTGTCTTAACTGAATTAAGTAGATATTAATTTCTCTTCTAGAATTTTGCTCTGCTATATTTTCTTTTTCAACTAAAAGTTGCAAAATAAATCGCGCGTGATCTATCATGTGACTTTTGGGATGTCTTTTTGTGTCACTATAAAAAAAGTATCATAAAGTGAAAAAGATTTTAGTAATATATCTTACTTATTATCATCTAAGGAAGTAGTAAGTTTAATATGACTGCTGAAGAAGTGATTATAGCTCCTGTGCTATCAACCTATCAAGACGATTCAACCTTTCAATTTGATAAAGTAAAATCAGAAACAAATTTAAGACCTCATTTAAATCTCATCAATCCATCAGATCAAGATGAGATAATCCAAAGGATAAATGAATACTATTCCATTGATGAATTAGTTGAATTCCTACAACAAAAGAAAGATGGAGAAGATGTGTTGAAATATAATCGAATCACTCTTCAATTTCCTGATTCTTTGGTATGTGATTCAGCCACTATAGTTCATGAATTACAAAGCAGGTTAAACATAGTTTATTCATCATCAGAAGTTTGTACTCCCAATAATGGTTGTTGTTCAGACGGAGCTTGCAAAACTACTAATCAGCCATCTGACTTAAAATCACAAACCATCTGGATTTTGGCAGATACTTCTTATTCCCCATGTTGTGTTGATGAAGTGGCAGCTGAACATGTTAATAGTGACCTTGTGATTCATTTCGGAGATGCTTGTTTAAATGTGGTTGATAAATTACCTGTAGCATATGTGCTTGGGAAACCAAGGATCAATTTAGATAGTTTAATTCAACAATTCAAACTGAGATACCCTATCGAAGATGAAAATAAAATCCTCCTCATGTCAGATTCACCTCATACATATTTATTAAGAGAAATATATAACATATTGAAGATTGAATATCCCAATTTAATCTATTCTGATTTAAGAATAGATCCATCATCAAATATCATAGGTTATGAACCAATACCATTAACTGGGAATGAGTTAAATATCCTCAATAGAAACATTATAGGACTTAATATCGATGATAAGGATAAACTTCAAGAATATGATTTATTCCATATCACTCTTCCAGAAACTCCAAGATTATTACAATTAACCACTACATTCAATTCAGTTACAACTTATGCAAATGATAAGATTGCCCAAGGTCCATATCCTAATTTAATGCGTCGTTATAGATATATGCATATGGCCCGTACATCAGGAACGATTGGATTATTGGTTAACACTTTATCATTAATGAATACTAAAAAATTGATGAATAAAATAGCTCTGAAGATAAAGGAAGCAGGTAAAAAGCATTATATATTTGTGGTGGGGAAACCAAATGTGGCTAAATTGGCTAATTTTGAAAGTATTGATATGTGGTGTATATTAGGATGCGATCATCAAGGGATCATTATAGATCAAACTAATGAATATTTCAAGCCGATCGTAACGCCGTATGAGTTGTTACTTGCTTTGAGTGATGAACTTACATGGACAGGGAAATGGATTACTGATTTCAATAGTGTTTTAGAGAATCTCGGCGAAGAAGATGATGAAGAGCAAAAGAATGAAACTGAAGATACTGAAGAGGGAGAGGATGCCCCACCTGTGTTTGATCCTGTAAGTGGTAGACTTGTGAGTACATCACAACCATTAAGACAATTGAACCATCTCAGCATTACTTCTCAGGAAGATACTGAAGAATCTTCAAACAGTCTTGTTAAACGATTTTCAAATACTGTTGCGATCAAAAATACCATATCTACTTCAGCATCCCGTTTACAAGAAAGACATTGGACCGGATTAGGTAGTGATTTCAATGAAAATTATGACGATGAAGAAGATCATGAACAAGGAGCTTTGCTTGAAGAAGGTACTGGTGGTATTGCTAGAGGGTATGATTTTGATAATAGTAATAGTAATTCAAAATCAAGTTGATTTTTTCCTGTATATACTTATATCTGCATACTAAATATATTTACGAATATTTTTTTATTCTATATAATTAATATCAAATTGTAAATTACATTGATGGTATGAATGGTAACTCCCAGAATGGTATACTTATACTTATAGCCATTCTAGTGTTTGGCTATGTTGAACCAGCATACCAAATATTTACATCGTGGTTACAAGATAAAACTACTACCAGTAATGAAAAATATTGGATCATAGTAAAGATCATTATTGCCAGTTGTCTATTTTATAATCTTAACAATTATGCCAAAAGACGACTGGGTATTTCGTGGGAGAAAGTTTCACAGGATGATATAGTGTTAATAACGGGTGGATCAAATGGATTAGGATCAGAACTTGTGGTAGAATTGGCCAAAGTTAATATTGATCAAATTATCATATTGGATAAAGTGAAACCAAAACTTTCCATTGATAAGGTGAAGTATATTGAATGTGACTTATCGAATGAAGATGACACCAAGAGTGTGGTACAAAATCTTATACATGAGTTGAATTCACAGGGCAAACATATCAGTATTTTAATCAACAATGCTGGAATCAGACATAATCAATCATTATTGAATCTTGATGACGTTAACATTCGAAAAATATTTAATGTTAATACATTTTCACCCATTCTTATCTTACGAACAGTTATCAAGAATCATATTGCATATAATGAGGATAAGAGGCTATACATCGTATCTATATCATCAATCTTAGGAGTATTGGCTCCTAAGAATTTATCAATATATTCAGCTAGTAAAGCTGCGATATATCTGATTCATGAATCACTTAGTGAAGAATTGATAGAATATCCTGAGATTCGATTGTTATTAGTCACACCAGGACAATTATCTACTGAAATGTTTCAAGATGTAGCCCCTTCCATGACATGGCTTGCCCCTATTGTATCACCTAACTGGTTAGCCAAAAAGATTATATCGAAAATTAATATGGGAGAAATTGGGGTATTAAGTGAACCATTTTATGCTAATTTCTTACCAGCAGTTCGAGCTACACCATTCATTGTTCAACGATTATGTCGATACTTTTCAGGTATGGACACTAAAATTATAGACCAATGACAATTTTTTATATTAGAGTATATGTATATTTAACAAGACGTTAATTAACTATTTATTTTTATTGAGATTTCTTGGAGATTTCATGTTTTAATAAGGTTGTAAATGCATCTCTATTGAAATAACCCACCACATCAAAGAATTCATTAAATTTTAATGATGATTCAATGGTAGTTTTATCATTTAAAGTGATTTTTATATAATAGAGTGGATCAAATTTAACTGTCCAACCAGCTATGATTATTTTTTCCCCTTTTTCAGTATAACCAATATATTTAACATTCTTATATATTCTGTTCAAGTATAATAGACCAGCACTGAATATGGAGTATAAGATAATGGATATAACCACCACATTATAAGATTCATCAAAGGAATATTTTCTATCGACAAGGAATAAAAGACCAGCAATCGCCACTGTGCTGACTCCTAAAGCCAATTTTATATCAGTGATTTTGAATGATTCATCATAACCTAATTGAGTTAAAACAGATGATAAATTATCATCAGTAGTTTGACGTAAATCAGATACAGAGCTAGAGTGATAGGGTTGGTACGTGTCTCTTTGATAATTGTATAATGAACAATATCATGTCCTAATTGGTTTCATACATACTTTAAGTTGGTTTTCTTCAATGCAGACATGATTATACTTGTTGATGACTTAAGACTATAATCCTAGTTAACTGTAAATTATAAGTATTGATCTGAACTGTGTTATTTGGTTTGTCTCTATTTTGAAAAATGGAAGCAGTTAAAAGGAAGCATACCAAAAAAAATGAGGTTTGGATGTTTACATAAACTGTAAGAAACATATAACATGTAAAACACCATTATAACCTGTAAAACACAGTCTAACCTGTAAATAAGGGTGAATTCTGCCATCATTTCTTTTTTAGCCTGTGTGATTTCATAATTTGAATTGATTGATAGATTGATACCCCAAGGATTTCATTAACCTTGAAAGTAGAGGTAAGAAGTTCATTTGAACCCCTTCCTCCTATCACGTCATCGTCTCGTCCTTGTCATTCAGGGATAGTTACTACCTTTTGAAGATCTCCTTCTCCTTGTTCATTTTCTGTTGCCATTGCGTGTTGTTTATTTGTTTATTTGTGTTGTGATTGATTATTGCTTAGAGCTATATTTAACGCTATTTCCATTTAAACCATATTAGTATCGAACTAATATGAACTTAGACTTGGTATGAGCTATACTAATTTACCAACTATGATTACCAAGAGTGATATCAACAATAATAACAACAGTATTAATACTGGGAATAACAATAACAATAACAATAATTTGACTAATTTAAAATCAAACTCATCGTCATCATTAATGAGTGATAAAGCAAGACAACAAAACTATTATCCAAGTCAAAAGCAAAGTCAAAAGCAAAAGGCAAGAATGAAACAAAAACCTTCTGGTGCTTCATCATCGGCCTCCTCTTTACCATTACCTGATTATGATGGTGGTTTTGATTATAATGATGATTTTGCTAAACTGATTGATAGTCAAATCAAACAACAATCTCTGAGAGGTAGAGGTAAAAAGATTTCCATTGATCATTTGTTTTCCTATGAATCATATCGTGATCTGGAACAATTTCATAATAGTCATCATAATAATAATATCAATAATCATAAGAATAGTAGAAGAGGTAGTGGAACCAAATCAAGAAAAGATATCATTAACAAAGTTCCCTTAAAAGGGATGACTTTCATTAATGTTAATTATAAATTCGTGGTTGATTATACTCAAGATTATAATACTCAAGCATTAGATCCTAATATTCCTGTTAATGTTAAAGATATTATTCGTATTATAGTTCCTCAAGGTAATTCATGTCCAATTTGTCTTTCCGATGAAATCATTGCTCCAAGAATGCTTTCTTCTTGTGGTCATATTGTATGTTTAAAATGTCTTTTATCATTATTAGATAGTGAAGTTCCTGAAGCTAAAAAGAAACAATCCCTGGCTATAGTTGAAAAATATAAAGAATGTCCATTATGTTCATCAATTATTCGTCAAGAACAAATAAAACCAGTGTTAATCAGTAACATTGATGGAAGGTTTGAAACTCCAAAGATTCATAATGAAGTGGTGTTAACTTTAATGTCAAGACCTTCAAATAGATTGATACCTTTACCAAAGAATTTACAACAATATCATGAAATTATTGGTAATTTCCCCTGGATTAATAATGATTCAGATATTGAATGTAATAAATATGGTAGAATCTTTAAAGGAAATTTCCAATATTTATTAGATATATTTGAATCTGAAAAAGTTCAAATTCATTTCAATTATGAAGAAGAAAAATCGTTATATAATGAAAGTTATAAGTATGTCCAAATGTCATTGGATAACATCGATAAGGATATTGAAAAGTGGTCGAATTATTTTAAAGATACCTCATCAACTCCTTCTCCTTCTATTAATAATAATGACAATAGTACCGATGTCAGACGGTTTTACTACTATCAAACTGGATTCGATACTAATGCAACATATGTATTATCACCTTTGGATATTAAAGTTCTTAAAGCATGTTATGATGATAATTATGAGAATTTACCTTCCAGTATCGTGGGTAAGATTGAAAATATTAAATTTGAAGAATTAACTGAAGAAACATCAATTTCAAAATATAAATATTTATCACATTTACCAATTGGAACTCAATTAGGATTTTTAGAATGTGATTGGAGGGGGAAATTATCAGAATCAGCATGGTTAACTTATAAAGATGAATTAAATAGAAGAAGTCATTTATCAAATAAGAAATTCAAGAGAGAAGAACGAAATAAACGAAGAGCTATAAATCAAGAAGAAATTAAAAATCGGAATTTCTTCATCACTGAAAATTCCACTTCCCCAAATCATAGTCATAATGAAGATCTTGATTATGGGATTGGAAGTTTATCTATCAATGATAATCGTCGGAATATCTATTTACCAGTATTGGAACATGAAAGTAATAGTGAGGCCGGTGGTGATGATGAATTTGAAGATCATAATGATGATTCTATAAGTAATGGATCACCAAATTTGACCGCTGCTACTACAACTATGGCTGATACTAATGATAATACCCAATATGAAACCACGGTATGGGGGACAAAAATACCAAAACGGAATGATAATAATGATACAAGTAATGAATATGATGGAGATTATGATGGATATGAAGATGATGGATGGGATGCTGAAGAAATGATACGAAAAGCTAGAGAAGAAATGCAAAGACAAGAAGAATTAGAATCACAAGCAGGATCTAATAAACTGAAAAAGAAGAAGAAGAAGAAGTTAATTCTCTTATCTTCTAACAGTGCATGGTGAAAAGGTGACGATTTTTGTGGGTCTTTCTTTTTTTTGTTTTCTATAAATCTAAACTTTGACATTATACTATACATTACACGTTATATTAGTTTTTTACTTACATACATACAGATATTTATACATACATACATACATAAACATAATTTAATTTTATACCATTAATAATATTCATCTTCATATTTAATATCGTTAACATCATGAATTGATCCAAAAATCAAATGAAAGTAAGGTCT
Source organism: Scheffersomyces coipomensis (assembly GCF_036884675.1). Classification (NCBI taxonomy): domain Eukaryota; kingdom Fungi; phylum Ascomycota; class Pichiomycetes; order Serinales; family Debaryomycetaceae; genus Scheffersomyces; species Scheffersomyces coipomensis. The sequence continues at coordinate 2,223,890 of NW_027042892.1, read as the reverse complement.
TACATAAAAGAATACCCCACCAAGTAATAACACTCCGGTACCAATGACAGGGAAACACCAGAATGGAATGATCATAGAATCTTTATTTGGAGGAGGGACGAATGGGAATAATGCGAGGAATAAATTAGCGGTAAGGAATAAGGCTATGCATATGTATGGAGCCTTTATGATTTTTTTAGATGTGGTAGGGGATGAAGATGGAAGGAGAGCCGTTGATGATGAGATTGATAATCGAGACATACGATCTGATGTTTGAGAACGATTACGAGGGTTGAAATCTTGGACGGTATTATCTTCATCATCATTGAAGGTAGGTTCTTGTTCATCACTTTCATTTTGTTCAAGGATATAATCTATATCATCATCATTGGTTTGAGAATGATCGATTATATTATATTCATTCCAATTTTCCGTCTTTTTATTAACTTTCAAATATATTAATCCCACACTGATCAATACATTAATCCACGTACCAGGATATATATAAAGATTAACCACGAATTCATAAATCTCCGTCAGGGGTGGACCAACAAGGATCAAAACCGTTACGGCCCAATGCAATAATAAAGCATAATTTAAATTTTGGAATGTTTTGGAAAAGGGTATATAATTATTCATGGCTAATTCTTGATTGACCAATGAATGAGCATAACTTACCACAAGAACATTACCTAAATTGGATAATGAGATGAAAATAGGTAATAAATGAGATGTGATATTTGATCCAAAGATTTTATTGAAGAAAATACCGGCACATAATACACCTGAATTCAATAATTCTTGTTTGGGGATGACGATAAGGTATGAGATAATGACGAGGAAATATAATGCGGTGGTTACTAATACTGCTGATGGAGCAGCGATAGTTAAGATATGATAAGGATTTTCTACTTCATTTAAGACATAATTAACATTTTCCCATCCTTTAAAAGAATAAATGATTTCTAATAATGCTACGGACACATTATAAACTGATGCAGATGATCCAGTTGATATTGAATCTTCAAATTGCCAAATATTAGTGAAATTTGTAGTTGGTTCAATATCAATGAATCCAATAGTGACTAATCCTCCTATAGCGATGATCAATACTAAGATAAGGATTTTAAAAATTCCTAAGAAATTAAAAAGATGAGTTCCTTGATTTGGATATTTCATATGTAAGACAATACAGAATGTGATACATCCAACTCCAATCAATTTAACATAAGTTTCACTTATATTTTCATGATATGCTTCGGAAGTGAATGCAAATAAGATATATTTCCCAAATGCATAAGAATTCCCTGAACTGAATCCTAAAATAACAATCAGGAAGGAATAAATACATCCGATTAAACCCTTGGGACGATTGAAGATTCTTAATAAGTAATTCAATTCTCCACCGTTCTTAATCGGTAAATTCAAGGAAAATTCAAGATAAATAATTAATCCTGAAAATATGATAAGTCCACCAAGTAAAAAAAGAGAAAGAAACAATCCGACATTTCCATCAAGGTATTTAAAGATGATGGAAGGATTCAGAAAGATCCCAGTTCCGATGATTTTATTAACTATAAGTGATATACATGATAGGGTACCTAGTTTAGCTTGAGGAGTTGGTATGAAAGTTGATGATAATTTGGAATAAAGGGAGGATCGTGATAAAGTCGGTACTAATGGAGCCATTTCCCTATATGATTGATCTATGATGTGAATTTGGACTTTCTTAAAAGAATTTAGTTATAGTTGTATTTATAAATGGAATCGTTTAAACTGGTTTGTTTATATTATTTCAAAGTGTGGATTTAGTTGTGAAAAATTTCTTTAGTGTCACTTCATCTGCTTACAAAATTGATTTAAATTGATACAAAAAAATGACAATCGATAAAATCACGTGATATCACCAAATGCGGCATGGATGTGATCATTTTATGTCATTTTTAAATGTCATTTTTTTTTGGGAGATCAATTCGAATTATTTTTTAATATTCCAGATCGGATTAGTTACCCAATTTGGAAGTGTCTGAAATAGGCTGAAGTTTAAAAATTATTGTCATTTTTTTTTTTATTCTATTTGCAGTTCCGGAAAATAAAGATATTTTAACGAAAGGAGAAGAAGGAAAATGCAAATGAAAATGTCGTGGTTGTTAAGTGATATAAAATTATTATTATTATGAAACTTTTAATCTTGATTGTAGGGGGGTGGGGGAAGTAGGGGGTGTAACAGAAAATGTAAATTTGTTTAAAGACAACAACTTGTCCCTTTCCAGATCAAGTTATGACGGTCAATCAAATATTCTATTACAAATGATAAGAATCAACGGGGTATTACTTTTATATTAATTATCTATGTAGATAGTAGTCTAGTCTAATTCAAGTCTATAATCTCTACACTAATATTACAATCATCTAAAATTTGTAATGATTTAACATTATCCGATTTAGATTTAGTACTACCAGTAGTACTTATTGTTACACTTTCCGATTCAATTAATTGAATATCTTGATTAATCAATTTAAAATGAGGTAAATTCACATTTCTCTTTTTTAAGATTTGTAAGGTTTGATGTTGATCATTTGATTTGAATAATACTAAATTTGGATTATTTATCGATGTAGTAGTACATTTTGAAAGTTGATGATTGATGGAAGGGATTATGACATTAAAGATTGATTTTTGAGATAATGATAATGATGATAATGATGATGATGATGATGATGATTTAGTTTCCATTATATTATGGATTAATTGGGTGATTTTATGATTTATGTATTGTAAATTGGTTGTGAAAATATTTTTTTTAATTTGATGTTTTTGATGATTATTATTTTGATTATTATTTATATTAAAATATTTTTCATCTTGATAATAAATATTATGATTATCATTAGTTTGAATAAACATGATAGGAATTTCTTCATCACTTTGATTAATCAATACATTTAAAACATCATCATGTAAATTATCTGGCATTGAAGATTTTTCATTTGGACCAAATAAAATTAAATCAGGTTTAAAATGAGGGAAAAAAGTTGGTAATATAACATCAAATGATAATTTTAAAGTAATTATAGGATTGGAATTGATATACCAAATTTGATTATTTAAAGGATCATGACCAAATTGATTTGAATTTTGCACTAATTTCGATTGTTGTTTTAAAATTGATGATGATATCACATTTCTTGGAGTTTTTGGTTGATTTATTTTTAATAAATTTTTATAATAAATTTGATTTACATCTAAAAGATGACCAAATTCACCTCCATCAAGAATTGAAGTTATGGTAGTACTGGTTGTAGTAGTGAAATCTTTTAATGATAAATATTTATTATTGAAATATAAGGGAGCTATTAATATAACATTATGACCTTGATTTGTTAAAGTTGTATATAAATGTCTTGAATTTTTTGAAACCCAAGAATCAGAAGTTGATAAAAGAATGTTTAAAGCGAGGGTATAAGGTATGAGAAGTAATAGTATAATGAAAGATCTTGACATGGTTGGTTGGTTGGTTGGTTAGTTAGTTACAGTTACAGTTGTCATACGACGATATGGGAGGAGGAGGATATGGTTATGGTTATATATATATATATATAATACAATATATACAAATTAATAGTCGTGTGTAACTACCACACTTGTAAACTAAAGCACACATGGTCATATTAAAGGGGTGTTGGGTATATATTGGTACATAATAATAATTAAAACTCGTGTGTAAAAGAGGTAACTAACCAAAACAGATCCCTCCCACGTTGTCATTAAAAAAATTATTTTATTTTATTTTATTTTAGTTTAGTTTACGCTTAATCAAATAAATAAAAAACGTTTTTAATTTTACACAAACAGAAATTAAAGTAATTTTTGATTCAATGCACGACATTAAGTTAAGACAGACAGACCAGACAGACCAGACAGAATGAGATGAGATTAATTAATTAATTAACTTAACTAATAGTTAATTATCTAATTTATCGTACCCTTCCTTAATTAATCCATTTTACTGCAGTTAATTAACATTAACTACCATAACTAATCAAACATACTACTACTACTACTACTGTAAATCATCTCTTATCTAATCCATCCTATCACATCATATATTAATAGTAGATCTTAAATTACTTTGTAACATATGTTATACCTAAGATGTGATGATGTTTTAATCTGCCTCAATTATAATTTAGATCATGACATCCACACCGCAGTATTAACTTGTTTAATCCCCACACCGCAATACTAACCCTCATTCGGCTAAAAAAAAAAGGTGCCAAAGGGGCATGGCATTATGCGAAATAATTCAATTATAACTTTAAATATCATAAGTTTATAAGGATAAGTTATTTATTTATTAAAATTATGAAAAAACAATACATATTAAATATACTCCAATTTTCATAATTAATCGAATTATCTAATTCAATTTAATACCATTCTACTTTTTTATAATTAAGTTCAAAAATGTTTCAGGAGCCCAATTTTTCTTAATTTAGGTGGCCGTCACTTTTTTCCCTCCACCGTTGGAGCGGCTCCCCTCCACCCAGCCCTGAGCTTTCCCCCTCCTTTGTGTCCAGTCTCTCTTCCCCCCCCCTTCTCCACTTTTTGCAACTTACACAGACGTCAAAAAAAAAAAGTTTAACTTTAAATTTTTAAATAAGATATGCATGTAATTTATGTTATATATATATAGATATAGGTATATACGTTATAAGGACTACTTATTCATGATTAAATTTTCAAGAATTAATTTATCATTATCACTAATTTGTCCAAATATAATCGTGAACTTTTGTCCATCATTTTGATGTAAATATTGAAGATATGTCTTAACTAATAATAATATATCAATATTATCTAATGGATTCGTAACTAAGGGATCTTCCATTATTAATTCATCTCCTTCTTCATCATAATCTTCCTCTTCTTCTTCTTCATTACCTTCATCATCGTCATCTTCAGAATTATAATATTCTAAATTCTTAATTTTAGAATCTTCAGTTTGTAAAAAATCAAGATATTGATTAGTTTGACCTTCAGATTCATCCTGTATATCATTCACTTTCGGTTCAATTATTCCTCCTCCATTCAAATTCTTTCTTTTCTTATCTAAATTATTCATCGCTCTTGGTAAATTACGAATCAATATAATCAACTTATCTCCTAATTTATTTAAAATATCAATATCTCCTCCATTCATTAAATTAATTATACTGATTAAATGTAATTTAATATCATATACTCTCGTCAAAATCGGAATCATCTTAAACCAACGATCAAAGAAATTCCCAATCTCTCCTGATTCAGTTAATAATACTAATGTTTTATAATAATCAATGGTAAATCCACTAACAATGATATTAATTAAATTAACATTGATATTCGAATTTGAAATCTTTTTCCGTTCAACCGCCGCCTTGAAATATTGTTGATATAATTGAAGATAAGTCAGGATTAATTTAATCGTTAAATTTGAATTTGATTCATTAATAATTGGACTAATTTTTGTAACATCATTAATAGAAAGAATAAAAGTTTGTCCTAATTCTATACCATATAAAAATTCACTAATTTGATCAGTTGAATTCAATAATATCTCATGAATAATCTCAATCATATAGGATTTATAAACATCATTCATGATTTGAGATTCATGTCGAGCATCATTTACCCCACTATAAATAAGGAAATTTTGTAAAGTAGGAAATAATTCTTCAATATACATTAAACTTATTCCATCTTCTCCCACAAAAGATTGATATAATAATTCAAAACATTTCCACATATTTGGACTTATGAATCTTAATAAGAAAATCGAATTTTCAATTAATTCTCCTACTTCTCCAAAAAGATCATCTAATTTATTAACAATGATATATTCCACCACAGGATAAAAAGTTTCTTCTAATTTTAAACAAATCGATTGAGAATTTTCAAATGATAATAAAATCGTAATCATTGTATTCAATAATCCAATTCCAACCATGATTTTATCACTTTGAAGATTGGATTCATAATCATCATCTCCATCATTACCATCTTCTAATTCTTGATTATTCAATTCCACAATTTCACGACATAATCGTAATAATTGTTCTACTAATTTTGCCATTAAATCAATTCCAAATGGTTGTAATTGTTCACTGAAATTCTCCACACATTCTTGCATCACCACTGAAATTGAATCATTATCAATTTCATTTGAAAGTTCTAATAATTTAGACATAATAGGAACAATCATAGTTGATAAAATAGGTTTGAATTTTTCATGATTAATATAAGCTTGAATAGCCAATGAACTTTCAAAATTAAGCACAAGATTAGTAGTTTGATTGAAATTATTTAATATACCTTGATAAATGATTAATTGATTGAATTCAGTATCATCTTGAACGGTGTATTCTAAACTGGAGAATTTACATAAAATATCCAATACTCTAGCTCTGATGAATTCAAATTTGGAATTAAGATTAGGTAAAATTAATGAAAAAAGAACTAATTTCAATTGATGAATATCATTTAATTTAGGATCAATTAAATAATCAGAAATATTTCCAAACATTCTTAAAATCCCTTCCTTTTTCTTAACTACCGCCAATGTTTCTTCTCCCAAATTTTGTAAATCATTTAATTCATTATAAATAGTGGAAACAATCGTTCCTAAAGTAGTTTGAGAACGTTTATGTATCAATGTTACTAAGAACCCTAATGCAGCAATGTCAGGACTATCAAACTCATCATTAATATCAAATACAATAGAAATATATTGTTGAGGTTCGATTTCAAATAATTCTAAAGCTTCATCTGTAGGACATAAAATGGGATAAATGAAATATTTTATTAAGGTATCATAATAAGGTTTTATAAATACCCAAGTTTGTTTATGAATGATACATTGACTTAAGAATTCCAATACATAATATAATGATGAAGGGTTTAACCATTTCTTTTCATGACACCAATTTTCAATCATAGCTAAATAAAAATTAATCAAAGGACTTGAAATCTCATTATTGAAATGTTTTTGAAATTCTTTATATTTGAATTTTTTACTTAATTGATTAGCATAAGCATATCTTGAAAAAATTCGAAACATATTGGCTATAGACCATTTATAACATTTTGAAATTTGAAATGAATTCTTTTCTTGTTCCGAATATGATGATAATTGTAAAATATAATTAGGAGTAGGGATATTTGTGATTGAATTATGAAATTTAATCCAATTTTGAATGGTGATAGGATCTCTTATGGGTTCAGGTAAATCATAATAGGTAACAAATTTAAAAATCTTAAGAATCAATTTCAAACATTCCGAAATCAATTCTCCAATATTTTGTGGTATAACATTATTTCTAACGGTTAGAATTAATGAATTACCAATATTTAATAAATGAGGAAATGCTTTTATAATCATAGGATCTAATTGATGACTTCTATCACTATTCTCTACCCATTTAAACTTTCTAGTTATCTCAGCAAAACATAATAAACCCGTATATAATTTTGAATAATATTCATCATTATTTTCATGAGATTGTTGTTCTTGTAAGAGATTCCCAGTTTCATTTAATAAGTTGGGCCATTTTTCAAAATCCTGAGCTATTATCACTCTTAATGCTGGTATCAATTGTTGTTTAGTACTATAATCAATATGGATCATAACAGGTAAGATTCTATCTCTAATATAAGGTTTTTCATCATGTTGAATTTTTAATTCATTAGGGATATTTTTCTTATCACTTGAGTTCCAGAACCTAACAATCTTATTCTTGAAGTAAACAGCAGGAGCTATCTTATTATGATGATTGGCTGTATCAAGAGAAATGATATCTAAACAAGCTCCTAAGAAACCAGGTGATATGGATAATTGTTTAAGGTTCGATTCTGCTTGCATTCGAATCGACGGATCCGCCTCAAGCGTCCCCGCAAAACATTCAAGTAATAGGTTAGGATCCACCATCTATGATACACCTGTCCTTACCTTATCAATTGAATCCAATTTAATTGATCTATCAATCTATCTATATTATAGGAATGAAGTGCTGCCATTTTGAAGGCTCTTTGGATTTTTTGAGGTGTCAATTTTTTTGGTAGAAAGTGAAAGGTCCAGATCTGACATTGTGTGCAGGACGCTACTTTATATAGGATGTATTCCCGTCGGTTTCTTTCCTTGGTACGGTACCAGTTTAACTTTACAACAGTAATAACACAGTTACAAGTTCTATCGTCTAAGTTATAGATTGATGTTACATGGAGATGAAGGATTAGATCATGTACCATTACATCATCATCATCATAATCATCCTTGTATATCAAACAAAATACTTTCATGTAATTCGCTTACTATCTTAGCGTACAGTAAAAATATTTATTTAAGCCTTTAGTGTGTTCCTATTAGGAATCGAACTCAGGGAATAGATGATTATACCTTGCAACCACTAAACTATTCCTACTTAAAAATGAACAAATTAAAAATTGAATTTTGAGGTATATCTCTCACGTGATCTTCGATCAAATGACCTGTTGTTTTAGTTTAAAAAAAATTTATAAACTGAAATCAAAACAAAAATTAATTGATAACAAAGTAAGGATCATTGAATTCTTGCCTAACCGTGAAGGTTGCAATAGAAACTTTTTATCCACATAGTTTGTCATGGGTATTGTTCCCAATAACCTTGTATTACATCTTATCAATTTAAGATTTGATTCAAGAATTTTGGTATATTTAGAACTAATTTATTAATTTATCTAGGAATCGTCACCAGGTATCGTGTATACCGTCTTTATGACAATGTGAACAAGCGGCGGAAGGTAGTTCATAAATATAATATAATAAATATTTTTGTTGTCCAATCCTACATGAAGAAATCAGTGAAATTATATTTAGGTTGAACTTTTTTGATTTACTTCAATTTCAAAAAATTCAATGTGTTTGTACTAACCATAATATAGCAGGACATCATCCATGTTCGTCGCGTAGGCATAAAAGATAATAGGAAATTTTGTGTATTAATATATAAAGTTTTTATATTTATACCTTGATTATTGAATAATATCATTTGTAAGAGGTTTTATACTAAAGTTCTATTACGCGCTACCATCAATTTTTATTAAATTATGCCTAAATTTTATTGAATCTAATATACATATATATTAAGAACCGATATTTAAAGATTAATTCACAAATCATCTATTGACCTCCTCCTGCTCCTGCTGCATCTTTGGCAGCTTTTGCTTGAGCAATAGTGACCCAAACAAAAATAATAAGTCCCAACGATGCTAAGAAAAGTGTAACACCAAATGCAATTTCAAAATAATATCCACATCCTTTGACTCTTTTATGTTTAAGCTTCTTATCAATATCGGCAATATCTCTATTGATAGCATTCAATCTGTTTCTTAATTGAAGAATACTAACTGTGGTAGTACCTGTCAGTTTCGATAATTGATAAGGGGCAGGTAAATCTGGGATGGTCATAACTCCATCAATGTCTAACTTTGCGGTACTCATGGTTATGAAATGACGTTTATTCACTTATTAATTATATATGAAATGATAATACCTTAAGAGAAGAAAGAAAAAGTTTAAATTATATTTTCATTCGCAATTAAATTTGTTAAATATTTTACATTTTTTAGCATAATATAAAATCATACATTATCTACTATATACTTGGTATCAACTTAACGAAGTAAATATCATTGTTCATTTATTAATTTTCCCTAATACTTCGTTTCTCCCAACAAAGCTTAACCCAATAACGATAGCTAGCATAATACAGGCGACAATTCTATGTGTAACATTTGACAGACAATCTCCACATTCAGGATATTTAATATGAGACTTATGTGGAATAAAAAGTTTAGTTTTGACGTAAGCAAGGTCTTTAGTAATCTTTCCCATTCTTCTTGATACCTGGGATATGTCAATTAGTTTGGGGATTGTTTGTGACTCACGTCCAAGATTACCATCGGTTAAATTCTCAGAAGGCATTTCTTTCGAATGTTTTGCTATTTGTTATATTATTTCAATTAGATATATAGTAAATGACAAATTTCTCCTAAGAGATAGAAAATCATAAACGAGAAAGCTATCAGTCAGACCCCCTGAGAAAGAATAATTGGAATGTTTTATTGGGATAAAGACTTATCTTTTCAGGCAATTATAATTTATAGAGTTATAAATAAAATTCATTTCTTTGGAGAACTTTAAAAATATTTACTTATTATTATTACAATACCAATGGCTACACTTCCAACTTATGCTTCTGCGACTGGGATTCTACTGACAGCAGAAGAAGAACTTATCGAATTGGATAACATCGATCTTGATACAACATCATCAATATTATTTCAAGAGAATGATCTAGTAAAACTTGTCAGCTCAATTGATAACATAGAAACAATACTCAATAGTTTAAAAAAAGAAATCAGGAAAAGAGAGAACGCAGGACTAGAGAGTATATATGTTGCTTATACGTGTGATAGGTGTGATAGATTCTGGATTAGCACTTCGTTCATGGTTCTAAGTATGTTAATGTTGATCATTTCCATGGCAACTTCATTTATATACTCTTTAAAAGTTTAAAAATTCTTGCAAAATTTATATTAATTAAAAATATATAATATTAAAAATAACTAAATTCAACTAGGCAGACCTCTGTAGTTAATTAATTTTCTCTAAAACGATTGATCTGGCAATTAAATTGATGACAATACACGAAGCTATCCAAGCAATAACCTCAAATCTCAATTCAAAAAACATCAGACATGATTCACATTTAGGATATTTTAAGTCCCGTGGAGTATCAAATCTTGTTTTGACGTAAGCAAGTCTTTCAGTAATGTTTTGAATTCTTGCTGATACCTGAGAAATATCAATTGAATCGAGGGTTGTTTGTGCTATTTGTTCCAAATTTTGAGACATTTTAATCGATTTTGAATTAGATATAACGAAAATGAAAAACAGAAGGCACCAATTGGACTCTTAGGTAAAGTTCTGGAGATGAAAAGAATAATTAGAGATAATGTTAGCGTAAAAATTTTGTGAACTTCGCAGAATTTATTTTGCAATTGCCTTCATTTAAAAAATCCTTTATTTTCTATTTATTTCTGACTTCTTTGGACAAATATAAAGTAAATCAAATTTAATATCATTATTACTGTTCCAATGGATATACCTCCATCTTATGCTTCAGTGATTGGAAATCTGCTGGAATCCGCAGGAGTACCCATTGAAACTCAAAATATCGACCTCAATAGGGCTAGATTAATAGTACGCCAACAGGAAGATTTAATAGAGCTTGTCATGGCTATTACTTCGATAGAAAGTACACTTAACATTTTACATGATGAAATTAGGAAGAGAGATAGTGCAGCACAAGAAGGTGCAAATATAGATTATGTTTGTGATAATTGTTATAATTTCAGGTTAGGCTTCATATTCGTGGCTATAGGATATATGGCGTTGATCGTTTCCCTGATAATTACATTTATATCTTCTTTCTTTATCTAAAAAATATGGTTTGAAAAGGTTATTTAGTATAATCTTGAAAATACTTTAGTCCAATATATTTGTATATTAATTAATTATAAGCACCGGAAACAATATTTTATCTTTAATATTGTTATTAAAGGATTTAATATAAAGTAGCCTGTAACAATAAGAAATTAATGATGAAAGTCTTGATAAACCATTCTGTGATTATCTAGGCGTAGATGGTGAAACTATATTACTAGCAGTGTTAGTCATTTGAAGTTGTAAGTTATAATTGTAAATGAATAAATATACAGGTCAAAAAAGTTAAACATCCATACACTTAACAATAAACTCTATTACTTTGATTGATTGATTGATTGATTTATTAATTACATATTTTAAATCTTACATAAATTAATATGATAGTATATTTAACAAATTGGTTAGATTAAGTTTTAGTTTGTAAAATCGGAGCATCTTTATTATGGTATACTGCCAAACTTGATTTGATTTGTATATATAAATATATTGATGCGGCCACCCTTATAAAAAAGATTTAAACCTTCTTGTCCTTTTCATAAAAAGTAAACAGTTTTCTTCTTTAAGATTTCATCAAAGTACATTATCAATCATCACAATCACATCAAATGAAGTTCATCGTTGAACTTATTTGAACCATTACATTAACATTATGTATACTAACTATTGTTCAATAATGTTTTGATTTTGGTGATTAGTTCTGCATATAAACACCAATAATTTTCTCATGTGACCAATATCACATGACTAACATGTGCTACCAATTTTAAAATTAAATTCGTTAAATGAATAATCAATGAACAGAAACATTGTTAGGTGGTTTCAAGAAACCAAATACAAGTAAGTAAAATCATAAACTGGTTTTCTTTTTGTTAAGATATTATATACTAACCTAACTTTATCTGAACTATAAATGAAATGTTGAATCTTTATTTCGTTACATCCACAAAAAATGCAAATAGAGTTGCATAAGAAATGCAAAAAAAATATACAGCGCTAAATTTATTTCACAATTTGCTTCTTTTCAAGAGTGTAATCAAGTTCATTAACTATGGCCAGCTTTCAACGAGGAAGACGGTACAGTTATCCAACTTCGATACAAGTCAATAGACTTCATAGAAGAGGACATAATCCCTTCTTTAATTTTAATTCTAATTTTCAAAATATCCCAAGATCCCGATCATCTTCTGAATCAGCGGTTAACTCCAATAATCCACATGAGATATTACCTATTGCAGAGACTCCAAAGGAACCTCCAAAGACTGGTTTCAAAGCAGCAGTTGCTAAATGTTTTGATCATTCGATTTCTTTAAATGGAGGTGCTGATGGACTTAAAGTTAATACATTTTTCTTTGGTTTTTGAATGATATTTTTATTGTCCACATCTTGTTTATTTGCATATTATGTCATAAAGGGAATATACCTGGGCCTGGAGAGTCCTAAAACATATTCACTGGATGTGAGTTCAAAAATTATGAAGCAAGGATCAAATAGTACTACTACTGAACTTTCATCAGGAGTTACTTATTTAATAAACTACTTAAATACAACAACTTCAACAACTACAACTACAAATCCAGCAATCAATTCAATGTCTCAATCAGGAGAATTTATTAGCTCATTTGATGGTTATAGTTATGTTTATTTTTTGAACAATGTTTATCACTCCAGTATGCTCTTTTATTATCAATCAATAAGAAAGGAATGTGAAAAAATTCACAGTAGGCTAATCCTCAATGGACAGAGTCTTGGAACTCGTCAGCTTTTAAGAATCAGTTTTGGTATGGGCTTATGTGTTTGTTGTCTCTCCCTTAACTTGATCAGGCCAAATAAGCCAACTCCTGATATAAAATATTAATTCTGTTTGTTATTAAGTAGGATTTAAAGAGTTATAGATATTAGATATTATTAGTAATTATATATAAATGTATATTATAAAATTGTTATAGAAAGCAACTAACTAAATAAGTTAAATCTCTTTATAAGCAAGTCTTATAACTCTTCGTGTTACTGTGAGTATTTATCTCCTTCATTATCAAAGTCTACTGCAAAAATTATTCTTTACAACGCACTACAACTGAAACGCTTGTTCTTGTTCTTGTTCTTGTTCTTGTTCTTGTTCTTGTTCTTGTTCTTGTTCTTGTTCTTGTTCTTGTTCTTGTTCTTGTTCTTGTTCTTGTTCTTGTTCTTGTTCTTGTTCTTGTTCTTGTTCTTGTTCTTGCTATTCCTCCTATATATTAGCAGACATGTTTCAATACGGTAATATTCGTAAATCGAAAGCGGGAATAATTAAATCATTTACTCAGTTTCAGTCTTTGTCTTTATAGGTTCTCTTGTATTCTTTCTTCTTGGCCAAATTGAAGGTAATTTAACTACTTGAAATCTTGGTTCGATGCATCTTTCAATAAACCAACTTCTTAATTTATTTTCAATTAATGATGAGATTTTTGGTACATCTTGTAATTTTGCTCTTGATCCAATCAATGATTTAACTGTGAATTCCAATCTATAATCAGGAGAAAATGAAAACATCAAGGCTGTGCCTTCATCGTTTGAATCATCATTCTTCTTTGATGCTGATGGATATGAAGATGAACCTGTGGTGGTAGATGTTGGTTTCGATTTTTTAGGTGATGATGGTATATTTGAGTGAGAGTCCATAGATAATGATTGGCTCAAAGGTGTAGCACCTAAAGATGATCTTCCAATATTACTAGATGAAGAAGCCATTGATGAAGCTTGTGGTGGTGTATGTGGTAGTATGACAGTATCATCATTAGGTTCTGGAGTTGATGTTTCAGAAGATAATGAAGGAGTGGTAGATATTTTTAAATCAGCAAATTCTTGATCATTAGTATTTATCAAGGATACAGTTAAACAGCCTGAAAATCTAACAATTGATACTGATAATTGAACAGGCAATACTGCAGTTAACGGTCTTGGATGATTTAATAATAATTTAGTCTCAATTCCCAATGTTAAAGTATCAGCCAAATCAACATCAATCTTAGCTTCCAATCTACCTGAACCATCTTGACTATGTTTGATCCTACAATTGGAACAAATGGGGAAATCATCACCGATATCAATCTCAGTGATATTTATCTTATCCAAATATTCTGGTAAATCTGCCGTTTCCAAAAACTCAGTTAATGAATGATAAATATTATCAGATAAGATAGCTTCTGATCTGAATTGAGATATGGTTTGAGCAATTAATACATTAAACCAATCCAATGTCTCAGGGGAATGGGTATCAACATCATAATAAGTCTTTTCTAAAATAGATGATAAGTTACTATTTTTAAATTTTTCATTATCTTCACTTCCATCACCATTCCCACCATTACTGCCTCCCTCAGAATCATCATTAGCTTTCTTCTTATCTCTCCTCACTATAACCCCCGATGTATCTACTCTTGACTTAGTTTTAGAACTTGTAGGCGTTGGATCAGCAAATACGAAAAACTTAATAAACACAATGATAATAAATATAACACTAACTTGACCAATAATCAAACCCTGTGTAAAACTCCAGGGATTGCTTGATTGGAATTGACTCAGATGTGATTGAATAGGCTTATTGGCTATTAGTTTAGGTGATGCAGTAGATAATAAATTCGGTTCTTGTAATAATAATTCACGTTGTTGCTGAAATAATTCATCTTGTTGTAGTTTCAATTGTTCCTGTAATCTCTCTAGATTGAGCAAGGTATCTTTCTTAGATTGATCCTGTTTCAGACTGACCATGATGATAGTTGTATCTTTCTATATGATATGTTTCATTAATGTTTAGAATCTATGGACTTATTCCTCTTCCCCTTGTTTAATTTGTATTGCCAAATTATTATTTCTGTTTTCGCTCTGATGGCACAACTATTTTTTTTTGCCTTATTTAAATTTAAAGTGTGATAAATATTGTTACAACAACAATTACAAACAGATGCATATATAAATGTATTAATTAAATATGGGTATAGTTAGATAAAATTGTTCTTACATAATGTACTTACTTATATTAAACGTTCATTCCTTTTTGACTCTCTTAGTAGTGGAACTTCTTCTTGCCTTTTTAGGTGTGGTAGTAGCAGAGGAAGTAGTTGATTTATTACTGGCTTTAGATTCAATTTTGGTTAATTTCTTATCACTACTCTTAGTTACCATAGTCTCATTATCTTCATCATCATCATTGGAAAAATCATCATGATCATCACGAATAATCCATTCTCTAACATTAGCAAAGATTGATCTTCCATTTAAATCTTTATTGGCATTTCCCATATATTTAGCAGCAAAATCAGTTAATGGAGAACTTACTCTTGATTGATTATCTTCTGAATCACTATTAGTTTGATTTGAACTTTCTAAGAATGATTGAACATCGAATTTCTTACCTCTCATAAATTCTCTAATTTCAAAATATAAATCACGAGATACATTATTAAAATTTTCTCTATTCTTTTCCCAATAAGTTCTAAAATCACTAATATGTTTCTTTAAATCTAATTCATTCTTTTTTAACCAACTTACATTTAATTCTTTTCTTGTTGCTCCACGAGCAAAATTTCTCATTAAATATTTATCATAATCACGAATGATTTTAGTTATTATATCAGATGTAGAAATACCTTCAGTTCTTTGAGTAGTTAAAAACATTCCTTTTTCTTTTATTGGTTTATAAATATCATCAGAATCTCCTGAAGCATAAGGTAAATCATCATGAGCAACATAATCAATATTATGCTCTTTTAAAAAATCAGTAGTAACACACCATGGAGCATTTGGAATAACTTCATCAACCCAACGACAATGTTTTAAAGTATCACATCTTTGTTGATCCGATAACACAGTTAAACCTTTTCTTTTATGAGTTTCAATATCAGATGGAACACCACAAACCAATTCCACATTTTCAAATGATTTTTTGGCTTGTTCTAATTGTCTCATATGACCTAAATGAAATAAATCAAATACACCATCAGCATAAATTCTAATCGGTCTATCCTTGGGAGGTAAATTAAATTTAAACCCTGCTGGTCTATATTTTCTTAATTCTTCAGGTAATTCAGCATCTAATTTTTTTTCATTTTCTTCAAATTCTTCTTCTTCTTTAGTCTTAACTTTTCTTCTCTTAGTAGCTGGGGATTTTATATGAGTATTATTATTATTATTATGATGGTGATGATGTTTATTACTATGATAAGCTTCCGGAATAGAATCATCCTCCTCAGCGTCTGATTCACGAGGGGTATCAGCTGGAGTAGAAGTTACAGAATCATCTTCATTCAATGGTCTCTTTCTCTTTCTCTTGAACAATTGAGATATCTTAGGAGCAATTGATTCCACCGATATAGTTCTAGTTAATGATTTTCCATCAATTATACTATTGGTATCATTCTTCTTATTTTTGATTGATTTAGGAGTACCAGCCATTATCTTTCTATAAACCTAACGGGTGTACCTTTCTCTGACACCTTTTTATAATACAATCTAGAGGGACTGATTCACCCAGAATCAAATGTAATATCAATTGAAGTTATCTAATGGTTGCTTAACCTTGCTGTTCAAATTCTAAATCGCATCAACCCATTTGTTATTTTTTTTTTTTTTTAATTAGGCTCGTTCCCGCTAAATTTGTTCCTTCCGCTGAGGCATGGATTTATTTTAAATCTAAATATCAAAATGGCTTCTGGCCTTTAACTAGTAGTTGCCTTAAATCAATTGAAGTGGATAGATCATCATGACCAAGATACATACGATATCAGACTTGACATTCTTGAAACCAAGAACACTCTATAGTTGGTTTAAAGGTGGTTCACCCACTGGAAATGGGAAATTCGCTGTGGTAGATGTGAGAGATTCGGACTTTTATGGAGGTCATATCAAAGGTTGTTATCATTATCCTGCTGGGAATTTCATGTATGCCTTGCCTGATTTACAAGAGAAATTATTCACGAATCAGATTGATGATGTGGTGTTCCATTGTGCGTTGTCCCAAGTTAGAGGTCCAAGTTCTACTATTCGATTCATAAATTCTTTAAATGATATCAAAGATCCTGAAAGACAGAAATATTTTTCAAATTTAAATGTATGGGTTCTAAGAGGTGGATTCACGAAATGGCAAGAAGAATATGGTGAAGATTCAGAAGTTACTGAAGGTTATAATAAAGAATTATGGCAAGGGGAATACTAGACACGACAATTTGATATATGATATATAATATTTATTTTTAATGGCAATGATCTAATATTTTTACTTTTATTTTAGAAATGACAATGAAATATTTAATATAGATATAGAAGTAAACAAAATGATAAAGATAAGAAAAATAAAAATAATAATAGTAATATACTCTTATATGTATAAAATGCATAGAAACGAAGAAGAAAAAATGAAACCTCCTTAAATCAAACTTGGACCATCATAATGATGGACTTGTGGTTGAGCTTGAACTTGAGGTTGGAATTGCTGTTGAGGGAATGCTTGACCAAATGACTGAAATTGTTGAAATTGCTGTTGCTGTTGTGGTTGTCCTTGAACTGGAGGTGATTGTGCCGGTCTTTGATACACTTGTTGACTCGTATATTGAGGTTGAACTTGAGGTTGGAATTGACTTGTCATTTGTTGTTGTATACCAACTCTGGCATTATTCAAAAAGTATTCCTTTTGTTGATCTCTTTGAGTTTCAGGGAAAACAGCAATGGTTGGAATATGTTCTAATCCACCAGCAGTAGCTTGAGGTTTTAATTGTGGTTGAGTAGCAGCTCTTTGTTTGGCAGATGCATCAGCAGAATTAAAAAGATTAGTAGTGGTTTGAGAAAGCTTAAATGGATTATTTCCAGTAGCAGATGCTTGTATAGGTTTTGGTTTTTCATTATTTTCATTGTTATTAAATGTAAATGCAGTGGTATGACTTGAACTAGCGAATCTTGATTGAGCAAATGGATTAGTAGATTGTGGTTGTAATGGTTGTTGACCAGTTGGCATCGAAGTAACTCTTGCAAATGGATTACTACCCGTTCTTTGCATTTGAGCAAATTGTTGAGGTTGTTGTTGTTGTGGAGGAGAAAATGGTTGATATGGTTGGACTTGACTTTGGAAAGTTTGTTGTTGTTGAATTGGTTGCTGTTGTTGTTGTTGTTGAACTGGCTGTTGTTGAGCTTGTAAAAATGGATTAGTATTAGTATGCTGAGGTTGAAGTTGTTGAACATTGCCAAATCCAGTGAAAGCATTCTGAATAGGTTGTTGTACTGGAAGAGGTTGACCTTGGGCAATGGTTGGCAAGGTAGTAAATACTCCACCAGTATGAGATTGGAAAACTTGGGGTTGTTGTTGTTGAACTGGAACTTGTTGAGGTTGTACTTGAACTTGTTGTTGTGGTTGATTTTGATAACCATTCATGGCAACCACAGCTGCAAATCCTTCTGGAACAGCAATAGTTCCCCATGGATTATAAGTTGATTGTCTCACAATCAAAGTATTATTACGTTGTAATTCAGGATTAGAAGGTTGTTGATCAGGTAAGCCAGTCACGATTGGTTGTGGTTGTTGCTGTTGTTGTTGCAGTTGTGATGATTCAGGTTTACTTTCACTTCCATTACCATTCTCCTTACCTTGCTTTTCAGCCAAGTATTGTCTTCTATTAGCTTCATAATTTGGATCATCCAAATATTCTTCCAATGATGAAGTTAAAGCAGTTGGAGCATGTTTAATAGTTGGGACATGTAATTTAGTTGCATTTTCAAGATGTTTGGCTACTCTTAAATAATCAATGACATATTTAGTTTGATCAACGAATTTTTTATAAATTTTTAAAGCTCTTTCAGCATCAACTTTTGACATTTCAAAATAATGTTCTAAAATATTTATAACCCCTTCATTTAATTCTTGAAATAATGCTAATAAATCATTAACTAATAATCGGAATGCAGTTAATATGATATCATTATTAATTTCATTTTCCATAAAATTATTCTTAAGTAAAGCATCAATTTGTTTTTGAATTGATTCAGTTTCTCTTAATAAACCCTTGTCAATCGATAAAGTTCTTAATCTACCACCTTGTTGACTTGAGTTATTACTTGATCTTTCATCTCGAACATAATCAATCCCCGTAGATTCGAATTGTTTCACTCGTTGTTGTAAATATTTCGCATATTTAATAATAAATTTAACATCATTACTTAATCCACTACCTTTTGATATATTTGATTGAGATAAATTAAGCATTTGAGGATATCTTTGCACTAAATAATTCAACGTGACATCTTTATCACCTTCTCTAATCATGATATGTATAACGATTAACAGTTTATAAACTACGGACCATGCACTATCTTGAAGTCTATATTGTAAAGTTTTCATAATGGTATGAAGATTTTCGGTTTCCAAGGCCAAATCAGTCGAAGTAGCCATTAATATCGGTTCAATATACTTAGGTTTAGGAGCAGCCACCTTTACTTTGGTGGCTCCCTTAACAATCTTTTCATAAGTTGTCATTGGGGATATATAATATCTATCAATGGGTTTGGAATAATCGGGAAAATAGGGGGAAACAGTGGATGGGGTAAGTCTATGAGGAATGAATCTATTAAGGTCTACCTTTTTGGAGAATCCCGAGTTGAGTTAGATGCAATTGACTCCCTAGATATGAATCAATTGATGATAGAATTGATATAAGGACCTGATAATGAAATCCAACACAGCCTGTCAAATCTATCTAATCCTCAATATCTGACTGTCAGTGTGGTAAAATTGTTAATTCAATTTTTACTGCGAACAAATTATTTGAACATTCCCACACGACCCTCTTTCTTAACTATACAGAGTAATAACACATTATAATGTTATTTATTAATCAAATACATATATGCTATTTACAAATTATCTCTATGTAATGAATAATAATCAAGATCATGAAGTAATGATAACACTCTCTTTTGTTTTTAAAGTTCCATTGTACACTTTATTTTTTATATTTCCAATATTATTATATTCTAATAACTTAATCAATCACGTACTTATTTAGCTTTCATACCACCTCTTTTATCTAAGAAATCTTTAGCTTCATTCACTTTGGTAGCTAAGAATGCAGATCCACCTTTATCAGGATGATTAGCCATCATTAATTTTCTATGTTGTTCTTTTAATTTAGCTTTTGATAAATTAGTTTCTTTTAAATTCAATATTTGTAAAGCTTCCTTAGCAGTCATCTTTTGACCGAAAGGACCTTTAATGAAAGCTTTACCATGAACACCAGGTTGATTTGATTTAACTCTACCAGCAGCAATATAAACTACTCCTAACACTCCTATCCCAGTTAACCATGGATGATTTCCAACCCATTGACTAGCTTGATCAAAGTAGTATTCGGCTGACCCTTCTGGAGCCTTCTTACGTTGTAAATGACCAGTATAGTTGTATTGTTGTTGTTGTTGACTCATATCTATAGTTTGAGGTTGAGTTCTTTCACCCGGTATTGGTAGAGTTGGAACTTCGATATTAGCAGGAGCCATGTTGTATAAAACTCTATGTTTAAAATGATTTGATTTGAGTTGATTAGTTAATTAGTTGATTGAATACTCACACACTCACAGTATCAAGATGTATAAGGCAAATAAAAGGTATGTACAAGATGCTTAAATATGATGATATGATGATTTGATAATGGCAAACTTTAAGCTTTCAGTGAGGTTTTGAAAATTGTCATTTTTTTTTTCTTTTTTCATCATGGAACTATATACAGGACAGAGATTTTTTTTTTCTCATCTCACAAAAAATTTTAGAAATTTAAATTTATAATATGAAGATGGATTATACTCTATACTATTTTACTTGATCTTAACTGATAACTTGTATTGAAGAAGAAGACGAAGAAGAAGAAGAAGATAGATACATTGTACTACTGCTGCTACTGCCATCATACTCATATACATATTCACCACTTTGCATTTCCTATTCCACCAGTTCACTTCATATAATCTAATTTACATATATTTCTAAGATGAGAGTTTATCAATGTCATTTCTGTTCTGCTCCAGTATATCCTTTACATGGTATAATGTTTGTTAGAAACGATGCTAAGGAATTCAGATTCTGTCGTTCCAAATGTCATAAATCATTCAAACAAAGACGTAATCCAAGAAAATTAAGATGGACTAAAGCGTTTAGAAAAGCTGCTGGTAAAGAATTAGTAGTTGATTCAACTTTAACTTTTGCTGCTAGAAGAAACGTTCCTGTTAGATATAATAGAGATTTAGTGGCTACTACCCTTAAAGCCATGTCTAGAATAGAAGAAATTAGACAAAAGAGAGAAAGAGCCTTCTATAAGAATAGAATGAGAGGTAATAAAGATAAAGATTTAGCTTATGATAGAAAATTAATTGAACAACATCCTGAATTATTAAGAATGAGAGAAGTTGAATTAAGAAGAAAGGCTGAAAGATTAGCTGCTAAAGAAAACGCCATGGAAGAAGAAGAAGAAATTACTTCTGATGATATGATGAGTGAAGATGAAGATATGGAATCTGAATCTGAAGCTGAACAAGTTAAACAAAAGGTATTGTTAAAAAACAAAAGAAAGACTAGAGCTTAATCATCATCGTTTAGTTTAACCCCCATTTTTTGTATAATAGTTTAAAAAAAAGTTAATATATATTAATAACATTGAGATATACCTATGCCTATATAGTTGTAAATTCTATGATAAATCAAATCCTGCTTCAGTATTAATAGCATACAACAATTTATGTCTAATCAACTCTTTATCTCGATAATCAGGTAACTTCAATAGATTAATACAAGTTGATGCCGTTGGAAATCTATCTCTATCCAGACCAGAATTTCGAATCCCAAATTTAGGACTTAATGCTTGGAATCCCAATAACGGAGCTCGACTAACTGATGTAACAAATTTAACTAATTTAAATCGTTCTTCAGGTTTCATTTCTGCTACAACTTCCCAGAAATACTTGATGGTTAAATCATCATCGAAATAAGCCCCATATTCAACATTCTCTTTCCAATCTTGAATATTAATATCATTCTGAGCTCCCGAGATTAACATCTGTAATTCAAAACAATCAAACATACTTAACCAACTTGAAGATACAATTTGAAACAACCCTTCTAAAAATTGACGAGTTTGAATATGAAGTGAAAAATTCAATTTGAAATTCGATATTTGATGGATATAATTCAATTTATTACTGGAATTAACTTGGGTTGTCTCTCCATTCGGAGGTAAGATATCAAATGAATAATTCTTCTTATCAATTGATTCATTGATAGTGAAGTTAAGATCTAAGTCATTCAATTCTTCATCCGACATATTAATCAATTTCATCAAGTTGACAAATAATTCATGATCAAGATAATTCAAATCATCAATTGAATTCTTCATATTTTGATTACACCATTTATTTAAAAAGAATGGAGCAAACGAAATTTCCATAAGAATATTCTCATATAAACATTTCCCCATTATATTTCCTAAGAATCTTAAATATTGAAGACGTTCTTGTTGTTTAGGAACATCGATTTGTTTATTAATCTTTTTGAAAATATCATCATTAGGATAAATTTGATTCTCAGCCGCAGTCTCTTTAAATAATTCAAGTTCAAACTCAGGACTGAAAGCTTCTTTAACTACACTAGTTAAGAATTCTTTAGTAATTCCTCCTCCATCAATACCCGCTTCAGGGCCATATTGATTAAAGAATGCCACACTCAATTGATTCTTTAAACCAGCACCAGCAGTATGGAATTGATTATATGCATCATGAACAAGATTTTCACGTCTGATATTACCTGATAACTTATTACGATCATCGAATGAAAATGGATTATATACCACGTTACGTTGTTTATCTAATTCAATTAAGAACTGGAAAATCTTAACTCTATCATTAAATCCAATGAAAAATGGAACTTTTTTCAAAATCTCAAGTTTGTAAGATACATCACCTCCAATCTTTTCATAATTAGTACTTTTCCTTCTTGGTGGTTGAGGTATATCCATCCAAAGATCGCCAAATCCATCTTCTTCTTCTTGGACGGCATCCATATCACGAACTCTTTTCTCTTCATCTTCAGCTACAGCTGGTAAAAGAGCATTTATATCATATTTGATTTCATAAAGTTTCCAAAATTCAACCGGTAAGAACTTTAACCGTAAATTTTTAGAGTATAATTGATTCAATAATGAGATTGATATGTTTTTCAATCGAGTGAAATCATTAATTAAATCAACACCTTTGTTACCGAGGAATATCAAAGTTAGACTTAATGATTTTAAAAATATAAGAAAATTAGATACTTCTTCAAGACTTAATCTTTCCTTCAGAAAACTTTCAAGATCATTGGAGATGATTAACCAATATGAGTACACTTCTTCAAATGTACTGATTAAGTCCCAAAACACTCTGATATCAACTTCCTTTAAAGGTCCGTAAATTTGATTTATTTGACTGAATCGGACATAATCTTGATGTTGGAATGTATAAGAAAGGAATCCTTTGAATATAGCATGAGATTTGATAGCGGAGAACAAATTTGTAAATGCATGGGGAGTAATGGTTATTAACATACATAATTTACTTTTTGATGGGGGATGGAATGACACTAATTGGGAAATAATATGTAAGGCAGATGTCCTTAATGATTCTTTATCGTCTGATAAAAATGAAATAGCAGACTTGATGAATGAGGTGGAGTATAATGTGGCTACTACATGTTCAATTGATTTTGAGTCTTGGGTTGATGATTCCCTTATACTAATCGTTGTTAAATTTTCCAAGATAGTTCCAAGAACTTTGAAATCAAATTCATCAAATTCTGACAATGTATGAAGGGTTAAGTAATTATCAATCAATGAAATGAATGCCGAGTTATCCAATCGAGTTAATTCACTAATTGAAGAATGATCCCAGATTTGTTTGAATATAGTTAAATAATCTTCTGATTCATCACCACTAACAACACCTTCAAAGAGATTTGGTCTTGATAATAAACTGAAAATACCACTGATAGGTTGGGATTTTCCAATTTTCAAAGCTATATCTCTTGCTAATCCGTGATCTGATATGGATCCTTTGGTTAAACAGCTAGTTAACAACGTGACTAATTCGGAGTATTTCGGACTATCTATATTTGGATATTTTATAAGCAAGTCATTAATGCAACCGATAAGCATATCTCTTGACGTATGAATCCGGGAAAGTAACTCTATTAAGGAATTTAGTATAAGACCATGTTGTGAAGGTGTTGTCACGTATTGTGATTGACTTATTATATCTTCTACAATACTTATGAACTTATTAATGGAATCTTCATTTTCTTTGGGTATGATCCATTTACTTAAAAATGGCAATTGGGATAACCATACATTCCAATCCCTTTCATCATCCCATTGATTATATTTCTCCAACCATTGAGTTTCAAAAACTTGTCCTTCACTTTTTAAATCAAGATATTTTTTAATTTGCCTTTGAAGTAAAACGGCTGATTTTTCACGTTGACGAGTTTCTTCACGATGAATTCTTTGAAGTCTGGCTTGTTGTAAGTAATCTCCATTCCCCTTCGGACCAAGAGGAACAGATCGATCTCCTAAACGAACTGTACGTTTTTTGGTTTGACCTGTAAAATTAAGCATAAATGTGTTTTGTGGAGATAATCACTAATCAAATCTATAATGAATATAGGTATGTAGTAAATGCTGAGTGATGCGAATGAATGATTGGCAATGTCTAGTTGGGATGGTATAGATCAGTACAGATTACCTACTGTATATTAGCTGCTTAAGAATGATCTTGGGTATACGATTGTCTAATCAATCTGTTGTAAATTAGTAATTGATAATTTGAATTTGATCTGAAGTTCATTTGTGCTGCGCTCACAATACTCCAAAAATCAAAATTTCTGTTTAGCGGCTCGTCTTACAAATTGGTAGCAATTACGCCATTTAATCATATAATATTAAGTTTTACTATTAATCTACTATTATCTCTCTATATCTATAACCATTCTGTTAAAGTTGCCAAAGATTCAATAAAAAACAGAGGAATCAAACTTTCACCATCTTCAAATGAATGTGGATTTTGTATTAAATGATTTAAATCAGGTAATTTGGTTCCACCTGATAATACCAATAATGATCCTGAACCATCACCTAAGAGTCCATCATTACCAAATTTAATATCAGTATATAATGTATCTCCCACCATTAAAGTCTTCAGTCTGTCAAATCCATTGTGAGAAAGAATTGAATCTAAAAATACCGTGCTTGGTTTACCCACATTTAAAAATTCACGACTTGATGTATAATGCATATAATTTACCACACTTCCACCAGCTGGTAAGATTAATCCTTCAGGTCCAGGATAAGTTCTATCGATGTTAGCTCCAATGAAAGGGATTGACTTGTTGTTGTATAATAAATATTGTAGAGTCAGGGCGATTCTAGTATAATTGAATTCTTTGGTGGATCCCACAATGACCGCTTTCACTTCAGGATCCACCTTTAAAATCTCATCATTAGGATTGAAAGCGACATTTAATCTTTCATCAGTTCCACCTAATGGGATATAACCTTCTTCGATCAACTCTTGTTCGATTCCGGAGTCTCCTAAAACCCATACTTTTGCTCCAGGTTCAATTTTATAATTATCTTTAAGAGCAGCCACAGCAGCGTAACAGGTTGGATAAACTTTATCCTTAGTGATTCCCTTAAATCCCATCTTGGCAAATTTAGATACATAATCTTGACGAGATTTAGATGAGTTATTTGTGACAAATACGTATTTCTTACCCTTGGCATTCAAATATTCAATGGTTCTTAATACTCCAGGTATAGCCTTTTCATCTAACCATATGACTCCATCACAATCAAATAAAAAGTTATCGTATCTATCAATAAGTGCTTCGGCACTTTCTCTGCTATTAATTCTCACAGGAGCAGCTTTAATAGTCATAATGTCTGTAAGTTGTTATCTACTTATGAAATGAAAATGAATGAATGACAGTTGTATAAATAATCAAATGGTGTTCATGAGACGTGATGAAATATTTTGGAGGATCAGTCAGTCATAAACCGTTCCGCTTATTTTTCCGAAATTGGAAACTACAACGAAAAAAAAAAAGAAATTTGCGGAAACGATATTTTTTATACTCTTACGGTTGCAAAATAAATATACATTTTATTCAATACATAATTATACAGTTCATCTATCTATATCATCTTCATCTATCTCAGAGGAGGTATTGTAATCAAGCAGATAAGTTTGATCAAATCCCTTCATTCTTTTCTCCCACCATTTCCTCGTATCTCTTCTATTGATATCTTCCATATATAAATCATCTTCTTCCTCATGATCATCATGTTCGAATTCATGGGATTCAATATCGGTTTGATCTATAAAATCTCCATGAACACTCTTCTCTTTATTACTTGGACTTAACTTGACTTCAATTTGATCAGCTCCTTTCTTGAAAATTTGATAATAGCTACCTAAATTTAAATCTTTGGCTACGATTTCTCTGGTTCTACCTAATGATTCAATATCTGCCACTCTTTGTATAGTATCTTGTAATAATTCATCAAAATGTGGTTGGGATGCTATTTCATGAAATGCTCTCATCATAGGAACAGAATCTGCTCTAACCCTTGATTCAGAATCAATTGTAAAGATATTTAAATTATCATAAATTTGAATGTAATCTGCTCTTGTCATGATTTGTCTACTTCTCCATAATGGCAATTCCGGTAATTGATGATCACGATATTTAGCATGATTGGTTGGTTTATCTTTTTCACCTGTGATTAAAGTATTCATTCTTTCTCGATCCATTTTAACAAATTCTTGCATTAATAACATAGCACTTGTTGAAAATTTTCCTGATTCCATCACATCATCATCCATTGCTTCACCCAATAATCCACATTGATTAAGAAACCAGGTCTTCTCTCGATCAATGATTTCATGACAAGCTCGGATTATATCTTTATGACGAGCCACTTGAGTTATATGTTGAGGTCTTCCCCCTATTAAATCATAAATTTGATGACAATGTTCATCTGTGACTTGATATTTAGTATCATTTCGGAAATATTTATTTCTGATATATTTCAATGCATTAACAGTTTCATGACGTTTGAAATCTCGCACATTAATTAATTCTAATCTTGTTCCTAATTTCTTTAATTTTTCATAAACCCAATAATCATCACTATTGAAAATAATAGTGACTAATCCTGATCCACTTAAACTTTCTGCTTTTTGTTGTAATAATTCTAATAATTTTATCCCTTCTTCATTTTCTTTGATTAAATGAGCATTGTTAATAATCACTATCAATGGCTTGGTAATTTTTTGAACTCTTTTAATAGCTAATTCTTCTAACTTACTAAAAGCTCTTTCGATATCTAATAAGGCAGTGGTATCTCTTGGACCTCTGATGGAAAACAAGGATCCGATATAATCTTCATTATAAGTGAAATTAAGAGCTTTACCTAATCGAATTCTAAAGATTTCAGGATCAGCATGAGCATCAAATATAGTTACATTATATCCTCCTACTTTTTTCATAGACTCTAAGATTAAAGAAGTCTTACCTGTTCCCTTTTCACCCACCATTAAGAAATATCGGCCAATAATAGACCCATTAATAATATCATCCAATAATCTCTGTTGATGTCTTTCAACCCAATATTGATTTAATTCAGCATTATCTTCATGAGTACGTTTATGAATCGCCAATTGTGCGGCAGGATCTCCCATTTCAAAAGCATCGTTCATTTTATCGAGGACATGAATGTTGTAGAATTTATGGTATAGGAAACCAGCTACACCTAAGATAGATATGGAACTGAATGTTATACCGATTGTTTCTAGACATTTGATTAAGAATGATTTCAATTTCTTAAATGGTTCCCTCTGACCTTGATCTTGGTGCTCTTTCTTTCCTTGATTCTTCTTCTTGTTGTCGTCATTCTCTTCAGTTTTCAAGTCTTCAATAAAGTTATCAAATATAGGATTAACGAAAGATCGTCTTGAACTTTGTAAGAACCGAGTCTGTCGAATCGGTATCACTTTGACATTGAAACGATGGATATGATGTAATGATCTCGATCGTAGTATGATAGATAGCATGGTTTATATGGATGTAGTAATGTCTTCTTGATACTAATTGAATAGTTCAATGGTTTTGCAGTATAAACTTCTCCAGAGGGTTCTTTTGAAATTTATTTTCAGATTCTACGCCGCTTTTTTTCATGGTCGCGATACTTAACTTTATGACATTCAATATCTAATTCTATTTCACACAATTGTTCTATATTATAATACATATATATACAAGTAGGGTATCGAAGTAAATCTAAATAACTGATGATTGTAGCCATGACCAGCATTCTACTTTCAAGAATAGTGAACGTTGATTCATTTCTGTAAATGATTCGTATGACCTACGGCTTGACCTTATTAACTTGTGGCCAGAATGGTTTTTGATAATACTGTGACTCGCTCTCAATATCCTGTCCTTCCACTTCTTCACTCGATGGTTGGTCTTGAGGTCGTTCTTGTGGATGGTGATATAATTGTTTCAGAGATTCAACTAGCACATTAATACTATGATAATGTAATTCTGAATGAATCTGATATCGTTGAAGTTTTTTAAAATCTTGAGACGATGATGAGGATGAATTAGGATCTATTTCACTATATGATGAGTTGTAGTCTGATTCCTCTTCATCTTCCATAGATCGTTTTCTGTTTGAATTGGTTGATATCGAATCTTGTGATGATGATGATGAATAAAACATCCTTCGCGACGCGTTTTATATGTGATGATTGAACTGATTTAAATTGTGATATGAGGAAATAGGTCTGAATATAGGAAAGATTGAGTGATTGGCTAGCTGTGATGTCGTCAGACAAATCCTTATGTCAATGCTAAATTGTGGTTAAAGTTGATAATATATGGTTAATTAAAATGAAGGTTGATTCACGCTTTCTATTTTTGGTGCAGTTTAAAACTAAAAATAAAAATAAAAAAAAAAAATCAATTTGAGAATTTTCAAACCTTTAACATTATATACTTAAGAGACCATAATCACATTATGACAGACCATAAAATAACCAAGAAAGGGAGAATACCGGGCAGACATATCAAGCATACATCAAATATACGGATCCAACCCGTTATAGAGAGAGAAACTACATTTTTAGTAAAGAGTTCTACCCCATTTATATCAGCCGTTAAAAAGATTCAAAAATTATTAGATAAATTTGATAAATCATTAATATCATCCAATTCTCGAACTAGAGCTAAAACGAAATATCAGAATGGTGAATATAAGAACATAAATTATATAGTAGTGAAGGGAATGGGGAAAACGATTGAAAAGACTCTTAGTTTGGGATTACATTTCGATAAAGAATTACATTACCAAGTAGATATCATAACGGGAAGTGTCCAAGTATTGGATGAGTTTAAAGAACAAAATGAAGAACAAGATGAAGAAGAAGAAGGAGATGAGTTTAATGATAGTATATATAAGAAGCGTATGGTGAGTAATATTGAATTAAGAATTTGGTTGAAGCGTTAAAATTAAAAGATATCGTAAATTCATTATATTCTATATACATATAGAGAAGATTATAGACATAATATACAGTTGGATTGCATAAGAGAGATCATAAGGATTCTTGTTGACTTTGATGTAACTTTTCAGTACATTTCGATTTGATATAAACAATCAGTTGATAATCTTTATCAATCTTTTTGATAGTAGTTTTATCTCCTTCATCATTAGTATTGATCCCATACATTGATTCAGCATACGTTTCAATGAAATTCAAACATTTTTCAAACTCCTTTCTAAAATAAAGTAATTCAACACTATTCAATATAAATTTCCTATCAATCTTTTGATCTTTCTGTAGATTATGTAAAGTTTCATCATTTAAGAACCAATCTTGAGTATTTATAACGGGTCCAATACTTTCAAAATTGGCCTTTTGAGCTTGGAATTCTTCTTCAGTTTGAGGTTTCCTCTGTTTTATCTTTCCTTTAGTTGTGTTCTCTGTATTTGTCATGGTAAAGCTTACTTAATTAATCATATGCTTGATTTGCTTATTAGGGTTCAGATGATGCTAAAAAAAATTTAAACTCCAGAAGAAAATAAAAATAAAAATAACGAAAAATAGTCACGCGACTAGTCATGTTATATTTCTCACGTGTTTGTAAAAATATCAGTCATCGTAAATTCTAGGGCAAATTACATATTATTATGGCAAATATAGTATGGTGTATTGTGTTATAAATAAAAGATCCGAATGGGATTTATATAATTTTACGGAATGTGTTCTTTCCGGTTAATGTTTCCATTTCGAAAAATATTGTACGACGTGAGTAATTATAAAAATCCAAAACGTATAGAACCGCCCGCCTGTATAAAGATTATTTTTTTAATTTGGGATTTCTATCTAACTAGGGGACTTTTCTGATCGCCAGAGTGGGTATATTGCAAAGTACGATCGTATCATTCATATCATTAGTAAATCATTTGATAAGAAATTTGTTTCTTAAAACTTTGGAGGAAGAGCAAGCTAAATGAATAAGAATTAATTAGTAGCAAACAGACACTGAATCAGTTGACAATTTTTGTTAAAAATAAGACAGATACCAGACAAAATAAGACAAGACAAAAAAACAATTTGAGAAGACAAATTTTATTTAAAAATACGACGACATTATTCCGCTTTCCAAAGCGAGAGCATCTCATTATTAAAAAAAATTAATTAAATTAATTAAATTAATTAATTAAATTATTTTTTTTTTTTTATTTTAATTTTAATTTTTTCTAGAGGTTGTTCTTTTTTTTGTCTTGATGTTGCAATGGATTTTCTAGAACTTAAAACTAATAATAACCTAACTTTTATTTTATTAAGGGTGTCGGGTCGTTGATTCAAGACTTTTAGTACCATAATATGAGAAGGAAAAAGGTTTTATTTAATAAAAAAAAGCTTAATTCATTAATGGATCGTGATCCCGTATTTTCCTTTTTCCTTATAATTGCTACAGTAATGTATTTGTTGTTATTATTGTTGTTATATCTTCGTGTTCTTTCTCTACAAAAATAAGTAAACACATACGACGAAAACTGTTATGTATATAAATAAAAAAACACGTATGTCTGTGTGTGTTGGCCTATTAATCGTATTCAAGATATAAAATATAATTCAATTATAGTCATCAATATATGATGAAATAAATTACTACCCATTCGAGATGGTCATGCTAATGAGTAATGATGCTAATCTAATGTAAGTAGGACTCCGAGATGAACTAAATTGATCGCATAAACAACATACGACGACGAAGATGGTGATCAAAACAGTGTCTGACTGTTTCTCGGGAGAATATGTATAAATAAGACAAGAAAAATACAAGTTAGTTAAACGGGAAGTTACGAGCCAAAAATTAAAAAATAAATACCAAAAAAAAAAATTCGATTTAAGAAAAGAAAAAAACCCCCCAATGACAAAAATAAAAAAAGAGGAAGACTTAGTATACATCATTACTAATGGGAGAATAAGCCTAGATAATCGTATTACAAGTGGTAAGTTGATCCAGAGTCAGATATGATTTAAATAAGGAGCTTATCTAATATGTGTTAATTTATCAGTGAGGCTGAAGCTTATAAAAAAACGACAATTCTTACTTAAGACGATATAATAAATAAATAATTAAGGATCAGATATAAGGATTAATATTATATAAGCGTATAAAGTAAATTAAAAGTTTACAATATCTATAAAATATTGAATCCCCGAATAGGAGTATGGATATATATATTTAGTAGTCTTACTAAAAACATATATTACTTATTAGGGGTAAAAATAGATAAACTTATATATAGATTTTCGGCATTCAAACCGTGTAAAAAGGATAGAAGGTTATATACGACGAACAGATTTAAGAGAGAATCAAACATAAAAATTTATGCACGACAAAAATAAAATTTAAATAAAAAAATAAAATCAGACAAAAAAGAAAGATCGACCATAAAAATAAATAAAAAGTAAAAAAATTAAAAATAAAATTTTTAGATGAAATATCTGGTATGAAACACACGACCCCTTTAACGCGTAATGGCATCATCATTGATCGTACATTTTTAGAATTTTTTAATGGGTAAAAAAACAGAGATTTGATGATTGAATGATGATGTAATGGCAACTTTTAGCTTTTAGATATTATACGACTTTACCTTTTAAGTGTATAGATATGGTGGAGAAGGATAGAACATATTAATGCATATAAAGTTAAAGTTGCTAATTTACTATTGCTACTTAATTAGTTAAGCTTAATTGAACGAACGAACGAAATTTACCGTTTCGTCATATGATATATTTACGATGATCATATACAAAAACAAAAAAAAAAATTGTGTATTTAAAACATCAAAATAATAGAACATTAATTTTAGTCTTAACAGAGTTAAAGCTAACAAATTTCGGGTTAGGAATGTTGACTACCGTTCATTTCATGTATTGTTGTTGACCTTCTTTGTACCCGCTTTTCTTAAGTATTAAAGAAGGTTATGATGAAGAGATTCATTATTAGATATATTGGAAAATAAGATGAGATGAAATCCTGTAAAACAAAACAAATCATCTCACTGTCTCTATTGTATCTTATTCAATTAAACAAATCAAACATGAAATGAAATTACATTGACTCACTCATTCAATTTTTATATAAGAATCCATCAATGGATCATAATCTATTGTTGTAATATAAATTAAACAATGTTACACAGATTTTATGATTGAATTGAATAGCCCTTTATGGTAAAAAAACAATATAATGAACCAGAAAATAAAAAAAAAAAGTCCAAAATTATTTTTTCTGTTTTGTCATGTCTATTATTTTTGTAATGCTCGCAAAAAAAAGGTACGGATTTTTTGTCCATTTTTATTTTGGGATTATTTTTTAACATTTTGTGCTGACAATCCCAGACAAACAAAGACAATTTGAGTGTGTAAAAGTGAAGAATAACAATGGGGACCTGAAATATATACGTGGAAGAGACGACAATTTAAATTAAATTAGATTAAATTAAAATTTTTCTCTTACTGTGCCTCAACTTTGTTATGAATATTCAATAAGTTTTCTCGCCTAATAGATGTTCAATATCTCCGGCTCAAGATATCATAAGGTATTACGTGGTCGTAATGTGCTTTCCGAGTTATATGCTGGGCCTGGAACTCGTCATAATTATATAATTACAACTTGGTCGCCCTCTAAACCGCAGCAGTTACTATAATAACAATATACCCTTTACAAAGCAGACACTTTTATATTTTTTTATACGGCATAATAATAAAAGTCGTACTTTTTGTTTAACTTTTTTTCATTTTTGTCTTTTGTCTTTTGTCTTTTTGTATTTGTCGTCTTGCACATTATGCACCACGGCACAAAAAATAATCATCCTAAAAATAAAAGTAAATGTGATTTGAAATATACGGCATCAGAAAATACGACGACATTATAAATATTTTTATGGGTTTAATATTTAAGAAACAAAACTGTTTATTTGATGATGATCTGATATGGTTGTTGTCGTTGTAGTTGCAGAGGAGCTTTGATATGTAACGACATGGTTCAACAGATTGTCGAAGTTGACACGTAGATTATATACAAAGATTGTCCCGAATTGAACCATGCTGATTTTTCTTATATTTTATGGGGCCATAACTTTTTTTATTCCAAGTTGCCAATATTCAATTCAGTTTTCAGATCGTTGCTATTTTTTCTTTTTTTGAATTTTTTGAATTCTTTTTTTTTTTTTTTTTTTTTTGGAGTGGGTCTTTCTTTTTTTTTCTGTTTCCGCTGTTTGGTCGTAAAAGTACATCATTCCGGCTATTCAAAGGGCAAAGCACAATCCCCAAATTCAAAGATCGAATCAAAATAAAAAAAAATAAGATATACTCTACGGTGAATTCATGTAAGAACTAAAAAAGACAAAACTCAAGGAAGGGAGGAGACTTCATTGGTACATGGAATTAACTTCCAAATCCATAGACAAGATAGATAGATAGAGATATAACTTGTGGATAAGCAATTATAATGACATGTTTATGTCGTCGTATTTTCAACCAACCAACGTATATTCTGGAGTTAACATTCTTATTCGAATCTATTGATTTTTTTTTTATTTTAATTATCCTAATTAGTTTAAATTAAATACTTTGTATTATTATATTGATATTCACATAGAGATGATATTGATTGATAGTAATATTTTTGTTAACTTTGGTGTGGTAGTGTTAAATCCTTTAAATAATAATTTCATCAAAAATAAAAATAATCATAAAAATAACATAAAACAGAGCCGTTCCAATTGGTTTTAGGGTTTGAAACGTATTTTAAACTATTTATTTCTATAAATACTTAATTGGGTTGTGTGTATAGTAAGTCACTCTTAAAACTACTGCAAATTATAGGACAGGTCATATATATATATATATGTACACGAATATTGAAGTATATATATAGTAACATTTGTTGTGTAATCGTTTTAGTCTTGTCTCCTCCGTAGTTGACCTTTACTTTTTTTTTCTTGAATAACCCACACTGGAATAGTAATCAGCTGCAATATTTATCTAATCTTATACTTTCTTATCTTATATCTCCACCTCCAGTTCATTCTGGTCTGATTTAATTTCTTGTCTATATAGTTGCGCGTTGCACCTTAAATTCAATTACCCTCTTGTAAGTATTAATCCCCAAACTCTTTTTTCTTTTTTTTGGGGGATCTTTGTCTTTTTTTATTTGTCTGGTTTAATTCCGTAGGAAAATCACTTAGATCATCAAATTAAAAATTATTCTTAACTAAAAGCATTGATGGAGTAACAAATAGTAAATGGTACTCATTACATAGTTATAAACCTTTTGATGATCTACATTGTTAAATACCACTATAATATCTCTTTCGTCATATCCTTGAGATGATTGTTCTTACTCGAGTCTACTACACCCGTTTATACTAATCAGAAATAAATAAAAAAAAATAAATAAAAAAAAAATCAGACAGACAAAAATTGAGAAATAAAAAATAAGTCGTGAAAAAATAAAAAAGAATAAAAATAATAAAAATTAAAAAATAAAATAAAACATAAAAAATAATTTATTAAAAATACCGAGAGAGACGACAAAAAAGCATTTATTTTTTTTTTTTTTTTTTTTTAATTTATGTGCTTACAGTAATTTTATTTATACTGATGATTATAGTAACCAGAGACGGCAACAATAAATAAAATCTTACAAATTGTTTTTATAATTTTACTATCATCACTTCTCTTTTTTATGAGTCTAATTTAATCTGGACGTCCTTTATATCTAAACTGAAAAGAATCAATCCTCTATCGATCTTCCCTCCACAGAAATGGATATGTTTGATGCTGCTGTGAAGAATCCGGCCCCTCCTAATAAAAATCGAGTAGTTTCAAATACGTTACCTCCTGTCAATTCATCTCAACCTTCAAATTCAAACCCTACTTCATCCAATCCATCCATCCCTTCATCTAATATGACTACTTTACCTCCATTATCAAATTTAACCCAATCGGTCACATACGTGCCTCATTATATTAATCATCAAGATAACCAACCTCAACCGCAACCACAATCTCAACCACAGCCCCAACAACCACAGCTACAACCATCGCAAAGAATCTCAATTTCATCTATGTCCATCCCAATCCCACAACTAGAACAATCCCATCAAAAAATACTACCTCCTAATCCCAGTGTTGAACAGTCCATCAAGGCAAGTATAAACGCCGCCAATAAAAAGAAAAATTCAAGAAGAAAACATCGTAATTCCCATCTTGGTTGTGGAACTTGTAAAAAGAGAAGAATAAAATGTGATGAAAACTTACCATCTTGTTTGAATTGTTTAAAGGGGAAATTACATTGTGCTTATCTTACTCTTGATACTAATGCAAGAAATGCTTTAAGAATGGCTCAATATAATCAAACTTTAAGACAAGAAAAATCAGATGTTCCGGAAGGTTCAAATTCTTCAACTAATAATAATAGTGATAATGGTGAAAGTCCAAGTAAAAGAGAATCATCTCTTGAAAATAATAATGATGAAAAGGATTTAAATAGTCCTCCCGATGGTCTTGATCGTCGTTCTTTACCTCCACATATAGTACAACATCAACAACAACATCAACAACAACATCAACAACAACATCAACAGCAACAACAACAACAACAACAACAGCAGCAGCAGCAGCAGCAACAACAACAACATCCTCAACATCCTCCACCTACTATGATAAATCAACCTGTATTAAGTAGTCCTTACCAAACCATATTACCTCCTCCTCCTAATAGTCAAATTGGTGCTACAACCATTGTACCTCAAGTTGCACCTGGTGCGCCTGTTATAATACGAGGCTATGGACAATATGATGCGGTTATGGTTGATAATAAAACATATTATTTGGCCACAGCAGCTTTACATGCCAATACTCCTCAACCTCAACCACCAGCTCAACAGCCTCATCCTCAACAACCTATAGCATATCAATTAGTTCCAGTAATGGGCCAACCTCAAACTGTTCATCTTGGAACTCATATGAATACCACCAATACATATGTATCAGGACCTTCAGTTCATAGTATGCCTCAAACCATTTCACTTTCATCAGTTCCACCACCACAACCACCATCACTTCCAATTCCTTCATCAATTCCATTAAAGAGTACTACTGCAAGTTACACTGATTTAAATTCTATTTCCAATCCTAATCAAAAATCTCCATTATTATCCAATTCAAGATATCAATCCAATCTCAATACATCTGATTATAAACCATCAAGTTTATTAAAACAAGAAGTTGTATTACCTGGTATAAAATCATTATCTGGAGAATATACCACCAATGCCAATTCAAGAATCCCTTCAGTGAATTCCACCATTCATGACGAAAATAAAGATGATAAAGTTCCAACTATTTCCAAATTATTATCCTAGTTAAATTATTAACAACCACACACATGCACAATAGTCTTTTTATATGGTCCGATAGATCCCAAATATTATTATTATTATTAAAAAAATTAGAAAATGAAAAAAGTCCATTGTACATATATCTTACATTATAGAAGTTTTATTGTATTATATCATTTCATTTGAGATTAGTTCTTTTCATGTTATGATAGGTCATGATTATTGTTATTATATTACACTACTATTTTTACTATTACTATATTACACTATTATCTTATTACTATTATTTATGCAAACCAAAAAAAAAAGAATCAATCACACCTATGTAAACTTCAGGAATGATAACTAACTATCATGTTGTATCTTATCATAACTTTCCTGTGTTATTCTATTATTGTTATTATTATTATTAACGTACAAGATTTATTCATTTTCAAATCGTTCATTCATTCAATCACTCACTCACTTATCATATATAAACGCTAAAGTTCTTGGGATATTATATCATCACCAAAACTGCTTATTTATCGTCTTTATATTTGATAGCTAATGTTAAACCCCCTTTCTTCGCTTTTCAAGTATTATTAGTCTTTTTTATTATTAAATATATTTATTTATGTTAGATATATATTATGGAATATTATGGAATAATCCCTAGTCTTTTGTAGCTGGTGCACCTGGTGTAGTTGGAGCGGGTGTCTTCTTATTCTTTTTATCATCAATTTGTTCAATTTCAATTCCTTCTAAACCCTTGTCAGTTAAAATCTTTTCAATTTCTTTTTTGGCTTCATCACTTACATCACCTTGAATTAAAATTTCTTCCTTCTTTTCAGCATTTTTACTTACAGTGGCCCCAGTAGCAAACTTAGAGGCAAATTGTTTAGCTAACTTCTTTAAATCAACATCAAGTAATTCTAACCCAGTAATGGTTATAACATGTTTCCTTCTATTTCTTTCAATTCTCTTAATGGTGATCTTTGACTGTAATTTTCTTTGTAATTCTCTTTCTTGTTTGGCTTCTTCTTTCAATTGTTTCTTAGCTAACTCAGCATGAATCTTCTCTTGTTTCTCTAATGATAATGTATTAGAAAACTTATGACTTAAAGCTTCTTCACTATATAATTGATCATATAATTCTTTATTGGCATCTTCCAACCATTCTTGACATTTCTTTAATGATACACCGAATTCACAGTATTCAGGAGGGAATGAACATACTTTACAGTACAACACTTCTTTAGCAACGACTTCAGCCATGATCTATCCTTGTTTTCTACTTGAACTTGGTTATGGAATATTACACCAAATTCATACTATAAAAAATTCCAGTTTTGATAATTTTTCTTTTACGTGATATTTCCCCATTTCTGAAAAATGTCGCAAATGTATTTTTTTTGGTATTAAAATAAATATATACACATATATAAAAGTACTATTAATAGTGGTAACTGTCACATACGCTAAAACTTCTAACTGGTCGAGTATCCTCTAATTCGACACTCTTCCATAAACTCTTTCTTAAAAGGAGTTTATCATCGATGGTTTCGTAGATTTTGGATAAATAATACCATACTTCGACATTATTATATCCATATGGCCAACTTAATTGGAATTTCTCTAAAAGATTCTTTAATCTGATTTTACCAGCATCGGCATCTTTACTGGATATGAATAATGAATTAGTGAGCTTATCATCAATAAGGAAAAGTTTACATAATCCTAAGAGGGTATCACCATAATCTGGTTTATTATAAGGGAATTTGGTAGTTAAGATTTCTAATGATCTTTCATATTCTTGTAATGATAAGAATTTTCTATTCTTGGAAGTTAAATGTCCTAAACTACTGAATGTCTTATGATTTGGTTCATAAATGGTTTCAGCTTCCACGATACATTGTTCAGCTTCGGTTAACAATCCAATCTTTAAGAATATCTTGGCAGTCCACAACCATAAATCTTGTAAAATCTTACGTTCAATGACATTATCTATGGCAACTGGAGATTTGGCAGCAGTTGGATTAGCTCTTCTTTGAATAACACTAGGAATACTAGGTTTAGGAACAGGATTGCTAATTGTGTTGGTACTACTACTAGTACGAGGAGTATCAATTGATTCCTTACGAGTAGTATTCAAAACTGACATTCTTTTTATCTTATCCACTCCTGAAGTCAATTTTTCTTTATTCTTATCAATTAAAGCAGAAGCAATGCCACTAACTCCACTACTTCCATTACTACCTCCATTGGAATTGGAACTAACTGAAACTAAAGTAGATGGACTAGGACTAATACTACCACTAGTAGCAGCAGTAGTACCATTACTAACGTTGGTAGTGGCACTACTTGGAACGGCACTTGGAGATGGATCAATGAAACTTGGTCTATGAGACCATTTTGATTGAGTAGATAATATCTTTTCATTATTATGAGAATTTGAAGTTGGAATTGGAGTTGGTTCAATTTCGATATTATCAAATAATTCATGATAAGTAATGAAAATCTCAGGTAAATAATCTAAAATATATTGAACACCATGAACTGATTCCCATACTGCCAATTGAGTTAATTTCAATTGTAAAATTTCATATCTTGCTTCGATACTTAATTTCGTGTCTCGTTGTTGATATCTTAATATCACAAGACCAGCAATATTTAAAGCATTATTGGCGAATTTTTCCAGTTCAGTTAATTTTGGTTTGAGTTCTAATTCCTTCTTGTTAACTTCACTTAATTGATTATCATCTTCTTCTTCAATAACTGTGGTTCCCTTGTTATTATTATTAAATTTAAATCCATTACCATGAGTATCTTCTTCTTCATCGGCATCAGTGAAACTTCTCAGTGGGATAGCTTCTCTATGAGAATCTGGATCACTAACTTCTAATGCTGATTGTAATAATACTAATAAATTCCACGTCTTGAATGATTCAGGAAATTTCTTTAAGATAAACTTACATAATTTGATTGCTGGTTTCAATTGATTAAAATTACTAAGGGCCAATGCATAATCAAATAAGTAATGACCATTCCCAGTAGAATTAATAATTAAGGCATTCTTATAATTGGCTAAGACATTGGAAATGTTACTGTCTAATATAACTTCAGTAGCTGATCCATATACTGATAAATAGTAGTAATAATAACCAATGGAATACCATGCTCTAGATACTAATTCCACAAATTGACTGTTATCAGATAATAAGATGTTGACATTGTATTTACGATAAAGGAAAGATAATGGATTCAGATCAGTTTCACCTTCAGGATCATAATTTATTTCACAGTATTCGGTTAATTTATTCAAGTATTTTTTAAGTGATTCTATGAATTCTGGTAAAGCAGTTACAATTCGATCTTCAGTAGTATGTTTAAACTTTCTAATTTTGGAATTTGGAATGATTGATTTCAAAGGATTGAAACTTAAAATACATTTAGAATAAATATCAATGATTAATAAAACGTTAGTGATGTGACCTTCATGTTGTTCTTGTTCAGCTTCTAAGTAACTGATATAAGTTCTGAATGCAGCAAAGGCTTCATCATATTCATTCAAGTCAATTAAAGTTTTGATCAAGTTGGATAACACGGTTTGTGATTGATAAGTTTTGGAAATGGAATTAGTTAAGAATTTCTTTGATAAAGTTGGTTTTAATACAACTTGATGATTAGATACTCTACTTAATGATTCGTATAAGTTTGCCACATAATCATCTAATTCTTTATTTGAACTTGAAGCGTTTGGGAATGCACTTTTATTTGAAATTCTTCCTTCTAATTGCTCTAAAAGAAATTGATTATATCCAGTTCTAAATGTATCATTGATTAATCCTGAATTTTCTGGTCTTAATAAGAATTGACTGAAACAAATAGTGGCAAGGGAATTAGCATAAAACTTGATCAGTTTAACATTCTTAGTGAAAGATAATGGTTCTAACCCATTTTGACTTAATTTATTAGCTAATTTCAAGAATAAAAGATCTAACCAATAATTGGCTAATACATTTGATTTACTCAATGGTAATGAAAAATGAAGTAAATAATCAAGCCAAATCTTATAAGCACTATCAACATTGGTTAATCCTAATAAGACATGATAACGACAATTTAAATATTGAACAAATTCATTTTGATTTAAAGTTGCATTAGGATCAAATGTGAAGTTGACAGGAACGGTAACTGAATTCAAAATTTGATTCATTTCACTGATTTGAGAATTTAAATAGTATAAATGGGCCATTAAGACGGAATAGTATAACTTCTCATCATATGAATTGGTTGAATTACCATAATTCAAAGTTATAGAATGAACATAATCTATCAATTGGGTCAATTTCTCACGAACCGTGGTATTCCCTTGATATTCCATTTGTTTAGCGGTTTTGAATTCGTTTTTACCGAACTCATTCTGAAGTAATAATTGTAATTGATAATCAATGAAGATCAACTGTTGAAAGAAGTCTTGAGACTCTTGGAATTGTAAAACATCTCCTGGAAAACTTCCAATATTCAATGTCCTGAGATACCTTTCATTGGTAGATGTTTCAATACGCATTGTGAATAAACGATGATGATGATGATAACACAATCAAGAACAGTAAGACACAGGCACACACTCTTGATATCTCACGATACGTATGATAGAACTGAAGTATGGAAAAGATAGCTTGATCAATTAGAATCAAACCCATGGGGGGTGGGTGGTGTTCTCCAGATATATTTTCACGATCTTCTTTCTCCTTCTGGCAAAACACTACCACCAAAAAAAAATAATGGGTGTGCTTTTCAAAATTACCCGATTAGGATATTTAGCATGAAATCAAAAGATAATACAATTGTTTACTGCTTCCATATGATAAATTGATATAAACTTCACATGAGATCTATATATGTATGTACATAGGGTGTTAACACCTTTCAAAAACTCTATATAACCCTGGTAAGTCGGCTATCTGGACTACATCTCTAACGAGGTTCTTTGTGGCAAGGAACCGCTTTTTAATATCAGGAAACAATGAATGTTCAAGTAATTTATCTAAATCACTTCTTTTGTTATTATCTCCATCCATGATAGGTTCTGGGATATATAGAAATGCAATCTGTCTCATTATTCCTTGGAGACAATCCTTTTCTGTATCATAATTGACCCTTTCTCCTAATCTATAAAAGAAATAAGGTAATTTGGTAAGCGGGGGAAGAATTTCTTTATGTATCATAGGCAATGCCAGTAATATTGGTTTACCTTCATTATCTTCATCTATATTTATTTTAAAATATTCCTTAAACATATCTTTCATGCCATGAATCTTGGTGATTACTTCATCCATATTTGTCAATGATTTTACCTTATCTGAATCATCTTCATATAATGGTTTCAAGATATCTTCCAAAAGGATTGGTTCTGAAAGTACAATTTCTCCATAGTTGCAAAATTCTGATAACGCAAGTTGGAAATAAAATTCCGATAATAAAGCTGCATAATCACATAAAAATAATTTAACATCATATTGAAAGCAACAAAGACGTTTGGTTTCATCCACAATTCCCACATAAACTGCATTGTTGAATACATTAGTAAGTGGTTTATGTACCCATTCATTAACTTCTGCTTTGATATCTTGAATACTTTTGAGATTTACTTTTACCCTCTTACTCTGTTGAGTGGGTGTGTTAACTGGTTCCTCCAATATATCCTCATCGATTTCTTCATTATTCTCTGCTAGTTCGTCTTCTTCCTCTTCAGCCTCATCTTCATCTTCTGCATCTTCGTCGTCTTGTTCATCTTCTTCAACTTCGTCCTCCTCCACTGGCTCTATAACTTCTATGTTTACTCTCTCCTTCCTACGATCATTATTCACATTTTGAGAAGCTTGACCCACCTTGAAACTTTGTAAACGATCCTTACGATCGTCATCTGATGAATTATTAAGATAATGACTTATCTTACTCTGTTGTGCATCAACTCTTACCAACTTATTTTCTTGTCTATACTTCTTCTGAACTTGACTAGAACTTTCCTCTGTTGTTCTTTTACTTAGAATAGATTGAGTTTTAAAT
This sequence comes from Scheffersomyces coipomensis, assembly GCF_036884675.1. Classification (NCBI taxonomy): domain Eukaryota; kingdom Fungi; phylum Ascomycota; class Pichiomycetes; order Serinales; family Debaryomycetaceae; genus Scheffersomyces; species Scheffersomyces coipomensis. The sequence goes on along the minus strand of NW_027042892.1, from coordinate 2,180,302 downwards.
TTTCTTGATGTATCAACATTGGATAGTATTAAATGAACTTTATCAACTATAAGTTCAATAATCTCATCTTCATTCAAAAACCTCACTTCTCTTTTAGTGGGATGGATATTCACATCTAAATTCTTTGGATCAATTTCTAATGCAAGATACATGAATGGATGATTTCCCTTTGGTAAAAAGAATTGAAATACAGCATTTACTGCTCTCTTTAATGGATCACATGAAACCAATCTATGGTTGATAAAGAAAATCGGTTGAATTTTCTTCTTATTATTATAATTTGCATTAGTGATTACTCCTGAGACAGATACCAAACCAAGACTCTCTTTCACATTAACTTCTTCTTTGGTTTTGGAAGTAGCTCCATCAATGGCAATATCAAGCAATTCATTAGCAACCACAGATCCATAAACAGTTCGTATTCTTTCCTTTACAGGAAGATTTGGTCTGGTTGATAGCACATATACTGGCTCTCCAAATCTTTTACAACTGAATCCAACATGTCCCGTATGGATAGCATATCTTCCAATCACATCCAATATCTTGGCAAATTCGTCACTTTTGTTTCTTAATGCTTTGATTCTAGATGGAATATTGTAAAATAAATCTTCTACTAATATTTGAGTACCATCTTTTCCAGCTATCGGTTTTGGTTCAGCTTGAACACCTGAGTCTTTAAAATTTGGTCCAGTCAACTTCCCATTAAGATAAAATGCCTTATATGCTAGTTGTGAATCGGCTGTCTTTGTCACGACTGATAAACGAGCGATATGGGATATACTAGCTAATGCTTCTCCTCTAAACCCATAGGTAGCAACACTTTCTAAATCTTCAAATTTAGAAATCTTAGAAGTGGCAAATCTTTCACATAAAAGTCCAAGATCCAACTTGTTGATCCCTCGTCCATTATCTGTAATCTGTAATAATTTGATCCCACCTTCTTTGACTAGAATCTCTATCATAGTCGCGTGTGCATCAATCGAATTTTCAAGCATCTCCTTCAATGCATTGGCTGGTTGAATGATGATTTCTCCAGCTGCGATCTTGTTGATCACCGCATCATCAAGCTTTCGTATTCTGGTATGGCCTATTTCCTCCTCCTCTTGTGACATTGTGGTTAATTAACTTGTTGTAACTATATCCTTGTATGTGGAGTCAGTTTAAACACTTTGATTTAAACGCGTACTAAAAAAAAAGTTTGGCTGCATCAAATTTGACTACCACAATAGTTAGCAATTATCATAATGATCTGTGGTCACTATATGGACAGATAGTATATCTACAAGTTTATACGTATAAAATGTTTTCTATGTTACATAACTATAACTAACCTGAACTATCCTATTTCCAAACTAATATTTGTCGCTAGTATAGAATTTTATCGTCTGTCTTAACTCTTAGGCTGCAAATATGATGTATCTAAAGTTGGTACTATTCATCTCAAACTTTTAAAAACAAAGTAAGCTATTTAAGATGTATTCTCATATCTCTGACAATGGTTTCTCTTTAATTTCATATTCAAATTCATCTTCGTACTTGACATTGACCCAAATCATCCAAAATACTAATAAATGAAAATAATTGTAAACAACATATAGATCAAGGTCTTGAACAGAGTTAAATACATTAATTAGTTCACTCACGTTTCGAATTTTAATTAAATCTGATCTTAGCTTGAAATTGCAACAATTTATGACATCAAGTAAAGGACCAATAAAGAAAAATAAACAACATGCTTTAAATTTCTTCATAATGCCCATGCCCAATTTCCCTTGTCTTTTTAAGGATCCGTAAGTTGAAATAGAATAACCCAATGCTAAGATAAAATATATAATCGGAAACAAAATCTTGGTTAAATCTAAAAATAGACTGAGGAAATAATCATATTCATCATAAAAGATATAGTATGTCATATTCCTAAGCATTGGGATGCATTCATCGGCTACTATTCTAGGACCATAAAAGAACGCTAATCCACCAAACGTAACTTCGGAACTATCAAATGAAAGTTTCGGAAAATTGGTTAATAACTGTAAAATGACTGCTATTGTTGATTTAAGTAGCACAAATGAAGGCATTGTAGATCTATATAGTGAACCTTGCCCCATAAACGTTATAGTATGAATCCATCCAATATATAGGTTGATAAGTGATGAACTAAGATTTATAAAATAGGAAATTATTTCTTGACGTATGGTTTTAGAGCTATCAAAAGGAGTTGTTGTTTCGATTAATGCTAAAATAGATTTCCTTAAAGCTGTTGCAAGATAAAAGTAAAGAACTAGCTTAGTAAATTTTGAATATTGAGCAAAAGTTTCACCTTTAACAATTGAGCAATAGTATATTATTATAACAATACAAAGTATCATCCACGAAAACAATATATGGAATCCTTCGTTGACAATTGAGATATCAATTTCAAAATAACCTGGCATTATAGAGGCGCCCTGACCTACCCAAGGGAAATAAATACAATAATATCCATCTCTTGGAATTGAAATTATCGTATCAGATTCAATAAACCCATAATGTGCTGTGTCACTTTCAGCATGTGGAGCGGATTCATTCAATTGTAACCTTATTTCAAGTCGACCATATTCATCCAAAAATAAAAAATCTGATTCTTCTATACTGATATTTCTTTCTATACTAAAATTTCTTTCTAAAAAGTCAAATATCGTTGGTATATTGATATATTTGTTCATATCATCTAATTCAAAAATACAATATGGAATTGCTGGAGATTCTGATCTTAAATTTTGTATTTTAATAGCTGCGTTCAGTTTGGCATGTTGAATTTGAAAGCAGGCTGCACTTTTGGTTAGTTCCAATGTAAAAGTTCTTCCTCCATAGACAAGAGTTATGGAAAGAATCCATATGATTAGATATCTAAACATATAGCAATTGAAATACATAACAACATTAGAAACATAATTATCTTAGAAAATGGATCAAGCGTTGATTTTATATCAACCTTAAAATCAAATTGCATGATGTTTTTTGAAAATTTTGCGTCACAATTTGGATTAACTAATATGAAGCATATGAAAGTTCTATGAAATAAAACAAAATATATATAATTGAATCACACTGTCCATCAATTTTTCTTCGAATAGCTTATTTCTTTACTTCATTTCATATTAATTGATACCAATGTATATTGTATAGTTTTATTAATGTAAACTATATACTAAAATTAGTTTAGCAGCCAAGAAAATTTTAAATAACCAAAGCGCGTAATACAAACAAACCTTTATCCATATTGAAATCAACAGGAATCACAATGACCACAAACTTTCAAAGTGAGGATTCCGATATTACATCTAGAGTGAAATTTCAACGTTGACAAAATTGAAATTCCTTATTCTCTATGTGTTTTATCGAGATAGTTGAACTTTATTTTCTGTCTTAATTCTTAGGCTGCAAATTCTACGGGTGACTATATTACATTTCTAAGCACTATTCAAACTCATGTAAAGCCTATATTCATATTTCTGATAATTCAATGTCATTATTTTCAGACTCAACTTCATATTTATCATTTGCCCAAATCATCCAGAAGAATAATAAATGGAAATAATGATAAACAATAAGTGCATCTTCATGGGATGCAGATTCTAATTCATTAATTAAATCGGATATATTTTGAACTTTACTTACATCTGCTCCTATACCGACGAAATATTCATAAGTTATCAAAACTAGTGGCAGACCGATAAAGTAAAATAAAGAACAGACTTTGAATCTCTTCAGAATAGCCAATTTTCCTTGTTTCTTTAAAATTCGATAGGTTGAAATTGAATAATGTACTGTTAGCATAAATTGTGCAATTTCAAATAAAAATTCAATTGATAGTAAAAAGCCACTAAGATAATATAAATATTTACCAAAGGAAGATATATATCTTTCACTATCAGCAATAACAAAATCTTTACCAACTAATATCCTAGGAATAAAAAGGTATGCTAATTCAAATGTAAGAATATTATCACTTAGAATGGATGAAAATCCTGGAAAGTTGGTTAATAAGTCTAAAATAGATACTATAAATGATTTGCGGAGCACAAATGAAGGCATTTTAAACCTATAGAGTGAACCATATCCCATGAATATTACAATATTAATCCATCCCATATATAGCTTGATGAGTGTTGTACTGAGATTATTAAAATAGGTGATTATTTCTTGACGAATGAATTGAGTTCCATCAAAATGGGGTATTGAATCAACTAATAGTATGATAACCTCTTTTAAAACCGTTGCGCTATAAAAGTAAAGTACTAGCTTAGTACATTTTGAATAATGAGCAAATGTTTCTCCTTTAACATATGAGGAATAGAATATAATTATACCCATACAAAAAATTAACCACCAAAACAATATGGGGAAGCTTACTCTTTCATTGATAATGGTAATATCAATTTGGAATTCCTCTGGTACTTTGACATTATCATGATATGCCCAAGGGAAATAAATACAATAATGTCCATCTCTTGGAATTGGAATTGTTGTATCAGATTCAATCAAACCATAATGGGCTGTATCACTCTCTTCGTCATGAGATGTTTCATTCAATTGTAACTTCACTTCAAGTCTACCATATTCATCCAAAAATAAAAAGTCTGATTCTTCTACTGTAGTACTTAAATTCAAAAACTTATGTAACTCGGGTATATTGGTATATTTATTGGGATCATCAAATTCAAAAACACTATATGGAATTGATAATGATTCTGACCTTAAGTTTTGGATTTTAATAGCTGTATTCAGGTCGTAATGTTTGATTTGAAAGCAAGCTACGTTATTGTCTCTTTGTAATGTGAAGGCTCTTTCTCCACACACAAGGGTTATGGAAAGTATCCATAAGATTAAATATCTAAACATACTTAATGAGTTAGTGGTTCATCTTAGCAGAAGAGTTATAAAATATTGATCAAAAGGATATGTATTGACATTTAACGACAACTACAACTACTGGAAGTAGGATTTGCCATCAAGAATTGTAATTGCCTTGAAGAAGTTAATATATTATGCTACTGTCAAAAATTAAGGTTCTAAAACACGGCTGGCCTGGCATTTAAATTTTTTATTTACCCCAGAAATTGCTTTCGTTATGTTAAATACCGTTACATTCTTGAAGTAATCTTCTGAAGTAAGGTTGGACTTGCTCTTCAATTCCAAGTAAGCATATAATATATGTTTAAAGGGCCACAAATGGAAAAAGTAAAGAATTATCAATTATATTATTGAAGGGTATTGTATTACGAAGAAACACGGTAAGCAATCAAAATAAGACTTTACAATCCATTCAGTTCCAATATTTCTTAGACATTGATTGGTGGCAAATACATGAAATTTAAGCTTTGAAACTAACTCACTGCTTATACTACTTTAAAAGCTTATCCGAAACATTAATTTATATCAGCCAACTACATTAATGAATCACCCAAACTCGATTGGTATCTTAACTTGTTTAATTCTATAGTAGCTAAATATTCAACTCATAAACTAATAGCTTATTTTCCTATTTTCAATAATGATTCGACTAAGGTTTATCGTTGCATGGATTCATCCGTGCCAATATAACCTTCTAGCGCATTGTTTAATCAATTGCTCGGTTTAGTGATTGACCTACCCATTTGAATACAATAAAATCATTCTAATATCATCAATTCTACTCTAAGTTTATGTTAAGCTCATACTATCTACTTGATGTAACTATATGTAATATTTTTGATAGCGTAAATTTAGAATAACCAAAACGCGTAATATAAAATTTTATGTGAATCAAAATTGATTTAATGCGTTATCAATCTAACCTTTATCCCATATTTAGACCCAAAAGAATCAACCATAATGACGACAAACTATCAAGGTGAAGACTCAGATAGTGGATCAGGAGAAAGTTCAGATGGCTATGAAAGTCAACGTCCAAGAAAAGCTCCTAAATTAGATAAACAACAATATATTCAAGATTATGAAAAATTTATGCTGGAACTTGCCAATAGTCGAGCTAAGGCTAAAAAGGGTGAAGCATCTGAATTAACCATTCTGCATCTTAAGGAATTGGAGAATCTTTTCCAGAATATTCAACTGAAGAATGTAAGAGATACAAAGATTCAATTAAAGGATTCCGAAGCATTCAAAGAGACAGCTGATTTTGCTGCTTTTAATGCCAGGAATTTAAAATTTGAAGAAGTTGGTGTATCCGTAGCAGAAAATGAATTTTCATCACTTATAAGGAAGTTTGCTGCTAAGAAGACTACTGGGTTTAAAAGTGAGTTTAGTGAAGAATATGTAAGGAATGATTCTGAATCAGAAGAAGAAGTTGAGGATGAAGATGATGATTATGATATGATTACTGGGGAAGAGAAGTTTAATTCATTTAATTGGTTGAAGTTAGGAGCTTTATATTATCAAATAAGTAGAAGATCGATAAAGAATGATTTCTTAAATGGACCATTGGCTACTGAAAGACGACGAGCAGCACCAAGAACTAGAAATGTTGATGATACAAAATCAGGTATATCCACCACAGCAAAGACTGTTCTTGCAAGTGATATTGCAAATAATGAAGAAAAGAATACTGCTTATATGATACGAACGATTTATGAAACTATTATGTCAAAAGATGTTGATGACGGATTGAACTTCTTTAAACTATTTATAAATCCCCATTCATTTTCCCAATCAGTGGAGAATTTATTTTTCACTAGTTTTCTAATAAAAGATGCTAGATTGAAATTATATACTGATGAACATGGGATTCCCATGGTGAAAAGAGTATTACCTGGTGAAAGAGAATATAATGCAGCCGGTCCTAAAGAGCAAAATTCAAGACATAATATAGCTACTTTAAATTACAACACATGGCAAAATTTGATAGAGAGATTTAATATAACTGAAGCATTCTTGGGGAATAGGGATGAAGAAGAAGATTTCCTTCCTGAAGACCATATAGATTAATAAATTACATAGAAAAATATATGACAAATTTTTTTAAATGTTCATTAAAAATATATTTATTTATATATACAAGTTTCATGTCTTAATATTTACAAACCTTATTATACTCTTCATCATCAACTTTATCCCAACTATTTACATCCAATATTTGATTCATAGGCCATTTTCTAATTGGGATGAAACTTAAATTTGATTTTAATCTTAATTTTTCAAATATTTCTATACCAGCCACCCCAATCATAATAGCATTATCCGTACATAAATCCAAATCAGGGAAATGGAAATTGATCTCATCATCATTATTCAACCCTAACGATTGTTTGAAATGTAAATCCGTGTTTAATTTCTGTCTTAATCGTTTATTAGCAGCCACTCCACCTGAACATATGAAATCCCTTACTCCTTCAAATTTCCCATCGGCATTTCTATAAAAACTACGATTCACCCCATGTTTGGCGAAGGCAGCATTGATTCGATCGATCATATGATCAAATACGAGTTCTTGAGTTTTGAACGCAATCATCTGATTCGTCTTTTCATCGAATGGTTTACCATCACAATAAAATTTCCGATGAGATTGAATGGCACTTAAAAATTGTGCAAATGAAAATTGGATCACTTTAGGAACTCTACCAGTCCCAGGTCCTTTGAATGGTAATTTCAATTTGAATGAATAAGGATTAGATCTTGATTCAACGTCAGTATCTTTGAATTCTTGTTTAAGTTCGAGTGGAAAGCTTTCTATATATGCTTCTAATTCTTTCCCTAACATATTCCCATATAATCCTAATTCTCGAGCACATTTATCTAATGAATCACCCACGGCAATATCATTAACATCAATGATGATTTCATGTTCAACCAATGATTTCAGATGAATTAATAATGTATGACCTCCACTACATAATAAACTAACAAATGGGAATTTAGGAGGGGCCAAATCAGGTTGTTCCTTCTTGGGGAGATGAGATACGAGTAAATGACCTAACATATGATGAACACCCACTACAGGTACATCCCAAGCTATGGCTAATCCTTTTGCTAATTGAGTACTGGAACTTAAAGATCCTGTCATTCCTGGACCTCTTGTGACACAAATTAATGATGGAGGATTTTTTGCATTCAAGTTATGTTTTTTACAGAACTCAGATAATAATGATCCAGTAGTAGATAAATGGAAATCATAAGCTGCAGTAGGTAATATCCCTCCTAAATCTGCTGAATTTAAAGTTCGTTTGAATTGATCTATAATTTTAGGTGGTTCATGAGGCAGAAATTTATCCAAAAGAGCCACACAAGAGTCATCACACGAACTTTCTATAGCTAAGACTTTATAATTTCGTGTCGGTATAGTCTGTAGATGACCTCCACTCCTTCGTATAGATGTACGTAGTATCATATCATGTTCTTAACCAGTGATCTGGGGGTGTTTGATTAGCAGCTATTCCATACTGAAAATTTTAATTTTTCAAATACGCTGCTGCTTATTTTTTTTAGTGATGGTAATTATCTATGGATATCGGAAATGCTTTTGCAACCGAGTTGATTGAACCAGATTAGCAGAGAAAGGTCAGTTTATAAAGATTCTCAATACCAACTACATATCCATAAACTAATCCCTAACTAATCTTATCCATTATAACTATACTATAGTTGTTATCAGTGGTTATAGTTAAGCTCTATCCATTTCCTGTATATAAACAGAGGCCGTTTTATTCCTTTTTTTGGGTGCTACCCATCGACGAGTGAGAAAGTGTAAAGCAAAACTGAAAGAAAAATCTGTTAACAATTGTTATGATAGATCTTAACTATTGTAATCCCATAACTTATCAATTATAGAAGAACTAAGATAGTCCATATCGTGACTTGTTCAATTCACCCCATCATTAAGAATCTCATCTATTCATATATCACATACTTATGAGTTTTAGAATACTATAGAGTTTACAATCGTGTTGCTTTTTTCATTTTTTTTATTACTGTTTACCATTCGCCATTCTATATAGTTTCTATAGCCAACTTGGTTTATTCAATCAACCATCATACATCCCCATCTAATAGATAGTTCATGTCATGTCAACGGTGTTTACTTCATCCACCATACCGTTGAGTTTCCGTCCCAGTCATGATCAACCCCATACCCATACTCATACTCATAATAAACCAGAGTCCATATCGCCATCTGAACCTCCTATATCCAATAATGAAGATTCTTTATCTCCCATAATAAATTGTATGTTGGCAGGAGGATTCGGTGGAATGGTAGGTGATACATCAATGCATTCCTTGGATACCGTAAAGACTCGACAACAAGGTTTGGTTCATCATTTAAAATATAAAAATATGATCCCTGCTTATATAACCATATTTAAAGAAGAAGGATTCTTTCGTGGTTTATATGGAGGTTATACATCAGCCATATTAGGATCATTTCCTTCTACAGCTGCATTTTTCGGAACTTATGAATATACCAAGAGAAAAATGATTAATGATTATAAATTAAATGAAACTTTTTCATACTTTATAGCTGGGATCCTTGGAGATTTAGCTTCAAGTATATTTTATGTTCCTTCAGAAGTATTAAAAACAAGACTTCAATTGCAAGGAAGATATAATAATCCTCATACCATTGGATGTGGTTATAATTATAAAGGTTTAATCGATGCTATAGTTTCAATATCAAAAACTGAAGGTGGTAAAACATTCTTTTTTGGTTATAAAGAAACTTTATTCAGAGATTTACCATTTAGTGCTTTGCAATTTGCATTTTATGAAAGATTTAGACAATTGGCTATAAATTATAATGGTTCAAATGATTTACCTGTATCCATGGAATTAGCCACTGGTGCCGCTGCAGGTGGATTAGCAGGAACTTTAACCACTCCATTGGATGTTATTAAAACAAGAATTCAAACATCCACTGGTACGGAATCATCATCATCATCCTCCTCCTCCTCCTCCTCCTCCTCTTCCCTTAAAAAAACATCTCCTCGTCCATTATCATCCACATTTCAAGCCTTAACATCGATATATAAAAATGAAGGTATATTAGGAGCATTTTCCGGGGTGGGACCAAGATTCATATGGACAGGTATTCAAAGTTCTATCATGTTATTATTATATCAAATATCATTAAAGCAATTAGATTCAATGCTTGATTCTCATGATAAGAACACATTCGCATAGATCATTATCACAAACAGAGAAACTTATATAGAAACTCATCCATCCTTGTAAATATATAGAATTTAACTTATCATCATAGTTAAATAGACACAAAGAAAAAGAACTGCATGAATGAGTGATTCATTCTTCATGTAGCCACATATATATACTATATACTATATTATTATTCATTAGCCCTATAGTAATAAAACATTAATTTAACCTAATCGAATCATCCTCCTTAAAGCACATGAATTGCAAAAATTAAATTTTCTGCCATATTAATTTTTTTTAGTTTGTAAATTTTCCTCGGCTTCAAGCCATTTTCACCCCCGCAATTTTATATGGACCATTCCCTTATAAAGACAATTCAATTTCTTCATAATTAAAATTTCGTTCAACTCCTAGATTATCCTATTTATCCTATTTATCCTATTTATTATTATAATACTTATTCATACACACATATACACACAAGATGTCAACCTTAGATCAATCATACGTCGACAATGGTTCTTTCAAACCAGACCTTTTCAAAGGTAAAGTTGCTTTTGTAACTGGTGGAGCTGGTACTATTTGTAGAGTTCAAGTTGAAGCTTTAGTGTTATTAGGTGCTAATGCTGTTATTCTTGGTAGAAATGTGGAAAAGACTGAAAAAGCTGCTGCTGAAATCCAACAATTAAGAAAAGGTTCTAAAGTTTTAGGTCTTGGTGGAGTTGATGTTCGTGATGTTCATTCTCTTAAAAAAGCGGTTGATACTACTGTTAGTGTCTTGGGTAGAATTGATTTCGTCATTGCCGGTGCTGCCGGTAACTTTTTATCTGATTTCAATCATTTATCATCCAATGCTTTTAAATCAGTTGTTTCTATTGATTTATTAGGTTCATTTAATACTGCCAAAGCAACTTTTGAAGCAGTTAGAAAATCAAAAGGTGCTTATTTATTTGTTAGTGCTACTTTACATTATTATGGTGTTCCAATGCAAGCCCATGTTGGTGCTGCCAAAGCTGGAGTGGATGCTTTATCAAATGCTTTAGCCGTTGAATTAGGTCCAATTGGTATTCGTTCAAATTGTATTGCTCCTGGTATAATTGGTGGAACTGAAGGGTTTGATAGATTAGCTTCTGGTGAAGCTAATTTACATGAAAGAATCCCATTACAAAGATTCGGTGCTACTAAAGATATCGCTGATGCCACTGTTTATTTATTCTCTCCTGCTGCCAGTTATGTTTCAGGTACTATTGAAGTTGTTGATGGTGCTGCTTGGCATTTAGGTGCCTTTGGTGCCAGTGTTTATCCAAAACTTTTGATCCAACAAAATAGTTCTGAAGATGTCAAATTATAAGCAAAGAGTATTTTATGATATAATAGATTTGTTTTTATATTATATAGGTAACTTTCATTAAACACCATTAGTTTATATAAAAGAGAAATTGGAAAATTCCATATAGAACAATTGAATTTTCCTGCATGTAGCCGCATGGGGTTTCTTTAGAGTTTAAATATAGAGACGAATTTCATAATTTCATCAATTAATTAATTTGACTATCAATTACATTTCAATAACGATTAAATCATGTTTCCAGGATCAGGTAATAATAGTTATAAGAACTATGGTCCTCCACCAGGTCCTCCTCAAGGATATGACAATTATGGTCCACCTCAGGGCCCACCACCTCAACAACAATATGGCTATGCTTCTCAACAACAAGATTATGGTCCACCCCCAGGAGCTCCACCACCAAGAAATTATGATCGTGGACAAGCAGGTTATGGAGCTCCACCTACTGCTCCTCAAAGTTTTGGACAAAATACTCATTTCACTTATCAATATTCCAATTGTTCCGGTAGAAAGAAGGCTTTATTGGTTGGATGCAATTATTTTGGAACCAAAAATGAATTAAGAGGATGTATTAATGATGTTAAAAATATGAGTAATTTCTTAGTTCAACGTTGGGGGTATAAATGGGAAGATATGGTTATTTTAACTGATGATCAACAAGATAGAGCCAGAGTTCCCTTGAAAGAAAATATTTATCGAGCTATGCAATGGTTAGTTAAAGATGCTAGACCTAATGATTCATTAGTTTTCCATTATTCAGGTCATGGAGGTACTACTCCAGATTTAGATGGGGATGAAGAAAGTGGGTTTGATGATGTGATTTATCCTGTTGATTTCGAACAAGCTGGTCATATTGTTGATGATGATATGCATGATATTATGGTTAAACCTTTACCACCTGGTTGTAGATTAACTGCATTATATGATTCATGTCATTCTGGTACTGCTCTTGATTTACCTTATGTTTATTCTACTAAAGGGGTAGTTAAAGAACCAAATTTATTAAAAGATGCCGGTTTAGGAGCTCTTACTGCTATTATGGATTATGAAACTGGTAATATTGGTGGAGCCATTACTGCTGTTAGTGGACTTTTTAAAAAAGTGACTAATCTGGCTGGAGGTAATGCTGATGCCATCAGACGTGTCAAAGCTTCCGCTGCAGATTGTATATCTATTTCAGGTTGTAAAGATGATCAAACCAGTGCTGATGCTAGTGAAAATGGTCAAGCCACGGGTGCTATGTCATGGTCATTCATTAAAGTATTAACCGAACTGCCAAATCAATCATATTTATCGTTATTGAATAACATGAGATCCTTATTGAGTCAAAAGTATTCTCAAAAGCCTCAATTGAGTTGTTCTCATCCTCAAGATATGAACATTCAATTCATTATGTAGACCATTTGGTATTGTTGCCATATTTAGATCATTCTCACTCGAATTTTTTTTGGTTGACAGGGTTCGTGTTTTGATCCACAAAAAAAATAAGTGATCTCTAAAACTTTCTTCTAAATATATATACAAAACATCAAAATATACAACTATAAATTAACTTTACAGTACCATATCGATGTCGCTTCCAACAAGACTAAGGTCTCAGAGGTGGGAAAGAGATGAGATCGATTATGGAGGAGATTGGGAACCCATGAATGATCATGTTGAAGAAGAAGAACCAGAAGAAGTTATACCCAGTGAAGAATTAAAACCTGAACGATTTGAAATCCCAGAACCCCATACATCTTCATCGCCTACCAATGATTCAGATTTAGATTTGGGAGTGGATAGACTAGAGTTAGAAAGTTTAGAAGAATTTCAATTAAACGTTCAGATTGGTGAAGATGGTGAGTTAATATTGGAAGATCTTAATCCACCTACTCCGCCCTTACAGACTATAGATCATTTTCCTACCAATAATTCTTCACCCCAACAATCAGAAGCCATTTCAGTTTTAAGTGATAAACATTCCATATCAAACCATTCCGTACCTGAACTACCAACAACACCAGTTGGCCATATTAAGGATGATACGGTGACGAATCATACTCCAATCTCACATAAAGAAGAGTTTCAACCCATAGAAGAAGATAATGAATCGTTAATATTTCAACTGAAATCAAATACTAATCATAATGATCATCTCAATTCATTCACGTTTGCTAATAATAATACCAATGATAATCATCCAACTAAATCGGTGGTTGAAGATACTCCTAAGAGATATTCAGGTGCTGTTTCATTGGAGAATGGTCATAATAGAAATGTATCAGCAGGGGTACTTACGTTAGAATCATTGATTCATGATGTACAATCCGATATTGTAAGTGGTGGAGGATATGATAACTTGGATGAAGTGGCTAGTAATCATAGTGATTATGATTATGATTATGATGATTATCAAGATGTTGATGATGAAGAACATGAAGATCGTCTGATTCGTCCGTTATCAACTGTACAATCAGGGTTATCCACTCCTAAACCTCCACCAACTCCTGAAAATGAATTACATCCCGTTGGATCATCAGGATCACTTTCTACTGGTAATTTTTCATTTGAGACTGCAAGTAAAACAGATCTTACCAGTGATAAAGAACCAACAAGAAGAAGTTCTACAAATACGTTTGATATGGGTGGTTGGAAGCCAAATACTGATGCATACAGAGGTAACTTTGTGAATCAAAACTTTGCCAACAGGAGCCAACATCATGATGATGTTATAAGTATTCCTGCTACTATTGATGTAACTTTACCTAGTGTTAGTGAAATACCTGATGAAGAAGAAGAATATGCCACTAATCAAAGAAAAATATCCGCTACATCCGAAAATAATAATAATAATAATAATAATAGTAATTCAAGAATATCATCTAGTGGATCAACTCTTGATAAGATAAAATCTCGTGAATTAGATTCGGCCAACACAAGTACTACTATAGTTTCTTCTCATCCAGTTACGCAAAAGTATCCTACTTCAAATTGGGGAAAGATTATGTCTTTACCTCAAAGAGGAGATAGAATCCAAGAATTAACCAAGGCATTATCAGCAGGTAGTGATTATGAAACAGGGTTGACTGATTGGTTAACCACTACTTTAAAGCTGAATGATAGTTCAGAATTCATTAATATTGGGAATTTGGCGACAAAGATCTTTCAAGAATCAGATAAGAATCCAAGAAGACCTTCAACTCGTACTAGAGTTTTACATGTTAAGGATAAAGTTCATGTTGCGTCTGATTTAGGAAAGAGGTTCCTTAACAGAGGAAAGAAGATCTTAAAGTAGTATATATTTATCTATACATACATATCTAGTTTAACCATATAATCATATCATAATCATAATAATATACAGTTCATCTTTTTCATTTTTTGCAACTTGAATATTTTCACGTGAAAGTTTTTTCTTGTTTGTTGTGGGGTCAGGCCAGTGCAAAATAGAGATATAATTTAACATAACATGATAAACATAACCAGACCAGACCAACTGTGATTTACTTAGACTTGGAGGGAAAGGATGATACTAGAATCGTATGTGCTACCGATAGTCACATTCCTCATCAATCATACTCCTAGTTTCATCTGGGCCATTATTGATTTCATAATGGATATTTGTTTCTTCTGGGTGAAACGATTATATCATTTCTATAAGAGTAAAGATCCACTCAAGGATTACTTAAAGTATCTTCAGAATGTTAAGAGTTACAATGAATGGAAAGAAACTGTCACTGAGATAGATAGACTTACCAATATGGACTTGTGGCGACAAAACTTCATTTCAAAACATTATGATTATATTCTCATTAATGATCGAATTAAATTATTACGAGATGCCAGATTAAGGCATGATTCTCCTTTGATTATGTCGTTATTAAGATCAGGATTAATCAGAAACTTTGGCGGTATAGCTCAAAAGAGATTATATGTCAAATCATATATTGGAACTAAGTTCAAAATTGAAGAATATATCACTGAAGTATTGAATTGTTTAAATTATCTTAATGATTCTATAAATAGTGAGAAAGAATTCATTATGAATAGTAAACAGTTAAAACTTGATTTCTTCCATGATGCAAGACAATCATTTGGATGTACTGCTTTATTATTACAAGGGGGTTCGTTGTTTGGGTTATGTCATTTAGGAGTGGTTAAAGCATTATATTTCAAAGGATTATTACCGAGGATAATTGGTGGTAGTGCGGTAGGTGCTGCTGTTGCATCTTTAGTATGTACTTTAACTGATCATGAATTAATCCCTATTTTGGTATCGATTGCTGATGTTATGAAGAATATTGATCGGTTAAATCATGATGTCGATGAAAGATATGGTAATGTGATTGAAAATGTGGTTAAAAAGGGTTATTCTCAAGATATTCTTATCTTCTTGAAATTTGTTAGAGATACAATTGGTGATCTTACATTTGAAGAAGCGTATTTAAAAACAGAAAAGATTCTTAATATAGTAGTTCATCCAACTCATCAATCCATCCCATCATTATTAAATTATATCACGGCCCCAAATGTCATTATTTGGACTGCCATATATGCATCCATTGGTACAGGTGTTCTTTCCGATAACGTTCAAATATACGTTAAGGATTTCAACAATAACATTGTTCCTCAAACTCCTGAACTTGATATCACCTATTTAAAACCTCAAGATGTGAATTATCTGCAACAATATTTCAAAAGAAAGGATGAAGGGATTAGATATCTGATTGATAGTTCTCCATATACGAGATTAACCGAATTATTCAATGTCAATCATTTCGTCATCAGTCTTGCCCGTCCTTATCTTGCCCCCTTAATCAGTAATGATTTACAACATTTACATTCTTATGGAAGTGTAAGATACAAGGATAAAGTTAAAGATAAATCGAATAATACTTCTATAATTGAAAAGAGTAAGACTTCAATTGATGATATGGAAAAAATCACTCGTGATACAGGGTATAATCTTAAAAAACATGTCAAGAATTTAATCAGTATGGAGATCCAACATCGATTAGTGGTAATGAATAAACTTGGATTATTGACTGATTTCATGAAGAGATTCTTCATTGATGAAAAACCATCCTCATTACAATCCTTATCAAGCATAAGAGAGATTACCATCGTTCCTGAATTAAGATATCTTGTACGGGATTTTGGAAGAGTGTTTGACGTACATAAAACGATGGAAAACATTCCTTATTGGGTATTGGTTGGTGAACGATCGATATGGCCATTGTTCCCTCTTTTGTGGACTAGATGTGCGATAGAATTTGCATTAGATGATTTATATAATATACATAGAAAGAAAGGTTAAAGTTAGTTAGGGTTAGTTAGGGTTTTGTTAGTTGGTAGGTATTTATTTTCTTATCTAAAAAAAAGTTTAATATTTGAATCTTTAGTAATATTAAATATATATTCTTTTTCACTAACATTGATTGATTTGTAAGAAATTGGACCTTTAGAAACGATTAAACTTCCGGTAATATCATTTGCTCTTCCAGTTAAAAGGGGTTGAATACTAATATGTAAACTTGATCTATGTAAAAGTTTAACAAAGTAATCAGTTACTTTGAAGACAGGATCTTCAGGCATGGCGGCATCCAAATCAGGATAATCTTTGGCACTGATGATAAATAATTGTCGACATGTTTTATTTAATTGAAGTAAATGATTCAATAATTCATTACTGGTGATATTAGTAGCTCTTAAGAGTATTTCAGGTGCTTCGATAAACACAACTTTTCTTGAACCAGTTTGACTCGATATAACTTCATTCAACTCTTGAAAGAGACTAGTAACTTGAGATGATGCCTTGGATGGATCTTTTATTCTCTTTGTAAATAAATCAGTAAAACAATCAATATAGGTGAAATCTGTCACTGTATTAAGATCAATGCCGTTCTTTTTACAGCCTTTGGAGTAATAGTCTTTATTATTGATGAATGAGATGAATATAGTCTTGGATCGACCTGTTTGCTTAACTGTTAAGTCATTATTGACTAATGTGGCTGTATTTTGAATTGAGTTTTCAATTAATGAATTGATTAACCATGTTGGAGAAGTTCCTTGGAGATGCGATATTATAGCTGAATATGATTCTTCACCACTTATGATTGATTCAGGTATCAATGAATGATCCTCAAATAGTATGAGATCTTGGTTATGAGTTGTTGTCATGGTTGACCTCTAATAGCCTGCAAAGAGATAGTTCATGGAATCAACTTCTTCTGCGATGGTTTTCAGAACTTTACGATTTTTACATAGTGCGAAATTATTTTCAAAATTATCATTAGGATGCAAATTTTTTATTTCTATGTACAGCAAAAGCTTTCTCTATATGTATTTATCAATGATACCTTTTACGTATTCCATGCAATCTTGTTTATCTTTAGTTGGGTTATCCAATTGCCAAATGAAAATCTCATCGGAAATCTTCTTAATCCATGGTCCTGGTCTCGTTTTAAACTCTTTACTTAATGTAGTTCCATCCAAAAGTGGTCTTAAATGATGAACATTTTCCAATGATTGTGCTTCAATGGTATGGAGTAATCTTTCGTATTTGTCAGCTGTATGCAAGATAAGACTCTTTATGGAATCATTGGTAATATCTTCAGGAATTGGACTTGGAGCTGATGCAGTTTGGGTATGATATTGTTGCAGAACTTCAATAAAAGCATTGAAAAGAATATTCAAATCAGAAAAATCAGAAAATTCTTTAAGATATAACCCCAATTCGGATCTTTTAATCGATTCAGGTTCAGTAAAGTATCGTTCCAATACATTTCTTGAAGTATCATATTGCTTATTAATGGTGGTGACGATATCCATATCGAGTTTTTTCGCTTTTAATGATTCTCTCATGATGAGTTTTATAGCATGTTCCAATTGCTTCTTAGGATTTAAGTTTAAAGACACCAGATGATATGGGAATAAAATCAACGCTAACCAAAATGGTTTTTGGTATTCTGAATTATTAGTAACATTAGTGAATAACTGTTTGAATTTACTTTCATTTGGAATATTATTTTCAATAATGGTTTTGAATACAGGATACATAGCATTGACTTTATCAAGATGTGCCTCTAATAAAGCTCCTGCAGCTTCAGATTTTTGGATTCCATTGGTATCTTTTGCTTTAGTGGCTTCCTTTATTAAAATATCGGGACCAAATAAACTATCGGTTAAGTTTGTATAGTTTATCAATTTCAAACCATAAATAGGATTATCACTTTTAAAAATCTTTTCCAACTCCACATCAAGTCTTTCTTTACTGATTTTAGATGCTAATGCAGAACGGATTTCAGGATTTTTCATTGATTCCAAAGTTTCAGTTTCAACTATAAAATCAAATCTACTAGCAAATCTTATTAATCTTAATACTCTTAATGGATCATCTAGAAATGTTTGTAATGGAGCAAGTGGAGTTCTTAAAATTCCATTTTTTAAATCATCAAACCCTTTCCCCGTGAAATCTTCTATCTTACTGTGATTCAAATTATAAAATAAGGCATTTAAAGTAGCATCTCTTCTTAATGCATCTTCTTCTGCTGTACCAAATTTAATGATTGGTACTCTACTTTCTTTAGAATATTCTTCTGATCTTAAATTGACAAAATCAATATCCATATCAAATAATCGAGCAGTACAAGTTTCCAAATGTTTTGACTTTTCAGGATTCAGTTTTATAGTATGAAGTGATTTTAAAGTAAGATCATTACGATGAGTCTTTAGATAATCAAGTAATTGCGATGCAAAATCTTCACCAGTTAAATGATTGACAGCAATATCAATATCATTACTTTCTCTTCCCAATAACTTATCTCGTACCCAACCCCCTGTGATTCTTAATTCTAGTTGTCCCTTACCATTATCCTGTGAATTATAAAAGTTACAATAGTCAACTAACACATCTCTGATCTTTGATTCTTGGTCATTAAGTATGATTTCTTCCTTAACACTTCGTTTCATTGTGCTTGATCGATTCACCACTTGCAAGAAAACCAATGACGGATGGACTACTTGGCGAAACTCTTGGAATTGAAGGGATTTAAATGCAGATTGTTTAATAAGATTAAACATCAATTCGTGTCCATATAATAATCTAATTGATCTTTACTTTTTTGCACTTCAAAAAAAATTTATTTATCATCCAGCATTAATTATTAAAGACTTAGGGTTAGTTCATACAATTAATAGAAATTACTAATCTTAAGATGATATATCACAAGCAATGACTAGTAAATTAAAAATAAACAACTTTAAATGACTTCTAACTTCGATTGACATTAAAATTATAAAGAAGAAATCAAAAAAAAAAATGAACAGTACGGGAATCGAACCCGTCTCGCTTGCTTGGAAGGCAAGTATAATGCCACTATACCAACTGTCCTTGTGTTTCTGGCAAATTTTTTTTCATTCTCTATTTAAATAGTTGGTATCACGTGAGATGAGCTACCAATTTTTGAAATTATTTTATTAAATTAATTCAACTTATTAATCTTATTAAAGGTTAAACTCAATATTAATTTTAAACTAAATAACATAAATCAGATATGTAGTCATACAAAAATTAAATCAGGGGTCTTGAATCAACTTTAAGGTGATTTAAGTTGATATTTATTAATTTGATTTTTTCTAAAATTAGCGAGATCATTTACAAAATGTTAAAGTTAATCATTATTTTTTTTACCAATTTTTGTTATTTGTTTCAGTAAGAATGGTTCTTAGTCATAAGAGGAGATAACAAAAAGAAAAAAAAGGGGAATCTCGAGGCTATGCAAACAAACACTTCTATTGTTATTGTGATGTTTGAAAGCCTCGTGGACCAATAGATCTATAGAAGATAACAAAAAATATAAATAGAAGTCATTTAGTTTAATTTCAAGCAAAAAATAAAACAAACATTGAAGCGGGGTGAGCGAATACTTTACTATAGTGTTCAATTTTCAATTTGTGTCGAAGAAATTACCAAAGGAGTAAAAATATTTATTAACAGAAAAAATGAAGAAAAACTCCGAAACAAATAGAATTTGCATTATCCCACAGCAGCTAAGCAAGAGAATTACTCCGAACCTTGGGACGAGGGGCGCGGAGGAGGGAGGAGGGAGGAGGGAGGATGGATGAGGAGATAGATATATGGAGGTACTGATTAATAATCCTCTCCGCTCAACAAACTGTTGCGTCGTACACTAGCATTTACTCCGATGCTGAGCTATTTTTTTGCAATTGATTTGAGATCGATCATTAAATTTGTCCGATAAAAACATAAAATTAAGCGTTAACTATGTATTTATATACAGGAACAGGAGTAATTAAGATGTTAAGGTATAATAACTATTTACGATGGGGTTTTCTTGAGATCAATTCTAAAAATAACAATTACTTACTTTGTTTTCATTAATGTGCCCCACCAAGTTAACGAAAATAATATAATAAAATATAAATTAAACTGAGGGGTCATTAAAAATTCCTACTGTAGAATGTATGGAAGGAGTAAAAACCCCAACTACTAAATGTTTTTTGTAAACTCAATTTTCATCTAAACATGTTTAAGAGGGGATGGGAGCGGAGTGGAGAAGAAAATATGAAGCCAGTAGTCAAAAAATTCTTTGGTGGAAGAATGGTTGGGTCTTAGAAATCATCCGCTTTACTAACATATTTTGCATCTTTGTAAACCAAAGATTTGGTAAATACTCCGTTAAAAAATAAAATTTTGGTGGCTTTTTTTTTTTTTCTAATATTTACATGTAGGACGGAGAAATTAACAATTTTTTTCTATAATAGTAACTAGTTAGATTTCCTTAACAATAAAATATTATAAATATCATTGAATTTTCCCTTTTGTTTTCGGTTTAAAATTTGATTATTGTATAATCAAATCAAATCAAATTAAATCAAATTAAATCAATAAATTATGGGACAACAAAAGCTTTGGTGGGGTTTAATTGAAAACTTATGCAAGAGGCTGGCTACTTTTAAGAAACGATTGGAAGGATTTTTCAGAAAAGCAATTCAATTAACCGTTTACACGGGTGCTGAAGTTGCGGTTATTGTGATCAATGATAATGAAGTACATTATTTTTCTAGTCATGGCATGGAACATACGTTGGAACAATACTTCGCAAATAGACTGAATCAATCGGAAACAATTAGTCAAAGAGTTTATCAAGAACTTATCAATGAAAATACAGAAACTGGGCAAGTAGAAGAACAGATTGGAGAACAAATTGAAGAGCAGATTGAAGAACTCGAAGAACACATTGAAGAAATTGTTGTGCAAGGTAGTAGTTCAAATAACCAAAACATATATTTCGATGACTTATTTCGTTTAGTTCGTTTCCTTAACATTCAGCTTGATGATGAAATTATGATATATGATGAATTTCAAGATGACGATGTAAATGCCAGAATTATTCAATTAATCAATGGTGAGATTAATCCAACAATTAATGATGATGAAAATTTAGAATATGAATTAGAAAATTATTATAGAGGGGAACCTCTTATCATCCAGGAAAATACACCACCATCTGCGTATGATAACAATACACCACCCCCAGAATATGTTAATAACAATCCAGCTCAAGATCAATTAGAAGACCTTCTTGACTTTATGGATGATGATGATGATGTATACGATTAGAATTGTGCAAAAAAAAATGCATGTATGGCTAACTTTGAAGGTTTTGGTTTTAATTATGGTTTTGTTGTTTGATTGTTTTTGGTTTGACTTTTGTTTTTAAGACGTTAATTTTTATTTATTTCTGTTTCTAGCTGGCTAGTCCTTTTGTTGTTGTTGTGATCAATAGGCATACTATGTTCTATGTATGCTTTACTAATATATCTTCTCTCATATTAGAAACAGATTGTTCTTCCTTGAGGTGTTTCAATATTTATTTCTCCTTGATTTGCTATATTAAGTGTTAGTTATATTTCTACTATAACTTTATTAAGTAATTTATCTATTAATTGCTTACTACATTCGTTTAATTCTTATTTATAGTGAATATTATATTTTAATTCAAACTCCAACCCTAGTTGTATATATAAATGTATCGTTTAAATTGCTAGGAAACATAGATTTATGGATCAAATCTGGTAGCGTTTGCTTTTTTGAAACGTGATCAGAAATCACGTGATACAACAACTCTACCATAAACCAGGTCAATTTTATTGCAGAAAAACATCCGTGATAGTTTAGTGGCTAGAATTACCGTTTGTCGCATGGTAGACCGGGGTTCAATTCCCCGTCGCGGAGCTTCTTTTTTATATTTTTTTAAATCTTACCTTCTATATTTAAAACCTGAATACTTTCTATTAAGTTATAACTTTTAATTGAAGACATACAATTGATGTTTATAAGACAGTATTCTTTTACTATTTCATTCTTTCTTAGGAGGTTGCGACTTCGCTCTGTCTAATTTTTTTTAGACGCGGCTCACGTGACGTTCCGGCTTTGAAAAATGAAAGTGAGTCAATTGACACTTCACGTTGAAAATGTGAATCAATTGATATATAATTTTTAGATTACGTTTGAAAACTTTAAGTGAAAAATCCATAGTGGTACTTTGTCAATATAGATGTCAAACATTGAGAAGTTATCCATCTTGGGTAGTGAAACCATCCATGTTGGGTATGGTATCCAAGAACATATTGTTGAGACGGTAATTACTACCAAGGCCTCTTCAACATATGTAATTATTACTGATACTAATATGGGTAGAACTGAACCCTTTAGGAAATTGAGTGAAAAATTCGATTCCAAGTTGAAAGAATTAAGACCAGATTCAAGATTACTTCAATATCAAGTTTCTCCTGGTGAAAATAATAAAAGTCGTGAAACTAAAGCTGCTGTGGAAGATTATTTATTACAACAAGGTTGTACTAGAGATACTGTTATTTTAGCAGTTGGTGGAGGTGTTATTGGAGATATGATAGGGTTTGTGGCCGCAACTTTCATGAGAGGAGTCAGATATGTCCAAGTTCCAACTACGTTATTAGCTATGGTTGATTCTTCAGTAGGTGGTAAAACTGCCATTGATACTCCATTAGGTAAAAATTTCGTTGGTGCTTTCTATCAACCTCAATATGTCTTTGCTGATGTTTCTTTCCTTAAAACTTTACCAACTAGACAATTCATAAATGGTATGGCTGAAGTTGTCAAAACAGCTGCTATTTGGAATGAAGATGAATTTACAAGATTAGAAAACTTTTCCAAAACTTTCCTTGATGTAGTAACACGTGAAAATCCAGATATCGAATCCATTAAAGAAGAATTAGTGAAAACTGTTTTAGAATCTATAAGAGTTAAAGCTTATGTCGTATCATCCGATGAAAAGGAAACTGGTTTAAGAAACTTATTAAACTTTGGTCATACTATTGGTCATGCCATTGAAGCTGTCGTTACTCCAGAAGCTTTACATGGTGAATGTGTTTCCATCGGTATGATCTTAGAAGCTGAATTATCAAGATACTTAGGTATCTTATCACCAGTGGCTGTTGCTAGATTATCCAAATGTTTAGTAGCTTATGGTTTACCTGTTTCAATCGATGATAAATTATTTTTAAAGAGAGTTGGAAATAAACGTCATTATGTTCAATTAGATATCTTATTAAAGAAAATGTCTATTGATAAGAAGAATGATGGAAGTAAAATCAGATCTGTCTTATTGGAATCTATTGGTAGATGTTATCAATTAAAAGCTCATGAAATCAGTAAACGTGATTTAGGAGTTGTATTAACTGACGAAGTCTTAGTTCATCCATTTAAATCAGCAGACATTAAACCAACTAATGTTATCATACCTCCAGGTTCAAAATCCATTTCTAATAGAGCTCTTATTTTAGCTTCATTGGGTAAAGGAACAGTCAGAATAAAAAACTTATTACATTCAGATGATACTAAACATATGTTGGATGCTGTAACCGCTTTGGGTGGGGCCGAAATAAGTACTGAAGACAATGGTGAAACTATTGTTGTTAAAGGTAATGGAGGAAAATTCGTTGCCAATACTGAACCATTATACCTTGGTAATGCAGGTACTGCTTCAAGATTTTTAACTAGTGTTGCTACTTTAGTTCAATCTAGTTCAAGTTCAACATCAATTGTTTTAACAGGAAATGCAAGAATGCAAGAAAGACCAATTGGTTCTCTTGTTGAAGCTTTACGTAATAATGGTTCCGAAATTGAATTTTTAAATAAAGAAGGTTCATTACCTTTAAATGTCAAGACTGGAAATGGATTAAAAGGGGGTAGAATTGAATTAGCTGCCACTATTTCTTCTCAATATGTTTCCTCAATCTTGATGTGTGCTCCATATGCTGAAAAAGAAGTTACTCTTTCTTTAGTTGGTGGTAAACCAATCTCAGTTTTATATATTGATATGACCATTGCTATGATGAAAGCTTTCGGTATTGAAGTTACTAAATCTACTACTGAAGAACATACTTATCATATTCCAAAGGGAACTTATAAGAACCCAGAGGAATACGTTATTGAATCAGATGCTTCTTCAGCAACTTATCCATTAGCTTTTGCTGCTTTAACAGGTACATCTTGTACTGTTCCAAATATTGGTTCATCTTCCTTACAAGGAGATGCTAGATTTGCCGTCGATGTTTTAAGACCAATGGGATGTACAGTGGAACAAACCGCAACATCTACAACTGTCACTGGTCCTCCGGTTGGTCAATTGAAACCATTGAAACATGTTGATATGGAGCCAATGACCGATGCTTTCTTAACTGCCTCCGTGGTTGCCGCTGTTGCTCATGATGGTCAAACTTCAACTTCAATCACTGGTATTGCCAATCAAAGAGTTAAAGAATGTGATAGAATCGCTGCTATGGTTTCTGAATTAGCTAAATTTGGTGTCAAAGCCAATGAATTACCCGATGGAATTGAAATCCATGGTATTAAAATAGATGAATTAATCACTCCTTCTATTGAAAAAAGAGGTATTAAAACTTTTGATGATCATAGAGTCGCTATGTCATTCTCTTTATTAGCAGGATTAGCTAAAGAACCAGTATTAATTCAAGAAAGATCATGTACCGGTAAAACTTGGCCAGGATGGTGGGATACTTTACATAGTAAGTTCAATATTACTATTGATGGGTATGAATTACCTTTTGATGCTGATGATTCTTCATTATTGATTGATAAACATGCTAATGGTGATAAAAGTATTATTGTTATTGGTATGAGAGCTGCTGGTAAATCAACTTTATCTAAATGGATGGCAACTTTCCTTGGTTTTAAATTCTTAGATTTAGATGATGTATTTGAAGAAAGAGTCAATACTGATATCAGATCATTTATTAAAGAACATGGTTGGGCAGAATTCCGTAAACAAGAAGCTGCCATTGCCAAAGAAATCTTTGCTAAAAACTCTAAAGGTTACGTCATCTCTACTGGTGGTGGAATTGTTGAAGGTGAAGAAGCTAGAGATATCTTAAAGGATTACATCAAACTGGGAGGTATTGTTTTACATTTACATCGTGATTTGGATGAAACTGTTGTCTTTTTATCTTCTGATACTACTAGACCTGCTTACATCAATGAAATCAAAGATGTTTGGATTAGAAGAGAACAATGGTATCATGAATGTTCCAACTATCACTTTTATTCATCCCATTGTGGAAATGAATTAGAATTCAAACATTTAAGAAATTCATTTATAAGTTACTTAAGAACAATTACTGGTTTACAAATTTCTCCAATCCCAAGAAATAGATCAGCCGTTGTGACATTAACCTTTGATGATTTAAATAACGTTGCCGAACAATTAGAAGAAATAGCTACTGGATGTGAAGCCGTTGAATTAAGGGTTGATCTTTTAAAGAAACATGCCAAGACTTTTGTGGCTGATCAAACTGCTACTTTAAGAAAATATGTCAATTTACCAATTATTTATACTATAAGAACTGAATCTCAAGGAGGTAAATTCCCAGATCATGAACTTGAATCACTTGAAGAATTACTTTTATTAGGTATCAAACTTGGTGTTGAATACTTGGATATTCAATTAAATTTCCCAAATTCATTAATTGAAAAAATCTTAGAACGTAAGGCATTTACAAGATTAATTATTTCTCATCATGATAATACTGAAGTTTTGAAATGGTCTAATGTAGATTGGAAGAACAAGTATAATCAAGCTGTTTCGTATGGTGCTGATCTTGTTAAATTAGTCGGTACAGCTACTTCTTTTCAAGATAATCTTGATTTAGAAGTATTCAAATCTGCTAATACTTTAAAACCATTGATTGCTATTAACAGAGGCGAACAAGGTAAACTTTCAAGAGTTTTAAATACCATCTATACCCCAGTTACTCATGATTTGATTCCTAAATCAGCAACTGCAGCAGCTGGTTTACTTACTGTTAATCAAATTAATAAAGCCTTTGCTGAAATTGGTGGATTTACTAATAAGAAATTCTGGGTTGTTGGATCACCTATTGAACATTCAAGATCACCAAATCTTCATAATGCAGGTTATCAAAAATTAAATTTACCATATACATTTGATAGATTTGAATCTAGTAATGCTGATGAAGTTTATGAGAAATTAATTAAAGGAAATAAGAATTTTGGAGGTTTATCAATCACTATGCCACTTAAATTGGATATTATGAAATATGCTGATGAATTATCTGAAGCTGCTAGATTAATTGGAGCTGTCAATACTCTTATTCCATCTCCAACTGATCTGACTAAACTTTTTGGTGATAATACTGATTGGGTTGGTATTACCAATTCATTTATAAGATATGGTGTACCTAACATTGAAAATTCATCTGTTAATGGTTTAGTTGTTGGTGGAGGTGGTACTTCTAGAGCCGCTGTATTTGCATTACATGATATGGGATGTAAGAAGATTTATATGATCAATCGTACTGCATCCAAGATACATGAGATTAAAAATTCATTCCCTAAAGAATACAATATTGAAATCTTAGAAACTGTTGAAGAAGTTGAAGAAGCTGAAGCTGTATCATTAGTGGTTTCATGTGTTCCAGCTGATAAACCAATGGATGAAGCTTTACTTAATAAATTAGAAAGACTTTTATATCATGGAAGTACCCAACAATCAGGTGGATTCACACCAACTTTAATCGAAGCGACATATAAACCAAGATTAACTCCAGTTATGAGAATTGCACAAGAGAAATTCCAATGGAGTGTTATACCAGGGGTTGAAATGTTAGTGAATCAAGGTGAAAAGCAATTCCAATTACAAACTGGATCTACACCACCATATAAAGTGATTCATGATGCTGTAGTAGCAGAATAAATCATTTTAACTATACCTCTCTCTCTCTCTCGTTTAAAATGTAAATAAAATATATAGATAGATTTCAATAATAAAAATTTTCAAAGTTTCGTTTTTAAGATAAAAATAGTGGTGTTGTTTTATAAATTTTTGCAGTAAATGGGCGGTTGTCCAAAATAGGCAGGAGGGGTACGGCTAACCAACGGTGCGCCTGAGCTGGGCTGGGTCCAGAATATATGTAACGTGGTTCATAAGTAACGAATAGCCAATTACAATAGTTTACTATTTTATAATTAAATCATTCACATCTTGATCATAATAAACTAGACCTCTACCGCCCAACTAACATTTAAGAAAGTTGGGACCCCGTTTAATCAGGATTAATCTCGGACTTGTTCATTACACCCTCTACCAAAGTCCGAAGTCTCTCTTGTCAGAACAAACATAAAAAAAAAAGAAACGAAAAGACGCAAAAATTTTTTATGATTTCGAAGCCACCTGCATACAAGCAGCATAAACATTACAAAAAAATAATTCCAAATTTAAAAAGGGATTTTTCTAAATAGAATAGCCAATTAAACATACGATCTTATCTTTCAAAGCTCAACTGTTGAATATGATCTCGAATTGTTTGATATCGAGGGGGAGTACTATGTTGAAGTGCTGCAGTGGAGTGGCAACGTTGAGCTCGGTGCGGAATTATACTTCTTCAACTATGTTCAAGGGTGCTAGGAATTATTTTTTATCATTTGGTAAGACCCAAGAAGAAAGTATAGATGATGAAGATAATCCATATATTCAATATCCAATAGTAACGAAGGAACAAATGAAGAAAGTGATTAGAAATGATAAATACAAGTTTGACTTTTCTTATGCATCATTTGCTTATCATAGTGTTAGTTCTGTCCCTTTAATTCATTCTTTATCAGACTTGACAGATCCCACTCAATTAACGTCATTATTACCCAGAAGAAGACCTCATGGTTCTCCAGCTGATACATTGTCGATACGAGCAGGTGATGATACCATGTTGGTATCACCCACCGTATTGGCTGTGGCAGATGGTGTATCTGGTTGGGAAGATAAACATGATGAACATTGTTCAGCTGGGATTTGGTCTCGATCTATGGTGGAAACTTTCTCAAGATTAATGACAGAATATAAAATAAGTCATGCTCCTCATCATTTAAAAAGAAGAGATATAGATCAAATCTTGGATGATTCCTATTTACATACCTCTCATTTAATGGATCTTCAGAATTTACAAGGTTCATCAACTTTAATCCTTGGTATGCTTAGTGGTGAATATTTACAAATGGTAAGTATAGGTGATTCAAAACTTTATATCATTCGTGATGGTGAAATCATCCTTAGTAATGAAGAACAAATGGTATCTGAATTATGTCCTCAACAAATTGGTACCCAAACTTTAACAGTATTACCATCGGAAGTAGCATGGATTAAATCTTTCAAAATTCAAGAAAATGATATTATATTGGTTTGTTCAGATGGGTTATCCGATAATCTTTATGAATCAGAAATCGTGAATTATATCGATGAGTTTTTAAATGTCAAACAAGATAATTTAAAAATAGTGGCCAATAAACTCTTAATAAAGACCAAAGAAGTAGCATTTGATGATTTTGCTTATACTCCATATAATGAAAAGGTAAATTCGTTACCTAAGAAGTTTGGTAATAATTCAAGTACAGGAGGTAAGTTGGATGATATTTCTATTTGCATTGGTAAGGTCACTTTAAATAAGCTATAATTGGGTCATTGGGAAACATAATTAATATTGTAATATAGTAGGGCATAAATCTGGGTTAAAATAAAAAAAGTAAGAAAATAAATAATAAAACAAAAGAATAGAATTATGTATATATATCTATATAAATTTATAGTGTAGATTTTTTTATGTTAGTTCTGTAAGGTGACATCTTACAGGTTTTGTATTTATAATACTAATAATACATTTATTTTAAAGAATTTTAATAATCCTACTTACTTATATACAAGAGATTCATTTTCTTTATCTAGAAGATGCAAGTTCAGAGAAATATTGTCTGAGAATCAAGGCAAGCATTTCTGGAAGTTCAGTAATATCTCTAACGATAACATAATACTCAAATGGGAAACTGTCAAGATATTTATCAACTTTTAAGTTCATAGCTCCTGTATTTGGATCTTGAACATAACTAACTTGACTCATATCCATAATGGATTCATTACTATTAATACCATCCATAACGACAAACACCATCATAATCTTTTCTTCCCTGGCTTTTCTAACCATACGTTGGACAGTTTCATGATCTTCACAAACACCATCAGAAAGTATAATTTGTAATTGCCATAATTCAGAGTTAGATCCTGATCTTGAAGATTCAAATATTTCAAGTGAGCTTTGACATAATTTTCTTATGTCAGTTCTAGATTGTTGGAAATCGAACCATTGGAATACTTGAGCACCAGTTTCTTGACTAAATGGTTTATCAAATGGATGAACAACTTTAATATCTTCACCAAATCTAACAATCGACAATCCTCCACTTTCTAATTGAGTTAAAGCTTTGGAAACCAAGGCAATACTATGGAAGGCTAATTCAGTAGATTTACTTTCACTCATAGATTTGGAATCATCAACAGCAATCATGATTTGATATTCTCTCTTAGATGGTTTAGTTCTTCTTAACCAAATCTTATCTTTTCTAAAATCAGAAGCAATATATGGAATAATACGTTTCATATTCAAACGTTTACCCGTTTTATAGTCACCTCTTAATTTAGTGGCTAAGGTTGGTTCTAAGATTAATCTTAATTGTTCACATAATCCTGATGCTAATTCCAGAGTAGACATTTCACTATGTCTCCATATTTTACGAGCTTCTTCAATATCAATTGGAGCAGAATTATCAGAGTCAATTCTGTTAATAATTTCAACAGTTTCTTCTTCCATATCTTCATCTTTGATTTCATCATCGGCAAATATATCACTATCGTTGGTAAGATCTTTTCTTTCTCCAACCATAGCTCCTCTGTTCTTGGATTCCATATCAGCATCAGGGTTTGAATCACCTTGGTCATTGTTTTCATCAACATCCATTTCATTTTCATCAATAGCTTCTTCAATTTCTTCTTTAACTGGTGCTTCCATTTCCTCATTTGCTTCAAGGTCATCATCAATGGCTTTATCATCATCAATCTTTTGAATTTGATCTTTATCAGCAGCACCTAAAGCTTGAGTATCAAAGTCAGCATTTTCTCCTTCAACATGTTGGAACTCATCTGGTCTTTCGTTGGCAGATTGTTCTTGTTCAGCTTTATCTTCTTCAGCAACATCTTTGATTTCTTGTCTTCTACGATGGAATTCTTTAAGGGCGTCACCAAGTTGTTTTAATGATTCCTTGGCCGATTCACGAGCGTCATCTTTAGAAGTTGAATCTTCTTCAATTTCTTGTTGTCTAGGATCAGAAGCAGCAGATCCACTAGCACCAATGTCATTATTTTCATCGGCATCTTGATTATCTGCTCCACTACCTTTTTCACCAAACTCTTGTTTGACAGCAGACTCAATATCAACATCATTCTCGTTAACATCTTCATTAATTCCATCGGCACCATCGGCGGTTTCTTGGTCTAATTGACCATCGTTACCACCTTCTTCATCATCTTTTTCTTCCTTGTCTTCTTTAATAGTTTCCTCGGAATCATCTTCTTCTTTGCCTTCTTCATTTGGCTCTTCGTTTGGTTCCTCGTTAACTTCGTTATCTTCAACAGACTCTTCTGGAGCTTCTTCTCCTTCCTCTTCTTCAGGAGCATTGTCGTCAGGAATATTTTCTTCATCTGCAATTTCATTTTCGTCTTTGCTTTCTTCGGATGGTTTTTCTTCTTCATCAACATCCATTTTATCATCAAAGTTTGTTTCATCTTCATCATCTTCTTTTCCGTCTTCTTCATCATCACCACCATCATCTAAGTTCATATCTTCTGGTAATTCTAAAGTTTCAGTTTCAGGGACATTATCTTCCAATTTTTCGTTATCATCTTGGTTCACTTCATCATCCATTTCACCAACATCTTCTTCTTCATCTGCATTCTCATCATTTTCATTTTCTTCTTTATCTTCATTTCCTTCTTTAGAATCGTTTTTGTTATCATCCTTAGAGTTTTCAGCATCATCTTCATTGGCTTCCATTTCTTCATCATTTTTAGAGTTTTCTGGGATCTTATCAGAATCTTTTTCATTCTTATCATCTTTAGCTTCTTCATCCCACATTTTTTCATCGACCGCATTGATATCAAGATCATCAATATCATCAATCTCTTCATCTAACTCTTCTTGTTCTTCATCATTTTCATCATCACCCTCTTGGTCAGAAGCTTCTTCTAAGTCACCAGCCATATCACCTTCAATATCAACTGCATCATCATTTTCTTCTTCACCTTCATCTTTTTCTTTTTGATCTTCATTAGGCTTTTGGGCATCTTCGGTTAAATCCTCATCGTCTTCAACATCATTTGAATTATTCTGTGCACCTTCTCCATCACCTAAACCAGTACCATCTTGTAAGTTATTATCTTCCTTTTGTTCACTTGGAGGTTCTGGAGCACAGAATCCCTTAGTGGCCAAAGTTAACAAAGAAGAACTTAAAATAAAAGTAGCTTTTGAAGTCTTATAGTAATTGGATCTGGCTTTATCTAACAAATTATCCCCTAATCTAAGATAATTTTGAATTAAAGGCATAGTGAAGTTAATAAGGGCCGATGCAATATTAGATGTATCAGCATTATGTTCGACACCCTTTATAACATTTATGGATTGTTCAATTCTCTTAACAATAGTTTCAATATGAAGTGACTTGACATATTTGTTTAAACGTTGTTGTGAAGTAGCTAACCATTTATCATCATCTTCTGAGATTTCACCAGTATTTTGTTGAGATACTTGTTGAACTGATACCAAGATTGAATTAGATAAATCTCTGAGCGATTTTTCAATATCAGCAATGTTCTTAACGGCAGTTATTGAAGTAGAAGATTGAACGAAACCACTAAATCTAACATTTTCATTCCATTGAAGGAGACCATCAACTATGAAACTGTAGCCGGAATTATTTGTTTTCCATTTCTCTAATGAAGACAAAAAGCTCTCATATGTAGAAACAAAAGTGGAGATAAATAATGTACTTTCAGAAGTAGCAATTTCACCGGATATATTAGATAATTTATCATTGAAATCAATAAATTTTCTTTTGAAAGGTTCTAAAATGTCCAAAGTAAATTTACCACCAAGTTTTGCAGTTGCTTGACCAACTTCAATGGTGAAATCAATATATCTAGGCAACCATTCTAATAAGAATCTAATGTTTTCGATATTCAAATTAATTGATTCTAATTTAGATATTGGCTTGATTTCAATATTATTGTTGGTAATAGACACATTGTGAAGACTGTCATAAAGTTTATGTAACTTAGAGACACTCAGGGATAAATTACTCAATGGATGCTTGGTAAGTATCAAAGTGTGTAAAAGATTTTCAGCAGCAGCCAATCCCTTTTCAGCATCAACCTGTGGCACATCGGCAGATAAGTTACTAACAGCTACTCTAAGTCTTGGGAACATATCTAATAGACGGAAAAAGTATACATCAGAACCTTCTAATAATCCATTGAATTCAGCACAATTACCTAAAATAGCATTTACACTTGATTGAGTCTTGATAACTTCAGTTTTCATAGCAGTACTCAAACCAATTCTTCTTAATTCTTTTAATGTATCACTTAATAATTTTCTCTTCTGAGTCTTAAGATTTGCAACCAACTTTTTGTTTTTATCAGTAGCAACACTTGGAGTTTCTTTTTTAAGCATATTCATTTGTTCCACAATTTCCTTGGCATAATCGTATAAAGAAGGAATATCATCCTTTTCTATTTGACTGACATAAAGAGACATATTTTTATCTATTAAAGTAGTATCTTGAAGTCTCTTTGTTCTATCAGCAAATGATGGAACTGCAAGGCAAATATCTTTAGCATTTTCATCATAAATAGCAGCGGTATATCTTGGAAGTGAAGGTAAGGTTGAATCACATGGTTTATCAGCCGATATACCAGCTTCAATAATTTCTTTAACTGGTTGATTCAATGCTTGACGGTACTTTCTGACAATTTTATAAAGACTAGCATGTGAACGGCGAGCACTTTGTTTAAGTGCATCAACATTAACATCTTTCCAACTAGCAAGTAATATAACTTCTGTGATATCTTTTCCTAATTTTGTCTTTGAAGTTTCTAAACTTTCCTTGATAATGAAAGTAAATTGTTCATAAAATGTAATGAAATTAGAAAGTGAAGAATATATTTCACTCTTTGGAGCAATAACATTCACATGGTTTCTAAAAGCTTTCATTAAATCTAACTGGATAATGTATTCACCAAATGTAGCTTTACCCATAAAGATATTCAAAGTGGACAATAATTGATAAGTAGAGATTTCATCTCCAGATAACAATGGAATAATAATAGCTTCAAATAAATGGAACCACCATTTTCCAATCTTCTTTTGTTGTTCGAGTTCTTCGTTTTTGAATAGTTCTTTCCAAGTTGATAATTCCAACTTTCTCCAAGAAACAATCAAATTTGTCAATTCATCGAATTGTGGTTTCAAGGAGACTTGACTTGATGCATACTTTTGCCACTCAGCAACTAAAGTATAAAGTTGTTCTATCTTTTGTAACAAACGAGATACTGAATGATTAGAAGGAAACAACAAAAATTCTTCACTACCACTTGCAATAGTTTGCAAGGTTGCATGTTCTGGCCATTCTAATAAAAGTTTGTGAACAAAAGCTTGTAAGTCAGAGACCAATGCAATAGCTTTCTTAAATTCAAATGAAGAACCATCTTTATAGAAGTTTAATTCACCTCTTGGAGATGAAAATTCGTTATGAGAACTGACAATTTCATGAACTAACGACGATAATATAGAAGGATTGGAATCATACTTAACTGAATCTGTTTTGTAGGCATTCAAAATTGAATTTAATTTACCTCCTTTATTGACAAGTTCTGATAAACTGTTGGATTTTCCATTCACAAAGTGATCTAAATAAGAACGAGCAATGCTGTAATAAACGTCTTCAAACGAGTCATTTCTTTTCTTTGAGGCCAAATCGATATCTAAGACATCTTCATAATCTGGGAATAATTTTTTGAAATCTTCTTCAGCATCTTCTTCAACGTGAGTATGTTTATACAAACTTCCTTTTTGTTCGTTTTCTTCAATTTCCTTCATTCTACGCAATGACCATCTATAATATAAGGTTTGAAGTCCTTGAGAAAGGATCACTTGACTTTGTTGACTACTAGATGCAATCTTTGAGTGAGCAAAACTTAAATCGATGAAGAATAACATTAAATATTCTGTTCCTGAAGAATCCAAACTGATAGATTTGCTTAAATCCTTTGCCAGTTGAAACATGTCAATAAAACTAACAGGAGAAATCATTCTGGAAATATCAACACTCCAAAGAGTATCATAGTTATATTTTGCAGTTTGTTGACGATTTTCCATTTCAATTAAATCGAACCCAAGCTTCAATCCGTATATGTAACCAGTCAAGATATCATTCACATCAGAATACATAGTGAAATTTGTTTCTAACCTAAACAAAAATTGATGAGAATTATTTTGGAACAATTTGGTCATTTGACTACCTAATTCTGTCAATTCAGCGGCTTGATTCAATAACTGCTTAAGAGGCTCTTCGTCAATACTTGAATCCATGAATGATTTCCATTCTTCAAAAAGTAAGTCTATAGATTCGTCTCTTCTAAACACTTTAGGTTTCAGAGGAGCATCAATGTCTTCGACCTTTGGAATAGTGTGTTCTAATTTCATAGCTCTATCTCCACTAACTAAACTTCTGACAGATTTCCATGACTCTACTAACCTAGCTGAGGACTCTTTCTGATCTTCAAATTTCTTGAATAAAACATATTCTCTAATTGCAGGATCAGTTGAAGAATCTGGTACATATAATTGTATGGCACCACATGAAAATAAAACCCATGATTTCCCTAATTCAGAAAGAGATTTAGCTTCAGTTGCAAGGATTAATGCAGCACTGAAGTAATCTAAGACAATCTTGTTGAAATATTCATCAGTTGTGTCGAGTAATAATGTTACCAATGCTTTTGGTTCAATTTCACTACTAAACGACTTTAATTGTTCAGAAGAATAAGAATATGAATGAGCTCTTGCTAATGAAATAGTCCATTCAATGAGAAGCTTAGATAAAATTTGCTTTTGGTCTTGAAGAATAGATTGAGAGCTTTTACTAATCTCACCACCCAAAGTAGTCAAATCTTGAAGAATTTGAGGTAAATACTTACCTGGTTGAGCACTTAATGAGCTCACTTTTGTTAAAGTCGAGTCTAATAAATCATTAGAAAGTGCCAGTGAAACCAATGAACGACTTGAATCAGCTTGCTTCTTCCACAATTTGTTAAAAATTAATGGATATGACTTAAATTCATTTGATTCGCTTGAGTAAAGTAAGTCTTTGGTTGAGCTTCCTGAAAGGAATGCCAAATCAAGAAGGCTTTCTTTATCGGTATTATCTCCAGAAGCAGATTGCTTATAATATTCAACCAAACCAAATTCGAATTTGAAGTTGTTCTTTCTTTGAATTATGAATTTTTCTGATACATTTCTTAAGTCGGCTATACCAGAACTCAAAGTTTTGTGTAATACTAAGAATTCACCGCTTGTAATGGTACCATTCACTATTGATGCATAAACATCGACCATCATTTTTCTAAACTCCAAGATAGTTGCTCTTGATTCAATAAATTGGGAACTTGCGACTTCATCGAAATCATTGCAAAGTTCGAATAAAAGTATGGCATCATTCCAAGAACTTTCAGTTTGAGGATAATTGCTTCTGAAACTATCCCATATTAAGTGCATTGAATGACCTCTAGTCAATTCAAGCAGTTTACCAAATTCATCAATGATTGCTCTTAAATCGATAATATGATCTCCTAAAAATTCATTGAGCTCATTTGATTCGCTCCAATTGGAAATTAAATCTTGGAAGATTCTTATTCTGGATTCATTCTTATCACGAGCACAATCAAATAAACCTTTCCAGATTATTTGAAGTTCATAAAGAGACTTATAGATATCACCAACAAGGAACAATGATTCACTACTCAACAAGAATACTTTCTTAATAAAAGCTTGTAAATCTCTCAAAAATTTATAAATGGACAATCTAGGAGGGGTTTTAATATTTCTTCCTAATTGATAAGCAGCAGATTTTTCCAAATATGTCAAGTCACCAATCTTTGCTTCCAAGGCTTTGACTTGAACCTCGTTTATGAGCTTATCTGACTGAATAACTGAGATAACAACCAGAAAGAATAAAGAAGATTCTGATGAGTTGACTAATGGTGCAACTTTTTGCAAAGGATAGTTAATATAGTCGTTAAATAACAAATGTAAAGATTGGTTACTATTGAAAGTTTCTAAGTTTTGGAATACCAAGTCATTCTCTGAGAATGAAGAGGTGTATACTTCTGAAACAGTCTTTATGATACCGTTTTGTAAGAAAAAGTTAACTATGTCATTTATATCTGTCACTTCATTTTTATAACCAATACTGAAATCACTTGAATTGAGAATAGTGTGGTTCCATTTTTCTACTTCTGAGGTTGTAGCAATGGTAATAATACTTAACAAGGCATTATATTTTTCTAATGAAATTTGAGAAGTTTCTATAGCATCATCCAAAAGTACTAATGGTCTCATCCTTGATTGCTTAGCTGACAAAAATGAAACACTTGGGGTTTGAGTTACAGCATCAAAAGACAATTCCTCAAATTGTTCAGTTAAATTAGAATCATTCTTTGAAGTTAATTTCAACATATTACGATCTAAGGTGGTTGCTCTTTCTTCAAGCGAATCAATGAATACTTCAACACCTCT
Source organism: Scheffersomyces coipomensis (assembly GCF_036884675.1). Lineage (NCBI taxonomy): Eukaryota > Fungi > Ascomycota > Pichiomycetes > Serinales > Debaryomycetaceae > Scheffersomyces > Scheffersomyces coipomensis. The sequence goes on along the minus strand of NW_027042892.1, from coordinate 2,142,576 downwards.
ATTTCTCATGGCTCTGGACAATTCACCATATTTTGGATTAACAGTTAAGAATAATCTAAAGTTTGGATGTGGTGTAATCACTCTTGGTGAACCATCTGCAGCACTGCACTCATTGACAATCAAAGTACCATTGGTTTCCAATAAAGAATTTAATCTATCAAGTACAGAAGGGTTACAAAGATTGGCATTATCTAATACTAGCCAGTTACCCTTTTCAACAGCTTTAACCAAAAGACCATCAAACCACTTGAATTTAATACTTTGTTCGGAATTCAACTTTTCAATAAGGGATTTCGATTCTTCATATACAGAAACCAATCCTTCATCGGGCAACAAGTTAATCAAACTTTTCAAGTGTTCATGGAATACATGATAGTTATTAACATCAACATTTTTATCATTGATAAAAGATATTGTTTCTAAAGCTTTGATTGAAAACCCGTGGTTACTTGCATCATGAACGTATTGGGAAACTAACAAATGTGTTATAATATCATTAACTTTGGAAATAAGTCCAAAAAGGTCCCTTGTGAGATCTACTTGCTCATAACCACCTAAGATATCCATTGAATCAACGTCATTATTCATAGCAAATTCTTCCAATTTAGCACCTGCAGCACTGGCAAGGAATCTAATCAATTCTGTTTTACCTGCATGAGTAGGACCGGTAAGAATTAAAGGAATGTTATAATTGACACATCTAATAGCTATTTCGACAAGCTCAAAATTACATTCCAAAGCAACTTGATCGTTATTATCATTGAAGATTTCGTTAACGCTTCTTTGTAAGTAGGCTCCTGCACTTTGCAAGTAATTGATTCCTATACCAAAATAGTTGTCACGAATCTTTCTTTCCCCAAAAACTTGCTTGAAAAGTTCATTTGCTTTCTTCTTATCTTCTAACAGTCTAAATCTACCGGAGATCACCATATCAATAAAATCTTCTGGGTATTGAACTCCTGAGATTCCTTTAGAATTGTATAATTCTAACCATCTAAGGGTATCACGTAAGTTAAATTCCCACGGACCTCCACTGGCACCCCATTGTTTCTTGATTACGACTTCTTCTTCTATCTTAGAAACGAAATTAATCATCTTCGAAACATCTTCTTTGTCGGTTGTTGGATATAAGTGTTCAGCAATCAACTTTAAATCTTGTAATTTTAAAGTATCAACGTAAACCACTGAAAATCTATTAACAAAAGATTTAGGTAAACCTTTTCTTCCACCACCTTGATATTGAGGATTTTGAGCTGCAAATACCTTGAAATCTGCATGACGAGGGAAAGATTTGTCAAGTTCTGGAATATAAGCTTCCCCACGATGATCCAAACAAGCGTTAAGACCTTCTAAAACAGATTGAGATGCTAAATTCATTTCATCTAACAAAACCCATTCACCTAACTTCATAGCTCTCAAAAATGGAGCATCTCTCCAAGCAAATTCACCAGCCTTTCCTCCATCTGTAGGGGCATCGGAACCAAACAAATCGATTAAATCTGTTTGCTCTGATAAATTGATTCTGACAAGCTCGTTACCTGTTGCCTTGGCTAAGGCTGAAACTAAACTAGTTTTACCAACACCAGGACTACCTTCAAGTAATATTGGTTTGCTAACTTGCATAGCTCTAACAACACGCATAGTGTTGGAAGCAGTAGTTGGTGCATGTAAATTAAAGGAATCACCACTTTTTGCACCTTCAATAATCGGAACAGAAAACAAACCAGCTGTAACTTCACTTTCACTTACATTTATTTCAACTTGGTTCAAATATAAGGGTATTAAGTCAGATCCATATAAATCTGACAATGTTGAAATACATTCCAATCTAAGCTCTTTTAATTTAATTTCATTTTCAGCTAAGTGGGCCGTATTGTTGGTACCAAGAGCGTCAATGAAAACCATACAAGCACCATGCAATAATGGAGCTTTACTGTCAGCGACATTGGAACATGAATTGATAAACTCAACCCAGGCAAGAATATCTCTAAGAGAAATTATACCACTGTTGGCATGGCCTCCACCAAACTTTTCAGCAAACCATTTTGAGAATGACACAACTGCTTCGGTGAATGATTTTTCATTTAATCTACTATCAACAATTTGTTTGACATCGTCGAAGTTTTCCATTGATGGAACCCAAATTTCTGTAAAACGATTTCTTAATGCTGGTGACAATTCCTTTTTACCATAATCACCACCTGGATTCATAGTAGCTAAAAATTCGAAACCAGCGGCACCTGATATGAACGAATCTTCGGTACCCTTTTCGGCCAATAATATAGTTCTTTCTGGTTCTAATACAGAATTCAATCTTTCTAAAACCGAATCATCTGCTAAAGAGATTTCATCAAGAAGGAAAAAGTCACCTTGCTTCATGGCTTGAATCAAAGGACCATCGCTCCATTCAAAAAGAATTGATGATTTTTTCTTTAATTCAGCGACTTCACCAAGGAAAGTTTCATCGATATCATCTTCTGATTTTCTTGAATCAAATCTCTTTAATAAATCATCTAAGGATACTTTGTCATAATCTTCATTAGGTAAATTGAAATAATTAGCTAATTTCACATAAAGCTTGTTAATAGACTCTTGTCTACTACGGACAGGTCTTTGAGCACCCAAAAGATCCCCAGTTTCAGTATTTTGATGAGCATTAACCGTAATAAGTTGTTTTTGTAAATGTTGAGCAATTATTTGACATACGGTTGTCTTACCACAACCAGTTTCACCAACTAACAAAAGTGGTTCACGATATTTCATAGAAGTTGAGACTAATACAGCCAACCTACGCATAGCTCTGGTCCAAACGATATTTGATTCATGTGCGTACAAGGACTTGTCTTCTAACTTATCATAGTAAGCTTCCATGTCAAGTTTAACTTTCATAACTTTTTCTATAGTATCTTTAACCAATTGTCTTTCTTCTTCTTTTCTCACTCTTTCAGCTAAAAGCATATAACCATTAGCGGCAAGTTCTTCATAGCCGACAGCTTCTCTTTGAGCCCATCTGAATAAATCTCTAAGAGTAGCGAAAGAATTCTTTTGTTCAAATAATCTGGTGGATTGTCTTTGAACTGATAATTGTTTATAAACCTCAACTATCTTCTTACCATAAGAAGGAGCAATCTGACATCTTTCTTTCAAAATAATTTCCAATTCATCTTGAGGAATATCATCGAAATGTAATTCTAAAAATCTATTTCTGAAAGCTCTTGATAATATTTTTCTACCACCATATAAACCAGGAGGATTTTGAGTTGCAAATATCATAAAGTCAGGATGAGGATGAACAACTTCTTGAGTTTCTGGAATGAATAATTCTCTGTTATCATCTAACAATCTATTCAATGCTTCCAAAACATCTGTTGGAGCAAGATTAAGTTCATCTAGAACTAACCAGTAACCTTTTCTCAAAGCTTCAACAAGGACACCTTCCTTAAAGGTTAATTTTCCACTGGAGTCAGATACATAAGTACCTAAATACTCTTGTAAATCTGTATGTTCATGATTATTAATTCTGACAAACTTATGACCGGAAATAGTTGCCAAATATTGAATCATGGACGTTTTACCTGCAGAAGTAGGACCTTGGATTAAGATTGGGAAACGTTCACCAGCGATTGCTCTTACTAAATTAAGCATATTCTTTTCAACAAATGGCGTTATAATATAATGTGGTTGTTCAATTGCTTCTTCTTGACCTTTCTTAAGCCAATAATGTTTGAATTGAACGTATGAAGAACCAGAACTGGTTGGAATTGGAGGGATTTGATGCATAACTGATTTTGGATTCTTTAATCTACCAACAGTATGTTTGTAAATGAGTGGCTCCAAAAGTTGCTCTGATTTCACATCCAATAAAGTTAAGAAAGACATACAGAAACCTTCATAAAGTGATCTTCTTAAACCATAGATGGACACTATATCCCTGACATAAAGTAAAGTTCTCGTCAAGGTACGAATACTGAAATGTGGTCTTTGGTTAGCCCCATCGACAATTTTATTACTTGAAGAAAGTGACTTTGCTTCTAAATATAATTCAGCAATATCATTTCCAATCCATTCATCACCTAAAGAATATCTGTTGATGTATTTATCAATAATTGCGAGTAAATCATTAATATCTCTATCTGGAGAATGGACATAAATTTCACTGAAACGGGATCTTATACCTTGGGGTAAATCTCTTTTACCAATATCCGTAGAAGGATTCATACACCCAAATATTCTGAATTCAGGATGAGCAATGATAGATTCGACGTCTCCCTTTTCGGTTAATAATAAAGATCTTTGAGTGGATGCTTCAGCTAACAAGTCCGAAATACTTTCTAAAGTATCTGGAGAAGCTAAATTGATTTCATCTAATAACAACCAATTTCCTTCTCTAACAGCTTTGACTAAAGAACCTTCAACGAATTTAAATGAGAAGGAATTATCTACTGACCCAGCTTGTAATTCAAAATCTTTGACTTCAGTTTCGAATTGGAACCATTTTTCAAGTAAAATTGATTTTTGTTCTAAATTCAACTTTCTCTTCTTTTTGGGAGTTTCTTCTTCACTGTTATTGGACACAGTTTTAAGAATATCTCTAGCCATTCTTAAAGCTTCTCTCCATAATTTAATCACATTCTTCCATTGACTCTTATTAAAACATTTAGATAGCATTTGAGAAAATTTTTCATTCTTCTTTTCAGAAAATGTAGCAATGAATAAATTCTCAAACGTTTCCTGTATCGGTATAGCAATAGATTTGGCACTTATAGGTTTATAACCACCTAACAAATCTCCTGATTCGGTTTGTTGAGAAACATTAATAACGACTAATTTCTTATTCATTATTTGGGCCATTTGTTGAACCACAGTAGTCTTACCGGTACCAGTTTCACCTACTAACAAAGTTGGTTCACACATCTGTATAGCGACACCGATTTGTTCCATTAAACGTAAGGAATGATTTGTTCTTGCGAATGAAGTAATGTTTTGACTCTTCTTATTGTTATATAATGCCTTATCGATTTCTGATTTCACTAATACAGAACGACCAATTCTTATTTCATCATAATCATCTAAAATTTTGGGAACATGATTAGATACAAAAACTTGAACTCTAGATGCTGGAATTTCTAAATTTGATCCAATACTAGTAACAAGTGGGGTTAAAGCTGATTCTTCAGTAATAGCGCTACCATAACAGTCAACTGCTTCAGCGAAAATTCCATCATAAACGGATGATTCAAGTAATTGATTTGGAGACGTGACCCCTTCATTGATTAAAATCTTGTTACATCTTGAACAAAACTTCATTAAATCTCTAAAGGAGATAACTCTTGGATTGGAACCTTTATTTAAGGAGATGAAAGATGGTAATGAATATATATGAATGACTTCATTATAACATTTGATGAATGAATTAAGGAAATTCTCTAATAATGGGAACTTCTTTAATAATATATTTCTTAAATCTTGTTGAGTTGGTAATGCTACTTTTATCTTTTCCCATAATCTTGACCCGATCATATCTGGAATGGAATCATTAGTTGAATCATTTGATATTCTTATAGTTGAGATTAATTGGAATCCATTTTTGGCTTTGATGACTTCACCACGAGATGGGATAGTTAATTCTTTCTTTTCTAATAAAGTAAGTAAGATTGAAAGTACTTCAGTGGGAGCTTTATCGATATCTTCTACTAAAACCCATTTACCTTCTTTAACAGCTGAAGTCAAAACACCCGCCATCCATTGGAAAGTACCTGGTTTTTCCCCTGAAGAATAAGTACCTAATAATAATTTAGCATCAGTTTGTTCACCTAAATGAATCTTAACAATGGAGTTTTCATATGACATTAAACGAGCTAATTGATTGATTAAAAAGGTTTTACCTGACCCAGCTTTACCATATAACATTATAGGTTTATTATTTTGAATGCTTTGAGCAATATTTCTTAATGCTTTGATTGATGATTCAGTTGGAACATAATTGGAAATTTCATTACTGGTACTATGTTTGGAAGATGGGACAATAAAATTTGACACTAAAATTCCACAAATAGATATAATAGATGGATGTAATTCTGATACAGGGATATTTATGATTGAAGATGATGATTTCTTGTTGGATTCATCTTTGGCAGGTAAATTAAAATAGTTGGATAATCTTTTAGCTTCTAATAAATCTAAGAATTTATAATCAATATTTTGATCATTTTCATAAATTGAAATAAACTCGGTATCTTTATTAAAATGATGATGTAATAAGCGCTCTTCGGCAGCTTCTGAAGAATTTAAATATAATGATAATAATTTGATGGATAAGTATTTGGATACATCCAATTGAGAATTTTCAGTATTAATGATGGAATATAAAACTTCAGGAGATACAAATGTCATAAATCTAGTACGATCATATGAAAGTAATCTATAAAATGCTAATAAGATGACTTCTAATTCTTGACATGAGATAGAAGGATGTTGTGATAATGATGCGAATATGTTAACTTGAGAAAGGAAGTATGCAATAGTATTAATTGATTCATTATGAAGTTTAACAAGTCTTGAAAGACTGGAAAGAATGATACTACCTGGAATAACAGTATTTGAACCATTATGAGTTTGTTTGAACTTATTTTCAAATCCAGAATAGTCAGTGACCCATCTAGCTGTCAAATCAAGAAGAATATCCTTACATGAGTAAAGTACGGGTACTGTAGTTGATGTTTGTAATGCAAATAAGGCTAAATCATTCAAGTTTTCACTTATGGATAATGATTTTTGAAAAACATAGAATTTTGGGATTGATTTGGAAGGAAATCGTTCCTGGTATTTCTTATACAATAGATCAGCATCTGCTATATTGAATGATATATAGTCAGTCATGATACCGTAATTTCTATTGATATTAAACAAAGAATTCTATGATTGAAAAGTTTCCAAAATACAGTTTATACCGTTAAGAAAAAAATCTCCCATACAAAATAATTTTTTGGTGTGCGATGAGAAACTATTTTTGCATTCCTGCATAGACTGGCATACTTCATCTCTTTATAATTGCAACCAAATGCAACTGCAATTTAATTGTAGTGAATTTGTAGTAATGAGTCATTCATTAAGGTATTTGTATGATTAATGGTTGTGTTAGATTTAAATAGTTTTTAAATAGTAAAAAGTTTATTCATTAAAGTAGTTGGTATGATCCTAGTTTAACTAGTTTTTCACAGCCATTTACTATAAAATAAAGGATCATTTTGCAAAGTTAATTGGATATATTCTGTAAGATGTACAGAAGTTAAAGAATCCAAGAAAAGAATCGAAACTCACTGTAAAAGAGAGGCTAAAGAGTTCTAATGGTTTAAGGCTCAAAAATTTGGTATGGTATGATATGTAAGGTATAATTCTGTAGACATAAATACAACATTTATTCTAAGTATACATAGCTTAAAAAGTGAAGTAATGTACACACAAATGGTATAAAAAGTATACCAGTTACTTCATATGACGATAAGTCAAGATATTAACTTTCAATAGGATTAAAACAATGCTATAAAGTCATTATATCAATTGTAAACCAATATACAGTGATTTCTTGTGAAAATTTGATCATGTGACCAAAATATCGTGACACACACTCTATAAGAAGACATTTAACAATTTTTTTTCAGAAAAATAAGGCAACTTGTCCGAGTGGTTAAGGAGAAAGATTAGAAATCTTTTGGGCTTTGCCCGCACAGGTTCGAGTCCTGTAGTTGTCGCCATTTTCTTTTTTTTATTTTTACTATTTATCATTTTAACTTACCTATGTTTATTCAACTTTTAACTATAATTATATAATTGTAGACATTGTACTTTGGTAGTTGACTGAACCTATTCCTTTGCAACTCAATTGATATTGTAAATTAGCCAATTGAACATAGAGTGGCTGTTAAAGGAAGAGAGGTCCACAGTTTAAATTATCTCACTGGCTGCTGCTGATAAAGAAATCAGAGCCACTCCCTATTAACACCGAATACAATTTTAAAGGATCGAAACCATATCGAATTTTAACCACAACTTCAACTCCTTTCTTTTTCCCAAATCCATAGTGTTGGTCTGGGTATAGGGAAAGATGACTGATTCCATTAAAGATCTCGTCTATATAAAGGAATCAAATCAATTGATTCAAATTGAAGTGAGTGATTCGGCGTATGATTTGAAAATCTCCACCATTACCGAGTCATCTGTCATTGATAATGATACTCCACAAATTGAAGGTGGCAAACATCAATTACCATCATTTTTAAGTGAAAACAAGGTTTATATCATTGATTCTGTTAACTCTGGTACGGGTAGATCTGATCAAAAGAATTTATATTCCAAATTGATTAAACCTTTATTTGATTCCATCTTACATATCAATCATGCTTATATTGCAACTACTTCACCCTCATCAGTTATTGAATTTGCTCATGATTTAAAATCAAAATCAAATGATCCAATCACAGTAATCTTCATCAGTGGTGATACTTCAGTCAATGAATTCATCAATGCCTTACCATCCATTGAATCATCTTCAAAAATCACGGTGTTCCCATTCCCATCAGGTACTGGTAATAGTTTATCTCTTTCCATTGGGCTCACCGATGAGATTACAGCCTTACAAAGATTAATCACTACCACTACTCAATCACCCCTTAACTTATACGAAGTTGAGTTTCCCAAGGGAACCCTGTATTTAGTCAGAGATGAAAAAACAGTGGAAATCACTCAACCATTGAACTTTTTAGTGGTGTTATCATGGGCGTTTCATGCTTCACTTGTGGCTGATAGTGATACACCTGAATTAAGAAAATTCGGATTAGAAAGATTTAAAAAAGCAGCATTTGCAAATCTTGAACAAGAACAGAAATATGATGGTGAATTCATCATTAATGATAAAGAAGTAGTGGAAGGGCCATTTGCGTATTGGTTAATCACCGCCTCCAAACGATTTGAACCTACATTTGAAATCCTGCCTAAGGGTGATATCATTGAAGATAGTTTATATTTGGTTTCATTCAAGACTGAAACTGATCCATCCTATATCATGGATATCATGGGTCAAGTTTATAATCAAGGTAGTCATATCAATGATCCAAGAGTTACTTATAGAAAATTAGAAAAAAATGATAAATTAGTCCTTAAAGCTTCCAACTTAATATCAAAGAGAAAGAAGAGATTCTGTTTAGATGGTAGTATTATAGAATTACCTGATCAAAGTACAAGTGAATTGTCTTTTAAAGTTAAAGATAATACATATAATAATTGGCATATCTATATAGTTAACTAATACATTAAATACATTGCTTTAGAGTTATCTTCTATAACCATTTCTTCCATTATTATTATTCCCTCTTCCTGGCGGAGGAGGTAAATATCCTGATCTACTTGATTCAGTGTTAGAATATGATGAGTAACCACCATTACCAGCATTATTATATTGCCTGTTTTGACTTGGATATCTATTGTTACTGTAATTGTTGTTATTATTATTATTATTATTGTTGTAATTATTATTATAATTGTTATTATTGTTGTAATTATTATTACCACCATTATTGTAATTGTTATAACCATTATTATTACCATTATAACCCCCATTATTGTAATTGTTGTTATTATTATTATAATTATTATTATATCCTGTTCTGTAATTACTATTTTGAGATCTTTGAGCAGTGGCATTCTGCTCATAATAACTTGTCTTATTCAACATATGTTCAGTATAAGATCTATATCCTCCTCTTCTCATGTTATAAGCAAGATAAATCTCTTTTCCTGATGGACCATGATTGATATAACCCCTATTATCTTGAGGAGTATTATATCTACCACCACCACCACCATTTCTTTGATATCCAAATAAAATATTATTCTTATCTTCCTCATTAAGTGCCACTACACCAGGTATAAACCCATTCAATAGCATTGACTTACCAAGTTTCTTGGCCGGCTTCTTATATGTTACCAAAAGATAATCACCATTAGAAACATCAGGCATGTTACCTTGTTTCAAAGGAAATACTAATTTACCATCCACACTATACTTTTCATGTTTGATAGCTGTACCGGATAAATTCGTCTTGGCACAATGGAATTGAAGTTGTTCATTATCATTGATATATAAAGTTTGAGAAAACTTTTTAAAATTCTTATTCTTAGTTGAAATGAATAATACATCTTGTTTATTTGTATTTCTATCCATTTCATACTCGCTTAACAAAGGATAAACTCCATGAACAGCTTTTAATAATCGATCTTCATCAATGAACGGTAATAATGGAATACCTTGCCAACTCATTTTTTTCCCATTCATATCAATCTTAAAATCTTCAGGATAAAAATCAATAATTTCACTATTTGGATTACTCATTAAATCTCGGAATTGTTCAGGTAAAGCATGACCAGAAGCAGCTGGTAAAACCGACATCAATTGTTCAAATGGTCTTGATGGATTTCCTTGTTTGAATTTAATCCCTTCTTCTCCAACTATTTCATGAACATTGGCAATATCAGCCGCAAATGGAGCATAATGATATGGATAATACCATTGCCATGCAGGACATCCTTGATAATAATAAAGTAAAACCCATGAAATACCTTCAAGATAACAACGTACAACATCACGTCTAGTACTTTCGATTTCTTCTTCAGTTTTAGCATGGAATTTAGTTTCATAATATCTCTTTCTATATCCTGGTTCCCATAATTGGACATCACCATTGATTTGAGCTTCAACATCATCATCAAATGATCTCTTCTTACTAGCAGCACTTGTAGCCGTAGGAGTAGATTCTTCATCTTCTACTTCAGTAGTGGAATTATCTTGTGAAGTTTCTTCATCTTGAACTTGTTTTAAAGCTTCAACTGCACTTATACCACCATTATTAGATTTTTTAGAATCCAATAATTTCTTTAACGCAGATGCTGCATCAGCATTAGACATATTTGCTTTCGTTATTATATCTCTATTATGGACAATATCTTTATTTGAAAGTTGTGCATAACCCTCCACCAATTCACCACTTGTGGTCATTAATGGCATATTCATATCAGCCATTAATGGAGCTCTATCACTCCCTTTTGAAACTTGTTTACCATATACACTCTTTAATTTTTTCTCTTCATCTTGTAAAAGTTTTCTTCTCTTTTGACTTTCTTCTCTTCTTAATTCATTATCTCTTCTCTTTCTGAAAATATCATCTTCTTGAGATGCTACTGAAGCCATAACTTTTTCAACTGAATCCATATTAAGATTACCATCACAGGTTAAATAATCTTTCAAATGAGGTAATAATCGTTTCCAACAATTGACAAGAAGTTCAATCCCATTATCTCTAACATCCAAACTTGGCATATGAGGTAAGAAATCATTACCCACAAAGAAACACATAAAGATCCAATCATCAATGGCTCTTTCAAGATCATAAGGAAACAGTAGTTGGGGATTATATAATTCAAGAGCCAAGTATTCTCTTAATACGTTGATATGTAACCATAAGAATGGTTTCTTTTTATCTCTTTCAGCAATGGCTGCTTCTTGTTCAGAAGTAATTGAAAGTTGATCTGATACAGTCATTCTTTTATCTTGATTTGCAAACACATCTTCTCTTAAAATTCTGAAATGAGGTTCATGAGTAGCTAAACCTAAGAAAATCAAATCGGCATCTAAACCATATATACAATGTCTAGTATTTGGATTATATTGAGGATCTTGTCTTTGCAGCCTTATGAAATTCATTAATTTATGTTCACCTTCACCTGGTACACTGGCATCACTAATGATAACTTGTAAGTCTGCCCAACCTGGTTCAGTTGCAAATTTATATGCGGTCCAATATCTTAATGCTTCAGTTAATCCATCCATAAATGGAGTACCGGGAGTGATAACATTAGTATCCCAAGATTTCTTTTCCTTTATAGAAGTATCTATCACCTCTCCTCTCATTTCACGTTCTTTTATATCACGTTCTTTCTCTTCATTCTGTATCTTAGCATCTTGAACAGCTCTAAATCTTCTGGCTCTTTGTTGATTCATTTTAGCTCTTGGAGCAACTCCATCAATTGAAATCATCAATACTTTTCTGGGTCTAGCCATCATTAAAACTCTATCAGTATACGTGAAAATATCCAAAAACATTTCATCTTCTGTGGTTGGAGCAGGTTTATGTTCAGGATGAGTACAATTATGAACAATCCCATTCATATCTAAATATAAATTATCAATTTCTCCATTGGGGTTCTTGTCACTATACTTTGCTCCACCAATCTCTTCATCAACGTCTTCTTCTTCAACGGGTGAAATACATTTGGGGTATTTACGAGACAACCATCTAAACAATGCTGGAACACCCATGATGCTATATTCGTTCTAGGTGCCCTTATATCTTATTAAAGATTGTACTTCTTAACTATGAAATTTTTATGGTTAATTCTCTTTTTGTACCTTGGTGATTTTTTCTTTGGTGATGAGAGAAAGTTTTGAACTTTATACACGAACTTGTATCTATAGTATGGAGAAATAGATCTCTAGCTCTATCTTCTTACCTTATAAAAGGGGAATTAACTTAAAAGTCTCTCATATCGAATCAATGGTTACACTATACTAATCCTGGTCAATTATTCTACTCAGTTGATACATGATTTAATGCTCGTAAATACAATAGTTTGATGTATTTTTTTGCAAGGTAAATTTTCGCAACTATTTATATTTATTATCATATATTATTAAGATTTTATATTAAACGATTATATTTAAGTAAACATAATCTATACAGTTACATAACCACTAATCAACCTTCTTTGATTCTTCAACACCATCATCTAATTCAGATGCGGCAAAATCAGGATCAGTAGCAGAATTAAAAATAATAATACCATTATCCTTAGCATTTGCTCTTTCATCCTTTTTATAAAAGTATAATACTACAAATGTCCATAAGGATAAGGCAACACCACTAGCAGCAGTGAATGAATAACCCTTTAAGAATCTTGGAGCTTCAACAGTAGGGAATACTAACACAGATGTCCACGCTGTACTTTGTTGAGCAATAATATTACAGATAACAAGCATGATGTTACGTTCTCTAATATCTTTTCTTGAAATATCCCCTAACCAAGAATATAATACTGGAGCCATAGCCCAACCAAAACTGGAAACACAGAATCCAAACCATTTTGCTCCTTCAGGAAGATCCCATACCGCCAATAAAACATTACCTAACACGTTAAATACTTGACTGAAAATAATAGCCCCAGTTCTTGTGTTAAATAAATCAGCAATGGAACAAGTAATAGTTAACCATAATAAACCTAATCCAGGAGGTAAAGCAGTATAATCTTGTAATTCACCAGGTCCGAATCTTGGTTTACCATCAGCATTCGTTAAAGATTTCAACCAAAGAGCAAAAGCACCAGTAGACATATTACTATTATTCCAACAGAAGATATTCCAAAGACATAAGACATATACGTGCCATGAAGTGAAAATAGATTTCAAAAGTTTAATATCAAAGAAATATTTAACCACATTTTCTCTTGGTTTGAACCCCTTTTGATCATCTAACATTCTCTTTCTGGCAATTCTAATATCATCATCACTTAAAAAGATACTGTAACAATCTTCTGGAGTTCCTGGAAGCATATAGAATCCAAGAACACCAACAACGACAGAAATAATACCATCAATGATGAAAATCCATTGCCAAGCTTCAAGACCATTAATACCACCCATATGTCTTTCAATAGCACCAGAAAGTAAACCAGAGGTAAGGATACCAAGATATTGTCCAAGATAATAGAAACCTGCTCTTCTTGAAACTTCCCCAGTACCACCTTTAAACCAAGAAGCAAATAAACTATGATAAGCAATATAACTTGTAGCTTCAAACCCCCCAATGAAAAATCTAAGAGCTTTTAAACTTGGAACATTTTTAACTCTATAAAGGGAAATAGTTAAAATAGACCATCCAAGATCTAAACTTGGTAACACATAATTTAAAGGAAATGCATAAAGGATATACATGAATGGAATTTGGAAAATAATATTACCTACAGTGAACATAACTTGAGTTTTAATGAAATCATTACCTTTCATATCAATAGCTTGTTCTAAACCACCAACATAAGCATTGGTTAAATTAGTTTGATCTAAATACTTAACCCAATAAGCCATTAATGAATAAAGAGTTAATAAGATATCGATTTTCACAATTACTCTTCTTTCAGCAGCAGTATCATCATCATGGAACCAATGATACCATTTTCTATTACTTTTAACTTTATTAGTGACTCTATATTCATATTCATCAAAGAATTTATACCATTTTCTATCTTTTTCATCACGATATTCAAAAGTTTGTTGTTGATCTGATACTTCAGTAGATAAAACTTTTTCTAACGATCCCTTTTCATCAATATGACTATGAGTTTCAACGGGAGCTTCTGGAAAGATAAAATGACAATTTTCATCTTCATCAACTAGACGTCTAGTTGGAATAAATCCATACTTTAATCTGCTTCTAATAATACTCATCCTAATTATAAGTGAAATTAGTGAGTACTTAGTTTTTAAGCCTTACGCTGATCGACTCTTAATGCAAACGGATTTTGTATCATTATATAGTGTTGGTTTCCTGGTAATTATATAATTGAAGCTGATAACAAGTGTCACTATTAACCCTTACAGAAAACTGTGGCTCCCCATTATAAATAGCCGCAAAAACTTTTTCCATTCCTTATTTTGGTACAGGAATTATTTTTTACCGCTGAGAATATTTTTTAGACGGTATAATTTTAGTCTTTACTTATCTTTAGTCAAGATCAACCAACCATCAACCAAGACAATTAATTAGATCAGTTAGATGTGAATCCACAGTTATAATCCATTAGGTATTACCGTAGAAAATTAATTTTATACACTATACGTTATTTGCATTGCATCTAATTACAAATTACGGTAAAATCATCCTGCCGTGCAATCTTACTGAATCACAAAACAGATCTAAAGTCTTGTCCTTTATTTCGGATAATTCCTCCTTAAATCAAATTAAGTTAATGTTGCAAATACACGTGAGTAATTTGGAGGATACCATTCCTTTTAACCTTACCAACAAGGTTTTATGCTGTTAAATATTCTTTCAAAATAAGGTTGTAGATACTTTAATCCACGGGATATACGGCATTCAATCTAATTTATTGACAAACGCCATACTTTCGATAAATTACCTAAACATTTAGATTGAATTATGTTTCCTTATTTACTCTTGGGGATTTATTGATCAATTTTTCTCGTAAATTTTTTTTTCTGTCAACAATGCTGTCCCATGAAGCTATCATTCCCCCCTTGATCTTCCACACCGATTGTCTTATCATCACTGGCGGCATATGAACCACAGTAGATAATGAACTTTTTACGCAACTTATTATCCTTATTTGGTAAATTGGATCTTTTCATTATTCAACCTCTCATGGGTTATCATTTTTGGTCTCCACCTACATTTTTAACTGTTAACCGCCAATAATTCATCTAATCGGTAATTGATCTACCGAGTAATTTTACTACTTTAATAAAAACGATTTATAGATATATATATTATACTTAATGAATACAGATAGAACTGAAAAAATAAAAATTAGCTAATCTTTTTGCTTTTTGTTGGCACCTTGTTGATGATTTTGATTCAGAGATCTCTTTTTATCATTATTATTATTAGCATTATTATTATTATTAGAAGTTGTATTGAATGAAACAACTGGTTTATTATTATTATTATTATTATTTTGGCCCTTTGCTTGACCACCACCTCTCTTACCAGCCTCTGGACGAACAACAGCTGGACGATGTACTGTCAATGTAGATTCAGTATATGGAGAACCTAATGGTTTTGATTTAGCTTGAGGAGCTTTGTTTGTTACAGCTGGCTGAGGTACAGTATTTGTAGCAACATGAGCTGGAGCTGGAGCTGCAGCAGGAGCAGTATTAACGGCTTGAACTGGAGCAGTGGCTGCTGGAGCAGTTTGAGCAAAGTTTGACATAGGAGCTGGTGCAAATGCTGATTGGAATGGAGATCCGATTGGTGGGAATGGCATACCAGGTTGGAATGCAAACCCAGAAGTTTGGAATGGATTTGGCAGTGGGATAGGTTTAAGTGGAATTGAACTAGGAGTCATATTAAAAGCACTAGGTGAATTACCTGAAGTTGGAGGATTCTTAGCTGGTGCTGCATTCGATGCTGCATTAGATGCTGCATTCGATGCTCTTTCAATCTTTTTATTTAACATTTTAATCTTAACTTCAAATAATTTTTCAGTTTGTGTTCTAGTAGCATTCTTTTCTTCTTCTAACTTGACTGCAAACTCTTCCTTCAAAGTCTTAATTTGATTTTCATAGTCATTCTTTAAAGTAGTCAAAGCTTCATTACTGTTAATTCCTTCTAATTTAGATTGATATTCCTTTTCTAATTCTTCTTTTCTAGTATTTAAAGATTGTTCCAATTCAGTAGCTCTAGCCTGTGAAGAAGCTTCTAATTCTTTCTTAATAGCTTCAACATCAACACCAGAACTACCCAATGATTGTTCTAATTTCTTTTCATATTGAGCTTGCAATTCCTTTTCTAAAGCAACCTTCTTCTTTTCGAAATCTCCAGTCAACTCCTTTACCTTTTCATCCAATCCAGCAGCAGCACCACCATTATTTTGTGATTCCTGTTTCAATTTAGAAAGTTCAGCAACTAAATCATTCTTTTCCTTAGTTAACTTATTGATGTATTTTTGAGATTCTGCTTTTGCTGAATTAACTTGTTTAGTCAGTTCCTCCTCAACCTTTGACCGTAATTCCTTGAGTTCAACATCATGAGCACTCTTTAATTTGGTAATTTCTTCATTCAAATTAGCAATAGTTGTATTAGATTCACTGATTCTTTCATTTAGTGATTTGATTCTTGAATTAGCTTGTTTGGTGAATTCACCTAATTTACCTCTTAAGGCTTGAATAGTAGCATCAGATTCAGGAGTTCCAGCTGTAACATTTGCTCTTAATCTTTCATTTTCTTCTTGAACTAAATTAACCTGTTGTTTTTGAACTTCGACTTCTGTAGTCAACTCAGTTAATTTCAATTTAAGTGGATCCAATTCCTTTTGAAGGCTTGCCAATTGATCTCTTAAACTCTTCAATTTTTCTTCTTGAATATGATTTTCAGATCTCAAAGTAATATTACTTTCTCTTAAGATATTGACTTGTTGTAATTGATCAGCAATCTTATTATTTTCATTTTGACTCTTCAATAAATCAAGAGGGGTTTCTTTAGCTTTAGATAATACAGATTTTGCAATTGATAATTCTTCAGCAACCAGCAGGACACGTTGTTCAAGTCTACGGTTTTCTTCAACTAAAACAAGAGCTTTAGCTTCGAACTTTTCCTTTTCTCTTCTCAAGTAGGTAACCACATCCTTAAGTTCTTCTCCTACATTTTCAGTTTCGGAAGGACTCTTACTTAATTCTAATTGATTTAATAAGATAGAATTCTGTTCACGTAATTCATGAATAGTGGACTTAGCTTCCTTTAATTCTTCTTCAACAGCAGCTTGTTGCACACTCAAAGCATCTTGTTTTGAATTCAATTCTGAAGTTATTGATTGTAATGAATTCTTCAACGTCTCTACTTGAGTCTTATAATCTTCGATATGTTCCTTACTGGCAAGTAAATATTTAGATAATTCATTATTCTTTTCTAATTCGTCATGATATTTAGCTTGAGTATCAGAACTAAGACCAGATTGAATTTCTAAATCTTTACTAACACTTTCCAATCTTTGTTTATAATTTGCTTCCATACTATCAAATGAATCGGCCTTAATTTCATATTCATTAAGTTTCAATTTCAATTCATTTAATTCTTCCAAGTGTTTAGCATTAGCAGATTCTAATTCATTTTGAGCAACTCTTATGGTTTCTTTAACTCTTGCAAGTTCTTCAGCTATATATTCTTTTTCTTGTCCGAGTGATTTGAATTTTTTCTCTGATTCAATCTTATATTCTTCAAAACTATTTGTAGCATTTACCAAAGCATCTTCACTTGCTTTTGCTAATGTTGAAAGATCATTTACTTGACTTTCAGATATTTTCAAATCTTCCTTTAATTGTAGGATTTCAATCTTTAAGGTCTTCTTGGATGTATCATCTTCTTCAGAAGTATCATCAATTTGTACTGCTTGACGTCTGGTTAATGAAGCAGATAATTCCTTAACTTTATCATTCAAGCTTTCTATTTGTGATTGTTTTTCTAAGACTTTATTCTTGGCTTCCATCAATTGTCTGCTAATTTCATTAATCTGTTCCAATTTAGCATTTTGTGCTTTCAAAGTTAACTCAGATTGATTTGATAAGATGAGAACCTTTTCTTCCTTTTCACCAAGAATCTTTTGTAATGATTGATAGTTTTCAATAGATTGATTTAATCTATCAGTTAATTCTTTTGTAGATGAATCTCTTGATTTTAATAATGATTGTAAGTTGAATACGAATTCGTTCAACTTAGTCTTATCTGATTTGAGTTGGATGTTTTCATCCTTCAATGATTCAAGAACTGATGCATTAAATTGTTTCTCAGACTCCAAGTTATTAATAGTTATAGTGAATTTAGAAACATTACCTTCGATATCTCTTAGTTCATTAGATTTCCTAATCAAAAGACTCTCTTGTTTGCTTGCTTGTTCTTTCCAGAATACAATATCTTTCCTGAGTTGATCTATTTCTTTACTGGAGCTATCTAAAGCTCTACGAGTGTTTTCAAGTCTTGCTTCAGCTAATTGTGATGCATTCTTAGCATTGGCTAATTGTAACGAAAGATCATTCTTGGAGGATGTTACATCTCGAAGTTTGTCATTCAATTCTGTGGAGATTTTACTGTTTTGATAATGAATTTCCTTAAGAACTTTATCACTTTCTGATAATTTAGATTTCAAATCGTCATTGATTTCTTTCAAATATCTTGAATCAGAATTGGTAGAGATCAAGCCACCTTGATTACCTGATTTAATAATATCTCTTTCTTTAACAACAGCTTCATATTTGATAGTTAAGCTATCTAATTCACTTTCAAGAGTTAATATAGCATCCTTAGCTTCTTCAATGGCGGCTGATTCAAGACTGGCATTTTGATCTTCCTTTGATTCCAATCTTTTACTTAATTGTCTTACAACTGTAAGTAATTCAGAATTCTTTTCTCTTAATTCAACAATACTTGAAAATTCTACCAATCTTTCAGAAATCAAACTATCTGATTCGGATTCTTTAGTGGATTCATAATTACCACTACGTTGAAGAATACTTTCAATGGCTTTCTTTTCATTGACAGTTAAAGGATTTTCATTATTGTCTCTTATCTTAGAATGGATTAAATAATAACATAATTGACGACCAAGATCCTTGGTGAGTTTTTTCAATGATTCCAACTCATTCTCATATTCAACAGCACGAGATCTTAATCTATTCACATCCTTTTCAACTTCAGATTTTTCCAGTCTGATTGTTTCAACCTTACCTATCATTTCCTTTATAGACGATTCATAGAATTCAATTTGATCACGATAATTGGAAATTACTGGTTTCTTAGATTCTAATTCATTAACGAATGATTCTAATTGAGTGGCCAACTTTTCCTTTTGAGATCTTTCCAATAATAATTGTTTCTTCAAATGAGTAAATTCGGAATATAAGGCCGATAATGAAATACCTTGCGTGGAAGCAATGAGAGCTGATGAATCTGTTAATTTTGGTAAATCTGTTTCCTTATGTAATTCTTTATCTAATAATTCTTCAGTACTCTTTAATCGTTCTTCCAATTCAATAACTCTTTCTTCTTTAATAGAAAGTTCAGTACGTAAAGCAGATATTGATGAAGTAGTCTTTTCTTTGATTTCTTCCACGTATTCTTCCAATTGTGCTATACGGTCAGACTTTTGATCACTTTGGATTCCTGATAATTCAATTAAATCATTCTTATTCTGAAGTTCTTTTAAGAATTTAGCCTTTTCAAATTCATAATTTGTAGTGGTTGACGATACTAATACCACATCTTTTTCATTCTTGGCGGTTAATTCCCTGATTTGATCATTGGCAGCCTTATTTAAACTCTCCAAGGTTTCGTTTCTGGAAGTCAAGTTCGATATTTTATTTGAATTGAGTAAATATTCAGATTCATGTTTCTTAATGAGATCGGTGAATCTAGCTTGAGTTGATTTTAATTCTTCATCATACCATTTAGATTGATTTTTTAAATATTCAACTTCATTTTTAAACTTTGTTAATTCAAGCTTTGCATTGAAATTCTCATTTCTTAATTCGTTAGTTTCTTTAGTTAATTCATTAATTTTCTTGCTTTGATCTATATTTGTACTACTCAATTGATTAATAGTTTCAGTATACTTGTATGAACTTTGAGTTGAATTATCCTGTAACCGTTGAAGTTCCTTTTCGGATTGTTTTTCTTCTTCTTGAAGTCTGGATGACCGTTCTGTTAAAAACTTATTTGATTCTTCCAATTCTTTAAGACGATGTTGTTCTGAAGTTAAATTATTCTTGAGAGTTTCAACTTCTTCCGAAAGAGTATTCGCCACCGTTCCAGCTTTTCGAAGTTTTATATTTAATGTATTAATTGTATTATGATAATTCTTTTCATTATGTTCATTTTGGACTTTAAAAAAGGAGTTTTGGGATTGTAATTCATTAAATTCTAAAACCTTTTTCAGTAATGCAGCCAATATGGTTTTATTATGGATCGATTCAATTAAAGAATCTTCAATTGAAAGAAATGACAGTATAATGTTTTTGTCCTCTTCATCGATTTCCACGATATCATCAACCGTATAGTCAGCAGTTTCATCCACAGTTTCATCAATGTTTTCATTTTGTAATTGAGGCTGTATTTTACTAACTATAGGTGAACTTGAAACATTTGGATCATCAACAGCTACGTTGAATGATTTTGGAGTAATGATTTCATCTATATCTTTTAAAGCAGGTAATGATTTCAGTGGGGTAGCGAATTGAGGTATAGTTTGAGGTATTTGTAATGATGAAGTATTTGGATCTTCTGGTTCAACATCATCTTCAACATCATCTTCCACTATTTCTTGTACAGGTTCTTCAATGATTTCCGGAACACGTTGTTCAACTTGTTCCGTGGTATGTTCTTCAACCGGTGCTACAGTTGTCAGTTCAGTAGGTTCATCTTCATCAACCACTTCGGTGATTTCTTGGGGATGGTCATGTTCAAGGAAGTTGTCTGGGTTAACAATACTTTGTGAAATATCTGCATTCAATTGATTGATGGCATCAGCAACTATCATTTCCACATCTCCATCTCCATCTCTATATATTGGATCTACTTCAGTAGTAGTATGATCAATTGAAATATCAGCATTCACTTCCTGAACATCATTTGAATTAGTAGAAGTTGTTTCATGAGCCGGTATGGTTGGACTATGATCAATAATGACTTCATTGGAACCTTCAGTTACTGGAACTTCATCATCATCATCATCATCATCGTCAAGGTGTACTATTTCAGGTCCGTCAGTAGATTGTGCTGGCTTAACTTCAGGTACATCAATTACTTCAACCTTACTAGTTACTTCATCTTTAGGGATGTCATCAGGGTTCTGATCACTCATTCTAACCCTTTGAAATGAAAAAATATGATGAATTGAACTATTGATTAATGAATTAGATGTAGGATTCAATTATTATCCTATTATCAGTTTATGATAGTTGTATGTGAGTGAGTTACATTATTTAATCAAAACATTGCGACACTGACGACATTACTCAGAATGAAATGTCTCCTAAGGGTAATTACCCTAAAGAGTCCATACTTCCACGTGATCGATTCCCGATCAAAACTCATTTTTCTTTTTTTTGCCGCTGTCAAAACTTAAGCGTGTTAATTATATTATAAGTGGATTTGGTAGTGCCATATTACATACAGGACAGGCCATACTATACAGGACACACCAACCAACAAAATTTTCCCAGACAGGAGAGAGTAATAGAAAAAAAAATTCTGAAATATATCAATTACAATTTCAAGTTGTTTCAATCTTTTGATACATTAGTCAGATAAATAACCATTAAAGATGATTGAACCATCCTTAAAGGCTTTAGCTTCCAAATATAATTGTGAAAAGTCCATCTGCCGTAAATGTTACGCCAGATTACCACCAAGAGCCACCAACTGTCGTAAGAGAAAGTGTGGTCACACCAATCAATTAAGACCAAAGAAAAAGTTAAAGTAAACTATTCAACCTTATATTCACTTTGTTTTATGGTATATTCTTTCAATATATCTATCTATCGGTTCATCATATACTTCACACTGTTATTAATCAATAATAAATTAAATCAATCATTATCATTTAACATTATTAGAATAGTTGAGGATATATAATATAATATCATATGATATGGTATGAAGAAAATCAATCAAATCAAATAAAGTATTGTATTTAGCTTAATAAGTTCATTTTAATATAAAATCTAACGTTATAGATGTATCAAAAAAAGAGAGTAGACGTTTTATTCATATCCAATCAAACTCATTCATCCCCCCATTTTACACTCAAATGAAATATGGTAATAAGAATAGAATTATGAAGGGAAAGTTATCAACTACATTCTCAGTTCTATTTCAAGTTCCATTTCTTTCAATATCACTATGAACCGAATACCTTCCAATTCACTGGTTGGTTGACCGAACAATGTGTCATGAAAAAAAAAAGAGTTTGAGTAATGTATGGGGTTTGACAATGAATGGAGTATGGGTTATGGGATTGAATACGTTCACTTATTGTAGTAAATTATTAGAGTATTTAACCATCATTCAAGGACATCAAATTCATTTTACATTGTTCTGTCAACAGTTGCGTTGAATTTACAGTGAGCGGTCGTAACGTCAAGATTACACTAGGACAACCTTTCCTGTTATTCATGATCCCCAATGTGATCATCAACTGTTTAGTTACCATATGAACTTATCATCATCACATCTAGGTTAACCTTTGTAAACTCTACTCTATAATCAGTCTCTACTCTGTAACAAACCCCGAATCATCATCATCGATTTTGAAGAAGGAGAGAGAGAGAATTTACGGGAAAGGTCGTGCGAATTGTGCCAAATCCTGCTTACACTGATGTTGGTAAAAACAGACAGCCAGATTTGGAGATAGATATATACCAATGGGGATCATCAAACTTTCATTATTTAATCATATTTATTTCTCATCAAGGTCTATTTAAAGAATCAATTATCATCACGAGTATCTGCTTCAGCATTTGCCTCATTGACGGGTTCTTTAATTTACCATGAACAATAATAATACCAATCTTCTTCCTGATCTAGTGGTAAATAACATTCACCATCTGCCAACAGGTAATAATCAAAGTGAAGTAGTACCAATTTCTCAACAACAAAAGAGGCAAAATAGTTTATCCAACTATATGATAGGATCTTCCAATAAAAGAGTTCCTAATACTATGCCAAATCCTGATTTCCAATTTGGATCATCCCCAAATAAAACCTCGCAACCTTCGCCATCAACCCCCAACGTACAAGCCACAAGATATAATAATCCTATGGTTCGGGCCAATATAAGGAGGAACATCGGTTCATCTCAACCAGGTGTACAAGGTTTAGTAAATATGAAAACTCCAACTCCATCTGCTTATGAAGTCCCCTCCAGTCCAAATATTAATCCATTAGCTAATATTTCAAATCAAAATCATTCAGATCTGTCCGAATCAAACCCAGTAATGGATCAACAGGATCTACATCAATCAAGTGATATATCATCTCTTCCAAGAGATTCTTCTGCTCCAGCAGCTACCCCTTCAACCATAGTGAATCAAGATTTAAATGAACAACAAGGTAATCAACAACGAGCAATGTCAGATGAAGAACAACAATTAGCTACAAAGTTGAAAGAAACCTATAAGAATATCGTTAATTTTGAAGAAGTGGTTCAAAAGAATTGTATAGAAATAACGATCAAGATTAATCAAATTACAAGTAATACTAATAATAGTAGTCTAGTATATGGGAATTCTCCATTAATTAATCAACAATTATCATCATCGGTTAATTCAAATAACTCATCAATTGCATCAACTACGGTTAGAACTTCAGAATTACTGAATGATTTATGGACAGTATATCATCATAACATAACTCTTTTAGATAATTATTATGATTTTTTAGTCACGGCATTAAAACCTTCATCAAATAAAACTCATTTCAAAACAGGCAAAAATATTGTTGAATTATATAAAATTCCAAGACGAATGTGGGTCTATGGTATTGTGGGATTCCTTGAAGTTTTAAAAAACATTATAAGTATATTTCAGGATCATGAAATTTGTTCATGTTTTATTGCATATTGTTTCAATATTATCTCAATTCTTACTGACCCAGTGTTGGAAATGGAAGGATGGTGGCTGGAAAAATTAGGTGATTTATCAAGAATGGCAATAGCATTATACCCATCAAAATTCATTGATTGGAAAATTAGTGCTGAATACTGGTATTCCATTGCCATGAAAACTTTATATGGTCATGGAAAGATTTATTATCATATGTGTACCGTCCAACAGGATAATTTGGATGCATTAGTAAACATTGGTAAATCAGTAATTTGTCATGATCCATTCGTTCCAACTCAACATTATTTAAAATTAGTAGTGGAAAACATTTGTACTCAAAGAAATATTTTATCATTGTTGGAATTACCCATTATTGATTTCATAAAGATTCATAAGGTTCTTTTAAGTATTTACTCCAGTAATAGAAATACTGATGGAGGAGTTTCGAATTCAGTTGAAAGTATCCATGATAGTCAACTTCAATATGGAATTGATCTTGTTACCAGATATGGTCTTACCTTTGGTTCAGATTCTAATGGATATAATTTTTTCACCAGAGAATTATATACTCCAACTGGTGTAACCTTGATAAATGATCCTCATCATCCATATTACTTACAACAACAGCAGCAACAACTTCAACAACAACAGCAACAACAACAGCCTAGCGCTACTAATACAATCGAAAAAATGAATTTCTGGTTTAATAAAGGATCTTCTTTTGCCATTGCAAATATTAATCATTTAGTTGGTTTAGGTGATGCAAAGAATCCATTCGCCAAGATATTCATGCTTCCAGAAGCCTTAAAGGAAAGAAAGGATAAAAAGGATAGAAAACGCAAATCTAGAGTTTCCCAATCTCAACAAGTTGAAGAATCAATGAATGGAGTAGATGGACAATCAGTAGTTGCATTAGATTTGTCTTCCAATGATTGGTTTTATTGCTTACAATTCATCAATAAGTCGGTATTGGAATTATCCATCCGTATTTTGAATCATTACTTGATTGGTCCAAAACAAGCATCAACGGGACATGTTATTGTTTGGTTATATTTTTTAATTTCGGTAGGTGAAGCTACAAAGAAATTTCCAAATTCAAAAGCCATGTTTGGATGGATTTTTAAGAAACTTTTCCCATGGGAATCATTTATAAATTATTTGAATTCATTACTTGCATTTGTCAAAAATAGTCCCAAATTAAGTGAATTATGTAATCATTATATCAATCATTATTCTGATTATATTCAACATTTCAATAATAATGAATCACTTCCTGAAGTTTGGAAATGTTGGGGTACGTTATGGTTTGATTGTATTGAAGAAAAGCTGGATTATACTGATGTTGAATCTGCTGGTGTCAAGAATAATAATTTATTTGATATGCCAGCTTGCGGAACATATCCCGTTGTCACTATGGCCAATGAAGCAGCTGATCAAAAATCAAGAAAAACCACGGAAAGTGAAAATGATGAAAGAATAATTAGAATTGTATTATTAGCCAGAGTTTTGGCTGATGAATATGAATTTGGCTTGATTAGAACTCCAAATGAATTCAAATATGATGAAAATATCCATGCTACTACCGATTCTTCAGTAGTTCCAACTCCTACTAATTCCAATGTTAGACAAAGTGATCCATATTCTTATATGGAAGAATTTTTATTAAGTGATGGTAGATTTGTGCAAAATAACTTTTTACAAGCTATATCGCTTGATAATTTATATGGAGTAGCTGATGGATTAACCCAAGCTCAAAAGGATGTTTCATGGTTTGGAAGATATGATCATGATTTAGATGATGATGAAGAAGAAGATGAAGAAAGATATTCTGAATTTGAAGAAGATATGTCAGAATATGAAAATAATAATTCATATCATCAAATGATTACTGATCAAGGGTTTTATTCAGAAGGTGATCCTAATATTGATACTATTGAAGGAAATCTTGGAGAATTTATGGATACAAACATTACTTATATAACCTTGGATACTAATATTTGGTTAAAGCATTGTGGAAGAGTATTTAAATGTGTTCGTAATGGAGTATTCAAAATCCTGATACCTTTAATTGTATTTCAAGAATTAAGAGCTTTAAGAAAATCGGCTGAAGCAACTATAGCTGATGCTGCTACCAGATCTGTTATTATTATTAGAGAATTATATTTATCAAAAGAAATACTTCCATTAAGATATGATGGAACTGTTGCATCCGATATCAATGAAACCACTGAATTTGAAAACAATTCAAATTGGAGATCAAGTGTTGATGAAACTATTTTAAACTCCGTCAATGAGAATGATGAAATTGGTAAAAAACTGGCCAAAGGAATTAATCAAAAATTATCCATTTACAGAGCCAATAAAGATGATGATCAATTAGGTGATTCAACTGTCTTAAATGCAAAGATGGCAAGAATGTTCCGATATTGTATATTGATCACTGATGATAGAAATTTAAGATTAAGAGCTAAAACTGTGGGACTCATAAGTTTCCAAAGCAGATGGTTTTTTAATCAATTAGAAAATACGTTTTCTAGAATGTGCATAGATTAATCTAAAACATGAGATCAGTTTTACCAATTATATTTAATTTTTACAGCATCATTAGGTGTTGCTTAGCAGCTTTACCTAAATAGGAAATTTAATTTTAATTTTCCTACAAATACAACCTTTCATTCATTAATAAAGTTCCCGTTCCCCCTGAAATAGCATTTAAATAAAAAAAATAGAAGTAAGAGGATGTATGAAAAAGTATTTCCCCCAAAATCTTAGCATAGTAGCTAACCATAAATTTCATAATACATTTTTTAATAAAACATTTCGCAAATGTAAGAGAGCATGTAGATACTTGTAGTTACTTACCCATAAGCACCAAAACGAACGCGTAATCCCCCTTATATATGAGTTCACTTTATTCTTTCCGCTAGAGATTTTCTTAGTGGGGCGTTATTCACTTGGTAACGATGTCGACGGCGGTGGAATAGCGCGCTTTTAGGTACTTTGTCGCAGCCAGGAGTCAGGTACAGGGATGAAAAATAAATAGGCAAAGGTTTGTTTGTTTAGTTCACGTCTATTTTGTGTTAATAAAAAGAGTCTGGAATATGGTTTCATATATGTTTTAAACTATGTTATTTCATTAGCAAATAAGTATATATATAGAGCTATGATCCATTGAAAAGTTAACTTGTTGGAAGTGAAAAATCATCATCAAGCATTGATCTTTACACTCCTTTTAAAATATACCTCACACTCCTTTTACTAACTTTATACATTCCTTTAATAAAATGAAGTTTTCAACTATTACAATCATTGGTGGTTTAATAACTGCTGTTGCAAGTATGCCTGTACCTGAAATAGTATATGTTACAGAATATCACACTGTAACCATAACAGATGGAGAAGAGAACTTGGCTATACCAACTACTTTAGCCACTGCCGCTACTAGTTCTATTGAACAAGATTTGAATATAGGTGGTGTTGTGTCTGACGTTGTTTCACTCTTTGACTTTAATCCTGATGAAACTACAACTCCAACTACTTTTGCTGCTCCAAGTACCACTGAATTAGCTACTACAACCACCACCTCAGCTCCATCCCCAGTTGAACAAGCTCCAACTATTACAACTACCAGTACTCCTAGTAGTACATCATCTACATCACCTGTTCCTAGTGGAAGTGCATTCTCAGGACAAGGTACTTATTACTCTACTGGTTTAGGAGCATGTGGATGGACCAATCAAGATACCGATTATATTTGTGCTATTTCTCATGATTTATATGATGCTAATAATGTTAATGCCAATCCTAATGATAATTCGTTATGTGGAAAAAAGATTCGTGCTACTTATCAATCCAATTCGGTTGAAGTTACGGTTGTGGATAGATGTACAGGATGTCAATATTATGATTTAGATTTTTCACCTAGTGCTTTTTCACAATTGGCTGATCAATCATTAGGTAGAATTGATATTGAATGGGAATGGGTTTGATTTATAAAAAGTTATGAGAAAACTAGAACAAAAAAGCAAACATATTAGATTGATTTCAATGTACATACGAATAATATGGTTATAATTTATTTGAAAGTAGTTTACATAGTGACCACCCCTACACCCGAGGAATGAGAAAATTTCAAGCTCTATATTCTAGATAAGAGAATAAGTAATATTCGTAATGAAATCTCTAAACTCAAAAAAAAAGACAATGAAAAGTTTATATCTGAATTGCAAAAAGCAATCTAACTTTTTAGTTTGTCGCAAAACTAAGTCACGTGTGTGGATTTTAAAAAGCAATTACAAACAGAGACAAGAAATCTCCTAAAATAGACATTTAATAAAAAAAACAGGGGGTGTAATGTCTGAGTTGATTGATTTGATTGATTTAATTAATTACATACAGGGTGCGACATTTATATCCTACTAACTAACTATTAATCTCATGCACGACACGGACTTTATAGGAGGAACCGATAAAATATCTAAAAATGGAACTAATTTGTTGGTAAAACCAGTTAGCAATTAAGCATTTAACAGATCTATATTATCCTATGCTATAATGGAATATAATTAAGAAAGGGTGCACCACCCACGGTAAGTAAGTTGAATACACTCTTATCCATTTATTTATTTATTTATGCATTCTAGAATGATGTCTTTTATTTGTAATTAGTTTCTGCTTTATCGGTATTGGGTTAATTCGTTACAGAGAAGAAAAAAAAAATAGGCTGTTAAAAAAATGTCTTCTTCTCAGTAAAAAATTTTGTTGGTAAAAAGGATTTAGTGAGAAATAGCTTGTAATAAATAACCAACACAACACAACTCAATAGGATCAGGAGACTTCTATCAATCGATTGATTATTAACAAAGAATGTTAGCTAATATTCTAACCTTACCTTATATCGATTGATCTGCTTATTTCTTAATGTTATGTAATTGACTGGACTAGTCTAGACAGTAAATATTGTTTGTTATTCAATGTGAATGTGTGTGAATTATTATCCCTTTTGGCCGCTCCTGTATATGAGCGGGTCCCCAACTAAAAAAAATTTTCTGTTGTTTGTTGGGTCCTCTTTGTTTTGTTTTTTTATTTTTTTTTTCACTATCGCTAAAACTCCTTAAATAAATTTAGGGGCAATTTAATTAGTTAAGATTGTTACGGTTAAATTAGTTAGTTAACTCGTTAGTTTGTTAGTAGTATACAGTAAAACTTAGACCATGGGATATTAAATTTAACTTAACACAAGGCAAAAATATAATTTCTTTTTTTTATTTTATTTAAAGATATATTTACTCCTACATATCCTCAATTTCAATTTGATTTTAACTGTTATTCTTCTTCTTCTTGTTCTTGTTTTTCTTCTTCTTTATCCTTATTCATTACAATTAACCGTTAATTGGATCATTTTAACTTGTTTTGTCAACCAAAACTACAATTTCAACAATTATATCATAGAGAGATACAGAGAGAATTTCTTTTTAATTTGTTTTCTTCCCTCCTTATACCATCACTTTTGCAATCCAAAACATTTTTTACACCAAAATTTTAATACATTCATCAATAATCCAACTCACATACACACATACATAACATGTCTGCTTCTCACGAACAAGTCGAGACTGTCGATATCACTTCCCTTAATGCTGTCGCTGCCGGTACCAACAGAAAACAACCAAGAATTGTTGCTGCTGGGTTAGGTGGTAGATTAATGGGTACCGCCGATTTAGTTAAAGTTACTGCTGAACAAATTACCGAAGATTCTTTACAATCTTTAGCTGAAAAAGATGAACAAGAAAGATTAAAATATACCAAAGTTAAACATATTAGTGAACAAGAATGGACTTTATCTAATTTTTATAAACATATTAATTGGTTAAATGCTATTTTAGTAGTTGCTATTCCTGCTTATGGGATTTATAATGCTGTTAATTATCCACCTCAACTTAAAACTATCACTTTAGCTTTTATTCTTTATCTTTTCAGTGGTATTTCAATCACAGCTGGTTATCATCGTTTATTTGCTCATAAATCTTATGATGCTCATGTTTCATGTAGATTATTTTTTGCTTTCTTTGGAGCTGGTGCTGTTGAAGGTAGTATTAAATGGTGGTCTCATAGTCATAGAATTCATCATAGATATACTGATACTCCAAGAGATCCTTATGATGCCAGACAAGGGTTTTGGTTTTCTCATATGGGTTGGATGTTAACTAAACCAAATCCAAAGAATAGAGCTAGAGCTGATATTAATGATTTAGCCAATGATTGGGTTGTTACTTTCCAACATCGTCATTATTTACTCCTTATGGTTTTATCAGCTTTTGTTTTCCCAACCGTTGTTGCTGGTTTATTCTGGGGTGATTATTGGGGTGGATTCATCTATGGAGGTATCTTAAAAACTTTTATTATTCAACAAGCTACTTTCTGTGTTAATTCATTAGCTCATTGGATTGGTGTTCAACCATTTGATGATAGAAGAACTCCAAGAGATCATGTCTTGACTGCCATTGTTACCTTTGGTGAAGGTTATCATAATTTCCATCATGAATTTCCATCTGATTATAGAAATGCTCTTAAATGGTACCAATACGATCCAACCAAAGTTGTTATTTATACTTTATACAGATTAGGTTTAGCTTGGAATTTAAAGACTTTCAGTCAAAATGCCATTGAACAAGGTTTATTACAACAACAACAAAAGAAATTAGATAGATTAAGACAAGAATTAAATTGGGGTACTCCAGTTGATCAATTACCAGTTTGGACTAGAGAAGAATTTAATGAAAAGGCTAAATCAGAAGGTTTAATTTTAATTTCTGGTATTGTTCATAATGTCAAGAGCTTTATTAAGGAACATCCTGGTGGTCAACCATTAGTTAGAGCTTCTTTAGGTAAAGATGCTACTAAAGCTTTTAATGGTGCTGTTTATGCTCATTCTAATGCTGCTCATAATTTATTAGCTACTATGAGAGTTGCTGTTCTTAGTGAAGGTGAAATCAATGGTAATACCTTTGAACTTCAAAATCAAATGCTTGCAAAGGAAAAGCAAGCTTGAATGGGTATTAATGAATGAAAAGAAAATAAAAAATATATAAAGATTATTATTAAAAAATAGGACTCAATCAATAGAGCCAACCATACCAAAACAGAACAGGCCTGATAAGATTAGATTAGAATCAAATCCTAAGAATAAGAACATAGTAGAGGATGATGAAAGAAAAAAACCTTAAATATGGGTAGACGAAGAAGAAGTGAAGTTATAACTTTTTTATAAAATATGACGAGTCAATGTTTTTTTTTTGTCACTTTTATTATTCATTTTATGACATACATATGACTCTCTCTCTATATTTGTTTATTTTAGTTAGATATTTATTAAATATATTTTGTTAAATAGTGTTTATTATTGTTATAGTTGGTTTTATTGTTTATTAATGTATATACAGTCAATTATAGTTTTAGTATTAGTAGTTGGTTGGCTGTAATTGGTTGATAGTTAATCCGATTACTATCGATAAATGACATATAGAGGAATATATCGGACCTGGACCTAAGTTTTTACGTGGTCATAAGATATGAATCAGCCTTTCTCCTAATGTAAATTCCAGCCCATAACAATTCATAAAAAACATTCTATAATTACATATATGTAAAAGTGGTGTGGATCACAACTCTTTATTCATTTTATATATGGAACCTTGTAAAGCTAAAAAAAAATCAGGCAACATGCAAAAAAAAAGCTCTCATATCGTACCACTAACAATTAAAAAGAGGTGCGGAGTTTTCAGGCTATTCTTGTTTTGCAACCATATTATTATGGGTAAACCCTAATTTACACGAATCATCTATGACTTATTATTATTTTGATGATATTTTATTGACTTGCTGTAAATTATGGTATGGTTAAGAAAAAGGATCTTCACGGATTAAACTTTGCTTTCAAATAAGTAAACTAGAGAGGAACCCTACATTCTTTTTATATAGTTATATAAATAGTTGGGAAGTTTCGTCGTTTAGGAATTTTAGATTAATTTATTTCGTTTCGATTCGATTCGTTTTCACCTATTTATCAGTTTATTTGGTTTCCATCAGTTGTCAAATATACAAATATATTCACTTATTCATACTTATAATGTCTGCCTTCAAAGCCGCTTCTACTCCACTTTATAAACTCTATCTCAGAAGAGTTCCAGACATTGCTGTCTGGGCCGGAGGTATGACTTTCTTCTTAGGATGGCCTCATGTTTGGTCTGCCGCTTGTAATAAAATCGACGACGTTCCAGATATCAATACCAGTTATCTTTCTCTTTAAAGAAATAAATCCAAAAGTTTAGTTATATGAACAACATCAAGGATTCTGTTGTAAACAGGAGGGAAAAGTTAGGGACTGCAGCCCTTTAGTCTTTTTTACTCCATATTTTAGCTATTTCCACTTGCTAATTTCATTACCTATTAAACCAACTATTATTTTGCTATGATTACGACCTACAACTGCTTGCTATCAGTCTAACTAGCTACCCAAACAAATTGTCATGCTTTACTATGTTATTAGTTATTTATTATTATTATTAATATCTTATAAAAAAATATACAATCATCATTTATACCTATTTCTAATTATATGTAACCTGTAGAAGAAAGTAGATTAAGATGGAGAATGACACTTAAGGTTAATCTAATGGGTAAATCATATTTTAATTAAGCATACCATCCTGCATACAATCATCACCAAAGAAAATTAATTTAAACATCATACAAAAACAAAAATTAAAGGAGAAAGGAGGGAGGGAGAGCATATCATAGATCAATTTTAAGTTATTAAAGGGTGATTCAATCACAGGTACATTTGTGATACAATCAATCAAAAGATCTAACAACATAAGAAGCAGCCCCTCCTTTCACATCCCAGTCACTTTATTTTATTTTATTTTATTTGCATTGATAGTTTGAATTGTATTATCTCAAGTTTTGTGAGTCAGTCAGTCAATTATCTATCTGTCATATTCATTTGTATTAATCCTATTGTTATTATTAATTTTAGTCATGTCTAAACCATTTCAATCCATAAGTGATGTCATAAACACATCTCCATCCAAACATAAAGCTCAATCATTCCGAGAGATTTATGGAGAACCGGAGAATTTTCTTGAAGTTGAAGTACGAAATCCTCAAACTCATGGATATGGAGGTGATTTATATACTGATTATGAAATCATTTGTCGTACCAATATACCAGCATTCACGAAGAAGAATAGTAGTGTTCGAAGAAGATATAGTGATTTCGTTACGTTTCGAAAAATACTAGAACAAGAAACTACAAGAGTTGTTATACCTCCATTACCGGGGAAAATTCTTTTAAATTCAAATAAATTTAATGATATCAATATTGAACAAAGAAGACAAGGATTAGAAAAATTCTTAACTACCGTTAGTGGTCATCCATTATTACAAACTGGATCTAAGACATTGATTGCCTTTATTCAAAATGAAAAATGGGAAGCAAGAACAGCTTATTATTAACAAGTAACCATGACTCAATTAGATAAATAGTTTCATCATCATATTTGAATTAATTGAGTTGTGAAGATCATGAAAAGGAACATACTATATACAAATAAGTGTGTTGAAAATATACAATTTTAATTTTAATGTTGATGTAACTTGAAAATGATCGTAGATCTTAAGTATACCCTTTCTCTTTGATTCTCTGACTTACCCCAGACTTCAAAATCTAATCTATGGTTATCGAATAATTGTTGACCTTTAGTTTACAATTTGACTCCTTTGTGCCGAATTATAGATAGTAACTGTTGTATATTATAAGGTATATATACTGATTGACTTATCGTGTGTTAGAAAAGGAGTTTAGTTCGAAGTTTGACAGATATCAGCTAAAGAATCCATATAAATTCAATTCAGGTAATTAGTTCATAGCTTGTATGAAATTTCTGGTGGATACATATATACCACAAAATTAAAATTTAATTTGCCCTATTTTGGGATCGGTATTAAGCACATTCTTAAACTCCATATAGAATTTAGAATTTTTGAATTTATACTTATATCCATTTCTAGCAAACATTCAAAATTAATTCATCCAATCTGATTTAAGCATCGATGTTGGCTTAATTCAGGTTAGATTTATTTATTTATTGTTGGAAGGAATTTAACATCCAATGTTAAATTCGAGTCCATACATATTATTTTTTTGTTGGCTCAAAAATAGCGAAACGCCAATTTGAGTTGATCCCTACTATGGATGATGATCAAAGGTTTATTTTTTTTAAGCAATTGGCATAGTTCCACTGGGTTTTGCTTATTACCTGGGAGAGGGATAGGAGGTTAGTAGTTTAAGTTTTGTTTTGTCGGTTCTTACCGGTGTCCGATCGTACCATTCTAATTTAGGAAATTATTCATTTTAATAAAAGTTAAACTCCTTTTTTGCATATAAGGATAATTTAATGTATAGAATCCCATATAAGCGTTTAATTTGAAGTCCGATGTATTTGCTTACAAGGTCCTGATCAATGGTGAGTTTACTAGAATTTTTAAAAAAATTCAACCCAAACAGTTTTTGCAGTTGATTATAACGTTTACATCTCTATCGTTTAAACGTAAGATTTACAATTGGGTTTGGAGTACCTCTCCAAACCCTGTCAATTGAAATATAAAAAGTGTGTCAGTTATCCTTGTTATCCCCCAATTCGATCCATTCATTAACCGGGATAAACCATATAATTATAACTTTTACCATACACTACTACACTTTATCTCTCCACCTTTTTTTCCCAGTTTGGAATGAATGAATAAATGAATTGAGGGAGAGACTTAGTTTGATTGGCTTGGATGTAAACCAGTATCAAAAGTATCATTTCATCCCGATACCGAAACTTAATTGTTCATATATAACCCTTTTTCTGAATTTGTTGGTTATTAACAGATAGTTATTAATAATTACTAGTAAAATCCTATTACCACAAAACTTATCTAATGCCATAATTAAACCATAACTGACCCTACCCTTTACTGTATGTTTCCAATCCCCGTTAAATATATTAATTGGTGATTAGACACATATAACTTATACTTATTCTCCTGTATATACCTAAAATCGGTAAAGGTGTTTATTTTAAAATTTGCGTTTTAAAAAAAATTTATTGGCGTCAAAATTTTGGTTGGTTTAGTGGGGAAAAATCTGGGGTTAAATATGGTAATATTGGAATCGATTTAACTAAGTAAATACCCCCCTCTCACTATAGTCTCTCATGATTTGCAATAAATTCATTCATAATTCACAATTCATCATCATCCCTTTTATCCCCCATTCTTCTATTCTCCTATTCTCCTATTCTCCTTACTTCATAGGATTATACGGTAAATTTCTCTCTCTCTTTATTATCTTTGTGTTGAAATTAAAAAAGCTTAATGGGTAACAATTTTGTTGACCTACGTCTAACTGCATTATTCGGAGTTTTAATCGTAGTCAATTGAATGGTAATAGGTGAATTTTTATTTATCATTATTATTTTATTAGATCGCCAACCTAAACATGTGTTGGATTAAATTTTTGAAAAATGGGTATAAATATGGGGTAAAATAATCTTAAAATCTATATTTGAATTATTTAATCTTTTCTTTTATTCTTCTTCTTTTTTAATTAATCAGACAATAAATCAATTTTGCCTATTACCTTTTATTAACTTTCAATTAAACTCAATTAATCTACAATGACTATTCCATCCACTCAAAAAGCTGTTATCTTTGAAACTAACGGTGGTCCATTATTATACAAGGATATCCCAGTTCCAAAACCAAAACCAAATGAAATTTTAATCAATGTTAAATACTCTGGTGTTTGTCACACTGATTTACATGCTTGGAAAGGTGATTGGCCATTAGCCACCAAATTACCATTAGTTGGTGGTCATGAAGGTGCTGGTGTTGTCGTTGCTCTTGGTGAAAATGTTGTCGGTTGGGAAATTGGAGATTATGCCGGTGTTAAATGGTTAAATGGTTCATGTTTACAATGTGAATATTGTGTTACTGCCCATGAATCCAACTGTCCATCGGCTGATTTATCTGGTTACACCCATGATGGTTCTTTCCAAGAATATGCTACTGCTGATGCCATTCAAGCTGCTAGAATTCCAAAAGGTACTGATTTAGCTTCTATTTCTCCAATCTTATGTGCTGGTATTACTGTTTACAAGGCTTTAAAAACTGCCGATGTTAAACCAGGTCAATGGGTTGCTATTTCCGGTGCTGCTGGTGGTTTAGGTTCTCTTGC
Organism: Scheffersomyces coipomensis; assembly: GCF_036884675.1. Classification (NCBI taxonomy): domain Eukaryota; kingdom Fungi; phylum Ascomycota; class Pichiomycetes; order Serinales; family Debaryomycetaceae; genus Scheffersomyces; species Scheffersomyces coipomensis. Next base: position 2,105,866 of record NW_027042892.1, on the reverse strand, counting down.
TGTTCAATATGCTAAAGCCATGGGTTTTAGAGTTGTTGGTATTGATGGTGGGGTTGATAAAGGTGAATTTGCTAAATCCTTGGGTGCTGAAGCATTTGTTGATTTCACTACTTCAAAATCCGTTGTTAAAGATGTTCAAGCCGTCACTGGTGGTGGTGCTCATGGTGTTATTAATGTTTCTGTTTCTGGTGGTGCCATGCAACAATCTTTAGAATATGTTAGACCAACCGGTACTGTTGTTTTAGTTGGTTTACCTGCTGGTGCTAAAGTTTCTGCTTCTGTTTTCGATTCAGTGGTTAGAACTGTTAACATTAGAGGTTCATATGTTGGTAACAGAGCTGATACTGCTGAAGCCATTGATTTCTTCACTAGAGGTTTAGTTAAATGTCCAATTAAGATTGTTGGTTTATCTGAATTAGCCAATGTCTATAAATTAATGGAAGAAGGTAAGATTTTAGGTAGATATGTTGTTGATACTTCCAAATAAGCAATTTGATTTGATCTGATCTAGTTTGATCTGATCTAGTTTGATCTGATCTAGTTTGATCTTTTTTGTTGTTTTTTTATTGATTATTAAAATTTGTGGTTTTGCAAATTTAAAATCCTTTTATTAACGATATGTTTATGAATTGTTTCCCTTGTTAAAAAAAAATTTAAATATTATATTTATATTTATTTAAAGAAAATAAAATATTAAAGATGCTTTGGTCATCGATATTTAAAAGTACTTTGAATCCTTGTAGTTTGTAGTTTGTAGTTTGTATATATTACTGTTTTTTTGCATCCATGGTTTTGATACTATAAAAAATAAAATATTTCCCTCCCATCACAAAAACTAAATAATTATATATACGATCTACAACAATAATAAACGAATAAAATTTAAATTCTTATATTTGATAATAATAATAATAATTAAAAAAGGAGGCAACTAAAACATTCTTTTTACTTTAAGAGTATATTGGTTTAAAAAGGAGTTGATATTGGTGAGTAAACAGTCTTACCTTTGTAAAATTCAATAGTCTTAACAGCTCTTTCTGAAACACCTTCTGGAGTGAATTCAAAGTATTTATAAATAGCTGGACCTTTACCAGATGCACCGAATCTGTTTAAACCAAATTGAGCATGGGAGTATTTAGACCAACCGAAAGTAGACATAACTTCAACAGATAAGATTGGAGCACCATCTGGTAAAACGGATAATCTATAATCTAATGGTTGTTTATCAAAAGTTAAGAAATCTGGAATTGAAACAACACCAGCTTTGAAACCTTCAGTTTCTAATCTCTTAGAAGCATCAACAGCAAGAGAAACTTCAGAACCAGAAGCAACAATGATAATATCTGGTTTATCATGTTTAATTAAAGTATAACCACCTAAAGAAGCAACTTCAATAGAAGAACCTTCTAATTGAGGTAAGTTTTGTCTAGTTAAAGCAATAATATGAGGAGTTGAAGTAGATTGAATGGCACTATAGTAAGCAGCTGAAGTTTCATTACCATCAGCTGGTCTCCAAACAGAAATATTTGGAGTAGCTCTGAAATGAGCTAAAGTTTCAATAGGTTGATGGGTTGGACCATCTTCACCTAAACCAATAGAATCATGGGTAGCAACCCAAGTGACTGGATGATGGGATAAAGCAGCTAATCTAACGGCACCAGCAGCATAAGAAACGAAATTTAAGAAAGTACCACCGTAATTCTTATAATTGGCACCAAAAGCAGCAATACCATTCATAATAGAACCCATACCATGTTCTCTAACCCCATATCTGATATATCTACCACTGTAATCACCTAAACCAGTAGATGGAGGTTGGAAATCGGTTGAACCAACAGTTTTAGTTAAATTAGATGGAGTTAAATCAGCAGAACCACCAATAATTTCTGGAACAACAGGTAAGATTTTAGTTAAAACAATTTCAGATAATTTTCTGGTAGCAACTGGACTATCAGATGGAGTATATCTTGGTAAATGATCAGCCCAATTCTTTGGTAATTTACCATCTAAACGTCTTTGAACTTCTTCACCTAATTCTGGGTATTTTTGTTTATAAGCAGCAAAACCTTTTTCCCATTCAGCTTTAACCTTTAATTTTTCAGCAACATTAGCTTTATAAAATTCAGTAACTTCAGTTGGGATAGCGAATTTTTCTTCTGGGTTGAAACCAAATTTGGTTTTTAATTGAACAATATCATCTTTCTTTAAAGCAGCACCATGGACACTGTGAGTACCTTGAGCTAAAGAACCGAAACCAATAGTAGTAGTTAATCTAATTAAAGTTGGTTTATCAGTAACTTTTTTAGCTTCAACAATGGCATTTTCAATGGCAGCAAGATCAGTGTTACCATCAGCAACTTCAATAATGTGCCATCCATAAGCTCTATATCTGGCAACAACATCTTCAGTGAAGGCAACTTCAGTTGAACCATCAATAGAGATTTTGTTATCATCCCAAAAGGCAATTAAGTTACCTAATTGTAAATGACCAGCTAAAGAAGAAGCTTCAGACGAAACACCTTCCATTAAACAACCATCACCTAAGAAAGAGTAAATAAAGGAGTCAGCAACTTTAAATTCTGGTTTATCATAAGTAGCAGAGAATTGTTTTTGAGCAATAGCAAGACCAACAGCATTAGAAATACCTTGACCCAATGGACCAGTAGTAACTTCAACCCCTGGAACATCTAAAACTTCAGGATGACCTGGAGTTTTTGAACCTAATTGTCTAAATTGTTTTAAATCTTCAACGGTTAAATCAAAACCGAAAAGAACCAATAAAGAATATAATAAAGCACAAGCATGACCATTTGATAAGACAAATCTATCTCTAGCAATCCATTTAGTATCTTTTGGATCAAAGTTCATGTTTTTCCAAACAACATGAGCAGCTGGAGCTAAACCCAATGGAGCACCTGGATGACCAGAATTGGCAGCATCGACGGAATCAACAGCTAATAAACGGATGGTATTAATGGCTTTTTGTTCGACTGGGGACATAATTGCGGGTGGAGGGAGGGTGGAGGGTAGGTTAATATGTATTATTATTCTTTTAATTGACTAAAATTCTAAGATCAATTGATGGTGTAATGGGATCAATTGAGTAGGGTTTTAATGAAATAAACTAGAATGATAACTGATTATAGTGAAAGAAAGAAGTAAAAACTAAAAAGAAAGAAAGAAAAAGGGAAAACTTTCAAAATCGAACTGAAAAAAAAAATAGCAAAAATCAACAAATTTATTTAAAAAAAAGAAAAAGAAAAACAGCACCCGAACTAATTAACAGAATTAACAGAATAATAATAATAATAATAATATCATAAAAAGCGTTAACCTTAAGACAAAGGGTTAATTGTATATGTAATGAATTTATGTGGTCAATTGGAGCTGAAATGTACAAGCGTGGGGGGAGGGGGGGGGGATTCACTTTCTGTTTAGTAATGAACCAAAAAAAAACGTTAGCACCCACCACCACTAAAGTTATTAAGTACATCCTCATTAATTTTAATTTATCTTACATGAATTCCTCCCTGGAGAAACACGGTTCTATAAACGGCATGGGAAAAAGATATGTTTCGAGAGAGTTACGAGGGTAGAGACGAACTGGTTAAGTATGGGGTTCACGCGCTCGTGGGCGATTAATCAATTATTTGTAATTGATATAATTGATCTAGGCAGAAAGAAATGATCAATTTCAATCCTTTCACGATGAATTTAAACATTGATGTAGTTAATTTGATTTATTCCTGTTATTCCGAAGTAGATTAAATTTAGATAATTATTATAATAATAACGATGATGATGATTGAAGTAAAGTTTTTCTTAGCATTTTTCAATTACATTATCTTTTTTATATTATTAATAATATACTAATCTATTAGTAAATATGATCCTCCATAATTATCATGATACAACAGTAGTTATACTATGATCATAATTATCTATTACTTTATGATAAACCATAAGAGCTCAAGACTAATCATTAAATTGATGAGCTCATATTCAGGTTATATAGCATATGTCATTTTTAAACTATAAGATAACTAATTGCTGCTGATAAAATGAGAACACACTCTGTCAGACAAATTGTCTTGTCTTGTCTTGTCTTGTCTTGTCTTTTTATGTCTTGTCTTTTTATGTCAGTGTCTGAAGTTTGTACTCACCGCGTTTGATTCAACCGAATTCGGAGTCATTCAGCCCGCCCGCCTGTCTAGGATCCATTCTTTACTTCTAAACTTTCCGACCGAACCCTCGAAACTGATCTCCCTCTTTTTTTTTGGGTACCGTCCCCAACACAGACACACGTCCTAAAACTAATATTTGACTAAATTTATAAAATGGGACATTCTCGACCATAATGAATGATTAAGTTTATTATTTTTTGCATTCATTATCAACAATCAATGATATCAATCAATTGATACCTATCATTCTTAATCATATCTCTCTTCTTCTTCTCATCATGATGACCTCTTAAAGTCCTACACTGTCAAAATCAAATTTAGCTAATTTTTCGGGACAGGTCTTTTTTTTTTGTTATTTATTTTTGTGAACAGTACATGGTTTTAAAGAAGGTAATAGCGTTAATGTAATATATTTTGATAATTCTTTCCAGGATAAATTTATTCTTCTACCTTATTCAACAAGTATCATTTATTAAGAATTTCTTTTTCGATTGTAGGTTGTTCCCAGTTCCGAACTTTCATTTTAAGCTTTTATTATTATTATTTGTTCTTATTATTGCTATTATTATTATTTGACCTCGACGGATTAATTCTCCATTGTGTCAATGTAAGTTGTCACTTTTCTTTTTTTTAGATCAACTTACGGTTTTTAAATTTTTTTGCAATCATCTTTATCTACATTTCTACATGATTTGAATTAATGATAAATAATAATATATAAATTAAATGTACTTATAAAGTATATAGTCTGTTTCAATCCTCCGATGGATCTTCAAATGGACTTCGTTCTCCACTTTCATCAGATTGAGGTCTTACTTTCCTATTATCCATTTCAACATCAAGGACAAATGATCCATGAGGTGAAGTTGAAGTTTGAAGTGGTTGAAGTGAATGAGGAGGTTGGAATTGGGAACTAGCTAAACTATTGGTATTATGTTGGGAAGCGATATCTAATAAGATTTCTCGATCAGGTTGAACATTACTAGAACTATTATTACCAGAAGTAGAATTAGTGGCGGCAGTACCACTTGATCTTTTCTTTTTTCTAACACTGGTAGCTCTGGTAATTTCTCCAATATCAGAATCAACATCAGAATCTTCATCATCATCATCTTCTTCATTAATAATAAAATTAGTTAACGTTGAAGTATTAATATTACTGGTAGAATTATTCATAGTTGAATCACCTCCAAGTTTTTTATAATCTCCATCAGTATCACTTCGGAACGTACCTTCATTATCCAAACTTTCATCATCATCTTCATCATCGGTAACTTCTTCCTCCTCTTCTTCTTCAATTCTATCGACATTAACCAATCTTGGTTGAGCTTTAATAGCAGTCATGGTTCCACTATTATCACTGGAACTACCACTATTAACTTCATCACTACTACTATTATTACTATTTGGACCACTGGCACCAGACCCAGGAGCTAATGTTGTACTACTATCAAATTGACTTCTTCTAACATCACCTATAATCGATGCATTTTCAATGGTATTTAAATCGGAAAATAATGATTCACTATCATAAGAATAAATTGATCTAGTATTATTAACAGTAGGTCGAACAGTTACCCCTGGAATATAAGCAATAGGTAAGATATTAGATGCATTTGTAGTTGAAAAGGAAGTGGCGACAGAATTTCTATTACTGGAATTAGAATCCAAATAAACACTATGTTCCAATGATGATTGTTGATTTTGATTTTGTTGTTGTTGTTGTTGTTGTTCATTGGCACGAAGGACAATTTCTCGTTGTCTTGCTCTTCTTTGAGCCGCTTGTAAGGCTTGATTCATTTGTTTGGTATTACCTCCTTTATTATTAGCATTATTGGCTTTATTTCTATATTGAGGTTTTGTAAATGATTCATAAGATGATAATCTTCTTCTTGCTTTTGATTTGGCAGCTGATGGATTAGCTATTATACCTCCACTATTAGTTCTTCTTGTCACTGGTTTTTCTAAATTTTGATTGGTAGAATTAGTATTATTACCTCCATTTATAAATGAATCACTAGCACTTGAATTATTAGCACTACTACTAGTATTACCAACATTATTAGGATCAATACCTTTATAATCACTATGATCATCATCATCAAGATCACCATCATGAATATCATTCATCATCATGGCTTGATCATCATCATCAATAGGATTACCATCTTCATCATAAGACATATCATCATCAGACATTAAAGCAGGATGTTTTTTTCTATATACATAATTATAATAATAATAACCGGCCAAAAGACCACAAATGACAATGAATCCAATGACCCCACCTACAATTCCTCCAATGGGGACTGATTTAGAAGTACCATTATCAGCGGGAGCACAATAAAATTCAGGACATTGATGACATGTAAGAGTACGTTGTTGACAAACGGTATTACCGGTACAAGAAGGACAAGTACCAACAGTGGTGGGACATACTAAACAACCTTTTGAATCAGTGGGATAATCTTGGGATGAGGTTTCAGTTGCAGTTTCATCAGCACGACGATGTAAGACTTTAGTAGGTGGAGGAATGAATGCAGTTGGGAATGAATTTAATATTAAATCTTCTAGTATAAGGGTTGAAGGATCTATGACTTGGGATGTGGCTGGTATGGATGAGAAAGATGAGTAGTAATCTTGATTAAGATACGGTTGTCGATTTCGATTGGGATAATCAGGTATTTTCATGATTTAGGTATTATTATGATTTGATGCGAAGGTTGGTTGTTACTATTGGGATAGTATGATATATGTACAAAAGTAGATTGATTGAATGAATGAATATATGGATCAACTTTGGAATAAATGAATGAAATGATTGATAGCAAGTATTAAATCAAATCAAATCAAATTAAATTAAATTAAAAAATTTATGTTATATGTAAGGTTATATGTAAGGGCGTGTTTATTTATTATGTACCTTGAATCAGATCAGACTATGAGGTTTGAACCATAGTTTTGATTTGGAATGATAAAAGGAATGGAATAGATGGATGGATGGATGGATGGAGGAGATGATGAACCTTTTTGAAATGATTTGTATATTATTTGATATAAATCTTTTCAGATCAAATTGTTCAGAAGGGACAGACAGACAGACAGACAGACTATTCTAAGGCAAGCAGACCGTCAGACAAGGCCCAAAAAAATGTGTTTCTTTTTTGAAAAAAAAAAAAATTAATTTTTTTTAATTTTAATTTTTTAATTCTTATTTTTAAAGACAAGACAAAAAGAAAAGAAAAGAAAAAAAAAAGACGTGAATAATACGATTCCTTTTTCTTAACCGTAACTGAACTGAATTGAAATGAAATGAACTAATATATGAAATGAAATCGATTATAGTAGATCGAGGCGAATAAGACAGTTCTTATAAAGTTAAGGTTGACGATAGAAATGGTCTATTATCGGAGAATGTTTAAAAGGTTAATTCGTTAGTCCAATCTCGTACGAGATCTAGATCGAGTGAGTAACAGTAATTGAGATACAAAGGTGATAGATAAAATGATAGTTTGATTGATTGATTGATTGATTGATTGATTGATTGATTGATATCTGAATGTTATTTGGTGATTTGAAACAGACTATCAGTAGCTAATTAAATTAACGAAAAAGATGAAACACCCACACTTGAGACGATTAATATAATATGAAATATAAAAGAATGTTTCAATTTAAGACCTTATTGTTTTATTTATATATAAATTTTTATAGACGACATTCTTTAGTTCTGTCTGTCTGTCTGTTTTGTTCTGTCTGATTTTTATTTTTATTTTTATTTTTATTTTTATTTTTTTTTTATTTTTTTTTAATTTTTATTTTTTGTCTTTTTTTTTAGAATATGTAGGGGCCAAACCAAAACAAAAAAAAATTTATTTTTAATTTTTTTTAATTTTTTAATTTTATTTTTGATTATTTCTAACTTGTATTCTCCCTTTGTTATAATTTTATTGTTCTCAGATCTAAAGCCAAATTATAGAGTTATGATATAATGAGAATAATCATCATTCATTGATTGATTCCATTCATCTACGGAATAACTAATGGCGGTAGATATCCCGTACTTACCTATCCTCCCCCACCCATCCTCCCCGTAATTTTATTTGTTTTTCAAAATACGCCTTTATAAATTAAACATAAATAAAGAATGAATATACAATCATTAACTATTGATAATCAAAATCTGTTTAAACAGTAGTAGTGAATTGATGTATAGATAAAAAATCATTACCAACAACAACAATTAAAAATATCACACAGTAAACTCATATATTTCCATTCTTATTTTATAAACCTGCAAGCGGTACCGAATGACGAAGAATAATTATCCGATTATATAATTATTTATAATTTGAAAATCGTAAAACCAGCAGTTGTGGATGATTATTCCTGGGTAACCTTCCTTCATAGAACAACAACAACATTAACCACTTATCATGAAATATAAGCTGTATTGCTTTGCCGTATGTTATGTTATGTTATACGTATAAAGTATGCTATTTATAGAAATGGTAAACATTAACCGAATTTAAACTAAACAAAAAAAAAAAAAAAAAAGAAGACAAAAAAAAAAAAAATTATTTTTGGTAATGTCTGAGATAGGAACTATCTACGTTTTATCTTTTATCTTATATATTTCAAATCATATTTGAACTCGTGTGGAACATAGGTAGTAAATACAAATACTTCCATTTAATCAAGTAGTACCCTCGTTTAATGCAGTTCGTCAAAGCAGCATTGACTTCACCACTCACTCACGTACATATCAGACATTAATATCCCCACCATACTATAAATGTTCTATAAATCGATTAACTTATGAAGAATCAAGAAAAAAACTACATTCTACATCTATATACAACTAATATATACGTCATTTAAGGATTAAATTTAGCAACAAACGTGAACGTACGAATTACTCCTGCTTTTTAGGCTTTTTAATATTTTTTTGTCTGTTCTGTTCTGTTCTGTTCCTCTTACTTTTGTTTTGTCTTGTAATCCCGATCATCTACAATTTTAAGCTTTTCTACATTGAATTAAAGTATATGATTTCTGGGTAAACACATGAACAACTCCACCCACGTTATACACATGGGGTGGGTGGAGAGAGGGGGCTTGTATGGACTTTAACTTGAATTGAATACTTCTTTACGAAATAGAATAAAAATTTTTATATTCCTATTCAATAACGGGCTTTATTTACTTTTATTTTTTTTATTTTTTTTTATTTTTAATTTTGCGGTTTATTTTTAGAAGCATATTTTTTGACAAAAGTCGTGTGCTAGATCATGTTTCTTTTTCTACTTGGAACTGAAATGTAAAAACTTTCAAAAAGTAATGTAAATATTTTTACTATATACTTTACTTTATCCTATTATTATACACATTATTACATACAATTGGTAAGTTAACTCCAAAACTAATCTTTTAAAAAGTTTCTCTTAATTCTTTAGCAAATATATAATTCTCTCTTCTTCTAGTTAACCATGTCTTTTCATAATCAAAATATTTATAATTATTTTCTTTCAATTCATCATCATCATTAATTTCTTCAGCAGTATTGGAGCTTATAACATTCCCATTACTAACTTCATTATCTGATTCTCCATTCTCATGATCCTTTTGACTTATACTTAATTTAAGATTCTTCTTCTCTTCTCTTTGAAACCATTGTTTTAATTCATTATTAAATATCCATCCTCTATTACTTAATTCCTTTGCGGCATTATATCTCAGAATTTGATCTTTACGATCACTGTAATAAAAACAAAAAAATAACGTATCATTATCGAATTTCTTAAAAATATTACTCGATGTTAATTCAAACATTGGTTCTTGAGGATAATCAACTGATGAAGGATGAATGGTTTGTGGGTTATATTGACGTGGTTTATCACTATCTTGAGAATCTGGACAATTATTTAATGAAACTTCAAGCATTTGACTCACAGTTGAATATGGTAATGGTTTACGAATACGAGATTGGAAAAGATTTCTTAATTTATTCAAACTATTATCATGAATATAATCTGGCTGTGGTGTGCCTTCTTTTAATTCATTCTCACCATCTTCATCTTCTTCATCTTCATCATCACCATCTTCTTCATCATCCTCTTCTTCATCGACACCATAATGACTTTCTCCAAAATCTGCTTCATCATATCTACCTTCATGATCACTTTCGTCTCCACCACCATTACCATAATCATTATGATCTATCTCATTGGTATGGGTTTGACTAATTGGATGTAAACCAGGTGGAGGTGCCACCACTCCAGAACTACTACTGGCTTGACTAGCAGCTGCTGCATTAGTAGCTTGAACTGCTTTTATAACATTTGAATAATTAATTGGAGGTGGAGGTGGAGCCACATTAGTTGTAGTTGTAGTTGTAGTTGATACTAATGGTACCATTGCTGGTTTTATAACTTTCTTAGTAGGGGTAGTTACTGCCGATGCTGCATTGGAAGTTATACCTGAAGCTGATGCCACTGCTGCTGTAGTTATGGCAGAACCACTTCCAGTTGAAGTATTAGATACTGTTTTAGTAACATTATCATTTTTTGATGGTGTTATTGGAGCATTACCAGCGGCAGCCACTTGTTCAGGTAATTTAGGTTCATATTCCAGAGGATCAACTGCCATTTGAGATAATGAACCATGAACTTCAATTTCAGTATCTTCAATATCTAATTGATCATAAAAATCATCATATTCTACATAATCTTCTTCTTGATTATTTTCCACATAATATTCTAAATCATCTTTAATATCATCAACTTTATTAGGATCCAATTTTTCATTATCAAGATTATTTAATATGGTTTCGATTCTTTCAATATGATTATTATTTCTTTCCATTTTATATTTCATATCATCAATTTGAGATTGAATTGAATAAATATTGGATGATTTGGCCTTTTTTAAAGAGGCGGTTAAACCATTTACTTCTTGTTCGAAATTATCATTCTGTTGTTGGATTTGATCAATGATATCACTTAAATAATTGAAAGCTTCTTGTCTTTTAGCATCTTCTGCTTCACCAAATTTATTAAATCTTCGTTGTTGAGATTGTAATTCTAATCCTTCATTTGAAAATTGTTTTATTTTGGATGATTTTTCTAAATCTTTAAATTGATCCATAGCATGTTCAATCTTAGTACGATTATCTTGTAATAGATTCTTATCCAATTTAATACTACCATCTCCTAACCATTGTTTTAATTGATCTCTCAGTCTTTGTAATTTTTTAATTTCCTTCTTTAAATCACTTTCTAATTTCTCCTTTTGAGAACTAATCTCAGTAGTCATCAATTTATCAAAAATATCATCAAAGATCAGTAATCCTTCCGCTATTTTCTTGTTGGTTTTATCAAACTCTTGTTGAAGTTTTCTTGTACTCATAATGGATGTTATTTGATTATATTATCATTAAAATATATGATTATGATTTCAATGGGCTGGGGCGTCGTTCTTTTATTTTAAACAATATGTTATTGGTGACTCTCTTTATATAATACAATTCCTATGATGATATAGTATAACCATTTATTGACACGTTAAACTATTGATTGATCTATAGTTTCCTGTTTAAGATATTTATAAATTGCTATGAAAAAAAATGTTTAATTGTCAAACAGAAAAATCTCACAAATCAGCGTGATTGAATTTACCCTGTTCTGATACTCTTATTTACGCATACCCACCACCCATTTTATATCCACACTAAAAACACTTTCTAACCCTTATATCTATATGTATATTTTATCTAAATAATCTAATCAATACTTCTAAGATATCATAATTCACCTATTTCTTGTTTTAAAAACTCTTCACTGAAATGACTTATTTGTTCAAAATTAATTTCAAATCCATTTATACCACCATAATAAGGATCTTGAACAATCTTACTAAAACTAGTATCAACTCTCCATGCTCCAAAAAGATCAATCTTCCCCTTAAAATCTCTAGGTCTCGAATATAATAAATCAGATTTATTGGATTCATCCATTGCAATCACATAATCGAATTTATCAAAATCTTTGGTCCGAATTTGTTGAGCAGCATGATTTACAGGAACACCGTTTTTACGACATATTTTAACTGATCTTGAATCAGGGGATTCTCCAACATGATAAGCTCCTGTTCCATAGGAATCAATCAATTTGAAGTAGGGTGAATAGCCTAATTCTTTAACTTTATGTTTGAAGATGGCTTCTGCCATAGGTGATCGACAGCTGTAGAATGTTTGTGTTAGTATTATGTGTGTAATGAAGTTGAATCGAGTCATTGAAGTGTGGGGAGTTGTACGTACATGTTTCCTAGACATACGAATGCCACTGATATCTGTTTCTCTTCTGGGTTGAACTTTGGTGCCATTCTTGTTGTATCTAAGTTGATGGTTATAAATGGATTCAAGAGTAAATTGTAACGTCTTTAAAAGTTCGCATAATGGAAAAATACAACTGCAAAAAAATATACAGTAGAGAATTTTACTTTTACACAAATTAGATAGATACACTTTTAAATGATAACAATAAATTATAATATTAAAACGGGAATGCCAATCAAAGAATAGAAATATAACAAAATAAATAACAAAATAAATAAAATGACGTCTTTAGAATTAAAAAAAGAATACACAGATACAAAAAAATAACAAATAAATTGAACAGAATCAATCAATTTTGGATATGAGAAACGACAAATTTTTTCCACTCATCAAATGAAACAGCTTCATACATAAACTTCGAATCAGGATCATCATGATGCTCCAATTTAGGTTTCTTATCAGTGAATAAACCTTCTAAATCATCATCTTCATGTTGTCTCTTGATTGAACCTCCAACTGCATTACTAACATGTTTGATTTTATCATGAGCTAATAAAGTACAACTTTCAATTAAATCATTCGATACTAATTCTCTTAAACTATCAACTTGTTTAAATGATGATGTGATAGCTTGGGGTTTGATTTCACATGACCATTCTCCTGATTGAGTCACAGGTGATAATGGAGATTTAATATTTGATTTGACTCCACCACCATTAGTTAAAGCGGGAGTCTTTGGAGTATTAATCAATCCACCATCAGTAGTACTTATAGTATTAACAATCGTATCCACAAATGTTTCATCTAATTCTAAAAGATTAGCAAGAGAAGCATAAAAGAATTTTTCAGGATCAGTATTTGATAAATCTCTTCTTCTAGCCAGTTTGGAATCATCTTTAGTATTAATGAAAATATCAGCATCAGTAGTTGGAATAGTGGTAACACCAGCAGCGGCAGCACCAGTAGCACCAGTAGATCCAGTTGAACCAGGAGTCTTGGCAGGATGATAATTTGGTGATTGTTCAGAAGGAGTATTCTTAGCACTTTGACTTTGAACAACTTGAGGAGTAGGAATACTATTTGGGGTCTTGATATTATTAACCACACTACCAGGGGTGGCGGCAGCACCCGCTGGAGTTGGAATACTAGCAGCACTAATAGATCCTTTAGCAGTTGAACCTTTTCTTCTCCCTGCAGCAGCACCTCCTCTTTTTGTAGCCGCAGTTCCACTAGCAATTGGAGTTGGAGCAACAGTTGAAGGTGTAGTCTTGGTCATATTCTTTGGAGTAGGTTGACTTTGAGGTTGAGGAGCATGTTGTTGTTGAAGTAAAGGCGAACCATTATTCATCATAGGACTACTATTGATAGTATTGGGTCTAGCATTAGGAGCAACCGTTGGCCAATTAGCATTTGGACCAAGTTGAGCAGCCTGTTGTTTTTGCTTCTGTTGTTGTTGTTGAATCTGCTGAGCTTGCTGTTGAGCCTGTTGCTGAGCTTGCTGTTGTGCTTGCTGTTGAACTTGTTGTTGAGCTTGCTGTTGTGCCTGCTGTTGTTGAATCAGTGGTTGTTGTTGTTGAGGAATTGCTTGCTGCTGTTGTTGTTGTCTCTGTTGTTGCTGTTGTAATTGCTGTTGTTGAACCTGTTGTTTTCTACTAGTGATTTGATCCTTAACATAAGTAAAATACTTTTGATATTGAACCGATAATTTCTCTAATAAATCAGGAGTAGCCAAATAAATCCCACGATTAAGATTATCAGCAATATTCTTCGTCATAAATTTCATTTGAATTAATTTCTTAGTACCATCAACATTAGTAGTTAAAATAAAAAAATAACTTATAATACTATCGACATTACCATATTGTTGATTAATCTTAATCATACTATCTGTGACCACCTTTTTATCTTCAGAAGTCAATAAAGCAGTAACATCCTTTAACGATACATTATTTCTTGAAACTTCATCAACCAATTGTCTTAATTTGATTTTTAAATCATCCGTCAATTGTGGAAGAGCAGCCGCAAGTAATTGTTGCTGCAGAGGAGTTTGTTGTGGAACAGGTTGTTGTTGACCTTGAGATACAGCCTGGCCTTGAACTCGAGCTTGTGGTTGAGGAATGGCTTGTGGTAAAGGTTGCGGAACTTGCTGAGGAGGAACTTGACGTGGTAATTGTTGTTGTTGTTGTTGTTGCATTTGAGGGGTTTGTTGTACTGGAGTTTGTCTTTGGAATTGTTGATTAGCAAATTGAGCATTGGTATTATTATTTGGAATGATACCTCCTTGAACAACACCATTAGGCATTAATGGAGATGATAATTGTTGTTTCATTTGAGCTTGAGGTTTCAACAATGGAGTTTGGTTAGGGGCTAAATTGTTTAACAAAGGCAGTTGTTGAGGTTGTTGTTGAGGTAATTGTTGTTGCTGTAATCTGTTTTGTTGTTGTTGGATGATCTGTGGAGTTGGCTGTTGTTGTGGAATCGGAGCTTGTTGTTGATTAGCCACTCTATTCTGTTGTTTCCAAAGTTGAGTCTTTTGATATCTAATATATTTTTCAACAAATACACTTGGTTCTAAATCCGCAGCAACATTACCACTAGCTTTCACTCTTGCATAAGCAGTAAGAGCTTCATTTCTATAATCATTAATGTCCTTTTGAGTGATTTGAATGTTTGGAGGTTTAACATTAACAGCATTTACATTTACATTATTATTATTATTTGGTTGTTGAGGTTGAGGTTGATTTTGAATTGGTTGTTGGTTTTGCATAACGGGAGACTGTTGTAACATGGGAGATTGATTTGTGGCATTATTATTTCTTTGTTGCATTTGTCTTTGAATGAATTGTTGTTGTTGTTGTCTTTGTTGAGCGGTTAAATTGGTATTATTATTATTAGTGTTATTAGTAGTATTATTATTGATACCATTAGCATTAGCAGTATTATTAGTGGTATTATTATTATTGGTATTATTGCCAGCACCATTTTGATTTTGTAATTGATTCAATTGTTGTTGTTGTTGCAGTTGTTGTTGATATTGATTTACAGCAAGACCTAAATGTTTACTATGAATTTCTTTAATATCAACTAAAGCTGATTGAGGAATGATTTTTCTTTGAATACAATCAAAGATTTGATTCCAAGTATTAACATTTGGAGGTAAATTTGGAATACGAGTTAATAAATCATTTGGAATTGGGGTTGTTCTAATCATTTGTTGAATTCTTTGAGTGATTTGACGTTGTTGATTTTGATTTTGATTTTGATTCTGAACTTGTTGAGGAGGTCTTTGTTGTTGTTGTGGAACTTGTTGTTGTTGTTGTTGGCCAGGTACTGCTCTTGCTTGTTGATTACCTTGAACCATACCTTGTTGCTGTTGTTGTTGTTGTTGTTGTTGACGAGCTTGTAATTGTTGTTGTAAGTAGTTCATATTTTGAGGATTAAGATTTTGACCAGCTTGTAAATTGGCATTAGCATTAGGATTAGCAGCATTAGGTAAATTTCTAGCTGCTACTGCTGCTGCTGCACCGCCACCGCCATTATTATTATTGCCAATCATTTGTTGAGGTAAAGCGGGACCATTATTATTATTATTATTATTATTGCCATTATTGTTATTATTGCCATTACCATTATTATTGGCATTATTGAAACCTGATCTTAAACTATTTGATAATTGAGTGATTTTACTTTTAATAAGTCTAAGATATTCATCTCTACTTTGAGATTTCATGAATACAAACTTTTCAAAATCTTGAATTTGATTAGCCCGTTGTTGATTGAAATTAACTCCTTGGAAATCACGAAGTTTGGTGATCATGATCTCCACGATTCGTTGACGTTCTTGGGCTGAATAGAGTGATTGCCAGGAATTATTCATTCCTTGTTGTTGTTGGGGCATAGCCATATTATTATTATTACCGTTATTATTCATCTTGAGATCAGTTCACACTATACACACATACACAGTTCTACGATTTCGTTTTACCTTACTGTGGAGGGGTGGAGGGGAGGAGGGGATTGTATGGGTGTACCTTCACTTGATGGTATGACTGATGGAACAAGCTAATAATGGGATGAGATATGATATAATATGATATGATATGATATGATAATGCTGCCTTTTAATTGTTATAATTTCTGATTTCAAATTAGACAGACAGAGACGGAGAGCAAAAAATGGAAAGTGGGTGAGTTTAAGTTACCACTTTAAAAAAATTTCTTTTTATTTTTTTTTTTTTATTTTTTTTTTTTGCTGTTTACGATTTTCGGAATTGAAAAATTAAAAATTTACACTGTACAACTGCTTAGCTAATAGTAATAATGATTATTCACCATAGAGTGGCAATATAGGATAACTAATCAACATTTGTACCATAAACCCCGAGAATATATCATGTTATATATCCATATACTTAGTTAGATAACTATATGGATATATGACTACTTCTCTGGTTTACTCGGTGTTTCAATCGGAGTGGAGTGCCGTTAGTAAGCCACTTAAATGTACTATCACTAATTATCTTATCTACAATTCAACAGTTGTAATAGTTTATAGAATAACACATGTAACCACAACAGATCAAATCAAATCAACTCAACTCAAATCATAACCCTCCTCTTCCCAATTAGTTACACTTTTTTAACATCACTATGCTAATATTTGTAGTAGTACCCACATTGTGGTTAGTGATTCCCCTCATCCATTTTAAGTAACACAGCTTAAAATGATCGACTCATAAAAATTGGACTATGATAACATTAATATATATATGTAGTTATCACGATAACAACTATATTATAACTATTACTACTACTATGATATAACTTATAAGTTGGTCTTACCATTTCTTCATCTTATCAAGTTACCATCTCAATCATTTGAAATCAATGGCAACCGACCGATTGCAAATACTTTAATCTTAATCTTAATTCTTAAGCATCCGACTTCTTATCTCACCAACCCATATATTAATTAATCCCCTTTCAATCCGATTGAATTCAATTATTCACCAATCCAATCATTCCTTCATGTTCCGAACCATATATATATATATAGTATAACTATAGATATACCTCTCGTAACTGTGTTCCATATCAGCCGCGCCACTACCATTTCTCAATTGGGAAATTGAGAAGAAAAAAAAAAAAACTGTCCAAATTAGGAAGTTACGGCGCTACCACAAACTCATATAATCTATATCTTGTTTATATTAAAAAATGATACTCTCTATCATCGTCTTATTCTATATTTACATATCGTTTATCTATACTATACAACAGTAGCATAACTTCTCTTCACAGCCTTACTATCTTCATACTCTCTTTGTTCTTTTTCATCAATATATTCAGTTTCATGATTCAATTTCCATTGTTGTTTAATAAATTTCAATCCTTGAGTATTAACTCCTAATTGTTTCGAAGTTTTATTCAATTCAGTACGTAATTGTTGTTTCACTTTAATCAATTGATTTCTTAAATGAGGATCCTTTTGTCCAATCAATTCTCGAGCATTATTTCGAATCACAAAAAATAATAATCGACAGATTAATGACATATTAACCACATTCAGAGTAATATTATCTTCATTGGTCCACACTTCAATCATTCTTAATAATTTCAACGAATATGAAAATGGTAATACCAATAACGCATCATCCAATTGAGAAGTTCTAATCTTTAACACTTCCTTTAACACATATTGTTCTGCCGTTAAATTTAATGCTGATAATACAATAGCTGGTTCAGGTTTTATAGCATTGGCCTTATCGATTTTTAATTGTTGTAAATAAACTTGTCTAGCATCAAGATCAGTAATCCCAATATCAAGAGCTTCCATTAATCTTTCTCCTGCTTTTAAAGTTTCCATTGTTTGTTTAGTAACTTTTTCAACTCCATTAATATCAGCTCCTTCACCATCTTCTTCATTATTATTATTATAAACTGCTGGTTCATCATCTTCTAATGAATCAATCAAATTATTCTCATATAATTCATCCATTTCTTTTTCTCTTTCTTCTTCTAAAAACACTTGATCATCATTCTTAGACCATAATCTAATACTATGATCATGAGAAGTACTAACCATAAACTCACCATCATTACTCATGGCTAAACACCAAACTTCAGATTGATGAGCGGCTAATTTTTGAATACATTCGAATTTATCCCCATCCCAATATTTAATTAATCCATCTTTACCACTAGAAAAGAAATTATGAGTCTCTCCAATGAATTTAACATTCATAACCGAATCTTGATGACCAAAGATGGATTTATGACAATCACCAAAATCTAATCCCCAGATCTTAATATTCTTATCAGCGGATGATGTGATGATTAATTTTGAATCTTGAGATATATCAATGGATAACACAGGTAATTTATGTCCGTATAAAGTTAAGAATAATTTTAAACTATCCATGAATATAACTTGAACATTATTATTTAATAATGACATGGCTAATAATCTTCCATCAGGGGAAACTTTAACACAAAGGACATCTTCTCCTACTTCTAAAGTTTGAGAATGTTGTAATCTTAATCGAGAGATTTTTTCATTAGTACCAGGGATAATATCATCTTCAACTTTGAAATTCCAAAATTTAACTGATTTATCATTCCCACCCGTGATTAATGTCTTCCCATCAGGGGTTAAGTCTAAACTCCAAATAGCTGATCCTTCGTCATCATCCATAGATCCATTCACTTTATGTGCTTGTTCAACTTTATCCAATAATGATGAAGTGGTCAAATCATATAATTCTAAATCACCATTTTTGAACCCTACTACAACCATGGTTCCACCCGGTAAGAATTTACAACATAAAGCATATCCTCCTTCTAATATAAAAGTTCTTATCACATTATTAGTTCTGATATTCCAGATTTTTAATTCTCCATTTGAGGCAGTGGCTAATAATTTATTATCATTCGAAACATCCATTGATCTAATATCATTTCTATGACCTAATAAATCGATGGTATTTTGTTTGACAGCATAGATTTCTCCTTGTGATGATGATTTCTTTAAATTTTCAGAAATTGGGATATTATAATATTCAATACTATTATTCATTAATGAGATTAAAATATCAAGTTTGTTTTTCTTCTTGATATCAATAATGAATGAACATGATTTGATCTTTGACGTGGTTCTAACCGTAGTGAATGGAGTTATCATCATACTTACTTGAGCTTCATTAATATTTTGTAAAATTTCATCATCTTCAAATCCTTTTTCCTTTAATCGTTTAGAACGTTTGGTAATCCCCTTTTTAATCTCATCTTCTGATCTAATTCGGAATATTTCAATCGTTCTATCTGAATTTTGTAAATAAAATAATTCATTATGTTTAACAGTCTTAAATGAAATTTCATTACATCTTGTTTTACTTTGTTTTTCAAATTTACCAATCTCTTTGATTTTTTCACCATCTATAGCCTTCAAATCTAACGACCATACTTTAACTTGATCTTTATTCCCACTAGTAATGATTAAATCATGATTTCCATTTAATCCCATTGACCAACATTCATTAGAATGAGCTAAATGAGTTTCAATACATTGTTGAGATTTCAATTCCCATAATTTAATTAATCCATCTTTAGAACATGATAATAAATAATCATCCATTTCATCGACATTAGCATTTTCAATGGCAGATAAAAAGAATAATCCTGTGATTTGACTCTTATGACCTTTTAATTTGAATAATCCTTCTTCTCCAACTAAATCCCATACAATAATAGATGAATCTTGAGATCCAGATACTAACCTAGTACCACTTCTATCAAACTTTAATAAACTGATCCCTGATTTATGACCCGTGAAATTAATTAATACTTCTCCACTAGTTAAATCCCATAATTTAATCGATCCATCAGCATATCCACTAGCTAAGATATTAGTGGCGGAATGATAAGTTAAATAGACAACTGAAGAAGGAGCAACAGAACTAGATGCATTAGAGGCACCAGGAGTCAACCCATCTCTGAATTTTTGTATTATTTCCCCTGTTTTAATATCCCATATTATAATCTCTTCCAATGCTGATGATATAGCACGTCCTAATGAAGTTGTGGATTGGGCATCAGAAGGTGGTAACCAAAGAATATTGGATTGTGACGATATCACACCAAATACTTTCTCTTGATCATAACGTTCATACGATTTCACCATGTTTGACTTGTGTTGTTCTTTGGTGGTTTATGATACAATTCAATGTTCCGTTGAAGTATGTAAATTTTGTTTAAATCATTTTTCAAGATGCTCTTCTCTATTTTTTTTTTTGAACTCATACAAATTTTTTAACCATCCTTGCCGCACTACAAAACTAATTTGCAACTATTATATTTTACAATTATGTATTTCAAAGTCTATATATAGTTTTAAATAAATGTTTAGATGCTGAGTTTTGGAGGTTATATTAAGGCAATACAAGCGAGGATTATTCCCCACACAGATACATATTGACCAATTTGAGTAGAACTTGCATCATTATGTTTAGTACTTGTATGCGAAGAAGACGATGACGATGAAGATGAAGTTGAAGTGGATAATGATGATGATTTAGGTTTTGAAGTAGATGTAGTACCAGCCAAATCAAATACTGTTAGATTAACATTTGGTTGAGCTGCTTCAGCAAAACCACCCGTCCAACAAAATTGATCAAAACATTGCTTACATTGATCAGACTGTTCAATGCCCAATCTCTCTTGTTGTCTTCTTATAATTGCACATCCAACACAAGCTGGCCAATCATCAGTTACATTAAGTTGAGAAGCCACTTCATATCCATTTTCAATCGCCTGAAAAATCTCATCTTCACTATATGACATTTTATACGTTGAAAAATTGGAATTTGTAACGATTCTATTATTGGATAATAACACTACCAAGGGAATATCTGTCTCATTTATCGCTTTATTATCATGATAGTTAATTAATGCAGTTAAATTATTAGCATCACAACCAAAGAATACAGGAGTTTCACCCAAATTTTGATCTAAAAATGTTTGAACATCTGGAACAGGTGGGAATGGTGTTCCTTTACCTTGGGCTGAAAATTGTCTTAAATAGGTCATCATAATAGAAGTACCATTTGGCCAGTTAAGTTCTGTATCAGCAGAGTTATCAAACCCAAATATAACGTCAACAGATCTACTTTGTTGTATCAAGGGATAAAATGGTACATTTTGTTGATCTTCACCTCCATCCACCAAAAATAAAGTTCGATTCAGGACAATAGCTTCTGATCCAGCATGCTCAACGCCATAGAATGGATTCGGTTCATATGCTGCAATATCATCTTTATTATAACTCACCACACCTAATATTGAATTCAACACCGCTTTAATGGCAGAATTTAAACTGGTACCTCCAAGTCTTAAAAGTGCCTGATTAAATAATGACGATGACGTTCCCATAACAAAACCGGCGTTATCAAAGTTAACTATACAATTTGTAGTGTTTGGTATTCCATTAACCATTTCTGTTCCAATGAATTGTAAATCCACAAAACTATTCAATGATGGATCCCATGATCCTAATTCAAACGGACTTATTTCAAACACAGTGGAATTTTCATTTATAATCATTGTACCTGGAGTTCTACCATTCGCCACAACGATGGGAAATGGCATCTCATGATTCTGAAAACTGGATAAATTTTGAATTGATGAAAATGTTATGTTTTCACCCCCAAATGTTCCAGGAAAGAATTGATTAGATAAAGCTCTACCCCAAATATCGGTTATAGAAGTATCAAACCCAGCACTTAATTTGGCAGCAATAGCATCTTGAATTCCATAGTAATAACTTAATGTTTCAAATACATTAATACCAGCAGGGTTAAAAATAGAATTATCTAAATTCCAAATTTCGATTGAACCATCTAAAATATCATTAACCGAAATCCAATCATTTAACACCACCAGTCCTACTAACCAATTACCACCTGAAAGACCAACTAAATAGGTTGAGCTTTGTAAGAGACCACCTATACCATAAATATCTGAAGCATTGTATCTATCATCTAAAGCAAGTAATTGTCCTGCTCCATTTAACATAGCTCTATAACCACCTCCACTAAATGCTAAACCAATAGTAATGTTATGTTGATGTGAATAATCATTTATAAAACTTTCAGCATCAAAATCAGTCAAATTTGCTCTGTTATTGAAGAAATTGATTAAATTCTGATTGGTAATTTCATGTCTATTTTCCAAATACTCTTGTTCTTCTTCTGAAATCCCACTAGCTTCACGTATCAATGACCCATCTGGACAGGAGGTATTATATGGAGAATATGGATTTAAAGTTGTAGTAACTCCATCTTCAGTTACCACATGAGCTGTATTTGTAGCTGAAGCAGATGCTGTGCCTAGATCTGATGATGTTGCTGTTGAACTTGACGATGACGATGAACTATTATTACTCCATGGCCACCTAAATGTGAAACCACTTGCTGGATCTAGCAAGAATATATATATGATGAATATTATAACCCAGTTATGATGCATGTCTGTCTGTCTTAAATTTCTTGTCTAACTTTCAAACCTTAATGAATTTATTTTAAGGGTCTTCTGAGCTATTTCTTTATTGGGCCCAAAGTCTATAATATGTATGTGAATCTATAACCAGAAGGATATCTATCTATTAATTAACTATATCATCTAACAGTAAATGGTATGATGGTTTCAAATTAAGGATTATAAGTAAATAGTTACGAAAACAAATTGGTGATCACATATGGTTTGCATCATTAACTGTTGCTTAGAGATGTCTGGAGAAAAAAGGGAAGGAGTTCCTACGTCACTAAAATTATTGCCTAATGAGGCAAGTTTTTTTAGTGATAACGAGCGGCTGGCATAACTTTGCAACTTTCCTATCAATGGAATTATATACAATAAACAACTCTTAAGTTAATATATGTATATCTATTCTAGTAGTTTCTATTTAATTCTATCGCTATTCTATTTTATTTTTTATATGTATCTAATTTAATCTAATCTTCTGGTAGCTTTAACTACAACAGGGATCATACCACCGGTGGAAATAGTAAAATGTCTATGATTAAGAGCTACTATGAAACATCTGATAGTACCAGCATGAGAAGTAGTGGAAATAAAAGTATTCTCTTCAACTAATTCTTTATCGATGGTATTATCTGATTTAACATCTTCATTGAATAAACTTTGCAAAAATCCATTTATTCTAAACGTTTGTTCTGGCATAGTTTCTCTATAATCATATTTGAAATCAATATCATTTTCAGGCATATCTTCAGGAATTATAAATCCATATTTACCAAATCTTTCCTTGATAACAGTTACGGTAGATCTTTCATCGCATAAATTTTCACCAATGGTTTCTCTGATTGAAGGAGTAACTATTGGTCTTTTTGATTTAGGTTTAATATCATCCCACGTAAGAACCAAGGTTTGTGAAGATCTTTGCATTGGTGAAACATAAAATTTACTAGGAATTGGAGCTCCTGCTTTAATTTCTCTTTTCCAAGCTTCATTATTTTCTTTGGCTTGAGCTATACCAACATCAGTTAAACTTGCATCTGGAGCATAGGTCAATTCTCCATCAGTAGTGAGGAACTTCCATTTGACATGCCATTGATCTAAACCATATTTATTGACAATGACATTATGATAACCTTGACCATGTCTGGCTAAAAAGATTACTTTATAGACCTCATTCGATTTGGCATTCTTATTCAATTCTTTAATATCTTGTTCAATTTGACTCCAACTTTTCAATCTACCAAAGTCTTCTAAAGCGTAATTAAATTTAGCATCATCAGTTGAATCATCTGCTTGTTTGAAAAATCCATGAACAACTTCAAATGACCAAGGGAATCTCCACGCACCGTGTTGATCTTTTTCATCTTTGGCCTTTTCATAGGCTTCACGGTATACTTGTTCAGTATCCAATGCTCCATGAGCATCTTCATAATCGTTATAAGTAGGAATCAAAAGGGACATGTTGGGTATAGCTTGTGTTTTACTTATTAATATGAAAACATTCAAAACATGATTCATAATTATAAATAGCGAAAAACGTTGGTCTATTTATGGTAGTGTTACCACGCTGCACTACCCTCGGCGAAGCAGTATTTCGGCGAAAATTATTCCTGATTTTTGAATCTCTATAGGGGGACAGTCATCGTCATGAGCAGCGTAAATAGTGAGATCTTTAATCAGTAAAGGCGGCATTGCATATTTCAGGTATAAGGAACCATCATCACAATCTTAAACATATACGTGGCAAATGTAGTGTGGAGTTAGATTTTGTTTGTATCACCATTTACCCAGGCGCAGTTCATGTCAATTCACAAAGATGAAATTAAACAACTACAATCAAATAGTTTATCGAAATTGTAAATTATGAATATAAAAAGCTAAATAAAATATAAAAATGGAACGAGCAAAACAGTGTGAAAATAAAATGTAAACAAAACTTCAACAATATACACAAACAGTAGCGACATGGAATATCACATTACAAAATATTTTACAAAAACATTGAATAATATACATAGGTAGTTTAGGGGAAACATAACAAATCTAAGTCTTTCTTGATGGACCAGTTTTGAAATCAGGTTTGAAATCAGGTTTCTTAGCTCCTCCACTTTTAATTTGGAATTTTGTTACAAGTGGAATATGATCAGATGGGAAAAATGCATTAGGAAATCCAATGTAATGACTAGCAAATTCTTCATCCACTTTACCTAATAAACCTTTAACTCTCAAAGTTGACGTTGAATACCAGATATACTCAATAACAGCTATGAAAGCTGGGGTATAATTTGTGAATGGTAATTCACCAATACTATCATATGCCGATCTCATTTTGAAATTATTACGGAATCCATCGACTGTAAAGTTACCATAATCTCTACCTTCTAAATCTTTATGCTTTAATACCGAACCTGTTGATAATAATTGATAAACAGCACTATCAACCATAGAATTGAAATCACCACTAATAATTAATGAACTATTTTTAATATCATCGTAAGAATTAGCATGATGAAATTTCTTTAATATACCTTGAAGCTCTTCAACCAAAATACCCACTTGAAGAGTTTTAACATCATTAAGAGCAGGATCCCAATGTAAATGAGTATTCACCACAAGAATTTTTTCCCCAGTTTCATTATGTTGTAAAAATGAAATTAATGCAATGTTATCTCTACTCATAAATCTGTTGAATATATCTTTGGTCTTCTTATATTTATCTGATCCCATACAAGTTGAACTGTATTCAAAATTTTGTTTTTGAAGAAGGTTGAACTTATTGGCTTTATAAAACGTGGCACAACCATCAACCTTCTTTGAATCAGCTTCACTCATAGTTTTTGATCTTGTCTTATTGAAAAATATACCTTTATAACCTCTTTCTTGTAATAATGGAGTCCAGAAATCGTAAAATGTTTTGGTTTCTACTTCTTGCATACAAACAATATCACAATCAAATTTCAAAATATCCTCCTTCAAAAGATTTCTTCTATATTCCCAATCTAATGCCCAAGATGGAGTATATTTATACATCTTTGTAGTAGCATAATGTTGACATAAAGTATTATATGATAACATAGTGAATGAATCAGGAGACTCAGTTTCATTGGCATATGCTTCTGGATTAGTTGCGGGATCTATTATTTCGCCATCATCTTCCAATAAAAGCCAAGGTCTTGGTTGAGGTGCAATTTGAGTTTTAAGATCTCTTAAATATTTTATAAATTCTTTGCTTCCCTTTTCAGCTATTAAATTGGCAAATATAGGATCTATAGGATTTCCTTCTATACCTAAAAATTGTAACTCAATCAAGTTACCAAATTCATTTGGTAAAGTTTCAATATTATTATCAAACAAATAAAGAAATCTTAAATTATAACATAATCCTAATTCAGGTGGAACTTGATTAATTTTATTATATGATAAATCTAATATTCTTAAATTCTTTAACTTTTTGACAATAGGTGGAATTTCAGTTAATTTATTATTATTAAGATATAATGATTCAAGAAAGTCATAATGAAATAACTTTGGAGATAAATGTACAAGACCTTGACCACTTAAATCTAATTGACACCATAATTGTAATCCTTGAGTTTTTATTCTCATTCTTTGTTCTTCTTGGAGATGGTCATCATCTTGAGCTTGGGTAACTTTTTTATTATACAATAGAGCGGCGTTAGTGGTTGGAGTACTAGAACCAGTATTAACAGGTTTTAATGTTTTCTCCAACTCTTCAACAGAATTTCTAGTAGCATCGACTAAGGTGGTTGGCTTTGTTTCAGTATAAGGATTCTTGAGCTTTCTTGAATTTGATGCGTAATGTCTAGCGTAATAATGAGGTATAGTAGCATTTCTTGATAATTGAGCTAATTGTAGTTGTTGTTGCCAATATGGAGTGCTTGGATTGTCTACATTTATAATCTTTTGTAAATGTGGTGGTGGAGGTGGTGGTGGTTGTACTTGTTGTTGTTGTTGGACTTGTTGCTGAACTTGTTGTTGTTGAACTTGTTGCACTTGTTGAACTTGTTGTTGTTGCTGAATCACAGCTTGTTGATTATAGAATTGCTGTTGTTGAGGTTGTTGTAAATGAGGTGGGCGGGGGATTTGTTGTTGTTGATACTGTTGTGGTTGCAATTGCCCTTGTTGTTGTTGAGGATTTTGTTGATATGGCAATTGAGGTTGATTTTGTTGTTGATTTTGAGGATATTGAGGGAAGAATTGTTGTTGTAATTGTGGTGGTTGACCTCTTTGATAATTATTATTGTAGATATTGGGGTTTATATCATTATAAGATTCATTTGGTTGATTGAATTGACCACCATTTACTTGTGGTTGTTGGGGTTGAGATTGCCCTTGAATTTGTTGCAATAATATTTGTTGTTGACCTTGTAGCGGGCCCAGTTGAAACTTTGAGTTTACGTTCATAATATTGCAGGATGGTCTTGTTCTCTAAGCGAACGTCATAAAATATAATGTTGACAGCACGTAATAAGTAATTTCAAGAATGATCTCTTGCCTTTCAATTTCTAAATCAAATTGCGCTTTGTTCTGCTTGATATATCTTCGATACTTTTCTTATATTCAAAGCAGACAATCAAAAAGAAGCAATATGATCTAGATCACTTAAGTAATACTTCTCTACTTTAACCTAATAAACTTGACGACTTTGAAAATTGAACGTTTAACTTGGATTTGTAGGGGGTTGTCTTTACAATTGATAATACCATCAAATCTTTAGTTGGAAACTTTTTTTTTCCTGGTCAACAAAATTTTGTACACTTTCGCACGACCTCTCTCAAATATTTAGGTGTTTATTATTATTATTATTATTATTATTATGTATAGTATAGACTACATACTAGAGGAATATGATCAGATGGGAAATGCTTATCAGGGAATCCAATAACCAGATTGGTATCAAGATATGACTCATTGACATTGCCTAGGACTCCAGAAACTTTGAAGTTGTTAGGACTAATAAATATGTGATCTATGTAATCAGAGAATTCTTTGGTATGACAAGTAAACTTTAGATCATTAGGTTTGATCAAAGTATTGTATGAACTAGTTAATAGAAGGGGATTATTAATTTCATTATCTTCATTCACGAATTGGTTGTCAGTACCATAATTGTAGGCTGAAAATTCAGGACATTCTTTAACATTGATTTTATGAGTTTTGTTATTATTTGAATCCAACAATCTATAAACACTGGAATTGGAATTGGAATTGAAATCTCCTGCAATGATGATATGAGGATCTTTGACGTCAATGAAATCAGTTAATGCATTCAATAATAACTTTGTTTGTAATACCTTAACGTCATTAAACTTTGGTGACCAATACAAGTGAGTATTTGCAACATAGATGGTTTTATTCGTATGCTTATCATGTAACTTTAAGATAAGAGCCACTGTGTTTCTAGATAAAAGTCTTTTACATAAATCATCTGTAAGTTGACATTTACCTTGAGAAGCTAATTCACCAAAATGCAATTCTAATTTATCTTGAACTTCAAATCTTTTACTATTAACAAATATGCTTACCCCATCCATAAAATCAGGAGGTTTATCACCCCAATAATCAGCTGGTGGTTTTCTGACAAAATAACTATCATAACCTTTGAGCATCATCTTCCAATGTTTTTTATAAATTGAACATTCCATTTCCTGGAAACACATTATATCACATTTAAGTTGATTGATGGTTTTATTTAGCAATGGGAATCTATAATGCCAAGCTAGAAAACTAGGAGCAACATAGCCAAATAGATTCTTGAAAGCATAATGTCGATTAAGCAAATTGAAGGACAGAATGGTTATTTCTTCATCTATATTAGTCTTTGCTGATTTTGATTCAATCCATTCTCTGAATTCCATTTTCGTATATTTGCGCATACAAGCACTACTACTCCAATAATATCTGTTTAAATGATTAACTTTCAACACTTTTGATGATAATAGTCGATTGGGAGAAACATGGTTGTACATATCTTGAACCAACAGCTCAAACGATCTATATATATACTAATGACAAGCTTTGTTAGAAATGGTATATGTATTTCAATAATCGTGTCATTCTCTATGTGATGATACTGCGTGGTTTTAGTGAAGCAAAACTCACTCCGCATTTTCCTCTCCGCTTATAAGGAACTGATTTTATTTTTAACTGAAAATAGCCATTTAAGTTACGGCACTTATTTCATCGTAAATACGATATGAACGCGTAATTTATTTATAATCTAAAAGGACTATTCGGTATCTATGATATCATTCATAAATTATTAAACCTTACTTCCCGGGGTTTGGCGCTCCTCCTTCCCTTCTCTTCCTTATTATAGTTCTATTTTCGCAGTAAAATCAAACCATTTACGTTAATTCTATTATTATTAAGGTTTAAATATTAAATCTATAGAATGTACTGCGTTAACTATGCTTCAAGATATTCCATCAACTCGGATAAGTCCGCTCTGCTTTTCATAAGTTTAGCCTTTCTTTCATCTGATAACGGAAACTTTAATAATTTCTTATTCAGTGACTTACAAAGACCTTTTGTAGCGAGACTACAAATATCACAATTACTTGCAACAGATGGACATATAACTTGTCCAAATCCCACCGTTAATGGATTTATGTCAGCCCAATACTTTTCTGGTAACCATTTCTCTAATTCTAATCTCGTATGTTCCGGACTCTTGGAGTTTTTAGGTACCCATCCCCACATTTGAGCTAGTCTATGAAGGTGAACATCTACTCCTATACCACTATTAATATTCCATCCATTTTGTAATAATAGATATCCCATTTTGGGACCGACCCCTGGAAATTGTACTATCTCCTCTATAGTTTTTGGAATGTCACCATTGAACTGAGCCTCCAACATTTCACACGTCTTCTTTATATAAACAGATTTACGATTATGAAAGCCAACTTTGTTAATATACGTATCAATTTCTGCTTCCGATAATGCCTTAATCGCCTCTAATGTTAAGCCTTCTTTATGGCCAAGTTCCATCATTCCATGGTGTAACTTCATCATAGCATCGTAATTCACTTCATCTTTGGTTTGAGATGATAACATCAACGATATCAACAACTGAAATCGATAAGTTCGAGGATTTCTTTCTTTGATATTTGGATTAATCGTATTTGGCATTCTTTCACAACCTTGAGTATCCACTGGTGCCATGAATAATTTTCTCATGTTGACTATATCATTATATATTTGAGACCAATTGTTAGGACCTATTGTTTCGTGCTCCTTGTCGACATACGGAAACACATTAGGACTCACTATTTTATTTTCTATTTCTACCTTTATATGATCTATTTTTCTATATTCATCTTCCTCTTGTTTGATACTCGTTAAACTTTGATTCACCTCTTCTTCGAGTTTAACATCAATTTGGGGAAACTCAAGTTTGACTTTTCTAAGTGGTGGTTCAACTGTAGCTTTAGAACTCACAGATTTCACTGCATCTATACATCTCTTGGTTCGTTTCATCGATGTATTAATAAACAATCTTTGATCATATGCATTATCATTAAACATATTAGATCATTAATCGTGTGCAGGAAATTGAAAATTTTATGAGTCAAACCATAATCAAGAAAAAAAAGCTTTTTAGAGGTCAATCGGAATGTGGAGTGGGATTTGACTCACACAAAAAATTTAGATTATCATATCAGATTGCAATCTATTCAACAAGATATAGTTAAGTGTTAAGTATATCAAACAAACACGGAGCATATCGCAAAAGTATGGCTGATGAAATAATACCCAACGGGTTTATGAAGTCGGAGTTCCAACCTGATTTGATTTCAAATCAACCTAAATCATCAAAATCAAAATCAAAGTCCAAAGCAAAATCACGAACTACCAATACAAAAACGATAAAGGCTCCAGGTTCAGTAAATGAAAGAGTTGCTCAAGCATGTGATAGATGTAGAGCTAAGAAAACAAAGTGTGATGGTAAAAATCCCTGTTATGGTTGTCTGTCTGTGGGTCTTGAATGTATTGTATCTGATAAGTTATCTAGAAGAGCTTTTCCTAAAGGTTATACAGAAACCTTAGAGGAAAGAGTACGACAATTAGAAGCTGAAAATAAGAAACTTCTCGGTATATTGGATATACGTGATGAACAGATTGGAATGCTTAATTCAGGTATAAGTGGAAGTGATAATCAACCAGATACCGATACTAAAGATGAGTTATTTGATGAAGTAACTAAATCGAATCTTAGTATACTTGAAAGTGAAAGCAGTGAAGATTTCCATCATCACCATGATGGGTGCCCCTGCGGATGTTCCAACCCTCATGCTGTCCACGAGAGACCCGTTTCAATAGCAGGTTCGCTTTATGAAGGTATTGATGCTCCTATATCGATTGCCAGTTCAATCAATTTAAGTGATGACGAAGAAAATGATGACGATAGGGAAAGTTTATTCTCATCTGATTTTGATTATCCTGGAGGGAACAATCAAAGGAGATATAATAGGGAAGTAAGTCCTGCTCCTGGAGCTTTTGCAGCCGCTACAGCTATTGCTCAAATGCAAAAAAATAAAATATTCCAACAACAACAACAAAAGTTAGAGAATGCAAATAGCAAACAACTGATGCTTACTTCATTGGTTGCTATTTCGATTCCTAGAAGTACAGAAGAAACATTATTTATTCCTACCTTATTAGCCAGAGTGTGTGAAGCTTATGGATATGACTCAAAGCCAGCTATATTAACCGCAAATTCTATTGCATCATTAAAAGAAATATCATTTGAAAGAAGTCCAACCGATATATCACTAAATATCAAGCAAGATCTAGAGAGAACTCTTATAAACAACGATGTTCCAAAATTAAATGAAGCGGATGCCCTCAATTTTATTCTTAATTTATTAAACTTACCAAATTCCAGAATCGATTTAGATCAATTCATCACTGTATATTTCCAAGATTGGGGTAATTCACTTCCTGTGATTGAGAAGGAAGGATTTTTGAAGAATTATATGGAATTGGTGGAAATATTAGAAACGGGTATTTATGTTAATTCTAGAGAACCAGCCTGTTCATTCGATCTGATTGAAAAATTTGGAGCTCTTATGATTTTAGTATTAAGTTTAAGTTTATTATCAAACAAACATTCCCACATAAGTGATAATGATGATCGATATGTTCAATATTTGAAGTATTATGATTATTTAATCCATGAGTTCATTAAACCCAACTGTATTATCACCAAACATTGTTCAATTCAATCACTTCAAATCCTTACCCTTGCATTACAATATTGTTTAGTAGTGGGTGATATAAATACATGTTATGATTTACGTGGTAGAGTTATCAGTATGGCTCAACAATTAAGATTACACAGATGTCCAGCTGCAGTGTTAGGATTATCAAGTGATGTTAATGATTTAAAACTTCAAAACATGAAACAAGCTGAAAGACGTATTTTATTCTGGTGTGTGTACTGTCTTGATGTTTATTCTTCATTTAACTTGGGTGTACCGAGACTTTTCAAAGATTTTGAAATTGAATGTGCTATGCCATTCGCAGGTAAAAATGATGATGATGATGATGATAATGTAAATATCTTAATTGTCAACAATACTAAATTATTAATTGTTGGAAAAGTATCAAAATATGCCTTGAGTATGATGACATACTGTAAAGTCTTGGGAACTGTCTTAGATTCAATTTTCTCCAGATATGATAATCCTGAAACATACAGTAAAGCTTTAAGTAGAGATAGAATTCTTGATTGTTGGAGAAGGGATTTGCCAACAGATTTAAAATTTGAGATTGATGTTAATGGTCTTTCACTTAAGGATCAAGCCACACAATATAACAAACAACAATTAACCTTAATGTTCCTTTACTATCATGCTAGGATTTTAATATATTTACCAATATTATCGAAATATGGTAACCATCACAATGTGGGTTTATCCAAGAAAGAACTGTTGCTTAAAGGAGAAGGTGATGTTGCAACTATTGTGTCTAGTATTAGTATGGTGCAACAATCATCAATTCAAATTCTTGAAGTGTTAAAGTATGTTAATGATACTACCAATCCATATTTATTACCTATACCTATCAATATACCTAGACAACAAGCTAGGTTTGCCCTTTTAGTGGCTAAAGGTAGTTTAGATTATCTTAAAGGTGGTCCATTATTTCAAAATCTGAAACAATTACTTTTAGATACAATAAAGGATTTGATTGAAGAGAGTAATTTGAATATTCCAGGTAGATTAAGTAGATCTACAGCAAAGATACTTGAATTATCAATCTTGAGTATTTTGGGACTTAATTTATCCAAGAATAAATTCGTGAAGAAGAAAGTTGCAGCCAATCATCCAATTACCAAAGTTGCCGTACCAAGAGACCCATATGGAATTGATGTCAGAAGCAGAGCACCAACTTCCAGACTTGCCAATGAGTTTACTGCTAATGACGAGTTACAATTATTACAACAAACCAATGAATTGTCAATGTCTTCAAGTTTGAATAGAATTACTTCTACTTCAAGTAACGATTTTGAATTTGGTAGTAATGACTATAGTGGAATCGATGACCCTGAAGGATTAGAACATATCTTGGAATTTGATCCATTTAAAGTTAATGTTAACAAATTATTAATGAATGACTTTGCAGCTGATGGTTCCCTCGGTCTTGTACCATTCTTAGATATGAATGATCTTGAAAATAATGATAATGATAATGAAATTAGAATGAATAATAATAATAATAATAATAGTAATAACAATGGAGATGCAAGTGAAATACCCCACCCTGAAATTAGAGGGATTTCGTTATTCGGAATGAACAACAACAACCAATGGCAATGATTTAAACTTACGAACGTGTATATATGTATGTAGACCTTGAAATATTGTAAAAATATATGTTTAAATATTTATTCGAGATTCGGAGCCGAATTTTTATTTTGCAACTGAAAAATAAAAAAAACTGGGGAAGATACAATGGAGAAAAAAGTCCGCTCCGTGGGCTGTTTCAGCAAATTAAATGCTATAAATAAGCAATCAAATCCCTTTCTTCTACTGGCTATTCAGGGTAATTGTTTGACATCACCAGCTAAAGATACTATCAATAGACAATTAAACAATATGACAACTTTTTCCAAGATTAATTTCAAGACTTTGAATTATAATTCATTTCGTCCTCATTATCCTCTGTCATTTTATAAGGTTTTAGTTGAATATGTCACTAAGGGAGATAGTGCCAAGATTCCGTTAGATAAGGCCATTGATCTTGGATGTGGTACAGGGGTGGCAACTTATCCATTATTGAATACTACTAAGGAAGTATTTGGTCTTGATTTATCTCCACTGATGATCAAGACGGCTGATTCATTGATTGATTCAAGATGCAAAGAATTAGGGATTGAAGATCATCCAAGAATTAAATTTAGAGCTGGTGCGGTGGAAGATTTCCTTTATACTGAATCTGGTGGAGCAAGAGAGATACCAGATGAATCAGTTGATTTGATAACTGCTGCCCAATGTATTCATTGGTTTAAAGATTATGATGCCTATTTCAAAAATTGTTATAAATTATTAAAAAAGGGAGGTACATTAAGTTATTTCTTTTACATTGATCCTGTCATTATTGATTTCAGAGTTGAAAATGGGAAATCTATCACTAAAGATGAAAAATTAGAAATCTTAAAAAGATCAAAAGAGTTATATCATAATTTCGTGTATAATGATCCCAGTTCAATGGGACCACATTGGGAAAATCCAGGTAGAAACATTCTTAAAGATTATTGTGAAGAAGTTAATAAGAGTATTCCTACTGAATTATATGATGATGTTAAAATCAATACATTCATACCAGATTTTGAAACAGGTAAAACTGTTCCTAATGATGAAGTTGATCTTGATTTAAAGAAAATGGATATACCTCTCAGTGGATTTGTTGATTATCTTACCACATACAGTGCCTATCATACCTTTAAAGATACCACTGGAGATCCAACTAACATATTAGAAACATATGTCAGTAATTTAGAAAAGGAATTTGGGTGGGATAGAAATACCACCAAGATTGATCTCGTGTGGAACACTGGATATACCTTTATGACCAAAAAGTAGACTTATTTAGATACATTACTCAATACATAACCCCCATAAGTTGATTGATTGACCATTGTAACATCGATGTTACCATGAAAGTGAAATAACCAGGGGCTAAAACTTTGTGCTGTAAAAAAAAATGATGATTTCCCCCAACCCCAACATTTGTTAGTGAGGATTTCTCAACACTGTTTCAAATTTGGTGATACATCATAATAATAAATAACAGCACCAAAAAATTGAAAATTTCACAATTCAAGATCAATTGTAGCAGCCACAAATAAAACTGGAAATTCAACAATTTTATTCCTTTGATTCTTCTTATACGACTCTAGTTAGATGGTGGTGATATAGCAGATATGTTATTAAGATTACCATTTCAAATAGTTATTTGGTCTTTCGTGACGTGGATTATCCTTTCCACAGTAATACCCCAAGCGTTACTGAAATATACTAATATTGAAATTCAAACTAATAAATATACCAGATCAGATTATCCCTACAACTCAATTACATCTCCAGTACCATTGCCGATTCAAAATAGTTCAGTTTACTTTATCATTGGACATCCTGACGATGAAGTGATGTTCTTTTCCCCCTCCTTGATTGAAATCTCCAAGGTTAAATATAACAATAATGTCAAATTAATATGTTTCTCTAATGGCGATTCAGTTGATGAATCAATGGGTAAGATACGATCCCATGAATTAGTTGAATCAGCTAGAATATTGGGTGTTCCTCAAGATAATGTTATCGTACTTCAAGATGATTTTAAAGATGGTATAAACATTGAATGGGATTCAGATTTAATAAAGCAAGCTTTATATGAAAACGTTGATTTTAACAATAATACTCAACCAAAAGTATTCATTACTTTTGATGAAAATGGAGTTTCAAACCATCCAAATCATATTTCATTATACTACGGAACCATCAATTTCTTCAATTCTTATTATTCAAATAAAGATAAATCATCATTACCTATCAAACATAAATTATTCGTATTGAAATCATTAAACTTTTGGGAAAAGTATAGTTTCACATTATTAAACAATGTTGAGTTATTTGTGGATCATTTATCAAAACTTTTGATTAATAATATTTTAAAAATTAATGTTAATATAAATGTTAGTTTCTTTAATAAAAAAGAATTAACTAGTTCATCTATCAAGTTTTATTCTGATTTAAACATGTTAAGTGTTAGTTATGCGGCCATGGCTTATGGTCATTTCAGTCAAATGGTTTGGTTCAGATACGGTTGGTTAATTTTAAGTCGTTATTTGACTTATAATCATTTAATTCAATTAATTTAATTTTA
Source organism: Scheffersomyces coipomensis (assembly GCF_036884675.1). Lineage (NCBI taxonomy): Eukaryota > Fungi > Ascomycota > Pichiomycetes > Serinales > Debaryomycetaceae > Scheffersomyces > Scheffersomyces coipomensis. Next base: position 2,069,404 of record NW_027042892.1, on the reverse strand, counting down.
AAATTACATTCTCTCTATATATATACACACAAATATAATACATAATTAAAACAGTCTATGATAAATTTTTAAATCCAAATTGTTTCTGACACCAATTTGCTCCATGCTCGAAATATTCTTGTTTTGATACACTAATATTATCTAATACATCATTATTAGTAAGATTTATTCCACCTAACCAACTCATTTCATCTTTTTCAAATCCTTTATCTTCTCTTATTCTTACAAACCAATTCAGAGGCAATTCTCTTCTAAGTTCTGATAATAATCTATGCTCAAAATTCTTTAAATTAACTGATCCACCCACTACACTAATATTAGCCAGTAATAAAGGTCTAGTGATTTCGGGACATGCCATTATAGATTCAACTACTAAATCAGTAAGATTCTTTAATGGAGCACTTTGAAGAACTGCATTTGAAATGATCTCATTATTATCAAATAAAATCTCAGGATGATAATATGCTTCAGGAATAGTGAATCTTTCATCAGTTAATTTCAATAATTGAGTATCAGGTGTTATCTTAGTATTTTTAGTCTTCACAAACCCAGTTGTAGTAGTTTTAAAATCTGGTAATACAAATTCACATTGAAGTTTTTGTTTATCTCGTAATGCTTTTGAAAAATCATCCGTTAAAACAAACGTTTGTTCTTTAATATAATTAACTAAGATTGGATCGTCACTAATATCATAATGTCGGAATGAAATCAATTCTTTTAATAATCCATTTAATAATTTCCCTCCGATTGGTAATTTTCGTACTCCTTCCCAATAAATAGTTTGATAAATCATCGGTACAATCCAAGTGGAATTGAATCCAGAATCTATCACCAATACAAAATCGTTATTGCTGGATTTATTATTATCTTTGAATGGAACGAAAGGGACCAATGATGCTGGGATACATCTATAATACTCATTGAAACCATATTCCTCAAACACTATCTGATCAGTATTAGAGGATAGTTGAGGTAATTGAAACGGAGATTCTGTTAATGTTAGATGAGTAATGGAAGGATCAAATTCTTGATCTTTATTATGATGCAGTTTCTTTTTATGTGATTTGTTGCTGGTACCAGCATTTGCGGTGATTAATTGATCGAATGTATAATCCCATATTGGTTTTTCATTCTCCCATGATACTAAATGTCCCTGTTCATAAGGTCGTTTAAATTGAATACCTGATAAGTTATTTGAATGTTTTAAATATTCATTTCCTATATGAACTAACCCATCTTTGGTTTTTGTGATAGCGTTTTGAACTTTTATAGGACGTATATCACTATTTTCTCCTGTATTGAATCCAGCCTTTATATTATACGACCCATTATCTATTACAAGATATTGCTTCGACATACTAATGCTGGTTGAATCAGTATAATAATGGTATAATGGTTTAACAGTATTTAAATTTTTCGGTTTCGATATTTACAAAATAATTAAAGAAGTGGCATGGATGTTTTGGCATTTTTCTATCTCCAGATTTTAGAAATATTAAACTTTGAATTTATAAGTATTCAAATAGAAGTAGATAGATGAATTCACAGTAGAAATGTCAATTCCTCCAACACCGATACATCCAGGTCCTAATGAAGAAGTACATGAACTTCCACCAGGTCGTTTACCGGATAGTCTATTGGCAGATATAGACTTAGATGATGATGAAGATGATGATGATGACAAAGATGATATAGTGGTGACTGATCCACCAATTCAAGCATTATCTAAGTTAACCAATAGATTAAGCGACAGCTTAATGAATATTGATTCCGTCGACTCCGAAGTTAGTCTCGAAGAAATTGATTTAAAAGAAATGATTCAAATCACCTTACCATTCGATGAAGCTTATGAATTATTACAAACCCTGTTAAAAGAAGTTGAACCAATTTTCTTAACAGAACAACAACAAAGTAAATTAATCAATTATATTGATGAGAATCTATTAAAGATTCAAAGAAAGTTCATTAAACATATCTCAGATACATCAGAGGTGTATACCTTACAAGAATTATTGGATGAATTGCTAACTATAGTTAATTTGATTTTCACACCCATTGAAAAGAAAAATCCATTATTTGGTCAAGGTGAATACTATATTAAAATACTTGGGGATGTTGAAGATTACCTCAATCATTATCATACGTTATTTGATGAACATATTGATAGCATAATTCAACGATTTGATAATAATAGATTAATTCAATTCTTTATATTCTTTCAGAAATTAGATTTACAAATTTCATTATTGATGGATGGTTATACTGATATAAATCTGAGGAATCAGAAGATGAATTCAACTCAATTGGTGAGATTAATTCCTATAATATCAAGATTAAGAATCCTAATTATATATAAAGTTGATCAAGTAAGGTTGAAATTAACTAATTTATATGAAAATCAATCTACTTCTACGTCAACCAAACAAGAATCTAAGAGACTATTACACTTATTAGAGTTAGAGATAGGTCGACTATTTGAAGGTATTCTTGAAAGAAGTTCTTAATCATTTAATTTTTGCATCTATTTTTATAGCTTTTATATATGTATAATACGTTTTTTTTTGTTCTTCTTTCATATTTCGATCGTGCAGGCACCAAAAAGATTTTCCAATCTATATTAAATGTATATATAACTATATAGCAAATATAGAAGGTTATAGTACAGTTAATAACTATTTCAATATCACAATGTGGCCATTCACATCATCATCTGGTGGAAAAGATGCTTCAGAGTTAACTAAAGAATTACCTGATAATTTAAAACAGTTTTTCAATGAAGTAAATCCTGAACCAAATCATCAATCCATATTCGAAATATCACCACATCAGAAGAGAGTAAATGAAGTTCTAAAAAGAGAAGATGATTTGAAACGACCATATGATGATGAATTCTACAAATACAAACAAACAGAAAAGGCAAAGAAAGCGTGCTCCATAAATTGTTCTGAAGTAAATCTGCAAATATTAGAGTGTTTCAAAAATTGGAATTATACTAGTTTTGATACTCCATGTTCAAAAGAAATTGCTGCCACTACTAAATGTCTAGAGGTTCAAAAGAACGCATTCAAGAAGTTACATTATGATGAATGTATAAGTATAAAACAGTGTAACCAAATCAGATATATTATAGATAAAATGTTCACTGAAAATTTCGGTCAATTAGGGAATGAAATAAATGATCAAACTCATAAGAAATTCGATCAAGATTTAGATAAAGTGTTTTGGAAGATATGGAGATAGAGAGATAATTATAGATCCATTGTACATATTAAACGAATCAAGTCATAATTGTCTATTATCACGCTATATACGAAAACCATCATTGTTCTTGTAAATAAATAACTTATATCACACTCACTAAATCATTCCATAACGCCAATTTCTCATGATGCTTCAAACTTGTCACTAATCCTGATGTATTAGGGAATACAAATATTTTAACTTGTTTATTGTCGATCTTGGCCTTCAAGTTCTTCAATATTATATTATACATTCTAACTTCTTCAATCAATCTTTCACCTTGATTGATTTCTTGTTCACCCCAGGTAAAATTCAACTTGGTTAACTTGAATTTCTTAATATTTAATTCATTAGTCATATACTTGATAAACATTTCCCATATTCCCTTCCCAATCAATATAATATAACTTGTATTACTATAATTGAATTCATCAATTAATCGCGGTATATTATCAAGCTTCTCTTGTAAAGATAACTCTTGTGCAGTTTTTGTACATCGTAAAACCAAATCAGTAAATCCAATCTTATATTTGATGATATCAAAGTCATGATGAGGTTTCAATGAAGACTTTCCATCCTTCATAATATCCTTTAACAATTCATCTTCTTTGATGTTCTTATCGATATAATCAGGCTCAATTCTATTAACAACCTTAATAAATAATTGAGATTCATTAAACAACTTCCAGAAGGAATTGGTGAAGTGGGCATAATGATGTTGTCGTACTGATGATTCAACTCCAGGATTATAGCCTACAAACAATAATATTTGATCTTTAGTTAATGAAGGCTGCAAATCAGGATATGATTGTGATGAACTGGAGCGCGTTGCAATCTCATTCTGGGGTTTAACACTCTTCAACTTCTTTTTAACAGTGTGAACTTTGGTTACTTTGGATATTTGGTTAGAGATGCTTTTCTTTGGCAGTACAACATCGTCATTGTATCGGAATTGTTGAAGTTTACTCTTTAAATTTTGATTATTCATTATAGCCTCTGAAGTACCGTAACATCAATTATAAATAATTTGAACCGCTAAATATTTTTTTGGTGTCGCAAATACAAAAATGTGTTGGGTATACAATCGTTAACGACATCTAAAGTATCACGAATAGAATCCATTGTGGAATTGATAATTATATGACATGGTAGATGATTCCTCGTCATTTGGGTTTTCTATCTTAGAAAAGCCAGTGTCTCCAATCACAAAGGATGGAATAAGGCTGAATTCAACTCCCAAAACATTTATTGATGGTGAAAACTCTCCCATCGATCCAACTTATATCCAAGTAGATTATAATGAAGAAATACGACAGCAATCGACTCCATCAGTATCTAATCAACCCAATTTACATTCAATCCTAAAGAGTAGTCCTAGTAATGGTATTCAAGAAGGAATTGATACATCACTACTGGATTCCTTACTTGATAGACATCCCGAGTTAAAACTAGCAAGAGGTAAACGTGGATACAATCCAGTAAAAGGGGCTAGAGTGATATTTTCCCCTACCAAAGAGATATTATCTTATAGAACTGATTATTTTGAGGATGGGGCTGATGATAATTCTAGCTATTTAAGAAACATAAAACAAAAGCATAACGTATATCATGATTCTCTTGATGATGAGAATGAAGAAACTGAAGATCAATTAAGTTTAGATTTGACTAAAGAAGTAATGGATAAGAGTCAACTCACCAACAATGGAAACAGTAATAAACTTGTTAATCGATTAATGACTGATGCAAATATTCCATATGTGCTATCTTTATATTTACAATTATTGGTTAATCTTTTATTGATATCAATTGTATTATACCTCATATATATATTCATCACCACTATCAAGGAAGATATCAATCAGAAATTATCCATTTATATCTCAGATGCGATAGAAGAAATTTCGTTATGTTCTAGAGAGTATTACAGCAATAAATGTTCAATTGAGGATGGCAATAAACGAGTTCCTGCTTTGGAGCCATACTGTACAGAATGGAGCAAGTGTATGAATAGAGATCCTCAATTAATAGGGAAATCAAAATTAACTGCCGAAACTTTCGCTGATATAATTAATGGATTTGTTAAGCCGTTGAGTTGGAAATCATTATTTGTGATAACCTTATTATTATTTGGAAGTTTAATAATAACCAACGTTGCGTTTGGTACTTATAGAAGTGCGTCCCATGTTAAAGACCAAAATCAGTCCCCTGATGATAATGATAAGAAAATTCAACTTTTGGAACTTCGACTCAAGGAGCAAGAAATGTTGTTACTTGAATATAGAAATGGTTCATCTTACAATGATCAAGCATCTGCCAAGAGAAACTCGTTCAAGTTGGAATCACCGTCACATATAAATAGATACTCCAGTTAAGATGACACTTGGCTGATCTTAGGTAATATTCTTTATTGTATAAACGTCATATTAGTTAATCATATATATTTTTTTCATGTAATAGTAATTTGTTGCATTGTCATGTCCTAATTAGGAAAGTTTTTCGATACAAAAATTATCATTGCGAAATGTATCAAAAAGACATATATTACATCAAGGATGATTCAATTTTAAAACCTATATAATCATGCTATTATGGACCTTTTTAAACTATCCAATGTTTAAAGATGTAGTAGAGACTTCTTACTAAGACTATATAATGTCACAGTTGAGAAATCCGTTTACTCCAGAATCAGACTTATCCGACCCATTCAGTGATAATAATCAAAATGATAAATTCGAAGAAGAATCATATTCTTCAGGATCTGTTCATGGAAGCAAGAAAGAACAAACAGATTCAAGTTCAGGATCAGATAAGGATACCGAAGAGTCAGCAAAGAAAAATGTGTTCATGTTTGTTAAAAGATCTGATATACCTTATATGATTTTTGCCAGTTCATTAATGGCAGCATCAGCTGTTGCAACTCCGTTACAAACTGTTATGTATGGTAATATCTTTAGTAAGTTAAGTGACTACTTTTTAGGCGATATTGCAACCCTTGGAGAATTCATTAGTCAAGTTAGATTATTGTGTGGTGCTATTATGATTATTGGTGCTGGTAAGATGGTATTTACATTTTTAGGGGTCTTCTTTTGGATGAAATTTGGCGAGAAACAACAAACAAGAGCCAGAAATGCATTATATGCTCAAGTATTTGATAGGAAAGTGGAGTGGTTTGATACTAAAGCAAACCTTATGGGTGAAGTATCCCAAGTTAATCGTTGTGTGGAAGAATTAAGATCAGGAACTTCTGAAATTATAGGTTTATTAATCCAAACCATTGCTTCAATTATTGCTTTACTTATCACTTCTTTTTACCATTCTTGGTCTTTAACATTGGTTATTATGGCTAGTACTCCAATCATGGCTGTAGTTGGTTGGTTTTTTGGTAAGTTAACTTACATGAATCAAGAAGTTGAAAATGAAATAACCGCTAAAGCTTCAAAAATCTTAGATTGGACTTTAGTTTATGGAACTGTGGTGAGATTATTTAATGGGAAATACGTCGAAATTGTTAAATTTAATAAATTAGTTGATAATTCTGCAAAAGCATTCTTTAAAGTTTCCAATGCCATTGCAGCAAATGGAGCATTATTACGTTCATTATCTTTGTTGATGTTTGTTCAAGGATTTTGGTTCGGAAATTCTATGATTAGACTCGGAAAACTTGAGATTAATCAAGTGTTTACTTGTTTCAGTTCTTGTTTAATGCTTGGTGCTTCTATTTCAGATCTTGGGGGTATTTTAGCTACTTTAAATAAAGCCCATGCAGCAGCTGGTAAAATTGATAAGTTTCTTGATACAAAGGATAATGTCGATAAATCCCCTCAACTTTATCCTCAAAGATGTTATGGTGATATTCAATTTCAAAATGTTGTATTTCAATATGCTAGTAGACCAGAAAATGTATTAAAGGGGACAAGTTTCAAATTAATGCCAAATGAGTTAAATTTTATTATTGGTCAATCAGGTTCAGGTAAATCAACAGTAACTCATTTATTAATGAAATTGTATTCTCCAACATCAGGAAGAATTAAGGTGGATGGATTTGATATTTCAACAGTTAGTCAAAAATGGTTGAGTAACAATATTACACTTGTTCTTCAAAACTCGGTAATTTTTAAACAATCGTTAAAAGATAATATTGCTTTGGCGGTTTATAACAGGTTTGATTCTTTACATGATGTTCCAGATCTTCTTATTGATGACGCTTGTAAGTTTTCTTTATTGGATGAGGTAATTGATGGCTTAGATGATGGGTTAAATACCAAGATAAATCAATCAACTTTATCAGGTGGTCAACAACAAAGATTAGCTATTGCGAGAGCTAAGATAAGAGATACACCAATTCTTATCCTTGATGAAGCTTTCAGTGCTCTTGATAATAAAAACAGAGATTTGTTATTTTCCAGAATCAAAAAATGGAGAAGAGGAAAAACTACCATTATAATTACTCATGAACTCAGTCAAATAGAACCAACTGATTATACAGTGTTAATGGAAGATGGTATAGTTAAACAACAAGGTCCTTTCTATACGATGGAAAATTTTGTATATAATGAAGAAAAAGTCGATCCTATAGTTGCTACCATTTCAGAAAAGGCGATTAAAAGGGCTAATAGAGAATCAGTGTATGATTATAAATTAAATCCAGTTATTTTGAAAGATCTTGAAAAACAACAAACCACAAAAGATGATAAAGAGAAAAAGGAGGAAGATGAAGTTATGGGTGTTTTGGCCATTTTGAAGTATTGTAAGAATACTATGGATAGAAAGGATCTTATAGTTATTGGTTTGATCTTCTCTGTTCTTGCTGGTGGAGCAGGTCCTGTATTCTCATATTGTTTTTCGCAGCTATTAAATAATATGATGAACACTGCTATTGGTGTTGAACATGTTAATTCTGCTTTGATAAAATGGTCCTGTATTGTTATTGGTGTAGCCATCGCTACTGGTATAGTCCATTATCTTTCCCAATACATTCTTTCTATTGCTGGTGAAAAATGGATTATCAGTCTTAGGAAGTTGTGTTTCACAAGAATCAATGAACAAGATATGAGTTATTTTAACAATAATGAGAAGACAAAACCAGCAGAAATAACTGCTCTTTTAATGAATGACACCCGTGATTTAAGAGCTTTAGTAACTGAATTTATATCTGTCGCTATTAATTTAATTGTGATGTTGTTAGTTGGTATCATATGGTCTACAGTTATAGGATGGAAGCTTTCATTAGTAGGTCTTTCATTTGTTCCATTGATTTTGATTATAACCAGAGTATATGGTATGTTCTTACAATCTTCTGAACATAAATATAAATCCAGTATTGCAAAGTTGGAAAATCACAATCATGAAACTGTCAGTTGCATAAAATCTATCATTCTGTTAAACTTATACACTTATTTTAAGGAAGAGTATGAAATTAGAATTTTCGAAGTCAATTCAATTTCTGTTATAAGAGCTGCACATACTGCATTTGGTCTTGCTCTTTCTGAGCTCTGTAATGCTATAGCTACGGGTGTTATCTTATATTATGGTATGGTTCTAGTAGGAAATCTTGAGTACACAAGAGATCAGTTGTTAGAAGTGGTTACTGTGTTAACGTTGACCATGACTAATGCAGCTGGTTTACTTAATCAAATTCCTGAAATTGCCAGAGGTCAAAGGGCTGGTACCTTTATTATCAAATTGTTAGAATTACAACCTTCACAAGTTGAAATTGGTGGTGAGATTAAACCTGTAAGATTAAGAGAGCCAGTTATACTGTTCAAAAATGTGAATTTCTCTTATGGTTCTGGAGTGAATGTGTTGAAGAACATATCTTTTGAAATTCACAAGAACGAAACGGTGTCCATATTAGGTGGATCTGGAAGTGGTAAATCAACTGTTACTTCATTATTAACAAGGCTATATGGTGGTTATAACGGTGATATCTTTGTTTCCAATTTCGATCTTAAGAAATTGGATATTGACTGGTTGAGAGAAGCTATTAGTGTAGTTCCACAATTTCCTAGATTCTTTGAAGGTACCATTCGTGAAAACTTACTATATGGATTAAATCCTCAAATGCAAGTTTCAGATGATGATATCTATGAACTGTTCAAGATTTCCAATATGTATTCCTTAGTTGTCTCCTTACCTGAAGGTTTGAACACGAAAATTGGGGAAGGTATGAATGCTTTAATGTCAGGTGGGCAGTTGCAAAGATTAGCTATAGCTAGAGCCCTTGTGAGGAATCCTAAAATTTTGATATTGGATGAATGTACTTCAAACTTGGATCCAGAAAATAAGAAAATGATAGCTGAATTGATTCAGGAAAAACTTATGGGTAAATACACTATTTTATTGATTTCCCATGATGTTGATATGATGAAATTTTCTAGATTGGTGGTATTACAACAAGGAAGAATAGTAGAGCAAGGTCATTATGACGAACTTTACAGTAAAAGGGGAGAATTGTACAAAATTACCAATGGAATAAATTAACAAAATCGTATCATTTAGCTAAAATCAACTTCTACTTCTTTATTAGATATATATGTATAAATAAATTATAATTTAACACAAATGTAAGGTATTTCAACATCTTCACCAGTTTTATCATCAGCACAAATTTCGAAAATCAAGTAGTTAACATGTTCTGGTATATCTTTTTTACTCACTTGTTTAATCAAATCAGTTAATTTAAGACCTAATCTTTCCTTAACTTTCTTTGGTGGATAAAATGAGGCATATAATAAGGAAACACCATATGATAACATACTAATTTCTAAGCCTTCCTTTTCTTCAAAATGAGTAAGTAACTCTTGTAATGTAATATCACCTTCCAATTCAAATCTATCCCAAATTTGATCAAAAGTCTTATCATTATATTTACCTTGAGCAGATTTAATTGGTTCCGAGAAACCAATGAAAGGTAATGCCAAGTTAATGAAACCATTCTTATATTGTTCTATATCATCATTCTTTGCAGCAACCTTATATAATTCCAAACAAACTAACCCAGTCACTAATGCAGTTGTAGTAGCAATGGCTGGAATAATCTTACCAGCAATAAATTTAGTCTTGGAAGCATCAGCAGGTTCGATGGAATAATTCAAAGCTCTACAATTAGAAGCAGCTGTTATGAACTCAATATGGTGGTTGGTATCATCATCCTTTTCAAATTCAACTGGAATTAATCTATAACCAGCTAAAGTGCTTGGTTCAGGTAAAGTAGCAGCAATCTTATTGACTTCTTCAGTATCACCTGATCCAGAAAGATTATTAGCTTGTTCTTCAGCTTCAGCATCAGTAGCAGCAATAGTTACACCTGATTTTGGAGTGAAAGGGGCAATGTGAGTGGAATCTAAAGTCTTCTTATAGTCTTCAAAACTATATTCAGGTGCTTTTAATCCATAGATATAAGCTAATAAATGAGCACCACCTGAGATGAAATTGAAATGATCAGTATTATTAATATCAAATACTAAAGCTTCTGGAGCTCTTTTTGGACCTGACCAAAATGGTGCACCTTGTGAGGTCTTGGCATCTTTAGGGAAATTATATAACAATTGTAATATTTCATGACTAAATTTATTTTCAAATTCTTGTCTTGCCCACTTGATACAGTCATCAAAGGAGTAAGGACGTTTGTTTAAATAAGCTGCAATATTTTCAATAGTACCTTTAACATCTGGACTTTGCTTTAATGTTTGTTCCACGTAATTTGGTTGACTTAAGTATAAATTAACGGTTTCTGGAGAATCAGCAAAATAACCTTGGAATAAAGACTTGGCCCAAGCAATTGTATGATCAATTTTATTTGGGAATGATCTTAACGTACATAATGGAATAGATTTTTCTGGAGGATCTTGTGAAGATGAATATGATTCAGTCAAGTTTGGGATGATGACTTGGGTGTTACCTTTGGTACCTAAAGTTCCTGATTCCAATAATGCCTTTTTATAAAAGATACAACGACGATCAACATATGTTCTAGCATCGACATTATCTAATGCATTGGTGACAAAGTCTAATTGTCTCCAAAAAGCATCGTTAAATATATCTTCGGTTTCAGCACCCACTTTATCAAGTTTAGATTCAATTTTACCAATTAAATCAGGATTCATATGTTGGACTGCTCTAGCGGCAACTTCAGATTTATTACTTCCAACATCTTTTGGTCTGAATAAAAATTGACGATTTAAATTTGACTTTTCAATGGAATCATTATCAGTTACAATAATTTTACCATTTGGACCTGAACCAAGACCCATCATAGCCCAATTTTTTAACATTTCACATCCAATGGCTCCTGAACCAACTAAAAATACTTTAACATTTGAAAGATCTTCATGGAATTGTTTACCAAAGACTGCGATTTGTCCATCATATCTGGTACCAAGAGGTTTAGTGACTTCAGCATTTCTTGGATATTTATCAGCAGGAGGTAATGATTCTAATGAATCAAAATATAACCATTGTTTAACTGGACCGAATTTTGACGAACAATTCTTTAAAACTTCTTGGGCGATTAAACCACCATAGAAGGCAGAAATACCTGGGATATCACCTCTAGCTTGATATGATAATTCTTTGATTATTTTTTCATTTAATTTTTCTTCGCCTAAAACAGTTGGATATTGAGATGCAACTTCTTCGGCCAATCTGAAAAATTCATTTGCATCTTCTTCATGGAACGATCTTGGTAATTGATTGTGTCTTGTCTTGAAAGCATGTAAGGCTTGAAATCCAATATGTAATTGAGCAGGTCTATCGAATTTACCGAAATCAGAAATCACGTATTCTGGGTTAGCCAATTGTTTAACTAATGGTTCAAATTTCAAATCTTTTGGAACTTTAACTTGAGTGTAGACTCCACTTCTAAGATATTTACCATAACTTTCATCAATTTTAATCTTAAAGGCGTATGGGCCTAAAACTTCAATCTTATGAGGATTTCCATCATTTAATTTTGGCATTCCATCAACTTCAGCAAATTTAACAAAATCACCATCTTCTAATCCATGTCTATTATCATCAAGCATAGTAACAGTTCCATCAGCTTCGATATCGGAAACAATACCAGTATGAGGTTCTTCACCGGTTTGATCAATGACAGTAAATTTTTCACCGAAATCAACAAATAATTGACCGAATAAACCTCTAACATCAGCATTAATATATCCAATATTGTGTTGATGAGTAAAAGTGTTAATTCTAACTTGTTCTTCCAAGCTTATGTTTGTAGACACGATACATTTGAATTCAGCTAAAGTTTCTATATTTAAATCGGAAAGGACATTAATTGGAACGTATTGATTTAATTCTCCTAATCTTGGAGCAGAAACTTCAGCTCTTGGTTTACCAACATCACTACTTTCTAAGAAGAATTGACTTGATAAATCTTGTATTTCAACTGGTTCTGGATCATATAAAGCCAATGATTTAACCCCAGCAAGGGCAACGTTTTTGGCGATTTCAATACCTAACCCTTTTAAACCGATTATTAACACATTGGCGTTTTGCATTTTAAGCATGGCTTCTTTACCCAAGACATACAATTGTCTGGAGTACAATCCTTCATCAATTTCAGGAGTGTCAACTTGCATACTTTCAGCCATCTTGATTAATTCTTATTATGGTCAATCAAATGATGTAATTATATATATAGTTATGACAAATTATATATATGAACAATAGAGATTACGATTCATTTTGAATTACAAATTTCTGGATGAGAAACTCAAAATTGCCACCTCTGGGTTATATGCAGGTGTGTTATTCACGTGACCAAAAGGTTAACTCTCTATCTTGAAAGCAATTAAAATTGAGGTTTAATGAAATTCTGACTATACCTATTCTGGATATGCTTGTTCAAGCTATAATAGGATGCATGTAAAAGTGGGAGTAAAGTCAAATGAAGATTACCAAAAGTAGTAAATAAAGTGGAGACCAGTTTTCGCGGCCATATTAGTTTGCTGGCAAAGCCAATTTTTGAAGGGCGAAGCTAAAAAAGAGAACTCAGAGTCCAAAAAGAGAAAAAATTTAGAGTGAATGCAACATTTCATACTAAAGGTTTATAATGTACTAATATTGGAAACTTTAGCAACAATGTTATTTAACATATTGCGTGTAGTCTGCAGATTTATGTAGCAGCAGGTAAGGTGAGAAAGGGAAAGGGAAAGAGAATGAATGAATGAATGAATGAAAAAAAAAAAATACATTAAATGAGAGTTACAAATAGACAAATCAACACCATCATGATACGTTCTATTATTATTATTATTATTTAAGAAAGTTTCTAGAATTATCTTCTGTTAAGGGTTTATCTTCTTTAGTAATTTGCAAAGCCAATATATATGATTTTACAAAAATAATAGTAGCGAGATGTCAATGGATATGGGGGTTGTACACCTGTTTCTAACCTGTAATTTTTTAGAAACTAGGCAAATATTATTTTGAATCCTCAAATAATAAATTTATTTTTTAGTATGGTACTTATGTTATTTTTTTGTTTCATTCGAAAATAAAATAAAAAAAAAATACAAAAATAAAAAAACTTTAATTTTCTGGGAACTTTAACACAGCCAAAGAAATGATTACGGGAGTTATTACACACAAAAAAAAAAACATCTTTCATTAAAAAAAAAAAGTGTTGTTGACACATTTACGAGTTTATGAAAAAAAAGAAATCAGATAAATTATAGGAAAAAGAAAAGAGAAGAAAACATCAGTCAGTCAGTGTAGAAATATCAATATCAATATCAATTAGTTATGTGTGTAGATGTGTGTAATATTGTGTGAATGTGTGTGTGTGTTATTTGTTTGTTTATTTGTTTATTTGTTTGTTTGTTTGTTTGTTCCCTCTTACAATTTAATTAAACCTTTTTTTTTTTTTTTACTCCACTCATGACGACCACCCTCTTTGATTTACTTTCGTTTCATATCCTTCCGCATATCAATGATTTCTTTTTAATGTATTTGATAGTTGACCAGGATTTGAAGTATGATTAAGTCCTAGTTATAGTAGAAGGAGAGATAATACAGTTTATGGCGATAATTTGCATCATTTGTATCCTGTAAAAATAGAGCAAACAAAGAAAAGAAAAGAGTAAAGTAAATCTGATTTACACAAACAGAATTAAAATACAATGAAGCAGAATTTGAATCATGTAGATTACATCTCTAAAGTTGCATTTACCTTATCAATTTAAAATAATAGAAAGTAAATGGAAACGAGTAAAAATAAACCATGAAAGAAAGAAAGAAAGAAAGAAAGCAAGATCAATCGCCAGGAGCCTAGACCATCTGTACTTGATTGTATCGAAACAGAATTAGGTTGGGGTAAAAATTTAAATCAATCTTTAAAAAAAAAAAAAGAAAAAGAAAAAAAAATGTAATCACGTTGTTAAAATCACATGACGAGTTTATAAGGAGGAGGTGGGGAAGGGTAGTTTAGTCGAAAGAATGAGTGGGAAGACAAATATTAATAAACTTAATCATTTCCCAAATCGATAATCTAAAGCAAAGTCTATATTATAATTTACTAAGTGGATCAATAATGACTGTCACCATAAATTGCTTGGCAGATGTATGTCTTATACCCATTGGAACTGCTTCAGTGTCAGTTTCAGATGAAGTAACTGCCATTACAAAGTTAGCTCAGGATTCTCATTTACATACCACTTTACACAGTGCCGGTACTACCATTGAAGGACCTTGGAATGAAGTAATGGATTTGATTGGTCAAATGCATGAATTGTTACATACCAAACATAATGTGGTTAGAATCCAAAGTGATATAAGAGTAGGTACAAGAACTGATAAACGTCAAACTCCTCAAGATAAAATTGATGTTGTCCAACGAAAATTAAAAAATTTACAATAAATTAAATATATAATAATAATCCAATCAACCCACATATCTTTTAACGATTAATTGGCCTTAGAAAGGACTCTGTAGATTAAATGAGATATTATTATTAATTAATTTAAAATTAATTAATAATTTAATGACGTATTACTACTGAACTCCAACTTTTAATCTCAAAATAATAATAAATTAAAATCATAAGTATTTATAGATTATATAATTATATATAGAAGTACAAAGTTTATAGAGTAAGGGGTTGGAAAATAAAATGTGACTATAGTTATTTTTTTGCTATTTTAATTAATTTCCTATCTTAAATTATTTAAACATCAAAAAAAAGTGGCCTTTTCTCGTATCAAGTACCCTTTTACCAAAAGCATGATATAATAATAATGATGATTAGCCAAGATAAGAATGGAGATAAATTGAAATTACGAAAAAATTGTAAAGTACTAAAAGAATGTTGGATGAACTAAAAATAACTCCCAAAATGATAAAAGTAATGAAATAATTCACTAGTGTGACAAGTAATAATAGGGGAGTGAATTGTAAATTATATCAATAATATTAGTAGAATTGAATTCAAAACGAACGAAAACGAAATCAAAAACTTGGGAAAAATGCAAAAAAATGGCAAACTTAGTTGATTAAAAACTAAAACCAAAAAAAGGAAAACTTGAATTACTTACTTAATAAAAGTGTTTTGGATAACTATATTGATTGGCTGCTGGATTGGCATTATTATTAATGTTTGTGTTTGGCGTTACACTATATCTTTGATATGCACCATGGGATAATTGTGGTTGAGTACTGTAATAAACATTTGAAGTTGCTGGTGCAGGATTGATTTGATTTGAAATTGAATTAATACTAGTAGTAGCTATAATACTATTAGCATTATTACTTTCTTCTTTTTTAATTTCAGATCCACTTGATGACTTTCTCTTTTTAGATGATGATGAACTACCTGAACTACTATCACCACCTTCTGATTTTTTCTTTCCATGTTGTTCACGTTGCTCAACTGATTTTTCGGCTAATTTCTTTTCTTTAATGCATTCATTAATAGTATCTTCATTAACAGAAAATTGTCCTGGATTTGCCCAGAATAACATTCTAACAATTTCACGACATTCAACATCGGTAAAATTCTTGCTGGTTGCTTTATTTAATTCTGTACTTATAAATCTCCATTTTTCTATTTCTCCAGCATCTAAAATTCTTTGTAAATGTTCTTTATCTTCATTATCCCAACTTGAAGAATTATTATTTCCTTGTTGACCCACAATAACTTGATATCTATTTCTAGCAGCCAAGTAAGATCCAACTTGAGAAATTTCTGCAATTTCAACCCATGATTTGCCCTTCTTTTTAAGTGAAACAATTAAATCATCTTGTTGTTTTGAAAACTTAGACTTTCTCTTGGCTCTTTTATTGGAAAGACTAAGACCAAGTTCAGGTCTTGGATCTGCTCTTGACAATGGTGGTGGAGGTAACAACTGTTGTAAACGTTCACAAAAGTTTGGAAATATGACATTATTGGTAATTGATTGAGGAGGATTGGCAGTGGAAACACTAACTTGTTGCAGTTGTTGTTGTGATTGTTGTGGCTGTTGTTGGGCTTGTTGTTGGACTTGTTGATGTTGTTGACTAGTACTACTAACAGTTGGTATGCTACCAGTACTTTGAGATTGTTGCTGTTTTGGAGGAAGTCCTGGAGCAACTTGCATTTGTGGTGGAGGATGATATTGACCATATCCAGTACTATAATAATTGACTTGACCTAAGTTATTAGTAGCCCCAATTTGATTATTTGGATTATTTGGATTTGGATTACCTGGAGGTATTATATAATAATTGTTACTATTGGGGTCATAATAGTTTTGTTGTTGTGCTTGTTGTTGTTGTTGATGTTGTTGTTGAGGTTGCTGTTGTTGTTGTTGTTGTTGGACTTGTTGTATTTGTTGTTGTTGGGCAGCGTAAGTGTTACCGCTAACTTGAGGAGCGGCGTAAACCATGGCTTGATTAAATCCATATTGACCATTGGCAGGATAATATGAAGGAATTTGAACTGATGGTGATGCATAAACTCTTGGTTGGTCGGCTCCAGTGTTGACATCTTTTAAAGCATGAGCTTGAACTGTTGCAGGAGCCCCAGCAGTTGCTGTGTTGGTTTGAGCAAAGGGAAATTGATGATAAGAATTATTAGGATTGTTATTGTCGTAGGAAGACATCATTTACTTCTTTTTATAATAATAATATAAGTATGAGGAAATAGGAAAGTACGGGACAACGCAATAATGATTGAAATAAAAGTATACAGTCTTGACTGATAACTTTTTGACTTTATTTTATATAGTCAAATATATGAATAACAACGAAAATAATCAAATTTAAGACTAATCAGTTTTGATCAAAATCTACCAATTGCTTCAAACTATATGCTTTATTAGTAATGAATAATAATAAATATGGTAGATTATATGATTGACGGCAAGGGTACTATTGGGTATGCTCTATCTTCAATTTAATACAGATAGAATCAATTCAATATAGTCGTCGTCTGATTGATTTGATGTAATTGAAGACAAGATGTTGTTTTAACTTCTTAAATTTAATTTTTAAAATTTAAAATTTATTTACACTTCCTTATATATATTTATTAAATTGTTTTTTTTTTATTTTAATATTTTAATTTTTTATTTTTATTTTTATATATTTTTAATTATTTATATTTATTTATTTATTTATTTATTTATTTCAATGTTTTTTTCTAATTCTGATTTTTTTTTTTGGGATTATTATTTTTTAAACTTATTATGAATATTTTTTAAGTTTATGATAATTTTTGGTTAATAATATTGATTTTTAATCTTTTTTTTTAATTTTTATTTTTTTTTTATTTTTTAAATTAGGATGAATCTTAATAATATTCAAACACACATAAATTTGAATTGTTATTTAGTTACGGGTCCTCGTTTTATTTAAATTAAACAGATGACTTTCCGTAGCCTGCATGCGTGCTTGGTGTATTTTTTTTTTGTGCACACTTTATGCTCACAACTTTTAACATGAATCTCAGATAATAATATTTTTTTACTAACACATTACCTAATTCTCACATATTAATTAATTTACGAATTTTTTCTGACAATACTTTTTTTACAGATTAATATGCATCCGCCTGAGGGATTTTTTATTTTTTAAGCTCTAATCTGTAAATTAAGCATGATTCAGGTTAAATTGATAATAAAAGCTAAAGTCTTAATTTGGGATTCTCATGAATCAGTTTTAAAATGCAATTTTATTTTAGATTCTAACGTAACTTAAATTTAAAATAATATTGCTTATTTCTAAATTCAATTGTTAACCTTCGATAAATACAGAAAAATCGGCTGTTTACTTCGTCCGTAAAAGGGACCGTTGATCAAAAAGCATTTAATGTACAAAGTTATCAACTATTTATGTAAAAGAAGAATTTAAAGTCTCGGATTTACTAAAAATTATAGTCCCTCGACTATCGATGAAATAGAGATAACGTAAGATCACCAGTACCACTATTATCAACTATTACCACAACTCCCCTATACTAGTTCCGTCCCGTCCCCTCTCGTTCAAGTTCTAGATTATTTCCTTTTTATTTTTTGCCTCCCTCTTTATACTTTTTTTGACACTATTATTATTACTGATTACCCTCGCACCCCTATCCCTGCAACTCTAAATTGATTAAGGTTTGAGTAGGCAACAACCTAACAATTATGAAACGTCGAAGACCCTCTGTAATTAAACAATCATAACAGTTTAATAATCAAATAAGCTGTCGTTGTTAAAGGACATTAACCATTATTTGTAAACTTCTGGTTATGTACTCGTGCCAAAGCTTCTACAAACCCCCCAAACACATTAGCAATCAAACCCTCAGATTAACCTTACTGTAAAATACGAATATCGAAAAAAAGGAAATACTAAAATAACACAGAACCAAAAGCTTAAAAAAAAGAAACAATTAGGAATTATCTTTATGATAGTCCTGTCACGGTCATGCATGGGGGTAACTTTCACCAAAAGTCTTGTTATTATCATTGACATATCACACACACATGCTATTTTGAATTGACAAGGTAGACGTTGTACACAACCTCATTTTCTTTGTGCGGAATCAAAGATGTTACTTTTTATTGATAATTCATTTTAATCGTTTAAACTTCGTAAATTATTCGCTACAACTCTGAGCTTTAATTTGATTAACTATATCGATCTTCATTTTTAAAATGTTCGGAATGAATTGTTTAAATTATCGTTTGGTTGCTAGTTTAGGTGAAGTGAGTTTGTGTGCGCTGCTGTTAGTAAAGAAAATGCACAAAAGAAAAAGCAAAATCCAAATTAATTTCACAATTTTTGGAATTATCGTTCTGTGCATTAAAATGAGTTTATTTGTTTTAACATCTGATTAGGAAATCGATTCTACTAAGCTATTATAACAATTACTTCAAATTTACACAGTTTATAGAGCTTTTACATCACTTTGCATTTCTTTTTGTTTCATGGGGCCCTTTTTTTTTTTTTTTTGAGGTATTTGTATATGAAAACACACTCACAATCTATCGCGTAGTAGTAATTTTAGAGGTTAAAGGTTGAGGGAAGGGTTCTTATTTGCTACTATGAAAAAACATATGAGGAGTAAAATCATAAAGAAAATTCACAACTTGAAGCTTACGTGCATTATGGAACATTCAGGTATAATCATCGGGAACATGTACCCATTCATGTACAACTGATTACACGAACGAATGTATCGCCTCAACTGCAAATCATATTCTACTTGCCATCGATGGAAATGATTTCCGCCTATACTAACTTCACCAAATGGGGGAAAAAAGATTGGAAAGGAAAATAGCGACTGCGCAGGAAGAAGAGCAGGGAAGGGGAAAAAAAAATAAAAGGAACATATCGCCCTTTCGGCAAAAATCAATTTCTAAAGGCAAAGTACTACAGGATAAATGAGATAGGCATTTTGGATTTAGGAAGCGGCAGATCTCGAATGTAATGGAATACTTCAGAACTGGTGATTCATTTCATGTATCTTATCCATTTAAAATTTTTTTATCTCTGAAATAGGAATCAAATCGAATCATATTATATCATATCATTCTAATAAAATGCCATCAAAAATGGAATTAATCTCCTGTTTTGTACGATAAAGCGTTGTTATCGCTAGTTTTATCCCCGCTGCAACCCAATCAGTAGAGTTTATCTTAGAGATAGGTTTCAGTTAGTTAATCATACTCTCTATAGTCTGACAGTTTTTCTATCAAGTAATTATACTTCAAAAACATAATAGAGCTTATTCACTCGGTTATTTCCTATGTGATTTTTATTTTATTCTAGGTAGGGATCAACTTTTTTGGTAGCGATTATTATTGTGGACTTTTACTATAATTATTATTACGATTTACAGACACATGACAATAAAAGAGTCAGTAGGAAGTGCTGAAAATAATAATTTTATTATTACATTCACATTAAGGAACATGAAATGTGGTTAGCATCCCCCTTTTTATTATTTATCGAATTTATTTTACAATATTTTTTAATTTATTTTACTATACTTTTATGCCATAATTTTATAAGTTTTTAGGTACTGATTTAAAAAAACATCTCCAGACAACATATCATTTATTGTATTAGTCAGTTACTTTAAACAGCTTATCTATCCCCATTCCTTTTATCTATCTGTCTTAGTAATCTCAAAAAAAAATGTTTGTAGGTTCAGTTCAGGAAAAGTGACGACCTCCCGAGATGTAGCTCAGACGCCTCATAGCTACCAAAACATGCAAGAAAAACAACAACAATTAATTCCTAAAAATATGGGCATACTGCCACACATCGTACATTTCGGTAAATTTACTTATACACAAATAATAATAATAATAATAATAATTTGGTGTTGCTTAAAAGTATATCTTCCTTTGTGTGTATATTTATTGACTTACAAATTTGACCACACACAAGATTGGGTACTCTTGATCAAGTGTCAAAGTGTATAAACTTTTGGTAAACATTGACTAGTTTTGAAATATTGTAAGAAGCAAGTATGGTCTTCAGTAAGGAACGATCGTGATACATTTAATCATGTACACTAATCTCAAAACTGAAAACAAGACCTCAAGTTCGAATTAAAAAAAAAAGGCTGTATAACCTGTAAAAAATGAAATTCTTTTAAGAATAAAAAAAGAAATCAAAAAAAAAAGATTTTGGTTTTACGGGCCTAAAAATGAATAAAAATAAATGGAAAAAAAAAAAGGAAAAGAATCAAAAAAAAAAAAAAAAAGATCTTGAAAATATCAGGTCATAAAGTTTAATTGTATAATTAAACAGCTAAAGATAGATAAAGTCCCAACCGAAGATAATATAACATATAACATAATGATAACTATTATGCTTCAGCATATAGACTGCATTCAATACGAAGATAGATCTTCATTAAATTTTCATTGTGTTTCATTGTTTGTAAGCACATTAAGACTCCATGTCTTTGTCACAATTGATGATTACGTAGCCGCTAAGAACTATAAGAACTTTTGCGGAAGACAGTGATGATAAACATTCTCTCTCTGTCCTTCATTTTTTTTTTTTACTTTTTAGTCTTTTATTTTTTTCGGCTCATTCCACTAACAATTTCTGTCTATCCTATCTCAATTCATTATCCCCCACTTTTATAATCTATAAAAGATAAGTTCTATTATCTTGGTTCTGCCTTATCAAATCAATGTATAATGATGTAAACCAATGCTCTTTTGTTCAATTGGAAATCCTTTTAATACTAAGAAAATAAATACTAGTTCACAATATTTAGACTTCCTCCACTTATCATCGATCATTCCCCTCTCTAAGTTTTGTAATAAAAATAATATCAACGCAAAATAAAAGGAAAAGCCTAATTAGAATTATTTTCTCTTAATTTTAACAAAAAATACGTTTGGAATATTGATTATTTTCTTTTTTAATTTATTATCTCAGCTAACTCACTTTCAGTATCAACTTATCATATCTATAGCAAAAATAGATTTACCAATTCTACTTCTTCTAGAACACCGAATAAAGCCTATCATTTACAACCAGAAGTAGATCAAAATGATAATTACTAATTAAAAGTAAAAAGTATTTCATGATTCTTCCCTTCTGCCCGGTACTATAATTTTTTGCCTCGAAATAACTTAAATCTCTCGGAAGCACAAATCTAAAGTTAGATAGTTTCGACTTAAAAAGAAAGAAAAAGCCTTGTGTAATTGTACATATAATTAACCATAATGTAGTTGAATCTTTTAATTCTGCTATTTTTTGAAAGTATTCTTCTTATACTTGCTGTAAAGGCATTGGCACCCTCTTATGGTGGTGCTCTCACTATTTGTTTGATTTCATATCCCCCCACCCTCGATAAATTGTTCTCAGATCAAAAAAATTCAAATGTTTCAAAATTTACATGTTAGTATGCATGCATGCATTGAAGAGATACATATTAAATAGCAAAAATAGTATGAAATTCAAATTTGTGTTCAATATGCAAACATGATAATCTTTTTGTTTTGTGATATGCAAACATTATTTTTTATGAATTTGCTGTTGGGGTATTTATCTCGTACTTACTCATGGTGACAAATATAAATGTTTATTCCTTTGGATGTTGTTCTTGTTGTTGTTGTCATAATAAGCTGATTGAGTTCATTTGCAACTTGAAGGTATGTTTAAAAGAGCATATATGAGCCATATTAGATCGGGATAATAAAATAGCTAGTGAATACTTGATCAGACTAATGACAGAATTTGGCCACTATTATAACATAGTGGAAGATGTTGCCACCAATCACAAACAAGAATGTAAAGCTGCATTAGTTAACGATATGATTAACAAATAATATTAGCTATGGCTCTCGCTATGACTAAGAGAATTTATGTAAGTACTAAAATAACACCTTTGATGCAAATAATATAAAGATATACATTCACCTCTATGGCCTCTTTTCCTGTACATTCCGCCCGCCCTATTTGGTGTTTAAAGTTAGATAAATAAATATTGTCTGTTTTCTCCATCTTGAGCATGAACGAATCTTTAAACTGTTCACAAAACGATTCTAAAGGAAAACTAGCATATCATCATCTACATGATTGTTAATTTTCAACTTTTCATATCATTTCCCCAATGAAGTAGCATAATTAGGGAAGTATCATGAAAACCAATCAATTTATAAGGGGGAAAAAATAAAAGAACAACAAGAAGAAATCAAACCAAAGGGACCTTCCTTCTGGCTACGTTTTATTGTTTTTAACTATTCGTTTTGAATATTTAAGCAATATTATTAGGCTTGTTATTTTTCATTACAGTAGTTTTTGGAATATATTATTCTTTCAACTAGTCCAAAATATTATATTATCAAAAGCTAAACTATTATTATTATGCAAGATAAAATTTTCTGACATGTTTTAGCAAATCCTATTAATATTTTTTAATGATTTTAAATTATTTTTTGATGGGTTTTTTTGGGGTTGAATGAAAACTATAAATCAAACAGATCTGACACAGAAATCTGAACAATGCCAAAAAAAAAAGGAAATAAAAAATCAGAGTTTAGAAAAGTTTAAATAAAATACTAAAAAATAATGAAAAAATATAAAAATAAAATAAAATAAAAATAAAAATAAATAAAAAAAAATAAAATAAAGGACACAATAAAAAAAAACATCACTTTTGCCATACACCAGATATCCTTTGCAAATTGGCTATTCAGTCCGGCACAACAACAAAACTGTTCGAGAGGCATTGATGCAAAAATTCAAATTTTCGTCTCTTTATTATGCGATTTAACAAAATACGAATAATTTAGAACTAACCCTCCAAAAAGGCTTGTGTGTATATATATCACTTTTCGTAATTGCAAAGGATATGAGCATACTACCACTTTGTTAATATGAATACGTGTTGATGTTGTTAAGAAGGTAAAGCTTTGGGGGATGTAGTTTGTAAATACTTAGTAATTTGATTATTCATTCTGTAAGAATTAATTATTTTTTGGAAGCATATAACAGCAAGAAAGCAATGAAAGTTACAGTAAAAAAATCAAGTAAAACTTTTACGAACAGCAGAGTAAACTAAACTTCTCCTACAAATTTTTTTTTGTTGAAAAAAGTAACATATTAATGATTACAAACAGTAATTATAATCTAATCATGAAATAAATCCTCCCAATTACCAATATAATATAAATAGAAAGAATCCAAGTTTAATTGAAGTGAAAGTTTTGTAATTTATGAAATATAATAAAATCATACACTTCAATAGAATTGAAACTTAATAAAAAAATAACATAGCCTGTACAACCATCATGTCAGTTCATGGTCATGTTCGTGATCATGATCATGTTGACTTTCATGATCTTCTTCTACACCTTCAGCATCATTCACTCCAACTCCGACTCCAGCTCCCACAACTATTCCATCTCTACCTGGTTCTATTAAAGCCGAACCAGCTGATTGATGAGTGTGGACTTGTCCAGTAGCAGCAGTGGTACTAGTTCCTGTACTAGAAGTACTAGGTATACACCAATTTCTATGACAATGCCATGCCTTCATTTGACATTCTCTAGAACAATATTTAGTTCTCTTGCATCGTCTACATTTCAGAAATTCACGAGGTGATTGTTCCCATTTACCACATTCTAGATTACCACATTGTCTTACACCTCCTCTTAATTCATTCCTACGACATGAATTCCTCATTATAACTCCTGACCAATAATACATATCAGTTCCAGCTAAGAAAGTAAACTTTTCCACTATAGGGAATAAATTAGCCTTTCTAAATTCAGTCAATGAAGGATCCAAATCTTCATGATCTTCGTCAACATCAAAATGTTCATAATCATCATAACTCCATTTTTTAGTTAAGAATTCTTTAGCTTCATTCCTCTTGGATATGATAGAATTCACCAATTTTTTACTTTCCAATTCAATAAATGAATTAATTTTATCATTGATCTGACATAAGGCAATTTCTCGTTCAACTTCATCAGCAATAGCTTCACAGTCTATCACAGATTCATAAAGTTTAGCCAAAGTATTAGAATTATTACTAATGACCTCGTTAATTAAATTCGACTCTTTATCAAGAATAATATCACTATCACTCTTGTCTGATGAATCATCATCCTCTTCAAATTCTTCACTCTCATCTTCTTCATCTTCGATTTCAGCAGTTTCGGTTAAGCCTGATTCTTCTGCTTTATTACCTAATTCAAATTTATCTTCCTCTAATAAGAAATTATCATCATGAATGGTATTTATATCATTTAACATTTGAGGTGAATTAGATGGAGATGGATTGAATCTTTCGATATATGTAGTCTTTGTTTTTCTTGATTTGGGAGTTATGGTTGGTCTAAGGTTTACTTCCAAACTTTTCTTTAATTTTAATTTCATTTGTTTTTGTAAATAAAGTTTTAATTGTTTATCCCTTATACTCATATCAACTATATAATGAGTATTTTGTAAAACATCTTTCAAATAAGGATATTTGGAAATATATGCTAAAAGTTGTAATGACCATACAATATCGTCATCTCTTGGTATAACAACACCAGTATCTGTAAAATTCCTCACGGCAATTTTGCTACTGTACATTGTTTTATTGGCTTCAATATCTTGAATGTATAAATCAGAAAGGAATCTTAAATTATTATCCATTTCATAATCGGAATCATTTAAAAATGAATCATCAACAAGTTCATTTTCTTTTTCTTCTCTTAATTTCTTTAAAAGATTGGCAATTACATATTTTCTTCTAATATCATTATTAACCGTAGTACTTTTGGTTTGATTGGTAGAACTACCGATTTTATAAGGAGCAAAATTGTTTGATCTTGTTAATCGCACTAATTGATCAATAGTTAAATTTTCATAGTCATCACTGGTTAAACTGTTTGGTAAACTACCATTGAAATATGCAAGATATGGATTTTGTCGAAGCATAGATTGATCCAAGCTATTGGCAGCAAGTTGTAATGGAACCTGCATTACATTTAAATCGAATGGATATCTTGTTTCGGTATTAGCAACTTCAGGATCGCCTTGAGCTCTGTTCCAATTTCCTGCAGTTGAGATATCAAATGGGATTTGAACATCATTTTGAAGTGGTGCTTGACCTGGAACTGGAATTTGTTGTTGTCCTAATAAGTTGATTGGCTCTACACCTTGATGTTGCAAAAATTGTTGATGAGGAGCCATTTGTGGTTGTTGCTGGATCTGTTGAGGTTGTAATTGTTGTGATTGTTGTTGCAGCTGCTGTTGTTGATGTGGCTGTTGTTGTTGAGTTCTTGAATTGGCATGAATAAAAGTTCTTTCATGAATAGAAAGGTAATTATCTAAAACAGTTGCTATTATGGGTAAAATACCAGCTTTTACCACCTTCTGTCTTATCTTTTCTGTACCTCTAGTTCCTACTAATACTAAACATTGAAATGCTAAAGTCCATTTCCAAGCCGTTAACAATTTCTTTTCACTATTAAATATATTATCTGATGCATTAAAGGTTGAGTTATGACATTCATGTAAGATCTCAATAAGTCTTTCTATACCACCATCTATGGATAAAGTTTCTCTTACTTTTGCCAGTGAAGATACAAGATATGTTAAATAGTTTAATGAATTAACCAATGGTTTATCAGAAGTTACATCCAACGCCCTTCTATCATATAAACTACTTGTGATAGTGACAGCCGCCTTATTAGCCGAGATAGACTTATAATTTGAGTCACGCATATGGCAGCCTACCCTTTCTTGATTACCTTACTGATGGACTCCCTGGTGAACTAATGGAGGAGGAGGAGGGGGAGACTGTAATCCTTAACTGAATGCTGACAAACAATAGGAAGCAGATAGATTGTTGATGACGAGATAAATGCAGAAAAGCTAGTCGAACTTGGGATTCTAAACGCACCAGTACAATATTCACCCTCTTCTTAAATGGGGTTGAAGGCAAATAAGGGTATGAGGTTTAATGAATTTAAGGTGGTTTATGTTTGGCTTTTCGTACGGTCCTGAAGGATTTTTTTTTGTCCACTTTGCCACTTACAAAACTGTCTTTAATTTTTTTTTCCTTTTCTGTATATAAAAATTAAAAAAAAAGTGAGGCATCGTATATGCAGGAAAACAGGAGAAATCAAATCTCTACAAATATGGAAACCCTTTTAAAAGGAAAGTTTAGTTAATATCTAAATTACATTTCATTATATCATATTGTATAAAAAGGGGCTCTATAAAAATAGTTTCTAATAAATAGATCTATGCTCTTAATTTCAGTTCAACTTGAACCATGACTTTCATACATTGTTCCATGAACATTAATGTTAAAATAGAATGAGGTCCAATTCTAAATAATTGAGCCCAGAAACCTTTATATAATGCAGCAGGACCTTCTGTTCTGATAGTCTTTTGGAAACAATCGATTGGACCTTTATATAAATTACCCTTTTGATTATATAAACGAGTAAGAATAACATCCCATGGATTCATTACTATAGCTACTCCTAAACCAGCAGTTGAAGATGATATGAAATGCATTTTTAATGAATTATCTTCGGCAATATTATTCTTTAAAAGGAAGTTCTTGGTGTAAGTATATACTGGAAGTTGAGCTGATGATCCAGCTCCTGTTCTTAATACAGCAGCATCGACCCCTCTATATAAACCCTTAATACCTTCAGCTTTATAAACTTTACTTAAACCATCCCAAACCCCCTTATAATAGGTTTGTTGACCGACATGATGAGCAGCTTCTGATCCTGCTTTGGAATAAGATTGCATTCTTGTTTTAATTAAGAAAAATGGAGATCCAAGAATAGCACCGGCCGATCCTGAAATAAAACCTGAAGAAACATTGATAAATAAATTTTGAGGAACTCTTCCACCTTCAGTAAGACTAGAAGGCAGGAATATACTAGTTAAAAGGTATCTACTTGGTTCATATAATCCAAGTCTACAACCATTCAATCCCATTTGATAGAAATAACCACAAAGTAAACCTTGTTGTAAACCTCGTATACCTTCATTTTTATAGATAAGACCAAACGCTTGGAATGGATTCTTATATAATAACACTTCACTAGAAGCCTTCTTATGCAATTCACCTTGTAATTGCATTCTAGTCTTCACCAATTCAATTGGATTAGTAAAAGTAACAGCTCCACAAGCTGCTATCCCACCAGCAACAAACCCTCCAAGAGTGGATACTTTTTCAAGACTACTCCTCTTACCTCCAGCATGTTTCTGTGCCGCCACTTGTTCAACCACAACAGTCTTGGTAGTCTCCTTTATTTCACTCATTGAACTGCTGATAAGGAATAGTTTATCCTCTTCTCTGATTTCTTCGTAATTTTTTTTTCCTTTTTTTGATTAGATACAATTTTTGCATTTATCGGTTTTTCTTTTGTTTTGACGTAACTAGCTCAATTTTTCATAACGATAACGGGCCGATTTTGAGTCATGTGATGAGTCACGTTATCAGTCCAAGATAAATCTTAAATGTCATATATCTATCATTGTTTAATTAAACAAGGTTTTATATGTTGACGAATTCACTAACTTAGCTTGATGAGCTTCAGTGGTATCAATTAAAAGTTTCGAATTGTGACGGAAGGGCTGTTTGATGGTTTAGTTTGAATAATACCACCAACCTTACTCTGTAAATCTGGAGTTTGTTGACTTATATGGATCAATTTCCACTTTCAGAGAGAATTCATTATATTAATGACTATCTAAATAGTAATTGTCAGTTATATAGCCCTGTATTAACATAGAAGAGTTAGTAGCATTTGCATCCATTTTCAACTTTAATTTTTTTTTTTCACTGCTGTTTTTTTTTTGCCTGCCTGTCTGCCTCATGAGATCGATCTAGACAAAATATTCGACCTAAAAAGCCATTGACAGGTTTAACTCATTTCATTATAATCACCAACATATGCCATGCTAAGAGCCAATTTGAAGCATCTTAGATCAGGAGTCCAAAGGCGGTTTGCATCTGCTGCCTCATCGTTGGCTTCCCAACAAGCATTACTCAGTAAATATCCTATTGGGTTGAACCTTCATGGATTTGTAATTGAAAATGTACAACCAATTCCTGAATTTTCATTAGTGGCAGTGTTATTGAAACATCAACAAAGTGGATCAGAACATCTCCATTTAGACTCTCCATCAGATATTAACAATGTTTTCCTGATTGCTTTCAAAACTAATCCACCTGATGCTACTGGTGTACCTCATATTTTAGAACATACTACCTTATGTGGGTCATATAAGTATCCTGTTAGAGATCCATTCTTTAAAATGACTAATAGATCATTAAGTAACTTTATGAATGCCATGACTGGTCATGATTTCACGTTTTATCCATTTGCCACCACCAATGCCAAAGATTTTCAAAATTTAATGGATGTATACTTATCATCAGTTTTTGAACCATTATTGACTTATGAAGATTTCATTCAAGAAGGTTGGAGATTGGAAAATAAAGATATCAAAGATAGTAAAAGTGATTTAGAATTCAAAGGGGTGGTATATAATGAAATGAAAGGTCAAAACTCAAATTCATCTTATTATTTTTATATTAAATACTTGGAATCAATTTATCCATCACTTAATAATTCAGGTGGAGATCCAGCTAAAATTCTTAATTTAGAGTATGAAGATTTACTTGATTTCCATACTAAGAACTATCATCCTTCAAATTCAAAAACTTTCACTTATGGTTCATTGCCTTTAATCAACCATTTACAACTGTTGAATAAGTATTTTTCCATATTTGGTGCTCGTATAAAGAACTTAGATGTAAAACAACCATTATTCAAAGATATAACTGAAAAGAAGACGAATATCGATGTGGAAGGACCTCTTGATTCTGCATCTGGTAAATCACTTGAAGAACAATACAAATCATCAATTACCTGGAATTTAGGTGATCCATTAGACAGCAGTAGACAATATGAACTCTTCAAATGGAAAATACTCAGTTCGTTGTTATTTGATGGACATAATGCTCCATTATACCAAGATCTTATTGAAAATGAATTTGGAGATGATTTCTCAGCTAATTCAGGTCTTGATACTACCACTGCTTTATTTTCATTCACTGTTGGTGTAAATAATTTAACTGTTGAGAAAGTTGAAGCTTTAGAAAGTAAAATTGTATCTATTTTAAAAGAAAAGGCTTTACCTGAGTTTGAAAATCCAACTAGTTCTTACGGTAATAGAGTTAATGCTATTTTGCATCAACTTGAATTGAATTTCAAAAAGCATAAACCAGACTTTGGACTTGGTTTATTGAATTCCATTGTTCCATCATGGGTTAATGGATTGGATCCAGTTCAATCTCTTAGAATTGAACCTATAATAGAACAATTCAAAGCAGACTATGCTTCTAATGGATTAAAGGTATTTGCCGATCTCCTTACTGATACCATTTTGAATCCAGATACTCAAAGAGTACAATTTACTATGAAACCAATCGAGAGATTTAATGAAAAGTTGGCGGAAGAAGAAGAGGCCACCTTAAAGACTCGTGTTGAAAAACTTTCTGATGAAGATAAAGAAATCATTCATAAAAGAAGTCTTAATCTTTCAGCCAAGCAAGCTGAAGAACAAGATACCGAAGTTTTACCAACATTAACCCTTAGTGATATACCAACTCAAGGTACTTATTATCCAGTTGTTTACAATAATGACATTAGTGGAGGTAAAACCTCATTACAAAAGAGAGTTGTTGATACTAATGGATTGGTTTATGCCGCTGCTACTAAGGATATCTCATACCTCCCAACGAAATATTACAAGTATATTTCATTGTTTACATCTTGTTTAACTAACTTAGCTGGAACTAGTGCTACTCCAATTCATGAATTAGAAACCAAAATTCAAGAAAAAACAGGTGGTATTTCTTTCAATACTAGAATTGTCAATGATCCATTCGATATTAGTAAAGCTAGTTTACAGTTCCTGTTATCAGGAATGGCTCTCCGTTCCAATACCACCAATATTTATGATTTATGGAAAGAAATCTTGACTGAAACCAAATTTGACGGTTCTGATGAATTGGTAGTCAGTAAACTTTCTACTTTAATTAAAAACATGGGTCAAAACCAATATGATAATATTGCTGATAGAGGACATTCATATGCTGCTGGTTCAAGTAGTTCAAGATTATTACCAAGTAAATATATTTCTGACATTATTAGTGGTCTTTCTCAAGTTCAATTCGTGCTTGAATTAAATTCTAATCTCGAAAAGCAAGGAAAGGAATATTTAATAAAGGAAGTGCTTCCTGTTTTAAAAGAAATCCAAGATTTATTAAATGATAATAATGCTTCAAAATATAAGTATAGATTAGTTGGAGATGAAGAATCTATTAATGAAAACGAAGTATTAATTGAGAAATTTGATGATAGTATTTCTACTTTAAACCATAATAAATCTCATACTGAAGAATTACAAAACTTGTTAGTGTCATTCAATTCAAATAAATTAGGATTAAATTCATCAGCAAAAACACTTATAGATTTACCTTTCCAAGTTAGTTATTCATCATTAGCCAAATCTGGTGCTTCATATGCCAGTAAAGATGGTGCTGCCTTACAAGTATTAAGTCAATTGTATACTTTCAAGCATTTACATTCTATAATCCGTGAAGCTAATGGAGCTTATGGTGGTGGATTAACTTATGATGGATTAAGTGGATTACTTAATTTCTATTCTTATAGAGATCCAAATCCATTAAAATCAGTAAAAGCATTTGAAGACTCATTTCCATATGGGTTAAGTGCTAATTGGACTGAGAAGGATTTACAAGAAGCTAAACTTCGTATTTTCCAAAGTGTTGATGCACCAACTAATATTTCTAGTCAAGGTTCGACTGAATTTTATGATGGTATAACTAATGAAATGAGACAAGAAAGAAGAGAAAACTTTTTAAATATAACAGGTCAAGATTTGAATGATGTTGTTGATAAGTATTTAGTAGGGAATGATGTAAACCTGATTACTGTTATTGGTGACAATGCCAATTTACAAGTTAGTGATGATTGGGAAGTTCAAAAGTTAAAATTATAGAAATAGATTAAAAAAAAAGCCAATGTGTAAATAGGATAAAAATAAAAACAACTGTATATATGATTACAAATGATTAGCAATTGTAGTTTTGAAATGACATTAAAAATCGTTAAATTTATGATATAAGATATGCTATGTATAAAAGTCTATATGTATGTACAAGGAATATTTGGTGGTAGTGGTGGTGGTGGTGATAAAAGGCGTATCAAATCGCTCCATGTCTATACCACCTACCTATGACTTCTGCTAAAATCTTGTTTAGTTCTTTCAGCTATTCTTCTTTTCTTATCTTCTGTGAAAAGGCAATGTCTCTTTGCCCTTGGATCATAAAGTATTAAACTCAATCTTGGAGTATGTCTTGGAATATTAAACCATTTTTCATAACCAGTTTTGGCAGCTGAAATAACCTTCACCATGGTATGTGTTGCCTTAGCCTTTGCCATCTTCAATATATCCAATAATGTTGTGCTATAAGTAGGCCTTTGAAGTGTTCTTGTTCAGTCAGTAGATTTTTTTTCAATTCATTCAAATTTTTTTTTTTCAGATTTATTTTTGTACTATAAAAATGTTGACTTCCTAATCCAGCAATCTCTCAACCATACACTCTTTAAGAGTAACAATTTAAAGTTTTTCTTGTTTTTTTTTTTTCTGTAACGCGTTGGGAAACCAAAAAAAATTGTGAATTGGACACGCTAAAGGTTTTGAAAATTGAAGTGGGATCAAAAACTTTAGTCAATATCAAAATATATATAATTACAACAAACAACCAACGGTCGATTAATTTGTTGAATTGATATATTTCAAGGAGAAAGTCTACATTGCTGTGATCATCTCGATTTGTTATTATATTGTTTCAGGTATTACTTTAGTGAGACAGATTTAGAGTTAATTACATAACATAACAGTCAGTCAGTCAGTCAGTCAGTCAGTCAGTCAGTCAGTCAGTCAGTCAGCCAACCAACCAACCATGAGATCATATGCATATTTATTGGCTTCAGTGTTAGCCTTCTTTATGGCCATTGCATCAGCTTTACACATTGAAGTTGCATCCCTGCAAAATCCAGCACCAGTGTGTATCCGTGATTTTGTTCAAGAAGAACAATTGGTTGTTGTCAGCATAAAAACAGATGGAAAAGTTGGTGATGGTCAAAGATTGGATTTACATATTGTTGATCTGATTGGTAATGAATATAGAAGAAAAAATGATATTGCTGGTACTCTTAAAGTTGCTTTCACTAGTCATCATAATGCTGCATTTGATGTTTGTTTCACTAATTTCCTTGATCGTAAATATAATGAAAATAACAAAGTATTTAGAGAAGTTGAATTAGAAATTGAAAGTGGTTCTGCTGCTAGAGATTGGAATGCCGTTCAAGCTGCTGAAAAACTTAAACCTGTTGAACTTGAATTACGTAGAGTTCAAGAATTGACTACTGAAATTGCTAATGAATTACAATATTTAAAGGGAAGAGAAGAAAGAATGAGAGATACTAATGAATCCACCAATGCTAGAGTTCAATGGTTCTCAATTGGGGTTATAATTTCTTTAGTTGGATTAGGTGTTTGGCAAATTCAATACTTGAGACACTACTTTAAAATTAAACACATCATCTAGATGGTTGAACTGTTCTAGTTCACCTTAATCAAGACACATACATGAACCTGTATCATAGAATTAAAATCTACATAAGGCTTCGGCTCAATCTTTTTCGTGTTATACAAAGAGAGCTACATAAAAGAATAAATATAAATTAAAAAATTATATTAATACATTAATTAACAATAATAACCACTATTGTGTGGTTCTAAATACTTGTAGAATCTTTGATCAAAAATATCCTCTGTGCAGTTGATAATAGGATTCTTTCTTTGAATCTTTTGAACTTGCTCTTCTGTTAACTTAAAGTTATATGAATCCTTTTCATAATGATCAATAACAAACTCCTGGAAAAGTTTGCTTCTTAATTGATCCACAGTTTTACATTTGGAACGAATGGTTTCAAAACTACTTCTAATCTTCACTTTGTCACCAGTACGACTCTTGATGAAATCATCATATCTTTCAAAAGCCAAGTTAATACTCCATTCAAATAAAAAGTTAATTTTCATCCATTGTTGAGTGAATTCATCAAAATTATTATAAGTTTCATCTT
The DNA here is from genome assembly GCF_036884675.1 of Scheffersomyces coipomensis. NCBI lineage: Eukaryota > Fungi > Ascomycota > Pichiomycetes > Serinales > Debaryomycetaceae > Scheffersomyces > Scheffersomyces coipomensis. The sequence continues at coordinate 2,035,012 of NW_027042892.1, read as the reverse complement.
CAATAATGGCGGAGTAAATATATTGATCACCAATGGTATCCAACATCTTATAAATATTTCGTAATTGTATAGGATGTTCTAAATACAATTGTGGCAATGCTGGATCCGCTTCAAATGCGATAGTTTCTTTATACTCATGGATATTTGCATCTTCATCATCAACAATGATAGTTTCATATGTATCAATCAGGAATATGTTTGCCTCTACTGTCTTTGTAATTTCAAGAATAAGTATATTACTTAATTCTTCGAGGAAAGCTTGCCTTTCTTTTATTGATTCATAAGGAGGGTCAAATGCACAATAGAATTTTATGATATATGAGAAATCAATATCATTGAATTTAAAAGCTAATTGAGTTAAAAATTCCCGTTTACCTAATATATCAAAATTAGTTGAACCTCCCTTGATATTATGAAAATATTTGGACCATTGATATAATAACATACAAATTTTATATCTGATTTTCATTGAATCCATATTATCATTGAAATGAACAAAATCACTGGATGAAAAATTATAAAATTGTTCTTTAACACTATGATCATGATTTATTAATCCCTTCTCTCTATCGTAACATGACTTTGGAGCTTCTTTACTTTTATTTCCAAGTCCGTTAAAGATATATTCAACCGCTCTATCATACCAATCACGTTGTGATGCTCCTAGTTGAGTCACAAGTTTCAGGAGCAAGATTGAATCGGAGTCCTCTATAAATTTTGCAGTTTTTAATCGACTAGAAGCTAATGCGTTTCCATCAGACACTGATTTCTTGATTAATGGATCATTCTTTAATTCATATTGAAAGTTATATGATATAAAATCGAAAATAAAGTCAATTGTATCACGATGGGCTGAATAAATGAGATGAAAAGCTGAATAGTTAGAATTAGGTGATTGTCTTTGGATTTCCGACGATTTATCTGCACAATAAAATGTCCAATTGACCAATTGCCAAAGATTAAAATTCCGGTTTAATCTTGGATTAAGCTTCTTACTTAAAATAGAATCATCAAATATTTTTAATGAATGCCAATTAGGGAACTTAGAAGGTGACATCATTCTTTGTCTACTTCTATTGTTTTTATCTCTATCCATTGAACTACTATTAAACAATGCTTCAGAACTGTTTAATCCTGATGTCATTTGTTCATCATCCAATCTAAGGATATTTCTGGATAACTTTTTAGTAGGCGTTATATTATAGCTTTGGAATTTATTGACTTCTCTTTCCATATCTACCGCACCTGATCCTATATCCAGCACCGTCCCTTCAGAATCACTGATAATCATGTCATCTGCATGTTTTCCAGTTTCATTTTGATTGATATCCGTAAGAGGAATTCTAGGAGGAGATGATCTTGGTGGACTCTGGAAATAACTTGTTATATCACCTTTTCTCTTAGGTGATGAACTTTGTTTGATTACTGGACGGATAGTGTTGCTATTTGATGACAGTAAGGTAGATTTAGTTACTGTTCTGTTTCGTACGATAAAATCATCAAATACCTTTCTAAATTGATCATATAACAATAGAAGGGTTGGATCATCTAATTTACGATATTCCAGCAAATATGAAAAATAGTTTTGTAAAAGTAGTAAACTTCGTGATTGTAATGGAGGTTTGTGTATGCTATTATAATAATCTTCATTCAAGACTCTAACTTGTTCATTAGTAGTTTGCAACCCATCTATAGAAGTAGTTGTATCAGACCAGTTACTACTTCTGCATCTAGAAGCCAATGTCAATAGCACTCTTAAAATATCTAAAGAAGGAATCCTTATATTGGAATAATCACTTGAAGTGCTATAACTGGCTTCATAATTGGTTCTAAATGTTAATTCTAAATGGGTTAACAATTCATCAAATTGTTTAACGTTATTGAGATTGATTTCTGAACCATCATTTTTTTTCAATTCTGGAATAAGCAGATCAATGAATTCAGATTGTTTCTCTATAAACACATCCAACGGTATCAACACATGAGGTCGTACCTTTACTTCTTCATCCATGATCTGATGCATCCACGATATGACTTTTTGAATATTTTAATTTTAGATTTACACATATATATATTGAATAAAAATTTTGTGAGCTGTCGCGTTATATTTGTACATACATTAAATTGCAGTTCTATAAAATTATCATTAAAAAGTCTATAAATATGGTCATTAAAAGAAAAGTTGTGATCATTAAAAGGGTATTACTAGTATGTCTAAGATTGGATCAATCGGTTGATTCTAATTCACCTAGATTTCCAAGGATTTCAGCAAAATCCTTTATTGTAACACAGAGTCCTATTTTTGGCTTATTGAAATCAAAGTTCAAAATTTCACCTCTTTCATTGGTAGTAGGTAGACTTAACATATCAATTAAGAATGAATCCCCTAGAACTGCTGCTGTTTTCCTATCTGTATCTAATTGTAAATCTGTCTTTATCTTTTTAAGTTCCTTCATTCCAAGTTTGTAATTGAGGATGAATTGTTCATTGATTTCGCTACTGCTACCACTGATGGTCGAAGCAGTAACAAACATTTCCCAACTTTGATATATATGATTGAAATTATCTCTGAATTTTAATAATCGATTTGAATTCCGAATCAATTTATCAATATCAATGATATCAATGATCATATTAAGCTTATTTATTTTCCCCGTTATAGTGAAAGCATGAATGAAATTAAGAGTTGTATAATGCTTGACATTGGTAGCATCAAACTCTAACTCAGTGTTTGGTCTAATAAACTCATAATAATAATCAATGCAACGTTTGAAATCAGCGGTGAAACAACTTGGTATTTTTAAGTAATCATATAACTCGATTAATTGGTGGAGATAAAAATCTTGTTCCTCTTCACCAAGAATGATAGAGTAAGCTTCTAGTATTTCCTCTTCAGCTTGAGCTGAAACTTCTAAATAGGCTTCAGATCTTATCGACTTCTTTTTCCTTGGTGGCATTGATAATTATTCATCAAATCAGATATTTACTATATAAAATCCTCAATTCGCATACTGATCAATTTTCAATTTTGACGTTTTGACTTTATTTTTGGGTTACTTTTACGATCTTGAAGAAAGTTTAAATCAACTAGACAATAATATGACTAACAGTGAACAACCATCGATCAAGACTTCTCTTATAGAGTTGAAGAATAGAACTTCAGGACCAAGAATTCTTTTCAAATGTGAATATGAACAACCATCTGGAAGTTTCAAACTTCGAGGTATGGGACATTTAGTTCATACTGCGATTGAAGAAGCCAAGAAATTAGGTAAAGATAAGGTAGAAGTGTTTTCATCATCTGGAGGAAATGCCGGATTGGCAGCTGCCTATGCAGCCAAGTACTATGGAGTCAATTGTACTGTTGTTTTACCTGTCATTTCGAAACCAGTGGTTATTGAAAAATTAAAAGGGTTAGGTGCCACCGTTATTGTGGAAGGTAAACATTGGGGAGAAGCTGATAATCATATAAGAAATGATATTATTGCTAATTTAGATAATTCAATTTATCCAGTTTATGCTCATCCATTTGATGATCCTTTAATTTGGGAAGGTCATGCTAATTTCATTGATGAATTAATCATTGAAAAACAATTATCATCAGAAGATTTAAACCATGTTAAAGGAATAGTTTGTAGTGTTGGAGGTGGTGGTTTATATAATGGGGTCATTGAAGGTTTAAAAAGAAACAAAGAGTTAAATGATGTCCCAGTATTAACGGTTGAGACTCATCAAGCTCCAACTTTCAAGGTTTCACTTGATGCTAATGAAGTGGTTCATTTAAAGGAAATCAAGACTTTATCAACTTCATTGGCTTCGCCATACATTTCTGGGAAATCTCTTGAAAACTATAAACTGCACAAGACTCATCATGTTGTGATTGATGATTTGGATGCTGCACAAGGTTGTATTGATTTCTATGATGAATTTGGTGTTCTCGTAGAACCTGCTTGTGGTGCATCAGTAGCCTTAGCCTTTAAGAAATCTGATTTATTAGAAAACTTTGGTGCTTTGACCAAAGATGATATTGTTATCATTGTTGCATGTGGAGGATCTGGTACCAATGTAGATACTTTAAATGAATATAGAAAACTTGTCGTAGCAAATTAATAGACCATTTATATAGAACAATAGACACCCATAGTTAACAAATTGTCACATTCAATTTTTGTTATGGTTGTGCGATTGAATTACCCAATATGGTAACCCAAAACAGTAATTTGCCATTAATAGAAAAATGATGATACTTAAACTAAAAAACTCAATCTGAAGTAATTATAACTAGTGATTAATGCTTTAGATACGAATTGATTATATTTGATAAGTTAGCTGAACCATTAACGATTCAAGTGATCGATTTATATTCTATAATTATCTTTGCATCTCATGTCTGGTCCTACGAATGTTAACTCAGGAGGAGGAGGTAGTTGGATGCCCATGTGGAAAGCAAATTCAAGTGCAACAGCAATCATCAATGAACCTGAGAATGGGAATGCTGCAAAGGCACCTTCCGTACTGAATACGACTACTAATGAAATAGATAAGAAGAAAGAAAGCACAGCTAAGAGAAGAAAACCTTCTGCTAAAGGATTGAAAGAGAAACCTTCTACATCTTCTTTGAATTGGCTAAGTTGGCCAACCACAAAACTTAAAGATGATGCTTCATTACCGATCGTAAACAATGAAGGAGATCAAGAAGAATATGGTGAAGATGAAGATGATTATGTCCCAGACGATAATGGTGATGAAATAGATGATCATGTCAGTCAAGGTAAAAAGAAAGCAGCAACTTCTTGGACCTTTTGGAATGCCACCCGAAGTCAAGGTGGTGATAATAATAATAATAATAATAATAATAACAATAATGGAAATAATAAAGATAATGATTCTAAAGCTAAAGAAAAAGAAAAGGAAAAGGAAGATTTTCCTGATTTTACAAACACTATAGTGAATTCAAATCCAGCCATACCTACTAAACAAGATCTTCTTCAGAAGGATCCAAAACCTGAAGACAGAGATGCTAATCCACAACTACCACCAACAAATAATGGAGATGATGCAGTATTATATAAACCCCATGATAATGCTAGTCAATTCAATCAAATCAATACTCATAAAAATGAAAATTTAAAAGAAAATGTCATAGTACCGAGTTGGGATTCTTGTCTTCCCCATCATTCATCAGTACTACCAAGTTCAGGTGGTATAGCCCTGTTATTAGGTGGTTCGTCTACAGCCAATCAAACAAGCATACAATCATCAAGAGTTGATTTAAGGAGTTGGCGACAGTTTTTAAGTCAGTTATCTTCCAAATTAGGATTTAGTTCAGAATCCTTAACTAGTGTTGTTGAAGATGGAAACAACGTAAATGAAGAGGCTAATAATGAAGATATAGTGGAAAAAGAGTTTAATTTATTATATGAAAGAACATATAAACTATACGGACGATCATTGGCCCGATTACCCAAACATAAACGAGCATGCTTACCAAATTACAATAAATACTATACCAGATCTTCAAATGAAGATGATGAAGTTTACAGATATGAACAACAAACACAATTAGAGGAAGATGCAACTGATCCTAATTCTATTTCAATCACGAATGATCCTATGGGGAATCTTTTAATCAATCATAGTAATAAACATCAAATCGATCATTCTGAAATCATTAGTCATAAATCAGGTCCATTAAAGAAAATTCAAAAAATCTTAATCATTGGAGTTCATGGATTTTTCCCAACAAAAATGATTAGACCATTAATTGGAGCTCCAAAGGGTACATCATTAAAATTTGCTAATGAAGCTGAAAAATCCATCATTCGTTATTGTGTGGAAAATAATCTCATAACTGAAACTGAATCAAATATTAGTATTCAAAAAATTGCTTTGGAAAAGGAAGGTAAAATATTCGATAGAGTTAATTTTTTTACGGAAATTTTAGAGAAATGGCATAATGAATTAAACAATGCTGATTTTATATTTGTGGCATCTCATTCTCAAGGTTGTGTGGTTTCAATTATATTATTAGCTCGATTAATTAGTTTAGGAATCTTGAAGGATCCTATAAGAAAGAGAATTTCAATTTTGGGTATGGCAGGGATTAATAATGGGCCATTTTATGGGGTTGATAAATCATTTTTTATGAAGGCATATTCTGCCATTGAACATGAATCACTTAATGAATTATTTGAATTAACTAAATTTACCACAGATCAATCATTGGCATATAAGAATGCCATGCAAATCATTATCAACAATAATGTTAAGTTATGTTTCATTGGTTCTATAAATGATCAATTGGTACCATTATATTCCGCATTAGCATCTCATGTCTATCATCCTAATATTTATCGAGCATGTTATATTGATCATTCAGCCCAAACCCCGTTATTCATTCAAAAATTGGTTTCACTTTGTTGTCAATTACAGAATCTTGGATTCTTTGATAATAACGTGATAAAAGAATTAAGCACGTTATTGGCAGGACCATTAACAGGAGGGGGACATTCTAAAATCTACAATGATGGGAAAGTATATGATCTTGGAGTTCAATTTGCATTAGATACCGATGATATTGTCATTCCACCTACTGGTCATATTCCCTTACTAACACGTGGAATCTCATTACCTGATCATGGCATATCTAATGGAACATATCAACCATTTGGACCTGATGCAGAAGTAGTAAATTGTCCTGTTTATAATAGAGTGTATGTGAAGGAGTATAACGTGGGTAAAATAGGTTCCAACCCATTCATATTACCATGGTGTCTTCGAGGATTATTATTCAATGTGGAGAAGAATTGGCCCAACAATAATAAATTAATCACCGTTGATAGTGGTCGTGAATTGGGGAAAAATGGCTATGATGAAATCAATGAATTGTATGAACTGTTTGAGAGTTGGAAGCCAGACACTAAGCCATTAAAGGATCTTAAGTTTAGATTGAATGGACTTCGAGTGAGTAAATTATAGCAATGAGCCATCCATCCCCCATTTTTATATATATATATATTTTAGATTAATTTATATTAAAATAATAACGCGAATTGTTTTTTTGGTTAACTAAATTTTTTGGTCTTGTGTTGCAATTACGAAAATTAAATATAATGTAAAAAATCAAATCAAAACAAATCAAGATTTTTCACTGTTATCATCATTTTACAACACCGCCTGTTGAACCCGTGTTGTTTATAAGGGGTTTCACTAGTATATCTATATCAGTCTATCAGTCATTGAAAGGGTTTGAAGTTTTCAAGTCGTCATCATTATTTAAGCGTGAGATCTTTGATATCTTACTAATGTTTATCAATTGATAGTAGAAAAATCTAAATTTAAAATACTATGTTTTCACCATATCAACAGGAGGTACAGACGCCAGATACTTCTGATCATTCTTCAGATGACTTCAACTTTAACAAGAAGTCAGAAGTAGAGATTAAGAAGGAAGAAGTAGAAGAGGAAGTACATCATGAACAACAAGAAGAAGAACTTCAACCGACTGAAACCGGGGAACCAGTATACGATGTGGAAATGACATTTGGAGACTTACTAAAGTCACAAAGACTGATTGAAAGAGCAGTGAAGTACTTGAAGAATAATTGTTCTCATAAAGAGTTAAATATCTGGAGATATAAATGTGCTTTATATGCTATTCTTTATCGAAGAGTATTAGGTGATGCCAAAATTAAAACCTTATTAAGTTTTCCAAGTATCAATGATTATGTATGTCAAAACTTCATTGATGGTCTACAACTTATGTATAAACATAATTATACTAGAGCTGAAGCTCAATCATTATTCCTTATCTTACTTCATGATGCCACTAAGAAAGGTATAGAAAAGTGGCTTCCTTCCAGAGATATAAATCAAATCATTGAATTTTCAAGATGTTTCTTTCCAAAATTCTACTTCACAGATGAAGAACGTAATCTCATACAGAAATTTGTAGATCATAAATTAACTTCAGAAGAACTTGTACTGTCATTACCATTAAGAACTAGAAAAGATATTCAAGTAAAGATAAATAGTTTAGGTGGTCCAAGATTATTTCCTAATGAGGTTAAGCCAGAAGGTGAAATAGTAAAGAAAGTCAAACCAAAGCCAAAAGTCAAAATTGAAGAACCGGTTAATACTATAGTTCCTTTGGATCACAATATAGAACAGTGTATTGCTAACGATTTAACTATTGATGGATTAAAAACATTTTTCTCCGATTCTGAAATTAAACAAGTAGTAAGTCAAATCAAACAAAATAGAGATATGGAAACTTTACCATTTACTGCTGGTGAGAAACGTCTCTTAAAGTTTCTTGTCAATTCTGATATTGGAGATAGGAAGTTATTTGAACAATTTCCTTGCAGGTCAAAAAATTATATGGATAACAAAATTACTCAAGTCAAATTCGTTTCTACAAGACAAACAAAATTTAAAAATGAAGGTGAAAGATTATTATATGAAGCTAAATGGGTTAGCTATTCTCAAGGTGAAACTTTTGGAAATGATCGAAGTAGAAGAAGAGATAGAAGAGCACTTGAACAATCATTTGAAGATATTGAGAAAGATATATCACAAGCTAAAAAGAAAGTAAAGAAATCATTGACTCCAGAAGAAGAAAAAGAACGTGAAGAAATGAAAATTTTGAGAATGCAAAAGTTGAAATTAGCCATGGAAAGAAAAGAATTAGAAAGGCAAAGAATTAAAGAAGAAAATCTTCGTAAAAAAGAAATTCAACTTAAGAATGCAGAAGCTAAGAAATTAAATGATGAAACTCAAAAACAAAAGGTAAGTAATGAACTTAAACATATATTGGCTGGAGCTGAACATTTTCAATCCGTAGTAGGAGATAAGAAAAAGGTTGAAGAAGGTCAGAAAAGAAATAGAATCAAAGCTGAAAGATATGATCCTACACCAGAACCAACTATGAGAGCTACTTCAAGACACCTTCAAAAGAAAAAGTTGAAGGAAAAGTTGAAACAAAAGCTCTTAGCACAACATAAAACTGCCAATGTGAGAGAAAGTGGAGAAAAGGGTAAAGCAGTAAGATCTAAACGCAATGCCAAGTCAAACTCAAAGAAATTCTCCATTAAGAAGGAAATCATTGAAGGTGAACCAGAAGATGAAGAAGTTGAAGAAGATACTGAAGAAGAAGAGGAGGAAGATGAGGAGGATGATGAAGAAGTAGAGGAAGAGGAAGAGGAAGAGGAAGAGGAGGAGGAAGCGGAAGTAAGTCCTTACGACCCTATCGACATAAATTCTGATTCTTTGGTACCTCTTAATGGGCGTCAATTCTTTGTTGCCGATATATATAACGAAAATCCATCTATCCCAGATCTTCACTTTGTCAAAAATGATGAACTCGTTGAAAGTGAAGTTCATGATGATTTATCTGCTGTTAAAAAGTGTATGACTGATATAAATGATAAAATTTTACTTGATGATAATTTAGCAACTGACTTAATAAAATCTCACAAGAGAAATTACAAAGACTTACCAATATCATTTCCAACCCTTCTTGATAATTCAAATGGTGAAGTAAAAGTTAATGAATCAAATAAAGTACGCGTTAGATTTTTACTTTATCCTCAACATTCAGAACAATTTTTATTGGCATCACCAAAGAGTAATGAATTAGATCCTGTTTATGAGATAATGAAATTATTCATGATTAATTATAGTTTATACTTTTCTCATTCAGAAGAAATCAAGCGAATCGTTACCGAAGAATATTGTCAAGGATTAGAGACTGCTATAGAGAATAATGATTTCGCCGAATTTATGTTTGTTATTGATAAGTGGAATGAATTAATGTTGAACTTATCACCAAACACTGCTGCTGTTGATAGCATTAGAGAATCAAAGGAAGATATCAATCATGAAGTTCGTCAATATCTTTCCAAAGAAGAGATCAAAGAACCAACACCTGAAAACATCAAATTATCAACTTTTTACTCTGAATTTATGCTGGAACAAGTCAGTCCTCAGTATCAAATTGTTAAAGAAGAAGGTGATACTCCAATTGAAAGAAAAGAATTCGTACCTAGTCATCCTGGTGAAGTCGAGGCACCAACCAATGTTTTAGATATTGAAACTGAATTAAAACCAGATAATTATAATGCATTCTTTTACAAGCGTTTACAAGAAAAGACTGATATCTCAAGATATGCTATTCAACAAATTTTATTAAGAGTATATTCAAGAGTTGTTTCCACTGATTCAAGAAAGCTTAGAAGTTATAAAGCATTTACTGCAGAGGTTTACGGTGAGCTTTTACCATCATTCACCAGTGAAGTATTAGAAAAGGTTAATTTACTTCCAAATCAAAAATTTTATGATTTAGGTTCAGGAGTTGGTAATACGACTTTTCAAGCTGCTTTGGAATATGGTGCTGCTATAAGTGGTGGATGTGAATTGATGAATCATGCCTCAAAATTAACCACCTTACAAGAAGGTTTAATTCAAAAGCATCTTGCTGTATTTGGTATAAAACCTTTAACTTTGGATTTTGCTTTACTGCAAAGTTTTGTTGATAATGAAAGAGTCAGAGACGTTGTATTAGATTGCGATGTTTTAATCATTAATAACTATTTATTCGATGGTCAATTAAATTCCGATGTAGGAAAATTGTTATATGGTATAAGACCAGGAACTAAAATAGTTAGTCTTAGGAATTTCATAAGTCCTAGATATAGAGCATCTGGAGATACTGCATTTGATTATTTCAAAGTTGAAAAACATGAAATGAGTGATTTTTTATCAGTTAGTTGGACTGCTAATAAAGTTCCATATTATATTTCAACTGTTCAAGAAAAGATACTTCCTGAATACCTTGGTAGAGATGAAACTCCAGAAGATAGTAATCCATCAACTCCATTTTCAAGAGCTCCAAGTGATGATGGTCTTTCAAGTGGGGAATTAACTCCATTGTTAACTACTACTGACTCTGATATTGCTATCAAGGATTTTCTTGCTGCTACTGATGAATTACTGTTAATCTAATCAAACCCAAAAATTATTCAAAAAAATAAAAAAATTGTATACAGTTAAAAAAGTTACACCTCTCTATTTCTATATTATTATTATTACTATGTTATTAATTAATGTTTATTGTACAATTATATATATAATACACACAAAGTATGAAAAGATTTGACTTAGACCTTTACCCTCTTCTCAATAATATCCTTATCACCATTGCTTCTCTTAACACCATTTGAAACTTGTGGTTCAACAGAAGCATGTCTAGAACTAGTATTTGAACTATCCAAGACTCTACCTCTCTTCTTAGGACCATCTAATTCTCTGGTGACGGCAAGTAATAATGTATTAATTCTTCTTCCTATTTCTTGAGGAGTTCTTGATAAAATGTACCAATCAAATCTAAACACATCACTTTGATTTATTTCTTCTCGGATCTTTTCTAATAAGTTTTCAGCAAATAAACCATATTTATGAACACAATTTAATAAGAATCGATCTTCAGCTTTAGAATAAACTCTTTTGGAGTTATTAGGAGGATATTGAATCTTTAAATCTTCTAATGGATCTTCCAAATTTTCCATTTTATATGCCAATAATTTTTCTTGATTTACCATCTTTTCTAATTTCTTTTCACTACTTTCAATTTGGGTAACATACTTGTCATATGAGTCAATCTTGGTATAATTCTCCCAAAATGCTTTGATATATCTTTCCACATCTTCAAGGGTCTTGTTACCCAAAGCTTTGGCAATCTTAGTTGAATTGTTTCTACCATACTTGGCAGATGCATGAATAAAATTAGTGAAATCTCTTCTAGTCCATCCATGGAAACTCTCAGCCAATAATTTATCTTTCAATTCTCGTTCTTCTGCAGATAATGGTACAACCTTATCAATCTTCTTTTGTTCTCTGTTTTTCTTTTGCTCTCTGGTTAAATCATCTTTAAATTCTTCAGCAAGGAATTCTTCATCACTATCACCAAAATCAGCTACTGTATATTTAAATCCAATTTCTTTTTTATATCCTAACTGCTCACGTTCGAGTAACTCGGCTAATCCTTCTGGGAAAAACTGATGATCTTGAATGTTATAAATTTTAGGAGCTTTTGGTTTAGCTTGATTGGCTTTTGTGTTTGCAACAGGTTGAGCCTTTAACACATCTTTATAATAGTTATCAACGGAGTAGGTCTGTTCTTTCCTTTCACGTTTTGATGGATTAATCCAAGTAAATCCTAATCCACCATTATTTTCCTTCTTGGCGAAATTTTGCCCATTCCATTCATAGGCTGATTGATCAGAAGTGAAATTCTGAAGATCATCTAAACCAAGCTTGTTGAATTTAGCATTTAATGTCACTGTCTTTTCAGCTCCTCTCTTTAAAATTTCTTCAATATCATCATCAAGATTCTTTGTATCTGCTTTTTGAGATTCAAAGACTTTTTTAGCACCATGTTGAATCATACCAATCAAATCATCCTTTGAACCACCTATATTGTTATTATTATTCATTTGTCTACCCTGTTGAATAACCAATTGATCTAATCTTAACTTTTGAGCAGCACGGTCTAAAACCTTTTCTTCAATGGCATTTTCAGTCACAAATCTGAAAACTTTAACTTGTTTCTTTTGACCAATTCTATGAGCTCTATCCATGGCTTGTAAATCAGCTTGTGGATTCCAATCTGAATCGAATAAAATAACTATATCAGCTGAAGTTAAATTAATACCTAAACCACCAGCTCTTGTGGTCAATAAGAATAAGAACTTATCTGAACCCGGTTCATTATATTGATCAATAGCATCAATTCTATCCTGATGCGATGTTGAACCATCAATTCTACTGTATTTATAATCACGGAAATAACAATAATCTTCAAGAATATCTAATACTCTCGACATTTGCGAAAATATTAAAACTCTAGATCCTTCCTGTGAAAATTTTTTAAGCATTTTATCAAGAATAATCATTTTACCAGCGTTGAAAATTAAATGTTCATCGGTTGTATAAGGTGGACCAGGTTCTGCTCCATCAAACAAATAAGGATGATTACAACATTTTCTTAATTGCATAACGATATTTAATAATCTTGTTTTTCCTTCTCTTTTACCAACCACCCCATTCACGGCATCTATATCCTTTTCCAATAATTTTTTATACCATTGGATTTGCATATCAGTCATTCCAATATATACATTAGTTTCAATCTTTGGTAATAAAGAAGTTTCGACATCTGATTTAACTCTTCTTAATAAGAATGGACTTAAAAGTTGATGTAATTGTTGAATGACTTTATCCTGGTTCTTGGATTTATCTTCTTCATCATCATTTCCATTACTTGCTCCTTGGTTTTCAAACCATTCATCAAACACTTCCGAATCTCCAAATACATCAGGTAATAAGAAATTTAATAAAGCCCAAAGTTCATGTAAATTGTTTTGAAGTGGAGTACCCGTAATCAATAATCTATTTTTGGAGTAGAAAACTCTAATAATTTGAGATAATGAACTATCTTCATTTTTAATTCTATGAGCTTCATCAACCACAATATATTCCCATCTGAATTTTTTCAATTGGGATTTTTCTCTTATAACCATTTCAAATGAAGTGACTAAAACATCGAAATCAGCTGTTAATAAACGATCTTGGATAAGTTTATTTCTATCTTCTTTATTACCTTGTAAAACCACAACATTTACATCAGGAGTCCATTTGGCAAATTCACGTCTCCAATTATCTAAGGTTGATTTTGGAACAATAACAATAAAAGGACCATCGATTTTCTTAACATATCTTAAATATCCCAAGAATGAAATTGTTTGTAGAGTTTTACCTAAACCCATTTCATCTGCCAATATACCACTTAATCTATTTTCATATAATGATATTAACCAGTTTAAACCTTGAACTTGATATTCTCTTAACACACCTTGTTGAACAAAGCTTGGAGATTCCGTTAATATTGTTGTCTGATGATCTTCATCATCTTGGTGTTCTTCATCTTCTAATAACTCTGCATCTTCTTCCTTTTCAGTCTTTCTTCTTCTATTTGATTTCTTTGGTTGTTGAACAAAGGAAAGTTTATTATCGATTTCTCTAATTCTTTTTTTGAATTGTTGATCTTTAGATGCATTCAAGTCGATGAAGTATCTGAATAAAGGAGTCAATCCCAAAAGGTATTTGAAACGTTTAGTTGAATCATCGACATCATTTGCTTTCGCTACTTTAGGATCACAATTCAATAAGAAACGATTTCTTCTTTCCTTTGATGTTTCTTTTATTGGAGGTTCTACAGTTTTCTTTGTTTTAGTTTCGTTGTTATCATCTGCTTCTATGGCCTTCTCCTCTTCTTCCTCTTCTTCTATTTCCACGGCTTCTTCCTCTTCGTCTTCTTGTTCTTCTTCATCTTTTACTTCTTCCTCTTGTTCTTCTTCTTCATCATCATCATCTTCAACTTCTGCTTCTTTTTGTTCTTCTAATTCCTGTACTTCTTGTTCTTCTTCTTCCTCCTCTATTTCATCTTCATCCTTATATTCATCTTCAACTTCTTCTGCTTCTTCTTCATCTTCTTCTACTTCTTCTTCCTCTTCTTCATCATCGTCATCATCTACTATGTCAATTACTTGTTTTGCAGATGAGCTTCTTGAACTTCGCGTCTTAGTAACAGGAGGTACCACGACGGGCTTTGATGGAGTCGATCTGGTTGATCTTGATCTTGAAGATCTTGTTGGAGTAGGGGGTACTGATGGTAAGGACGAAGACCGGGTTGATCTTGTGGTGGTGGTTGGTTTTGTTGTGGAAGCTGATGCTGCCTTCCGACGCAGTTGGGTCAGTCTTGCAACCATTTAATAACAATCACCTTAAAAATATGCCAAATTGAATCAATCAATCAAACAATTGCGGTAAGATATGATCTAAACTTGAGTACTGGTGGTACGAGATGGTATCACTGTTGTATATGATTGATGGGGGTCACTTACACGAAGAAAGTATGATTATAAACAAGAATAATATAAAAAAATTGGAAAACGAAAAAATGAATTGAAAAGGGGGCCAGTTTTTAACAGAAAAATAAAAATCCATGAAAAAAAAAAAATAAGACACACACTATCAACACTCTTTAGTGAGGATTTACTGAATGAGTCGCTAACTTTGATTAGTGTGTCTCAGTAAAAATTAGCGACTAGCGACTCATCCAGTCATTACTCAGAACGAAATGTCGCGCTAAAAAACGAACTTTGTCAAAAAAAAAAAGATGCCGTAAAATAAAAAATCAAAACAACGCAAAAAAAAAAAAAAAAAAAAAAAAAATAAAAAAAGAAATTTAAAATCGATAAAACTGCAATAACGAAAATATCGGAACACTGTCAGAAAAAATATGGATTTGACATTAATTTTTATGGTTAATTTCATTCTACAATTATAGTATATGGGGTGCAAATAATATATAGGTGTTTATACTCGTTATAAAACTACATTTCCGTCTAATAACCCCCAATCGATCTTATTCTGTTTCGTCAGATGTAGCCAATCATTACATTGTTTGAAAACCTTCAGAGTAAAGAATCCTCGTGATGCTGATAATGGAGATGGATGGACAGTTTCAAGGATTAAAAATTTATCACAATTGATTTCTAATTGTAATCTTGGTTTGAAATTGGCAATTCTCTTTTGGGCAGGGTTACCCCATGCCATAATAACAAATCCTTTACTACCATTATTACTGGTAATTATGGTTGAATCTACTTGCTTTGATTCATAGAAATCAATGGCAACTTTAATGATCTCTTCGGTAAATATCTCCCATCCCTTTTTAGCATGACTATTAGCCTTATGACATTCGACTGTTAAAACTGCATTTAACATCAATACTCCTCGATCGGCCCATTTATTTAAATTACCTCCTCCTGGTTTAGATCGACTTAAATTAGGTATTTCAAATTGAGGATAATCAACTTTTAAGGTTTTATAGATATTGATCAATGAAGGCGGAGGAGGTGTGGTATCTAATACTGAAAATGCCAATCCATGAGCTTGATTATGATTATGATATGGATCTTGTCCTAATATTATACATTTAATTTTATTAAGGGGTGTCAAACTTGACCATGAATAGATTTGATTAGTAGGAGGAAATATCGTTTTACTTTTATCTTTGAATTGCGATTGTAAGAACTTCTTTAAGTTTATAAAGTATGGTTTAGTCAATTCTTTATGAAGAGCTGCTAACCAACTTATATGTAAATATCGAATCTCTAACTGAAGCAAGTCTTGTTGTTCTAATGTTAATGACGCTATCCATTTCTCTTTATTGAAGTTATACAACTGACAAATTGACGAATAATCTTCTTCCTGTTGTTCTTCGTTTTCAGATTGTTCTGTATTAGTATTGTCAGTCTCATTCTCATTCTTTCCATGTTTGGCATCTTCTATTTCAACTTCCTTAATAGTTACTTCTCCTTTCAATTTTGTCTTTTTAATGCCATCTCCATTACTTTTAAAGTAGTCTGTTATGCTAACCGATCTTACAACTTCCTCTTTTGACTTCCTTTTCACTACCATTGCTTGTACTTCAGATAATCATTCAATTCTTTCCATACTAAATTTCTCATATTTAATTTTTCAGTCTATTTACATTATAACGACGCGTCATAATTTTTCAGTAAATTGATTTATTTCATCAATACTAATTAGATCTATATATATATTTGACTGTATGAATATCAGGGTTATTGAATTGATTTAGAACAATTTTGTAAATGCATAAGGATACTCATGATCTTTCCTTAACACAATACTGGTTAAACTACTATATAAGACATATAAGCCCACATTTAAAAATAAAATTAACCCGAATTTTAATTGTTCATTATCAATAACACTTTCTGATGTAATATTATATTGACCCAAATAAATTAACACCAATAAACTGGATGCTAAGGCAACATAATTTAATCCAACAAGGACAACCTCAATACCAAATTGATAATGTCTACCTCCACTAATGATAATAATCTCTTCTGATTTCCCCTTCGCTATGAATGGTACTCCCAGTTGTACAGTAAATTGATAACCACAAATGAAAATTATTAATAAAAAGATGAGAATAAACAAGATAACCTTACTCTTAGGAATGGTTCTAACTCCATTAGGTCCCTTTCGTTTAATGATAAGGATCACTAACAAAGTAACAGCAAATGTCTTTGCAAATGTCGCCACTGGACTATCTTGTCTAATTAAGATATTCTTTTGTAATCCTTCTGAAACAAATCGAGCAAATTGCATAACTTGTTCATCAAAACTAGCGGTTGGAATCTTGAATATAAAATGGGAATCATCTAATATTTGAAATGGATTAACTTCATTACCTTCAACAATGTTTAAATTGGGAGGAATCAACCAAATATGAGGTATGGTTTGAATAGCAAGATGTTCGAATATTGGTACATTTGCAGCATCGACTAAATCAATCTTAACAAAAAATAAAAGATTGGTATGTAAATAATCAGTATACCATGATTGAGCTACTCTACTGACAATTTTATCAAGATCCAGACAGACATCACAACCATGTCTACTATCACTTGAAGTCAACACGGCAATAGTATAATAATCTCTAGGACCAGTGAATAAGGAAAGATCTCCATTTTGAATTGGGATTATATAATCGCCTTGTTCATATTTAATACATTCTTCTGTTAGTCTTACTGATTGGACATGTGAGGATGTTACCAACGCTATTATACTAATTAAAGTAATTAATAATTGCACTAAACGTCGATGCATCATGATACATATGTGAATATGCAATTGAAGGAATGGATATGGCCTTTATTCAAAAACCAATTGCTTTCTTTTAAGCATATATTTTCAACTTTTTTTGTTTTCATTTTTGTTGATGGATACTCGCTATTGACATTTTTTGTTTGGCCTCGTTCTCGTTAAAATTATTCACCACAAAGACAGACAGTATATCATGCTTGCTTATGATAGTGGCAAGTAAGAAGACTTTACAAGGAAATTACAACTTAAAGTTAAATAAAATTAAATTAGTGTATGGCTGAACATGACATATATACAATCTATAATAAATGAATGGATATCTAATCTCTTACAAAATCTTCTTCTTCATCTTTGTTTATAATTAAGAAACCAACGGTAACTACAGCAGCTCCAAAGATATACCACCAATTAAGCACAAATTCCTTTAGCACCCAATCACCAATCATTGCTAATGGGATTGTCATTGATAACCCAACTGTAACAGTTAAGGGACTAGTCAATAAGACGGCACGACACCAACAGAAATCACTAACAAAAGTAATGAATGCATTAATTAATAAAAGATAAGTAACTTGTGAAGTATGCGGTATTTCAAATACTTCAACTTTAGTAAAATGTAATATAATTATGATAGGCCATAAAAATATTAAACAGAATATCCCTACAAATCCAAAAAACAAATGAGTATTTAAGTTTCTTTCTTTGTAAGAATTCTTAATGGTAATTTTATGTTTCAATAATATAGTATAAATACCATAAATCAATGCTCCTGATAAAGCTAATAAATTACCCCATAATGCTGTTAAGTTATTATTACCATTATCGACATTATTATCTTGATCTTCCGAAATATCAATCTTAGTCACGATTAACACACCAGTAAAACTTAATAAGATCCCTACTAATTTATTTTGATTAATCTTTTCCACCGCATACAAATAACCAATTATCATGGTGAAAAAAGATGATGTTGATGATAAAATAGTTTGTGATGCAACGGAAGTATATGATAATGATGCATTAGTAACTAGATTGGCTGAAAACCATAGTATGATGAATTGAATTGATAATTTCATCGTTTCATATATGCCAATTTCTTCATCATTTAGGTAGACATTTGAATCCACAATGTGTAATTCATTAGTAGTATTGGTACTATTTGTAGAATCACTATTTTCAATACTCTGTTGAAGACCTGAAAGATTATCATTAGATCCATACTCTGAAACTAACCCTTCTTCATCTTCTTGTTTATGATATTTTATGCAACTATTATCATAATCTTGTTTAAACTTTTCAATGAATTGAGAAATAGATAAATTCTCAAACTTTAAATAACTGATAAGATAAAAACTAAAGCATCCCGTATTAATATAAGTAATGAAAAATGGTTTCCTATAAGTATCATCTTCAACCAAACTATTAACAAGAAAACTGGACATCACCCAAAAGATGACTACAGCAGCTAAGTTAATCAAACCTAGAATCCATTTTTGTCGAGAGTATAACCCATTGTCCGGTATGAAGAATGCCCGTAAGTATATCTGTATTGAAGACGCTAGGTTAGTTACCTCTGCCATAACTGTCTATGTATCTTGAAGTATCAAGTGAGGGTAAGTGAAAGGTTTAAATATATAGTGGATAGATATGACAAACTATGGCTCATTAATATTTTTTTTATCTCGTACGGCCCCCCTCTCTGTAATGTCTCACTCTCTCCCTACGACAGAGATAAAAATTTCAATGAGATTGTGACAATACGCGTGAAAATTAACAGTATAACTATAGATCTGTTAAGGTTCTGGTATCATATAGCTACAATTTATCAGTTAAGCAATGCCTCCATCAGCGTATGTATCGTTGTGTGTTTTTAATGTCATTTTAATATGTGATAACTAACGTTTGAAATCATTAGCAAGTCCGTTTCCAAGACAGTCACTGAAACTGTCAAAGCTGTTAAGAAAGCTTCTACTAAAGCAGTGAGTAAGAAATCAGCCAAAAAGGCAGTTGGATTCAAATACACTAGAGATACCGAATGTAAGTTCAAATTTGGTGCTCATGTAGGAATGTCGGGGGGTATTTCAAATGCAGTGACGAATGCCATGGATATTGGTGCTAATAGTTTTGCCTTATTCTTGAAATCTCCTAGAAAATGGGTATCTCCTGATATTAAGGATGAAGAAGCAGAGAAATTCATTCAATTATGTGAAGAACATAATTATAATCCAAGAACTGACATTCTTCCTCATGGATCTTATTTTATCAACTTGGCTAACCCAGATAAAGAAAAGGAAGATAAGGCATATGGATCATTTCTTGATGATTTAAAAAGATGTGAAAAATTAAATATCGGGTTATATAATTTCCATCCTGGTTCAAGTCTTGATTCAGATCATAAAGAAGCTTTACAAAGATTAGCTAAAAATATAAATAAAGCCATCAAAGAAACCTCATTTGTTAAAATTGTAATTGAAAATATGGCAGGTCATGGTAATTTGATTGGATCAAATCTTGAAGATATTAAGGAAGTGATTGATTTAATTGATGATAAATCAAGAGTTGGTGTTTGTCTTGATACTTGTCATTCTTTCGCTGCTGGATATGATATAACCACTGGTGAAAAATTTGAAAAGTTCTTAAATGATTTCGATGAAATAATAGGTCCAGATTATCTTAGTGCTATACATTTAAATGATTCAAAAGCTCCATTAGGTGCAAATCGTGATTTACATCAAAAATTAGGATATGGTTTCTTAGGATTAGAAGTGTTCAGAGTAATTGCAAATTATCCAAGACTTCAAAGTATTCCAATCATTTTAGAAACTCCAGTTGGTGATAATGATTCTATTTATGGTGAAGAAATCAAACTCTTAGAATGGTTGCAAGATAAGAAAGAAACTGATTCAGAATTCGTCCAAAAGAGAGATGAACTTTCTAAATTAGGAGCTACTGAAAGAGCAGAACATTTAAAGAAATTTGAAGTCAAACAAACCAAAACTAAAGCCACAAAGAGAAAAGGTGAAGCTAGCATAACAGACTTGGTCACTAAAAAGAAAGTTAAAAAGGAATAGTTAACTATATAAATACTTAAATAACTTATAAATACTTTATTACACTTATGATTTGTCAACGGCACGACCCCTATTTTATTTTTGGTGATACTCTCTCTCTTTTTTTTTTCGTAGGTAAAATTTAGAAGGTATTGAAAACATCATTAAAATTTCAAATTAAATCAATAAACAAACAAACAACAATTGATCTATCGATGTTTGGTGGTCAATCATCTGGTTTTGGAGGGTTTGGAAGCTCTGGTGCGAATACCGGATCGCCATTCTCATCTACAGCTAATAACAATACAACCTCACCTTTTGGTGCTTCCAACAACACCAATACTGCAGGAGGTATCTTTGGTGCATCAAACAATACTGCCAATGCCAATGCCAATGCACCTGGTTTTGGATCTACTGGTGCCTTTGGTGCTACGGCAAATAACTCCACATCTGCTTTCGGTGCAAATAATAATGCAACTGGTGGTGGATTGTTTGGATCAACAAATACAGCAGCATCTCCTTTTGGTGCCTCTAATAATGCTGGATCATCAGCATTTGGAAGTGGTCCTACTGCCAACACTGCTAATGCATTTGGAAGTACTAATGCCACTGGAGGTGGATTATTTGGTTCTGCTAATAAAACAGGATTTGGAACTACTGGTGGTGGTTTTGGATCAACTGCCAACACAAATACTTCACCATTTGGTGCAACAAACACTGGTTTCGGTGGTGGTGCAGGAAATGTAGTTGCTGATCCTAATGTTAATAATGGTACTGCTGTTAAGCCATTTACTCCATTTAGTGAAAAAGATATTACAGGAACTTTGAATGTGTTTGAAAATATTAGTTCTATGCCAGAATATAAAAACTTTTCATTTGAAGAATTAAGATTAAAGGATTATGAACAAAATAGAAGATTCGGTAATTCGGCTGGTGCACCAGCAACAAGTTTTGGTGCTACTGGAGCAACTCCTGGAGCCGCTGGTTTTGGTTTTGGTGCTAACAACACAGCTTCCACTTTTGGTGCAGGAACTTCAACTTCTCCATTTGGAGCTGCCAATAACAATACAACTGCATTTGGCGCCACTAATAATGCCTTTGGTGCCCCAAACAATGCCACCTCTCCATTCGGTGCAAGTACTACTCAAGGATTTGGAGCTCAACCTCAAGCCAATACTTCACCATTTGGTTCAAATACCGCCAATCAAACTGGTTTTGGTGCTGCATCAGGTACTAACGCATTTGGTGCTAATAAGCCTGCTGGTTTTGGTGCTGCTGGTAACACAGCTTTTGGTTCTAGTACCGGTGCTGCTGGTGGTCTCTTTGGTTCTAACACAAATACCTCACCATTTGGTGCTAATAACAATACTAACGCTTTCGGAACTACCAATACCAATCAATCTCCATTTGGTGCTAATAATACCAATGCTACAAATGCATTTGGTGGTGCTACTGCTAATACTGGTGCTTCACCATTTGGTCAAAATAATGCTAATACTGGTGGTGGTTTATTCGGAGCTAGCAATACTACTGGTTTTGGTGCCAATAATAACAATGCTAACCCAGGTTTTGGTGCTAGTGGTGGTTTATTTGGTGGTGCTAATAACAATGCAGCTACTGGTTTTGGAGCTAATAAACCTGCTACAGGTGGTTTGTTTGGACAATCCAATAATACTGCAGGTGCTACAGGAGGTTTATTCGGTCAACAACAACAACAACAACAACAGAATAATGCTGCTGGTGGTTTATTTGGTCAACAACAACAAAATAATAATGCTGCTGGGGGTGGTTTATTCGGAAGTAAACCCGCTGCTCCAACTGGTGGATTATTTGGAGGAGCTCAAAATAATACGAATACTGCTGGTGGTGGTCTCTTTGGTGGTGCTGGTAACAATAATACCAGTGGTGGTCTTTTCGGAGGTCCAAAACCAGCTGCTCCAGGTGGTGGATTGTTTGGTGGTGCTCAAGGTACCACTAATTCTGGATTCGGTCAAACTGCCAATAATACTGCTCAAGCAGGTGGATTATTTGGTAATAAGCCAGCAGGAACTACTGGTGGACTCTTTGGAGGATCCAATACAGGTACTCCTAGTAATACTCTTGGAGGTGGGTTATTTGGGGGGTAACAATAATGCTTCAGGTGGTGGTTTATTTGGAGGTAATAATAATGCTGGTAATACTGGTTTAGGTGGTACAACAGGAGGAGGATTGTTTGGAAATAAACCAGCTACTGGTACTACAGGTGGATTATTTGGAGGATCTAATACTTCAAGTAATCTTGGAGGTGGATTATTTGGTGGATCTAATTTACAAAATTCTCAACAACAACAGCAACAACAACAACAAATTGGTCAACAACAATTAGGACAACCACAACAATTATTAAATATCAATAGTCAGAATCCATATGGAAATAATCCATTGTTCCAAAGTATTACAGGTGGAAATGAAAAAGCTCCATCACAACCATTAGCCATTCCAGTTAAGGTTACTGCTAGTGTTAAGAAACCAGTTACTTTAGGAGGATCAAATAAAGTGGCACCATTGTTTAGAGTTAGTGCTTTACCAAGTAAGAAACCTGAATCATTCCAAGTCAAACAAGTTGTGGTTAACAAAAGTGATAGTGTATTTAATACAAATACTGATGCAGCTATTATTACGTCTGATATTTTTGCCCCTAAGGCTAGTTTCAAGAAATTAGTGTTAGAAAAATCGAAAGATCCAAAGACATCATTATTACCAGGTGATCAATTAGAAAATGGAACTATTCCAAAACAAGTTACATTTGTTACCAAGCATAATAAAGATAAAGCCATTGAATCATCATCTGATTCAACTGTTGTTAAAGAAGATTTCAAAAAAGTCACTCAAAGTGGAGAAGGACATATAATATCCGAACCAAGAAAACCTGTACAAGAAGTTGAAGAAGTGGAAGAAGTCGATGAAGATGGATATTGGACCTCACCATCTATTTCTCAATTAAAGAGAAAATCATTAACTGAATTAAGATCAATTAAGAATTTCAAAATTGGTCGTAAGCATTATGGTACGGTTGAATTTTTAGAACCAGTTGATTTATCAAGTTTTGTTAATATTGAAGATATTCCAGGCAATTTAATTGTATTTGGACCTAAATGTTGTATAGCTTATCCTGATGATGATAAACCAAAAGTTGGAGAAGGATTAAACTTACCAGCTAAGATCACGCTTGAAGGATGTTTCCCTATTAATAAAGCGGATAAATTACCTATAGTTGATCCAAAGAGTGAAATTGTTAAGGTTCACATTGAAAATTTAAAGAAATTACCTGATATGGATTTCATTTCTTATGAAGCTAATAGTGGTAATTGGACATTTTCCGTAGCATGCATGGATTAAAGAGTCTTAAAGTCTGATACATACATATTTTATATAGTCATCCTCTTTATATAGATAATTTTGCAAGACGTCTAATATATAAAACTTAATATACTTATTGATTTTATGTCATATCTTGCCATATTTTGTTCGCTGCATCAATGGGGTATTTTAACCATTTTTTGCGTGCTTCTCCGAGCATCGCCGACCGTATACTTTAATGAAATCAGTATATTTTTTGAAAAAGTTAAATTATAATTATAATTAATTACCAAGATATTTTACTGACATTCCAAAAATCAACATCATCATCATGCCAAAGAGGGTTACTTTGGCATGTTCCAATTGTCGAAAAAGAAAAGTTAAATGTGATAGAGGTCGACCTATGTGTTTGGTATGTTCTAAGAATAAAATTCCGCATCATTTATGTATTTATGAAGATTCCCCACATATTCTAAAGGCAGCCAAATTCAAATTATTAAAGGATAAGCAAGAAAAGAAAGATCGAGAACTAGAGAAATCTCGATATTATATATCTCCCAATGGTCAAGAACAATTGGTGGAATCTACCACTGATAGTGATGAAGAATTAACTAATTTACAAAACTTTGTCTATTATAAACATAAAATTGAAAGTTATTCATATTTTGGTACTACCAGTTGGAGAACAATTTTTAAAGAATCCCTTCAATACTTCCCTCCTGTTCATCATATAGCTATAAAGACTCATCAAGATGTTAAAACAGCAGCTAAGAAATACTTTAACTTAACTAGTGTTGAAGACCTCGTGTTTAGAAGGAAAAACATTCAATTTAATGAAATTCAAGGTAGTCCCCGAGATGATGATGATCAACAAATTGCTGGTGATAATGATGAACAAACTCATGCTAAGGCCATAAAGGGTCAACAAATCCCCATTGATTATAAACAGGTATCGACTATCCTTGGAATCTTTGTTCAAGATAATCAAATTATTAATAAATGTTTCAATAGTACGATGTTATTTGATTATTTGAATAGTGTGATGGATCCTGAAACATCAGAAATCATTCCTAATTCATCATTAATCAAATTAAGTATCATTATATCGATTATTGTTTTAGTTACAGCTCGAGAAAAATATAATGGGAATGAAGATGTCCTTGAAAAGGATAAAGAGAATGAATTACCTCGATTAGTGCATTGGTCAGAGAAATTAATCACCTTATCAGGAGGTTTAAATCGAAGATCAATACCTACTTTACAAAGTATGATCTTACTTTATGAGATTAAACGATATGATTTAAATCTTAATTTTGATTCTGCTTTTACAATGGATTATAATTTATTGGTTACGATTGTTAATTTAACTGCTTCATTAGGATTAAATCGAGATTTAGAAATCCTTCATGCTGGAGAAAATCAAGAATTTGTAGGATGTTTAAGAAATATTTGGAAATATGTTATATTTGAAGATACTACTCGAAGTTTCCAATATGGGTTACAACCTTTAATTAATGATGACTATGTTCAACATGAATTACTTGAAGATGATTCTTATAATTATAAAACGAGAATCAATATTATAAAAGGATTAAATAAAAGAGTCAATCTGTATAAACATTCTAATAAAGTTAATTTAAATCAGGAAATCAAATTAATTGAAGATTTATTAAATCAAGATTTACAAAATCCTATTGATAAGAACAATCGTTATTTTTATTTATTAGATCTTTTAATTCTTCAAGCACTAAATCTTATAAGATTTATTAAAAGGCCTTCAAATGATAAATATCGATTTGAAGCTTTAAAATATTCATTATTATTATATCTGTTTAATAAAGAGATTTTATTAAGTGAATTAAAATTAATGCAACAGAATAAACCCAATAATGTTCGAATTAATTATTCCTATTGTACTCATTTTCTAGATGCTACTGAAGCAGTTTTCCGATCAATTACATTACCAGTATCAGTATTATTACAATCATCAATTCAAAATCAAATTAATCTTGATAATCCAATTGCTAGTATTGATTTATCATTTGAATCATTATTAAGAATTGATGATAAATTATTATCAGTCTTAGTTAATGATTGTCATTGGTTATATGATTTTTTATTTCAAGAAACTCGAACATTATTAGAAGAGATTAAACCAATAAGTTTTGCATCATTAACTACTTTAATCTTTATAAGCAATACTTATGATTATATTAAAAGTAACCTTACTAATGGAGTTTCAAAAGATGCAGAGATTTTAAATCCTGTACCAACTGCCAATGCATTAAGAGTTTTATCTGATCGATTATCAGATGGGAATGGTGAACCACTTCGAAGAAGTATTTTAGGAGATAGAAGTGCACATAGTTTAAGAAGTAGTAGTAGTGCTACTAGTTCAGTTTACGATTTTAATACTACCATAAGTGAAAGTGATAGTACGACTGTTACTGATATAAATACTGATGATGATGATAATAAATCAGTTAGAGTTGGAGCCTTAGGTGATCATCTTCAACGTAATATTATTTTCCCTCAGAATGGTATTGGTATTAATAATATTCCCAATACAACTACTACTAATAATAATGGAGGTGGGCAAGAGCAAGATGATTTACTTCAATATAGTTGGGATACTCAAGGTACAGGAGAATTACAATTACCTGTGTACATCAACTTTTCACAACTTGAGAATGAAGATTTATGGGATTATTTTTAGATAATGAAGGAACTTTGTATATTATATATATATGTTATTAATATAAACTATTTATTTTATGGAGATGATTCAAGTTGTTTCTTTAAAGCTTCATTTAATTTTGTAAAACCTGCTTTAGTATTCTCTCCCATAAAATAAAGCACAACAGAAACCAATAAACCTGAAAAATCTTCACTTTGATTCAAGATAGTTTTATTATTATCAATCGACTTAAATTCAAATTTATGAATTCCTGAAAAGATATATTCTGATAAAAGATATCCCTTCCAAGAAAGTAAAGTTGATGTAGATTCAATTATAGTAGCATTAAATTGATATGTTTCACCTTCTTTTGGAATAACAATTACATCTAAGATATCACCTGGTTGATTTGTAGTTCTTGAATCTTGTTCAGCGGTAATGTTTTTAATGTGTTTCATAAATGGATCCCAATTTTCATGATTAGTAAAATCATAAAAGTAGTCAGACACTTCTTGAATTGGTTTGTTAATTTCAATTGATGTGTTAATAGATGACATATTGAATGAATACCCTTTATATTAATAACTTATTCAATTCATCTGATTAATGGATGTCTTTATATATCTATTTACAGAGTGCCAAACCGTAATTGACAAGCACACATGTCAGCTTAGCTTACTTAGTTACAATAGTCATTATGTATATGCAAAATAGACAATGGTTATTAACAGATCTAAGCCGCGATATATGGAAGATCTGGAAGATGTGGAAGTATTCTAAAAGAGAGTAATTTTGAAGATGGAAGTGGTAGTTTACGGCTTACTAATAGTATTTTATTATTATGACGTATATATTTAGTTTATTAAAGTTATTTATTTTTCATGGAGATTTTTCAAGTTGTTCCTTTAAAGCTTCATTTAAAGTTATAAATCCTGCTTTGGTATTTTCACCTACAAAATAAAGTAATGGAGTAGCTAATAACCCTGAGAAATCTTCACTTTGATATACGATAGTTTTATTATCATCAATTGCTTTAAATTCAAATTTATGACGTCCCACGAAAACATAGTCTGATAAAAGCGTTCCCTTCCATAAGAATATAGTGGGTGAAGTTTCAAGTATAATAGGAACAAATTCTTGTTTTTGACCTTGGGGAGGTACAATGGTTACATTTAAAGTATCACCTGGTTTATTTGTAGTTCTTGATTCTTGTTCAGCAGTTATATTTTTAATATGTTGAACAAATGGATCCCAAGTTGCATGATTAGCAAAATCATAAAAGAAATCTGACACTTGTTGAAGTGGTTTATTAATTTCAATTGAGGTAGTAATAGTTGGCATATTGAATGAAATGGAATAGTTACTGTTATGATATTAACTTTTGCAATTGATGAGATTAATAGAGATCTTTTATATATAATTTGGGAGTGGCAAAGTACACCACGTATGGTTAGTTTAACTATCGGTTATTTATTAAAGGTGGAGGCAAATTGATAACTGATTATATTCATCCATGCCGCGATATCCAGAGGTATGGATGTGTCTGAAAAGGGAAGAAGTATATAGTTTACTTACTTATTATATAAATACAACCAAATCACTTATAAAGTTTAATTTAAGAATAATTATAATTAGTCAGTTTCAAGTTATGTTTGAAATAATTGTGGTGAATATGATAATTTCAAATGAGTGTGTTATTAGTTAGTAGTAACTAAAGTGAAGTTAATAACATTAGATAGTGTTGGGTTATTTTACATTGAAATTTCTCTACCAACAAAATGTTTAAGGAGTCAGTGAGACAGACAGAGATAACAAAATTTCAGCCTCCCTTCCTTCTCCCTCACTAAAAAAATGGATTGTTCTTTTTTTTTTTTTTTTCCCTTAAATTTCCGCCCCTCACTCCTCCCTGACTCCCTCCCTTTGTTTCTCCTTATAACTTTAAATTTGTTTAGGGGAAAGTAATTAATTAATCAATTAATCGATATAACCAGTAAGATATATATATCTTACTATATCTTACTTATATATATATATCTATCTATAATCTACAGATCATAATAGATTGTATCATCGTATATTCTAACCCATCGTATATTGTCTCTTCTTTCAATATATCCCCACCATCCATCCATCCATCCACACTATCACACTATCACACTAAAGTCTCATAATCGTTAATTACTCCTAATTAAGCGATTAGGGGCACACAATACACAGTAAAATTAAAAGAAAAAAAAAGAACAACAAACAAAAACAAATCAAAAAATAAACAATTCCACAAAAGTTACATCACAAGATTTTTATCCCTTACCAGTTTTTAATTTTATTTTAATTTAATTTAATTTAACATAATTTCAACTTATCCACCACAATTGGTCTTATCCATCCATCTTTATCCTTCACTGACAAAGTAATACATCGTCATAATCATCATAATCATCATCATTCACAATGGCCGCCACTAAAGATTCAGCTTATGTGACTCTTTTAACCAATGAATCCTATTTACCAGGGGCTTTAACGTTAGGTAAAAAATTAAAAACTGATTTGAAAACAACCTACAAATTAATCATCTTATTAGATCAATCAGCTTTATCTGATCATTCCTTAGATTTAATTAAAGATGTTTATGATGAAATCATCCCTATTGATGATAAATTAATTAATGCCCCCTTGGAAAAAGTTTTACAAAAATTAGGTCGGGAAGAATTATCCATTACATTTTCAAAACTTTTATTATGGAATCAACATAAATATGAAACTTTGATTTATCTTGATAGTGATACTTTACCTTTAAAACCTTTGGATTCATTATTTGATACTTTTCAACATTTAAAATCGGATCAAATTGTCGCCAGTCCTGATTCAGGTTGGCCTGATATCTTTAATTCAGGGGTATTAATTTTAAAACCTGATCCAACCATTTTTAATAAATTAATTGAATTTTCTTCAACTGAAAATAGTACTTTTGATGGAGCTGATCAAGGTTTATTAAATGAATTCTTTAATATTTCTTCTTCAGGTTTAAATTGGTTAAAATTACCTTATTTATTTAATGTAACTCCAAATTATACAAATGCTTATCAATATTATCCTGCTTTATTAAGATTCTTTGATAATATTCATTTATTACATTATATTGGTGCTTCAAAACCATGGCATGCTCCTGATATCTTAAGTTCTGATTTAAATAATTTTCATAATTTTTGGTGGGCTGATTTTAATAAATTTTATACCACTGATATTAAAACAAAATTATTAAGTTTACCAAAAGGTGAAGCTTATAATTTAAAATTTGGAAAATATTCAAATGTTTGGGATACTGGTATCGATCCAAACTTTATTACTAACTTACCTTCAATTGCTCCAACTTCAATTCCTACTTCAAATCCTCCAATTTTCCCTTGGGAACATAAAGAAGAAAGACAACCAACTAGAACTTTTTCTGAATCAAATGATCCTCCTGCTTATTTAGAATCAACTTCAACTCCTTCAGAAATTGAAACTTTATCATCATCATTATCAAGTTCAAAAATTTCCAAAGATAATATTAAATCTCCACCATTATCTCAAAGTTATGGCTTTGATAAATCAAGTCAAAATAAATCATTTAATCCAGAAAAATCTTTAGATGAAGTTTCAAAACTTCCTCTTAAATTCTTAAGTAAACATAAACAACAAAAAGATGAAAAATAGGTAAAGTTTGTTTGTCATTAATTAAATTCTGTAATTGTTTTATTAGAAGTTATCAATTGTTTGTTTTGTTTTATTCTTTTTTATATATCCTTCCTTTGTCTTATTTTTGTTTATTTATTAGTTGTTTAATGACATATACTCCTTAATATTATTACCTGTTTTGTTTAATTAATTTATATACCTACCTATTTAGATATTTTGTTTTAATAAATACACATATATATACATAGATCATCCCTAAAAGAGAAAGTAAAAAACTATCAAATTGGGATATAAAAATTGCAAAAATAAGAGGTGTGAAAGTCACTGCCGGTCCCAGGAATCGAACCTGGGTCTCAACGGCCACAACGATGCGTACTTACCACTATACTAGACCGGCGATTTTCATGTCGGAAAATATTTCCACTTTCTCATAATCTGTTGAGTGGTATCACGTGATTGAAAAAATTAAAAAAAATAAATAAAAAATATTTATTACTAATTTTATAGAATATTAAATAAATGTATATTTCGAAATTAGAATTTCCAGTTTTCACTTTCTTGACCATATCAATGTCAATAACTTTAAGAAAATGATTCGACTGTTGAATGCGATGCATCATAAAAGATTGGAACGTTATTCCAATTGTTCTATTGAAGCAATTTACCATCCATTTGATGCTAGTCTTCAAAATTCAGTCGATCCATGTTTTGTATATTCATTTACTTTGATTGTTAATTCGCTTTTGGGTGCTTTTGCTGCTTATCAACTAGTTAAATCATTATTTTATAATAGCCATGGTCCCTTCAGAATTCATTATGCATTGGGTTCATCGCTCAAGATTAAAAGTGTTGGTGGTTATCAAATGTTAAAATTAATTTTATTATTTTTACATTCAATTGCACTCATGCTTTTAACGTTTTTTAATTTTACTTCATTGACTTCTATGTTGTTCTTTGCAACTGCATCATCTTTTGCGATTTTCACTTTGATAATCTTACCCTTTCACATCATTGAACCAACAAGAAATGTTACTGCAAATTCTTCATTATTATTATATTGGATAATAATTTTGCTTTTAAATTTGTCTGTTTTAATTCAAGATGTTTTCTCTGGATTTAAATTATATATTCCTATAAGTGGTAATTCTTCGAAATCTCTTGCCTATGTTCTTGAAACCTTTTTGTTCATTAACTCTATGATTGTCTTATTTCTTGAAAATTCTCTTTTTAAACCAAGTGTGGAATTACGTGATTATTATGCATTAAATGGTTGGGAAATATCATCAGTTAGAAACATGTTTTCTCAACTAAGTTTCAGTTGGCTTGAAGGCATTATTAAGAAAATTTATGAAACTGATGAATTGGATATCAAAGATATCCCACCGCTACCAATTGAATTGAAAAATGACAATTCCTACAACAAATTAGCCAAACAATTTAGAGATAAAAAGTTGAAATATAAACAGACAGATAAACCATCATTATTTTTTATGTTGATACTGATTCATAGTTGGGAATTATTAGCGGCTGGTATTTTAAATTTTGCTGAATCGTGTTTTGGCTTTATTCAAGCATTTTTATTTCAAAGATTTATTGAATTCTTCAGTGAGAATCAAACTGAACTTAATAATCAACCTGTTATAGTTAGTTTTGCATTTGGATCTGGTATTTTTATTTGTGCTGTGTTGAGGTTTGTTAGTACTAATCAGTACTTTTCTATGTATTACAATGTTAGATGTGAAATTCAAGGTTCATTAAGTAATATGATTTTCAGAAAGGCTTTGAATTTATCTCCCGAATCTAAAAAGACCAAAACAACAGGTGAAATTGTTAATAACTTATCTGTTGATGTCAATGCTATTTGTGAAATGGCAAAATTGGTAGAATTGATTACATCTCCTTTGAAATTAATCTTTACTATGTTGTCATTATATAAGATTATTGGTATCTCTTCTTTGTCGGGATTTGTTACAACCTTAGTTTTGGTACCTATTACAGGAAAAGTTAGTGCATTTGTTATGTACTATGTCAAAGAAAATATGAAATATAAAGATAAAAGAACTAAGTTAACTTCGGAAATCTTGTCGTCCATTAAAAGTATCAAATTATATTCTTGGGAAAACCCAATGTTAGAAAGATTATTCAGAATTAGAAATGATCAAGAATTAGTTCTTACCAAGAAAATTGGATTCCTTAATTCTTGTGCTATGATGCTTTGGACTATTATTCCAATACTTGTTCCACTCTCGTGTCTAGTGACTTATGTATTCGTTTCAAAAATTCCCTTGGTTCCTGCTATCTGTTTTCCTGCCTTAACATTGTTTGAAATATTATCGAAACCAATTGTCACGTTTCCTGAAATTCTCAATAACTACTTTAACATGAGGGTATCATTGAAAAGAGTGAGTGACTTGTTCGAATTAAGTGAATTAGAGTCGGCAATCACTGATCGTTCCTTTAAAGAACTTAAAAAGAATGATGTTTCTATTAAGATTAACAATGCTACGTTTTTGTGGAGTGGAGAATCAGAGAAAAATTATTCCGATGAAGATCATATTGAATCGGATGGTGAAAATAATGTAGCTCTAAATGAAATTAATTTTGAAGCTAGAAAAGGTCAGTTAACTTGCATTGTGGGAAAAGTGGGTTCTGGTAAAACTACTCTCTTGAAGAGTATTCTTGGAGAATTAATCTTAGTTAAAAAGAATAACACAAAGCTAGAAGTAAATGGAACAATTGCTTATTGTTCTCAATCTCCATGGATCCTCAATAGTTCTGTCAAGGAAAACATCTTATTTGGTTGCAAATATGATAAAGCATTTTATGCAAAGACTGTAGCAGCTTGTCAATTATTACCTGATTTTGACGCTCTTCCAGATGGTGATAAGACTATTGTAGGTGAAAAGGGAATCTCCTTAAGTGGTGGTCAAAAAGCACGTATTTCTTTTGCTAGGGCGGTCTATGCAAGAGCTGATATGTATATTTTGGATGACATTTTATCCGCTGTAGATGCTCATGTTGGGAAGAATCTAGTTGATCAAGTTTTAGGTAAAAATGGTATAATTGCCTCCAAGACCATTGTTTTAGCAACTAATGCAGTTAAGGTTTTACATGAAGCTGACAACATTGTTCTTTTGAAGAAGGGTGAAATCACAGAAGGTGGAAATTATGAGGAAGTCGTAGCTGGAAATGATGAATTGGCCGATTTGATTCGAGAATTTGGACAAAAAGAGGCTGAAGATGATTTGGAAGAATTGGAAGATGAACTTGAGAAAGAAGTGATTGATGTTAAGTCTATTGGTTCCACCCTTCAAGATGATAACATCACTGAATTAAATGCTTCGAATGTAAAGGATCACATTGATGTCGATATTCCTTTGGAAGTTGTGGATTCAACAACTTCTTTTCGGCGTGCAAGTATGACCTCCTTAGAACATGAATATCAGGAGGAAGATGTAGATGAAACTGTTATTAAAAGAACTGAGCATGTGGCTGAAAAAGGAGCAAAAGGAAGAGTGAAGTTGGAAGTCTATTTGGAATACTTCAAAGCTTCGGGGGTTGTAGACATATTTATTATCATTTTTTTGACGTCACTGTCAACAATTGCTCAAATTATGTCAGGTTATGCTTTAAAAGCTTGGTCGCAAGATAATTTAGATGCGGGACAAAATGTTTCATCCAAGTTCTATTTAATCATGTATTCGCTTTTACGGGCAATTAATGCTTTTGCAACGTTTGGTGCATCATTATTATCTCAACAAAAATCTAGTATTAAAGCTTCCAAACATTTTCATGACAGTATGGCTAGAAATGTCTTAAGATCTCCAATGTCATTCTTTGATACTACTCCTGTTGGAAGAATATTAAACAGATTCTCGGAAGATATAAATGTGATAGATGATCAGCTTTCATATCTTTTATTGGGAGTGTTAAAGTTTGCTAGTAATACTTTTGGTATCTTGGCTGTTGTTGTTATTAATTTTCCAGTCATGATATTAGTTATTGCGGTACTCTTTTATTTCTACAACAAACTCAGAGAATACTATATTCCTTCTGCCAGAGAACTTAAGAGATTGGCAAGTGCTAACAGAAGTCCAGTCTATTCTCATCTTCAAGAATCAGTGACCGGTGCTGAGACTATTCGTGCTTATGATCAAATCAATAGATTTGTTAATGGGAACAAGATAAAAATAGATAAATTAATTTCCACAAACTTTGCAGCCCTTTCTTGTGGTAGATGGTTGAGTATGAGATTGCAAGCAATTTCAGCCATAATTGTTTATGCTACGACTTTAGTGATATTATCCACTTTGGGAACCTCTCATGAATTAGATTCAGGACTAGTTGGGTTTGTTATGATGAACGTCTTAGGTATTACTGGTACGTTGAATGCTATGATTAGGCTTTGGGCAGAAGTTGAAGCTAGATCGGTTGCCTTGGAAAGAATTGTTGAATACTGTAAATTGAAAGCAGAAGCTCCATTGGTTATTTCTGAGAATAGACCTCGAGAAACATGGCCAGAGTCAGGATCAATTTCATTTAAGAATTATTCTACCAAATACAGAGATAATTTAGATCCAGTATTGAAAGATTTAAATATTGATATCAAGCCTCGTGAAAAAGTTGGTATTGTTGGAAGAACAGGGGCAGGAAAATCGACTGTTGCTATTTCCATGTTTAGAATTATTGAACCATCGCAAGGACATATTAAAATCGATGGAGTTGATACTAGTAAAATAGGTTTATTTGATTTACGTCATAAGTTAAATATTATTCCACAAGATGCTCAAACCGTTGAAGGAAGTGTCAGACAAAATTTAGATCCTTTCGAACAATATACAGATGAAGAATTATGGAATGTTTTGGAATTAGCACATTTACAGCCACATATTGAACAAATGAAGACCAAGAAGAGTGCTACTAAAGAAGAAGAAAACAAAGAATCAGAAGATTCAGAAGAAAATAAAGTGGTTGAGTATGATACTGGATTATCCGCGACCATATTTGAAGGAGGATCCAATTTATCAGCCGGTCAAAGACAATTATTATCATTAGCTAGAGCATTATTGAACAAATCCAAGATTTTAATTTTGGATGAAGCAACTGCTGCAGTAGATGTACAAACAGATAAAATTATTCAAGAGACTATTAGAGCTAAATTCAAAGATAAGACAATTTTAACAATTGCCCACAGATTAGAAACCATTCTTGATAGTGATAGAATCATTGTCCTCGATAAAGGACAAGTCAAGGAGTTTGATACTCCTAAGAATCTTTTGAAAGATGAAAGTACTGAATTCTATTCGTTATGTAAACAAGGTGGATATCTTAAGAATTTAGATATTGATAAGCTTTAGTTTATTCGGTTTTAGTGAGTATTGTTCCTTGGAGCGAGTCTCACACTATTAAGCCTGATTGGCATAAGCAGGTTTTTTGTATAAATAGTATTTCTCTTCGGGTATAGATAATATCCAAAAAAATTCTAATTATTCTGCAACACTTTAAATATAATTGTATTATTAGATTTTAGTGGATTGGGAAGTAATGGTATATTGGGTATGGAGAGTTTAAGATAGAGTTGTAATAATACATTGTGTATATTTTCGACAATTTCATTCGGACGAATTTTTGATAGAATTTATCCCAAATTTGTTTTTTACAATCGAGTAATATTTATATTAATTTTTCGCAACCAATTTTGAAAATAAGTTTTAGTTTTATTAAGTTGTTAAAATTTCTGTTTTTAAATGTATTAATGTAAAAATGTTATAAAAATAGTCTATGGCAAATATATATGTATAAATAGATAAATAATGTTCTTTTTTGTTGAATGGAAGGATGGGTGTATTAATTAGTCTCATTTATTCAAGTCCAACCCAAATATCACCATAATATTGATATAATAATCTTTGAGTTTCACTAAATTCCACTAATTCACCTTGAATATTCAAATCTTTCCCTCCTGCTGAAGTAAATGCACAATATTGATATCCATGACAAATCTCTTGATGTTTAACCCATGCTTTTACAGGTTCTTCTTCTTCATTGGGGAATTCCATTTCTTTCAGATTGGTAAATGGGGGTAAAATAGCATATTCAATTTGAACGGGATTATAATAAAATGTTCTCATTTCTTCCACTGATTTAATATAATTTAATGTTTGTTTACGATTTCTGAAATCTTGAGGATAATTAACGGCAGTATATCTTCCACAAAAATGGAAACCCGAATTAAACCAATCTAATGAATTATCATATCCATTAACATGACCGGGATGAGGAGAACAAATTTCAATCGATTCAAAATCATCACCATTCTTCTTTTTACGAGCTGGATCAATAATACCAATGGCAGCGGCATTGTGTTTATTGAAATGATAATTTTCATCCCCATTAATTGAAAATGCTAACCAAAATAATTCTTTATCACCATGAGATCTATCTTTAGCAGGATCCATAAAATGTAATTGAGGCATTAATAATAATGATGCCATATGCATAGAACGATTTATAACTACTAATCCTGATTCCATTTGATGTTTCAAACCAGATAAAATATGATTATTAGTAGTTTTAGTAGTGATTAATGGAATATTAAAGATTAATGAATCTAATACTGATGGACTTATCTTTTTGAAAAATACTGAATCTGATACTGGTCTATATTCTGCAGTAGTTCTATCTTTATAAAAATAAGTCCCAGTTTCTTTATACCCTTCTAATTCAAAGAAAATTTCAGGATTTTTAACGATAGCAGCATCAGAATCTAATAATATAAATTCTTCATATGAATTAAATAAAGTAGCTAAGAATTTATTACCCCAATGTCTAAATTTTTCTCGATATTGTCCATGAACAACATGATAAGTATTTACAAACCAAATATCTTGTTTTGGTAAACCTTGATCTTCACTTTGTAAATAATCATCTCCAAATAAATGACGAACTTTTTCAAATGATTTTGGTAAATCATTAAATCTTTCTCTGGCAGCTTCAATAATTTTCCGTTTGGTATTGGCTGAAATATGATCATAATATACAATTTGAATAGGTAATTTATTTTTTAGAGCTCTTAATAATCGAATAAGATTAACGGTATCTTCAAGATGACCATCATTAATAGTCATGACTAACCCTTTACCATTAGCTAAATTTTTAAATTTATTAAGGAAACAAGATTTTGAATTAGTTAATTTTGATTTTATAGGTGGTGGAGTGGATTTCTTTTTTGTAACAGTTTGAGGAGGAGACATTAACACTTCACCTGACCAATGTTCATAAGCCGGGAAATTAAATGATAACCAAGGATATAATCTTTGTTCTAAATCATTACAATCATGAAAAGAATTTGGATTGATTGAATTTTCAAGCTTAGAATTTGTGAATGGTTTTAATTGAGTATTTCCAACTTCAAAAACTTCTCTTACTAATAATTTTTGATTTAAGATAAAATCATTTTGTTCTTTAATATGATTTGCATTATCATTAGCAATATAACATTTATTAAAGATTCTTAAATGGGATAAATAATCCAGAACTTTTTGTTCAGTATTTTTGGTGGCTGACCAAAATTGTTTATAAAGAGATAACATAAAATCTTCAAATTCTTGATCATGTTTAACATCATCTTTATTCATTTTATGTTCTTTAGCATATTTTTCTTTCATATCATTCATATGAGTTTGTTTCCAATCTTCAAAGTCAAATGAAAGACGATCAACCAAGGGTAAATTTTCATCAGGATTTATAAACCAATTATGATTTACAGCATATAAATTTTGAAAATATAAATCACAACGATCTTGAAAATTCAAATTTCCAAGGATTGAAAATGGATCATAATCATGATTCTTTAAGATATTATCATAATTAGTTGAAAATATTGGTTCAATATCTCTGATATCATTTATTTGTAATTGTTTTTGTAAAGTTTGTAAATATAAGTTATTTAAAACTGTAGTATTAACAGGGTTATATTCTTTTTTATTATCGTTATTAACATCTTCAAATGACCAATTATTTTGAGATTCATATTCATCAAATTCTGATGAAAATGATGGAGAAGTTAAAGAAGCATATCGATCATAATAATAATAATAAATAAAGAAACCAATATTTAAAATCAAGATCCACGTTATTAAACATGAATAGATGAATAATTTTCGATTCACTTTAGTAGGTTGTAATACTTTTAAATTCATGATGATAATGATAATGAATGAATAAGATTAAAATGCAGTTGGATGATGATGGAGGATGATGACTACGTCGATGGGGGGTGGTATGCAAGGCGGGGGGAGGAGGAAGTTAGATATTGATGCTTTACTTGTGGATGAGT
The DNA here is from genome assembly GCF_036884675.1 of Scheffersomyces coipomensis. NCBI lineage: Eukaryota > Fungi > Ascomycota > Pichiomycetes > Serinales > Debaryomycetaceae > Scheffersomyces > Scheffersomyces coipomensis. Next base: position 1,996,167 of record NW_027042892.1, on the reverse strand, counting down.
AAGGAGTTGGAATTAAAGAAAGCGATGGATGGATGGAGAGGGAGGGAGAGAGGAGCGTGGATTGTATATGATTTGTGGGTAGTGGATGGTGGATGGTGGTGGGTGGTGATGGTAAACAAGCTTCTAAAAGAAACTCTAAATCTAATCTAAATCTTAACTTAAATCAAACAAAAAAAAATGCGAGTTAAAGTCAAAGCTTAAGAGGTATAGTTTAGATAAGCTTAGGGGGATTGACTCAACCGACTGATTAAGATAGTAGATAAGGGGATGATATGATAAGGGAGGGGATGATTGGTTAAAAAGGGTGAATTAGATGTAAGAAGAAGCAATCAAGTGTTGGTTTTGACAAACAACAAATTTTTGAAATTCAGCTTTCTTAAGATATAAAAAAATAACACACACAAATAAAATCTGACAAAAAAATAAAAATAAAAATAAAAAGAAAGAAAATCTGACAAAAACTCCTGAAAAGGGCAGATACACAAAATAAAACAATGAAAAAATCCGACATTTTTTCTGTTTCTGTTTAGAGTTTGTTATTGTCTGTCTGATGGTATGGCTTATTGTTTAGGATTGATAATGATAGAGTACGGTCCCAGACATATATAATTAATTTATAGATAGGTAAACATAGGACTGGAGAATGGTCGTTATTAATTGAAATTATATAACGGTAGATGATTATTAAGAGGTGTATGATAGGTTACCAAGCTTTTAATGGTGTAACATTTAGATCAGATCTCATCGCCGTCGCCCACCAAATATCGTTTCTTTCTTTCCTTCCTTCTGGCATGATGATTCCTTACTGCAGCTTATTTTTGTTAAGAAATTCAGATATTGTCTGTCTGTCTGTCTGTCTGTCTGTCTGTCTGTCTGTCTGTCTGTCTGATTGTGAGGTATTATTATTTTTCTTGTCGTGTGATCTCAATTTCAGACACAAAATTAATGGTCGAAGTCAGTCCTCATCGATTTATGCTTTCCCACAGAACCAGAACAGAACAGAACAGAACAGAACATATGTCAAATCATAATCCTTCCTTGCCTTGATATTATTAAAAGGTCTTAATTAAATTTCTTAGCTCTCAATTTTACTTACTTATGTTCCATTATACTTCTATACTATAAAAAGGTTAACTATTTATAAAATCCTTTTTTTTAAAAATAAAAAATAAAAATTAAAAAAATAGACAATCCTGAAATCTGAGGTTTCATCACCCTCGCCTCTTACATCCTTGCCACCCCCCTCTCTCTCTCTTTCCCCTTTTAAATAAAGATCTGACTAAAATTAGTTTTGTTCAAAAGCACACGACTCAAAATAGATGCAAAAAATATTAATTAAATAGTTTATCATATGGCAATTATAGCCCCTAACCCCCCCATTCACTACTATACAATAAGTAAATCAATCTTCTATTATTATTATTTGTCTATTTTTCTTATATTAATTCATAAATAAACTTATTACTATATACTAGAATCATTCATTCATTCATTCATTCATTTCCTACCCAAATATCCCCATAATATTCATATAATCGTTGATTATCTTCATCAAATTCAATAATCGTCCCTTCTTGTCGATTGTCTTCCCCTCCAATACTACTATAAGCACACCAAAGATAACTATTACATAAATTTCTTTCCATTGTCCATGCTTTACTTGGCTCTTCTTCTTCATTGGGACAATAGGTCTTAAGTTTATCCAAAAATGGAGGAACAATAGCATGTTTAATATTTAATGGATTATAATAATATGATTTCACTTCATCTGTTGATTTTAAAAATTGAAATTTATCAACCGTACTAATTAATTCATTAACATAATCAATTGCCTTATGTTGTCCACAAAAATGAAATCCTGAATTAAACCATACTAATGAATTATCATTACCATCAATATGAGCAGGATGGGCGGCACATAATTCTTGAGATTTAAATGATTCCCCATTGGATTTAACTCTATTTTGATTAATTTCTCCTATAGATGCAGCATGATATTTATTAAAATGGAAATTTTCATCTCCATTTATAACAAATGATAACCAAAATAATTCTTTATCACCATAACTTCTTAATCTAACTGGTTCCATAAAATATAATTGAGGTAATAATAAAATTGAATTCATATGTTTAACTTTATTAATCACAACAACACCTGATTCCATATAATGAACCATACCATCAAAAAAATTAATATTTAACAGTTTTTCAGTTATAACTGGAATATCAAACATAAAATTATCAATTAATGAAGGAGCTAATTTTTTAAAAAAATATGAATCTGATGAAGGTCTAAATTCTGCTGCTGAACGATCTTTATAAAAATATGCTCCCATATCTTTAAATTCGGGTAAATTAAAAAAATAATCGGGATTTTTAACTAATACGGCATCAGCATCTAATAAAATAAATTCTTCAAATGAATTAAATAATGTAGCTAAAAATTTATTCCCCCATACACTAAATTTATCAAGATAATTTTGATGAATCACATTACGAACATTAACAAACCAAATATCTTGTTTAGGTAATCCCTTATCTTTAATATTTAAATAATCTTCCGGGAATAAATGACTTACATTATTAAATGATTTTGGTAAGGAACTAATTTGTTCTCGAGCTGCCATAACTATTTGACGTTTGGTATAAGGGGAGATTTTTTCATAATAAACAATTTCAATGGGATATTTATTATTAAGAGCTCGTAATAAATGAATTAAATGAATGGTATCTTCAAGATGACTATCATTAATGGTTAAGACTATCCCTTTCCCATTCAGATTATGTTTGAATTTATTTAAAAAACATGATTTTGAATTAGTTAATTTTGATTTGATAGGTGGAGTATGAAGATTATCTTTTAAATTTTGAGATTTAGCATCGATAATTGGGGGTGACATGATTATTTCTCCCGTCCAATGTTCATAAACTGGATAATGGAATGATAACCATGGATATAATCGTTGTTCCAAATCAGCACAATCATGAAATGTCTCAGTTGATAATGAATTTTCTCTTTTAGTAGAGATGAATTGTGTACCAAAATCATTTCGTTTTGATTTGGAAGATGTATCATCAAGTTTTAAAGATTTTATCTTTTTTGAAAAATCTTGTTGATGCGATATAAATTTTGAATTTTGATTAAATTGATCTCCATCATTTGAAATATAACATTTATTAAAGATTCTTAAATGACTTAAATTATCCATGATTTTTTGTTCAAGTTTTAAATTATTTCTCCAAAATCGAGTATATTGAAGCCAAATAAAATCATCCAACAGATCATTATTAACATCTTTCTCTCTACCAATATTATTTTCTTTCATAAATTGATATTTTAATTGGGTACGTTTTTTAACTTTCCAAGATTCAAAGTCAAATTCAAATCTATCAATCATAGGTAAATGTTCATTAGGATTAACCATCCAATTATGATCATTAATATATAAATTTTCAAAATATAAATCACATCGTTGATTGAAATTTAAATTCCCAATGATTGATTCTGGTTTATGATTATCAAAGATAAATTCATAATTACTAGAAAAAATATCTCGAATCTTTCTTTTATCCAGTAAATTTTCTTGCTTCATATATAATTCCACCACCAAATTTTGTAAGATTGATTTATTTAATGGTTTATATTGATCATTATTGATATCATGTTGGACTTGACTTTCAAATGAATAATTGTTGTCTATATTTAGTTCATCAAATTCACTATGGGATTGAGATTTTATCGATAACGTGGGCAATTTATAATTGATTTGATTATAAAATGTATAAATTAAAAACCATAGATTGATACATAGTATTAAACCTATATACATTGATAATTTTTTTTGTTTTTTAGACTTTGTCATTGTTAGATGGGAATATATATATATGTACAAGAATGATATTAATGGGTTTGAAAATTAGTGAATAAATTAGTAATTTTATATGAAATTAAGGATTTGGTGGAAAATGAAAAAAAAATATAAAAACTGCCACTAGTAGACAGTGATTGAGATATGGATAGTGTGACTTCCGCTACGTATAGTTTAAATAATAAAAGGTATACTGAACGAACTTTTTTAATGTAGAAAATAAAAAGAGATGAGTAAATTGGTCATATAAAGATATATATATATATATATATATATAAGGGTCAAAAACTATGGAGACGATATAGTAGCAAACTAAACGTTTCAAGGCTTTGCAACAGGTACAATGTTTAACTGTGCCTGGCACTACCGGCAAAATAATTTTAGTTAATTACCTGAACAATTTCAGCAGGGCTTAAGCAACAACTACAAAAAAGAGAGAGCCCCTCCACAAACCTGTTACATTTTGTCCCTCCCATCCCCCTTACATTGTGAAAGAAGACAAAGGCTAATTGTATTTAAGTTTGTCACAAATCCAAACTTAGATAGAGATGTATCAACCAGATATAATAATCATACGTCAACTTAAAGATCTCTTAGCTTTATTTAATGATCTTACCGTTCTTTGAAAACGTGCATGTTTAATAACTCTAATTTAAAATGTTAACTACTCCACATCTAGCGAATCAGTGTTTCTATCATATGCTATCTTCCTTCTATGCAAATTATTACAACATAACACAGGTTCTACGAATAAAAAAAAAATCCATCATAGCAACTAAACTGTCAGGTACCTTACTTAACAATGTTGTATCACTTCTCAATGATAAACTTAACAATAGAGGCTATGACGTTATTTTTTTTCAACCTGTTTTCCTATTGCGGTATATCACCAAAATATGATATCCAATATCGGTTAAAATAATAAGTCTACAATATATTTATGTAGAATTAAACTACATCGTATATGTTTGATTACTCTATGGAAATAGGGTTACTTGCTAGGGTTAATTTGATAATATATATATATATATATACAACCAGTATCATAAGTATATGCAGGAAATCAGTATTACAAATAGGAATTTTGCCGTCGTGGGTTATATTAACTTATATTCGCTTAGTAAGTGACTAAATAGTAACCTAAATGAAGTTTAATCATCTTAAGACATTATAAGATCTGACACATTTCTATTTTGTAAAATTTGTTACTCTGGTCTTGCACAACCTAAAATTAGAATGTCTAAACACGTCGTGTACTTTTAACAAAACAATAATTTCCAGTACGCGCTATATAAAGTAAATATGATTTGATTTTTTAATACTTATAAGTTAACTTAAGGACCTTTCAGAACAGAGCTGAATCAATATGTCATCAATAAAGGAAGAAAGTCTTGTTAACAATCCTCATCACAACTATGTTCCTCTTGATTCAAATTTACTAAGAGATTTAGATACTACTGGTGGTATTCACAGTTCTATACTATCAAGCATTGAAGATTTAATAAAACAAATTGTTAAAGATACTCAGAAGTATATTACTAGTTTTACAAATGGGGATATTTCAAAGTTGGATGAATCATATATTTTAACTCAGGCAGAGAACTTAAAAAATGCTATAGTTACCCAATTTGAATTACAAAATTATGATAGATCAATAAAGATATCAAAAACCAAAATAAAAGATAATATGAGACGTGATGCCCAACTTGATGAAGAACAGTTGGAGGAATTAGCAGATGACAATATATCAGATATGATTGAGAAAGATTACTATTCGTTCAACAGTACTCAACAAGGATTGCTCTCTACGGTTATTAAATCAAATGCGGATTATCAATTACTTAAAAATGTGGTTTTTATTGTAAATAATCCTGAAGATCCAATTCCTGATGAAGAAGACGATGAAGAATTAAATGTGGCAGGTGGTAAGGTTTCATTAAAAGATCCAATTTCCTTACAATACTTTCAAGATCCAGTTTGTTCTAAGAGATGTAAACATACTTTTGAAAAAAGTTCTATTCAATCTCATTTTTCAAAAGGTGGTTCGAATTGTCCTATTGATGGATGTTCCCAAACTATAACACGAGCAGATCTTTATCCTGATCAATTAATGAGAATAAGAGTATCGATTTATAAAAAGTTGGAGGAGAAAGAACGTGAAGAAGATGACGACTTAGAAAGAGTTATATAGTTAGCTTCGGTAAAGGAATGATTCATAAGTTAAGTTAACCACTCAATGTAATTGTAGAACATTTTAGTTAATGATTTAATGAAATAAGCAATTTCATAATAGCTTCTAAAATGATAATCATATGATATGCTTCTTTTTCTTGAACCCAAGGCCCCTAATTTATTAGAGATTTTCGTTATTGTCATATTTTTAAATTGTACATATATACAGACACTCTGTTCAATAATAAGTTTAAACTAAATCTTCAACAGTTATACTTGTAGTTGCTTCCCCACATTACTTCTATTACAGACCCTGTCATTGGTAGAACTTATATGACTACTTTAAATACAAATGGAGGTCCATGGTCAAGAATTTTATCTTAATAATAAATTAACCATATTAGATTGAGAATTAAGTGGAGGAACTGCTGGAATTATTTCAGAAGCAAATAAAAAACAATGTCTTAAAGTAAGTGGGAAAGTGTTAGTATTAGGAGATGGTTGATCCTTGGTATTATAATCTTATTATGGGTTAAGAAGGAGACCAATTATTATTTACAATGTTTACCAAATTGTGCATGGAGCGTTAATAAAAAATAAGAAAATAAACAAACAAAACAGGCTATATATATATAGAATAAACCAATATTCAATGTAGAATAAGCTTATATATCTTGAAAGTTCTGGTTTTCTTCCAAAATAAGCCGTGCCGCTTTCATCGCAAAAATTTCATTTATAATAGCCTCATTCTAATTAACGGGAATGCTGGCGAATAGTTGCAGACAAAACACGCAAATTAGGGTCCAACGAAAGGAATGTTAAGTTTTTTTATATGATATCATTAGAGAAGTTCAAGATTTATGGGGAGTTATGTAAAATAGGGTTAGATCCGACATATCGAATTCAACTTAGAGAATGTGTTTAAATCATGCATTAAACATTCTCATAATTTGGAACTTCTTTCGTATATTTTGTTTATTGTTAGAAAGATTAACGCTTTCATTTCAGGAGATGTATAATGGTGGATTAATGAATTAACCAAGATGGAGACTTTTATAATTACATACAGATGTTAAAGAAAGCTATTCTGCATTTCAAACCATGTCCCAACTACAAATCAATATTCTTGGTGCGGCCACAATCAAAAATTTAGCCGCTATTGAACCCTTTTCCTTCTGTGACAAATGCACAAGACAAAAATAGAAGATTACCAAAGAAATACATCTTCACATTCCTGTGTAGCATAAAGTTTAGGCGATTCAGTGCTGGTGTTGCTTGAAAGTAATTCAATACTGCTATAAGAATAGCTTCGTAAATCATTTTTGATACTTCTGCATGCGAGCTCACAGCTTTATTCTACAAGAATGTTCAGCAATTTTCAGAATCTATAGATAAGCTTACAGACCTTAACTCAAAGAAACCAAAATTTTCCTTTTTGGGAGGTCATAGTGTTTAAGGCAATTCAGTACCTATGATGCTATCCGTTTGTGTTTACAAGAATAACATCCGAAGCTTGCAATATGATCAGATCTTGGAACTTCAATATTTCATCGTGGAAAGAATGTCAAGTTAATTTCAGCTTATTTTAAAAAGCTCTTAATAGCTAAGTTCATGCAAGCTCATAATTTCATCGAATGCTTCACATGAGGAATGTTGTACAAATTTCAGGTTGCTTTAGAGATATCGAAGCGAGTTGCCAACTACTTAAAGAGTCAAGTTTCCCAAAAATATGAAGACTGTGTTACTCTGAAAGCCGGAAGCCAATCAATACAAAATGATGAAAATGACGAAAGCACTCTCACTCATAGTTCTTTGCTTCTTTTACGGGTTAGTATTCTCTGCCCCTCCAGAATCGTGTGAACCAAACGTTTCTGGATTATCCCCTGGTTTTACGGCAACATTCTATCCTTATGAAAATTATTATATTGATTCAGGTTACGTATGGGGATTAAACTATTTTAATACTTCAGATATTGATTATTTAATTTCTGGTTATAAGAATACCAAAGTATTGGGTACAGAAGAAGGTATTACTGATCCTTCATTCTCAGTAGGGTATTTTCCAAATGGTAGTCTTTCTGTAGATGGTGGTAAAGTAGTCTATTCGGACATTTATGGGTTTTATATTTCGTTTACAAATTTTACTGTTGAATTAACAGGTTATTTCCTTGCTCCTGAAACTGGATACTACAACTTTTATCTTGAAGCAGATAATGCTGCACTTCTTACGGTTGGTGCTGGTGTGGCATTTGAATGTTGTAACACAGAAGAAATATCAAATGATGGAAATTTCACAGTTTTTGTTGCAGAAGTAGTCGGGCAATATTTACCTCTTCTGACATCGGAGACAGAATATTTAACAGCAGGATTCTACTACCCTATGAGAGTTGTGATGACAAATTGTGCTGGAGCAGGATATCTAGATTTTGTTATTAACACTCCCAGTGGTCAAAACATTACTGACTTTTACAGTTCAATATATACTGCTCCAAATGAAGATGATTCCTGTCCACAGCATAATATAACCACAATTACCACAGAATGGACTGGAAGTTTCACATCGACCTATACAACTGAGATCAATTCTGCTATCAGTGGGACGGATACAGTCATTGTTGAAATACCTCACGACACCACTACAATTACTACAGGGTGGACCGGTAGTTATACATCAACCTATACCACTGAAATTAATTCCGACCCTAGTGGTACCGATACAGTCATTGTTGAGGTTCCTCATGAAACCACTACTATTACTACTGAATGGACAGGTTCTTACACTTCAACATATACCACTGAAATCGATTCTGCACCTGGTGGAACTGATACAGTCATTGTTGAAGTTCCTCATGAAACCACTACTATTACTACTGAATGGACAGGTTCATACACTTCAACAGATACCACTGAAATCGATTCTGCACCTGGTGGAACTGATACAGTCATTGTTGAGGTTCCTCAAGGTACCACTACTATTACTACTGAATGGACAGGTTCTTACACTTCAACTTACACCACTGAAATCGATTCTGCACCTGGTGGAACTGATACTGTTATTGTTGAGGTTCCTCATGAAACCACCACCATTACGACAGATTGGACTGGAAGTTATACATCGACGTATACCACTGAAATTGATTCTGCACCTGGTGGAACTGATACTGTTATCGTTGAGGTTCCTCATGAAACCACTACTATTACTACTGAATGGACTGGAAGTTATACATCGACGTATACCACTGAAATTGATTCTGCACCTGGTGGAACTGATACTGTTATCGTTGAGGTTCCTCATGAAACCACTACTATTACTACTGAATGGACAGGTTCTTACACTTCAACATATACCACTGAAATTGATTCTGCACCTGGTGGAACTGATACTGTTATTGTTGAAGTTCCTCATGGTACCACCACCATTACTACTGAATGGGCAGGTTCCTACACTTCAACATATACCACTGAAATCGATTCTGCACCTGGTGGAACTGATACAGTCATTGTTGAGGTTCCTCAAGGTACCACTACTATTACTACTGAATGGGCAGGTTCCTACACTTCAACATATACCACTGAAATCGATTCTGCACCTGGTGGCACTGATACTGTTATTGTTGAGGTTCCTCATGAAACCACTACTATTACTACTGAATGGACTGGAAGTTATACATCGACGTATACCACTGAAATCGATTCTGCACCTGGTGGAACTGATACTGTTATCGTTGAAGTTCCTCATGAAACCACTACTATTACTACTGAATGGACTGGAAGTTATACATCGACGTATACCACTGAAATTGATTCTGCACCTGGTGGAACTGATACTGTTATTGTTGAGGTTCCTCATGAAACCACTACTATTACTACTGAATGGACAGGTTCTTACACTTCAACTTACACCACTGAAATTGATTCTGCACCTGGTGGAACTGATACTGTTATTGTTGAAGTTCCTCATGGTACTACTACTGTTACTACCGAAATTGATTCTGCACCTGGTGGTACCGATACAGTCATTGTTGAGGTTCCTCATGGTACCACCACCATTACGACAGATTGGACGGGTTCTTACACTTCAACTTACACCACTGAAATCGATTCTGCACCTGGTGGAACTGATACTGTTATTGTTGAGGTTCCTCATGGTACTACTACTGTTACTACCGAATGGACTGGAAGTTATACATCGACGTATACTACCGAAATTGATTCTGCACCTGGTGGCACCGATACAGTCATTGTTGAGGTTCCTCATGGTACCACCACGATTACGACAGATTGGACGGGTTCTTACACTTCAACTTACACCACTGAAATCGATTCTGCACCTGGTGGAACTGATACTGTTATTGTTGAAGTTCCTCATGGTACCACCACCATTACTACTGAATGGGCAGGTTCTTACACTTCAACATATACCACTGAAATCGATTCTGCACCTGGTGGCACTGATACTGTTATTGTTGAGGTTCCTCATGAAACCACTACTATTACTACTGAATGGACTGGAAGTTATACATCGACGTATACCACTGAAATCGATTCTGCACCTGGTGGAACTGATACTGTTATCGTTGAGGTTCCTCATGAAACCACTACTATTACTACTGAATGGACTGGAAGTTATACATCGACGTATACCACTGAAATTGATTCTGCACCTGGTGGAACTGATACTGTTATTGTTGAAGTTCCTCATGGTACCACCACCATTACTACTGAATGGGCGGGTTCTTACACTTCAACATATACCACTGAAATCGATTCTGCACCTGGTGGAACTGATACTGTTATTGTTGAGGTTCCTCATGAAACCACTACTATTACTACTGAATGGACAGGTTCCTACACTTCAACATATACTGCTGAAATCGATTCTGCACCTGGTGGAACTGATACTGTTATTGTTGAAGTTCCTCATGGTACCACCACCATTACTACTGAATGGGCAGGTTCCTACACTTCAACATATACCACTGAAATCGATTCTGCACCTGGTGGCACTGATACTGTTATTGTTGAGGTTCCTCATGAAACCACTACTATTACTACTGAATGGACTGGAAGTTATACATCGACGTATACCACTGAAATCGATTCTGCACCTGGTGGAACTGATACTGTTATCGTTGAGGTTCCTCATGAAACCACTACTATTACTACTGAATGGACTGGAAGTTATACATCGACGTATACCACTGAAATCGATTCTGCACCTGGTGGAACTGATACTGTTATCGTTGAAGTTCCTCATGGTACCACCACCATGACGACAGATTGGACGGGTTCTTACACTTCAACTTACACCACTGAAATCGATTCTGCACCTGGTGGCACTGATACTGTTATTGTTGAAGTCCCTGGTGAACCTATTATCACTATCACCAGTCCATGGACAGGATCATTCACCAGTACTATTACCGAAAGTACGAGTGGTACTGTTATAGTCATTGTCGAAACGGCAGAAAGTAGTGTGATATTTACTCTGTTTGATGGGTATTTTAACACTTCTTCTACTAGTGACAATTCTGAATTTAGTGGCACCGTAGCTCCTAGTACGATAATAATTGAATCGAGTTCGACAACGACTAGTGAACTTGAAAATGGAGCTTATACTTTAACTTCTGGTGAAGGTGTAACAATAACAATAACTGAAAGCTGGACAGGCTCATATACGACCTCATACTTAACAAGGACAACAGTACCAAGTTCAGGAGTTGTTACTAATAGTGCTGGTGACGTTGTGTCAACTGTTACTGACGTAGAATTAGCAACTGTGATAGTCCAAGTACCAGGTGCTTCTGGAGAAACAGGAACCAATACATCTGATACCGAATATTATGGATCAAGTGCAGCTGAATATCCGAATATATCGCAAGAGACCGGCTATCCTGCATCCTCAACAGAATATCCAAGTGTCAATCCATACGAGGCTTCAGGTTCTATTAAAGTAGTGTCACCAGTCTTACTCATTGTAATTGGTTTATTGTCTATTTTATTCTGATTCTTCGAGCATTTTTCAATTAACTTTTTTTCTTCCTTATCCTCCTTATCGAGTCTTAATTTTCGTTTCCTTTAGTTTTATATAGAGAAATTTTTCAAGTTCAGTTTCTGTGTATGTTTCAACCCATCAGTTGATTATATTAATATTTTTCAGTCACTTTTAAAGACAACGGGCTTTGATGTTTGTTGATCTCCCCTTACATATGTGTGTTTTCTGTAAGTTACATCTCCTTTTGGTGATTCTTAGTTGCTAGTGATATAAAATTACTTGTTTTAAAATCTATGATAGCTTCTTTGTAGTGCCGATTTTTTCTTTCTATTATGTTGTATCTAAGCTGTGAATTGCTTCAATTAAGCTTTGATTATTTCAATCTTGGTTTCTAAAATTTCAGGATTATTTTTTGCAGTCTTTAACATAAAGCAGCATGAAATGGAAATTTAAAAAAATATCAGCAAACTGTGAAAGTGTCAAACAGCAGATCTATATGCGAAGAGCTGCGATCGAGCTGCGAATATATTTTCTTAACTTTTAGAATTATTATTCAAATTTCATTTAGAGGGGAGGGATAAATCTTACAAGACAATTCCATTGTAGAGCAAGTCCAACAATAAAGCATTACTATGTCCTTAAATAAACGCCAGGAAAATATTTAGGAATCGATAGTGTGAGTGGAGTATTTATGTTCTGCAACAAATATAATGTAATTAATTGGGATTAAGTCAAAAAAATGAGGCGGGTTAAGAGTTGGTATGCAAGAATAAAACGGTTTAACCGATTTCTAAAATCAACTAAACTCCGCGCAACCTTAAAATTTATAAACAGTCAAGAAAAATAATTAATGCGTAATAATAATCCGATTCGCTTATTCTACCAAATTATAACAGGTAAAATTCCAGGAATCTTAGGAATCTAATTCAGAGATGAGTTTCAAAGAACTGAGCAAAAGGTTATTTAACAAAGAATGTATGACTGGAATTAGAAACATTGACAGGCATCAATGATCATCGTAACTAAGAAATTAACCATGCCGTTAAAGGATATGCAGGGTATCATCATACTTTTGAGGGAGCATTAATCAAGAGGAATACCCGACACCAATTATCGATCAAATGAAATTTGTACGAATTTGTGAAAAACTCACAAAACCATTATAGAAGGGGACTCAAATATAAGAAAGTAAGACCTTAACGAAAGTTTGGAGAGTTTACGGCAAATCTTTTATGCACACAATAATAAGTCCCAAGTAATTTCACCTTTTTATGTGTTATGATATCCCGAATATAGGGTATATCTTTTTCTAAGCATTACACAACGGAAGGGATGACAGAATGAAATTTTATGAAGTTTTAAAGAATCTTATAATGCTTTATTCGACTTCATTTCTACAACGTAGGTTTTCATTGAAATAAGATTGAGTCTTCGGTTAATAGAATTTAGATTACTTACCTTTTAGGAAATTGGGAGCGAAGGAGCATTAGAAAATATGTAAAATGATTACCAAAGAGTTAAATAAGCCTCATGAAGATGGTGATCGCAGCAAGGCAACGAAATGGAATTAATGAGTATCATTTAGATTTCTATACATGTATCATTACCAATAGAATACGTTACAATCGATTGAAGTATGACAAATGAAATTCTTTCTTCTTACTTCAAGTTCACCTCTATTTAATTGCTCAAAAATTCAAACATACTAACATGCATTAGAAATCGAAATTGAATTCGTCTAATATTAACGCATTTCGATAGGAGAAGACTAATTATGGTTCCTATTCTGGCGATCACATGCAGATAAAAAGGCTCAAACTAGAGTCTAAGTAAGACTAACACATAATAATTTTAACTTTTACTCATATTATAGTATTATTATTTTTATTCTAATATAATTAGGATGAATCATACATACTGAATTTAGTAGTTAGAGAATGTAGCCTTATGCATTATGTTCCCTGTAAATCAAAAAAATTTCTTAGGCGTTTATTTAGGTTGCTTAAGAAAAAATAAAACAAAAAGATTTTCAAATTTTAATTTTAATTTTTGTAGACAGGGACTTCGCTTGAGTTAGGCGAATGCTAATTAATTAATTAATTCATTCATTGTATTATTAATTGAAATTCGTATTTGATGATGAATTTGACTTAAGCTTTGTGGTTTCAACAATTGATTCGTAATACTGTATTGAAATTAATTGATGATTACATAACATTTAGCATTAATTAATCAATTTAATTTGTAATACTATAAATCATTGATGTAACTTACCACATATTGCGCTCATTAATCTGTTACCAAGGTTTTCTTGTATAATTTAGGAATGAATGTGTATATTTGTAATATTTTCATTTATAACCGCCCGCCCCATAATTAAACTTTTTTTTTCGTTTTTGGGGCAACACCTCAAATTTTGGTTTCCATGAAAATATAGAACAATAGAAAGAAGTATGTAAGAAGAAGATTAGAAGTTGCTTTTGCAGGATTCTTAGACTGGCTACAAACAATCTTGTTTAATTTCTCCCATTTCTTAGGAAGGTTGCAAACTAGAAAAGAAAAAAAAATAGAACTAACACAATTTTAAAGGGGCGGAGGGGGAGAAGAGAGAGCCTTGATCCAAAGATTTTATTATACTTTTTATCAGCTTATCAAATTAACACAATTGAATTGAATTAATAAATAAATAAATAAGTCAAACAATGGATTTGTTTACTTTTCTTTTGTTCTATTCCATTATAATAATTCGTAACCTAATCTATACTATATATAGCAGTGTCCCAATTTTAGCCAAATGTGTAATTAACTAAAGGCATAATGATACTTGAAAAAAAGTTTTTACGATGAAGAACAAAAAAAAAACCCTGCGCATTAGCAACACAAAACAATACCAATTTCCTGCATAATAGTACAAGCAAAAAATTAAAAAATAAATTTTTTTTAGTTTTGATGAATTGGGTGTAAAAACGAACAAAATTTAACAAAATAACATATGAAAGCATCCATATGGGAGTTATTGACAATACGAGAAATCATTTCAGGCTAATTTTTACACTTTAATCAAATAAAGACGGGAAATAGATTAATATTACTTAATCAAGTTTCCAACAAAGGATGTTTGTTATAGCAATGTATATCAATACGAGTTTGAAAAAAAAATGGAAAAGCAATTACATTGATATACACACATTTAACTAATCCTATCGTGGGGCGATTTGGTACACAATATTTCAGGAGAACTATCAAGATTTGTCCGGAACCTAAGAATTTGTTTCTTTTTGAAGAGTTACACAATCATCTTTTAACTAACCCTTTTCGATAGGTCCCTTATGCATTATTAAATCTAGAATGCTTCCTAAAACTTTTACTGAATTCTTTTGAGACTAGAACTGCCTTAATTTATTTTTGAATTAAGTTCAATGCAATAATTCTAATTATTTGATTGATAGACGAACAAAATTAAGAAATTTTTTTAACTTTAATGAAAAATTGCAAAAAGATATATAAGTACCAATATCCTTTATGTTTACTAGAGTGAATACGTTTCCAGTCATTGTTTTTTGAAACTATTGATTTGAAACTATAAAATAATAATTATGATTTTATTTAATCTAGTTTACTTGATATTTTTGTCAACTTTAGTTGTTGGTCAACAGGTTTCTGGAATATTCACAGCATTAAATTCACTTGTGTTTCAAAATGGTGCCAGTTATCCTTTTAATGCCCCATTTGACCCAAGTTGGATAGCTACTGTATCATGGATCATTGATGGTACCCAGGTTCAATCAGGAGATACATTTACTTTAAACTTACCTTGTGTTTTTAAATTCACTACCACTGCTACAACAATTAATCTTCAAGTTAACAGTCAAATATTTGCCACATGTACAATGAGAGGAGGTGATATAGTTACAGCATATTCAGAATTAGACTGTACTTTAGCCAACACTGTTACTGGATCTACTTATGCTAGTGGTACTATTACTTTTCCAGTAGCTTTTAGTGTTGGTGGATCTGCTTACTCATCTGATTTATCAGATTCAACTTGCTTTACTTCTGGAACCAATACAGTGTCCTTCTATGATGGTACTAATCAACTTTCTACTTCTGCCAATTTCCAAGCAGGTGCCCCTTCTTCTGCATACAATACCAATAATATTGTTTTTATGAATAGACTTATTCCTTCACTAAATGAATTATTACATTTAGTTGAAGCTGGTGTATGTACTAATGGTTATACATCAGGTACTTTAGGAATACAAGTAACAAACGGGGTCTTGGATTGTTCATCATATCATACACAAATAACTAACACTTTAAATGCATGGTATTTACCCGAGAACGCTCTGCCTATGCCTGGAGTTAGTGTGACATGTTCTAGTTCTCAGATAACAGTGAACTATAATAATGTTCCAGCTGGTTACAGACCCTTCATAGATGCTTTAATATCACCAACAGGAGGAACATTGATTACAAATTATGCCAATACTTATGTTTGTGCTGGTAGTCGTATATCTACAAATAACGGTCAAAATATTCAATGGACAGATTATAGTAATTCTGGTATAGGTGGAAACGGGAATATTGTTATAATTACAACTTCTACTTGGACTGGTACTACAACTGAAGTTACTACGCTACCATATAACACTGCGCCTGGACATACTGAAACTATTTTAGTAAAAGTACCAGTCCCAACTGTTACAACTACTACTACATGGCTAGGGTCAGGTACAACTACATCAATCATAACAGGTACCGATGGTACTGATACTGTTGTGGTAGATTTACCTATTCCAACGGTTACTACTACAACTTCGTGGGATAACACTTTCAGCTCCACTACAACAATCCCGGCTACACCCGGAGAAACCGCAACCGTAATTGTTGAAGTTCCAAAACCTGCGACTACAATTACTACGTTATGGACCGGATCATACACTACCACTGTCACCGAAAGTGGATCTGACACCATTACAGTTCTCGTTGAAACTCCAGCTGAACCAACCACTACCATCACTACAGTATGGAGTGGGTCATACACTACCACTGTCACCGAAAGTGGATCTGATATTGTCACCGTTATTGTTGAAACTCCAGCTGAACCAACCACTACCATCACTACAGTATGGAGTGGTTCATACACTACTACAATCACCGAAAGTGGATCTGATATTGTCACCGTTATTGTTGAAACTCCAACTGAACCAACCACTACCATCACTACAGTATGGAGTGGTTCATACACTACCACTGTCACCGAAAGTGGATCTGACACCATTACAGTTCTCGTTGAAACTCCAGCTGAACCAACCACTACCATCACTACGTTATGGACCGGATCATACACTACCACTGTCACCGAAAGTGGATCTGACACCATTACAGTTCTCGTTGAAACTCCAGCTGAACCAACCACTACCATCACTACAGTATGGACCGGATCATACACTACCACTGTCACCGAAAGTGGATCTGACACCATTACAGTTCTCGTTGAAACTCCAGCTGAACCAACCACTACCATCACTACAGTATGGACCGGATCATACACTACCACTGTCACCGAAAGTGGATCTGACACCATTACAGTTCTCGTTGAAACTCCAGCTGAACCAACCACTACCATCACTACAGTATGGACCGGATCATACACTACCACTGTCACCGAAAGTGGATCTGACACCATTACAGTTCTCGTTGAAACTCCAGCTGAACCAACCACTACCATCACTACAGTATGGAGTGGGTCATACACTACCACTGTCACCGAAAGTGGATCTGACACCATTACAGTTCTCGTTGAAACTCCAGCTGAACCAACCACTACCATCACTACAGTATGGACCGGATCATACACTACCACTGTCACCGAAAGTGGATCTGACACCATTACAGTTCTCGTTGAAACTCCAGCTGAACCAACCACTACCATCACTACAGTATGGACCGGATCATACACTACCACTGTCACCGAAAGTGGATCTGACACCATTACAGTTCTCGTTGAAACTCCAGCTGAACCAACCACTACCATCACTACGTTATGGACCGGATCATACACTACCACTGTCACCGAAAGTGGATCTGACACCATTACAGTTCTCGTTGAAACTCCAGCTGAACCAACCACTACCATCACTACAGTATGGAGTGGATCATACACTACCACTGTCACCGAAAGTGGATCTGATATTGTCACCGTTATTGTTGAAACTCCAGCTGAACCAACCACTACCATCACTACAGTATGGAGTGGTTCATACACTACTACAATCACCGAAAGTGGATCTGATATTGTCACCGTTATTGTTGAAACTCCAACTGAACCAACCACTACCATCACTACAGTATGGAGTGGTTCATACACTACTACAATCACCGAAAGTGGATCTGATATTGTCACCGTTATTGTTGAAACTCCAGCTGAACCAACCACTACCATCACTACGTTATGGACCGGATCATACACTACCACTGTCACCGAAAGTGGATCTGACACCATTACAGTTCTCGTTGAAACTCCAGCTGAACCAACCACTACCATCACTACAGTATGGACCGGATCATACACTACCACTGTCACCGAAAGTGGATCTGACACCATTACAGTTCTCGTTGAAACTCCAGCTGAACCAACCACTACCATCACTACAGTATGGACCGGATCATACACTACCACTGTCACCGAAAGTGGATCTGACACCATTACAGTTCTCGTTGAAACTCCAGCTGAACCAACCACTACCATCACTACGTTATGGACCGGATCATACACTACCACTGTCACCGAAAGTGGATCTGACACCATTACAGTTCTCGTTGAAACTCCAGCTGAACCAACCACTACCATCACTACAGCATGGACCGGATCATACACTACCACTGTCACCGAAAGTGGATCTGACACCATTACAGTTCTCGTTGAAACTCCAGCTGAACCAACCACTACCATCACTACAGTATGGAGTGGATCATACACTACCACTGTCACCGAAAGTGGATCTGACACCATTACAGGTTCTCGTTGAAACTCCAGCTGAACCAACCACTACCATCACTACAGTATGGACCGGATCATACACTACCACTGTCACCGAAAGTGGATCTGACACCATTACAGTTCTCGTTGAAACTCCAGCTGAACCAACCACCACCATCACTACGTTATGGACCGGATCATACACTACCACTGTCACCGAAAGTGGATCTGACACCATTACAGTTCTCGTTGAAACTCCAGCTGAACCAACCACTACCATCACTACAGTATGGACCGGATCATACACTACCACTGTCACCGAAAGTGGATCTGATATTGTCACCGTTATTGTTGAAACGCCGATTAGTGTTGTATCTCTGTTCAGTGGATTTTTCAATGTTTCTTCTAGTTCGTCGTCCACGGAGAAGAAATCAACTTCTTTAAATGCAGTTTATTCTAGTTTTATAAATAGTGCTTCTTCAACTACGAGTCCTACACCCGAAATATCGTCTTCTTCTAATGTGGTTTATTCAAGTCTGAGAAGTGCGGTTTCTTATTATACTAGATTTTCTACATCGTTATCTTCTTCCAACATTGTTTATTCAAGTCAGACACTTACCGAGTCCAGTGAAACTAGTAGTGGTTCAAAACATCTTTCTAGCCGAGAACAAAGTTCAACCTCAGCTTTGAGTATTGTGAAGAATTATTCCAGTACATCGAACTATTTGGACACAGAAACTAATACGGCCACCGTTACCGAGTATCATTCAACAAATATCGTTATAAATAGATCGTCAAATGAAGCAAGTACACCAATAACAGGCTTGCATTCTTCTAGGGTTTCAGGAGGAGGTGAAGTAGTTCAGAGTGTCACTTCAGGTATAAGTGTGCCTCTAAAAGAGTCAGCAAGTGGGTCTGGTTCTCATGCTACTTCGTATATAACAAACAACCCAATCACGTCTGTTTCGCCTTTGTCCAATCCCAAAATCCATACTCTGACTGTTAACAGCAATGGAATTGTAACCATTCAAACCAATGGGGATTCTAATAATCAAGGAACTACAACCGTACCATCTCCATTGATTTCACAACATACTGCAATTGCTTCCGAGGAAGCAAGTGGATCCATATCGCAACTTGGTACGAAATCTACTTCATTAGCTGCATCTGAATCCAGCTTTTCAGCAGAGTCCCCCTCTATTAATACATATGAAGGTTCTGCTTCCTCTATATTTGTTTCACCACTCATATCTGCTATACTTGTTTTGTTAGCTATTTTGTTGTGATTCTTCTGCTATATCTAATTAACTTTGTCACTTATTTTCTTCATTTTATGGTTCTGTTTTGTATTTTTGCGGCTTTATTTTCTTACTAAACTCATTGTTTCTGTTTCGATACTATTATTCGTTCATTTGTTCATATTTCGGTCAATTTTAAAAGCCTTTAGCTTTGGTATTTTAGAAAACTTTATATCTTTCTATTCTTCTTCATATATATCGCTCTATAATAATTTTTCGTTCATACTAATACAACTTTGCTTTAATTTTATACGTTTAAAATTTTGATGTAGCCATTGAAATTTTGTAGATTTACTAATTTGTTTTTCATCAATGGAACCAGGGACTTTGATAATCACGATCTTTCAACAAGAGAAGTGGACAAATAGCATTCCCTTTCAACCAAAAATCTCTTTACTGATATTCTTATAAGCCTTTTAACAATATTTGATGTATAAAAGGGTGCGAAGTATTTAGTAGGACTAGATAGTAGTAAACAATGAGCATGATTGAGTAACATAAAACAGAAATTAGTATATGTAAGTTAAACGACACTAAAGCTAATATTGACAAACTGGTAAATAAGTCCAATAGAAAAGGTAAGCAGGCGTTAACAAGCCACATTGCTCGCCTTTGCCGAGGACCTTTTTAACGTTTACTATCCGACCAACCTTAAATTAAAACCTTAAATTTCTCAAGAAAAGTGACGAACAGAAACAATACGCATCAAGTAATTTGAAAAGGGAAGAAGTCTGCTGCGACGAAGTACATATATGGCCTGATAGTAACGAGATAAGTCGGGGGGTATTTCAATTAGTGTTGTCAGCGCTCAGTTGCGTTGATATTAAAATTTTATTCCACATACATTTGATAAAATTCTGATGTATCTAATAGTTATAGGAGCGCTTATGTGACATTCAAATGTTGTGCATTTACCTTACTCACTTCATTGAAAGACATATTATAAGTTGTATTTTGTGTGGCTAGTACGATAATATATTTTAAGCATAACTCATAGAATTGGTCAAGCTTTAGATAATTATGTGGTTAACACAGTATAAATTGTGAAATATTATAACCAAAGGTTCAAGGGTTAAATAATAACACTAAATATTTCGAAATCAATGGTTTTAATATGTGTTGTAAAATTTTCTTAATATATCAGAGAAAGCGTCAAAGTAAAGTATAATATGAACCATATTCATATCCACAGTCCTTTTGTTCAAGTAAAATAAATTTGGTTTGACGCTTCAGTCATATTTAATTTTTGTCAAAGGCTAGATTAAACCTAATAAAAATAACATTATAAAATGGTTGTTTTTTAAATTATAAGTTTATTTTGTGATACCCATTTCATTCCGTAATTAAAAAAATAATTCCGTGCATGCTTAAATTTTCTAGAATTTTTCAATATTGCGCTTTATTGATTTTCGGTAAAAGATTTTCGGTAATGAGTTATCGTTCCTTATAATTAGATAATATGGGATACTGAATCAAGGCGACAACTCCACATTATTTCTTACAGTGGTTACGACATTGGTAAGTGGTTGATGATAGGATTCTTATATCCAGAATTACGCATTATAACTCGAGAGAAGAGGACAAAACCTAAACCCTTCATGTATTTAATAATTTTTCTTGTCAAATTGGAAGTTAAACTAACGGTTATTCTAAAATGTTTATTGTGTTAACACATTCTGCAAAGATGCATTAGTTTTCCTTTTATACGGCAGCTAAAAATTTTCCAGCATAATTTTCCTTAATAACTATGAAATTTAAGGTTAATAAAGTGCCAAATTGCACTTAAATAATACACTCAAAACGTATATCGCACTTCTTCTGCTTTTAAAGCTAATTACTTGTACGTCATTTAGTGGATTTAATAAAACCACCAAATTGATTATTATAAACACATAGTTTAATGCCTGTTTCATTAGATAATGTTCAAAATTCCAAGTTTCAAGTGTGAAAAATGGTTTCTAAAGTCCTACTTTTTCTGCTTCTGTTTTCAGTTTAAGTTATCACACACTTTACTATTAACTCTGAACATTCATTTACAAGGTAACATATTGATCATATTAAACAGCTGGCTCAATATATTATGATCTGATCCAATGATCGACGAACAGCTGATTAACACAAGGTTCCATCTTACGGATAGAGTCGGGGATCAGGGATCAGAACTAAGCCCAAAAGCTAAAAACCTGAGAAAATACGAATTTTATGGCCCAGCTCAGTTGCGGTTATGAGGTTGGAACTGCCAATAAAATTTCTCTACAAATATAATATATGCTCATAGTTATGTCAGTTTTAAGATAAATCACACTCTTGTCATTAAAATTGTATTATTATGTGAATTACTATACCAATGGTAGAACTAATGACTTAAACATTTGTGCTATAAATAAAAAATAGTAAATAAATCTTATTGACTGTTTTTTGGTACTCTTTTAACTATATTCAAACAACAACACAGGTGACTGTTCACCTAATTCATCGTGGAGAATCATATGTTGTGAAAAATATAGTTTTAAATGTCTGAATTCTTTAAAACAATGAGATACAATGTGAAAAACGTAACTTAATTTTACTATTATGGAAATCATAAACGAAAACTTCCCTATAAAACAATTAATCCATAGCATAATGGGACATGAAAAACTTTAACAAGAATGGAAAAACCCTGCATATGATGATCACAAAATTATTAAAGAAGAGAACAAAACTTTAAATTATAAAAAGTTTAAAGCGGCAAAAATTAAATAAATGGTTGAAAAAAAGTGCAAACAAACAAATTTTGCAAAAAAACTCAAACACTGAGACAATGGTTGGGATGACTTTTGAGCCCTTGTTTCATACGTAATGAATTTAAGATAATTGGACGGGATGATGAAATGTAAATGGCTTTCATTTCAATTGCCAAGTAAGTCTTTAAATCTTAAGCTGACGAACCCTGGGCTTAACTATGAGAATCTACCACATTTAGGTCATTTCAAATGGACTCCGCGTGTCAACAAATTGCCTGACTGGAAACCAGATAGATTGCAAATGGAAACTATTAGAGTTTCATTGTTGATTGTATCTCACTAATTTTCGAGAAACAAAGTTTTGCATCCAGTAAAATAGAAGAATTAACGGGTTCAATGGGATTTTATTTAAAAATTATATAGTCAAATTTAAAAATTGGTAATTCGTCGTATGTATTTGTTTAGATTATATCAATCTACACAACAAGTGCCGTGAATAAATGTATTATGAAATCTTTAGAAATTTTGAATTATATAAGTTTGTTGATGTCCTACAACCCTGATGAAATACTGATACAATTCTATCTGTATAATTGAAACTAATTTGAGATTTGTTTAATAAAAATGATTTTATTAAGGCTTATTTTCGCATTACTTTTCTCAACATTTGCTGCTTGTCAGCAAGTGTCAGGTATATTCACATCATTTAATTCCCTTCACTATCAAAATGGAGGTGGCTATCAATATGTTATGCCTTTTAATCCAAGTTGGATAGCAAATGTAGGCTGGACTATAGATGGAACTCAGGATCAACCAGGTGATACTTTTAGTTTAGTTTTACCATGTGTATTTAAATTCACAACTACTGCTACTACTATTAATCTTCAAGCTAACAATGTTGTATTTGCAACATGCAATTTTAGACCAGGTGATATAGTTACTCCCTATTCAGAATTAGATTGTACATTTACGAATAATGTTACTCCAGATACCTCAGCAACTGGTACAATTGAATTTCCATTTACATTTAATGCGGGTGGATCTGGATATACTTCTGATTTGACAGATGCACAATGTTTTGATGCTGGTACCAATACTGTTACGTTTTACGATGGAAATAACGCTCTTACTACTTCAGCAGATTTTCAAGCTGGTACCCCTGCTACCGGATATGATCCAAATCAAATTATTTTTATGAACAGAATCATCCCTTCCATCAGCAGACAATTGCATTTCCTTGAAGCAGGTGTTTGTCCTAATGGTTATTCTTCAGGAACTTTGGGTATTACAGCTCAAAATGGTGCCATAGATTGTTCATCCTATCATGCAGAAATTAGCAACAATTTAAATGATTGGTATTTGCCAGAAAGTGGACAGCCTATGCCTGGAATACAAGTTACTTGCTCTAGTACTCAATTAACAGTGATGTATAGTGGTGTTCCTGCAGGTTACAGACCTTTTATAGACGCGCTATTATTACCCACTGGAGGAACCTTAGGAACTATTTATACAAATACTTATACTTGTGCTGATTCAAATACAGTTACTGATAATAGTAAGAGTATCACTTGGGGTGTTTATAATAATGCTGGTACAGGAGGAACAGGAAATGTTGTCGTAATTACAACTTCCACTTGGACTGGATCTACTACCCAAGTTACAACTCCATCATATACAGGAGATACCGAAACCATCGTGGTTAATGTACCAATTCCCACTGTAACTATTACAACTACTTGGACTGGCACTTATAACACTACCTCAACTATCAGTGCAACTCCAGGAGAAACTGCCACAGTTGTAATCGATATTCCAAAGTCAGCCACTACAACAACTGCTAGCTGGACTGGGACTTACACTACTACAACAACTAACAGTGATGGTGAAACCAATATAGTGATTATTGAAACGCCAATTCCGACTGTTACTACTACTATTCCATGGACCGGTGATTATACTACTACAATTACTGGAAGTGGTACTGATACTGTTACGATTTTAGTAGAGACACCAATACCTACTATTACTACTACTATTCCATGGACCGGTGATTACACCACTACAATTACTGGAACCGGTACTGATACTGTTACAATTGAAATTGAAACACCAATACCTACTGTTACTACTACTATTCCATGGACCGGTGATTATACCACTACAATTACTGGAAGTGGTACTGATACTGTTACGATTTTAGTAGAGACACCAATACCTACTGTTACTACTACTATTCCATGGACTGGTGATTATACCACTACAATTACTGGAACCGGTACCGACACTGTTACAATTGAAATTGAAACACCAATCCCAACTATTACTACTACTATCCCATGGACCGGTGATTATACCACTACAATTACTGGAAGTGGTACTGATACTGTTACAATTGAAATTGAAACACCAATACCTACTGTTACTACTACTATTCCATGGACCGGTGATTATACTACTACAATTACTGGAACCGGTACTGATACTGTTACGATTTTAGTAGAGACACCAATACCTACTATTACTACTACTATTCCATGGACCGGTGATTACACCACTACAATTACTGGAACCGGTACTGATACTGGTACAATTGAAATTGAAACACCAATACCTACTGTTACTACTACTATTCCATGGACCGGTGATTATACCACTACAATTACTGGAAGTGGTACTGATACTGTTACGATTTTAGTAGAGACACCAATACCTACTGTTACTACTACTATTCCATGGACCGGTGATTATACTACTACAATTACTGGAAGTGGTACTGATACTGTTACGATTTTAGTAGAGACACCAATACCTACTATTACTACTACTATTCCATGGACCGGTGATTACACCACTACAATTACTGGAACCGGTACTGATACTGTTACAATTGAAATTGAAACACCAATACCTACTGTTACTACTACTATTCCATGGACCGGTGATTATACCACTACAATTACTGGAAGTGGTACTGATACTGTTACGATTTTAGTAGAGACACCAATCCCAACTATTACTACTACTATTCCATGGACCGGTTCGTATACTACTACAATTACTGGAAGTGGTACTGATACTGTGACCGTTATTGTTGAGGTTCCATCCAATGATCCACCAGTTTTACCAACTGTTACTACTACTACGCCATGGACCGGTTCGTATACTACTACAATTACTGGAAGTGGTACTGATACTGTGACCGTTATTGTTGAGGTTCCATCCAATGATCCACCAGTTTTACCAACGGTTACTACTACTATTCCATGGACCGGTGATTATACCACTACAATTACTGGAACCGGTACTGATACTGTTACAATTGAAATTGAAACACCAATCCCAACTATTACTACTACTATCCCATGGACCGGTGATTATACTACTACAATTACTGGAAGTGGTACTGATACTGTGACCGTTATTGTTGAGGTTCCATCCAATGATCCACCAGTTTTACCGACGGTTACTACTACTACTCCATGGACCGGTTCGTATACTACTACAATTACTGGAAGTGGTACTGATACTGTGACCGTTATTGTTGAGGTTCCATCCAATGATCCACCAGTTTTACCAACGGTTACTACTACTACTCCATGGACTGGATCATACACCACGACTATAACAGGCAGTGGTGCTGATACTGTGACTGTAATAGTAGAGACACCAGATGGCGTTATTATAGTCAGTCTGTTTGGTGGATTTTTCAATAGTTCGTCAAGTACATCAACAACACCCAGTATAGGATCGATTACTACTCATGCTGCTGTTTCTCCAAGTTCTAATCCATATGGCTCATTAAGTATTCCAAGTAGGTCAAAGGTTAGTGGAGATGTAACAACCGAAAAAACTACTACTCCAAATGCTAACAGTCCAAATCCAACTAGCTATATCGATCATGGTTCTAACACCGTCACTTCACCAAGTATATCTCAAAATTCTGGAACTCCCTCAGCCGCATATTCTGGCCCTGGTCCTGAATCACCATCTATTAGCTCGTATCAAGGCTCTGCTTCTACTAAGATAATGTCTCCATTATTATCTATTATTGTTGGTTTATTTATGATATTATTTTAATTTATATAAACCAACTTTTATTTATTTTATCTAAATTGACTTATATTTAGAGTTTGCTTTTATGTCTTTATTATTTCTACTCCCAATCAAATCAATATATTGTTTTTTTTCTGTATTTCATCATTTAGATTCGAATTATTAAGACTTTTTTCCAAATCCAAGTCTATGTCAAAGTTAATAATCACTGATTTGACTATTCCCATGTTTTAATCTAACAAGCCAGAAATACGTTCGATGCTTAATTGGTGAATCATATATAGATATTGTTTTCTTCTTTTCGCCAAGTTTAAGTTTATTGCTACATTGGTGTTTTTCTTCTTTTTTTGTAATTTGTATATTTCCATATAAATCTTTCTGTTATATTATCAAAAGCGTTGTATGTAAAGTGGACTTTTGCGCTTTTTATTTCAGACAATTTTTTTGCAATTGGTTTAATGTCTGAATTTTAAAAATTACGAAAATGAAAGAAAACAAACTTGACAACAAAAAAAAAGAAAAGCGACCAGACACTCGAAAAAGTTGAAAATTCCAAAAAATAAAAAGCAACAGCTTTACCCTTACCTTTTTCTATTCAATTCAAGTCAATTCATATTAAGGTCTTAGTGTTATTTGAAGAATACAATTGAGTCAAATAGAGATTACCAAATACAGATCACATAATGAAGTTTATTGCTAGTTTTAGTTTAATCGTATCGATTGTTTTATTTGTGTTAGGTCAACATGTTCTTGCTGATAGTCCCCCAATCACTCATAAAGTGTATTTTGATATAACTGAAGATGATGTTCCAATTGGTAGAATCACCTTTGGTTTATACGGTAGCATTGTTCCTAAGACTGTTGAAAACTTTAGACAATTGACTATTTCTACTGATCCTGAATTTGGATATACTGGATCTATTTTCCATAGAATCATTCCAAAATTCATGATCCAAGGTGGTGATTATGAAACTGGTCAAGGTTATGGTGGTAAATCTATTTATGGAGGTAAATTTGATGATGAAAACTTTGATTTAAAACATGATAAACCATATAAATTATCAATGGCAAATGCTGGTAGAAATACCAATGGATCTCAATTCTTCATTACTACTGTGGTTACTAGTTGGTTAAACGGAGCTCATGTTGTGTTTGGTGAAGTTCTTGATGGTTTCGATGTGGTTGACCATATGGAAAATGCTAAAACTAGTTATGGTGATCGTCCAGTTAAAACTCTTAAGATTGCTTCTACTGGTGAAATTGAAGTTGAACCAGTTGCTGCTGCACCTGAAGCTGAAGTTGAAGCTGAAGATGTTGCTAAAGATGAACTTTGAGGATATTAGAACTACATAGTTACAGTTTAGATATATTTATATATATCGTATTACATCGGTAATCATAAGAAAAGAGTGAATCAAATATTTACATTAATTCAAGTGATTCGTAGTAAGACGCGATTAGATATTTGACCATACATAATTCACATTTCAGATCAATGTTTCTCCAGTTACTTGTTTTATCACATTCGTAGATTGATTTAGACAAATACACCCAATATATAATCAATGGCAATCCCATACCCAATTGATAAGAGATTTCTAGTCAATTAAGCCATTTAACTAAGTGGATGTTGGGGGAGAGGAGAAAAATCTTACATCACCACCACACACACAAAAACTAAATTGATAAACACGACACAAATAAAAATATGTTCACCATAATATTCTAACAATTATTAGATACATTTCATTATCAATCCTAAGATTTTTCATACCATATGAGTACAACTTCATCATCCCATATGAAATTAGGTAAATTCAGAATGTCCCAGGTATTAACAATTATCGCGGTTTTAGCTACTGTCATTATATTTTATTTCCAATTAAGTAGTAATGGAGTATTTGATCCTGCAACTCCGGTAACTTCGAATGCTAATGGTAAAGATTTAGTAAATCCAAAGATTACTCATAAAGTGTTCTTTGAAATCACTGAAGAAGGTAAACCAATTGGTAAGATTACTATTGGATTATTTGGTGAAATTGTCCCAAAGACGGTTGAAAATTTCCGTCAATTAACCGTTTCTAAAGATGTTAAATTTGGTTATAAGGATTCTATTTTCCATAGAATCATTCCAAAATTCATGCTTCAAGGTGGTGATTTCGAAACCGGTAAAGGTTATGGTGGTAAATCTATTTACGGTGGTAAGTTTGATGATGAAAACTTTGATTTAAAACATGATAAACCATTTAGATTATCCATGGCCAATTCAGGTAGAAATACCAATGGATCTCAGTTCTTCATTACTACTGTCGTTACTAGTTGGTTAGACGGTAAACATGTTGTGTTTGGTGAAGTTATTGATGGTTTCGATGTGGTTAAATATATGGAAGGTGTTAAAACCAAACAAGATCGTCCACTTGCAACTCTTGCTATTTCTAATACTGGAGAAATCCCAGTTAAGCGTGAAGTTGAAGAATCAGAACCTGTTGAAGAAGAAGTTATTCTTGAAAAGAAGGATTAAACATATACTTTATATATATATATATTACTGTTACTTTTTTAATTGTTGTATTAATAAATATACATAGTTCTATATTATTAGTGTTTTAATCATCATTTTCATTATTAACATTAAGTTTTAAACCTAACATCTCTACTGTACTTCCTCTACCATATAAGGGAATATCATCAAGATAAATACTTTTTGATTCATTATCTGCAACAGGTATAGTTGCACCTGAACTTGAAGAAGTTGCCATTCCTACTGAACCACCATTTGTATTAGAACCTCCATTTTGATCCAAATCGGAATTTTCAGAATCTCCACTGGCAGTTATGATTATATTATTTGAGGTATTATTGGTTAAAGAATCAGAATTAGCAATGATATTATTTAATAAACTATCAAATGCTCCACTTGTGATTTCAATATTATTAAACAGTCCACCATTATTATTTGGATTATTAGGATTATTGGTTACTGCTGCCATTGAAGTCGGTATATTTGTAGCAGCAGCAATTGGTAACCCTAAATTAGTTTGAGGAGTAGTAGTATTAGGAGTTAATACAGAAGGATTATTGGTACTATTGGGCAAGGCTAAGGAAGTTGACTTTGATAATAAAGATGAAGTAGATGGAGCTAAATTAGGGATATTTGTGGAAGAACCAGTCATAAGATTATGACTTGAAGATAAATGAATAGCATTATTATAAGAATGACCACCATCAGAAATATGATATTGAGTCATGGTATTTAATAAATCAAACGAATTCTTAAGGGATAAGATTGATGATAATAATCTTGAACTTAAAATATCATAAATTTTAGGAGCTTGATAAACATTAGCCCCAATAATATAATAATCTTGAATTGGTAAGATATTATTATTTAAATCGATTCTTTTTTGTTTTCGAATAATCCAAAAATCAGGTTCACGATTAAAAGCAATAATGAATTCTGTACCTGTCATTTCTGATAATTTAGATTGGAAATATTGTTGAAAAGTTAAATTGACAGGAATTTGAATTTGTTGAAATTGAAATTGCATCATTAGAACTTGATTATTTGATGTTCGATCATAAAAGGGGGATAAGGAGAAATATTCAAGGACATTACCAGTATGTAGTCCTCGTTCTTGAATGAATTCAGGTGATTTCCATTGTATTTCATCCAATGCTTCTCCTGACATTGTGAATGGTGGGTGATTGTTGGGGTAAATTGAAGTTGAAGGTTGTTGATATTATAATTTTTATTTTTCGCTTTTTGAATTTTGTTTGTGTTGCCAAAACGAATTGGCAGTCAATTATTCTACAATTGAACTTTAACGATATAACCCAATTTTTATCTATTCACATTATATATATATATCTAATCCAATCATTGATCAATGACAATGTCATTCTGTTTGATAAAGTTATTTAATTTCTCTCTTAAACCATCTGCTTCAACTTTCATAACCTCATCAGTTCTCAGAATACGATCATTATCATGAGGAACTTTCAAAAGTAATCCTTTTTCCTTTGCCGTTAAGAAACTCTGTTTGCGTTGTTCAAATTGTTTAATTAAATCCATCAGTTCAATCTGATTATGTATTCCATCATCTATTCCATCTAATTTATACCGGGGGATTATATGAGTATGTAAATGAGGTATACTTTGACCTGATTCAGGTCCATCTTGAATGGCGATATTTAATGAATCAGCCTTATAATGATCGATAATAAACCGATGAATCAATTGAAGAGTATTCATATAATCAATTGATTCAATGGGAGTAAGATCTGATAATCTTATTACATTGGTTCTTAACGGTACAATGAGGACATGACCTGGTACAATTGGTTTTAAATTGACTAATGCATAAGTATATTTCGATTTAAAGAATACTTGATGATTGACAATGAATTTATAGAAGTAGATTGATACTGATTCAGTAGTTGGTATAAGTGTCATTATAGTTTCGTTATACTTCAATTGGTTAAGAATGATAATGTTGATAGTAGAGAGATTATTTAACGCATACGCTTTACCTTTTTTCGGAAAAAAGATCCCGAAATTTTCATGGTTGCCTTAATTTAATTAAAACTAAAATTAACTATGGCTTTAATGATAACTAAAATTAACTAACTACAATTGATGATTAATTATGATTAATTTTTTCTAAATTCTATTAAATTAAATATTATTAAATTATACTAATCTATATGATTAAATATATTATAAGTAAAACAGGGTTGATCAACTAGAAAAGAAACGAACGCGTCTTTTTAAATTTAGTTAACTTTACCGAAATATTCTTTAGAAGAATCAACTTCTGGTTTAATAGTTTCAGCACCTGGAGTCCAGTTAGCAGGACAAACTTCACCATATTTTTCAGTGAATTGGAAAGCTTCTAATAATCTAAGAGATTCTTCAACTGATCTACCAACTGGTAAATCATTAATAGTAATTTGTCTTAAAGTACCCTTTGGATCAATTAAAAAGATACCTCTTAAAGCAATACCTTCTTCTTCAATTAAAACACCATAATCTTTAGATAAAGAATGGTTGGTATCAGCTAATAAAGGAATATTAATTGGACCTAAACCACCATCTTTTCTGGCAACGTTAGTCCAAGCTAATAAAGAATATTCAGAATCAGTTGAAGCAAATAAGATTTCAGCATCTTTATCAGTAAACTTCTTAATAGCTTCAGAATAAGCAATGATTTCAGTTGGACAAACAAAAGTAAAAGCTAATGGGATGAAAGCTAATAAAACCCATTTACCTTTATATTGTTCTAATGAAATTTCTTCAAAGACACCATCGACGACAGCGGTTTTTTTAAAACTTGGAGCTGGTTTTTGAATTTGAGCGACCATTGTATGTGAGATATATCAATTAATTGATTAGATAAAGAAGTAAAAGAAAGAAGAAAAAGAGAAAAGAGAAAAGAGAAATAAAAGAAATAGGAGTTTGAAAAATATTAATCAACGGAATAGGGATTGTATAACCCTTTATATATATAATTAATTTGTAACTTGGTGGTTGTTAAAATGGTTTATCGAAATATTTTTCAATTCCGATCATTTAGTGTGTATATAAAATTATTATGGTGAGACTTTTTTCTTTTTCTTCCAACCACCACAGTTAAAATTAACTAGTAGGGATTTGAATCCACGGTTTAAACTAAGTGAGTGAGAAAAATGTCGTGTACCTGGTTATGACAGGTGTCGCCATAGTTAACCTTTTATTTAACTACTGAAAAAAGAAATTCTAGAAGGTCCGATCTATTACTAAGTTGGGATTTAATTGAACTGAATAAATAATCCGGGTAATAGTCATAATAATCATAATATTTTTTTTTTTTTTTTCCAAATTTAACAATTGAAATAACGGATTAATTATAACAATTGAATATTAACTACTTATAATTGAATACCTATTAATTGAAGTAAATTGTTATAATTACGATGAATTGATTTACTATATATGTATTCTTAATTCAGTAGTTAGCTGACATTATCAGAATTATCATATGAATATAAAATAGTAACGATCTTTTTTTCTTTGCTAGCCCTTTGAACTGTACTGTAGTGTGGCGTCCGAGTTAAGATCCGACTATAGAAAGAAGAAATTTAAACGATAAAAAACGACATTTCAATGAATAGCCACAAAATCAAATCATTACCTACGGTAATTGAATAATTCATTATCGGAATCGGAATCGAATGTCGTTTATTTGTAACTAATATTGTCGTGCTTTGAAATATGACATAAACATTTAAAGAGGGCTAGACTTCAAATATATATAGTTAACTAAAAATCTTAGATTAATAATGTATATCATTTATAATTAAAAATATTGTTCATATTCCTATCTAATTTCAAGTAAACCTTCGCTATTTGCTAATTATTTCTTGGTGGTCTCCTACATCGGAATATCTCTTATTAACTCTATTGTAATTATAAATCATACATATTGTTAAAAACGTTTGTAATTGTAATTATTAATGGCTTTCAGGTACTTCTTTTACAATTGGCTTAATCTCAATTCTCAACTTGCTTATTTGTTATTTCCTTCGTTTCTTTTTATTTATTTATTTTCAATCTCCGTTTCTAATCAATTCCATCTTCCCCTCTATCTATCTCTTTACTTATGACTCTTTACATCTTATCAAATCCCGTTCATAATTTTAAACTAGATTATTCAAAATTTACCTTAGATTAAATCACATGACTTGACATGTGACTTTTAGATTCTTAATAAAGATGAAATTAGATGGATACATGACATACTTGGCAATCCATGATATTATCTCTTTATCAATTGAAATGAAACCAATCAATCCCATTGAAACAATACAGTGTATGTGAGAACAATTACAACTTCGGAGACTACTTCTATTCACCATTTCATTGGATAAATATTACTTTTATTATACTATGTTCTAAAATATTTACAAATTTCTCTTCTTAGCTCTATCCCAGGCACTGGCAGCTTTTCTCTTTCTACTAGTACCAGATTTAACATCATTATCATCATTATCATTACCATTAAACATTGACCAATCTTCACCTCCAAAAGTATTAGCACTATCTCTCTGTTTTTGTTTAAATGATTTCTTAGTTTGATTATTTGGTAATCTAATAAAATTTGATTCTTCATAATTTTGAATTTCAGCTTCTTTCTTCTTTTCAAATTGAGTTTTAACCCCTCCTCTACCATGATCGATAATAGTTGATCCAATTGATGATTCCATACTTGGTAAATCACTTTGTTCATTTAAATATTCTTCCATACTTTGTAATTTCTTATTCTTACCTCCTGATTTACCTCCTTTATCTATATCATTCTTATTGGTACTTGGTGCAACCACAGCTGATATCTTTGGTGGCCTATATTTTTCTTTAGATTCTTTAGTATCATCACCATTGGAACTTTTCTTGTTCTTAATATCTTTCTTATTTAATTTGGCTAAAGCAGCAGCATCTGGTCTATATGATAAAGCATCATCTTCTTCCTCTGATGAATCTTCATCATCTTCATCATCATCTTCATCCCCATCATTATTATTTTCACGTTTATTTAATTTGGATTCTAATTTTTGTTCATCATTTTCCATTCTAGTATATGCTCTAACCATCTTATCTAATTGATAATTCAATTTCTTCTCTAATGGTTTAATCCCCTTCTCCAAAGTAACTCTCTGTACTATACTTCTTTCAATAATTTGATTCCTTACCACTTCAACTTCTTCATTATTATTTTCGCCTGATTCTTCCAATTTCTCTAATTGTCCTAATACAACAAGAACTAAATTATTCACATATGACAATAATGATTCATTCTTTAATGATAATAATGAAACACCTTCTATACTCTTAGTATTAATCTTTGATAATAACGTTTGAATCATGGCAGGTAAATGTTGTATATCATCTTCTGATTTTAATAATTGATTTAATTCAACTATACTTTCCTTAGTGGATTTGAAGGAGCTAGTTATCCCTTTTAATAATTCATCAACATTGACACTCGACAGCACTGCTTTCTCAGAAGTCATTATGTATGCCCCTTTGGTATATATATGTTGTTGATGATGATGTTCTATATAGTAGTAGTTGTAACAGTTTAAGGTTAAATTTTTTTAACTTCACTTTGGAGATGTGATTACATAATTTATTATAAATCATTTTTTTATTTTTTCTTTTTTAACAAGAAGAGGCATCCTAAAAAAAATTCACTTTAAATTATAAATAGTAAATTTGATAGTACTTAATTGATACTACTTCAAAACCAACTTACTTATTCATTCACAATGCCTCAAAACGAGTATATTGAACAACATATCAAACAACATGGTAGAAGATTAGATCATGAAGAAAGAAAGAGAAAGAAGGAAGCCAGAGAAGGTCATAGAGTTGCTAAGGATGCTCAAACTTTGAAGGGATGGAGAGGTAAACAATTTGCAAAGAAGAGATATAGTGAAAAAGTGGCTATGAAGAAGAAGATTAAGGCTCATCAAGAATCTAAAATCAAAGGTCCTTCTACTCCTAATGATGAAAATGGTGAAGCTTTACCTACTTATCTTTTAGATCGTCAAACTAATAATACTGCAAAGGCTATATCATCATCTATTAAACAAAAAAGATTAGAAAAAGCTGATAAATTCTCTGTGCCATTACCTAAAGTTAGGGGTATTTCTGAAGAAGAAATGTTTAAAGTTATTAAAACCGGTACTAAGAAATCTAAATCTTGGAAGAGAATGATTACAAAACATACCTTTGTTGGTGAAGGTTTCACTCGTAGACCAGTTAAAATGGAAAGAATCATTAGACCTTCAGCATTAAGACAAAAGAAAGCTAATGTAACCCATCCAGAATTAAAAGTTACTGTCTTCTTACCTATCTTGGGTGTTAAGAAGAATCCTCAATCTCCAATGTATACTCAATTAGGTGTATTAACCAAAGGTACTATTATTGAAGTAAATGTTTCTGAATTAGGTTTGGTTACTGCTGGTGGTAAGGTTGTTTGGGGTAAATACGCTCAAATCACTAATGAACCTGATAGAGATGGATGTGTCAATGCCGTCTTATTAGTATGAGTTTTATGAATTTCACCTCCTCAGTTCTCTTTTATTATTGCATCTAGAAATAACATTTGTACATTAGTCATTATTACTTTTCTTCTCCTTTATCTACATTTTACAGCATAGGTTTTAAAATTAAATTAAAATTAAATTATTAAAAGTATTTATAAAATCTTTCTATATACTTGTAGTAGTAATCAATCAATCTATTCGGAAAATTCATTATCGAATAAATCTAAACATAAAATATTCTTCTTCCCAATGGATCTATAACCACAATTCAATATCAATTTAGCATTTTCTCGA
Source organism: Scheffersomyces coipomensis (assembly GCF_036884675.1). NCBI lineage: Eukaryota > Fungi > Ascomycota > Pichiomycetes > Serinales > Debaryomycetaceae > Scheffersomyces > Scheffersomyces coipomensis. Next base: position 1,959,694 of record NW_027042892.1, on the reverse strand, counting down.
ATCACCTGCCATTGACTACATAATAATCTCGTACCTACCAAAAAACATAATCCACTAATGTTTTGTTTATTGGCAATTAATGGTAAAATATCACCATATTTATTCAATATTTCATGAGGAGTATATTTGGATTTCAATTCTTCATTCTTATCCGGATTCTTTTGAATGAATCTTATAGGATGGATGGTGAATTCCTTTAATAAGAAATCTTTATCACGTTTAAGATGAGTAATATAATCTTCTCGAATACGACTTAAATATTCATACCCACCTTCGGCACTTAAATGAACTATGTCTTCATAATTCTTCAGATGTAAGATTTTTTCATCATCAGTTTGTAATTGATTAAATTTAGAACTTTCTAATCCAAGCGTTGAAAATACATAACTCCATAATACCAAGGTTGCAATACTAACCGCATACATACTATCAAAATAATCAGGACATGCTTTCCAATCAATGAATTCAGCCTTCATATTACAACAATCATCATCATCATCTTCCAATGGTTTCAACATTAAATGCCATAACAATAAATAACAATGAATCACTCCTCTGATATTTATAATCTCATTAATTGATTTCTTAGTCACAATAGTAGGAGAAGTTGCATTGGCATTAAGACTATTATTAACATTATTCACCACACTTTTACCCCAGATATTATTTAATTTCCGTTGTACAATATAATGATCTTTCATAGTTGCATTAACACTCATATTAGCAGGTGATCCCCCAAATATAGCAATATCATAATGATTTATATCGGAAAATCCAATGATTTGAGAAAGATGTAACATTGGACTTGGAATTAAATTCGAATCAACATCTTTAAATACTTTATCAGTCACTGATAATGGTGTGTTTGTGAATGAAGCTAATAATTCAAAATGCCAATTATCAAATGCCTTTAATATGATTTCTTTCCATATTTTACTACGATGAGCATTAGTTTGAATTATTCCATTCGAAGTTAATAAGGATGATGAAGATTGTAAATCAATTTGTTGCATTTGATACATGATAGCAACTAAACCTGCTAATAAGATCTTTTTGGAGAATCGTGAAAGATTCATTTTTAATAATGTTTCACGAGGCTTATATGGTTTTAATAATTTCTTTAATACATTTAAGAAACTTTCACCATTTCTAATTTTAACAATGTTTTTATTAGTATTATTATCATCATCATGTTTTTGTTGTTGTTGTAATTTTCGTTGTTTCTTAACGACTTTCTTAAATGATTCATTCACATCATTTGATTCCCAAAGACAATCATCATCACAAGGTAAATTTAATAATTGTAATTGATAAAACATAATTTGAGGGGGATGACGGAATTTAACATAATCGATCGTATCCAAATAAAATGTTAAAAATGTAACTCTCTTCATTGATTCAGATTCAACCCATCTTAAAAATAATTCCGAATCAGTGGAATCAAACGCTTTATCAGCACTAGAAGCAACTGGTTTGGAAGATGGACTACTGGAAGCACCATTGACAGCCGCAGCAGCACCACCATTCAATTCATTTACAACGGCTTCTTCAGACTCATCTTCTCCTGCACTTGAATTAGAACCACTAGTTGAACTAGCTGATTTTTTCATATTTACCGTTGGATTACCTCCTAATAATGGAGATCTTCTTAATAATTGTACAGTTGTACCATGATGTAAATGAGCCCTTTCATGCATTCTCCGAGATAAGAAATTCTTCTCCACCCATTCAATCATATTTAAACTTTGTAATATCCATAATTTCACCGGAGATTTGAAATCTTCATGTTGGAAAATCATATATCTTAAAGGAGTAGTAATCAAGGTACTGAATTTATATTCGGGAGATTGCATTAATTTCTTGGCCATTAATTCATCTAATTCCGGTGAACTATAATGACAACCAATAACAATCATCAGGATTAATAATAATGGTTGTGTGACTTTCGTATTGAATGATGGTTTATGAATGATTGAAAATTGAGGATGGAACACTAACCAATACATATGTAAATAATAACTTAATCTATCTTCAATAGTAACTTTGTCATGATCATAATTCTTAAATATTTCTTCAATAGATTCACGATCAACTGTTTTTAAACATCGTAAAATTGATTCTAAAATAAGCGTATCGATGAAAATATGTTTATTCTTTTCCATATTTGATTTTTCAGCATGATTTAAAAGCTTTAATTCATAAGTGTCCAATTTCGTAGCGAAATGGAAATCACTCAAGGTCTTAGGAGAAGTATTGGATTCATTAGTATTAGTAGGTGATGACGATGAAGCAGTAGATGTCATATTTAAATTCATATAGGTAGCTGTCACATTAGCGATATTAGCTCCAATATTAAATACACCAGTTCCAGCCATACCACCACCTCCACCACCTAAATTAACTCCATTCATAATGGGTGAATTAGCAATATTGGCAGTGATGGGACTAACTCCTTTTGGTAATAACCCACCACCAGCTCTATTTAATGAAACATCAGCTGCAGTGAAAGTTGATGGATCATTTATATTGGTGTTACTATCTGGGATAGCAAAATTATTAACATTAGCCAATCCTCCTGCTCCACCATTAAGAGTATTTAACAGTTGATAGTTTCTTATAAACACTTCATCTAATGGATTATCATCATTTTGGAAAAGATTATCTTGGATACCACTATAATTTTGGAGTGAATTGCTACGACTGTTAGGTTGAATTTGTGTTGGTTGTTGTTGTTGCTGTTGTTGTGGTTGTGGGGGAATGGATTGGGCAAGCATAGCTTGTTGTTGTTGCTGCTGTTGTTGTAAAGGAGTAAAACTATTAATCAAAGCAGTTGGAGTAGGACCATTAGCCAAATTTTGTAATTGTTGATCATTCAAAGGAGAAAATTGAACATTAGGATTTGGAGGAAATGGTGATATACCGGTATTAGGAATATTCCCATTATCATTATTATTTAATTCCCCCATTGGATTTTGAAGGGCATTTTGAGGAGATTGGAATTGATTTTGAGGAGGTAAAATCATATTTTGCATGGCAGCAGTGGCAGCATTAATCATTGGATTACTATTATTATTAGCAATACCATCATTTGCACGAGAACTACTTGCTCCTGATATTAATGAAGAAGTTGAAGAACCAGCTGCATTCTCATTAAACAACCAAGATAAAATATCATTTTGAGTTTGAGGTAAATTCTTGGTGAAATTAATTAAAGGTTGATTATAAAAATCACTAAGATTAGTTTGAGATTGTTGTTGAGAAATAGATGGTTGTGGTGGATTATTAATTTGTTGTTGGGTCATACTTAATTGAGAAGAAGTTTGTGGTAGTACTGGAGGTGAATTTTGTAAAGGAGGAGGAATGGTTGAAGTTGGAGTTTGCATAGTTAAACCCATGGATGTCATATTAGGAGTCGGTATATTTGTATTATATAAAGGATAAGAAGTCGGTATATTTGTAGTAGTGGTTGAGAAATCTTGAATAGGTAATAAATTGAAGGGAGATGATGAAGATTGATTAGTTGTTTTATTAGTCATAGGAGATGTTGTGGTTATTGATTTTTTAGTAAGGGATGAATCGATATTTTTATTATCTTCATTTTCATGAATTAAATTTGAAATTTGTAATAAATGACCATTAGTTTGACTTGGAGAATTGATTGAAGAGGTAGGTAAATAACCATTTGATTGATTAATTGATTTAGACACTGATTTTCTCTTTTTGGTAGTTGCTGTAATTGGATGATCTTTTTCCTCATTTTCAATATCATCATCATTTTCATCAAGTTCATCATCATGTTCATGTTTCAATTGAAGGTTTTTTTCATATTCTTTAATTAAAGCAGGATCTAAAGGTTTAGCATCCAAGATTTCTAAATGACGTCTTATATGTCTTTCTTTTAAATCTCTTCTTACAAACGTTTTACCACATAATTTTTTATTTCCTGAATAATCTTCAATTAAAAAATCACATTTAAATACTTCTTTTGGTTCATGATTTAAATTATGTCTAGCCAAATGATCAGATCGTGAGAAGATCTTATTACAATGTAAACAAGGAAAGGTACCTAATGTTCTTCTCTTTTTCCGTGATGGAGGCTTTGTATGAGTTGTATCCTTTGAATCTGTATTGGTGGAGACGGTATGATTTGATATAGTAGGAGAAGTGGTTGAAGAAGTTGATGAATCGGTTGACGATAGATTGTTGTTACTCTTACCTTTAGTGGTAGTGGTGATGGATGGATCAGATGATTTAGACATCAATGAATATGGATTGAGTTATATAATTGGCAACAACAGGGGCATGAAAAAGAAAAGAAAAGCGTAAACGATATGTCAAAAAGCTAAAAAGGATAAGGATAATATATGAGGAGCAGATCTATGAGGTGGGGGATGGATCACACTATTTGGAATAAGATAAGATAAGATGAGATGAAGTAACAAATAGACGCTGTTCAGATCGAATGATCAATCAATTTAATTAAGGATTTTTAAAATTGTTGTTGTTGTTGTGGTGGTTGTGGGAGTAAAACTTCAAAGCCAATTTCCAGAACAAGTCTCATGTTTAAAATTTTCTCTCTCTCTCTCTCTCCGCTTCACAAAAAAACAGTCGGACTAAAATTGGATAAATCGATCCGGAGTTTCACCATACATTTGCGAATCACGTGTGAAACACTATAGATTTTTAATTATGCATTTTTGTTACGATAAATTAATGATATTTACTACTAATATAAAAAGAAGAAATGAATTATTGAGGCTCTACCCTTATTGCCCTATGTTAATATATGTATGTCTTGTCCTGTCCTGTCCTTGGGTTCTTACCTATTATCCTGTTAACTATCACCCTAATGTTAATTACTGCTACCACTACCTTATATTCTAATACAATTTAAATAATAAACTGGTTCATGTCTATTAATACTCAACACATCAATATGATCATTGAACCTTAATGACTTCTCAACTGTCTTTGGCTTAGGTATGGTGGTTGCTACGTTTGTATTGGTTGTGGTTGTTAATGCCTTCTTATTCATGATTAATGATTTTGATGAAAAACTACTGCCAGTGGAAACTTCTGATACTCTTCTATCACTAAACATTGAATTACCACTTGTTGATGAACTTGATGAACTAGTTGAACTAGTAGATGATCGATGATAATTACTACTATTACTATTAATCATCCCAATTGATGAACTTGAATAATCATAATAATCATAATTCTCATCACTACTAGTATTTCCAAACCTTTCATCGATATCATCTCCTTCATCATTATCATTATCATCATCATCATCCAACCCATCATCATCATAAATTCTACCTGCTTTTAAATCTCGATTATAATATATAAAAAATTTATCAAAATTCATCAGGAATTGATGTTTATTTAATAATAATTCCCATTCATCATGTTTATGATAAGTATATTTATAATTATAATTCAAATTATTAAAATAATCATCAATGAAATAAGATTTATCATAATATTTATAATTCAAATGATCCAATTTCCAAATGATTTTATATCGATCATAAAATTTAGGATTATGTAATAATCTTCCCATAATGAAATAATTCCCCATCTTATCATCATCATTGGGTTTATTGTGAGAGGATGATTTACTGTTGAAATCAAGGAAATAATCTAATAATGAATCAATTTTGATTGATTCATATTTCTCAATTAAGATTTCAAAGATCTTTTCAATAAGATTTAATTTGAATTGTTTTTGAATGAATAAATTAAGAATTCGACTGTTTATATTATCATTTGATGTGTTATTATTGCTGTCCGATCCTGATTTAGTTAATTCTGTTTTGGTAAGGAAGATAATTAAATAATTTATAACATAATTTTTAATATCAATGAAATCTTCATCATTAATAAGAGTAGGGAAATATTCTTCAATGATAGAATTGATTTTCGATGTTATGATGGATAATTCTAAACTTGAACTTGATGTAGTTGAAGTTGATGATGTTATAGATGATGATCTTTTATTGGTAGATGATTGGGATTTTAATATACTTACTAATGGTTGAGGTTGATTTGAACTTATATGTAAATGATTTATAGGTAATATAACTTCTTCATCATAATCTTCATCATAATCCGATTCTTCATCATAATCATCATAATCAATCATAGACTCATCGTATTCACTACTACTAATACTATCATCATCATCATCATCATCATCACTTTCTTTATCATTATTATCTTGATATTTAAAAGTAGAAGTATAAGCATCAACTGAACTTATCAATCCTAATTTTAAACTCTTGGCTGTATCTTTCAAATGATCAAATGAACATTGATTTAATGGGAATTTGAAATTGTAATTAAATCTTGTATTAGTAGATTTTGATGGTGTAGTATTTGTGTTATTATTATTATTTTGCATACTTGAACTACCAAATTCAAGTTCAAAATCTTCTTCTTCTTCTTGTTGATGATAGTCTTTAGGTTGATCTACTAAGGAATCCATATAATTGACGGTATCATTGACTTTCGGTATGAGGAAATGGTAGTTATTATCATGTAAATTCAACTCTTCATCATTATCATTATCATTATTGATATGATTATTATTGTTATTGACTGCAACGTGTGATGGCAGCATGTTTTTTTTTTGTTTGGCTGTTATTTACTATGGGGAAATATGCACTTAATGAAATGAAGGGAATAATTGAAATGATATGATATGATATGATATGATATGATATATATATTATAATATACTGTAATGCTAATGAGATGCTGATATAAAAGAAGTAACTAAATAATAATGATGATGATACTTGTAAGTTTACAAAATTTCATCATCATCATCATATATATAATTACAACTAGTTAGTATACTATATAGTTAATAGTTAGTAAAATTTGGTCTATTTTTCCGCAGCCAAAAAGAAAAAAGTGGAACTCGTGGGGTCTTCAACTTCTTCAATGTCATTTCTTTTAATTTGTCATAAACCTCATTTGTCAATTTTAATAACACTCTTCCTTTCTATCATAGTTAGTTTACTATATGACCTCATATTTATATGTTAATTCTTCTAAAATATTAACAACTTATGTCAGATCTGTTCACCCATAGAAACATAGAACTAATTAATACTTATTAATTATTAGAATGCAAAATGATGAAATCAATACTGTTAATGGATCAATACTATAACTTTCTATTTAAATTGGATGTAACCAACTAAACACATTTAGTCATATTTTTAGTTTAATCTTGTTAGTTTTAACCGATGTATACCCTACCCTATCCAACTCAAACACTAAACACACACACTGCTCTTCCTTAATTACTATGAGGAAATTCAAAACGGTTGCTACTTCTTGTTTTGGACAAGTAGTATGCAGGATAGTAAACCACCACCACGACATTTATCCTTTTCTCTTGTTCGCTGCGACATGATGTCGTCTTGTACCAAAGTATACAATCAAAGGGCCCTTTATAAACATACATCATTTAATCTCTCATAGATGTATCTTACTTCAATTTCATATGAATTGCATTTATATTACATATTAATTGATAAACTTAAGTAACGTGATAATTGAATACATATATCTAATTACTTATCTTTTTAACATTCCACTCTAATTTTATTGTTGCGAAATTAATTTTCGTGTTTTGTTAGTTCCTTTAATTAAATAAGACGTGTAATCCATAGACCTAATCGTAGTTAAACATATCCACGTATGTCTTATATAACTATCTACGTAGAATACTACAACACCAAACCATAATTCCAACACCACCAGACCAATTTTCCTCCAATGATATGCTTCAATTTCATGTTATATATTTGCTGATCTTAACTAAACATAGTAAAAGAAAAAGGGCGTGTGATTGAAGACAAAATTTCTTTTTTTTCTTCTTTTTATTTTTATCGTGTCTTTTTTTTTTTACATGGTGTTGATTTCACGATTCTATCAATTACATCATTTACATAGATATATAGATATAGTTCATAGAAAGATACTCAACTATCTTTAATATCCCTATCCACAACTCACAACCCCACCCCTACCCCCAGGACATTCAATCCATCCATACCCCTTGCAAGGTCCCTCGTTAATCATACTTTTTCCGGGCATGTCAATGTTATCTACCCGTAATTTAAGGGTGTTAATTTCAGCCTTAGCTATATTTGGGATAGTTATATTCTTTGCTACTTCTCAAAATAGTCTTACTTCTTCCATTCAAAAGGTTAAACCCGCATCTACTGGTGATGATACTATTCCATTCAATAATGATCATCTTGAAGAAGTTGGTAATACTTTACAAGGATCTCCAATCCAAGGTAAAGAACCTCCTTATTCTCAATCTGAAAATGATGATATCCCAGTCATTGGTAGTAATGGTAAACCAAAGATCGTGGCTGATAAGTCCGCTAATAACGAAAAGGCTCCTGCTGTTGGTGCTGATTCCAACATTGGAACTGATTCAAAACCAAAAGTTCCAATCCCAGCTAATGCTGCCCCAGCTGTTGATGATGAAGTTTTAGAAAAAGCACCAGTACCAGCCGCTCCAGTCACTCCAGGTAAAGCTGCTGTTGGAGGTGCCAAGTGTGATGAAAAGAATTACGTTGTTATGATTGATGCTGGTTCAACTGGTTCAAGAGTTCATGTTTATGAATTTGATACTTGTGTTTCACCACCAAAATTATTAAAGGAAGAATTCAAAATGTTAAAACCAGGATTATCATCCTTTGATACCGATACTAAAGGTGCTGCTGCTTCGTTAGATCCATTATTAGAAGTTGCCTTAGCCACAGTTCCAAAAGCTAAACAAGGTTGTACTCCAGTTGCAGTTAAAGCTACTGCTGGTTTAAGATTATTAGGTAAAGAAAAATCCACCAATATCTTAAATGAAGTTAGAAATCATCTTGAACAAGATTATCCATTTGCTGTTGTTGATGGTGATGGTATTTCTATTATGGAAGGTAAAGATGAAGGTGTTTATGCTTGGATTACTACTAATTATTTATTAGGTAATATTGGTAATAGTGAAAAGAATCCAACTGCTGCTGTATTTGATTTAGGTGGTGGTTCTACTCAAATTGTATTTGAACCTGAATTTAAGGATCAATCTGAACAAATGATTGATGGTGAACATAAATATCAATTTACTTTTGGTAATAGAGAATTTGTATTATATCAATTTAGTCATTTAGGTTATGGTTTAATGGAAGGTAGAAATAAAATCAATTCACTTGTGATTGAATCTGCTTTAAAGACCAATGAAGAATTACAAAATTCAAAGATTGCCACCAAAAAGGAAGCTAAAGATACTAAATCAACTACTATTACTTTAAATAATCCATGTATTCCACCTGGTGCCACTGCATCAAATGTTATGGTTGAATATGGTAAAGATGAATTTTATGTGGTTAATTTCCAAGGTCCATCTTCAGATTCAGGGTTAACTGGTGGTTCACAATGTAGATTCCTTGCTGAAAAGATTTTAAATAAAGAAGCTGAATGTGCTGAAAAACCATGTTCATTCAATGGTGTTCATCAACCATCTTTAACTAAAGCATTTAGAAAATCAAATGATATGTTTGTATTTTCTTATTTCTATGATAGAACTAATCCATTAGGTTTCCCATCATCATTTACAGTTGAAGAATTAAAAGAATTAGCTAAGACTGTTTGTAATGGATCACAATTCTGGAAAGATGTATTATTAGATGATCCAATTAAAGAATTGAATGAAGAACCTCAATGGTGTACTGATTTAAGTTTTATAACTGCTATGTTACATACTGGATATGATATTCCATTAGGACGTGAATTAAGAACTGCTAATAAGATTGATAATAATGAAATTGGATGGTGTCTTGGTGCATCATTACCATTATTGGATGGAGCAAGTTCCGGTTGGAAATGTAAAGTTCAAGATATAACTGCTTAAATCTAATATAATCAGTTATGATGATTATTTATTCTTATATAAACATATATACATTCCTTTTACAGATTATAATAGAAAAAAAAATCACAGTTGATAAATAAATAAATATAAATATAAACAAAACATATATTATACTATACTATAAAACCCGACAATAACTCGGCCGTATTAAAAGTTAATGTTGATTCTATTTTTTTAGCCTTTAATAGACAGTGGCTGTGAATTAGAAAATTTTATGTAACTACTCCGATGAATTTAAACGGTTATTGAAAAACAGAAGAAGGATCAAGGATAATAAAATTTAATTGATCCGAAAAAAACCACAAACAGAATAAAGGTAAAAGCGGTTATCAATTATTAGATGTTATGAAGTTGAAAACAGGGTTAAGGTAGGGGGGTTTATAAAGGATAGGAAACGATAAGTTAAATCAGTTTACGAATGAATATCCGTTATTAATGACTTTAATTCAACTAGCTCTCTCCACTCCACTAAAGTTTGAACTCCACCTACCGAGTCATAAAAATAATTTTCCACACTCACTGTAAAAATAAGGGAAAGGAAATGTAAGGAACCAGTGGTGGTCCGAGCGACGGTCTTAATTAAATTACTGTTTTCTTACTGATTACACATAATACATTGTATACTATGATTGGTGTGTCACAGTTGAAAGTACCCACGCACACACAGAAACACATAGATATACACTATATATATAGACAATTAAATGACGATGGAAGTTAGTTAGTGAGCATTAATCACTAATTCACTCCCCCACTTTCTCACTACAACTTCTTCTCAGTAAAATTGTCCCTCTCTCTGTCTCCCTCCAAACTAAATTTTTATAACACAATAATTTATTTTAAATCTGGTTTCATTAATCATAAATAAATAAATTTGTCATAATCCTGATTGTTATCACCATTATCAACAATATCATCCTTATTGTTCAACCATATCATTTAAAGGTATACCATATCATTTTGATTACTTAAACCAACGTTATATACTCTCCACAGTGACTCATCACTCCAATTTAAGCTAATTATATCTTAATCAGACATGAGTACTTTGAATCAAAGGATTGGGTCTCCTGCTTCAGCAACAACCATCACATCAGATATAACCACCCCCAGTATACCAAATCCATCAACAAAAACAACAGCCACCACTTCTACCACCACCACCATCACCACTAATACATCCACAAAATCAACTACTAAACCTATCAACGTCAAAAAACAATCATCATCCAAATATAACCGAACATCGTTTAATAATTATCATGCTTCAACTCCCGTTACTTCATCATTATCAACATCTCCATCTCAAGTCTATATCAGTCGCGAACAACCTATGATTCATAATAAACTTTATTGTGATCAAGTACCTAAAAAACTCTTAAATAATGGTCCTGTCTTACCATCTCATCATATTAATAATAATCATAATCATAATAATAACTTTTCTCAAAATAGTAATAATAGTGCATCATCAGTAGTATTATCGAAATTAAATAATCATGATGATTTAAGATCAGTTAAATCTCATACTGAATTAGCTGAAACTGCAAATGGAGTAAGAATGTTAGCTAAGAATTTAGCTAAAGCTACTATTCAATTAGATGTAAGAGTTATTATGATTGTCACTAAAGCCAGAGATAATTCATTGATTTATCTTACCAGAGAAATTGTGGAATGGCTTTTAACTAGAGAACGTGATATTGTGGTCTATGTTGATAATAAATTACAAATTTCCAAACGATTTGATTCAAATTCTATATTGGAAAATTATCCCAAATCAAATCAATTATTAAAATATTGGGATAAAAAATTTGCATCTAAGAATCCTGAAATTTTCGATTTGGTTATAACTTTAGGAGGTGATGGTACTGTTCTTTATGTATCTAATTTATTTCAAAGAGTTGTCCCCCCAGTTATATCATTTGCATTAGGTTCACTTGGATTTTTAACCAATTTTAATTTTCATCAATTTAGAGAAAAAATGATAACAGTAGTTGAACTGGGAGTTAGAGCTTATTTAAGAATGAGATTTACATGTCGAGTTCATCGTGCTGATGGGAAATTGGTTTGTGAACAACAAGTTTTAAATGAATTAGTGGTGGATAGAGGTCCTTCACCTTATGTTACTCAATTAGAATTATATGGAGATGGATCATTATTAACCGTGGCCCAAGCTGATGGATTAATCATTGCAACTCCAACTGGGTCAACAGCTTATTCATTAAGTGCAGGGGGATCATTGGTTCATCCTGGAGTTAGTGCTATAAGTGTTACCCCAATTTGTCCTCATACTTTATCATTCCGACCAATATTATTACCTGATGGAATGTTTTTAAAAGTAAAAGTTCCATTACAAAGTAGATCAACAGCATGGGCATCATTTGATGGGAAAGTTCGAACTGAATTAAGAAAAGGTGATTATGTTACAATTCAAGCTAGTCCATTCCCATTCCCCACTGTTATAAGTTCTAAAACTGAATATATTGATAGTGTTAGTAGGAATTTGAATTGGAATGTTAGAGAACAACAAAAACCTTTTAGTCATATTATGTCACGAGGTCATGGAGCAACTGGACCTGCTGCTGTTAGTAGTGTTAATTCGATAAATAGTGGTAGTGGAAGTAAAGTGAAACATAATTCCAATTTGAAACCCAGTAATAGAGATAATAGTCTTTCATCGGTTGATTTAGAGAATTTACATATTGGAGGTACACCAGATGATATTGAAGATTTTGATATTAATTATAGTGAGAATGAAAAGGATGAAGATGACGAAAACGAAAATCAAGATACATCGTTGACACCATCAGATGATGAATTAGAAGAAGAAGAAGAAGAAGATATTGATATTGATGATGAAGATGAAGATGATAGCCCATATTTACCTCCACCAGGTCAGGGTATAAATACTCCACCTCATTATGAAGCAGAAGATGATCATCGTGAATGTTTTGCCCATCCTCATGCAAAGATCACGTTAGCTGGGATTAGTTCTGGAAGTACCAGTAGTAGTAGTGCTGGAGGGATAAGAAATCATACCCTTCATAATAATTCCAATCATCATCATCAACATAGTAGTAATAATAATAATACTAGTGGGAATGGAAGAGTTATAAGTTCTACATCGAGTACGCGATATTCATCATCGAATGCATCGATTGCATCGTCTGATGATAACTAGGAGGATTAGTTTGTGTTTAGTTTGTAAATAAGTTAAATCAATATATTCAATCAATCAATCTATTTATATATATATATAGTTGCTATAGATATAAACGCGTGACTCACCAAGTAAAGTCGTGTACTTTTCCTCAATTAAAAGTTTATTTTTAGTTATCAGAACACGCTTCTCACTCTTTGTTTAAAATTAGCTTAACAAAACCAAAAAAAGAAATTGAATGAAAAAAAAAGAAAAAAGAAATAAATAAAAAAAAAAAAAAAAAAAAAAAAAATTTTTTTTGCCCTCTGATTATCAAATTAAAAAATCCTTTTTTGAAATGCTTAAATTTCACACATTCCTCCTTTCTTCTTCTTCTTCTCTTCTTTAAGATACCCTTATATTTATACATATACTTTATCTATCTTATATATATTCTCATATATTAAGACAAAACACTTATCAAGTAGATACGAAAAAATATGACTTCCGATTTGAATCAACAATTAGGTAATCTTAGTGTCCAAGATGGTCCATCATCCCAGGGTGGGAATGGAAGATCTCAGTACGTTCCTCCTCACTTACGCAACGGTGGTTCTGAAGATGCTGGTGCCGATACTGGTTACGGTGGAGGTTATCGTCGTTCCAACAATGGATTTGGTGGTAACAATAATAATTACAATAATAATAATAGAAGAGGTCCATCCAATGGCTTTGGTGGTAGTTACAATAATGGTGGCTACTCTGGTCGTGGTGGTTCTTCAAGAGGTGGAGCCCGTGGTGGTTCCTTCTCCAGAGGTGGTGGTTTTGGTGGTTCAAGATACCAAAGACCAGGTATTGGTAGATGGGTTGATGGTAAACATGAACCTGCTGCTAAAAGTGAAAGTTTAGAATTAGAATTATTCGGTACTCCTGAAGATGTTGGTGCTCAATCTTCTGGGATTAATTTCGATAATTATGATGAAATTCCAGTTGAAGCTAGTGGTGAAGGAGTTCCAGAACCAATTTCTGCTTTTACTGCTCCTCCTTTAGATGCTTTATTAGTGGAAAATATTACTTTATCAAGATTCACTAAACCAACTCCAGTTCAAAAATATTCCGTTCCAATCGTGGCTGGTGGTAGAGATTTAATGGCTTGTGCTCAAACTGGTTCCGGTAAAACTGGTGGGTTCTTATTCCCAGTCTTATCTGAATCTTATATGAATGGTCCTGCTCCAATTCCAGAATCTTCAGGTGCTTTCTCATCAAATAAAGCTTATCCAACTATTTTAGTTATGGCTCCAACTAGAGAATTAGTTTCTCAAATTTATGATGAAGCAAGAAAATTCAGTTATAGATCTTGGGTTAAACCATGTGTTTGTTATGGTGGGGCTGATATTGGTCAACAAATTAGAAACTTGGATAAAGGTTGTGATTTATTAGTTGCAACTCCAGGTCGTCTTAAGGATTTATTAGAAAGAGGTAGAGTTTCATTAGCCAATATTAAATATCTTGTTTTGGATGAAGCCGATAGAATGTTAGATATGGGTTTTGAACCTCAAATCAGACAAATTGTTCAAGATTGTGATATGCCAGGTGTTAATGATAGACAAACTTTAATGTTTTCTGCTACTTTCCCAAGAGATATTCAAATGTTAGCAAGAGATTTCCTTAAAGATTATATTTTCTTATCAGTTGGTAGAGTTGGTTCTACTTCCGAAAATATTACTCAAAAAATCTTATATGTTGAAGATGAAGAAAAAAAATCAGTATTATTAGATTTATTAACTGCTGGTGATCATGGTTTAACCATTATTTTCACTGAAACTAAAAGAATGGCTGATAATTTAGCTGATTTCTTATATGATCAAGGTTTCCCTGCCACTGCCATTCATGGTGATAGATCTCAATATGAAAGAGAAAAAGCTTTAGCTGCTTTTAAAAGTGGTACTGCTCCAATCTTAGTCGCTACTGCTGTCGCTGCTAGAGGGTTAGATATTCCAAATGTCGCCCATGTTATTAATTTCGATTTACCAAGTGATATCGATGATTATGTTCATAGAATTGGTCGTACTGGTCGTGCTGGTAATGTTGGTATTGCCACTGCTTTCTTTAACAGAAACAATAAAAATATCGTTAAAGGTTTAGTTGATTTATTATCTGAAGCTAATCAAGAAGTTCCAGATTTCTTAACTAAAATCGCCAGAGAAGGTTCATTTGGTAAAATGGGTCCATCATCTCGTGGTCGTGGTGGATCTTCAAGAGGTCCATCTAGAGATTTCAGAAGACAAGGTTCTTCCTCATCATCTGGTGGTTGGGGATCATCTCAAGGTGGTTCTTCTGCTGCTGGTGGTTGGGGTTCATCCACTCAAGGTGGTTACTCTGCTGGTGGAAGCACTGGTGGTTATAACAGTGGTGCTCCAGCTCAACGTGGTAACTATAGTTCATATGATAGTTCTTCATATGGTAATCCTACCAGTAACAACTCTTGGTGGTAAGCACCAGAGATTGTTTATTTAGTTGATGGGATGACACACACTTGAAAATTGCATTATATTTTTATATTACTATTATTATTTTTTTATTATTATTATTATCATTTTTTTATTTATTTTTGTTGCTACTACTATTTTTATTTAAAACTCCATGTCTGGGTCTTATAAAACATCAATCAAAGAAAAGGGAAAAAGAGAAAGAAAAGAAAAAGGGAAAAGAAAGGAACGGAAAAGAATAGAACAAGAAAGAAGAGACGATAAATACATCAGAAGAAGAGAAATACGAAAGGAAAAAGAAAAGAAAAGGCAACGAATTTTCAAGATGATCAATCATATACATACGCTTTCTTCATTTTAATCATCATTATTATTATTTATTATTATATTCAATTCAACTTCTTCATTGAAATTTGAATGATACTAGAAGGGAAGATCACGTTCTTCTCTTTTTGAAAAAGGGAAAGAAATATTATTACTACTACAACCACAATCATAGAATAAAGCGTATCATCCATCCAACCATCATTATCATCATCATATTTATTATTATTTATTTGCATTAATTGCTTTTAGTTTGCTTTTTTACATGTTTTTCACCATTTTGCTTCTTCATTTATTTATTTATCAAATTTAAATCATTTTACAGGGTTCTTTTTTTTGGCATTTCATTCATTCATTCATTACAATCAAATCCATATTTATACGTGTTTATACACTACAACAAGTTATTATAGAAAAGTTATTCATGGGTTACTTTATACATCTTTTTTTTTTTACCATACAATACAATTTATTATTGATTTTTCATTTTCTTTGGGGTTAAAAGTTTGATTTTTTACAATTTGTTTTTAATTGCTAATTTGTTATTTATTTACTTACTTACTTACGGGATTTAGACATTGGGTTACCTTTTTATACAGATTTTTTTATCATTATATCTATCTCTTTTTAATGCTGTTCATATTTGCAAGTGTAAATATTATTTATATATTCATCATCATCATCATCATATATCTTATATACTAATTTAAATATATTATTAAATTCTTTGCTTAACTAGTTACAGCTTGTTTATGTAGTTGATCTATTGGGAATAACTCTAACTGTCAAACAAACATTCCATGTCAATATTTATCCTTGGATGGCATAATGTAAAAATGGAAATGGATTGACACGCGTGCGGCATATAATTTATACAAACTTTTTTAAAAATGACATTCCAGACCGATTCAGATCAGAAAACTATTTTTGACACTACCAATTTAAAGTTGAAACTTGTTATCTGTAAACTGTCATCATTTATCATCATCTCACGAGTTATAACTAAGTCATCTAACGTCCCAACATGGCACTGAGAAGTCGTAGGGTGAAGATAGGGATCATTCTCGTCGTAGTGTTGTATACTATCTACTTATTTGTGGTATCATTTTCATTACCAAGAGCAAATCATCGAACTGAATTTAATTCAAGTAAATTACAATTACAACGTGAATTAGAACAGAATTCCGATTGGTCCAAGTTAGGATTGAACTTCCAACCTAGTAAAATATCTCAATTGCCCACTGATTCAACTGTAAGACAACAATTATCATATCAATTCCCATATCAACCTGAAAAACCATTCCCCAAAAATATTTGGCAAACCTGGAAAATACCTTTAGAAGATCCTAAATTCCCTCATGATTATCGACTGTATCAAGGTACTTGGGATACCGATAATCCTGACTATAAACATTATATCATCGCTGATAATGTTTGTGAAGAATTAATTCAACAATTATATTCAACCATCCCTGATGTTGCAAAAGCGTATCGTATCATGCCTAAAAGTATCTTAAAAGCTGATTTCTTTAGATATTTGATCTTATACGCTAGAGGTGGGGTTTATAGTGATATCGATACCGTTAGTCTTAAACCAATCGATACTTGGGCATCTTTACAAGATACATATAATGAAAAGCCATTGAATGCAGGTTTGGTGGTGGGAATTGAAGCAGATCCTGATAGACCTGATTGGGCAGATTGGTATGCTCGTAGAATTCAATTCTGTCAATGGACTATTCAAGCTAAACGAGGCCATCCTATGTTAAGAGAATTAATTGCAAAGATTACTGATATAACTTTGACTAGAGATCGTAAAGGACAATTGAAAAAAATATTAGGTAAAGATCAAGGAGGGGATATTATGAATTGGACTGGACCTGCTATATTCACTGATTCTATATTTGAATATCTTAATAATATCTTGGGCTCGGCTTATGATAATACCAATAATGCTAAAAATAAAAATAGTAAAAGTCAAATTGTGGATTGGAAATTATTTACTGGAATGCAACTGCCAATTGCTATAGATGATGTATTAATATTGCCTATTACTTCATTCAGTCCTGATGTCGATCAAATGGGAGCCCAATCTCATGAACATCCAATGGCGTATGCTAAACATATGTTCTCTGGAAGTTGGAAAAAAGATTCTGCAAATAAGCCAGAAAAGTAAGTAAATAAATAAATTTGAAATGTGTATATATTATATATTGTAATCTGTCTTTATATAAATTAATTTAATTATGTTACCAATTATTAAATTCTTCCATAATATTCTCATTTCTCTTGGATAATTGTAAATTAATATTCTTAACTTTAAACTTATCATAATATACTTTACAACTACTATTACAACATTGATTTGATAATTGATTAAGTTTATCAATTCCTAATGCCAGTCCATTATTAATGAAATTATTCTTAACACAAAGTTGACAAAGTTTATTCAAATTAAATAAACTTATCTCATTAAACTTTAATTCCATAGTAAGATTCGTAATTAAGGTTAATTCATGTTGTCGACATGGGATACAAAAATATTTCGAATTAGATTGATTATTACTATTCAATTCTTTCCCACAATTTAAACAATTATTAACATTAATGAAATTTGTCATTTTAAATAAATTATTCGTACTTCCTAAATTATTAAATTTTAATTTAGGTAATTCTCGATACCAACTCTTAATATCAACTCCAATCAAATTAAATATTCGTTCTAATGGTGGAATTAAAACTCGAGTAATGTAATATTCATAATCAAGAACATATGGATTTAAATTAGAATAGGATTCAATAAACTCTTGTGGCAGCATACATCGATCTTTAATTCTTGGTTTGGTGGAATCTTGAATCACCACATATGGTACCCGCTCACGATATTGAGGTTCTTGTCTCGCATCTTGTTCAACTTTTTTTGCAGCCACTATAGCTCCAGGTGGTAAATACATCTCATTCTTATAAGTACCATATCTTACTTCTTTAGCAAAACAGAAATCATTAATCGATATTTTATTCATCAGTATCTTATAAAATTGTTTGGTGACATATTGCTTAACTCTTGATAAGTTTTTAGTCTCAAATAAAATCCGTAACGATTTTTCAACTATTTTCAGTTGAGCAGGTATACCATCACGTCTAATAGTTTCAATCCCTTTGGCATCAAATTTAGGAACGACTTGATCCTCGTATTCGTACATATAACCAACATACCTCTTCTTTGTCAATAATACACATGGATGATAAACCTTCTCGAACTTCAATTTAATAGGATTAGGGAATTGATTAGTGATAAACTCAGCAATTTCTCGGCCTAGTTTGAATGCTTCTGCTTTAGATTTACCTGGAAAATATACAAATAAAGAATCAGTATCACCATAAACAACTTTTCCACCAAAATCATTATTCTCAATTAATTCAATTGATTTAGTTAAGATTTCTCGACCTGTAGAAACAATCGCATCTGATACATCAGAATTAGGCATTCTACCACTGAAGGTTGCAGATGTATAACCATAGGTAACATTGGCAATCAATTTCAAAGCCAATTGTCTTGAGTTATATAACTTAACCAATTCAGAATCATCTTTAAATTCTTTCATAATTAACTTAACTAATATTCTGGTATCTAAAATCTCCTCCAACATTTTTGCTAAGATTGATTTCCGAATATTACTCTTGACAAACATAAATCCATTGGGGGAAATATTAATCCCATCTTGCTTGATGAGAAAATCAACTAATCCAGGATTTAAATTTAAATTCTTCAAGTATCCAATGTTATTCTTATTCAGTTTGAAATTATGTAATTTGCCTAATAAAGTTGAAAAACAATAATTATAAGCAATCATAATAGAAGGATATAAAGATTGGAAATCAAGTACAACTAATGGAGATTTATAAAAATTCGAATCTGGTTCCATTATTAAAGGTATGCATTCAATAGGTCTCATTTCATGAACTTGTTGTTTTGATGGAGAATTCAAGATTATATTTTCAAACTTAGTGATTCTTAATAGAATCGATTCAATTTTAAATTGTGATCCTCTATAGAAATTAGAATTAAAATCAATCCCAATTAACCTTGAATATTCGACATTTTTAGTAATCAATTCTTGAACTTCAATAAGTTTAATTATCAACGAGAGTCTTTTACTATAATATTTCAAAACAGCTAGTTTATTCAGCGTCGTATCATTTAACCAAGTGGACAACTGTAAATTCAGATATCTTGGTAATGACTGATGCAATAAATGATAAGATATATTCTCAAGCGAATAATTGGTTAGACTCAACTCACTTCTCATAAGTCTCCATACATTAACCATATGTCGACCATTGATTTTGATATTGGACGTATGAGTATATCCCCATCGATCACCTAATTTTCCATTACTTTTATAATCACCCCTACTAAAACTTGCCAATAGATTTATATCATGAACAACTCTAAACCTTTCTATTAAATACCCCCAGGACAATGCATTGATTTCATAACCTGATAAAATATCGGGATCAAATATTTCAATGATTTGAACTAAACGATTAACTAGATCCACTTCTTGGTTGAACACTTCAATATGCGAATGAGTATTAAGTAACTTTGAAAGTTTGTCATATACCCGAGATTCAGACTCCAGATCATCCGATAGCAATAAAATTCCCGATTTAAAAGCATGTCCTTCAAACATACCATTACTATCATCAAACATATAGATCACAAACGTAACTTTATCATTCAAAGGATTAGGCAATTTTTCATCAATAGTATTAACATGGATCTCTAAGCAGAAATTAGTCAAACTATTGAACCCATCATCATTGTTTCTTTTTATCTTTTCACTATTATAAGAGAATTTGAAATCATTATCTTCCGATTTTAATTCAAATTGTGATTTAAGAATCTTTCGAGATTTCTTGACCGACTTCATCTTTTGTTCAACTATCCAAGCATTCATGGATTCTTTTGATGGTGGCTGAATAATACATTCCCATCGGCTTGTATCATTGATGCTGTCAGGCTCTATACTTTTACTTTCTTCTTGTCTTTCAATGGAACCTAAAATCATCGAAGACATCGGCAATGCAGGAATGGTGCTATCATTGACGAGAGGAATGACAATTTTCTTATTCGCAAATATCAATGGTCTATTAGGCATATCTGACTCTTTATCATAATATGGATCTTGGTAATTGATTTTTAAAATTCCTAGATCATCAAATTCTTTATCAATGTTAGATTTACTTAGTCCTAAAGGCAATTGAATTTCATAATAGTTATTATCGGGATCTAATATCATATCCAAATCGGTTGATACCATCAAACGATTATCATCGTTAGAATCTTTCACTTCCAAAACTGAATTATTGATTACACCAGGACTCAAGTCAAATGATTGTGCTTGAGATTGAGATTGTGATTGAGAAACTTTACGCAAATTCCGCTTTTGAGTGACTTCGATTATAATATCTTCATCAACTTCATTCAATTGTGTTTGATTCATCTCTGAATCGTCCAACTCATCTTCATCTTCATTGTCATCATCCTTCCCAACGACTTCAATGTCATTATCATCATCTTCTTCATGGTCATGCTCAATTTCGTTTTCGCCTATTTCATTTTCCAGAGGATAATCATCAAGTAAGTCTTCCTCATCTTGAAAATTCTCCTTCTCTTCGATAGGCTGTTCTAGATTCTTATTCGCTAATGCAGATACATTATCACCATCACTAGCAACTGTGAAAGAACTAATCAGACTATCTTCAATTTCAAATAACTTTAGAAAATCGTTCCATTGCAATATGTCCTTCTCAAATTGTAAAGTAAGGTTATTGCTACCTATCAGTCCATTAATTTCAAAGTCAATTTGTTCATAGGCAGTTTTGAAATTCCTTAATTTAATATTATTAATCTCAAAATGGGTCTTACCGTAATTAATAACAGAAAGATTGGAATCAATACTATTATTCAATTTCTTCACATAGGCCAACAAATCATTCAATTCCAATTGATTTGACCACTCAGTTGCACCCATCCCAAAATAAGCATTAGCAATCGTATTGGAATCATAATTGGAATTAGAAGCCGAAATCGATTCTGATGAAAGTGAATCGTTGAAGATGGATGCAGCTGATGCTGTTATATCGTTTCGAGAAAGGTATTGATACTTAAGATCTTCATAGATATGTTTCAAAGAAGATAAATAAATACGTTTATTTCCTGTTTCATCATATTTATAGGTGTTTGCCTTGAATGAATGTAAATTATTCAAATTATTATTAAATAGTAACAATTCATTAAAATTAGCGTGTAACCGATTGCTTATATTCTTGCTAGAACTACTTTGAACTTCAGTTCTATTCCGAATGATACTTAATTGAGAAATATCAATTTCCAATATTGATTTCCCAATTCGTTCTGGAGTGATTAATAAGTTTCTAGAAGTAATAAAATGTCTGAGATATTCTTTTAAACGATCAATCGACAAAGGAGGATAAACGTTCTTAAAAGATGAAGATGATGAAAATATTGGATTTCGAAAGTATAAACCAAAAGAATTGTTAGCATATAACCAACCACAACCGAATAAATTGAAATCAGTAAGAAATTGTAATAAATACGGTATATGACCTTCATATATTAAGTGTACTTTATTTGATGTTTTTGATCTCTTGGCATTAGTGGAAGAATAAAACTTATTGAAATCTATTGACTTTTCATAGATTAATTTATTCAAACGAGTTTTATACTTTGGAGATAATAAACTAATTTTAAATACTAGTTTATAACCCAATTGAAAACCGTAAATAGGAGTAGCTTTGACTACCAGTAGGTGAGCAATAAATCGTCTTCTTTTATCTTGAAATAGAGTATTTTCATCAATGTCTTCAACTGCATCCTCTTCGTCATCATCATCATCATCGTCATCCTTATTCTTCTTTCTCCTCTTAAATGATTGGGATAGATTCGTTTCTAAATGATCGATGATTTGATTCAAGTAATTTGGATCTTTCAAGAGATCATAGTTAGTTTCAAAACAATCAACGTATATATATGGATAGTAATTATGGATGTGTATCAATACATTAAAACAATCATGACGATTAGATACAGTGTCAGTCTTAGTATTATCAGATGAAACCTTTTGTCTCTTATTGGTATTATTTACATTTTTGGTGGCAAATGGTATATTTACAGATCCATAGATTCTAATGATGGGGACTTGGGTTACTTTATTGTACAAGTGATCTAGCCTGGAAGGGAAAGTTTGATAAGTGTCATAATCGTTGATTTGGATTTTAAGATGATCTGGGGTTAGGGTATTGGCTTCATCATTATCATCATTCATAAGATTCGATTGATTGATGGATGGTTGTATGTTGTAAATAGAATGTATTGGTGTTGTAAATAAGATTTGGCTGTAAATAAGTTTTGTTTGTACGCGTTTGTTAAAAAAATGCTTATGTATGGAGATTTAGGGGATCACCATATCTACTTGAATGATGAGTTGAGTGCAACCATTCAACGATATCAAAAGGAAGTGGAAGCTACTTAGAAGGTGTATTCATGTACTTGGAATCTGAATTGATTGAATTGGTTGTATTGTGAAGAAATCAACCGTTATTTCTTATATGTTAGACACGCCTATTCCAGTTGTTATTGTGACCAACAGATGTAAGAAAAGAAGAGTTTACGATAGGATTGAATTGTCGCTCATAACATTTGAAACAAATGGCTTACCATGTACGCAACCAAAGGTTCCTGTTGTTATAAAGATTCTAATTGAATTATACTTGGTATTATTCAGATTTTTGTGATCAATCAGTCCACTCAGAGTAATAGTAACCAACAGCAATAGAATGTTCCATGAATTCTTGAACGTTTTTGGAAATAAATACAACAAGGAATAGTATCTGTACTACGTTGCCATTCTATTGCTTGATATATGAATGATTCATTTAATTATAAGTGATTTAAAGTTGCGAAAACGATAACATAGTTGCGCCTCGTATTATTATCTACGAATGAATAAGGTTATCAAATCTCATCAATGAATCAACCACTGAAATTAAGATAGTAATCCACCAGTTATCACCATAGCCCCTAGAGATGATCATTAAAATGGATTGTTGGATTATTTTTTTGTTAACTATATAATTACCAATTACAGATGGGTTAAATAAGCGCAATCTTACTTTTTTTTTCGTTTGGTAAAGCCCAAACAATTGCTAATGTAAGTAACCTCCTCAATATTAGGAGAATGGGAGAGATGTAAACAACCTTGCACATGATAGAAATTAAATGATACATAGACTAATTAGATAGATAGATTTCAACCAACTAATTGACTTAATTAAGTATCGTAAATTCTTTTTACGGGAGCTGCTATCCAATATAAAATAATTAGTCAAAGGGTTGAAAAAGGCGGGACGACAATCAGACAGACAGACAGACAGACAGACAGACAGACAGACAATTTATTTTTTTAAAATTTGTTGCCAGACAAAAAATAAAAATAAATAAAAAGAACGCTGACAAAAAATTTAAAATCAAGACACAAAAAAAATAAAAAAATATCGGCTCTCCCACACACAGAAGACAATTTTTACACACACTCAATTCATTCACTTCCAATTGTTAACATAATTCCCATTGTTTCATTTGTTCACCCATTATTTACAGCTGTCTTTATAACTAGAATCATTCATTCTACACATCGCTAACATCTGTTTAGTATAGGACGTACGACCATTACTATTAGAGTTCCATCATCCATTCATCCCAATTTCAGTGAGGATTTACGTTTAGTAGTAAAGTCTATATATATATTTACCCTTTTATTTCCATCGTTCGATTTGGTAATTTCTTATCATATATCATCATCGTTCACCCCACAACCTGTCAATCAGTCCATACTATATCTATTACCCATCTCATTGATCCAGTTTTTCAACTGTGAAATTTTGTTTTCGTTTTCGTTTTCGTTCACATTCCAATTCACGTTCACGTTCAAATATAAATACACATTCTAATTCAAACCCATACATACCATCATATTACATTAATCATATAATATAGGAGACCATGACTGAAGACGATGAATTCAATCAAACTTTAATTAACAAACTATCTCTATCCAATAATAATACCAATATTTCAACTTCCTCCTCAACCTCATCATCTTCAATTACAACTACAACCACCACCAAAATGTCATCTAATTTGCCAGGTATACCACCACAAGTACCATTACCACCATTGCCTCAACTGCATTATGCCCAACATCTCCCTCATCCACAACCACCTCAATCTCCTCCAATCTTATCTTCAACATCTTCATCTTCCCAAATCCAATTTGGAAGTGACATCCATGCTAGATTAGTAGCTTTTCAACAAAAAAGAAGTAGGCCATTAGTGGACAACAACAACAACAACAACAACAATAATAATCATAATAATCACAATTCTACCTCAAATGATCAAAGTGTGAGTAACAATAGCAAAAACAATAGCAATTCCAACATAAATGTCATAAATCAACTTTCAAACAATAGTAGCACTAATAGTATCAACAAAATTTGTAACAATAATAATAATAATAATCATAACAATAACAATAATAATAACAATTACAGTCAGGTACCACCATTATCAACATCAATAAGTATGATCAATCCACCTGTAAATACAGAGTTTGGTGATAAACCATTACCTCCAATCCCTATGGACATTAATGCTAGACGTTCCTTCTCAACAAACGATAAAGATATCCTTCAACATCAATCACACCCTGCATTATCATCATCTCCCGGTTTATTACCTTCAAATATACCGTTGGCAACAACATTATCTAAGAAACCATCATTATCTCAAAGAAGAGGTATGAAATTAAATATGAATGATTTAACTAAAAATATCTCCCCATTAGCATCTCCTAAGAATAATCCTTCAAGCTTTGACTTTCCTCAATATTCATCCACTGTATCCAACAATAGTAGTAATAATAACTTTAATAGTGGCAATATCTCATCGACTTCTTCTTCGAATGATGAGGATGTTTCAAGAAAATCTTCACGAAGAAGACCTAATTTCAAACTTGATCTTGAAAGTGACGGATCTCTTTCTCGTGGTAATTCAGTCAATCGTAACATAGATACCAATACACCACCAGCAACAATCTATGATAGTGATACCAGTAATAATCCAAATCATTCCGCCACTGAAAGTGAATATGATTCTGATATGGAACCTCAAAGACCCAATGGATTGTTTGAAAATTATAAAAAATATATCGATATCAAATCAGGAAGACTTAATTTCTCGGGAAAGGCATCATTACATTCTAAGGGGATTGATTTCCTGTCAGGATCTTCATTCAGAATCTCATTGGATGAATTGGAATATATTGATGAATTAGGTCGTGGTAATTATGGATCTGTTCTGAAAGTTTTACATAAACCAACTGGAGTATTAATGGCCATGAAAGAAGTCCGATTAGAATTGGATGAGAATAAATTCACTCAAATCTTAATGGAATTGGATATTCTACATAAATGTGATTCTCCATATATTGTTGATTTCTATGGAGCATTCTTTGTTGAAGGTGCTGTGTATATGTGTATTGAATATATGGATGGAGGATCTTTGGATAAAGTTTATGGTAAGGATCATGGTATTAAAGATGAAACTTCCCTTGCATATATTACTGAATGTGTTATCAGGGGTTTAAAAGAATTGAAGGATAAACATAATATCATTCATCGTGATGTTAAACCAACTAATATCTTATGTAATACTCAAGGTAAGATTAAATTATGTGATTTTGGAGTTTCAGGTAATTTAGTTAGTTCATTAGCTAAAACCAATATTGGTTGTCAATCATATATGGCACCAGAAAGAATCAAGACTTTAAATCCAAATGATGCTACCTATTCTGTTCAATCTGATATTTGGTCATTAGGTTTAACCATATTAGAAATCGCTGAGGGTCAATATCCATATCCATCCGAAACTTACGATAATATCTTTTCTCAATTAAGTGCTATTGTCGATGGTGAGCCACCTAAATTAAATCCCACGATATTTTCCAAAGAAGCTCAAATCTTTGTCAAATCATGTTTGAATAAAAACCCTGATTTAAGACCATCATATTCTGCTTTATTAAACAATAATTGGCTTGTTAAATATAGAGGTGTTGATCCTCACTTAGATATTTCATTATCTAAGAGAGTTGAGGAATTAAATGAAGAAAAATTAATTAAGAAAAACCTTATCAATAAAAAAGCATCAGCCACCGCTGCTGCCATTCAAAATCCAAGTAATATTGAGACGGTTCAATCATTATTAAGATCAAAGGTTAAAGCTCCAGCTTTACATAGAGGTGGATTACCAAGTAATAAAAGCTTTCTTAACCATCGTTAAGGTATGGGATTCAAATTTAAAATAATATATATATAAAATATCGGTTTTTATGCATGTATATAAATAATCTTTTACATTTTCACATTTTTTATTCATTATGGGTATTACATTCGGTTTTCTTTTTAATATAATAATAAATATATTTAACTTACTATACAATAATATATACACCAGTAGTAGATGATGAAGACATTTATTCATCATCTTTATTAAGCCATTTGGACATGAATGGACCATCCAATTCATAACCTAATTTGGCATAATAATTTCTAACCCCAACACCAGAAATAACACTAATCTTTTCAGATCCATGTTCTTCTTTAGCAATTCTAGCAGCTTCTTCCATTAATAAAGTTCCAAACCCTTGATGTTGGAATTTACGTGGATCACGAGAATGTAAAGGAACAACGGAACCATAAACATGTAATTCACGAACAATTGATGTAGGTTGATTTTTGAATTCTTTTCTGAATGTATATTTCTTAGTGGCTTTTCTTAATCTTAATAAACCAATTAAGATATCTTGTTTTGGATCTTCATAAGATAAGAAAGTTTCCCAACCTCCATTAGCGTAATAATCACGTCTAATCAATTCAATATTGTCAGGCACAACCTTATTATGAACTTCTTGAATACCAACTTCTCTAGTTCTAACATCTCTACAAGATGTACCAAAATCTTTCATTCTGGCTAATGCTAATTCTCTTAAATTACCATTTTCAACTCCTGAAGTAACTAAAGGCATAGGGATATCTCTTTGAACACGATAGATTCTAGTCCAAGGTGGAACTAATGCCAATATTCTAGCTACTAAATCTATCAAAGCATTAGCATTATATGATTTGTATAATCCCTTTTTCCATAATTCATATAAACCTGTACCTCTAATGACCAAAGTAGGATATAATTTCAAACCATCAGTTCTGAATTCTGGATTTTCGAAATATTCTTTAAATTGTTCTAAATCTCTTTCCATTCCGACATTAGGTAAATCAGGCATCATATGACTAACCACTTTATAACCTGCATCTTTAGCAATAGCAAATGTCTCACATACAGCTTTGACAGTATGACCTCTATTAGTATCTCTGGCCACATCTTCATATACTGATTGAACCCCGATTTCCAATCTAGTACAACCATATTTTAACATATCACTTAAATGAGTTTCTGTACAATAATCAGGTCTAGTTTCAATAGTTATCCCAACACATTTAGTTTGTGATTGTTGAGAAAATTTAATTGCTTCATCGATATCTTTACCATTAAAACCAGTTAATGCATTATGTAATTGAGTAATGAATCCTTCTCTATAATCAATAGGTAATGACATGAATGTACCACCCATAATAATATATTCAACTTTATCAATCGAATGACCTAATTGTCTTAATTGTTCAACTCTACCTCTTGCTTGTTCATAAGGATCATATCTTGCTCTAATGGCTCTCATTGAAGTTGGTTCATACCCAGTATATGATTGAGTTGAATATTCAAAATCAGAATCAGGACCTCCCGGACAATAAACACAAATATTACCAGTATATGCTATATGAGGACATCTATGAGGTTTACACATCACGGCTACCACAGCAATACCTGAAGCAGTACGGACTGGCTTAGCTTTTAATTTTGGAATTAAGTATTTCTTATATTGATCTGGAATGGATGAGATGATATCAGTCAATCTAGGTTGTTGCTTTAACTTATACTTTTTGGCATATCGAATAATTAATCCATTTAAGTTTATATCTTTAGAATTCTTTAATGATGCAACCAATTCAAGAGAGATATCTCCACAACATTGAAGAAACCTTTCCTTTTCAGGGGCAAGCTTTTGCTTCCCCGACTTCTGTTTCGTTACTGAAGGCATGATCTTCAACCTTTAACAAATCAGTATGTATAGATATGAATCTCTTCTTCGGATCATATATTACTTATTGAAATCTCATCTCTTTTTGATAATTACAATTTTTTTTACGGTTGTCAAAAAATGGTCATGTGCCTAATCATGTGACTGAATTTTTGATTTATTTCTTTGACCATTTTAAAATTTTTCAGAACTAATCAAAAGAGTGTCAATGCAAATCAAAGTGATTTATTACTTGAATAGAGGATAAACAATGATTGTGGGTCTCAGTAGAACTGTGGGTTCAAGAAATCTTCTTGCAAATTCATCCAGAATATTGTCAACACCTAGCATCATATATAGAGGATATGCCAATACCAATACACCAGCCACCCCACCAAGAAAGAAGAGAAGTGCAACACCTCAAGTTGATATTGCTAAGATTCCAATTAATGAATTGACAGTGTTATCGAATTATTATATACCTCCACCATTTACGAAATGTCCTATAAGTTCATGGCCCAAATTAGCTATCAGAAGAATGGGAGCTATTGCCGGTATAACTTATAGTGTGTTTAAATTCAGAACTGAGTTAAAGAAAAAGATTCAATTCAATCTTTGGAAAGATATTGCTATTGAACAATATGTTAAAACCAATAAGGTATTCACTGCTGCCTGTAATAAACGTGCAGTCGAACGTGATTTGTATTTAATGAATCAATTAAAGAATGTAGCTGTTAAAGAGGTCATTAATGGTTTAATGGAAAGAGCTGAAACCTTTCCTATGAATGCAAAGATTTCTTGGGAATTGGTTTCTATTGTGGGTAATCCTAAAATCGTGGCATTTATCGCTATACCAGATATCAATGAAATCACAACTTATGTTCAATTCGTGATGAAATTAACTACCAACCAAAAATATGAAGTTACTGTCGATGGTAAAGTCACCAATGATGAAAAAGTAGTTACTGATTATCTTGCATTCACTTTAAATCCATTCACTGAAGAATTATTATTAACTGGTAAATTATTTGAATCCGATCATATTAGAGGTGTTATGGATGATACTGTTTTAGCTGGTAATATATCACTTTTCAAAGCTTTCTCCAAGAGTGTGTCTGATATTTATAGATCTGATCCAAATCTTAAAAAGTAAATGAGTTAAGTACTCTCATCCCATGTATATATAAATTAGTTTAATGACTTTTTGTAAATAATATTGTTAATATAATAATAATAATAAATTTTAAAGTAAAAAAGAGACATCTAAAACATAAGATACATAAAGAATATCTATTTAAATAAATGGGGTACTATCCAGCAGTATAAAGAAACCAAAACAGTTAAACCAAAAACCAAAACAGTGATTTTAAACCTAACAAAGAATTAAACAGAGAGTAAACAAACATAGATAGGAAAGAAAAACAACAGCATAATAAACGACCAATTTGATAAAAAACAGTAATATAACGAAACCAACAACACAAGATAAATAAATAATAATAATAATAATAATGAATTACCCAAAAGTATAAACACCTGAAATAATATAAAGCTTTTTTTTTTAGTTTTTGTTTGCAAGATTTAACGTACACTTTCAATCCACAACATAACATCATAACACATAATGCCACCAGCATCAATATCAATATAATAACAATAATAGCAACTCTAAGCCCAAGCACACTTTTCTTAACTTTTAAGAATCAATGATGATGATAGTTTTTATATAGTTTTGTCCAGTTTTTTGCAGTTAATAATTTTGTAAGTCTTTTTTTTTTTTGAATTTTGAATATAATTTTTTTTTGTACAGCTCTCTAACAATTCGAACTTTTTGTAATTTTATGAAGAACATCAAATAATTTTTTCTAATCTACCAACTAACTCGATACAGTAAAGTAAAACGAACCAACGAAACCACTCCACTCGACCGTAGCTCTGAATCATATTTTCTTTTAACTTCATTTCCAAGTTATTTTCTTTCGATCTTTTTCTTTTTTTTTTTGTATTTTCTTTTATTTTTTTGCAACTTCCCTTTGACAAATTTTGACATTAAACACATTTTATCTAAGTACCGTTTTCATTAAAACTCCACTAATCCATTAAAAACACATCATCATGATTTGAAGACGACGTCTTACTACCACTATCTCTTCTAAAGGCATCATTTGCATAACTATGAGAATGAGGGTTTTGTAAAATAATCAACGATTCAGAATCATCCTTATGAGACACAACCTGTTGAGGTGAAGATAATGGTTGATTGATGGTTGGAGTAATAGGATTATTACTATTGATTGAATTTGAACTCAAGATTGAATTCAAATTAGGACGAACTAATAATGTTCCACTTTGAGATCTTGAATCACGTCTTTGTAATTCTTGAGGTGTTAAAATAATATCACTTAAAGAAGCAGGGACGTAATCTTCCGCGAATATTTCACCATTGACTTTAGAAGTTGGAGTGTTGTATTCATCATCATCTAAAATAGCAGAACCTTCATGATTGGTACTACCATGGTAATAATAAGTTGGAGAAGAACTTTGAACTTGTGAAGGTTGAGATTGAGATTGTAATTGAATTTTTGAAGAAAATGATGCAGCTTTCCCAAATGAGGTATATTGAGGAGATTGACCAAATGAAGTATTACTTGAAGCACCACTTCCAGAACCACTACCACCAACCGTACTAAAGAAACTTGAATTTTGAGATGGAGAAATATTCGATAATGAAATTGGGGTATTAGATGTATGAGATCTAAATATAGTGGAATTTCCTCCTACAATACTAGATTGTCCATATTGAGTATTAGTATTACCAATATTGATATAACCATTGTTATTATTATAAGTAGCATTGGGATTACTATAAGTCGACGTATCATGAGATCCGAATGAATTAGAATGAGGTATAAACTGCTGTGGTTGATAAGTTTGTGATTGTGGTTGCTGAGGTTGTTGTTGAGGGAATTGTTGCTGCGATTGTTGATACAGTTGAGAATCAGAATGGTGATGTTGATGATGATGTTGAGCTTGGTTTTGTTGAAGAGATTGTGATTGAGTCTGATAGTTGTATGACACTTGCAGTTGCAGTTGCAGTTGTGTTTGACTATTATACAGATTCAAAGATTGGTTACTTGAACCATTGTAGCTAACGAAATTGGCCACATTATTATTGTTACTGGTATTATTATTCGATTGACTAAATTGTTGTTGACCATAAGAATGATAAGTTGGAGAAATATTAATACTTGAAGAAGTACTACTATGTTTCAAACCGCCAATATCAATAGGTTCTGCCGTTGAAGGAGGAGTAATAGCATTTGAAGAATTATAAAGACCATTATTGTTGTTATTACTATTATTGTTATTGTTATTGTTATTATTGTTATTATTGTTAGAATAGTTAAATGAAAGGCGATGACCATTACTATTAGTATTACTACCATTAGTAGTATAACCTGAATTTGCTAATAAACTTCTTGTAACTTTTTGACCATCAGGCATGAAATGAGCCAAAGCACATTTTAATCCAAATCGACAATTACCCTTTTGAAAATATTTACAAGGTAATTTATCAGCGGCCAATGAACCATCTAAATTATGACTAAAAGGACAAGAATTCCCAGCTTGGCAAATGCCTTGTTTAAAGAATTTACATGGCACATGACTTAAATTCTTATTTGATGTAGCACCATTACCATTTCCATTTGTAACTTGAACAGTTCCAGCTGGACCAGTATTGGGAGGTAATTGAGCACTTAAAGCTGAGAAATCAAAATTACTAAGATCATTATCAGTATTGGTAGTTCTTGGTCTTTGATTGTTGTGGATCATTTTATTATCTGATTGATTGAAAGCCATATGTTTGGCAGAGATTAAGTTTGATGAGGGAGATGAATTGGAATGGTTATCGGTAAGGAAAGTATTGCCATTACTATTGAAGGTAAGGGTATTATTGGTGGTAGAATTATTGGTATGGTTAGTAGATGTGGATGAGGGGATGGTATTTGATTTGGAATAAAACGATTGTTGATCAAGTAATGAGATATCTGAAGTTTGAATCCCTAAACTCATATTTGTACACTTATATCTTTCTTAGATTAATATTGTTTGTTCTAGTACTGAGCTAAGGGGTTGGTTGGGAGTGAGAGCAACAAAATGGATTTTGATTTAGTAAGATGTCATATAAGGGGTGAGGGAGATAAGGAGGATTACGATAAGAAGTAATTAGTGTAGTATGGAGTAGTTTGTTGATTTGATGATTTATATATTGAACTGGTGTGGAGGAGGAGGAGGATGATGATAATGAAAGAAGGAGAAAGAAAGAAAGATAAAGAAAGATAGAAGGAGGAGAACAGACAGACACTGAATAAAGGCAGACAAACAGACAAACAGACAGACAGTAATTGAAGACGACGACGACGACAAATTTCCACACTAAAAAAAAAAATAAAAAAAGAAAAGAAAAGAAATTTTGCACTAAAAGGGAAATCATATAATAACGGCTTTTTATGACTATTATTTATAACTTTGATTTACAGTTACGGTATTACGTATTTGTGATTACGGGTGTTGTAGTTGTCTACCAATCAGAGATGTGAGTTGGTTAAAGAATAGGAATATAAACTTATTCTTTCCAATGATTAATGTCAAGTGAGAGATAAGATTGTCATAATCAGACAGTTTTTGGACAGACAGACAGAGCAGACAGTTTAAACAGTGAGAGAGCAGTGCAGACAGAACAGACAGAAAGAGATAACGAAACAAAAGATAAGAAGTCGTCCTGCACACAAATACAGTTTTATTATGACACAAAATATATCACCACCAATAACTATGAGTCAAACGATTATAAAATTGAACTGAAACTGAAATTGATTAATTGATAGATATCAAATGATAAGTTATGATTTACTTATTTGGATGTGACCGATATCTGGAGAAGAACATAATCATTTGTTGTCGTATATATATTTATAAATAAATAAGTAAATAATGATATGTTTATTAACAAGTGGTGGCTGATAGGTGAGAAGCCACTTATCTGGAATCAAGTTATTCTCTCTAATACAATGAATATAGTTCTAAATCTGTACTTTAACTAATCTATTAGACATACATACATAACACGTTAACCAACATCGATCTTATTAACATTCAACTATGTGGTGGTGGTGGTGGTGGACTTTCCTATACCTAATCTCTTATCAAATTTATCTCATTTTTTGACCACACTTTTTTTCCCCACTATTTTGTGTAACATTTGATTCAGTTTTTAAATTCATATGAACTGTTTCCTATTTGGGATTTAATTTGTCTTTCATCCCTTATTATGTGCAGTACGATTCCACCATCCCCCTCCTCCATGTCTTGCAGAGTTCCTTCCTCCACTCCCTCGTCCTCTGCATAGTTCCTTCATCCACTCCTTCCTGTAAAACCGTTACTGGTGCCTTCCGTGCTTTATCTTTCTATCTTAATTATTTTTTTAAATCATAAAACTATTAAAATTAGCATCATTGTTGACCGTGAATTAATTCAAAGATAATTAATATGACATGTTATACCTTCAAATTGATTTTTCATGTACTTAACTATCATTAAACCTTATTATAACGGTTTTGTTAGAATACGCATCCTGTATATAAAAATTAGCGGGTGAATTTTTAGAAAATCAAAATAGTTGTCCGAAATAGACACCACCATCCTAAATATTCAATATCATTTTAAGTTGTATAAAAGTGGATAAATATATGTAAAAAGAGATTTCAAGTATAACTAATATGACATATAGTATCATAAAGTCAATTATTTATATCTTTGTTCTTCTATTTATGTCCCCAAAATTAACTATAGCGGTGATTTATAAATGTCCTAAAATCCTATGGTTATATGCAGTATGAGAGGTGTGGATTTTATTTACAGTACTAGATCAGCGTCATGGATGTTCTGGTCTCTGCTCTTATTTTTATTTTATTTATAATCATTTTGAAATATCCAAAAAATTTACAGCCAAAAATCTTAACAACAGATCTTTCATTTAAGTCAGGATCAATGACATCTCAACAGGATGCATCAGGTCCAAATGACTTCATCAGTGAATTCATCATCAACTACATGTCATATCTACCTGATGATTTAATCCTCAATATCTTAGATCAACTTGATGAAGAGTATATCAATGAAGTTTTCTTATTTTTACAACCGTTAAATCAAGCCATTATCTCCCATTATCATGGTAAAAGACTTAACTTTGTCTTAGCCCCAAGTTCAAGAAATCAAACTCCACTATCACAAACTAGAAAAATGAATCTTATCACTTATTACCCCTTATCTTCTATTGAAGAATTCTTACAAAATCATCCTCATATAAATACTCACACATTAACATTATCAGCAGCATCTGAATTCTATTCATTAAGAGATTTAATGATCAAGTATAGACATCGATTTAGTAATGAGATCCAGAATATTGAAATTTATATTGAGAAATTCGAATTATCAATCGAAGATTTTTCATTCTTATTATCATTCCCAAATATATCCCGCTTATATTTCGCTCGAGTTTCATGTCTTGATTATCTTACTTATGAACCGATTTTCAATCATTTACCAATCGATTATACTTCATTAAAGGAGATAATATTATTAGGGAGTTCAGTTAATGATTGGTCTCAAGTTGAATTCCCTTCTTCAGTAAAACATCTTGATATTTCTTGGAATGATGTGTTAAATCCAATCACTATCAATATACCGTCATCAGTTGAAGAATTATATTTAAATTCAATCAATATAACTAATGAAGTGATTCATCGACTTATATTTCCTCAAACCTTAAAGAACTTAACCCTAACGAATAATGATTTTTCTCAATTCTTAATATCAAAATTACCTCGAAAATTGAATAAACTTGATATTTCGACAAATAATATAGATACATTCAACGTTATCAATGGAATAGGATGGCCTACTACTTTATCGGCATTATTAATGGCCAATTGTCATATCAACGATACCAAATTAAAACAATTGAGTATGATTGATTGGCCTCAAGATTTGAATGATTTAGTATTGAATAATAACTCCATTGAAAGTTTTGAATATTTACAAACTCTACCTGATACATTAATTCAATTGAATTTACAATTCACCAATTTAACAACGTTTAAAGTCAATCACGATCTGGAATTTTTCCAATTCCCCATGAATTTAAAAGTATTAAAATTAGCTGGGACAAAATTCTGGTATCAGAATTTAAAAGCGGATACTTATGCTCAACATCATCGAATTGTGTTCCCGCCAAATTTAGTCGAGTTGGATTTAAGTGAATGTAAGATTGATGCTTTACAATATTTCGAATTCCCAGAATCTTTGACAACGTTATATTTGGCTCATAATAAAATCGATGATATATGTACTTATAATTCAGTTGATGGTAGTATAAACTGGAAGCAATTGAGTAGTTTAAAGTCAGTTGATTTTATGAATAATTTAATTAACGATAAATCTTTACAACAATGGATACCACCCGCTAATTTACAATCGGTTGATTTTCAAGGTAATTCAAGACTTCATTTCTTAAGTAATGAATTACCTATATTTAATGAGAAATATTCAGCAAACACATCTAATCTTAAATCGATCAATTTCATGTCTTCGTCAATTAGGAAATTTAATCCTAATATCATCTTACCTATAAATTTAGTCAAATTATCATTATCATCAGGTCAATTGAATAAATTCCACGTCAGTGAAAATCTCGCCTCTCATCCTAATTTAAAGGAATTGGATTTAAGTTATTGTGATTTAACCAGTATCACATTCGAAAAAGAAATGGGTCATTCAAACTTATCGTCGATTGATTTAAGTCATAATTTGTTATTAAGCGAATATGAAAGAGCTGAAAAAGTTAAACAAGTTGCTCAATTTTATGAGCGGTTACAAAATGGGTTTGGTAAAAGAGTTAAAACTCGTAGACATAATATAAATAGTAAACTTGAATTTATAGATTAATAAAAGGTAATATTACAAGTTTGGTATTATTTTCGAAAATATTATAATGTATATTTGTAAATTAAATTAAAAACTATTGCACAAAAAAACTTGATATGACATATATAAATAATAAATGCATGAATCCCACTTTTTACCCTAACGACGATCGGTTGATCCAATACCTCTCTTACCAGAGAATAAATGCTTAGGCAACATAGCAGTTGAATGACGATCACCTTCACCTTGTCTTGCTTGTCTATTTCTTTCTCTTCTTTGGATCTTGGCCAATCTTTCAGCTTGAGATCTCATAGCACCATCGGAAACCCCATCATTAAGACGATCGGTTTGATTGGCTTGGGCTGTACGTTTAGCAATCTTGGAGGATTGTATACCTTGATTCTTCTTTAATATATCAACACCAGATAATTCTTTCTTGAATTTAGCTTGACCTGATTTTTCTCTCAAGGTTTCAGTTTCATGGCCAATATTATACATATGTTCTTCCATTTGATTAAATGATTTCTTAATTTTATCTCTTGGCATTATAGATTTATTCTTTAATGATTTTCTATTTCTACCTTCAAGAATCATAGTCTTTTGTTTATCTCTAATCCATTTAGCTTTTTCTTTAATATCTTGAATTTCTTCATCATCACCTTCGAGATCAGAATCAGAATCATAGAAACCTTCAGCATCTAATCTTTCTTCTTCATCTTCTAAAGCTTGTAATTTAGCAGCAATATCTGGATCTAAGAAATCATAAACATTCTTACCATCTAAGATTTCAGGCATAATATCATTCTTCCAATCATCATCTTCTAATAAGTATTTATCTTTCAAGTTAATATTGAATACACCGGCACCACCATTTTCAGATTCAATATCTCTAGCTAATTTTCTTCTATTTGGATCATTAATATCGAATTTTTCTAAATCTTTAACAGCATCAGGAATAAATGCTGATCTATCAACATCATCTCTAGCTTGAGGTCTGGCAACATGAATCTTGTTTAATACATTATTAACACGAGCAGTTCCCTTTAATTTTTGTTCAATTCTAGCAGTTAATAATTTTTCACAAGCATGATTACGAACTTGCATAACATTATCTTCTTCATGACATGAAGTATGCATAACTTCAACACCAGGTAAAGTAGTTAAAGATTTTAATAATTCTTGACTATTAGTATCTAAATCTTCAACTTTAATAATATCACTTTTATTCATAATAACCATAACGGATTTATTAGCAAATAAAGGTTTAATAGAATGAAATAATTTAACTTGAGCTTCAATTGAAAAACCACATTGTTCGGATAAATCCATGAAATATAATACACATGATCTTAAATGAGCAATAGCATAAATAGATTGCATTTCAATATTATTCATTTCTTCAGTTGGTCTATCCAAGATACCTGGAGTATCAATAGCTTGAAATCTTAAATATTTATAATCAAAATGACCAACATATAAAGATTTAGTAGTAAATGCATATGGTTGAACTTCAACATCAGCTTTAGTGATACATCTTAAGAAAGAAGACTTACCCACATTTGGATAACCACAAATAACTAAAGTTCTAGTATTTGGATCAATACTTGGTAAACGACCTAAATGTTGTCTAACTTGTTCTAAATAAACTAAAGGATCTTTTAATTTCTTAGTAATGGTGGCCATTCTACCTAAAGCAGCTCTTTTCAATTGTTTACATTGATATAATGATTGACCAAACTTCAATAATCTATTATAATCTCTGGAAACTTGTTCAATTAAAGTTTTGGCTTTGGATACAGCAGCAAGAGAAACTTTATAATGATTCTTTTCATAAAGAGTATCCATTAAATCTCTATGGAATGGATGAACATCATTAATGTTAGGGAATCCACCAATGATATCAGTGAACTTCTCACCAAACCCTTCAGCGGTGAACTTAACTTTTCTCATATAGAAAGCCCTAATACGACTAATTTTGAAACCAGGTCTTATAACAGTTGGAGTCTTTCTTTGAGTTCTATTAAGAACAATGTCCAACATATCGTTCGAAGTTGGAACTGTTGGTATATCCTTCCATGAAAGTTGCATCTTGTAGTAGTCTGACTATGTCTGGATAGGGGTATAGGATAGACAAGGTTCTGATAATAGGTTTGACTATAAAGACTTCTTCCTTTTAACATCCTCTTCTCATAATTTTTTATAATTTTTTTTTAATCTCTTCTCAAACAGAAAAGAAAAAAAAAAGAAAATTTTTGATTCTCCAATGCGGCTCAATTTTAATTGCCTGATTTGGAAAGACAGTATAAAAGATGATTTATATATGTATTTATAAGGGTAAAGAGGATTATAATATGAAGAGAGAGGGAGAGAGGGGGTAAACAAATATAAAAATAAAGATTATTATAATATACAGAAAAAGATATATATATATAATAAACACAAATAAAAAAACAACAGAGAGACATATAAATTTATAAAAAAAGAATGAATGAAATGCTTTTTAATGAAGGTGAAGGTGAAGGTGATTACTCGTTATAATGGTAAACCAAATAGTTAGGTAATCCAAACACTTCATAACCTAATCTCTTAGCCATTTTAGCAAACCCTTCAGTTTCAATCAAATGATAGAATGGGAATGAAGGAAACATAGCACCATCTCTATGAACATCAGCCTTGACTAAAACTGATCCACCTCCTACACCATCTAAAGCCATTTCAGTGTTCTTATCACCATTAGCATCATAGAAATGTGCCATTAATGGTCTATAAGTGGCCATTTCAGCATAACCTTCAACAATGATTTCATCTTCTTGTAAGCCAGCAGCAATCTTCAACCCTTCTTCTGATTCAACCCAATTGTTGAAATCATAAGGACGGATTGAATTAGAACCTGAACTTTCATCAACATATCTTTGATAAACATTACAAGAAAGAACTGGTTTATTATGAAGAGTTAAATCTTGAAGTAATGTAGCTGGAGTTTCAATAATATCAGCATCTAACCATAATACCCAAGAGGTAGTTGGAGATATGGTGGTGAATACTAATGAGTTTCTGGCTAGAGCCATCATTGATCTTCTTTCCTTTTGGACTTTTAATGCATGTCTATCTTTTTCTAATTGACTATCTAAAGAACTTGAATCTTGTCTTAAAATAGTGACTTTCTTAAATTTGGATTTATTATCAAGGGATTGAGTCTTTTTAACAGCAGCTTCTAAATTCTTAAGAGCAATATCACCATCTTCATTTCTTGGAACTATAAATCCTAAAGATATTAATGAATGATCATAAGTTAATTTACTTAAATTTTCCCAATATTGAGGTAAAAATTTAGACATTGGAGTTAAGATTAAGATTTCTTCTTTCTTGGCTAAAGCATCGGATGAAGTACTTAAAATATTTAAATCATAATGACTAATATGATTCTTTGGTAAATTCTTTAATACAACTGAATCTCTATTTTTGGCAAACCAACCTCTAGATTTCTTACTATAGTTATATTTTGAACCTGAAGAACTGGATGATGATGATGAAGATGAGGAGAAGAAAAAGAAGTATAACACTAGTAGCACAGATATAGGAGCTATGACTGATAAAGGTTTTCTTCGTATGTAACGTACATACGGATTCTTACTGTACAAGATTTGCATAATTTATGGTTTGGTTTGATTTGATTTGGTATGATATGAGTTGATGAAAGTGAATCCTCTTGGAGCAATTGATCCTTTATTAATGATATCTAGATTAGATGTATATTAATAATAAAGGGGCAATGTGGTATGAAATCAAATCAATTCAACAAGCTGTATGGTTTGAAAGAGGGAATAAATATTGTCTGTGTCCTAATACAGCGGGAATATGAATCAACCTTTCTGTTTATCTATCAATAAGGTACTGTCAACCTATGCAAACGATATGACGATATCTAAAAATGTCTGATTTGGATTGTAAAATAAGATCAAATGGTCTAAGTTCCAATATCGTTTTCAGCTTCGTGTTTTTTGGTTTATTATGGTTTAAAAATTATTTTGGACAAAGAAAAATGAAATGTCTGCGACATTTTCTTATACTACATCAGACAGACACTTATTTCAAAAACAGCAAACGCAAATCAAACATATATATATATATGACGCGACATTTTTGTTATATGTGCGTGTGGAATTACCAGATCGAACCCATGTCTACAGCTTTAACAATTCTAGTTAATAACAAAATACATTTAAATCATTGTATAACATATAAAAGAGTACTAACAAATAAAGAGGATATAAAGTAAACAATAAAAGATAAGACTAGCTTATTTAAAGACTTTACCATCAGCAATTTCTCTCTTTTCACCGTTAACTTCAACTGGTTCATCCCAAGCTAACATATTGTTAATGAATTTCTTAGTTTCTGGATCAGTACCATCTAATTTGGTGTAAGAGTATGATTCCCAATCTGGAGCAACATCAAAGGCTGGAGCATAATCTTGACCTCTAACTAAGAAGAAACCGGTAATACCATTGTTATTGTTTTCACCATAGACAACTAAAGTACCGAATAAATATTTGGTAGAAGCAGATAATCTGTTGAAGAAACCACCAATTAAATTGTTAGACATAAAGGTTAAGGTTAATTCATCATTATATTTAAAATCAACTTTCCATAAAGAGTATTCTTCTGGTTTGAATTGATTTTCCCAGAACCATGGAATAGCCTTAGATCTAGTATCTTCATTAGAGTAAACTTTTTTCCATTCATCTAAAGAAATTCTTGGTAAAGCTTCTAATGGATGTTTTAATTTTTCTTCAGCAGGAGCAGATGGTTCTTCTTCTTCTTCGTCAACTTCCTTTTTAGCCTTTGGCTTTGGTTCTTTCTTGGCAGCTGGAGCAGCGGCTTTCTTTTCCTTCTTTGGTGGAACGAATTCAACTGGCTTTTCTCTGTAAGTGTAATCACCGAAAACATCGTGTAAGATCTTTTGGTTGATAACAGTGTTAAACCATCTGAAAGTGTTTGGGTGAGCAGCTCTCCATTCAGATCCGAATAAGTGATCGAAACCTCTAACTAAAAGAGCAGCAGAGAAGATATCAGCAAAAGTTAATCTTTCACCAACTAAGTAAGTGTAGTTAGCTAATCTAGTTTCGAAAACTTGGATAAGTTTTTCGGAAGTAGCAGCAGCTTCATCAACTGCCTTCTTGTTGTATGGAAGAGCACCAATCAATGGTTTGAAGGTAGCAACAAGACTTGGGAGAACTTCAGAGTTAGTTAATGATAACCATTTTAAAACTTCAGCGTATTCTTTGGCGTTCTTACCTAATAATTTAGATTGAGGATCAGCTAAGTTGATTACTAAATTGAAAAAGAACTTGTTAGTATAAACATTCCATAATGACTTCATATTTCCAATTAGTCAATTGAATCTTATAGAGTATATTTCAGATTAAAAGATCTCGACATAATTTATTAAGACAGGGATAACTGTAATATATTTGAAAAATTTTTCTCATCATTTAAACAAAACAAAAACGTTGTTGTCTGCTACATCAACCTCCCACGATGATTGACTCCACTCTTTTCGATTCAATGATCCAATTGTAAGAAAGAAAGATATTAATAGTTAATACATACAGTAAATAGAAACAGCAATGACTTCAGATAATTTGAAACCTTTTGGACCAAGGAAAGCTGGAACTTTACCTAATGGGAAGTTCTTGATGTAAGCTGGGTCTTCTTGGTTAGAAAGAGCAACATCTAAGTTGAAGTGCTTGATAAGAGCCTTAACTGGGAAGGTTCTAATATGTTGGGTGACGAAAGCGGTACCGAGAGACATTGTGAAAAATGAATTGATTCTAGGATAGTGAATTAACTAGAAAACTCTATGACAAGATCAAAGTTAAACCATCATAAAATTTTTTTCTCGTTGTTCATTGTGATCGTTGAAAAAAAAATTGGATGGGCTTTTAGTTTCGGGTAACCCCATTGGATTTATTAGGGTATTTGGTAGTATGCAGGACCATTGAATTAATATTGTAACATCATGACAGGAACATGTCAATTTGCAACTAAAACAGTTTGTAGATGAAGTTAAAATTAAATATAATTTGTGCTAGAAGATTAAAAAGACAGGGAATAAAGTTATTAATATTCGGAGTACTGAGAACTTTAAGAGAGCGGTATATTTTCTTTGATCAACCATTATTATATCGAATTTAAGGGTTAACGAATGTATGACGGAAGTATAAAGATGAGTACTCCTGGTGGGGTAATGCAACCCTTTTAATGTACTATTTTGCGTTAAAACATCCGAATCAGTTACGTCGAATCTCATAACGAATGATAGTAGAAACATTTATATATGATTGTGTGTTTAGCAATTGTGGAGGAGTAAACAAATTGAAAAAAAGGTAGAAAAACCGCCAAGGTCAAATGATATTGAAAAGTTGCCGAAGCAAGTCAGGCGTTCCGATCTCAAACTATAATCAGATGAACGATGGAGTTCTTGAATTTATTTATTTTACCAAGGATTCAAAAGTAGAATGAAATACAAGAATTCAATATAAAACGGTAATCTTTTAGCATAAAGCTTGTATAAAATACTCAAGTACGATTCAGCCTCAAACCTTATCAAATCTAATTATATAATTATATCCCTGTCCCCTCATTCTCAATTAAAATGGACCTTATTGTTATAATTATAATTACAGAAGATGTGAAGATGGCTAAAATTTCCTTCTTTAACTAACCTATTTATATTTTTTAACCAATTTAACTTTTTCATTTTGATTGTTATAAATTTTAATTTTGTTATTATTAGGTCTTTTATTTTTTTAGGGTAATTATTTCTTCTTTTACCATTTTTGTAAATATGTAAAAAGTGGCCAAATAATCTTTTTATTCCATGGTGGGCATGGTACATGAATCAGGATATACGATTAGTCTTCATTTAGATCGTTCCTGACTGGGTAACAGTTATAGATA
Organism: Scheffersomyces coipomensis; assembly: GCF_036884675.1. Taxonomy (NCBI): domain Eukaryota; kingdom Fungi; phylum Ascomycota; class Pichiomycetes; order Serinales; family Debaryomycetaceae; genus Scheffersomyces; species Scheffersomyces coipomensis. The sequence continues at coordinate 1,915,555 of NW_027042892.1, read as the reverse complement.
GCCAGGTGAAAATAATATGAATCGTGTTCATTTAGTAAGTAGCAATGTAATTACAAAGTTGAAGTTATTTATAATTATATTTAATTGTAATTCAAAACGAAAAAAAAAAAAAAAAAAAACAGGAGAACAACAAAGTCAATAGCAATCCACCTTTTCAAGAAACGAAAGTTAAACTGAAAACCCAAGAACATGAAATAACTTGAAATACGAAAAAGTGTAAAAAAATAATATAAAACTTGTAAATAACTATGGCAGTTATCGTAGTTCAAACTTTATTGCAAATTGAAATCGGATGTATAGAACAATTAAAAAAAGACAAAAAGACAAAAGGTAAAATAATTTGAAATATGAAAGATTAATCTAGGTTTTTTTTAAAAAAAATTTCATTTTTAAATTGTAATGATAATTAGGATAAAACTTGCCATGAATCAATTCATGTCTTGGTACGTCTAGATCTGCAATAAATAGTTAATTTTAGTAAATAAGAGGGGTTTAGGTGTTACTCCAATAAATTTGTTTACAGATATATGTACGTTCCTTGAAGTTAGGGCATACGTTTACTTAGAGTAGCAAAATAAGAAAACTAGAGGCATATGCCAGCACATACGGATTTGAAATTAACAAAGAGAACAATATATGAAGTAAACCATCTAACTTCAATAGAAGCCACAAAGCAAGGTACAAAGCCATAAATTACGTGTTAATTTTAGCATTTATTAAATAAAATTGGGGGGTTATATTGATCAATATCCTAAAACCGGTAAAAATAACATTAGCTCATACTTTCATACAAATACTCAAAAAAAAAAACTCGTAACCAAATGGTCTTGGTTAATCAACTCATTTTTAGTAAACTTTAAATGATAATAATGATTTAACAAGAATATAGAGAGAGTCTAAAATCGGACATGTATGTAGCCCCATATTAAACCTAGCCCAGAACAACTGCAGTAAAGAGACTACATTATTAAATCGAAAATAATTAAAATCACTCTCTAAATGTGTAAGTTGCTTAAACGGAGGAAAATGTTCTCTAACCGTACCGTATTTTATATTCAGGGCCAATAGTGATAATTGGCTGTTGTGCTTTGGCGAAATCTTCAACTGGGAGGTTAGAATTGCTTGTAAAATAAGAATATCGTAATATAGAAAAACTATCGAAAACCTAGTAACCTGTGTAATTCATTTGAGCCAAAACGTAAACGCACCGTCGGAATCGGGATAATTTTTCCCGCCTTTTTTTTTCAAACGCCAATTGAAAATGGAAAAGCCAAAATAAAGAAAAAAACAAAATCGAGCAAAAAAAAAGTCTGAATTTGAATTTTTTTTTTTATTTTTTTTTTTTCAGGTTTGAGAGGTGAAAACATTAATGCAAAACGTAAAAAATAAAATGCGAGATGAAAAAAAAATTGTATGAATCTCACCAGAGTCAAAATAAGACTTCCGTTAAAAATGTAACGTTATTTTTTTTCACTGTGCTGGCGGAAGGAACTTACCGCAATGTGCAGAATACTGTTTTTTTTTTCTTTTCTTTTTTTTGATTTTAATTTAATTTGGGGTTATAATTATATTAATCACACACAAAGATAGATGTATAAATAGATATATATACTTATAGGTGTGGATGCAGTTGCTATATAGAAGCTATTTATATATCGATGCGTATGTATTATATATTTATCTGTATAGTAGATCAATCGTTATTATATATAGTACATGTGAAAATGATTTTGAAAAAATTAGTAGAAATACACGGAAAGCTGAAGAAGTAAGTATAACAATAATACTATGCAAAATGGAGTAAAAATGCAATCTAGACCGAATTATATAAAATTCAACTTTTTTTTTTTTTTGATATTTAGTAATTTTTGTTTTCATGGGTGAAGTCATAAATAAATTAAAAATTTAGGGTGAGGTGAGGTGAGTGGGTGCACTTCAATCATTATCAGTTATGAAATTTAATACCCATTCAAAGTTATACTTCCATCGCGATTTTTCATCTTCAAGTTTAAAAGATTGGTCTAATAACTTAAAGATTGAAAGGATTTTTTGATTAGATTGTTGAATGACAAACTTATTCTCGACATTTATAAGTTTATTAATGAACTCTTGTAAAAAATTAATCATCACCCCTCGATCGTTTGGAAATACCATATTGGGTAGCGACGTGGCAGATGAAGATGGTAACATAATATTATTTTGATTTAAATTAAAAATGAAATTATAATCAATTTCTATCGATTTTATATGAGGATTAAGAATAATATAATTCAATTTTATTAGATACCACATGTAATCTCGTAATTTTGAAGAGTCACTCTTGGTGAAAGATGATGATGAATTAGTGGATGATGTGGAAGATGATTGGGCAATTCCTGATAATGATGTGGATGATGATGATAACGATGTAGATGATTGATATCGATAATTTAATTGTATATAATCTAATTTTTTAAATGACTGATTTAAATTTATAATTTCAAATTGACTAAGTTGAAATAAATTATTTAATGATACATTTCCAATAGATGGAAGTTGTTGACTTGAAGTTGTCAAATACGTGATGTCTTCCATTATATCAATGGGAGGGAAAATATCTATATTCGATGATGATACTTGATCAGGATTAAGTTGTTGTTGCTGTTGTTGATGATTAGAAACAGCTGATGTTAGGACTTTACTATAATTATAATCTTGAATGATTTCGAATTGAAACTTTTTGATGATGAAATATTTTAATATTAAGATTGAATGAATTGAACTTATTAATAATAATGATTTTTGTTCTCTTTTACTTGAATTCAAATATGAATTGATTTTAAATATGACTTTATTATATAATTTACATTGATTATCAATAATCAATGAAATGTAATTAATGGTAGTAGGATTTGATTGATATTTTAAATAAATACTCAATAAAATTAATACAATGCTAATTAATAAATTCTCAAATTTATTAATTTCTAAGGAGTTGATGACTGAATTAGATCTAATATTATACCAATAACCCAACTGTTGATCAAGAAGGTTGGACAATATATCAAGATTAAATTGATTAGAACAATTGATTAAAGAATTAATTAATAATGGTAATTGATATTGTTGTTGTAAGCAATGCATTGGAATCATTGATTTCCATATATTTTGTTCATTAAATTGATCTAAAAACCAATAATATTTTTCTCGTTCTATAATACTTATGAATAATTGAATATCAAAATTACTTTGGGGATAATCGATAGTGGATGTTGGTGAAGTGTCTCCGGATGCAGTGAGATTATTAGGATGATTCCATTGACTCGAAATAGTATGTAAATTATTTGGTAAAAATTGAAATTTGGGTGTATTGCTCGATGCCATTAGCGGTAGATTTGTTGATGATGTTGACGGTGTATTGAAACTTTGATTTATAAAATAACTGTCTGTAAGTAATAGATTTGTGATATTGTAATTCTCTATTACGGTGTTTGTATCTAGTTGTGAAGGCATTTGTACTTCATTTATAGTTGATATGGATGACCCTGTTATGGTTGTACTTGAGCCTGTCTTTAGGGATGTAGATAATGAAGTTGAGGTTGACGATACAGTTGCCGGAGTAATGGTAGCATATAAATCTTGTTGATATTGTAAATCTGATTCTGTTAAATCTTGATTACTATGTAAATGAATATAAGGTCTATATGATTCTTTCCCATTTTTATATAATGATGCAATTGTAATTGATTGGTCTAATAATCGATATGATGATGGTTGTGGAATGAAGTCATTTATTGGTGTTTGATCCAGTGGATTATACATGGTATATTGGGTAAAGTTCAACCGTATTCCTCGATAACATTTCCTTTTGGATTTGATACAATTCCTACAAATTGGCTGCTGTTCGTCACATTTCATGTGTCTGTCACGACACGTAAGACATCCTGATCTTGTTCTACTTCGTTTTATGCTTGGATCTCTTTTCGCCATTTGTTTTCTAGAATGAATTAGATCATATGTACCCTTAACAGGATTAAATTCAAACTTTGTTTAACGATCTTCAAATGTGATTCTGGTTCAGTCTTTTTTTTGTAGTTTATCTTTCTTTTAAATTGGAAGTATTAAATCAAAATTTGATTATGTATGTTGAGTTATTCATGGATTTTTTAATTGAGATATATTTTTCGTATAATTACACTTTCCCCGATCTGCCAGATCTCTTCTTCCAATTCAATTAAACTTCTTGAATGCTATGAAAAATGAATTGAATGAGCTTCAATTCAAGAATAACAAGAAAAGAAGTGTTTTAGAAGAAAAAAAAAGGTCTGTAGTAATTTTTGGGGTTGATATTTAAAAATGTACAAGAACAACAAAAGAGTATTAAATAAAAAAAGAAAATAAAAAAAAAAACTAAATTAAAAATTAAATTAAAATAAAATAAAAAAAAATAAAAATAAAAATAAAAAAATAAAAAATAAAAATTCAAAAACATAAAAAATATAAAATAAAAAAAATAATACAAAAAAAATAACAATGTCGAAAATTACCGCAAGCTTTTACCTGATTCATATAGTTTTAGTGAGTATAATGAAATCCCTAAAGTGACACAAGCACAACAAATTATCGAGGCAGAATTTTACTACCGGCTGCTTTACCTCTTTTTTTGGGGTTTTAGAAAGTTATTATATGGTCCGCTGTCAGTCGTTCCCAAAACACTATTATAAGTTTTCTATTGTATTTCTTTGTTTTCCTTCTGACATTCTTTTAATTGATCGAACCATCACAGAAACCCAGGGAAAAAAATGAAAAGAAAAAGAAAAATAAAAGAAAAGAAAATAATCAGAAAAAATCATTATTTTTCAAATAAACGAAACAATCAACCCATCAAACCACCTAACTGGAAAGGACAAAAAGAAGAACCAAATTAATTAACATCAACCGTTATTATAGTTCCATACTTCGTATTTAGATACAAAAAGATATATCCTAGTGGTTTTTAAATTAAAAGAAAAACTTATGTATCAGTCGGCTTCGGTCAGTACACATACGTCAATTTCAAAACTACCAGTATTTTAGAGTTAAGACTGAGCTTTCAGTACCCAGTTATGTAACGTAAGATCTACTTATTTTTTTTCCCCTAATAAAATTTTCTCACTAATGTTTGTAAATTTGGTAGAGATGGAAAATATAATTTCGGTAACAAAGGAAAAAGAAATTTTATTATTATTTGTACTAGAAGTCTTTGTATTATTTTTTAATGTTAAAAATTATTTTTAATTACGTTAAATCAACAAAAAAAAAAAAAGAGTTTTGGCTCTGTTTGCTGAACGCAGTAAAATAATAGTTAAGGACAAAAAGTAAGAGAAATAAATTCAGCAGGCAAAGAACAATAGACAGTGGGACCGGCAAAATATTTACGTCCATAAAAAGTATATGATGTTTGGGTAATAGATTCAAAGCTTGTGATTTTGTGTTATTAATTTAGTGATAAGAATAAGAGAAAACCTAAAAGGTAAAAGTTGACCACTTAACATATATTTGACCCAATTTTCTAATACAAAAAATCTCAATAAAACGTAACAAAAGCAAACACAATTCAAATTAGGAAATGAGACACATTTACAAAACTGGGCCAATTGAAGTTATAAATATACCAGAAATATTGCTGTTCTAAGTGAAAAACTGTGATAATGCTATATGGTATGTACTAAGAAAAACAGCTGTAATGCAAGGTTTGGTAACAACGCAGGTATATTGACTTGAAAGACTGTGATTATTACAACCTATCCAAGGTGTGTGGCAACAGCAGCAGCAGTTTCAGAAAATTCAAACCAAGATAGTAATGATTAAGATTTTAGTCATTAAAGTTTCGCCTTTAAGGACAGGTATATATAAGAAATCTGCCTAAAACTTTATTTTCTTAATATGGCTACTTAACCCCTAGCTAGTATTGAGGTGGGAAATGTAACAACTGACTATAGTTATCAAGAGCATTCATATGATCCTGGCTTTCTTAATAATTATAATTTTACGTATAATTGAAGACTTTTATTTTATAATCAAAATAAACGGGGAGTATTATGACGTGTAAGGTAGCACTGTACTGCGAATTAAGCTTTGGTGGTTTAAATACCAGATTTTTTTTCGATTCGATTACCGAACAAAAAGAGAGGCTATAATAGGTTACAAATTCAGATTATCGCTGACGTCCTAACCATTAATAAGTTGCAATCCGTGGTTTGTGAACTAGGTCTATCTCTCGCTTTAACTCTAATTCTTATTCTTTGTTAGGAGCACAACCTCCCATGATGGGATTTTTCATGGTTCTGCCACCCCCTACTCAAAATTCACGAAAAGACATTTCCGCCCTCCACCAAGGCAGGGAGCGGAATTGTTTTTTTTTGTCTTTTCCATAACTCAATTTAATTTTAAATTTTGATTGTCAGTGTTTTTTTTTCACACTATTTAGGTTGTGTTTTATTTTCCGTACCTGCTTCGGTTTCACTTGACTTAACCACAAAAGATTGAACATGCGTTGAGACTGACAACCAAGTAATGTGGTTATAATAGAGATTTTCGCAATGGCATCAACCCAGCAATATGTAGAAGTGAAGACTTTCATACCTAATAATGTACGCCAAGTTGATACCTTTTTTTTTGACTTTTATTTATTTATTTATTTTATTTATTTATTTTTTCAAAATTTGTTCCGTTTTCCTGGGTCAAAACTAAACTTTTGCATAATGTTATTGTTCGATTAATAAAGCGGGTAAGGAAAAAAAAACTTTATTCACATACTTAAAATCATGTACGGAGATTATGTATAGGTCAAAACTTCGTACGTTTAAAATTCTAACTTTTAAGTTTTTTTAAGTCATATGTAACCAAAAATATAAAACAAAGAGAAAAGTTAGAAGGCTAAATTTAGTAATGTACTAAAATCAGGAGTAGAAAACAAACAGTAAAAAAAATTAGTGAAAGAAAGAAAGAAAAAAAAAAAAAAGAAAACGAAAAAGCAATGGAAAAGTACAAGCAAATCATAAACATAAAACGTTATAATCTGCATGATAACACCAACAAAAGGAATTATCCATGACGATACAGAATCTGCCTGCGCTCACGACCTGAATTTTGACCTATAGCAACTAATTTACATTATTCTACCTTCAATTCTATCACCCCCTTTTGATAGGATAACCATTTATGGCTAGGCCAGGGCACCGAGACCAAAAAAAAAGCTCTCTGAACAGGAAAAGTCGAAAAAAATAATACAAATTAATTAAAAAATAATTCCAATTATTAAGCAGAAAATATTGTACAGATAAAAAAATAAAAAAAAAATAAAAAAAAAAGAGACTGAGTGATAAATGAATTTTTTTTTTTTTTTAACTTCTTTCTTGCCAATTGGGGATCAGAAAAATAATATACAATAAAAAAGTTGTTTTTACCCACTAAAATGGGAAACAATTCGGCATTTCTCAGGGATGTAGAAATCTCGTAATAAATCAAATCAGGAATTAAAAAGAAAATCACACTGATCTGGAATGCTTGTATCTGGTGATAGTATCATCATTGGTTATGATGAATGATATAATCACTAATTTTTAATGAGGAATTCGGAATCTACTCAGCGAAGTCGCCGACTTGCATCAAATATAAAGCTTAAAATGAAATGTAAAAACAGATAAAAGTTGATTGTATAATTTCATGATCATTTTCAAAGTCAAAAGCTTTTTCTGATTTTGTTTAAACTTTTGCTAAAAAACAAAGAAAAAATTATGATTGAGAAAAATCAACCTCTATTTCCCTGTTTCCCCCCAATAAAACTATAAAAAAAAGCGTTTAAGTACAATATAGAAAATAAAATTGTCAAAGCTTACTTTGAAGTGGTGACAATGAAACTATATCATAGAGTTTAGTTTAAGCATAAATCTAATCTACAAAATTATGATTGAATGAATGAATAAATGAAAAGAAAGAAAGAAAATAAGAAAAACAAAGAAATAATGTATATTAATAGAATCAATCAATTTTTACTTAAGTAAGATATTTCTGGGTATAAATATGATAATGAATACTGTCATTGTTATTAAACCAACTACAAAAACCCAACCATAATTGAATTGAATGAGTTGAATCATTGATGGTGTAACCATGGTTATAATCCAATTGATTAACCAATTCATACCAATACTTAAAGAAAGTATCTTTGAATTATTATTGGCAATGATATTAACTAATATACCAGTACTTGGACCCCAACTAATAGCAAAACAAAAAATGAATAAAATACTTAAAATTATAAGAGGCAAGATTTCAGAAGTAAACTGACCAATTAAACTATAACAAATCATAATTATAATCATCAAAACTGAATTTAGAATTAAATTTGATTTTATATTCCACATTTGAATAATTGGTCCACTTAATAATGATCCAACAAGATTTGCTAAACTCATTAAAATAAATGCAATTTTAATGTTTTTAAAGATTACTGGTCCATAATAAAAATAATAATTTATACCTGTTAATTGTTGAAATGCCATGATCAAACAACATTTTAAGACTTTATAAGGATAATTCTTAAATAATTCACCATATCCTATATTTGGTTTATTACTCATATCATTTTCATTAAAAAGTTGATTATTATGATAAAGAGTAATGGTATTAATTTGCTTTGGATGTTTAACTTTAAAGATTTTATAATAAATTAATTTTAAACTATTCATGTTACCTTTTATTTGAAATAAATTTGGAGAATGGGGTATTAAAAACATTAATCCATTAAGAGTTAAGAAAAATATCATTTTAATTATTTGATGAATAAAAATTAAATTCAATGAATAAGAGTTTAGATAATAATTAAGAATATTTCCCAACAAGATGATTAAACAAACAAATGTTTGCCATAAGCTTAAATAAAAGCCCCTCATTTTAAATCCAACAATCAAGATTTCATTCATATACAATGGTCCTAAAACACCTAAAGAACCACAACTAATTCCACAAATCAATCTTCCAATAATATAACCCCAAAAATTGGTAATCAATTGTAAAAAGAACCATTCAATTAAAGTTCCTGATAAATAAATAATGGATGAAATTTGAATTAAGAATTTTAGAGTGAATTTATTATTAAGAGGAGGTAATATGAAACACCCAATCAAACTTCCTAATATAAAGCTGGATACAACAATTCCAAGTCTAAAACCTGATAGATATTGAAATGTGAAACTCAGATGATTAATTAAGTTTGTAATAGTTCCAACATCCCAACCAAGAGGGAAAGAGGTTACCGATAAGCTTAAACAATACCAGAATAAGTTCATATTATTAAAATCAGGTAGATCCTTACTTTGTTCTGGAATGTCATCAGGTATTTTCATACGAATCTCTTCATGCTCAGATTCTTCATCTTCCTGTTCATTTGGTAGAGATGATCTAAGAGGTCTTTCACTAACATCACGATTTAAGAGAACAATTGGTAGAGGAGTTATTTGTGATTGTGATTGTGATTGATTTTGAAGTGGAAATTGTTGATTTCTATTGATTACTTGATTCCATCTAGTTGCAATAGATAAACTGCCCCTTTTTTCAGTTTGTAATGCCAATATATCATTATTTGAAGTCATGACTTTTTCATTAAATGTTACCCGCTTTGACATCAAACTAGAGAACGCTATGCCTGGATCTCTATTTGTGATAGAACAACAGACTTTTCACAACAATAAAATAATAATAATGCAGATGAGTAAAAATTTAAAGAACATATCAAAGTTATTGACAAAAGGTTAACTATAGTTTGAAGATTGTAGAATAATAATAATAATAATAATAATAATAATAATAATAATAATAATAATAAAAAATGATTATCACTTAGACTTTGTTGTAAATGGAAAAAAGAAAAGTGGTATATAACAAATTTAAAATTTAGCCGCCAAATGGGTATTTTTTCTACCAATAGACCATTTTTCCCACTTGACTGGTATCTTTTTTCCGCTCTGTTTGGAATTTATTTTTTGTATGTTGTTCGCTCAGTTGCAAAAATGTTTTTTTCTGCTATACAAAATTTAAAAAAAAAAAAGCCAAAATAAAATCAAAAAAATAAAAAAAAACAATTATTATTTTTTTGGTGGTTAAGTAGCCCTTCTTCCTTACCAAAAGAAAACTGTTTATCCATCATTTTTAGACCTGCATACAAATCGCTCCCTCCACCACCACCACCCGAAAATTATTTTGTGATTGATTTTGTTTTTACTATTTTTATAAACTTCAAATACGAACGAAAGGATTGTAAACAATTTTCTTTTTCTTTGTTCTCAAAGACTAAGTTGAGTTTTGTACCATAAATTTCTAAACAATGAAACTTATTTATAAATGATTTGAAATTTTCAATATTGATTTCTTGCTGTCATTTTCTTATGATTATAAGGGTTCAGACTAATCAAAGGTTTTGATTGCGGCTTTAGGCACGCCGTGAAGATGATTTTAGAACCTTGTAGGGATTTAAGGTTGATTCCGAAATGAATTATGCTTTGTATTTCCATCAAAACTTTATTCTTATGCATAGGACATATCTATATATATCTAATTGTTTATCTACATATATAAGAGTCAATAATAGAAATAATATTATAGAATGTAAATCACTCTTAAATATGAAATTACAAGCTTTTGTGACCTCTCTCAATAAAAATTTATTATTATTGCCCCTCGATTTCACTCCACATTTAGAAATTAGTTATAAACAAATAAATAATTAAATGTAACAGAGATGGGGAGAGAGGGAGAGAGGTGACATATATTCAGTAACCTAGCCAATGTGATCTAAGGGACGTGGTTCATATGTAAAACGGGTTCACCTGAAGTTAAAATGAAATTCATCTTTAATGACAAGGAACAAAGAATTGAATTTAGGCTAAGTCTAGAAACGTCAGAAAATCAAAAATACGGAGGCACACAGAGAGACTTGGAGAGAAAGCGAGAGAGAGGCAGTACGGATAATGAATTGACGTATTACACACAAACTGATAAAACAAACAAACGAATTAGTGAATGTCAAGAACTGTTTACTTTCGTCTAATGCAATTAAAAATAAAAATTTGTTAAAAAATAATAATAAACTCACATTTACTAACTCCCAAGCACAGTGCAACGACTTAGGCCTAATCGAGTTAACTAATTACTAAAAATTTTTTTTTTGTCTTTTTTGCATAATAATATTTCTTAATTTTGATTTAGTGATATGTACAAACTTATTAAAAAAAAAGTAGAGATATTTGTTATCAAGCTAAGTTCAGTGTTTTGGTATAATATCAAGAGATAATAGAAGTGCTCAAAATTAGAGTTAATGCTTTAGAAAATAAAAAAAAAAAAACTATAAAATAGATCCCACGAATTATTCTTCTCGACAACGTAAATGAAGGTAGAAAGAAAGAAAGAAAGAAAACAGAAAATAAGAAAATAACCCCAAGTGGGGCTAATTATATAATATTTTACTTTATAATTTAAATTTGCACAAAATAAGTGTTGTAGTCAAAAATAATAGTGGAGGCTGATTTACGTACGTATACTAGTTTCAGTTGATTTATTTCTATACATGAGTTAAGAAAAATTTGCATGCAGTGTCAATTTATATGACTGCTAATCACTATTGTTTTTGAGGTCTTAATGTAATCCAACTTGGTTTAGACAGCATGAATCAGCCTAGTTTTTATTTACGTTCAAGACAACAGAAATGATATAGTAAGATTATAACTATATTCTTGTCATTTAGCGGAATGTCTTTCCCATTCAGTGCTGAGGGGTGAGTTGGAATTGGAAGTTCGGGCGTTACAGCGTTTCATTAGGGGATAGAGTCAAAAAAAACTTTAACACAAAATGTCACAAAATCCTGGCAACGGTGTGAACTTTTGTTTTTTTACGTTACCATTATTTTTTTTTTTTCAGCCTCTCCCTAGAAAATTCCGCTACAACCAAAAATTTTATCGTTTAGTAGTGGCTGTCTAATTATGTACTCAAAACTATAATTCAGTGATAAACTTCCACCCCCGAATAGCGGATATGCTTAACAGACATATTTATATGTTTAAACATCCGAAAGGTTTGTAGTTTAAATTGAAAAATCATTGAAAATAAAGAAATAAGGAAAATCAAAATTTAACGAGGTCACATTGTTAAGGTTGAGTTGTTTGTTTGTTTGTTTGTGTGATTTTGTTTAAAAAATTTAAGAATTACTGATAAAATATCCTCCTTTTTCTTTTGCTTCTCCATTCTAAGTTTTCAAAACTATTACCAAGATCCATCTAGGTTGAGTCATTCATTCGCTTTAACCAATTGATTTCTAAAGGTTGGTATCAACAACATATTTCCACAGTGAAGAACAAAGGCATAAAAGTTCCCCGTTTTTGATTTACCGCCCCCCCTTTTTTTTCATTTCATTCTTCTCTGTACGGTACAAATCTCTCTCTAATTTTTTTTTTTTAGCTTGAAATCTTTATTTTTATTTTTATTTATTATTTTTTTTTTTTCAAAGAAACTAATTTATAAAGGAAAGAAAAAAAAAACGGTTCTGCCTTTTAAAAAGAGTTGGTGTGCTGCTACTGTGAGTGAATGTGGTAACACAAAATGTCAACTAATGATAGTGATACTGGTCAATTAGCATCTGATGGAGATAAAATTGAAGTCAATGCCAATCCTAGTAGGTCAAATCAATTGAAACTGACCTTGAATCCATCCCAATATCAAAATCATCACCACCCTGTGTTTAATAAAAATGCTAATCCTTTTTTTCCTGCTGGAATCTATCAATACCAAGGAATTCCTACTAATAATAGTACCAATGCTAATATAAAAAATCGTCCATCTATAGCGACGTATAGTATATACTTTTCCAATCTACCCAATTCCATAACGAGTGATAATTTAAAGGAATTGATTGATTCAATCATTGAAACTAATTTTGATTCCGATAGTTTTTCAGCCAGTTTTGACATTGTGAGTTTTACTCAGAATTCAATAGGAGATGGTGCCACAAAGCAAGATGGTAGTACTGATGATGAGGCTGAAGATGATGATGATGAATCAAAGAAACTTATCACTTCAGCCGTGGTTGAAGTTAATGATTGGACTTTTTGTAATCGATTAATTGGAATTTTAAATGGCTATGAATGGTTAAATAAAATCATGGATGTTAGTTTTGCTAGTAGTCCCTCATTTGAATTACGAAGTTCGTCATCATCAAATTTATCATCTCGAAACAATTCAAGTAATTCATTGGGTCCAACTACTCCATCCATCCCTTATTATAATGCATATTATGCGAATCAATCACAAAATACACCCTATATTGCACCCCTTATACCACCACCACAATACGACTATAATTATGCAAATCAAATGCAAAGTCATATATATCAAGGTACGACTATACCTAATTATCAAAGTCAAACTCCTCCTCGTCAATATTTATCTCGTCGTTCTTCATCGGCAAAATCATTTGATTCTACGAGAAGAAATTCAAGAAATAATAGTTTTACAAGTGCTCGTAATTCATCATCATTTTCATCAATCTCTTCAAATTTAAGTAATAATCAAAATACTAATATCAAACAACCAGTCCCACCATTTATAATGAATATGGTTGCAAATAATCGATTGAAAACAACAAGTTTTGATTCATCTTCATCAAATTCTCCTACATCAGAATCTCCTATTGATTCCCTAACTCCGTTTAAAACTATCACCCATGATAATGAAACCGAAACTACTGATGAATTCGATCCTAAATTCGATATACCAGAAAAGGTAGATGAAGATGAAGGTGAAGAAATTGGGAAACCATATGCGTTTGATGAATTGGCACCACAAAATGAAGAAGATACCCCATCATCATTATCAAAACCAGACTCAGACGTGATACTTCCTGATCAATCCAATGATGATGAATTTATGATCATTCGAAATGAAGAGAATACAGAATATATCAAGGTGAACCCTAGAAGATTGTTTGTTGGTAATGTACCATATACATCAACGTGGGCTTCATTACGAAAGTTTTTCATCACGAAATCAAAGGAATTAGATCCTGAATCAAATATATTTATCTTGAGAGTTGAAATACCGATGCAATCAATTCATAATTCTTCAAATGAAGATTCAAATTATGATGTTATACTGCAGGGGATGGTTACTAAAAGTAGAGGTTTCGCAATTGTTACTACCGGGAATAAAGAATCCGCTAATAAATTAATTGAACTTTTTGATAACATAGAATTTGAAGGTAGATCATTAACAGTAAGGTATGATAAATTCCCTGAATTTAATAATTATTTAATTCAACAACTATTTAATCATCCATCATCTTATATACCTCCTGCTATATTACCTCAGATAGTGATTCCTTCTAATGTTCAACAAGGTGGGAATTATAATTATAACCCTAAATCATATGGAAATACATCTCGAAAGAATAGTTATAATAATCATGGATCATCAATCATAAGTAATCTTGCATTTGAAAGAAATCTGTTTCAACAAAAGTATTATTATGGAAATAGTAATTTACCAAATCCATCAATTGGAAGCGCCAACAGTAATATGCCTCCTCCAAATATAGTAATATCAGGTCAAAGTTCATCACCTTTACCACCAACACTTGCACCACAACAATTACATCAAGCACCACCACCGCCAATGATGTCTTCTCCTGCAACTGGAGCTTACTTTATCTATCCATATTATTACAATCCACAACCGAATCCTCAACCTCCTGGTATACCGACAACCGCACAATTACCTCAAGTTCCTCATTTTCAACATTATAATCAACCTCCTCCTATGAATCGAACACCTTCCTCAAGTTCTATATCTCAATATAATAATTATTCACCGTATAGATCCGGTAGTACAAGTAGAAAATATTCATCGGCCACAGCCACCTCAATATCTACTCCTATAAAGAGAGAAGAACAAATATTGAATCCGAGCTCAGAACCACAAGAAAATGTTGATTATAAATTATTCAAACAACAACAGTTGGAATTAAATGATGAAGAAAAGGCTAGAGATTTAGTTAATTCATTTGGTAAATTTGAATTAGAAGAATAATTTCACCATTCCCAAAAAATAATCATATATATATAAATCCACAATAATAAAAAAGATGATACTAACCATAGAATCATAAATAATATTTTTATTAAAAATACGAATTGATTGTTATTTTTAAAAATCAATTTAGAAAATAATATATATCTTCAATCAGGTTTTTTTCCCTAGTTCGATGGGGTTGTTTGTAGCGTTGTAGAGGGTATTTGCATTCCCATGTAAATTACTGCAAAATCATGCAGCGCGTATTATCAAACCTACTTTTTTTTTGGTTTTGTGAACCATTTGGTGTGTTTTTGAGTTAAAACCTTGTTTCAGTTTTGTTTACAAGTTTATTTTTTAGGTTAATTATATATTAAAATTCATTGCATTGCGTGATGGATCAAGTTTAAATCTAGTGATTCGATTAAGATTAACCCTAGTTTTCTAATTTGTGTTGAGAAATAGAAAGATTTGTGGTGATATTTGCAATAAATTTTATTTTTTACGGAAAATAAAATGAGAGAAAATGAGACAGACTAAAAATGTCGGACACGACAATTTTTTTGATGTTTGGATGTTCTCCTGCAGGGTTCTTTCTTCGTTATCTGTCCTTCCTTGGGAACACAGTTGACAACAAAGGAGAAGGGGAGGGGGGGAGATGGGTGAAAGAAGATTTGGGATATTAATTTGTCAAAGTTGCCCCACCATCAACCATTATTTCAGCTTTCTATGCTTCCCCCAACGAATATTCATCTTTTTACTTTTACTTTTGTGGTCTGCTGCTAAATATTTATGATGTCATAGTAGTTTAAACGATATACAAATATATTCAACTAACCAATATTAATATTATGGTCTATATAGACCTACAGACGATGGTAAAAGTTTCTGTTACATTGCATTTCATGAAGTTGTCACCTAAAACTTTAAAACTCATGATCTTAAAGCAATATAACGCCATCCAAATTTGTCTCTCTTTACTTTCTCTTCTCTTCTCTTCTCTTTTTGGTGAAATTCAAATCACGTGATGGATTTTTGTGGTAAATATTAAAGTTACTGAGAGCGAGAGAGACAACCAAAAAAAAAAAAAAAAAATATCTCAAAGGGAAAATTTTGAACTTGTGATTTGAAATAGATATCCAACTAATCAAAATATCATAAGTAGAGGCTTATCAATTGCCAACTAAATAGTCAAGTCAAGTAAAGAGTGCCTGAAGGTATCTTAGTTCGAAAGTTTCGTGTTTAGTGCGAATCATTCTCGCCTAATTCGTGTTGTTGTTGTGTCTCCTTTAAAAAAAAGAAAAATTATTCACTAAGTAATCATGCCATCGGATAAATCTAATAATACAGAATCCCATACCGATCAAAAGTCTTCAGATCAAGTAATAGAATCTAAAGAGATTGCTTTATCAAATCTAAGATGTCCATCCCCTCCTCCAATTTTGAATAATGGTCCTCATTCATTCAATGTTCCCACATCTCTACCTTTACATCAAACTTCTGTCATTAATAATCAACCAGGAAGAGAAACAATAATAGCTGGAGGAGCATTGTTGAAAGATAAAGAAAAATCATCCGTTACTCAAGCTTCTCCAGACGTTGTACCTACAAATAACCTCCCTAAAATAAGTCCATTAGGTTCTCCTCTGATTGGAGATGTTATGAGTGATCATAATGAATCAGTAACTTCCTTAGATTATACTTTAAATCCTCCAAAGGGTAATTCTCATCATAAATCTCCCTCAGTGCATGCACATTTTTATGTCGATGAAGCAGTAAAACCAGGTAAGACGTTAAGTAGATCAAGAAGTGGGTCAGTGATTGGTAGTTCAACTGATGTGGCCAGTGCTACTGGTACAGTCACAAGTTCTACCAACGGAAATATATCACAACCTGATAAACAGTCAACAACTTCACTTACCGTGCCTTCAAATACAACCAATAAGGATACTTCCACTCCATCATCAAATACATCTGCTCCAACCTTACCTACAGGTGAACAGAATGCTAATATTGATCCAAGATTACCGCAAGATGATGGTAAAATTCATATTTTATTAGGGGTATGTGGAGCATTATCTTCAGGTAAGATTAAACTTATCATAGCGAAGTTATTTGAAATATATACTCCTCAAAAGATCTCCATTCAATTAATCTTGACCAAATCAAGTGAAAATTTCATGTCTCAAGAGACTATAAATCATTTGGAAAACATCAAGAAAGTTAGAATTTGGAGAGATTCAGATGAATGGAATACATGGAAAGGCAGGCTGGATCCCGTCTTACATATTGAATTACGTCGTTGGGCAGATATGTTAATCGTTTGTCCTTTAACTGCTAATACATTATCAAAAATTGCTTTAGGTATATGTGACAATTTATTAACCAATGTAATAAGAGCTTGGAATACCTCATTTCCAATCTTATTAGCCCCAGCTATGATTAGTTATTCATATAATGCTGTAACCACCAAACGTCAATTAAGATTAATAGCCGAAGAAATGCCATGGATAGAGGTTTTAAAACCAGTTGAAAAAGTGGTTGGAAGTTATGGTGATATTGGTATGGGTGGTATGATGGATTGGAATGAAATTGTCAACAAAATCGTTTTGAAAACAGGAGGATATCCTGAAGATGAAGATGACGAAGAAGAAGATGACAATAAGAATAATGAAGAAGAAGCTGCGGATGATGACGATGATGATGAAGATGACGACGAAGATGAAGATGACGACGAAGATGAAGATGAGGATGAAGATGAGGATGATGAAAACGAAGAAGAGGAAGAGGATGTCACTCCTGCCGCCAAACCAGAAGACAAAGCCAATGGTAAAATTGAAGCTGCTGTTGAAAAGTTAACTATTGATAATGGTGAAGCTAAGAAAATATAATCAAATGATCGCTAGCTGGTTTGGCGTATAATGTAACATAAAGCATATAATTTTTTTAACTACATACATATTTAAATCTTCTATAGTAAGGGTATTAATAATACAATACATATACAAATATATAAAGAATTAAAAGTCATTAATCTAACGTATTTATTTGTTTTATCTTTTCATCTCTCCATGTTTGATAATCATCACCTATGAAAGTCGAAGTATCGCAAGTAGCAATACTTATCCTCCTATTGTTGGGATGAAGGGTTGAAGTACTATTAGTTTCAGTATTGCCGCCACTGAAAAATCGGGTTTTATTTTGAATACTTACTGGTGAGAAATCATATGGCGATGAATCATTTTCTTTCATTTCTGGTATGACACGATTGAGTGGTGAAAAGTTGGCCTTATATGGGAGAATATTAGATGAATTGGCAACTCCCATGCTAGTTTTCAAAGGTGAACCTTTAGAGATATTGGATAAATTGATACTGTGGGTTGAATCAGCCAAAGCATCTTCATAAATGTCAGGACGTCTTGGAGATGTGGCTACTAATGGTACACTTAATGGTTGAAGATGAGTATTTTGGAATCCAGATGCTTTGGGGTGGTAATTATGATTACTATAGTTTCTGAGTGGACTGTCTGCACTTGAGATTGATGAATTAATACTGGTATTGATGGCATTAGTTAATTTCACGGTAGTAGGATTGTTGAAGGTTCTCTCAGATCTATTTCTGTTAGGTAACGCAGCTTTTCTAATAGGATGCTGATGATCTAAACCAGATGATAACGGTGACTTTCTACTACCTGGTGCAGTGAATTCTCTAGGCATACTACTGTATTTAGCAGACATAGTTGTTGGTGATCGGGTTGATTTCAATGGTGAAGTTCTAGCCGATTGAACCGTTTTCTTAGGTGGAGATCTGACCGATCTTGTCACACCTCCTCCTACTCGTGAGTTTCTAGCTGATTGACTTTGTTCTGATTCAATAAGTAATAACTTTTCAAAAAAGTCTTCTCCATTGAATTGAAGAGGTCTCTTACCTTCAGCTAATGCCACATTATTAAACAGAATGACTTCATCCTTTAAGCTCTTAATAAGTCTAGGCATGTTCTTATTGATCTTTTTCCTTATCTTTTCTTCATTTAACAAAATCTTACACGAGTTCTTACTTAACAATCTTGATGAATCCATTGAGGATTCTTTTAAGAAAGTTTTATCTTGAATGAGTTCGTTTAATTCATCAAAATACGATAAAATTGGTTCCATCGATTTATAAGTAGATTTCAATTTCTGAAGTTCTTCTTCATGTTCATTTAACACCATTTCTTTATCATATGTATCATCGTTGGAATCATAATTGTAGAATCTGAATTCTACTCTTTGGGTCTTTGAATAGAACATCTTATCCCAAAGCATTTCAATTTCAATTCTAGCATCAGAAATAAAACTATCAATGAACTCTGATCTTTTTAGGAATAATTTATTTAACTCCATCTTGAAATTTAATAATGATATATCAGTCAATACACTATTAGCTCTTAAGAATGCTTCAACATAGTCAGCACTTTCACCTAATTTATTCCATAAGACTTGACATGATTCAACATAGTTGTCGAATTTCTTTTGTTTGGCAATTTTAACCTTTTCCAATGCTTTTACAAAGTTTTCAAAGTATAAAATATGGGCATCATTCAATCCGAATTGACATGGGTCTGATTGAATCAATCTTAATGTCTCTAGGTCAAAATATCCTTCGTTTGATTTGGTTTCAGGGACTTTTTCGTGATTCTTTTGAATTTGAATTAATTGATCGTCGGTAAGATGAAGTATTTGAATATATTGGAAGCATTTATTAGTGAGTTCAACAATCTGTTGAGATCGGGTAGCAACTTCCTTATTACCAGCTTCAATTTCTTGTTGGATTATAGATAGAATCTCTGGTGTTATCTTTGTGAATTTCAAGCTTCTGATAGCTCGCACCATCTGATAGTTAATATCTCTTAAGGCATTCATATTTCCATTTTCACTGTCATCCATGGGCACTTCCTTAGTTTCCGTACTTGCTTCTAGTTTCGCCTTTCTTGGACTTGATATTATGAAAGCTTCTTGGTCATCATTTCTGTTAGGTATTTTAGGGTTGGGAGTACTTTTAAGAAGATTTAACCGTTTTAGTATTAATTCGAAATTCTCTATAAGTTCACAGTGTTGGAATGCATTTTCTTTTGATGGTAATGATTGAAGTAATGGTAAGTGATTTGGAGAGGTACTAAATTCACCTATGGATTCTTTATTTGCAATATATTTAATATTCAATTCATTTAATTTCTTAAATAGATTAACAAATGCTTTCAATATATCAAGGAATATTAAATTTAATTTACTTTTTAATTGTAATAATGATAAAGGAGGAATATTCTTCAACATGTATTCACATTGTTGTTCATATGACAAAGTATCATCCTCGTCGTCGTCATTGAGTCCTGAAACGTTAAATGGTGAAGTCACATAGAAACTGGTCTTTTTATTTTGTAATTGACCTAATTTCTTTAGTATCTCTTCTTTATATCCTTCTTCATATTGTCCCGGATTATTGAAAACTAATCCTCTTTGTATCAATGCTAATCTCTTTTCTCCTTTACTATCATTTATCATGGCTAAGATGATTCGAATCTGTTGTCTTAACCACTCACATTCATTTTCTATGTTTGATTTCTCTCGTTGAAGACTAGATGTGAAATTCAATATACTATCTTCAATAACAGTAAATATTTCTGCTTTCTTAGATGAGATATCAGTCATGGAATATCCAATAACATCGTATATCGTATCTAATTCTTGAATAGTTCGATTGATATTGTTAGCTATATGATTGAATTCTTTATCAATTCCTTGTCTGTATTCTTGTGAGTTAATTATAGTTGATTCTAGTATCAGTGAGTTGATGGATGTATCATGATTAAAAGTCTTTCCAGGTTGTGTTTCTTGATTTAAAGTAATATCTTGATCGTCTCTATGCCAGTTGTCTGGATTGGGGGTACTCCTCCGTATGGAACTCAGTGTATCATCCATTGTGTTCACAATCACTATGTTTGTTCCAACTATCAAAAGATGATCTACTCAGTTTTATCCGTAAGATGTAAAGTTTGTGATTTCTATCAAGTTTTACATGTTTCTTGTTTCTATGTTTTGTGAAAGTATCAAGAGTTAAAAACAAACATCACCAATAATCGTAATGGGTTGTGAAAAATATTTACCTAATTAGGAACGAAAATAAACAAAAAAGATAATTGCGCCCAAAAAAAAAAATCGATAAAAATAAAATTCATAAATTCATTAAATTAAATAATTAAGGTTAAAATACAAACAATCTATGTACATGATGTTATCTATAATATGTGTGTGGTAGTGTGGTCTATTATTGCTTGATTTGATATAACAATGAAGCCAATTCAGCATTGAAATTACCATCATCAACTTGCATGTGATGATTCTCATGAGGGTTGAAGTCTCCATTAATTAATTCTTCAGTAACCCTTTCTTCTGTCTCTTGTTCTCCAAATAATATTAATGGATCAGTTCTGATCCTAGCCAATTCTTCTCTCGCTTTATGGTTTTTCTTAATAATCCATTTTCTATAGGTGAAACCTGTAGTTTCCCAGCCTACTTCACGGGCAATTCTCCAAAGTTCTTTAGATTCCATGGTGTTAGATCTAATCCCTGAATGAATGATTTGATCATACCAAATCTTAGCTCGATCAAACTCTTGTCGTCTATAATGGAAGTTAATGAAGGGGAAGATTTGATTAAATGTGAACGGTACGCGATTTGTCCTTGAGAAGCGAACTACTTCAGCTGCAAATTTATAATCATCATGAATCATTAATGATGAATAAACTAACATTTCAATGAGTCTCGTACTCATTTTATTTCCTGATACTTCACTATGTTCAGAAAATGTTTGAAAAATGTGCTTGGCAGTAGTAAAATTATGATTTGATTTAATTAAATTAGACGGAGATTTCTCATGAGGAATGTTACGAAGTAGATATGATATGAGGTGGTATATAACTTGATCATCATTGTTTTCAATATGAACCTTGTTCGAATTCAGCTCTTCGCTTGAGTCCGGAATCTCTTTAATGGCTGCCATATAACTCTGAAACAACTCAACAATAAGCTGTGGAGTTATCTTTTCACGTCTCAAGGAACTTAAAATACAATCATAAATATGAGCCAAAGATTTTGCAGAGATTTGGAAGCCTTTTAATCTATCATCAACGCTTGCCTTTTGGATACTATCAAAGTTGATAAGTCTGCCTAGTTCTCCGTCCCCGTAGACGAAATTCAATAATTTCAAATCATTTAAGAAATGTAATACATTGTCTTTATCTGTAGTTGTTCTACCTTCACAAAAGGAAGCGACATAACCAAGGAAGACTTTAGGAGATTGTGGAAATCTCCCTTTAATCAATAATAACAGTTCATCGACCAATTCAGACGTTTGTGCAGTAGTAAGTGTATCTAATTCAATATTATTCATGATTAATATTGCATCTTCAAAACGGCCATGTAATCTTAAATTCTTCATAATAGCCACTAAGGTAGGCAATTCAACCTTTAAATCGTTCTTGATCAAATACTTCAATACTATTAGACATGTTTTGACATCTTTGAATGTCATTAAGTAATCTAAGGTGACTTTCAAAACAACTTGAATATCATCGGATACATTAGAATCACCTGTTCTGTAATAAGAAGATTTGGTATAATCATTGCATTTCGTTTCAAACTTGGATACCAATAAATTTAAATACAAAGTGGCATTGACAACATCATTCCTCATAATTGCACTGGAAGCGAAGACATGTAGATCTTTGATTGTGAAAAACTGGATCATTTTTTGTTTGTAATCTTCTTCGAATTCATATGTTGATATATTATGAAACTTAGGATTCATCCAACCTGATCTCGCTACAAACTTTTCAATTTCAGTTCCAGACACTAATGTTCTTTTTAAACGTTCTATCACAGTGAGATCTTCCGATTGTATATTAACATGGAAAAAATACAGATACAATTCCATGAATTTTGATGGTGAAACACATCGTATAATTTGAGCATATCGCTTGGTAGATATCAAGATTGGACTGTTGTTAATGACTCCAGTGGATGCAAGGCATTTTAAATAGTTCAATAAAACAATTCCTCTATCTTTTGAAGTTGTTTTCTGTAGACTTATAATGGAAGCTATATTTGCTTTAATTGAAGCAACTGTTGCAGATTTTGTTGGATCAAGTATATATTCAAAAATTGAAGATTGTAGTTTGTTGTCAGCTAATCTTGATCTAGCATTTTCAAGTATCATATCCTGAAGTAATGTCACATCGTTAACTGGAATCTCACTTTGAATTAGATTCAAACTAACAGCTAAGTTTCGGATCATTCTAGGCTTTTCTAAGATATTCTCTTCAATGATTTCGATGATATTTAAACAGAACTGATCAACTTCACCAATTACTCTATACTTAATCTTTGATAAATGGGCGAAGTCTTCGTCTGCAAGACCTACAATCTCATCTTTACTCATTTTGAATAATGGATTTGGATAAGTATCTAGTGGATATGCGGTATAATCAACGTCCTTCATAACATCCAGACGATTACTGATATTATTTAATCTTGAAAATGGCAGAGTCCGTATCCTAACATTATATCCATCGTTACTTTCCTCTGTTAAATCATTCAAGATATGGTTTGGTTGAGGAGCTGCAGTTGCCAAAAGTCTGATATGGGGATTGAAAATGATAGATTGGAATGGATGATGTCGTACCATACCACGTCGCCCTATTCCTAAGGTATGTCGTATGTAGAGCATCATATATTGTATCCCCTTGCTGGAAATATATAGTCGGTTTAGCTAATTGTTTCTGAAGTATGGTTCCAAATGTCTACTGAAAATATTTGAAAAATAAAAATTTTTTGTAGCGCAAAAGAAATATTTAGCGATCATATTTAACGATTCAATAATCAGACAAATTACAACAGCTCAGCTCAGCTCAACCCTTCTACATAATCCTACTAAATAATTTTGCCGAACTTCATTCAACTGATTATAATGTAAAACTCAAGCTTTTATTATACTTCTATATATGCTACAGTAACAAAAATCAAACGATAACTGAGTTCTAATCAATGCAAAAATGAAAACCTGTTCTTTTTAACTATGCTTTTTATATCTTTTTCCTTATTTTATTTAATTCCAGTCATCCATGACCATTAATGAAGTGTTTCTACCACTATTTCTATATAAATACTTTTGGTAAAAGTATCCAATATCAAATATGATGGTACCTGAACTACCTAATATATATGGTAATTCTTTCATAACAAAATTGGATTTATCATCTCCATAAATGAATTCACAACTAGTCAAAATTGAAAGTGTATAAGTTAAATTTCCTAATAATGCAGCTCCAAACAATAATGGAGAAATACCTTCTACTGATTTTCTCAAATAGTTTTTATATAATTGAGGACATCTTGAAGAAATGTAAACACATGTACAACCCCAAGCTAATATTAATCCTAAGGTCTCTTTCAGAGTATATGATGATGAAGAAGAATCTGATGTTTTTGCAGTTGCCATAAGCAAGTTTGTTGTGATTGGTAATGCAGAACCTACCGATGAATTAAGTATTGCTCCCATGATAGTTGACCGTATAGCATTACCACCTCCACTATTATTACTATTGATATTGCGACCACCACTTTTAATGTTGCTATTATCTTCATCCATGGAATTATAACTACTTGGAGTGGAACCCATAGAACTTACCGGCAGTTCTTCATCTTCTTGTGTTTTGTTTGTGGCACCATGCCTTATATGAAGTGCACTATTGTCAGCATGTACCGATATATCGGCATTACTAGCATCTTCATCAAATACCATGGGTTCTTCGCCCAGTTTTGAAACTTGTTGTTCTTGTGGTGCTTGTCTATAACCGAACTTTCTAGGATATACACTGTTGTAATAATAATATTGAAAGAATAAAGTTATATCATTGCAAAGGAAAAACACACTTAAATATATTTGGAAACTTAAAACAGCATCATTCAATAAACAACTAGTGAAACTTAAGAAATCACCCATAAACCATAAGAAAAGAAAGGTTGGCGATATACCTTCTGCTGATTTGTTCTTATAATTCTCAAAGATCTGTGGTAATTGAGCACAAATCCAACTTATACATGATAGCCCACTAAAGAAACTTGACAAGTAAGATGCTTCTGTACACCCCATTATGATCTTGATGTGTACTATGTATCGTTTCTATCAAACTACTCTTGAATCTAGGAATATTAATAATGTTGTTGCTTCTTATAATAGATAAGAGATTTTTGTTATCTTTCGCATGATGATGATGATGATGTTTGAGGTAACAGACACCGCGCTAAAAAAAAACTTATTTGTTGCACACTACAATTTCCTAAAACAGCAATTTGTGATGTCAACACTTTGATGAAACAAAGTACACTTTGTTAAATTGCAACAAGGTAGTTAAGAATGTTTAAGAAAGTATTGTATATCAATGACTATAATAAATAAACTATATCTTATATAAGGCATCTATGAATGCTACTATCAATCTATCTGCTACCCCACTAGTGGCAACACTACCAGCAACGCCATATAGTGCGGCCACATCTCCACGAGGCTTGTTATTATCATTAACATTAGTTTCAACATATTCTAGTACTGTATCAGATAAATCTGATATCAACTCATCTATAACTGGAACAGTTAACCTTGTGAATGCAAAATGTAACGCTGCCGGATGTTGTAACGTAGAGAAATGCCAACCCTTTTTGGATAAGCTATCACCTAAATCATAAATGTTTATTCTTTTTGCCCATTTTTCATTAGCCTTGAAAGATACTACTGATGCAATTGGATCTCCAACAACTTCAAAATATTCCAGTAAAATTTTATGATCCTTTAATTCCCGCTTAAACTTCATTGATGTAGAAACTATATCTCGACATGACTTTTCGTAACCTGATTTACCTATACTAATAAGCGTACTCCAACAACCAACCATTAATGCTCCTGGCCTTGATCCAGCAAGTGTTGGTGAACCATACATACCACCTGTCCAGTCACTCAGAATATAATATTGACATTCTCTTAATTTCGCATTTCTATACATTATGATAGAAGACCCCTTAGGAGCAAACCCATATTTATGAGTATCACATGAGATAGAAGTAACTCCCGGAACTCTAAAATCAAATTTAGGAATTGGAAGATCACCATGAATTTTAGATCTGTCTAAAAACGACACTATAAATGACCCTAAACATGCGTCAACATGGAGTGGAATTTTATATTTGACAGCTAATTTTGAAAGTCCTTCAATATCATCGATTATACCATGAGGAAAATTTGGTGCCGAACCTACCAATAATACTGTATTACCATTAATTAATCGTTTCACTTTCTTAAGGTCAACTTTAAAGGTAACTGGATCAACGTCTACTTTATGAAGCGTCATACCAAAGTAATAACAAGCTTTTTCAATACCAGCGTGTATTGTCACTGGAGCAATTACTTCCGGAGATGTAATACCTTTATAACGTTTACCATATTCTCTGGCAGCTAAACCAGTTAACAATAAAGATTCAGTACCACCCAGTGTAGTAGACCCACATGCATCTTTAGGAGCATTGAAAATATCAAGAACCATTGCAACGACTTCTGATTCCATCTTACGGACACCTGGAAATACATCTGGATGTAATTGATTGGCGACTGAATATTTATGATATGCAGTTGATTGTAATTCGATTAAATCATCTCCCCCATGATAAACAGCTCCACTTACTCTTCCATTACTCCAATCAGTATGTTTCAAAGTCTGTAATTTATCCAATTCTTCCATAACAATCTTATTTGATAATCCTTCTTCTGGTATAATGGAAAGTTGAAGTAGCTCATCATCATTCTTAACGATTTCTTTCTCCATCTTAACGATCACCAGTTGTAATTCTTTATCAACTCTATTCTTGATTGGTGGTAAAGACATGAAAATATCAATTGCAATTTTACTAACTTTATGGAACTCTATCGTTACTGCCCTAATTATTCCAATACCTCCGATATAAGTAACTAATTGAGAAAGCTTAGAGCTGATTAGATATAAAATGAATACATCTCTGGCTATGATAAGATAATTAAGGAAACTATTGTCATAAGTATGTAAATAGGTATTTTCAAACCAAATCTGTGACTTGTGGAGAACTAACGATAATTGAAGCTTGATATAGAACATCAACTCAGGAAAGCTGTTGGGCAACAATGGGGCGCCATATTGCTTACTCGCCAAGAAGATTTTAGTCCTATCGAAGTAATCCATACTTGTATATAACTATCGCTTTAGTGGAGATGTAAATAAAGGAGCCAATAGTCATTGAAAGTTTGTATGGTGTGGTTTTTAGAAGTTTGATTTGCTGCTCCCCCGGTGTCTGCGGTGGACCAGATTTGCACGCGCAATGAATTTTTGGTAGCGAATTTCTATATTTGGAAATATTCCATTAAAGTATTTAATTACATTGTTTGGTAATATATAATAATACACATTATACAGAGAGAATAGGAAGAATGTTTGATTTAGTTCAATGGAGTAGAAGCTCTACTGATACGGTTGCTTGGCCTACTACTAGAGCCTGAAGTTGATGCTTCAAGCACAGATTGTCTTTCTCGACTAACTTTATCTATTTTCTCTTGGATGAATTGAACAAGGAAGTCATTTTCTTTCTTTAATTTGTTTAATTGATATTCATAGTTTATCAATGTATCCTTCTTGATGAGTGATGGTAAACTCTTCATACCTGGACCATCGATTTTGGTAATTACTTTATTGTTTTGAGCTTTAAATTTATTGACTTTATTAGCAATCTGGGCGGCTGATGCTGAACTTGTTTGATATTTACTCCGTATTTCTTCACCTTCATCTTTTAATTTATCAAACTCTTTTGATAAAGTAATTAGTTCTTCATTTAATTTATCGATTGATTCTTGTTGCTTTGATATCTCTTCTTCAGATACGTCCTTTGAAAGGTGATCTTGCAAATAATGCAATTTTCTTTCAAATTCTTCTTTACTTTCGTGTACTTTAGTTAAATCACTATCTATTCTAGTGAATTTCTTTTCTGCAAATCCAGCATCTTCATTTAATCTTCTTAATTTTCGATAACTATTCGCTATGGTAGTTTCATCTTCATCCAATTGAACTTGTCTTAATGTTTCCTTAGCTCTGAACTCTGGAACTGAAGTTTCATAAATATTCGACACGAAATCTTCAATTTGTGTAACTCTTGAATTCAACGATTCTGCTAATGCAGATTTATAACTTTTATAAGAAAAGTTGGTGAGTTCAACTTTGGTTGTTTTTGGAATGTCAAGGTTGGAATAATTGTTATTAATTTTTTTAATTAATTTATCGTCGGTAAAATTAATGGCTAATTGTTCATCAAATGATTTTAATAAATTATGAGGAATATTCAATTTTGACCATGATTTAAACCATTCATTCATTTGTTTCATACCTCCTCCATATTGCTCTAAGAAAAAGTCTGGCTCCTTGGTTTCGAATAAATTGAATCGATTAACAATAAATGTTTTAATCATTCTAAGATTCCATTTATATATGGCACTATTAGTGTCCTTTGTAAAACTAAAATTTGTAGTAGGTTGAGGGATTTGTAATCCAATATGTTGAAGTGAGAATACTGGAATGGGTATAAGAATAGGAGTTTCCACTGTTTCTGATCTTATCAATTCAATACTTGGACTACTGGCATCTAATTTTGCATCAAGAGAAAATATTAAATTGAATTTTGAATTCACGGTACCTAAAGACAGCATGTATTTATTGTATAACTGTTGTGAAGTGGCAAGATACAAACAAACCTTTGACTCCCCTTTACTACTCTTTTCATTGAAATTTGGTATGGATTTACCATCATCATATAATTTTGCACTGCTTAAATTTCGATAATTTAATTCTTTACCAATGATCACCCCTTCAACTAATTCTAATTCTTTGACACTTTGAGCTACTACCAATACATGAAATCCAGTTTCATGATTACATTTCTCAACCATCAAGTTTAACATCTTATCAAATAGTTGTAATTTACCTGACATACTAAGAAGTCTTTCATTTGTTTCCAGAAGTAACAATTTCTTAGGCATGAAATGATCAACCAATAATGATGGATGACTTTCAACTATCAGTAATTGATCCATGATTAATGATATTTTATCAAACGTATCACTTTCATGTTCAGCATTAGAACTACTATCAAGCAAACTATCAATACTAGTTCTACTTTTCTTGGCCCTTAACTCTTGTAAGATATCGGAACTGAAAGTTTGCAAGACCAATTCCATCAACTCCTTCTGGAGTCTAGTCAATGTGGTGGGCACGTAATATATCCCATTATTAGGATGTTCAACTCCTTCGCTTAAGTCAGCTGCCAAATTCAAATTCGTTACCTCATGATGATTAACTTGAGAACCATTACTATCTGCAAGATCCATGATAGTATCTGCTTCAATCTCCTTAGTGGAATAAATGGATGATGGAGGATCCCCCGAAAGTAGATCCATAAGATTCATCTTGCTATTATGGTTGATAATTGGTTGTCCAAATGGTTTCAATCTATATCTAATTATTCAAAACTAATCAAAGATGTAAAAATGTAAATATTTAAATTTGTACCTTTTTTTCGTTTCTTTTCTGTTTGACCAAAATTACGACGCAAAATTTATTTTTCTTTGGCTCATAGTTCGTTTCTTCTTTTCAAATTGCGTTTAACTGTATAATTACAAATGTATATATTAATTATTATTAATTCTACCCTATTATTTATCGCTTACCTTTTCTTTTAATTACTACATTAATACCGATATTACCCAAACTTTCCCATACGAGATCTTCGACTCTTTTAGGAAGCTTTCTACCATATAAACACTGATCAACTAACCACATACCAACTAAAAATTCTGGCTTGTTTAATGTACCATCTTTTCTAAAATCAACTAAATCCCATATTTCCTTTAAGGTTTCATCAGGTAATCTAGATCGACTCCAAATTCTCTTTACTACTAATCCATGGATAAGTTGATTTGGATCAGATACTTCTAATCCATGTAAATCTTCCGTAGTACTCAAGGAATCCAGCTTCGATGAAAGTCTAGCCGCAGTTAATGAAATTGCACCACTTGCAATAATTGAATCATCTTTAGATTCAGATGATTTAATATCAGTGGGATTTATTCCAACCATAGGTGTAACAACAGCATTCATATAACTCCCTCTATTACTAGCCCATAAACCTTCATATCGCTTTCTTTCTTGATCTGTGATTATGGTTAAAGCCTGATGATTCTTCCATGGCTTGTTTTCATTAAAAATAAGCTTTCTATCCTTTCTCTTATCTCTTTTTCTCATGGTTGATTTCATTCTCACAGGTTGATTTTGATGTGACAACTTTCCATAATCATAATCAGATTCAGCCCCCAGATCTCCAATAGTAACTCTACTATCATTGGCCACCATTTTGTATACCGTATTTGTAGATGGCCTTGGTTGTTCTATAGGCGTACGAGCACTAGTATTTGAATAAATACCTTCTCGACCTGGTGTTTCAACATGATAGCTTTCTCCATCAGTCCAATCTGAAGAACTAACGTTATACATAACATTATACAGTGTTGTAGATGAAGGATTTGAGTAAACATTTTCCGATTCATTATCATTATATGAACTTGTTGGAGCTAAATCATCAACTGAGATTCCTGGTGGTGGTTTTCTTTTTAATTTAGGTTTATTTACTTCTTCAACTGACCCTATATCTGTATTTTGAGAATTGACCGCAATCAATCTTGGTGAGGGCAATGAATTGCTCAAACTGTCCACACTACCTACAGCCAAAGTTCTTGCAAAAGCACTTGGTGACGGCGGTATCATAATAGGAGGTTGTTGTGGTTGTTGTAGAGTTTCTTCTTTATGAATGGTCTCGTTCTCAAGTGTACTATCTGCGTTGTCAGACTCTACTATAGGAGTAGAGTCTTGAATTTCCAAGTCCAGAACTGAAGTCGATACTGAAGCGGAAGAATTATTCCAATCTTCCTGATAAATAGGAGATCCATAAGTAGTTCTTGCAGCATCCATTGAGTCATCCTTTAAAACCGGAGTTGATATCCGTTTCAGTTCTATTCTTTCTCTAACTTCATGAATGGCAGAATTGTGTTTGTAAACACTATCAGATGAAGGTGAACTAATAAGAGGGTTCTTTGTAGATTTGGCACTAATGGCATCTTTAACATTCTTTATCATTGCTTTAGGTTCATATATGGCTGAAATTCTTCTTTGACTAGCATCCTTTGCTGTTGATCTTTCCTCTATTGACCTTTTAACATTATTTATCATATCTTGAGGTTTGACATTGTTGACCTTTTCTTTACGACTGCTACTACTCTTGGGTAATGAAAAATAATCAAATGAGGAGTTTAATGACTCTATATCTGATGAACTTTGAGTATCCACTGACCCCATTCGTGACTTTTGTACATATTCTGGAGTTCTTGGCAGTGTCAATGGAGACCTCAAAACCTTTTGAGGATTTATATCTGGAATAGTTAATTTGGGTATCGAACCTCTTGCATTTCGAGATGTGGTTCGTAGGACACTTGGTTGTTGTGGTTGTGAATGTCCCAACATTGACGTTGCTGCTGACAATGATGCCATTGTATTTGGTTTCTTGGGTGGGTCTTTATTGCTACTTGCTTTAAAAGCCGCCAATGCAGCAGCATGACTTGCTGCTGTAGTCCCTGACATATTTCAAATGGTTCTTAGACTCTTCAATCTATATATCTCTATATGCCATCTAT
This sequence comes from Scheffersomyces coipomensis, assembly GCF_036884675.1. Classification (NCBI taxonomy): domain Eukaryota; kingdom Fungi; phylum Ascomycota; class Pichiomycetes; order Serinales; family Debaryomycetaceae; genus Scheffersomyces; species Scheffersomyces coipomensis. Next base: position 1,883,634 of record NW_027042892.1, on the reverse strand, counting down.
CACTTTAATAGCAAGTAATTTGTTGAATTCTCTGTTGTTATGCTTAATCTTAATACTGGGCTGTACCTATTGCGATTTTAGAGTTACAGATTAAAAAAAATTGACTTCTCGCGTTAAACTGTCCCACCATAACCAAAAAAAAAGTTGATTGTCTATTCTATCTATACGAAAAAGGCTATACAAAATTTATAATTACTTTCTTTTACCTTTAGATGAGTTTACAAATCTACCTTTTCCAACCTTAACACCAGAAGCTTTAACAGAGGATGTGAAGGGAGACATGTAATTATCTGCACTTCCACCGCCAACCCATTCTTGTAAGACTTTTTCTTGTTGTCTTCTTTCCCATTCATCATTTTTAACTGCTTGAGCATATTCTTTTTGATCTTCTCTTAAAATCAATGGGTTTTGTAAAGATTTATGACGACTTTCTTTGTTATGTTGGAATCCACCATTTCCTTGTCTCCTTATTTGATTCTTGCTTAGTGGAGATGGGATACTGAATTTCTCACCTCTCTTTAACCATTGGAAATTAGCCTTTAAATGAGGAGTTATTCTACCAGTGACATTATCAATAGATACAGCACATCTTAATAAGGTGTTACCACCACATTTTGGACAGAAATGTTTTGGAGTACCATCTTTAGGAATAGGAGTTAATCTGAAACAAGCATGACATCTATACATATAATTACGAACTCTCTTGATTTGCTTACCAGACAATGGATTCATTAAATTAAGACCAATTTGCATAGCTACATTTTGACATGCAAAATCACCAGTAGCTAATGCCAACTTAATATATGGACCTGATTTTACTTTAGTACTTGATTCCAGAAGTTGTTCATGGGTATCTTTAAGCATTTCTTCGTATAAGTTTTCAGCTGAAATCCACTCACCGTCATCATCTTCATCATCATAATCTTCTTTTAATTCTGTATCGTTTATAGATTCTGAAGCTGATTCGTTTACTTGTTCCTTTGGTACATCTTCTGTTTCATTTTCTATCTTGTCTGAAATATTGTTATCTTCTGCTTCTTCTTGACTAGCTTCTTGTTGAGATTCTTCATCTAATGCTTTTTGTAATTCAGCTTCTCTCTTTTCTCTTTGTCTTTTACCACCTCTTCTACGTGGCTTCTTTGCTTTGGTTGTTTCTTCTGTAGGTATAGTTTCTGATCCGTCTTTTGATTCTTTTACTTCCTCTGTTTCAGTCTTTGAAACTTCCTTAACTTCTTCAGGTTTAACTTTAGGAACATTAGGATTTATAAAACTTATCTTTTCACCTGGAAATTTACGCAATCTCCAATCACCATTATTAAGTTCACATTCTAATTCGAATGCTAATGCAATAATATGTATATCATTTAATGATAATACTGAATAATCCCCAGTAAGTTTAGCAAAGGCATTAACTCTTTGAATAGATTCTGGTTTAGGATGTCTTACTTTTAAATTATCAGCCCATAACACTAATTGTTGTCTAGCATGTTCATCCTTTAATTCAGCATATACCCCTGGGGTAGTATAGAAAGTTTGAGCAAAATGTTGTAATGCAGATGCAGATTGAGTGATAAGTGGAGCAGCATCCAATACTAAAGTCCTTATCTTTGGACCAACTGGAGCCGTTGTAGTTGGTGTGACTTCTGCCATATTGTTTGGTTATTCTGATCTATATACAATAGCTTTGGATTGCAAATTTTTCAAATCTATGTCTGTTTAAATCAATATACATAAATTTTTTTCTACATAACTGAGATGGTTATTACACAAAAATTTTAATATGATGCGATCACGTGTATCATCACATGATTTTTCGAATATAATTAAACTGTGTATGATGATACACTTGAATACCTAGCAATGACAACTAAATAGTGATATTCTTATCCCATTAATAAGCGCTAGTAGAAAAGTAAAATATCTTTAGAAATTATTGAAATATTAAAAGTCTGAGCCTCTTGTATTTTAATTTCCGCATTGGGAAAGGTTATTATACGATAAATTCCGCTAACCATAACGCCTATAGGAATTTAGCAACTTTAAATAGAACAATTGAACTCCAACTTAAATTTTTAACCTTCAAAGTATATATATATATAGGTATTGATTCACCTTCAGTTTTATTTGCCTTGTAGATTTTGCATCAATATCATTTGAAAAAAATGACGCAACCCAAATTCATTTTACATTGGTATGTATAGCTTCAACAGTTGACAAAATGCTAACAAATACTAACATTGAAAAGGTTGTCTCAATCAAGAGCACATAGAATCGTATGGTTATTTGAAGAATTGGATTTGCCATACGAGTTAAAGATTTATAAGAGAACAAAGGAATATCGTTCTCCTCCAGAATTAATCAAATTACACCCATTAGGTAGATCACCCGTTCTTGAAATTATCGAGGATAACAAAAGCAAATATATTATTGAAAGTGGTCATATCATTCAATATTTAATTGAAAAATACGATAGAGACGGTAAGCTCGTACCAATCACAGATGATGAAAAAGAACAAGTTGGATTTTATTTGCACTTTGGAGAAGGTACTTTGCAACCTGATTTGGTTTCCCTTTTAGTTAATAATACAGCTAAACATAAGGCACCATGGGGATTTAAATTTTTAGCTAGCCAAATTACAAATGGGATCAATAAGGGATTTTACGAACCTCATTTGTTGACTAATTTAGATTTCTTAGAATCTAAAATTAAAGCTCAACATGAATTAGGAAGTAAATATTTCGTCGGGCATAAGCTTTCAGGAGCTGATTTAATATTGTTATTCCCGATATATGCTAATATCTTTAGTGATCCCAAAAGAGTACTGGAAATGTTCAAGGCTTCTAAACCAATTGAGAAGATATATCCTCATTTGTATCAATGGTCACAGGATATTATTAAAGAACCAAAATTGATTAAGGCAAATGAACTGATAAGCACGTACGACAAAGAGGCAAAGCTATAATTGAATAGGAGTCTATTTATATTTATATTTACGTATATATTGAACAATGAAATGATGAATCACCAAATGCTAGATGTAACTTTAAAGTTAAAGATTATCGGTGGCACATATCCGCGGTTTCTACACATAAATTCTATGCTTCGATCTAAGTAGGCTTTGTGGCGGATAACTTAATTCTATCGTAAATGTACAGATATACCTTGTGTTCACCAGTATATTTTTAATATATAAAGAAGATTCCCCACTTTATTAAGATACAGAATTAATTACTCTACAATTGACTTCAATACTACAATTGACATCACAATGGCGAATTCAAAACTTATTTTACACTGGTATGTATGTTTTAAAGCGCGAATACCAACAGACTTACTAACTTCTGAAATAGGTTAGCTCAATCAAGAGCACAAAGAATTGTTTGGTTATTGGAAGAATTGGAAGTTGAATATGATGTGAAAATATATCATAGAACTGCAGCTTATCGTGCTCCTCCCGAGTTGCTCAAGTTACATCCATTAGGTAGATCTCCTGTTCTTGAAGTCATTACTAATGGTAAAAGTAGATTTCTTGCTGAAAGTGGTCATATAATGCAATATTTGCTTGATAAATACGATACCCCTGGAAAGCTTACACCTGCTAATGAAGATGATAAAGAAGAAGTTGACTTCTACTTACATTACGCTGAGGGTAGTTTACAACCTGATTTAGTTGCACTTTTCGTTAACAATGTTTCAAAAAGAAGAGCTCCATGGGGATTTCAATATCTTACGGCTATGGTAGTTGGTGCACTCAACAAAGGTTATTACGAACCACATGCGTTAGCTAATTTGGACTTTTTAGAAACTAAACTTAAAGCTCAACATGAAGCGGGAAGTAAATATTTAGTGGGTCATAAACTCTCAGGAGCAGATATTATTTTATATTTCCCAATATATAGTGGTATTTTCAGCGACCCAGTAAGAGCAAAATCACAATTCAGTACAGTTGAATCAATTGCTGATCGTTTCCCTCACTTGTCTGAATGGTCGGAAGAAGTTGTTAACGAAGCAAAGCTTATTAAAGCCAATGAAGTGATAGCTGCCCATGACAAAGACGCAAAATTGTAAACAATAATATATTCTAATTCTTTATTAATATTAAAACTATTTGCTTATTATACATAGGTTCTGAAACACCGTTCTTCCAACTGTAGTTCGATAGATGATCTCTTGTTGAAGAGTGACGTTCGATTAGGTTTAGTAAATTTCATGAACAGATTAGTAAATATTACAAAACTCTTTCATAACTACTGAAACGAATCTGAAAGCGATTAATATACATATACATTGTACCTCTCGGTGTTATATATATTTCATTAGTGACCAAAACAACTATCAATATACTGGTAATTATAAAAATGTGATTCACCCAAAAAATTTTATGACCGAGAGTGACCCATATTGAATATTTTCGGTCATAATAAAATACTACTAGAACCATAAGGCCCTTAAAATTTGCATCCAATGTAAAGTTATTGTCTCTTTAAATAGTATATATATGAGTGGCAATTTCCATATTTGATGAGAAAGTTGTTAGTAATTAGACATCAATTCAATTCAATTGAGTAGAATAGAAATTAAAATCAAAATCGAATCCCAATGACAGCTTCAAAGCTTATTTTACATTGGTAAGTTTACGTCAAAATATAACCTTAATTAAATTATTAATACTAACGAATCTAATTAGGTTATCCCAATCAAGATCCCAAAGACTAGTATGGTTATTAGAAGAATTAGAAGTTGATTACGAGGTAAAAATTTACAACAGAATTGATGGAGTTTATTCACCACCAGAATTGGTTGCGTTGCATCCTTTAGGTAGATCACCAGTTCTTGAAATCATCACCAATGGTAAAACTAGATACCTTGCTGAAAGTGGTCATATCTTTCAATATTTGCTTGAAAACTTTGATCCAAAAAGAAAGCTTGCACCACTCAATGATGACGATAAGGAAGAACTTGGCTTCTATTTACATTTCGCTGAAGGTACATTGCAACCAGATTTAGTTTCACTTGTCATCCATTATATCACTACGACTAAAGTACCATGGGGATTTAGATTTCTTGTTAGTATGGTTTTAGGCGCCATTAATAAAGGATATTATGAACCCCATTTATTAGCTAGTTTGGATTTCTTAGAAGGTAAAATCAAAACGCAACATGAAGCAGGCAGTAAATACTTTTTAGGAGAAAAGGTTTCAGGAGCTGACATGATCTTATATTTTCCAATTTACTCTAATATCTTTAGCGATGCTGAGAGATCTAAATCGATATTTGCTACCATTCCTTCAGTATTTGATCGTTTCCCACACTTATTTCAATGGGCTCAAGAAATTGTTAAGGAACCAAAGCTCATTAGAGCCAATAAAAAGATTGCTGAACTTGACCCAACCACAAAGATTTGATTTATATATCTAGATAGATATTAACATAAAAAAATGCACGAACCTAATTTACTAAATAGTCTAAACCCCACGTATAGGTAGGAACCGATTTTGCCTAATTGGGCTTCTGTTAAATCCTTACGATTTAGTTCAACTTCCTCATTAAGCTCTGATTTTTCGCCTCCTATGTAGCCCCGCAAAAATTTTATATTTCCTAATTAGGCAATTCGCTTTTAGTAATTTTATAACTTTAGTATGTCTACTTAAGTCAAATTGTCATGAATTAAATTGATAAGGGGGTAGCAGATGGAAACATATAAATGGATAATGGAATCTGGATCTTGAACAAAGGAAGTGAACGAGTGTGTTTCAACTAAAGAAAGCAAAATTCTCGTTAAGAAAAGGCCATTATATAATATCCAGACAATACAACAATGTCACCAGCCGTTAACGAAGACAAGTTCATATTACATTGGTATGTATGCACCCCATGTTTTGAAATGAAACGATAGTGACTTGAAATTACTAACTCATTTCATTAGGCTTGATGAGTCCAGATCTCATAGAATATTATGGTTATTTGATCTTTTGGAATTAGACTATGAAGTTAAAGTATACCTTAGACATCCTGGAACTTGGAGAGGACCCAAAGAGTTATTCAATGCCCATCCAACAGGAAAAGCTCCTGTGGTTGATATTATTTTTGCTGATGGTAGAGAACCATTAACATTGGCTGAAACTGGGTTTATAATTCAATACATTTTAAAGAATTATGATCATAAGAAATTATTAACTCCAAAGGATGATAGAGATCAATTGAAAGTGGATTATTTCTTGCATTTTGCTGAAGGTTCATTGCAAGGACTTTGGATAACTCTACTTATAAATTCTATTGCTAAAGAAATAGCACCATTTGGATTAAAGAAAGTTACCAATTTAGTTTCAAAAGGATTAAATAATGGTTATTATATTCATGAATGGTATTTATTTATGGAATTTTTAGATAGAGAACTAGAAAAGGAAGGAACTGGATTCTTTGTGGGTGATAAATTAAGTGGAGCTGATGTTATAATGACATTTCCAATTTATGAAAATATATTTGATAATTTAGAAGGTGTGAAAGAAATTACTAGAGATAAAAGAGACTTGGTTAAAGCTTACCCTCATTTAGCAGCTTGGAGTAAAATGATTGGTCATAACGCTTCGTATCAGAAAGTGACTCGATATATGGAAGATAAAGTTGAAGAATTGATTGAATCAAACCCTCAATTCACTTATCAAGACAGACATTAGATATGTTCTTGCTGTAATTTTTAAATTTTCAAATTGTGTATTTTATGTATAGGTTTATACGTGTGATGAATGAATGTATACTATTTTTCGTTGCATTTCAACTTTATATAGAGATATCAAAAGGGAAGTTTTAGCCCGTCCTATTCAATTCACTTAATATATATTAGCTGTATTTCTCAAAACACTTGTAACAACAACTTGCTGAGAAATATATCAGAATGATATTGTGATTCGGATGTAAACATCTAAGCCATTAAACCCATTAAGACTCAGTCAAACTTTATTAAATTAGAATTCACCAAAAGCTCATACCCATTATTACTGTTGTGGTGGATTAATGAAGTTATTTATAAATTCAATTAGATCATAGATAAAAAAAAGTGTGTATGTACAGCGGGAGCGCAAATCAAAACTTGCGATAAACGGGGCAATCAGAAAAATGTTGCAGCCACACCTTTTTAAAATGAATTCACCCCTCCATATTGATTGACAAAGTAATAATAATCCGCTTTAAGCAATAATGTTCATAAGGAGGTTTGATCTGGATTAGTAATCTGTTAATGTATAAGTATAAGTGAGATTGTCATTTATTTTTCAAGTATTCAATTGATTTGATAATCTTTTTATTTTAATTATATTATTACCCATACCAAGACAGAAAATAACGAAATCCACAATGGCTCCAACTGTCGCAACTCCACAATCACAATCACAAGAAGAAATCGAACAAGTTGTTAGAAAATTAGCATCTTTAAAGCCAATCAGTAGAGGTAACTATACTGAGAAACATATTAAAGGTAATGGAATTGATGCTTTAGATCAATTACCTGAATCTGCTCGTAAGAGATTTGAAAGACATAATGTCGATTTATCAAAGGGATATCCTACTAAACCTCCATTTGATCAAATTCCAAAATTTGTCGATGAAGCTTTTCAAATTAGAGAGGAAGAATATCCATATATTGAAAGAGGTAAGAATGCTGATCCAGAAAAGAAAGCTTTATTCGGAGCTGCTAAGGATGTTATTCATTTAACTAAACATCTTGGTACTGAAATTGTTGGATTACAATTATCTGATTTAAATGATAAACAAAAGGATGAATTAGCTTTATTAATTGCTGAAAGAGTTGTTGTATTTTTCAGAGATCAAGATTTAAGTCCTCAAAAACAATTGGAATTAGGTCATTATTGGGGACAAGTTGAAGTTCATGCTCAAGCTCCAAGATTAGTTGATGGAATTTCAGTTATTTGGTCTGATTATAATAGAAATAATGGTTTACCATTATCTTTTAAAAATTCCAGAATTGGCAATTCTCAATGGCATACTGATTTAGTTCATGAGAAACAACCTGCTGGAATCACTCATTTACATAATGATACTATTCCAAAAGTTGGTGGTGATACTTTATGGGCATCTGGTTATGCCGCTTATGATAAATTATCTCCATCATTCCAAAAGTTTTTAGATGGTAAGACTGCTATTTACAGAAGTGCTCATCAATATATTGATCGTGAAAATCCATTAAAAGGTCCAAAATTTATTGAAAGAGAACATCCTATTATTAGAACTCACCCAGCTACTGGATGGAAATCACTTTATGTTAACAGATCCATGACAGTTAGAATTGTTGGATTAGAACCAGATGAATCAAAAGTTATCTTAGATTACTTATTTTCAATCTTTGAAAGGAATTTAGATATTCAAGTTAGATTCAATTGGGCTCCAACTAAAGAAGGATTTGGAACTTCAGCAATTTGGGATAATAGAATTTCTCAACATAATGCTGTCTGGGATCATGAAGGCTTAGAAGCAAGACATGGTACGAGAGTTACATCCTTAGCTGAAATTCCATACTTTGATCCTGAATCCAAATCTCAAAGAGAATCATTAGGATTATCTTTGAATTAGTTAGAAATGGTGTAGATATAAGACGTACAAGCATGTTTTATCGCATATTATTTTTAAAAGATATAAAAAGAATTACATTATTATTTAAAATTAAAACCAAAAAAATATATCAAGTGCTTTTTAATCATCTTGAGTAGTGATCAATGTAACTTCAATTATAATTGTAATTAGATATATATATCGATTCGTAACTGATTCTGTGTACGTGAAAACAGCCCATGACACAAAGAAATGCGCTTCTTTAAATTTGCATCAAAAAATTTCGAAATACAACTGCGATAACGTCAATTTTGATAAAGCCACAGAAATCAAGTAAAATCAATCAAAATCAAACTGGGCCCCCTGCAAGCTATAACAATGATTTCTAAGACCTGAGTTGTCATGACCTTTACCGCTCGCTCCTGATATCCTGCCGAGTATCCTTCTTATCCATTACACTAAATTATTATGAATAAATTGTACAAGCATTATCAGGAATTTGTATGGATTATCCCGACAAATTATTATATGTGGCTTTCTCTCATGCTCTCCCCCTCTCCACATTTTATATATATAACAATTTTTAATTATTATTCAATTGATATAATTAATAAGCAAGGGTTATATTAGGTAAGTTCCGATAAGTTTGATTTTTCAATTGTCGGTATTATTTTGAAATATTATAAATAGGTTTTAATAATTCTTTCATTCTTCTGTTGTTTCTTTTCAATTTACTAGATATATACTAGATATATCATTACCACAATAATGTCACCATCTGCAGCAACTACCAAAGCTACTCCTACAACGGAGCAAGAATTAGAAAATACTATTCAAAAATTAGCCTCTTTAAAACCAATTGGCCATTCATCATTCAAAGGTGATGTTAAAGTTGGATATTCTGGATCTTGGATTGAAGGATTGCCAGAAGCTACTAAGGCTAGATATGCTAGACATGGAGTTGATATAAGTAAAGGATATCCTTATATTCCTGAAAATGACAAGATTCCAAAATTTGTCGATGAAGCATATAAAATTAGAGAACAAGATTATCCATATATTGAAAGAGGTAAGAATGCTGATCCAGAAAAGAAAGCTTTATTCGGAGCTGCTAAGGATGTTATTCATTTAACTAAACATATTGGTACTGAAATTGTTGGATTACAATTATCTGATTTAAATGATAAACAAAAGGATGAATTAGCTTTATTAATTGCTGAAAGAGTTGTTGTATTTTTCAGAGATCAAGATTTAAGTCCTCAAAAACAATTGGAATTAGGTCATTATTGGGGACAAGTTGAAGTTCATCCTCAAGTTCCAAGAATTAATGAAGAATTAGATGGAATTTCTGTTATTTGGCAAGATTATTTCCGTGAAAAATATGGTTTAGGGTTAACTTTTAAGAAAGCTATTGGAGGTAATTCTCAATGGCATACTGATTTAGTTCATGAACATCAACCAGCAGGTATCACTCATTTACATAATGATACTATTCCAAAAGTTGGTGGTGATACTTTATGGGCATCTGGTTATGCCGCTTATGATAAATTATCTCCATCATTCCAAAAGTTTTTAGATGGTAAGACCGCTATTTACAGAAGTGCTCATCAATATATTGATCGTGAAAATCCATTAAAAGGTCCAAAATATATTGAAAGAGAACATCCTATCGTTAGAACTCATCCTGCTACTGGTTGGAAATCACTCTATGTTAATCGTTCAATGACACTTAGAATTGTTGGACTAGAACCAGATGAATCAAAAGTTATCTTAGATTATTTATACTCTGTCTATGAAAAGAATTTAGATATTCAAGTTAGATTCAATTGGAAACCATCCAAGGAAGGATTAGGTACATCTGCATTATGGGATAATAGAATTTCTCAACATTTTGCAGTTTGGGATCATGAGGGTTTAGATGCAAGACATGGAACTAGAGTTACATCCTTAGCTGAAATTCCAAATTTTGATCCTGAATCTAAATCTCAAAGAGAATCATTAGGATTATCTTTGAATTAGGAATAGATATTTTATTTAGTTAAAAAGAATATAAGAAAAAAATTTGATATTTTTAAATTGTTATTGTTTTTAAATTGATTTTGGAACATATTGTAAGAAAAATATAAAAATCTCAGCGGGTAATTTTAGGAGAATTAAGAAACAGGTGTAAAAAATGCTTATAATGTAGTTGTCAAGTAGGATTGGTGAGTAATGGGGATGATACATTCTATGTAGCATGCTAAACTCCATCTGTACTATCAAAATTGTTCTATAAGGTACACTCTTGAGTCAAGTGAAATTTAGGTTTCAAATGGATACCCCACTTGAATATGGTAAAAAAGGACACCCACACCGCAATATTTATAGAGAAAATTCAGTGACCCCCACCCACCCATATATATATATATAATATACGAATAATAATGAATAATATATCTTTAATAGGTAACTATTGAGATATGGTACATATTAGTCATATACTAATAGATATAATTTCAGGTTATTATTAGGTTAACTAAAAATAGTAAATAAAAACACAACAACAAAAAGATTAAGAAAAAGAAGAGACGACAGTTAAACTGAATTTGACTATGAGAATGAGGCAGGTAGGAGAGGAGATCAGATAAAATTAATTATTGATTATATATATAGATACCGAATATTAGTTTATATCGTCATTTATATGTATTTTTAGGTATTACATAGAAGTAGACGAAGACATGGATGTATTATCAATGCTTTTAAAACATAATAAATAACCAAAAAGGAGGGATGAATCAGTGGGTTGTCAATTAAGTCAAGTTGATTATAAAGTTGGATTTGATTTGATTTGATTTGTGTAATTAATTTTATATAGATATATTGCCGTATGCTATAGTAAATTAACGAGTCGGATGTAGATTATAGTGAGAATAGCGATAATGATAGTAGTGCATATAAGAGGATAACTACCATATAACGCTTCCTTTTATGAATACTCCATGTTTTGCTTCATCAAGATCATTGTGTCTAAACCAAATAGGTATAGTGTTCGACCATGTACTTTCTATTAGTGTCGGCAATGCCTCTATGTTCAAATTTATACTTCCTAAAAGTCTCTGTTCAAAATATGAATTGCCTGATAATTCATAACTGAATGTTCCTTTAACTTCAATATAACAATCTGATACAATAGCATCAATACCATTCTCATCCAAAGTCCTATTTGTTTCTGGTTGTAACAATAATGACTCGCTGAATGTTATAAACAGCTCAGCTTGAGTTATATTTACTACTGAGGCTTGAGCAAATATAGCTATGATTAAAAATATTATTATCTCTTATAAACGTTAGATAGAAAAAAAAGTTGAATGGGTTCAATGATTGGATAGAAAGTGACTTGTATTCTGATAAAGTACAGTAAAACATACAAGAGAGGATTTCAGAGTTAATATGTAGTGAATTAGTGAAAGGGATAACTATCTAGATGTGACAAGTCGGATGTAGATTATAGTGGTGCATATAATACGACTGACAATACCGTCTACACATATATATATAACTGCTTTAATCATTATATGTAGATCAACAAAAGATCACTAGTGTGATCTTAATAGTCATAATTAATGTGACAATCTACAACTCTGACGTCTTAGTCAATCCATGTCTGTTTGTCCCGCCTTCCCTCGTACTACTCCTTTATAGTCTAGATCTACACTTTAAAATTAAAAATTCCTCTTTCAGTTTTGTTTTGTGGTTTGGACAAAAAAAAAAAGTGATCTGTCTCTTAAATGTGTGAGTGTGAGAGAGTGTCTATTTTTGTTCAGTTAGTCTCACTCACTCAGCTTTTTTTTTTTTTTTTTCTTTCTTTCAGACGACAACATTTTCATCCAATCAGTTTTACAACACTTTTACTTTTTAAACATTTAATCCATCAATCCATCCCATCACTTTAGTTAATCCATCCAATCAATCCATCAGATTCAATCATCACACCATCTGACCACAGCCTTATTGATTGATTTATCCTACTCTTAACTCATTCCCCCCTCCCATTCCATTCCCATCAATTAATCAATTCATTCATCCAATTGATATCAAGTGCAGCTTTTAATTTCAATCGCTACTTTTTAATCAACCATAATACATTAACCACATCATTCATCTTCCCATTCATCAACTCATACCATCTCATCTCATCTCATCCCATATTGAATCCACGCCTCCTGTCCTCTTATTCCATCTTTTTCATAACTATTAAATCATTCCCTCCATTTCCCTTTCATCCTTTGTCATTATCAGCATTTCATTTTTAACCGTTTAATTTGTTCATTCCTATTTCCAAATATTCAAATCACCCCTAATTCAATAGTAATATCAAATCTAATTTCAATATGAGTAGAGCCCAAATATCATCAAATCCTGCCGCTTTGGCTGCTGCCGTTGCTTCTCATCAACCTTCAACTTCAAATAATAATATAGCTTCAACTACCAGTAATAATAATACCGCCACCAATATCAATAATAATCAAAATTCAAATTCAAATTCAAATTCAAATAATAATTCAGTAGTTGGTTTACATTATAAAATTGGTAAAAAAATTGGTGAAGGTTCATTTGGGGTTATATTTGAAGGTACAAATATAATAAATAGTGTTCCAGTTGCTATTAAATTTGAACCAAGAAAAACTGAAGCTCCTCAATTAAGAGATGAATATAGAACTTATAAACATTTACAAGGTTGTGAAGGTATACCAAATGCTTATTATTTTGGTCAAGAAGGTTTACATAATATTTTAGTTATTGATTTATTAGGTCCATCATTAGAAGATTTATTTGATTGGTGTGGTCGTCGATTTTCAGTTAAAACAGTGGTACAAATTGCCATTCAAATGTTAACTCTTGTTGAAGATGTTCATCGTCATGATTTAATTTATCGTGATATTAAACCCGATAATTTTTTAATTGGTAGACAAGGTTTACCTGATGAAAATCATGTTCATTTAATTGATTTTGGTATGGCAAAACAATATAGAGATCCAAGAACTAAACAACATATTCCTTATCGTGAAAAAAAATCTTTAAGTGGTACTGCAAGATATATGTCAATTAATACTCATTTAGGTAGAGAACAACTGAGAAGAGATGATTTAGAAGCTTTAGGTCATGTTTTCTTTTATTTTTTAAGAGGTCAATTACCATGGCAAGGTTTAAAAGCTCCAACTAATAAACAAAAATATGAAAAAATTGGGGATAAAAAGAGAACAACTCCAGCAATTGCATTATGTGATGGATTACCAAGACAATTTGCTGAATATTTAGATTCAGTTAGAAGTTTACCATTTGATGCTGAACCTGCTTATGAAGAATATAGAATGTTATTAGTTTCTGTATTAGATGATTTAGGTCAATCATGTGATGATGATTATGATTGGTTACATCTTAATGGTGGAAAAGGTTGGGATGCATCAATAAATAAAAAACCAAATTTACATGGTTATGGTCATCCAAATCCTCCTAATGAAAGAGAAAGAAGACATAGAGATCAAAGAAGATCAAGACAACATCAAACTCAACAACAAGCTCAACAACAACAATTACAACAACAACAACAAGCTCAACAACAACAAGTTCAACAACAAAATGGTGGACTTAATTCTCAACAACAATTACAACAACAATTACCTGGTCAACAACAATTATCAGCCGCTCAATTACATCAACAAAAATTACAACATTTGGTTAATAGACCTTTACCACCTATTAAACAAGAAAGTCAAAATAATGGAGGATTAGGTAATAATGTATATAATTCTCATGATGGAGAAATTTTTAATTCAAATCAAGCTATTAAAAATCAACCAAATTATGATAATTCACCAATTCAAGATCCTTATGAACAACGTAGAATGAATGGATATGAAGAAAATAAAGGATTTTGGGCAAAATTATGTTGTCAATAGGAAAAAAAAACCTTTTATGTCAATGTTCAAAACCTTTTAAATTCAATTCTACTAGAGTGATTGAATGAACGTTATATTCACTCATCTTTCATTCCCTTTCATGAGTTAAAATATCTCCGTTTTTAATTCCACTATTTTTAAATTTTATTTGTATACATTTTTTATATTTTATATTTACATTATCTTATACTTTTATCATTATACTTTTTTTTATATATATTACTATTATTAATATTTTCTGCTAATAACATTGGTTATTATCATTATATAGTCATTGCCGTCTCCCAAAAATATATACAATTTTATTTATAATTATTAATAACAATTTTATATTTGAAGTATAGACACACATACATACATATAGGAAAGAAGAGAAACTCATTTCAACCAGTGAAATGATCAATCATAGAAAGAAAGAAAGAAATAGAGTAGGAGGAGTTTATTTGAAAGAATCAAATCTTTGATGTTTTTTAAGAGCTTTAGCCCATTCTTCAGGTGAAACTTCCATCTCCTTATAAGTCTTTGTCACATACGCTTCAATTTCTTTCAATTGATTCATAACGTCATCCTTTTGGAATTTCCCATTATCATCACGACTGGTATTATTTAAAATATCTAATTTTTGTTTAATTAATTCCACACGATAATCAATCCATTGATTATAAAAATCATGAAATCTGGAACCGAAATTTAATTCTGGCTTGACGGTGGATAATACAGAGGTATCCTTTTTAACCGGATCCTTAGCACGATAAGATGTAACCATCGTGATACGTTCTGTCATTCCAATTGGGGATTTAGCAATATGTTCAATCATACGACCTTGTAAAATAGCAGCGGAACCTAATTTTGGACCTGGAACAACAGCAATTTCACCAGTACCGGTTTTTAAACCAGTTTCACCTCCAATCATATTAGTGGTATCAGATAACATCAATACACATACAAAAGGATAAGAATCACGATGCCATCCTACAACAGCTGGCATATCTTCAGTGTTTTTGGTTACTTTATTATTAGCGTTATAAATAGCCAATTCTTTTTCAACCATAGCATCATTTTTAATAGCGATATTAACATGAGCAATTTCATAATCCATAATGATTTCTAAGTCAACTCCAGCTTTCTTATTGATTAATTCCATAGTCTTTGGATGAGACCAAGCTTTATAAATGAAAGGGGTAGAGATTTTATCATCATTTTTAACATACCCTCTTAAAACACAATCCATTCCTGACGTTGAACTATAACTATATCTTGCAAAATTCATAAAGATTTCTTTATTTAAAATCTCTTGTCTCATGATTTCAACAGCTTCTTCCGTAAATAATGGGAATGGATCACTAACTCCAGTTTCGGAAATTTGATCAGGTTGAGATAATCCCAATTGTTCCATTGAGATGGTCTTTGTAGCATCATAATCTGATTTAGCATTAGGATAAGCTTGAGTATTGTAATAACTTAAATGTTTGTATGGATCAAATTCAATAGCATCAGTGGAAGTCAAGTTTGTTTTGGAAAGAATTGAAGCATAAGTTTTTGAAATATTATCATCATAGACTGATTCAGGTAATCTGAAAGCAGTGTTATTATCATGAATTGATTCAAGTAATTTAGCAGTAGCCATAGTGAGAAATATATAAAAGTGTTTATACGAAGAGTGTATTTGATTTAAGATCGTCGATGACAGAGTAAAGGTATATGATTAAGATTTAAAAATAACATTACAATTCTACCTATATATAATAATTAATCGATTACTGATGACAACGTGAATGTAGACTGTAAATATGTTATCTATGAATTTTTAAAATGTTAATATAGGTGCCGCCGCCTTTTATGACCTAAAATGAGAATTTATTCCATAATTCTGCGTATTCCGCCTGGCTTTAAATTTGACATATATTTACAGTTCATATAATAGAATGGGAACATGGTATGGCACCTTTCGGAATAATTACGCTTTTAATGAGTAAAAGCGGAGGGACTGATCTTATATGATCAGACAATAATTGCATTGAGTAAGGATAGATGAAACAGTTAATTAGTAACTAATTAAGGCATATTAACTCAAAGGTTTATATGGAAGAGAAGAGCACACATATGGCGGAATTGTCCACTTTAGTTCCTATTTGTGTATGTTTGTTTATGTGTCTGCCCCCATTCCATTCCATTCGATGTAGTATGATTTGGTGGAGGACACACTCAGATTAAATGGATACTTTTCCTATATAAAGTTATACGATAACCGTTATAATCTTATCATAATAGTGTAAGACCTCCTGAACTGTTTGTCTGTTCCTGTTGCTTCTAGACTTCAATTCTCTTATCTATAAAACAACATTCACTCATTCTAAAGCCTCATTGTTACTCCTTTTTTTTTGTTGCGAAAGATTTGTTTATACTTAATTAGTATATAAAATACACTAACTATTAGTGGTAGTTGTAGCAGATGATATCTATAAACTGATGTATTGTGACAACTATAACCAACCTGTATCGGTTTCTAAGATCTATCCAACCAATCAAGCTGATCCACTTCATCAATTATATGTTTAATTATATAATTACAAGTAAAGTACTATATAATTGTCTTAATCTCTTTTTGTATTTATTTTGTCTTAAAACGGTAAACGGAAACTTAACATCCACACCGCAGTACTTAACCTCGTTACGGGTCGGATCTTACTTTATTAGGAGAATTTAACGAAAACTGAAATTGAAAAATTGTAATTGTTGATTAGATTAGGTACTATAGATGTATGCATTCATTCATTTAGGGTTGTAATTACGATGTCCGAAACTAATAATAATCATAATAGTCATCAAGAAGCTATAATTGCTAATCTTAAACAATTTGATTCTGAATTTGCTTCAAAATATGATTTACAAGAAACAACCACTGTTTTATCATTATTATTTTCGAAAACATTATTAGAATTTAATCCTTTAAATTTAACTAGAAAGACTATAGATGAATCTGAACCAGTATTAGGTGATCCTACCCTACCAAATAATGGTTTCACATTGGACAATACTTTACCTCCCATTAATACATTTTCAACCAAATTTCCTCATTCGATATTTAAACCAGGAATGAAATTATTAGATTTTGCTTGTGGTACTGGAATAGTTACAACTAAATTAATTCCTTATTTAATTGATGAAAAACATACCACCCTAATTACTGAAGTAGTTGGAATTGATGTTAATGAAGCATTTTTAAATAAATTTAATGAAAAATTTATTCATTTGAACCAAGAACAAATCACCATTAATTCATATATTTATGATATTCTTAATCCTAAATTTGAATCTGAATTGAGGAAGTTTAATCATAAATTTGATGCTATTATTTGTACGATTTCTTATCATCATCTTGATAATTATCGAGATGTTACTAAGAAATTAGTTGAATTCCTAACTCCAGGAGGTTGGATCTTCATTATTGATTTTTATAATGAAGATGTAGACCATATAAATACAAAATCATCAACTGCAAATCAAGCAGTAAGACATATGGGAGGATTGAAATTATCATCATTAAATGAAACCTTAGGAGATTATTGTCAATTACATAATGTTTCAAGTGCAAGAGAATTTAAAAGTTATATTTGGCAACCTAGTAGATTCATTCATGATCATTGTCCTCAATCTATCATTGATAAATATCATAAAGGGGAATTACCATCTAAATTGAATGAATCTAATGACGAATTATTTTGTATTGAAAGTAGTATAGTCATGGCGGTTGGTCAAAAGGGGAAGTAGTCATCATCATTATTTTTAGTATTGATATTTTAAAAAGTTATTTACATTCATGTTATTTTAAGTAAATTAATGTAGATTGTAGTAATTAGTGTATAATCTGGGGTATATTAATCTGGAGATATTTGTTTGTCGTGTGCAAAATCATTATCAAGTCGTGTACTTTATGCCAAAAAAGAAGTTTCTTTTTAATTCGAATTCAAAACCTCAAAAGTTTTGGGAAATTAATAAATATTTATTACCCTTGAAATACATATCTAATAGCAGTTTGCTTACAACTATCAAATATACATATCAAATATCATATCATAGCATAGAATACGCATACCATAGTATCTACTTATCAAATCTATTTTAATCCATATTGCATCGTTTGAGATTTTCTATTTATCTTTCTTCCCCCTTTATTACTGCTCCTCCTCACTTTTCTGTTTTTGGGTTGGTTTCGTCTAATACATCACACATCATCATTATCTATCTACAATCATAATGGCATCAAGACAATCACAAAAGAGATTAACTAAAGAATATAAATCGATACAAGTCAATCCACCTCCTTATATCATTGCTAAACCTAATGAAGAAAATATCTTAGAATGGCATTATGTAATAACTGGTCCTCCAAATACTCCCTTTGAATTAGGTCAATATCATGGTATATTAAGATTCCCTACTGAATATCCATTTAAACCTCCATCGATTTCAATCATTACTCCTAATGGTAGATTTGCTTGTAATACCAGATTATGTCTTTCGATGAGTGATTATCATCCTGATACTTGGAATCCTGCTTGGAGTGTGGCAACCATTTTAACCGGATTATTAAGTTTTATGACGGGTGATGAATCTACTACTGGATCCATCGTTACAAGTGTTGGTGTAAAGAAGAAGTTGGCTAGAGATAGTAAGAAATGGAATCTTAATGAAAATCCCAGATTTAAAAAGTTATTTCCTGATTTAGTGATTGAAAATAATCAATTCATAAAACAACAAGAACAATTACAAAAACAAAATGAACATAATCATGATACTTCTAAAAGCTCAATTGCTGATGATGAAAAACCAATCAATATTCTTGATAATATTGATCGTTTGGATCCAGAAGATAGAGCAAGATTATTAGTGGAAGCAAATAATATTAATGCTGCTAATGTAGCTGTTAATGGAGTTGCTCCAGGAGTAGGTGTTCAAAATAGTTTTGGTATCACCATTGTTGGAGTGGTAGTTGCTGCATTCTTAGCTGCCTATTTCAGTCTTATTAAAAGAGGTTGATCCAACTCATTTTATGTGTTTTTATTGTTTATTAGTTTGATATTTCCTTTGGAGGGTAATTCTTATTCATCTACCTGTCTATCTTGTTCAATTCTGGTCTTGTTATGATATTATACGTTTATTATAGTTCTTTTTCAACTCTACATTTTTCTTTTCTTTTTTTTGGTTATGGTTATAGGATTTGCAAATAAATGCTTCAGTTTTTTCCGTTCCTTAAAATAATTTGTAGTAAAGTTTAGTGTCTTCTTTAATCTAAGAAAATTCTATAGTATTCTTGACATCATCGCGTCGAAGTTATTATCACTACTTTGATCATTTTATATTATAACCAGCTGAATTCAACCATACTTTCATATCAGATTTGGGGTCTACTAAGATAACACATAAACTTGCAATCTATTGAACATTAGACTCTTACTTGAGCTATATTGTCTTGTCCATTAAATCACTCAAATTTTCCGCGTATAAATTTTTGAAGTGCAATAATACTCAACGAAACATGCTACCAGTTTAGAGAAAGCTTTTATCATTTAGATATACGGTTGCAAACCAATCACTTATCATGATTAGTAATATCTTGATTAGGTAGATACTTGGAACTCGGTTTTATTATTTTAACTCATGCATCCTAATTTAGATGCTACCAATTTGTCATATTATCTTATGTTTAGATCCAATTCTGAAATATGAATTATTATTATTAGTAATCTCTATGTTGTTTAATTTAGATTCATTTGTAAAATGGGGCTGAATTTTTGATCTTTGTATTGTCAGATTGGTAATAATTGTCATCAATCATAAAAATTTATTGCAAAACGAAAAAATCGATGAGTCAAAATCCAAATCAATTTCTCGCTCGGATTTAGTAAGGAAATTGCGGAGAATACGGTAGCGCACACAAGGTAGCGCAGACAAGGTAGCGTACTTAAGGTAGCGCAGACAAGGTAGCGCTCTCAAGGTAGCGCACCAATGTATGTTTTAAAAATATTTTGTGTATAAATGACATGCTATATCCATTGGAACGATATTATTCTTTTGATAAAACACAACAACAACATAACAACAAAACAACATAAATATACAATATAAACATTAAACAATGTCATTAGTATACGATAAATTCATTTTATTTGGGGATTCATTAACTGAATTCGGTACTGGAAAGGGTACGGACTTTTCATTTCAAGGTGAACTTCAAGATAATTATATGAGAAAGCTCGATGTTGAAAACAGATCTTTTGCAGGGTATAATACCAGACATGCACGTCTTTTACTTCCTGAAATATTGAATGCTGATATTGGAGCTTCAAAGATAAAACTTATGACGATGTATTTTGGATGTAATGACGCGTCTAAAATGTACTATGTTCCCGTTGAAGAGTATGAAGAAAACATTGAATATTTAGCTAATGAAATACTTAAAAGAGATATCAAATTAATTATCATTGGTACTGGATTTCACGATCAGGAATTATTTAGAAATATCCCTGATATTCCATATCATGGTCCCGTGAACTCGAATAAACAAACGAAAGTTTATTCTGAAGCTGCAAAAAGAGTGGCATCCAAGCTCCAAGTTCCATTTGTTGATTTATGGGAAGCATTTAGACAATTTGGTAATTGGACGGAAAAACAATTACTTGCTGATGAAGTTGATTTAAGTGAGTTGTTGATCGATGGAATTCATTTTAAAGCTCAAGCTTATAGAATTTTTTATAAAGAAGTTAAAAATGCTATTGATACTGGACTTCCTGAAGTTGCACCGGCTGCTTTACCTAAAAAGCTTCCAGAATGGAATGACAATGATATAGAAAAAGTGAGACAAGCTCTTGCTGATCTTGCAAAGTAAGTCATTATCATTGCTAAACTTTTTTTTGAGTACTTTCTGGCTATGTTTTAACAGCTATTCCCAATTTTAGTAATTTCTCTCAAGTATCTGATCATATTGTTCCCTTGAGGTGATTAAGATATATAATTTTCCTTATTTACTATATAATGACTCTGAAATACAATGTCTGTTAGTTATTATAATACAAGAATTTATTAGTTTACAATAATTTATTTGTAGTGTATAATTTATCCTAAAACTATAATAAATATCCATTGCCTTCGCTTTGTGATTATAATGCCGGGCTGCCGATATTGCGAAATGACCCAAATCATTACTTGTCAATAGTTATCATTATCAAAATTCTAACATTGGCCCATTAATCTGTTTTGTACTTTTAGTATTTTACGAATTTATCATTTTTGTGGTGTTTCTAAAAATAGCAGTTTTCATTTTTTTTAACAATCAAGAGCTTTCAAAGCCCAATATCTTTTTATTATATGAATCATTGATTAGAGTGAGGCTTACCTCGCAATATCAGGCTTGATTGACACGAAAGGAGGTGTTTCACGAAGTGTTGGGAAGTAGAGTTCATTGATAATGATATGAGTGTTTGACAACGTGTAGTAAGTAAAATAGAGTTGTAATTGTAATTAATAGAGTAGAGAACGAAAGGAACTCTACACGAATAGATAGTGGATGTGATACAGAACAATAAGGGACTGGTAGTAATGGTTTAGAGGGTAATGTTACTAACTAATCTCCTGATATAGTTATTGCATCAAGATTTATTTTATAGAAGTAATCATAGTAAGATAGTAGAATTTAGGGTCATGCTGCAAGCTGTTGCCTTGTTGCTAAATATCGGTATTTAGTTGCAAGTTAGAATTATTTACCATTCTTTATGATTAATAGGCTTTTCATAGAATTTATAAAGATGATTATATGAAGTTTATCAAACTAGTTGTGGTTAAAGTAGTATACCATACGCGTGTCTGATGGGCTGGATTCATTGTTATAAGTTGACAGAATCAACCAAGTAAAAACCATATACAACAGCGCTTACTTCCTTAAACCAATCAAACGTTCTCCCATCCCACCACTCCTGTCAACGTCATCATACGCCATCAAGCAACGGTGGTGTCAGTAATTACATCTATATTAACTAAGATATTAAAGCCACTGTTGTTGTAGAATGAGACACGACTTTTTCTCTTTTATATTTATTTACATTTTAAGTCAAAGAGAGAGGGTCTGTTTCTGCAGTTTCTTTTTTTTTCTGTTGACCTCCAAAAAATTTCTTTTGTTTTTAAATTTTTTTTACAGCACTGGAAGGAGAAAGAAAGATCGTGTTGACTTGAAATTATAAACCTTTCATCCCTTCATTTATCATCTACTCCAATCTCTATCTCTTACCATAATCATCACCTCCACCATCATCATCACTACCACCTCCACCCTCACTTGTCATCCATCTTAGAAGCCAGTGTTTATAGAACAAAAATAGTGAAAAAAAGCAACGACAACGTCCACCTACCCAACCCACACATTCTCAAAATTGCAGATCTCTCGTTATACATACTTAATCCACCAAATTCATCAGTGATCTCATAACTTGGTTCACATCCCATTAGTCATATTCATCCTCCCTTCCCCTTGCATCTTATTCATCATGAGTAATCCAAATCATCCATATCGTCAAAGAGTTGTCTCACCTCCCAATTCAGCGCCATATCCAATTAATGAAATTGATTATAATAACAATAATAACAATGGAAGTAATTCTGCTGTAAATTCAAATTCAACTTTACCAAGACATAACGGTTCATCTGCTTCATTAGGTAAAGGTGTCGGAAGTCATAATGGATCTCAGGTTTCAATTAATAAAAATCGTTCACCTGTAGCTCCAGAATCAGGTTCAACTTTATATCAAACTCCAATTGGAAGTCAACAAAATTCTCCTCAACATCAACAATTCAATCATAATATTTTACAAGCTCCTCCATTGAATAATATTGCTCCAAATGGTCCAATTTTGAAATCTCCTACTATAAATGCCATAAATAATCCTCCTTATCCTTATGAAGCTCAAACTCCACCTCCTGTTTTTGCCCCTACCAGAGATAGTAATCCACATATGGTTACTTCTCCTCAATCAATTCCACTTTCTGCTACTTCTTCAGTAACAAATTTGAATTTAAGTCATCAAGGTAATCAATCTGTTGATCAACAGTTACATCTCCAACATCTCCAACAACCACAACAACAACAACCATTAGCATCTGCATCTACAACTACTTCAACTCAACAACAACAACAAGCCATTTATTCAAAATCTGAGAATAACTTACTTACTCCTCCATCAAAATATATTCATTCAAGATCAATTTCATCTAGTTCATCATTCTTTTATGATCGTAATGATAATGCTAGTATGATTGATTTTAGTCAAAATATAATTCAACAACATTTAGGAAGTAATTCAACTCAATTATTACCTAGAATTAAAACTATTGAATTATATCGTAAAAATGCTAAAAAATCAAATGATCCAACTGTCTTATTTCAATATGCCCAATATATGCTTCAAACTGCTTTATTATTAGATTCAGAAAGTTTAAATCCTCAAGCTACTGCCACCAATGCTAATAATAGTAGTAGTAATGCATCATCATTTAATACTCCAACTCAATCGATTGAAAATTCCCCCAAGAAAAATCTGCCATTTGGAAAAGATCATAATGGATCTCTTTTATCATTACCAGGTCAACATAAGAAATCAAGATCAGCCAATTCAATTGATGCTCTTGGTAATGAAGGTAATGGTGAAAAAATGGATGATAAAAAATTAAAAAGATCATTATTAAAAGAAGCTGTGTTTTATTTAAGAAAATTATCGGATAAAGGTTATGTTGAAGCTCAATATCTTTTAGCAGATGCTTATAGTTCAGGTGCATTAGGTAGGATTGAAAATAGAGAAGCATTTGTATTATTTCAAGCTGCTGCCAAACATAGTCATATTGAATCTGCATATAGAACTTCATATTGTTATGAAGAAGGATTAGGAACTGGTAGAGATGCTAGAAAAGCCGTTGATTATCTTAAAATGGCTGCTTCTAAAAATCATGCTGCTGCCATGTATAAATTAGGGATTTATTCATTTTATGGTAGAATGGGTTTACCTCATGATATTGCCACCAAAAAGCTTGGTATTAAATGGTTAGAAAGAGCATCAAATGTAGCTAATGAATTAACGGCAGCTGCACCATTTGAATTAGGAAAGATTTTTTATAATGGTTTTCAAGATATTGTTATTCCTGATCAAAAATATGCATTAGAATTATATTCTCAAGCTGCTGCCTTAGGTCATGTTGAAGCCGCTGCGATTTTAGGTCAATGTTATGAACACGGAGAAATTGTTAATCAAGATAATGATTTATCGATTCATTATTATACACAAGCTGCTTTAGGAGGAGATCCTGAATCAATGTTAGCTATGTGTGCGTGGTATCTTGTTGGTAGTGAACCATTTTTACCTAAAGATGATAATGAAGCCTTTGAATGGGCTAGAAGAGCTGCCTTATGTAATTTACCCAAAGCTCAATTTGCATTAGCTAATTTTTATGATAAAGGAATTGGATGTATTAAAAATTCTCAAGAAGCACAAATTTGGTATAAAAAGGCGGCCGAAAATGGTGAAGAGAAATCGATATCAAGAATTTCTGATAAAGATACTGCAAATAAATTACAGAAACAAATTTTAAAGAAGAAATCAAGTGGTAAATTATTTAATGGATCAGGTAATAATCCAAATCATAGTAGTAGTAATAGTAAAAATGCTGCTCAAGATAAAGATTGTGTAATCATGTAATCCAATCGTTCCACCATCCATCCATCAATCCAACCTCATCATCATCATTCATTAGCATTAATCATATAGACCCCTGATTCATGATGGGGGATTAGATAAATATAACTTATTATAGTTATACTTCGCATTATAAAGGGTTCAAAAGTTTTCCCATCTCGTTTAAAGTTTTTTATTTTAGTTTTTTATTAATTAGTTTTATTTTTGTTTATTTATTTATTGATTTATTTAGTTCATTTCTATTATTATTCCCATTTATTCAATTGAATATGATTTTTGCAATCGCTTATATAAGGTTAAACATGTAGAGTAGAGTAAAATATAATTTTTAAATCAAGACAGATTCAGTCAATGTTTTTTCTTGGTTTTCAGGTGGAAAGAATAGAATGGATAAACCTTAAATTTGAAATGATGTCCACAGTAAACATTAACTTCACTTTCTACAAATCAATTGTGGAAGATTGTTCATTTACGGATGGAATGATCAATTTGGGCTATAGATATATACGCCGCTCAATTGATTTAATAATTAACATGATCTCATCTGTGGGCTGAGGATGTCCCAATATATATATAAGCCACTTTTCTGTACTAGAAAATAAATTTAAAATCGAATCCGCTTACATAAGCGTACTGATAAATAAATTGATATCAGTTATATTATTCATGAATATGATTAGTACTATGTGGATATGTAAGAAAATCATTATACCTGACTTATATCCAAATGATGAAGATTTATACAAAGAAGCATGTTTGGGTTACGAGTCAAAATTAGAGCCGCTACACCGTTTTTATTTTATGTATTGTGAATAATAACTTTTACTCGTTAATTATAATTTTTATATAAATATAAAAACATTCGTCCTTATTATTTTATTTCATTTGGTAAAGTAATGTTTCATATTATCATATATCAACTAAGTACAATCATGTCTCCTAACGAATTCAACAACTCAGCCCAACAAGACCAATATAACTCTCAACAAGGTCAAGGTCAAAGCCAGCAAAGACAAAGATTACTTCAATTTGCAGGTAGACATGGTAAAAGAGGAGGTTTAATATCATCTGTTATCGGTGCTGCTGCAAATGGTGGTGGATTATCTGGTAATCAAACTAGTGGTCAAAAAAATTCAAGATTAGGGTCTCTTATTGGAGCTGTGGCTGGGGCTATTGGTGGTAATATGGCTGGGAATTCTATGGAATCTGAATCCAGTCAAAATCGTCAACAACAAGGTTACAGTAATAACAACAGTGGTTATGGTAACAAAAATTATGGTAATAATAATAGTGGTTATGATAGTCCTCCATATGATAGTCCTCCATACGCTAGACCACAACAAGGTGGTAATTTTGGTAGTAATGGTGATAATTATCAAAGTGGAAATTTCGCTGGGAATGGTGGTAATTATCAAGCAGGAAACTATGGAGATAATTTCGATGGAGAAAGTAGACGTAATGAAGGAGGATTTAGTGGAGATGGTAGACAACAGGAAGGATTTGTAGGTCTGGATTATGGTAGACAAGAAGGTCGTCATGATGGTGATAATAAATATTAATCAATTGTCCTCATCCATACCGTGTTTCGTTTTTTATATAGATAGTGTTTAAATAGTTAATATTATAGTTTTTATTTTAGAGTCCCTTTAATTTTGGCAGCATGTAAAATTTCAAATTGGACGCAAAAACAAAAAAAGGTGATCTTGAAAGTAAACAACTTAATCAGATACATCATAAGTGATAACAACCACCAGTATGCCAGAGGGAGATAACACCACCCATGAGTCAATCGCACCATGAAAACTAAACCATTTATTCAGTCATACTCTCAAACTATATAAATCAAACCGATCCATACCAGAGTTAATCATCATCATCATTCATTAGCATTAATCATATAGGCTCCTTCGCATTATAAACGATATAAAAGTTATTCCAATAAAAAGTTTTATTTTAGTTTTTTATTAGTTATTGATTTATTTAGTTCATTTCTATTATTATTCCCGTTTATTCAATTGAATATGATTTTTTCAATCGCTTATATAAGGTTAAACATGTAGAGTAGAGTAAAATATGATGCTCATAG
The DNA here is from genome assembly GCF_036884675.1 of Scheffersomyces coipomensis. NCBI lineage: Eukaryota > Fungi > Ascomycota > Pichiomycetes > Serinales > Debaryomycetaceae > Scheffersomyces > Scheffersomyces coipomensis. Next base: position 1,856,304 of record NW_027042892.1, on the reverse strand, counting down.
TTTTAGTAAGAGAAATACGTCATATGAGCAATTTAAACGGTGAGTTTTTAAATCAAGACAATTCATTCATTTTTTTTCTTGGTTTTCAGGGGTGGGGGGAAAGAAAGAATTAACCTGAAATTTCAAATCATGTCCATGGTAAACATTGACTTCTCTAACGAATCAATTGTGGATGTTCATTTACAGAAAGAGCTAAATGATTGAATGATGAGTTTGGGCGCTTAATTGATTTAATAATTAACATGAGCGGAGGAAGGGACTAACTAAATAATATAAGCCACTTTTCTGTCACTCGGTTAGTAATAATAGAAAATAAATTTACCGTAAGGAAAAATCGCAACCGCTTATATAACACACTGCCATGTTAAGTTGAGATAAATGATATATGATAAATTGATATGAGTTATAGTATAGTTTAACCCTGAATATGATTTGTAGTATGTGGAAATGTAAGATGATAAACCTTAGACGTGACTAAGTATATCCAAGTGAAATCGATTTATATATTCCTTGATTCACAAAGAAACGTGATTGGGGTACGAGTCAAAATTAGGGCCACAACACAACACCGTTTTAATTTTATTTTATGCATTATAACTTTTCAGCCCTAATTCTGAAATTTTGATAATTTTTATATATAAATGTAAAACGTTCTTCTTTTTTTTCTTTTAGTCAATTGATCTTTACTATTATCTTATATCAATTAAGTACAATCATGTCTGCTAACGAATTCTATAACTCAGCCCAACAAGGCCAATATAACCCTCAACAAGGCCAAGGTCAACAAAGACAAGGCCAACAACAACAAGGTCAACAACTTGCAGGTGAAAGTGGCGAAAAAGGTTTATTATCAACTGTTATCGGTGGAGCTGCTGGTGGGTTTGCTGGCAATAAAATTGGTGGTCAACAACATTCAACTTTAGGATCTGTTCTTGGAGTTGTGGCTGGGGCCATTGGTGGTAATAAAGTTGAAAATTTTATTGAATCTGAATTCAGTCATAGTGGCCAACAACAAGGTTATAATAATAATAACAGTGGCTATGGTAACAACAATTATAGTAATAATAACAATTACGGTAATAATAATAGTGGTTATGATAGACCTCAATATGATAGACCTCCACAAGGGGGTAATTTCGGTGGAAATGGTGGTAATTATCAAGGAGGAAACTTTGGAGGTAATTTCGGTGGAGAAGGTAGACGTCATGAAGATGGATTTGGTGGTCAAGGTAGACAACAAGAAGGATTTGGAGGTCTTGATTATGGTAGACAAGAAGGTCGTCATCATGAAGGTGGCCATCATGAAGGAGGTCGTCACGAAGGCGGTCATCATGAAGGTGGACGTCACGAAGGAGGACGTAATGAAGGTGGCAATAGATGGTAATCAATTGAGCTCATCTCTCCCTTACTCTTTTATATCTAGATAGTGTTAAAATAGTTAATGTTAAGTTTTGATAGTTTTCATTTTAAAGGCCCTTTAATTTTGGCAGCATGTAAAAATTCCAATTGTACGCAAAACCAAAAAAAAGGTAAACAAAACTTTGATCTTGAAAGTAAACAACTTAATCAGAAACATCATAAGTCATTGCAACACGCATCATGTCAGACGGAGATGCCATCACTGACGAGTCAGTCGCACCTTCAATTCTAAATCATCTATTCAGTCATACTCTCAAACTATATAAGTCAAACCGATCCATACCAGAGTTAACGAGAGATGATATCAAATATATAAAGTCAAATATAAGTAAATATCTATTCAGTGTTTATCAACGTCAATCACGAGATATGATCATAAGGACGTATACATCTGCAAGAGAAGTATATTCCGATTTGAAATTATCGATTCGAGATGAGATTGAAGGTCAGTATCGTTTAAAGGTGCTATCATTAAAGAGTCGGAATAAAATATTGATATCGACTCAATCGATAGTATTCATATCAAAGACCGATAATGAGCGAGATGGCGATGATGATGATGAAGTGGCGAAGAAGTTCAATACGTTGATACTTGCTAGATTATCTCCCTTACATCAGATCATCATTAAAAGTTTGAATAATCTAACTTGTGATCCACCATTGATTATCTCAAATCATGAATTATCAAATGTATCGATATATAATTTCATAAATCATTTATTCGAGACTGGTTTGATGATAACTGATGTGCAATTGACATATACCCTTCCTGGTTCCAGTGTTATAAATGATAATCTTCGAAATATCGTGGTGAATATTCCTCAATCGAATATCCTGACCTTCAAAATACGACAACGACAACAAGAAGACCAAGAAGAAGAAATGCGATCAATCATGTCTATCATTAATGAATTCTTATTTGACCATTCTAAATTGAAATTTGAACAATTACTGATTCATAAATTCATAAGTAACATTATTAATATTTCCATAGATGGTAAAATCAAAATCAAACCTTTACAATCATCATACCCAGAATACCAATCAAACGACAACAATAACTCCTCACAATGGCTATTGATTAAGAACTTTTACGAATTACTTCATTAACTCAAAATGCAGTGGTTGTATATATATATATGTAATGAAATCTATAAATAAATAAATAAATACACGTCATAATACTCATTAATCTACTTTATCAGAGCCTTGACTATTAACACCTATACGCGATTCAATCACAGGAAAATGGTTTATAACGTTTGTAGGAGTCCCTGATATGATTAATTTCTTAGGTGATGTAGGTAAGGAATTTGAGATTAATGATGGTGGATGTAAGTCATCTAGTATATTATTTGTATCTTGTAATTTTATACTTGCACCTTTATTAAGTAAGGGTAATTTACTTGAGCTGGATGGTTGATGATCATTTAAATTTATCGATAATCTTCGATTACTAAATATCCGAGCTCGAGGTTTAATATCATTAAGACTACCATTTGGATTAATCTTTGAACTTGATAATAAAGGTGGTGATTCCATAGTAGTATTATTTCCTTCATCATCATCAAGATCATCATTTAACAAACTACTATTAAGAATGGTATTCGTTAATGGAGAATCATCTTCAAAATCACTTTTTAAAGTAGATGTATTATTAACCTGTTCATCTTCCTCTTCATCATCCATGGTTACTTCACCTGGTTCTTGATCTTGAGTTAATATACTAGTATCACTCCGAGGTATATCCCATCGAACTTTCTTACTCGCTTTTGATCTATGAGGGGAGAATTTAGGAGTTATAGGTTTTTTACTAATTGACCTTTTGAAATTCCTAGGTGGTGATGCTCTTAATGGTGATAATGGAGCTCGTTTACCTTCTCTTGGTTTAGATAAATTAGGGACATTATGGATAAGTTTTTCATTATTATTGTTGTGGTTGTCATGATAATCATTAGGGAGTGGTGTATTTTGTAAATCATCATCTTGTTGATCTTTTAATTTTTGTTGCATGAATTCAGTAGTATATTTTTCAATAGCAGAATCAAATTCTCCATTAACTAAATCTTCTAATGATGATAAGATATGGGTTTCGATTGAATTTGAATCTTCATTATTTATAGCACGGGTCAACTCTTTCGGGATGAATGAATAGTCTTTTAATTTATATATCAAATGATCGAAAAGAATCGAAGAATTAAATAAAATCTCTCTATCAAATGATTCATGTAATGAATCAAGAAATTTTTGAAAAATTAAAGAATAATAATCAGACCAACCTTCATACTCTTTTAATCGATTTAAAATTTGATTACTAGTTTCATTAAAGATATAATCAATATCATCCGATTTACCATATTGAGATTCTAATTCGGGAATTTGTTGATCAATCTTAACTAATACTTGTTCACATAAATTAGCTAGACTTAAATTGATATTATTGAATCCTGATAATAAAATTTCAATTTGAATTCTTTGTGAAATTAATAATTTCCGTTTGGCTAATATGAAATATTTCTTCCATTTTTCATTTTGATGTTTATTTAATGATGTTTTTATAATTTCAATATTTTCTAATAATACATGTAAACATTTTTCATTTATAAGTTTTTGTTTTTGAATGATTGATGATTCAATTTTCGATTCTCTTAATCTTAATTCTATAATTTCTTGTTTTTGTTCCGTAATCATTTTTAAATATGATCCCACATGACGATCTAAATTATGTAAATTTCGAATTAATTTAGTTTTAATTTCTTTAGCTCTATTAGCATATTTTAAAGTATTTAAAGTTTCATCATAATGTTGTGACAGTGGTGATACACAAACAATCATAACCGTTTTACAATTACCTCCTAATGAAAACTTTAATAATCGGGTTAATTTTGAATCTCGATATGGAACATGATTTCTTCTTCTGGGATCACAAAGAGCATTAATACAATTCCCTAAAGCTAATAATGATTTATTTATATTGGCACCTTCATTTAATCGAATTCCTCTATTTTTAGTAGCTGCTGCTCTTTCACTACCAGCTAAATCTATAATTGATAATGTTGCAAATGTATGTTCTTCATTTAAATCTGCGGTTCTATTCTTTTGGATCACATTGATTTGTAATACAGCATGAGATCGAGATGAAGTAGCATTAGCTTCCGTTGGTGATATGGTTCTATTTTCATTTCCTCTAAGAATCATTTCCATAACTTCTTCGACATTATGAGGTTTATGAATCAGTAAATTTGATACTGATATTCGTTTTTGAGAATCTTCTCTTAAAATCAATTTTTTATGATCAATTTGAGGATTTAATAAATCTCGAATAGTTTCATTATAAATTTCAAGATATGATAAACTAATATCAATAATTTTAGAATCATTTAAATCATCAATTCTTTGATATAATTCCTTCATAGTTAAGAAGATAACTCCTGGATCATCTAATTTCCCCAGTATAGTATGAGTTTTCCCACATCCAGTAGCACCATAGGCAAAAACGGTAGCATTGAATCCATCTAATATACTATCTAATAAAGGACGAGTGGTATGATGATAAACATCAGTTTGAGATGCCAGCATATCAAACAATCGATCAAATACAAACCTATGTTCTTTGATACGAGATGATGATCCATTGACTCCATTCGGAAATGCATTTCTTTGCATGGTATTTAAAGGATTAGTTTCAGGAGGATCAAAAATTAACATTTTATCATCTGCTACATCAAGAATATTTCGGATTCCTCTGGGGGAAAATAATGATTTTTTAGAGGGGGTATCTGATACGTTGGAACTTAAGGATCCATCTCCAAGGAAGAAAGTATCGTTATCATGTTTGATGAGATTTATTTCTTCTGATTCTGTGAATGGTCTTACACGTACGGCAACAGTAATAGATGATTCTCTGGTGGTTGGAGTTATGGATGAATGAGCAGGAGGTACGGATGAAGGTAGTGACGTAGATATGGATGTAGGTATTGAAGATGGTATAGATGAAGATGGAGGTCCAATTGATTCAATACCGCTACTCATTTGATTGATGGACACAGACAGGAGAGGAGTTGGAGTAGTGGTATACCTATATCACAAACATATATCAATGAGTAATTTGTATTGATGTGAAACTCAATGTGGTAGTGATGATACCTCTCGTTCAGGTGATCTCGTCTTGATATATATGATTGGTTTGAAGTGATGGTGATGGTGGATACCCTCTATACATATATTTGGCTGCCTTTTGACCTGTTTTGATGATGGCTGTTTAAAATTCCATTTGGTGCGCGTTCTTTCTAAATGGTAAACATTGGTACTATATACAGCATACCAGTTTATATACAGGTCAAAAATTCAACTCTCCTGTATATAAATGTTCTTTTTATATGCAGTACGAATGTTGATAATTTTTTTTTTTTAACACAGCCTTGTGTGGGTTTGTGTTTGAGGGAGGGTAAAATTGTCTAGTGCTACAAATCCTATTATGAACTGAAATTGAATAAGATGAATTATTATAATATTAAGGAAGGAAGGAAGGATGACATGAGAGGGGATAGATAAAAGAGGAGAAAACAAAAGAAAAGAAAAAGGGGAAATAATATTAAATTAATTAATTAATTAAATCTAACTTTACTAAGAATACATAATAAATAACTTTACAACTAATTAATCATAAAAATGGAATATATTTATTAAATTATGATTTTATGATTTGATTTGATTTGATTTGATTTGAAATTGCTTGGAATTCCAATTCCAATTCCAACAAGTATGTTTTGTACATTTTTCATTTTTGAATTTTTTACAATTTGTTTGTGTCAAATTTTTTATCAATAGTATCAACTTGGTATTTATTTTTCAAAAACTTTAATTGGATCTTTCGTTTATATCTATTAAATGGATCAAGTTCTTGGTGGTTTAGTTTATGATAGTGACTGCTTTTCTAGCTTTTTTAACCTTGGATTTTTAGATACTAGTATATCTCTATGGTATATATATACATATTATTCTTTTGAGCTTTATTATTATTATTATTATTGTATAAATTAAATAGTTGATGAGTGAGAGTAAGACTGATAGATATGATATGACTAGTACTTTTCATCAAGAGTTCCATCTGATGATGATTCCTTTTCAATAGGAGTGGTTTCTTCATTATCTTCATTATCTTTTTCTTTAACATCTTCTTCATCATCTTCATCAGTAGAAACAACAATATCTTCTTTAACTAATGGAACCTCTTCTTCTTCTTCTTCTTCTTCATCTTCATCGTCACTTCTAACATCTTCAGCTCCTGTACCAGTTATAACTTTATAAGCAACTTTAATAATTAAATACATCCAAACACAAGTTATAATTTGTAACCCTCCTAATAGACCAAAAAATACATTAAATATATTTTCAGTCCAACATCTTCTTAAACTTATAACTCCTTCAATACATTGACTTTCTTGCATTAAAATTTTATGTCTGCTTATAACATGATATAATAAATAATTATAAACACCATGTCTTAACACAATCCAACTGGTTAAAAATATAAAAAACATTACATCACAAAGGAAATTGAATCCAGCATATTTTAATAATTTAGCAAATGAAAATATAGTATCAACCGAATCCATAATCATTAAGATTAAATGACCAATTCTAGTAAAATAATAATAATATGATCCAATAATTAAACAACAAGTTATAATATGATGACTAAACATTTGAAAATGATCTTTTCTTTTTTGTTCAATATTTAATACAAAGATTTGTTGTAACCAGAATGAAGTTGCCATAAGGTAATAAAGTTTAAATTCAGATTTTAATTGATAATGAGGCCAACCAATATAAACATTATCTAAATTGAAATAATATGGCGATTTTATAAAGAGATATAAACCAAATAAAAATGAATAACCATAATAAGTAAATTGCCAACTTTGTTCAGCAAATCTAATTTTTGCTTTTCTTGAATAAATATGACAAAATTTTGATGCAAATGGTTCAAAGACATTGATCATAAGGAATGATCTTAAAAAGGTTAATAAGATGATTCCATGAATGATGATATAACTATCATCCCATCCAATATCATATATGGATGAAGGATGTTTGATGGTTAAATTAACATCATGTTGATATTGTAAATTCATAAATTTATGAGTATATTTTGATCCTGAAGGGATAAGGAAATGAGTGATATATAACAGTAAAAGGATGAATCGAGATATGGAGACTTGATTTCTTTCGATAGATGCTAAGTAAGTTTTTTGATATAACATGTAAGATTCATTTGAATCAGCGGGAGCCATTTTAGTATCACCATCGTTCGATGTTGATTTTGGAGATGTCATGGCGATGGATGATTGTTATAGATATGATATGATGAGTTGAATGAAGTGGGGATAATGAAGTATAGTTATATAGGAGTGATGATATTTGAAGGGTGACTTAAATTATAATTTAAAGGTGGTGACGTATGAGATGATTGTGATTGGAAAAATTATAGATGTTGAGGTGAGGATATGCTGTAAAGGGATGGGTTAAACGAATGATGTGATGAATTGAATGGGATGAACGAACGATCGGCCTGTAGTAGGAAGAGTACAGAGTATGGTGACGATGATAGTTATACGAAGAAGACCAATCAATCGATGTAACCTGTTCTCTGGTCAACTTCAATTTGGTGTTGTAAAAATAAAAACAAATTTTTAATTATCATACCACAGCACAGCACCCACTCACTCAGTACTTAACTGAAGTTGAACGTGTATTAAATAGTGAACAGAGTGTAAAAAAATTAAAATTTTTATTCTCTGTTATATACAGGATAAGATCTCTCAGTACTAAGAAATATTTTAAGGTTATCATATCATATCATAATGTCATATCATATCATCATATCATCGTATAATTTATTTCATATATCGTATAAACTGAAGCTATTTATCTATTTAATAACATAAACTGTAAGGCCTTCTTCACACTCTGTTCATTATATCGATTCCATAATACATAAATATTAATCATATCTTGCATAGCTTCCACTACTTCATCTAAATTTATATGAGAATGATTTAAAAAATTCATAAATTTATTAATCTTGATTGTTTCTTCGTCTAATTTTTGATCTTGGAAATCAGGATTATCAATCCCTTGGCTTGTATTATTGTTATTAGTATTAGTATTATCGGTATTATTAGTAGTACTACTATTTTCATTATTATTACCATTGGTTGTGGTTGTAGTTATAGTAGTAGTATTACTAGGATTAATATTATTACTGGTAATACTACTAGACACATTGGAATCTCCATCAGTTCCATCCTTAGGATTAGCCAATATCATTAAATCATCTATATGCATTGAATCTCCATTATCAGTAGTATTATTATTATTATTATTATTATTATTATTCCTCCCATCGGTATTAATAGAAGTTGTATCATTAGATCGAACATCCTGAGTAATGGTATTACTCCCACTTGACCCATTCCCACTACTACTCCCTCCCCCTCTTAATGTCGATAAATTCTTCTTTAATACGATCGTTATATATATTGCTGCAACGGCTATAATATGAGGGGGCACCAATAAATGTAAATCAGTTAAATAACTATCATTAATCAATGACCACGCATTTTGTAATTCATTATCGGATAATGTGAAACCATAAATCATATTATTCTCCCATAAGAATTCCTTTAATTGAATTAATGATTTATAAGGATGATGTAAGAATAAATACAGATCCATTTCTTCAATAAGATAAAATTCAAATTCGGCTAATTTGGTAATATCATGAGGAATATATTCCGGCCATAACGTTCGTGACTCCAGCAAGATCAATCGAATATGTTGAGGACATTCTTCAATCTTACATGCCACATATAAACAAGCAGTAATCAATAAATAAACGTTAATTTCTTTCAAACTAACTCGAGTTAAAAATCGATTTAAATAGATTTCAGCAGTGGATAACGCCACTTGACGAATATTTAATCGTCTTCCAAGTTTAATTAATAAATTATGTAAATAAATCCTCATATTATAATCATAATTGATATTAGGATATTCTTTAATTAAACCATTTTGAATCATTTTCCGTTCTAATAATAACACTTTCCTCCTTGCTTCAAGAAGGGATTGTCGAGTGAATTGCCATTTCAATCGTTGAGTTGAATTCCAATAATCAGCGGACATCCTAATTGTATGTGTATCTTGATTGAATCTGTGTAATTGTGATGATATAAATGATATGGTTTCACTTAATCAATTCCTTCTAATTATCATTAATTGAAAATTGAATCAGTGAATAAATTTGACCATTGACACACGACCTCAATCCAAAACTTACTATTAATAGGCATAACATCGCAACCGCAATACTTAACCACTGATTAAAAAATAAAATACCGTAAATCAAATTCAGCTCAGTTAGAAGTGGTGAAGTGGTAAGAAGGGCTGACACTTACACTTTACAAATTTCAATTTGATTGATTTTACTAATTTCATCTGTATTATGTTATGGGTTTTATTTGATGTTTTCTGATTATACTTAATTATAATTTGATTATAACCATTGTATAATTGGTTATAATTGAATATAATTTAACCTGTTTCTTATATAATTGTTGTATAATTAGGATATAATTGTGTTCAGATCATTCTAACTATATCAGTTTTAAGTATGATTCATTCATGTGATATTGAGTATATTGAATGCCGATGCATACCCCGGGTTTCATTTATATGTTTGATCTAAAACTGTAACCTTTTTCTAATAATAGTAACTAAAAACTATATATCTATCATCTTCGTATATATCGTTTCCTTTTCGTAATTCTCTAAGTACTACCACTTGTATATCACATCTCTCCACATTCACTTATAATTATAGTCGATTTTGGTTTATCATTTTGATCAACTTTCACTTTATCTAATTTATCAATCGTTTCAAATCCAGCTATAACTTTCCCAAATACAACATGTTTCCCATCTAAATGTGGAGCATCATCAGTAACTATGAAAAATTGACATCCATTTGAATTAGGACCTGAATTAGCCATAGATAGACTATATTTCTTATCTAAAAAACATTGTTAGTAAAAAACATTATAATGTATGTGAAATGGGATTTATACATACGATCATAGGGGAATCCTTCATCGGGAAACGTATCCGATCCAAATATACATTTCGATCCTAATCCATTCCCTCGAATGAAATCTCCACCTTGAATCATGAATCCTGATATGATTCGATGAATGGGACTATTCTTATATCCTATTGGTTTACCATGGTCTTGATATTCACCAGTACAGAATTGTCTGAAATTCTCCGTCGTCCTGTCACAGTAAGTTAGTATTTGAATCAACATTTGATTATTGGAAGATGTCTACTTACTTGGGAAGATCTTTGGTGAATAATTCAATCTTTATACGAGGTTGAATCTCATCTATGAAGGTTAGTTATTTTGGTCCTAAGTGAAATATTACTAATTTTCGATACATACCATCAATTTTAATCTAAATTATTAGTTAGTATCAACATGGTGATCTATCAACGGACTCATAAAATATGATACATACATCTAAGAATACAATTGTCGTCATCATATCCATATCCACCATATAAACTCAATCTCAGATGTTGTCTGTCCCCACACAAAAAAAAAATCTGTCAGTCACCAAAAAAGAAAATTTACCCAACCAATTTATTGAAGCGGACTTTGATCATATAATCGTATAGATACAACCAGACTACCACAAATTGAGTATAAACTATCGTCAATTAACTCGACTCGTGTGATATAAATATAGTTAGGGTTTTCCATTATCATTCCAAACATGACTCCTGCTCCACCACCTCCAGAACCCTCCTCCCCATTAGATCATGCCATAAATGTTACAAGTAATACCCCAATTGTATCTTCCATTATGAAGAATTTTCATACTGCAAATCCAGAAATGGAAACAGCCATAGATAGAAGCATCCCTGATTTCCCTGCTGCTCAATTAAGTGATGAAGATAAATATTTCAAACATCATAAACCTCCATCGTATTTACCGGAGATTGAACTGGAAGTTAAAGATTTCATTGAATATCATAAATCCACCTCCCATAAGAATATCGTATTGGTTACTAGTGGAGGTACTACTGTTCCATTGGAGAATAATACTGTTAGATTCATTGATAATTTCAGTGCTGGGACAAGAGGTGCTACTTCTGCTGAATACTTTCTTGAAAATGGGTATGCTGTTATATTTTTACATCGAGAATTTTCTTTATTACCTTATTCAAGACATTATAGTCACACTACGAATTGTTTCTTGGATTATATGACGGAAGTTAATGATAAAGTTGAAATCAATCCCACATTCGCTGATGAAATGTTAATTGTTTTGCGTAAATATAAACAAGCTAAAGAATCAAATTCATTATTATTGATTCCATTCACTACCGTTAATCAATATTTATACACTTTAAGAGTGATAAGTGAATTATTACAATTGGTAGGGAAGAAAGCATTATTTTATTTAGCAGCTGCTGTTCTGGATTTCTTCTTACCTCAATCAAGAATGCCAACTCATAAAATTCAATCTCAAGAATCAGGAGGAAAATTAGAAGTTAATTTAGATCAAGTTCCAAAATTCTTAAGTCGGTTGGTGGATAATTGGGCTCCCTCTGCATTGATTGTGTCATTCAAATTAGAAACTGATAGATCGATCTTGATTAAAAAGGCTAAAACTGCATTGGAAAGATATCAACATCAATTGGTGATTGGGAATTTATTACAAACTAGAAAAAAGGAAGTGGTATTTGTCAGACCTCAAAAAGATGACGATGAACAATGGATAAGATTAAATGATGATCAAATCTCATCCAATGTTGAAATTGAAAGTTTAATCATTCCTCAAGTTATCAAAGTTCATGAAGATTGGATAAATGGTGATAATTAGTACATACCTATATCATATATATATTATTATTATTATTAAAAATTTCTATTATTATTATTACACTATTTACAAGAATGTAACTCCTATACCATATTGAATTCCCTTTCTTATAGAATCAGTTCTGTTAGCAGTAACAGGTAAGACGAAATTCAATTCAAATCTCGCCATAGGATGATTATATAAAATCCCAAATCCAATACTGATCGAATATTGATTAGTTAATTTTTTAAAACTAGTAGTTAAATCATTTTTATTCATTGATACTAATTTCCCATAATTTATGAAATTATGCAATTTAAAATTCAGATCAGAAGATACTCCTGGGATGTTCGATATTAATGATACACCTCCATTTAAGAATATATCTCCCCCAAGGGACAGATTATAATCCTTAGGTCCTAATCCATTCAACGTGAATGAACGTACATCATTAGGACCACCGATATAAAATCGATCCAATACCGATGTTTGACTTTTATCGCCCAATGGATATATTATCCCTGCTTTATTGGTAACGATTAATGATGATGATAATGCAGGGAGTTTATATGTGAATTGAGATTCAACAATTGATTTTATAAACGGGTATTTGTTAAATTTGAATAAACCACTATATTCCATTCCAAATCGAAAGTATCGACCCATGTTAGGTAAATGGACATTATTTCTCGAATCATAGATTAAATTATATATAATGGATGATTTTAATTGTGATCCGGATTGATTTAAGATCGTTAATGATTTTGATCCTTTATTCTGTAAGATTTTCCAAAAATTTTCCACGATGAATTCATGATTCAATTTCGAATGATCATATTGAGTATAGATCTTATTACTAAACCCTTGAGTTGTAACTTCACTTTGTAAATGATCTAATTTTCTCGTATTTATATAAAATAAATTCTCATTAATATAATCGGCATTATTTAAAATTGGTGTATTATAATTTAATAAATATGATGATTTGGTCTTAGTACCTGTCGTAGCATCAAATGTAAGATTCTCTCCTCCTCCTAATAAATTCCGTAATTGAAATTGGATATATCCATCTCCTTCACCATTCCCAATATTGGTTCCTGTCTTGGCACTGAATTTCTTTATCGGTATGATATTGAAAATAGGTACGAGGTTTATAGATGATCCATTATCTCGACTGAAAAGTGATGGTTGAATAGGATTTATCGTCACTAATAAATTCTCCACCAAATTAAGTTTTATGAATGATGTTGATACACTCTCTACTGAATCTAACATTTGGGTTAGAGTGATGGGTTTATTTGTAGTTAATAATGATTTGAATTGAGCTTGTAAGAAACTATCTCGGAAATCCTGACTATTAGTGATTTGAACATTCTTAATCTTGATAGGTTGAGTGGCATTATCTTTAAATAAATCTTCTAAATATTGTTTATTTTGTTGAATAATTAATTGTTCCTTTTCTAATTGTAAATCTCGTAAGGCTTGTTCTTCCTTGGACGGTTTGTTCTGATCTAGTGAAGATTTCGATCGTGACAATCGATCCAACATGTCCTCTTCATGATCCAATGACATGATTGTAGTGATCTTACTTCCTATTTGCTGATTGCTGTTTGACGTGTTTTTAGCTTTTATTTACCATTTACAATTTGGGTTCAGGCTTTTTCCATTTTCGCTCGCTATTTTTTTTTTCCTCACTGACCGCCGCTGCTCTCTTTACTTTTATGATCCCACACAAAATTTAAAGTTATATAAATCTATGATAATACAATAAGAATAATAATAACAAACCTAGAACATAACAAGTATATATACACATACAAAACTAGAATTGAATGCAATAACTTAAGATTATTTTATGTTAATCTTTTAATCCTGGGGCGGCGATATAGCCACCAGAGGTAAGAACGAAGGTGGTGGTTGATTATCAAAATCATCCAGTTGAGAAGTAGTTATATCAGTAGACATCAGTATTCCTTTATTTTCCATCAAACTATCACCATAAGTTTGGAAATAATCAGTAATGACATTAGCTTCATTGACACTTTGTGTATTTACAATACCTTGTGCTTCCTTTTCTCGAGCTTCTTCTTCAATTAATAATTTAATACATATTTTACCAGCTTCAGTTTGGAAATGACGCCTTAAAGCATCAGCTCTAGCAAATTTACGACCACATCCAAAGGGTTGACCATTCTTTAATGTACCCCAACATTGGAATTTCTTTTCTCCACTATGTAAATCTTCATGTCTCTTTTTATCATGTTGTCTAGCAAACGCTTTACCACATATCGTACATACAAATGGTCTATCATCAGTATGAGTACGTAAATGAGATTTCAAATTATACGGTCTAGTGAATCTCTTTTCACATAAATGACATGCATAAACACTAGGATGTTTTTGAGTACGTTTCGATGATTGATTTGGACTTGCCAATTCCAACATTTTTTGTCTAGCAGTAGTAGCATCAACTTTAGTATTACTACTATTGGAGTTAACTGAATTAATACTATCTTGTGAGGGTTGTAAATACTGCATTTGAGATCCATCATTATTAGTAGTGGACCAACTTTCTTGATTATTATAATCTAATTCATCATCATCATCATCATCATCATATACACCTTCCTCATCGTATGAATCGCCACCTTGATCCAAACCTTCTCTTTTCAAAGGTAAAGGTGAACGAGAAGTTGATCGAGATATCTTACGAGCATGAGACTTTTGACGACCTCGTTTAATATCTTGATAAGTAGCATCATTATTATTTTCCAGATTATTTGATCCAACAGGACTAACGGTGAATCCATTAGGGGCCAATGTATCCTTCTTTGATTTTCTTGGTTTAGTAGGTTCAGGAGTCGTTGATCTTACACTTGATGTATTACTAAACAATGATGGAGTTTTAGCTAATACAATATCATTACTGGGGGATAAATTAATATCACCATCACCATTACTATTAATAAGATCAGGACTATAACTCGATTGTTGTTGGTTATAATTGGATAAATTCGATTCCGTCAATCTTGAAGCACTTAATGGTTGAGGTGGTGGATAAACCGTTGTCAAATCAGTGGTATTGAAACTATCATTGGTTAAATAATTATCCGTTATCATTTGATCATTGGATTGTGGAGGAGGAGTTATAACAAATGGATGAGATTCAAGTTCGAATTTTATATTTGGTGGTGGACCACCTGGTGCCGCCACAGATGCAGCAGCTGCTAATGATGAGAAATTTGGTTGTTGATTATCGATAGTCGAATAATTATATGTCATGTTATTATTATCTAAAGTGGATAAATTTGTGTTTGAGATAGATCCACCAAGAGCAATTTCGGCATCGAAGGCATTAGAATTGTACTGTGGTTGTAATGTATTTGATTGTTGATGTTGTTGTTGTTGTTGTTGTTGTTGTTGAATATTATTATTTCCATAATCTGAATAGGCAGCAGATACATTACTTGGAATTGGAGGTATGATACTATTTGAATTACTGAAATGAGACGTGGCGTCTAAGAAAGGACTTGCAGGTTGTGACGATAATAATGAATGAGATGAATAAACACTTGGAGAATGAGGAACATTTGGGTTTAAAAAGTTTGATGATGGATCAAGTTGACCTTGACTTGATTGTTGTTGTTGATTATAATTATCTGATATTGACACATAACTACCACTTCTTTGATGGAAAGAAGTTGGAGCTAATAAATCTGATTGTTGAGGTTGAGACTGTTGTAGTATATCCTGATTCAATTGAATTTGAGGCGGTATTTGATTTGGATTCAGGGAGTATTGATTAAGTGATATATCTGAGCTATTATCAATATTTGAATTATAGAAAGAATTGGTACTCTGATCATTGGTATTATCCAAATATTGATTACCTTGTTGTTGTTGATTATTTAAGAAGATTTCTATAGATGGGAAATCTTGACTTTGGTCTGGTAATTTGGTTTGTGATTGTGAAAGTGTTTGAGATTGTTGTGGTTGAAATTGGTTTTGATTTTGATCAAGTCTGAATTGATGTTCAAGATTAGGATCATTTCCAGATTGATTGGTGAATTCGAATAATGAAGGAGTGGAAGGGTTATTTGAATCGGTGGTATCAGTGGTTGAAGCAGGTTCATAGATGGTAGTGGTGTTATCAATCTGAATGGTTGGTGGTGATAGATTCAACACTTCATAGAACTGCTGATCATCTGTTAGATTCCTAGACTGTTGTGATTGTTGTGATTGTTGTTGATGTTGTTGGTCATCGTTAGATAGATTGAGTGACATCATAAAAAAGATATGATATGATATATAAAAGGATTGTCTACTTAGTGATAAGGGAAGTAACAAAGGATGGATAGAAGGAGGGGCAAGGATACAATCAAGTAACTGGTAAGTGCTCCTTGATGAATCCAAGTTATGTCTAGAATAATAAAACAGGAATAAATAGAAATTAACTACCAAATATATCAAATTGATATATAAAAAAACTGTAAAAGATATTTGAATTATTTATATAAAAAAAAAAAGTCATAAAATAAAAATTCGGGGACAACCAAAAAAAAGGTGCAGATGTCGCATTGTGCATGTAGACAGAGAAGACATTATTCCATACTGTGCGACATAATATAATAATCTGCTCATACTGTATAGAATTGAATACAATTAATGATATCTAAAGAAATGCAAAAGAAACGACTATGATGATTATCACCAAATGAGTCAAATTGGTATGTAACACTGTGATAAAAAAGGAATTAAATCCTAATTAAGGTATGATATCAGAAAAGAAAGAGGTCATAGAAAAATAATCCAACTTATTGATCATCACTTTGTTGCCAGATATGATAGTTGAAAGAAGAAGAGGAAGAATCAAAACCACCACAAAATAATTTCCCACCACTACTACACACTTAATACTATGTTTACTTAAGTTTGAAAAATATCCGCTTAATAATCGTAATCAGGCTACCAATAATTGTAAAATTAATAATCCCACGACCAATCAGATATAAAGTACGAGAAGTTTCATCATTAACCAATAAACAATGATAAAGCCATATAAGGCTAAATAAATTATTCATGAGCATAATATCTCAAAAATCAGTCATTGATTTTTTGAATAATTATCAATTTCATTAGGAGTAACTTAGATATAATTTATTTGGTTGGTTGGTTGGTTGGTTGATTGGGTTATAGTTTAAATTTCAATTAGTCTTCCCTCTTTACAAGGGCGCAGTTTTATAATCTGTAAATTTATTTCCTAATTAGGACGCAACTAATGAATAATTATGCTGCAAAGTGAAGTTTAAGAAAGAACCACTACCAACTCATTTTTAACTGATCTACTTGCTTGTTCCTGAATTAATTCCCTTTATAGAGATCGGATATACATCTAAAAACAATTGAACCATGGAACGGTTATTTCGTATTTGTAATAAGTCAACCCCCATTCCAAAAAATTGCTTGGAAGTGTTAAAACGTTAAACTAAATTTAGAAGTTATTATAGTGCGATCGTCCTCCTAAAAAATATTTTTAAAAAAAGAGGCAAAGTCAAAATTGCTTCATCAAATAATAATGTCAAATTAATTTAATCTTTAATACTATAACTTTATATCATTTATTAATAGAAGTGATCATTGTGTATGTATTCATCCCAAGCCTAATTGGTTATAACTTTCCTTTAACTTTCTTACCGTGTTTGTGGGATTATTATTTTAAGAGAAAGTTTCCTCCATTGTTGATCCGTATATATATTTTATTCTACCGTAGTTCGACACCAAAATATCTTCTGTAACTCGATTATTCTCCTACTTAATAATTATAGCAGGCGGTGATGGACGGGTTATCCGTTTATAACTGCAGTTATTATCCTCCCATAATCATTCCATCTGAAATTGAAAATAAGCTTTATTGTTGAATCATTCTTCTTTTCAACGGGTCACCTTCCCCTTTACTTGTAATTATTGTCCCAGTTATGTTCTCTGCCACATTTACTTTATCGGCTTGTCGTTGGTAAATCTAGTTCTCTCGAATCTAACTTACGGTTAAGCCTCATCAAGTCTCCTATATCTCCCCCTCCACATACCCCTATTCTTTTATGTCATGTCACTTATTTTAAAGTTTACCCGCTTATAGTTTAATTCCAAATAATCCTTCTTTCGTTTTGAATCATTCATTTTTAGAAACTCTTCAAAAAGAAATAATCAGCCTTGCTTCACCCCCTGGAAAATCTGAAAAATAAATTTACAAAGTCACACATTCCTTAAATTTTAATATCAACTACCACATGCCAAATATCGGGAGCATAAGATTTGATTTTATTTATCCCTAAAATTTGATCATCGTTATCTTTATCTGATATGGAAAACTCCGATTTAATGAATTGAATAAGGTTGGGTAATTCTTTAATATGATAATTCTCATGTATGTGTATCAAGGTGTTTTTCTTATTATTTACGGCATTATATTTTTCGGTGATTGATTTCGTAATAGTCCAAGATTGATATGAAGTTGGTAATAATCCTAAATTAACATGTTTGATATCTAAACTATTCGATGGGAAACTTTCTAATCGGGTTAAACTCATCTCATTTGATTCTAAGAATACAAATGCTCGGATTCCATCCGATAGACATTGTTGATATATCTCATAATTGAAATCATCATCAGGATGAAAGATCTTATGAGGGAATTTATTCTTTATTAATGCTCTTCTAAATCCTTCAATTGACCAGGGATTTAAATCCCAACAAAATACCACCGCATCATTCCTTAAATAACTTAATGAAAAATATCCAATCCCACAATATAAATCAAACACAACAGATCGATGCAATGATTTATAAGTTTGTAAAATACGAGCTTTCTCTTTGATATTCCCTCTCGAGAACATAGTATATTTAGGACACCAAGTTTGATATATTCCATTTTGAATCACTGAACACCAAAATGATTGTTTGAAATCATCTTCAGTGGGGTTCATCGTTTCATGCACTTCCGATCCGAAATCTCCATACAATGGAATCAAATTTATTGGTTTTCTCATCTCATTATTGGTCTTTATGATCGGTTGATTTATGGCGAAATGTGTTATATCAGGAAATACATTCTTTGAAATGATATATTCGAATAAATTATTAAAGTCAATATCATGCCAGATAGTATTATCAAATGAATTATAATTGAACAAGATCATAGGAGGGTAAACTGACCATTTCTTGGGTATGTTCTCTATCAAGATTTTTAATTCCAGATCTGATATCGATAGTATTTGAGTTAGATATTCTTGAATCACAATGGCTAATTTATTCGAATTTTGATCTTCTTCATTATTTTCATCTTCATATTCGACTATACTACTTATAGTAGCATGTAAATCACTCGGTACACCTTCTATGGATGTTAATGTAGTGAAAATATGAAATCTAGTATCATCAAGTTTAATGATCTTTTTATGTTTATGTATAGCATTGATGGATTCTAAATATGATTTCAAAGGTTTAATGAATTGGGAACTATTGATTTCTAATATTATTGGCATATCGTATCCTATCTATCTGGTTGTTTATTATATTATCGTGGTTAATCCCATAGTACTCTTTGTATATTATGACTTTTCACAACCAAAACTTACATTCCTTTAAACCTCTTCTGGCAAACTTTTTTAAAATATGTCTCTCGGTATTAGGAAATGTCGCGTGATTCTTTAAAAATGTCTATTTACAGCCAAATCCCAGACAGGTTTAGATAATTGGTATATACCATTTCTTTTAAACCAAATTTATAATCTATCTCATTATACGTTTAATATCTTATCATATGACATTTCATCTTATCTGAAATGATAAAAGACGGTAATTACTCTTTTTAACGATGAAGATTTGATTATAATGTATGGATCCACCTCAGTATGACATGGATAAAAGGACAAGGGCAAAATATCAATCTTCTGAGATTAACAAAGATTCTAGGCTTTCTTACTGATTATTCATTTTGATTATCTTATCAGTTCATGTCACAAATAGCTAGTTTGATTGATGTTATGTTCAGTATGACGATGAAATGATATTGTGCTGCTAAAATGTGGTATGAGATTATCATACGTTGCAATTGCACCAACCTCTCTAACTCACATCTAACTACCAGCACATTAACTATTTAACTACAATACTATTAACTATCTACTATTTATATATTGTATTGATTCAATTCAGTCATTACTATTACCCTTCCTTATAACTTCCCTAACTGGAATCAAACTGGTCGTGTCCGACACTCATATTTTTACACGAACAAAACTAAATTGATTCACACACGTACTAGTAATATTTAATAGTGTGTGTGTGGGTGGGTGAGTGGGACGAGCGAGGAGGAGGGAGCGACCGACCATACAATTTTAAATTTAATTTGAAACCAACAAAATATGTTGAATTAATTAAATTTACACTTCAACTTTCTTCAATCATTTAAGGAATAATTCAATCCCAATCAAATCAAATCACAATTGATCCCCATCCCTATCCATCATCTCACCCCATCTCCCACAACCCTTTACCCATCCATCCCCTTTTTATATTTTTAGTCTGATTTTTTTACTTTCTTTCTTTTTATATTTTATTTTTCAAATCAAAGCAACAATCCTTGTCTGGTCTTATCCACATATCACGTCCTCCATACTTCGTCGACTCCGATCAAAATTTAACTACTACTTTTTATAACTGTTTATCGTTTAATATCAAGTCGTCTTCCTTTATATCAATCATATATCCTTGTTAAAAGTCTTTCACACCCCGTTTGTCAAAATAAAATCTTTAACTCACTTTTTAACGTGTCGTTATTTTTCACTTGTGAACGAAATTTTCAAAATTAACAACTCACTCCACTATCGATAGATTATCCTGATTTTTATTAAGTCTTTTCCTTATCAATAGTTTTAATAGATTAATTTTCATTATTTTATTCTATTTTATTCCTTGTTTACTTACTTTTATTCATTCATTCCTTTTCATATTAATTATTATCATTAATTTTTCAATTCCTAAAAATGTCTGATCAAGAACAACAACAACAACAATCAACTCCAGTTGAACCATCTCCAGTCTCTGACTCTGTTCCAGCTGTCGTTGATCAATCAGTCGTTATCGATGCTGAGCAACAACAACAACAACAACAACAAGCTCCACTTGAAGGTGGTGTTGAAGGTGACGATCAACAACAACTTGATCAACAACAACTTGATCAACAACAACACGCTGCCAACCCAGCTTCTGCTATCGAAGGTGGTCGTGAAGTATCTAATAAAATCTTATATGTGGGTAATTTACATAGTGCATTAACTGAAGATAATTTACGTGAATTATTCTTAGTGGCTGGTCCAATTCAAACCATTAAAATTTTAAATGATAAAAATAAACCCGGTTTTAATTATGCATTTGTTGAATTTGAAAATACACAAATTGCTGATGTTGCTTTAAGATCTTTCAATGGTCATATTTTAAATAATGTTGAACTTAAGATTAATTGGGCTTATCAATCATCAAATGTGGTTAATAATAATCTTTCTGAAAATGATGAACCTGTATTTAATATTTTCGTGGGTGATTTATCTCCTGAAGTTGATGATGAAGCTTTAAAGAATGCTTTTGTTAAATTTAATTCATTAAAGCAAGCTCATGTTATGTGGGATATGCAAACTTCAAGATCAAGAGGTTATGGTTTTGTTACTTTTTCAATTGAATCAGATGCTGAATTAGCTTTACAAACTATGAATGGTGAATGGTTAAATGGTAGAGCTATTAGATGTAATTGGGCTTCTCATAAACAACTTCATAATAATCAAAATCAATCTCAAAATTTTAGACATAATAATAATCATAATAATTTAAATAATCGTCATAATAATAATTTACATCAACATCATAATAATCATCATAATAATAACAATAACAATAGATTACCGAATAATCAACAATTTAGACCCTTTAATGGAAACGTTAATAACAACAACAATAATAATAATGGTATTTTACCTCCTCAACTTATTGGTGGTATTCCTCAACAACAACAGCAACAACAACAATTGAATAATTCATTAGCTCCAAATGGGGGTAATGCTGGTGGAATCCCACCTCCTCCTCAATTCCAACAAAATAATAATGGTTTACCTCCTCCACCTCAACAACAACAGCAACAACAACAACAAGTTCAAGCTGGAAATTTAAATCCAAGTCTTTCCGCCAATGGTGAACTTAACAATGGTAATGCTGGTAATAATAATGGTAATAATAATGTTCCAGTTATGTCTCCTCAATCTTATGATATAGTTTTAAGACAAACTCCATCATGGCAAACCACTGTTTATTTGGGAAATATTGCTCATTTTACTCAACAAAATGATATTATTCCATTAGTGCAAAATTTCGGATATATTGTTGATTTCAAATTCCATCCTGAAAGAGGATGTGCTTTTGTTAAATATGATAGTCATGAACGTGCTGCCTTAGCCATTGTTCAATTGGCTGGATTCAACGTTAATGGTCGTCCATTGAAATGTGGTTGGGGTAAAGATAGACCTCCAATGGGTCATGGTCAATTCCAAAACTTTGTTAGAGGTGTTCCACCACCAAATATGTATGGTCAAGGTAGACCATAAATAAAGATTTTGAATTCACTGATTATCTTTGTTTTTGTTTTATAACCCTTAAAAGTTGGTGTTTGCCGTTGTTTATATCTTATCTTTTTTTGATAATGCCAATTTGTTAGTTGTCGTTGCTTATTTTTGTCCATTTTTTTATTACTAGTACTATCTACTACTATTTTACTAGAGCTATCTTGCTTGATTATATTTTTTTATCTCCCCATTTATATTAAATTTATTTACAATTATTAGAAGTTGGATAAGTTGATTTTATTCTGCAAAAGTTTACTCGATTCTATCTTTCCCTCCTCTTTGTCTTTTTATCTCCCTTTGTTTACCCTTTTTATCATATTAAAAAACACTTGAAAAATCATAATTCATGATTGTTATAGCTCTCTCTCTACATACATAGATTGATTTATAATACATATCAAATTATCTGTTCCATATTAGTCGTAGTTGTTCTTGTAGTTATAAGTTGATGACACAAAATTTGATTTTTCACAATCAGATTTTTTTTTTTTTTTTTAATTTTTGTTATGCTGAGCAAAGCAAAAAAAATTTAATTTAAAAATTTATTTAAGAACCCTTTACGATCAAAATAGTTTACTGCTTAAAGGATAGACAGTGTTATAATACGATACCAGTGATACAAGAAGTGATATATCACCTTCAAATACACTACATCTGATCTACTTTGTTGAATCCATCGCAAAGGATCCACTCCAATTGAGATCTCGTTCATCCCGTTACAGTCTCATCATCCCAAATCCAACATATCTACCAGTAAGGGAAAGGAACATCACCATCTTTTCTTTATGTCATCATTACCAGAAGCAGACTTGTTTATATCTTCATCCTCATCTTCATCATCTTCCGCTTCTGAGAATAATAACAATTACTACAACTTCAATAAGAAACAAGTGGTATTATCCCTATTAGCATTTATCCCTATTGTTTTAACCTTGATTGATTTATTAACTGACGAAAACGATTCATTCAAAGTGACATTAACTAACTTCTTCACCGATTTATTTACACTTGGTAGTGGTCAGCATCGTCATTCTTCTTTTTATTCTTCTTCTTCGTCTCTCTTTACTTCGTCATCATCATCATCATCAATCCTTGATTTAAATTCAAAATTATCCAAAAAATTCACTGTTACTGGGACTATCATCTTAATTATCGTTAGTTTATATTACTTCAGTGGTCAGTACAAACAACAACCTTCATTTAATCTCGTTCAATTATTTCATAAACTTGGTGATATCATGTATAACAATAGATTCACTAATCGTGGAGGTTCAGGAAATAGATTCTTACCTTATAAAAAATCAAAATTACAACGTTTCGCCATTAAGAATGGTGGAGTGGTTGGAGGTATAAGTAATGATGGTAATACATGTTTCATGAATTCTGTAATACAATCCCTTGCATCTTCTCGTCAATTTATGCAATTTATTGATTCTTATTTATATACCAATTTCAATAATGTCGATGGCAAATCTCAACCAAGATCTGATTTAATCTTTACTAATGCTTTAAAGACTCTTTTGGATAATGTGAATGGGAAATATGGTACCAGAGGGAAAGAATTCAGTACCAAACCATTATTAAATAAAATGCCTAATGGTCCTAAACAAAATTTCTTTTCAGGTTATAATCAAGAAGATGCTCAAGAATTTTATCAATTAGTAATGAATATCTTAGAACGTGAGTATAAGAAAATGACATCATCAAGATTCTCTACCCCAGAACCAGAATCAGAAGTTTCTTCCTTAAAACAAGCCGAAAAATTCATTGAAATATCAAACTTGTATAAAGTAATATCTGGTATTGAAGAATTAGGTAAATTAGGTAAAGTTTATGTGCCTGCCAATCAAGTTGATCCTAATTTAACTGATTCTGATCATAAAGTATATCCTTTGGAATTAATTACACCTGTTGATGGTATCTCAGCAGAAAGAATTGGGTGTTTAACTTGTGGTGAAGTTGGTGGTATAAGGTATTCCGTCATCAGTGGATTAAGTCTTAATTTACCTCAAAATTCTTTAACTTCATCCTATTATTCTTCATCAAGTTTCGAATTACCTACATTATTAAATGAATGGATTACTCCTGAAATAATTGAAGATGTTAATTGTAATAGATGCGGATTAAATCAAACTAAAGAGTTCTTATTAGAAACTTTACAAGAATTAAAAGAAAAGGAATCAAATCCAATGAATGAAAGATTAATTGAACAATTCAGTAATAGATTGAATCTTATCGATCAAGAATTATTACAACCTCATATTACGGATGAAATATTTGAAAAATTAACTATCAAAAAACAAATTAAAAAATCAAGAAAATCAAAACAAATCTACTTATCAAGACCTCCACCATTATTATCTATTCATATCAATAGATCAGTTTTTGATCCAAGATCTTATGCCATTGTGAAAAATCCAAGTAATGTGACATTCCCTGATAAGTTAAATTTAACTGATTATGTCGTTGAACCAAAGGATATTAATATGGATGCTAGATTACCGTTCAGAAAGCAAGATGAAAGAACAATCATTGCCGATCAACCAACTTCTTCTAAACCAGATCAACCAACATTATCTACTTCAAATACCACTCCACCATCTGATTCTTCTATATCTTCTGAAGATGACGTTCCAACTGTGGAGTCAGGTTCAACTGGTATAAGTACAGCTGATGATGAAAACATTGAAGTTCCAAATCAAGTTGATCCAAGATTATTGTATAATTTAACTGCCGTTATAATCCATTACGGTACTCATAATTATGGTCATTATATATGTTACCGTAAATTAAGAGGTACATGGTGGAGAATAAGTGATGAATCAGTTTATGTGGTTGATGAAAGTGAAGTATTGAATGGTGGTCAAGGGACATTTATGTTATTTTATGAATTTGATGATGGATTTAAAGAAACATTAGAAGATTTATCTGATAGTGAACCAGAAACTGAATCAATAATAACTTCATCTCAAGAAGTTGAAAATGATGATGAAGATGATGAAATTGAAAATGACGCTAATGGTATTGAAAATGGCAGTGTTTCATCTTCTTACCGTACTAAATTGAATGCAGAAGCTAATAACAATTCATCAGAAAATGTCACTCAACCTTCAAGTAATGATGATTATGAACTTAGTAGCAGTAGCGATGAAGAAGAATTAATGAATGTAAAGAATACTACTACCTCGGCTACAACTACTGGATATCAATATACGGAAGAAGATAGTTCCATTATCGACTTACATATAGCTGAAGCTCAAGTACATTTATAGTTTTTCTACTTTTACGTATAGAAGAATAATTACGGTATATGATAATTTTATAAAAATTATAAAATCTGTAGCGCTTAATTAGAAAAAAAGTATCGCGAAGATCATCAAATGAAAAATTTAGAGTACCATCTCTAATTGATACTAGTATAGAAGCAACCAATACACCATGGGAAGGAAATTACAGGGGATGCTTGGAAACAAGAAAGGGTTAAAAGGAGCATTGGCAAGACATTCAAGTTATGAAGCCAAGAAAAAGCAATTAGCCAAATCACTTGAAATTCAGAATGATCAAAAGCTTCAAAAAGAGAAACAAATCAAAAGAGGAGGTAACAATAATAAACAGAAGCAGCAGCAACAACAACAACAACAACAAGCTAATCAGAAGGGATTGATTCCATTTACTAAGGATAATAAAGTCTTACTTGTTGGAGAAGGTGATTTTTCATTTGCAGTGTCTATAATAGAAGAGAATTTGATTCTTCCTCAGAATTTACTTGCAACTTCATTTGATTCATTAGAAGAATTAAACCAGAAATATCCCAATATTGAAGAAAACCTCGCCGTATTAAAGGAAAATGGAGTCAAAGTCTTACATAGTATCGATGCTACAGATCTTGTCGGTTCACTTAAATTAATCCCTAATAGTAAACAAAAGAAATCAGGAACAAATCATCATAATCAATTATTTACCGAACGAGGTAATTTGAATTATATAATGTTTAATTTCCCTCATACTGGTCGTGGGATGAAAGATATGGATAGAAATATACGAGACCATCAAAAGTTGGTTCTTGAATATATCAAAAGTTCCATAGAGGTGTTCAAACTTGTTAACAGTGGTATCACCAATGATTTCGGAGGGTATGGTGAAAGTAGTGATAGTAATAATCAAGAAGGAAAGATCGTCTTGAGTTTATTCGAAGGTGAACCATATAATTCGTGGAATATAAAGATCTTGGCCAGAAGTCATGATTATAAAGTGGAGAGATCTGGAAAATTTGATTGGACTATGTTTCCACAATATCATCATAGAAGAACTAATAGTACAAGGGATACCACGAAACCTGCTCCTGAAAGAGATGCTAGAATATATGTATTTGAAAAATTCAAACCCAAAACTAAATCTAAAAAGGGAGAAGATGAAGATGATTCAGACTAATTAAATAAGAAGAACTTGTATATTATTAGTTTACCAACCATTTTATAGAGGTAAATGAAAAAAGAAATTTATTAAAAGAGAACAAAACAAGATAGAGCAGAACATAAACATTAGAGACGTAACATGTAGAGAAGAGTAATAATAGCCTGAACACCATAAAAGAGAACCGATACCTAAAAATATAACCATAACCAGGAACCAAAGGTCAATAAGTGACCTGCAAAAGCAAACAAAGGTATATAAAAAGAAGAGAGATGACAAATGGGGGAATAGAAGAAATAGAACTTATGCTGGATAAACTCTCACACAATTATCAATTAAGAAGATTTCTCTAGTTAATGGATCTTTGATCTTATTCATTCTAAGGAGGGTATTCTTTTCTGATAAGAATTTTTCTGAAGGATTCAATAACTTATCAAATGGATAAATGTTCCCATTAGGTAATTTGAATGGATTATCAAAGATATTCGTGATTAATTCAGCATATGGTAAGTTTCTACTTAATTTGAATAATTCTGGCGAACACACAGGACAATTATTAATCTTGTTTAATAATTTATAATATTGATTTGGACCTCTATATTTCTTGTTAGTCAATACTGCAAGATCTTTCTTGTAAACATTTTCATCATTCGCCGTCTCCTTGGTGGACTCTGTTTCATTGGTTGCAGGTACATTTCTAAATATGGTATTTTCAGTATTATGATAACAAGATTTTGTCTTTAAACTTGATAACCCAGCTGATAAATAAACGAAAATTGGATAATTTTTAGAAATTCCATAAAGCTTGGTGAAGTTTTCAATAAAACATTTTGACAAACTTTCCCATCTTTCATCAGATAAGAGCTTTTCATATTCATGGAATCTTGGTGAATTGATTAACATATTACTTGAAAATTCATTTTGAGCAGTACCAATAATGACACTATTGTTATTATTACCGTTAGCACTACTTCTCAACCTTGATGACATAAGTCTATTGGCAGTATTGGCAAATATACTTGCAGCTGGTGTGTTGTTGCTGTTATTCTTTGTATTCAATGATAAGTAAACTAATAATCCTCCAATTTGTTTCATCCTTGAGAAGTTATTTGTGTGATTTATTAGATCATTTTGTTGGTAGTTATCCTTATTACCATATGGAGAAAGATAAATATTGGAGAATTTAATAGCTTCATTAACATCACCCTTTTCAATCAATGATAGGAATTTACAATAATTAATCTCAAATTCTAAATTCGAATTCAACTTTTTTAATAAATTCTTGTTCTCGCTAAACCATTCGATAATTAATGATAAATCATGATGTTCCATAATTGATACATAAACCTTATTAAAATTTTCAAATAAATCATAATCAATTAACTTTTTATACTTAGGATTGGATTCGGATAAACTGTTCAACAACACTAATCCGATATTTTCTCCTGTACCAGTGTTGGACTTGATCAAATAATCAATGATTAAAAGATTGGTTTGATCACGATACCAATTTATTAAATTTGGATCACGGAGGTTGAGGTATTTATCATTGTCGTCCTTTGGAGGTGCTGCAGTAGATTCTTCCTTCTCATCATCATGATCATGGTGATCATCTTCATCGTCGCCATCTTCTTCGCCATCTTTTCCTCCTTTACTTTTAGTAATTGGAGTCTGGTCTTGAGCTAAGCAATAATCATTCAATAATGATAAATGATCAATTCTAGCTATGATTCTTGATTGTAATTCTTGATCTCTTTCTATAGCCACTTTCAATTTCTTTTGGAATCCTTCGAAATTACGAATGATCTTTTGAATCATCCCTAATTTCATCTCCTTTGACAATTTGGGATTCTTTCTAATCTTAGATACATCATCAGTTAACTGTTTCTTTTCCTTTTCTATCAATTTTTGGATCGTCTTAAAGTTCTTCTTAATCAATTCATTGGGGATTTTGAATTGACTGATATTGGTCTGAACATGGAAGTTCAACGTAGGTTCATTCATGACTTGACCCCCTTTGTTGTTCCCTTCCTTCATAACTATTGAAGTTCTATCATCAATTGTGATATAAATAGATTTGTCCCCTCTCTCTTTTTTAATGTGGAGCAGGGATATGTATGACACCCCCAATCAATTAAAACATCCGCACCGCGCTGCTACCATATTTTTTTTACACAATTACAGAAAGAATAAATCATATCAAATCATTCATTACAAATACAAGAAGGAAAGTCTAATACGAGAATCATTAAATCTAAACGGGGTCTAAGATTGTAAGAGAGTTTTACTTTTGGGGATGGTACCGTCTTTCAAGCCGTAGAATAATCTTTCAATGGATTGTATACCAGTTTCAACATCACTAAGGTAAGGTTCATCAAATTCTAATGGATTGTATCTTCCTTCAGGAGCATATTGGAATAAAGGATCAATGATACCAGCTTTAGCTTGTCTATGAGTATAATAATGGAAAGAAATATTATTTTTGGTATCATGAAGGTGATCTTCTTCCCACTTTTGTTGCTCTTGTTTGGAAGGTAGAGTCTTACTACCAGACCACACACCAGCAATAGAAGCAGCACTTGATTCAATGGTGTGGAAATTCAATGTCGATAATGTTACACCAACTGTAGCTAGGGTAGGATCATCAATGGAAAATGTGTTGTAGTAGAGACCACTTACTCTTGAAGAATTCGAAGGGTTTATAACTTTGACACCTTCATGATTTTGGTCTAAAAATGGATAATTGAAATGATATCCAGTTGTGAAAAGTACTTCATCGAATCCCTTTTCGGAAGCACCTTCCTTAAAGAAGAATTCACCTGTGACAGGATCAATTCTTTCAATAGTACCCCTGGAATCAATACCTTTAGAAACTAATGCATCATTGATCCATGGAAATACAAGATGTTTACCTCTTTTAGAATTAACCACATGTTTGGCAACAGGTACAATATATTGTAACAGATTAATGGTACTTATACTACCTCCTACTATCAAAACCTTCTTATCTTTATAATCATGTTGATTTCTATAATTCTTAACGTGATTCAAAACACCAGGAAAGTTTTTGTTAAATTGAGATAATCCTTCAATACGAGGGATATTTGGAAGGGTATAATGACCGTTAGAAATCACAACACCATCGAATTGTTCATTATACCAATATTCTTTATTGTGAATAGGATCTTTTTGTCTCACGGTCACAATCCATTTTCCATTTGGTGTTTTGGTAACTCGTTCAACCGTAGAATTAACTCTGATATTATCATATAATTTTTCATCTTTGATGAATTTCTCAAATCTACCAGTTTGTTCTTGGTGATGTATGAAAGGGTAGATGGTTCTACTTCGATCAAGATATTCTGGTTCATTTTTGATATATGAAAATCTCATGTATCTCGAAGGAATATTAGAAAATAAATCAGGGAAAATACCAGAAGCCTTCCATTCTAAATCACTGGATAACTTATTCTCTTTCAATTCCAAAGGCTTTTCAAAACTTGTTCCTTCTAACCCTTCTGGTACTTTAGCAGGAGGATGAATCACACTTGCATCATTATATTTTTCAGTATCCAAGATTTCTTGAGGTGGAATAGCTAAATCGGTTTTATCAAATGAAGGAGGAGCTGACCATATCCCTCCAGCAGTATCCTTTTGTTCAAAAGCAACGACCTTGGTAAACTTTGGATTAGTCGAAACAGCTTGTCCAACTGTTGATGTTCCATCTTTATTAGTATGAAGAAATTCATATAATGATGCAATTCCACCTGGACCTGCACCAATAATAGCAATTGACTCGATATCTAATTTGGTCATTACTATAATGTTCTATACCAAAATATCTAACTTGTATAAATGAATGATTTTCTAAATTATTTATATTAAATTGACGAAAGAGAATTTAACTTCAACACTATTTGATTATGAAAATTTTGAAAGTGGTTCCAAAATTGTACGATCCAAATATTAAACTGTGGCTGCGGAGAAAAATCAGGCTTTAAAATTTGATTTTTGAGATAATCTTAATTCTCAATGGTTTGTTACTGAGATATAACTTGATTTTGATGGTAAAGTAACCATTCTAACCGTATCAGATATTTATTACGCTATAGATCGTTGAAAATCCCGAAAGGTAGACTCGATATCGATATATATTGATTAATCTAGCACTTCAGGAGATTGAGATAAGGAAATATTCCCTAATTAGGTTACATTGTTGCTACCACCTTACAATACTTTTATCAAACATATTTATTACTAGTACATCG
Organism: Scheffersomyces coipomensis; assembly: GCF_036884675.1. NCBI lineage: Eukaryota > Fungi > Ascomycota > Pichiomycetes > Serinales > Debaryomycetaceae > Scheffersomyces > Scheffersomyces coipomensis. Next base: position 1,824,609 of record NW_027042892.1, on the reverse strand, counting down.
CTATATATCTAAAACAGAATTAAACATCTAAGATTGTAAAACAGTCTTACTCTTGGGTAAAGTTCCATCTTTCAAGCCGTAGTATAACTTTTCAAGATTATTTACTCCAAGTTCAATTTCAACAAGATGAGGTTCATCCTTCTCTAATGGGTTATATCTACCAATTGCAGCATATTGATATAATGGATCAAATCAGGTTTAGCACTTTTATGAGTATAATAATGGAAGAATAAATTATCGGCCGTCTTCTTAATTTGAACTTGTTCCCATTGTAATTGTTCTTGCTTGGTAGGTAAAGTTTTCTTACCTGACCAAACACCAGCAACAGCAGCGGCACTTGCTTCGATGGTATGGAAATTCAATGGAGAGACAGCAACACCAACGGTAGCTAAAGTTGGATCTTCAACTGAAAAAGTATCATAATAAAGACCACCAACTCTGGAAAGATTAGATGGATTAATAACTTTCACACCACCATCTTCATGATTTAAAAATGGATAATGGTAATGATAACCAGTAGTTAAAATAATTTTATCAAATCCCTGTTCTGAACTACCATCTTCAAAGAAGAATTCTCCAGAAACTGGATCAATTTTTTTAATAGTACCCTTAGGCTCAATACCTTTCGAAACTAAACCGTCATTAATCCATTCAAACACATAATGAGGACCTCTCTTTGAATTAATCACTTGTTTAGCAACTGGAACCACATACTGTAAGATATTAACAGTACTGATACTACCTCCTACAATTAAAACCTTCTTATCTTTATATTCATCTTGATTTCTGTAATTTTTGGTATGATTTAAGACTCCAGGAAAGTTTTTATTGAATTGGGCCAATCCATCAATATGGGGGATGTTAGGAACAGTATAATGACCATTGGAGATCACAATAGCATCAAATTTCTCAGTATACCAATGTTCTTTATGGTTAGTGGTATCCTTTTGTCTAACAGTTAATAACCATTTCCCATCTGAAGTCTTGGTAGCTTGTTCAACGGTAGAATTGACTCTAATATGATCATATAATTTCTCATTCTTGATAAATTTTTCTAATCTACCAGTTTGTTCTTGATGGTGTAAAAATGGATAGATGATTCTTTTTTCATCAAGATATTCTGGTTCATTGTCAAGATAAGAAAATCTTGTGAATCTTGAAGGAATATTAGTGAATAAATCAGGGAAAATACCAGAAGCTTTCCATTCTAACTCGTTAGATAATTTATCTTCCTTGACTTCCACTGGTTTTTCAAACGTTGCATGTTCCAATCCAGTTGGAATCTTAGGTAAAGGATGAATAACACTTGGATCATTATACTTTTCAGTATCTAATAAATCTTGAGGTGGAATAGCTAAATCTGGTTCAAAAGTAGGTTGAGCAGACCAAATCCCACCTGCTTTATCCTTTTGTTCAAAGGCGACAATCTTTTTGAATTTGGGATTGGTGGATTGATGTTCACCAACAGTTGATGTACCATCCTGATTGGTATGAAGAAATTCATACAAGGATGCAAGTCCTCCTGGTCCTGCTCCGATTATAGCAATTGATTCGATATCTAACTTAGTCATGATCTAATATTTATCTAATTTCAGTCACAACACTCTAAATCATTTCCAAACAGGTAGCAGGGATATTATTCACGTTTATATATATAAATTTTTCATAAACCATTCCAATCCACCACAATCCCCATTCATTAAACGAAATCAATCAAACTGTGGCTGCGAAATAAAACATTAAGCGCTAAAAAAACTTTAAAATTCACTTATCATCATCCCCTACTCACCAGCCGTAAGAACTTACTGTCACTTGCAGTTTTCTCTTTTTAGTCTTGATGTTTCATATCCACAGTGAATGGTTAGTTATCCACAGTGTTGAAACCTCATGTTTGAAATTAATCAATTTGCATTATACTGGTGTGAATTATGATGATAGTCATTGGTGCGACCCGACCCGATTGAATCAATATAACGCTTATTCTAACTTACATTCGGATAACAACTTTCAATTATGAGCCACTCTTCGACATATTACGAATTATATAATTTTGATTGATAAAGAGTTATTAAATGTATGAATGTATTTTATTATATAATTTTATAGAAAATCTATGATATAAAACAATAAAAGAAATACAAAATATGTTAAACCTTAAAAACTAAAACAAAAATCAAACCTAATAATAATAATAATAATAATAAATAGAAAGTATAATATGTTGGGGGAGAATTGTTTGATATATGACTAACATCCTGTTAATTTATTGGTTGGGAATGTATAACCACCATCTTCGAATGATGTTAAATTCACATTTTCATAAATATTCAAATGTTGAGCGATATATTCAGCAGTTGGATAATCAGCAGGATCACAACCGACATTGGTTTCATTAGCAGGTTGATATACTCTAACGTAATCAATCGACATAGTGACAGGGAAATTTATAGATGGCCAATTTATATAAGCCCAATTATTTGAAATACCAAGATTCATAATAATTGACATTGGTTCTTTGGAAATTCTTCTCCAATTAATATTACCATTTGGATGTAAAGCAGTAGCATGAACAGTAAGAGTAGGATCATTTCCTACAAACCATTGAATATAACCAGTGTCATCATCATTAAGAAATTCATAACCATAATGTTGATAATTAGTAACTCCATCAACACTTCTTTCATACCAAGTTTCATTTAAAGTTGTAGTGGCTGATAAAGCTTGTTGAAATGGACCACCAGCATAAGTATTCATAGTAGTAATTGATAAATTATAAATTTCAACAAAATCATAATCTGGAATATACCAAATATCCATAGGAGCCAATTGTAATGATTGAGATGCAACTCCTAATGATTCACCATTTGGTAAAGTACCAACTTCAGCTTCAATGGCATCAATTTCAGGAGCACCTCTACCAACCCCAGGATTTGGATGGGATTGACCAGGACATGTACAACTATTTAATCTTTGACCTGGTAAATATGAAATACCATCGGGAGATGATTGATTGGCAGTTATACCAGCATCACAAGCTTCATAAGAATAAGGCCAAACCCCTTCGGTAGTAGCTAAATAACCTGGTCTACCTAAATTACCCATAGTCCATAAACCAGGCCATAACCCTGAAATAGTACCATAATTTGGTAAACGAGCAGAAAATTGAATCATACCTTGAGTAAAACAAAATTGATTCCAACTTTGTAACATACCTGATCTATAAAATAAATTATGATTTTGATAAGCATCCATTCTTAAAGTGGCAGTACCATTTGCCGTAGTTACCGCATCAGGACTATACCATTCTAAATCTTTAGTAGCATCATAATGTAAATCTGGAGCAGTAAAGAATTGATCATCACCTGGATAAAAAGTACGACCTTCAATATTAAATTCATCACTAAATACTAAATTCCAAGTATCACCATTTCTACTTATATGAGTTAAAGCATCTTGAGGAGTATCAGGATCGACTAAATCGGTACGAATAGCACTTAATAAAGGATATTGATAATGAGTTAAAATTTCATAAGCTTGAGGTTTATAACCTGAAGTTATACCTGAATAAGTTAAAGCAGGTAAAATGACAAATATAGCTGATGCACCTAAAAATAATACAATAAATCCAATTAAACCACCGATAGAACGTTTATCCATATGTTTAAAATCATGAGCAAATCTATTTTTATCATATTCTGCATCAGCAATTGGATCAGGATTATGTAAATAATCATCAGGTTCCTTTTCATCAATATGTAATGGGAATGAAGTGGCAGGATATCCACCAAATGGAGAAAAATCCCCTCCACTATTTAAAAATGGATTTGATGCTGATTTATTTGAAGTTGATGAAGATTGATCATCATCACCATATTGGGATGTAGCTTGGGATTGACTATTTTGAAGCTGTTGAGCTTGAGGAGGATATAAATGAGATGATAAACTTGTGGTTGATACAACTCTTGAACCTGCCATAGAAGGATATCTATCGAATTCTGGAGGAACATGAATATTATTATTATTTAAGGATGAAGAATTTTGAATATTAAGATAAGATTGATGTTTTGGAGATGTGATTTGATCTTCAGATGAACTATTTTCATGAGATAATAAATGAGATGAAGTACCATTTTTTGAATAATAACCACTATAAGCATTAAATTTTCCATATTGATTATCAATATTTGAAGATGAAGGAGGTTGAACACCAGAGTTAGTGGAATATCTTGAAGAAGAATTAATGGAGTTTTGATCGATTAATAAAGACCTATTTTGATTTGGATCATTTGATACTTCATTTTGAGAAAGGAAAGGGTTTGAAGATTGATTATGGGATGCTTCAAAGTTTAAATCTGAGTTATTATCATCAGATGACAGTATATTAGGATGATTTGGATTATTGGATGTTAAATCTCTAGCCATGATGATAAAGTTGTGATGGATATTATTAACGATAGACTAAGTGAGGGAAGGAGGGTATATATGTGTTAAATGTGAAATAATGATGATTTGGTATGAGTATAAGATGATTCTATAAATAATGGATGAAGTTGAGTGGCTTGATCTAATGCAAGAGGGGTGATAAATATTAGAAAGGGGAAAGATCAAGAACTTATCCAAAGGGATATAAGAAAAGGATGAATGATGAAAAATGGTATCTTTAATGAACTCAACCACAAACAAACGATGATGGGTTTAAAATGAATAAGAAAAAGAAAAAGAAAAAGAAAAAAAAATAATGGTGTAATGTGATCGGTAATTGAACTATAATTAGTGAAAGTTAAGAGTGAAGATCAGACCAGACTTGGGGATGGTTGGTTGATTGGATTGGATTGGAATGAGTTGGGTTGGGTTGATTAAAAGAAGTTGATATACAAAGGAGTAAGAAGAAGAAGAAGAAGAAGTTATAAGTAAGTATAAAGTTGTTATTATTATTATTACCAGGACCACAAGCCCATCCATTTCATTGAGGTCAAAGTCAGTCAGTACAACTACAATTTCACGCCCATTAAGAAAAAAAATATCTACGTACATCTGAGCACATTTGCAAGGCTAAAAATAAAAATTTAATGATTTTGTACTATATAAACTGTCTGTCTGTCTGTCTGTGTCTGTATGATTCTTATTGCTAAATTGAAAAAAAAAAAAAAAAAGAATGAGAAAATTTTTTATTCATCGAGACTAAAACAGACAGACACAAAAAAATTTCTTTTTAATTTGTCCCACTCGCTCTTTACAATGACTGTCAGTCTCATTCAGACAGACAAAAAAGGATCTATTTTGATTCTGATTCTGATTCAGGATCACAAACAAAAAAAAGAAATTAAATTAAAAAAAAGGTAAACAAAACAAAAAAAAAAAATAATTAATTAATTAAATTAAATTTAAATTTAAAAATAAAAAAGACAAAAAAAGATTTCGCGTCGTTGCTCTTGGTGGTGGTGGTACCTGTCGTAATAGAATTTATACAGATTAGATATCCTGATATAGGGGGATATCTAATAACATAACAAACACGATGTAATCAACGTCATAGTATGTGTAACCAATCATCATTCAATTGATTCAACCCATCACCACATTACCTTTTGATCCCCTTAATTAACAATATAAAAATAATCCAGTTGTCAATTACTACTTACTTCCTAGACTTACTCGCTACAGTGGAAAAAGGGGTTCAACTTTTTTTCTAATCAGTTTTACTTATAAATATAAATAATCTTTTTTGATCTAATTTGAATTGTCTTAATTTGTCTTGTCGTTTACCGAATTAAGATAATCTTTATGTCTCTTTTTTAGGTTTGAGGAGGAGTCTTGTCGTCGTGTGGGATAAATCATGTATTATGTCATAACCATTTTCATCCTTCCCATAACTTCCTTAAAATACCTCTATTCAATTCAACTCAACTCAGCCATCAATTGCATAATATATATTCTAACTTACAGTACCACAGTTTTAGCTAATTAATTCCAAGCCATTTTATTCATTTTATTTACTTATTTACTTATTTACTTATTAACTATTAATAGTAATATTGTAACCTCAATTGGCGTGTACAATGCAATTAAACTTAAGCATTCCTTTATAAAAACTTTAACAATAACTAAATGAAACAGCAGTTAGTCGGTCGGTGTATGACGCTTTTGTTTTTTTTGTTTTTTTTGTATTGCATTATTTTTGTGTCATAATTTATAACGAACCGAATCAACTATGATAGTTCATAGCATCAATTGACAGAAGTCTTACTTAAAGTGACTTCAGCATACATAATATCGATTAGTATATCAAGTAATTAAGTTGAACATTACTGTATAGTTTATCTTCAATTGACCCTTGTTTGTAGTTATCATACCCGTATGATTTTATTTCATCCATTTTTAATTATTTTTGGCTAAAATTTAGTTTAAGTTGTTTGAATTACATTTAGTTGAGTTAAACTGATTTGCATTTAGTTAGGTATTTAGGTACTTCAGATTATTAAAAAGTGATTAATATCGAATTAATCGCCTTCTATAAAATATCCCCACATAATACAATTATCTTATCAGCAAAGATGTACGTTAAAATTAGAACCAAAAAAAAAGCTTCTAATTCTATTTTTAGCGATTTTGATCTAAAAGGATTTTTGATTTTGCAGTCAGTAAAACAATATAATTTCAATAATTCTAATCTAAGCAACTTCTCTTCATCACACACCATCAACCATGGATAACAACGCTCAATTTCTTTCTGATTATTTTCATTTGCTACCTAATGATATCATAATTCATATCATTAATTTACTCCCTCCTCAGTTAGTTGAATGCTTGATGACTACAAATGGGTTTGATCATCAAGTTTATCACGAATTTTTAAAGAATATTATTGTATCTACAGCATTAAGGAATAATAAAGTGACATTAAATTCTGTTTTTGGGAGTAATGATACAATAATTAGTTTGGAAAGTTGGCCAACACATTGCATTCCCCATAGTGTTCATATTATTGGAAAAGTTGATGAGATTGAAAATTATATAACTCAAAATTTCAATTATTTAAAGCCCATAAAAGATATTCGAATTTGTATATATATCCAATTAGGCGGTACTTTGAATATTAACAGTTTTTGCAAATTAATTCGTTTTCCAAATTTGTCATTATTAACGATTAAATTTTCTTTACAAAATCGGCAAGATATAAAGATATCAGAACTTGAAGTTATGTTTAAAATTGAATCAAATAAAGACTATTTAAAGCCCTTTTTAAGGTTTGCTCAAAATATAAGCAAATGCAAATCCTTTCTTACGATAACTCAACATTAACCAACAACATGCAATTCTATTTCTTGTAGCTATGTTAATCAATTTACTTTAGTTCATGGTTATGATTTGCATGAGTTGTCAATTAAATGGGTAGGGTTCAGTTCCACTTTTTCGGATTTTAATACATTAGAAAGTATTACCTTGAATGGAAGCCATTTAGTAGAGTTTCCGGATTTATCATTTAATTGGCCAACTAATATAAAGTCAATTGTTATAGTAAACACTTCTATAACTGATGATACAATAGCTAAATTTTCCAATTGGCCTGCTGGATTAGAATCATTAACTTTAAAAAACAATCAAATCTCTAAATTTAGCAGTATTGGTGAATTACCTGAAAATTTGAAGTATTTGGAAATAGGCTCTGAACCTACATCGTTTAGGGCTATTCCAATTCAAGTTGAAAATATTGGCCAGTACGAATGTTATTATAATTTTCCAAAATCCCTAACAACCTTGAAATTAGAAGGTATAGAATTTTATAAATATCCTAATTGTTATATCGAATTTCCACCAAATCTAAAACGATTAGAAATGACACGATGTTTAAAATCAATAAATCACTGTAATTTCCCGCCATCATTAATATATTTAGAATTAAGCCATAATGAAATCGATGAACTAATCAGTTTTAAAAACTGGCAGCAACTTATTAATCTTAAAACTTTAAAACTTTCTAATACTTATTTAACTCGAAATTCAGTTCTTGATTGGTTACCACCCAAGAATATAAATTATCTCGATTTAAGTTCAACTAAAATCAATAGTTTAAATATTGCCATTTTCAAGGAAGAGAATAAAACATTTACTCACAGTTTACTTGTCGTAAATTTTGCATATTGTTTTATTCCTTATGTTCCTCATGACTTTTATTTACCTGAAAATGTTTATCAGTTTAAATACAGTAAAGGATACTTTATACTGATAAATGCACATGTAATTATAAGTAATAAGAGAATGCATACAAAACTTTCTGCGACATAAAACACCAAATCACTATATACTTTATTTATCTCAATTATAATATATTGTAAAAAATCACGAGTATACTTTAAGTTTAGCAGATTAAAATTAGAAAAAAGATTTTCAAATTTTGCAGTCAAAACTTAGCATAATAAAAATGTGTATATAAAAACAAACCTTGAATCTCAAAAACTCAAATTCAAATACAACTCTTTATCAAATATACTTTCAATGATAGTCAACAGCATTAAATTTCTTAAATATTATTTTAGATTACTTCCCAATGATATCCTAATTACTATCATTCATTTCCTCCCTCGTGAATCAGTGGAACATTTGATGAACTTAGATATTTTTGAATCTCAAGTCTATCATGAATTCCTAGATCATATTGTGATTTGTCCCCCTCATAAGAATACGACTATATTAGCGGTAGGTTCAACCTTTGATAGTTACCATGAACCATTTACTCATGATACGAAAATCACTTTGGATAGTTGGCCATCCTATTATAAGCCCAGCTGTGTTTATCTTGATGGGACCTTTGAGAAAGTCTCCATATATATAGCTAATAATTTCCAAGTTTTAAAATCCATACAAGATGTTCGTATTTCAGTAGCTATCAATTTGGAAGATGTTATTGATGTCAAAAAGCTCTGCAAGCTAATTGTTTTCCCAAACTTGACAGTATTCACTGTTAAGCTCACTTTAGAAGAATCAGAATTTGTCAGTACAATTAAAATTGAACCCAAGAAAGATGATTTATATTTATTACGGTTTTTAACTTTTGCAGAGAATTTAAACAACTTCAAACCCTTACCCAAGCTAGTGCAAAACTTACCAAAAATATTTACTTCTATTTCTTATAAATGTCTTAGTAATATCAATGTTGATCATTTAACAAATTTAAGAGATTTATCAATCACGTACCCAAAGACTGATTTCACGTTAGGCCGTTTACCGGAATCCTTAGAACATATCACTATCAATGGAAGGTACGGTTTAAAGTTTTCTTCATTACACTATAATTGGCCAAGTAAGTTAAAATCGATTGTTTTGGTGAGTACTCGTATCGACGACAATATGCTAGTTAAATTTTCCCATTGGCCTACTGGATTAGAATCATTAACATTGAGAAATAATAAGTTCACTAAATTTAGAAGTATTGGTGAATTACCTGATAGTTTGACATATTTGGAAATAGGTATTGAACGTCATTTAGAAGATAGTATAAGAATTTACCCTAATCTTGTGCATAATCATGAATTTTATGTGCATAATCGTGAATTTTATTACACATTTCCAAGCTCATTAATAACCATGAAATTATCAAACGTAAAATTTTATCATGATCCCAAATGTTTCATTGAATTCCCATCGAATCTAAAACGATTAGAAATGATAAAATGTTTAAGCTCGATAAACAATTGTATATTTCCAGCTTCATTAACCTATTTAGATTTAAGTTATAATGACCTTGATGATTTAACCTTCCATGAAGATTGGCAACTGCTAGATAATCTTCGAACTTTGAAACTTGTTGATAATCATTTAAAATTAGCAATTTCAGATTGGTTACCACCTACGAATTTAAATTATCTTGATTTAAAATCAACTAAAATCGATAATTTTGATATTGCCATCTTCAAAGAAGAGAATAAACCATACACTGATAATTTACGTGTCTTAGATATCTCTTATTGCATGATTAAGAAAGTTCCTGATGATTTTTATTTTCCAAAGAATATCTACAATTTTGATACAAGCACAACATACTTTGTACTCCCCCGTCCACTAATCATACGTAATCAGAGAATAAATATAGAAGTTGGTCCACAAAGGAAACCTGATGACTTTTAATTTTACAAAATATATATACACATCTATTTATCCCCATTATATACAATACCATGAATATCAGATTTTTCTTTATGTAATTGAGTCAATTCATCAATCACGGATTCAGACGTTAAGGAAAACTCATTCTCAATAAGATTGATTAAATTTATAATCCCATTGTTTATAACTCCAATAACCACATTTCGATTAGATTGTTTACTAGTCTTTCCATATTTTAATAAATTATCTCTCTTTTTCAAATATTCGATATTATTCAATTGAGCCGTATTTAATTTTGATTGATTTGATTTTTGTCGTTGATCATATTTCAATTGTCGTTTTGAAATCATCTTATCGTTCTTCTTGATAACAGGTGGTGTGGGGATTTGGGATGGTTGTTCAAAGGGGAATCGATATTCTATGGTATTTACTAATCGTTGTATAACCTTTAAAGTAGGGAATTTAACTTTATCAGTATTGACTACTACAATTTGATAATCGGGTAATTGACTTGGATTCAGTTTTGAAAATTGGCTGCCTGGCTTCCAAACGTTAAATGATATCTTATAGTCGTCCAAAGTAGTAGAAGTAGTAGTTGTTGTCGTGTTGATGGTTTTCCTTAAACTATCATATATTTGATATGTAGGAATTAATCTTAATGATTTGAAAATATCAATAACTTTGAAATAATGAGTAGTTAAATAATGTAAGGAATGAGTAGGTGGAAAAGGTCTCCAAAATGATTGTATCCATTTCTTCCAATCCCATCCCCATGATATGATGCTTCTTGATTGACCTTTACTTGATTCGTACTGTTCTAATCTTTTCCATTGTGGTGGTTGTTGTTTCTTGGGATCAACTTCAAGTATTAAATATCCATGTCTTTTTAAATATGAATAAACCTGATATTTATCAATCGTATATCTCTCGTTTATAAATGCTAAGGAATATAATAATTCCAAATCAACAGGGACCAATTCCTCTTCAATGTTAAACTCTCCTTCTTCCTCATCTTTTAAGTAGTTTGTAAATTTCTCGTCACCAAGATATATAATCATTGATCCTCTTTCCACTAAATAAACCGTCTCTATAGGATTCAACCGTATACAATTCTTATATCGACGATTAGGATATGCTTTACCAATATCACGGAAATAATTCCCCTTCATGAACGGTATAATTGAATATCCTCCATCTTCTTCATCTTCAATCCATATTGATAATAATTTCTGCTTGAGATGATGACCACGAACTCCACTAATAGCATCATACATGGCTTCTCTACTTTCTTGTAAAGTAGAAGTCTGGATATCTGTATTATCAGGTTCAAAATCTTTATCCCCTCTCTTCGGTATACCTGATGTTCCATTGGTATTATTACTATTGTTGGCACTTCCTAATGATCTGGTTAATATTTTCCAATCGGGGGTTTCATCTTCTATATCATAGTTATTTTCAATGTCATTCTTATTGATGTTTGATTCATCGTCGTCTATCTCATCCTGTAGATGTAGCTCTTTCTTGGTCATTATCAGTTGATATTCATTGGCATTTCCATTTACTGTCTAGGATATTGCAAAATTTATTCACTACAAATTTGATGGATGTGATCTTTTGCTATTTTTGTGTGTCATGAAAAAAAATGAAGTCGTACAGAAAATTTTTGATCTCAGTTTACAACAGCCTTATTAATACAGCCAAACAGTCAATCAAGTCAGTCAATCCAGACTTAACACATATACATAAAAAGATACATACCATCACACGATGACTGAACAAAGTATAACGTTCGATGTCGTAGTAAGTACTTCCATTCATATCTTATTTGAGAGACATCTAATATTAACCCATAAATAGGCGGAATCATTATTTGAAGATATGATAAGTATAATCATTCGACAACAGACCTTACAAGCCTTAACCAATCATATCTCCCGAACACAACAAACATCATCGATACCTACAGCTCAAACCTACACCAAGGAATTCAATCAAAGAGATCCTAATAAAGATATTTTTGGTCAAGATAAAATCAAATTAAAAACTAGTGAAACATCACGATATTTCCCTTGTGAAAATTGTGGAAGGAAAATTGCTGGTAGTAGATATGCTCAACATATAAATAAGTGTCTTGATAGGAAACGGAAATGGTAATTGAACCACTACTATAATAAATTCAGTTATGGTATAGCCTTAGCCTAAATGGGGGGTCTATTTGTGGTGAAAAATGGATAAGCGCGGAAATGTAAATGTAAATCTAAATTTAAAGCTAAATCTACCCAGTACAAATTAATGATTCTCCTCATAAAAGATTAGTTACAACCACAGATCAAATAAGATATACAATACCAGTGGATAAGAAGTAACAAAGACAAAGATAGAAGACCAAACCGGGTTTATAAAGGTATACCCATTTCCAGAACTTAGAATAAGCCCGGAATTATAAAGATGTTTCCATGGCTAAACGAACCTCAATTCGGACTTTAACCAAAAATTTAAGGTTCTATTTCTATACATGAATTATTTTAAGGTAGTGGAATGGGATAGTGGGGAACAGTTCAATTTTAATTTAACGAATTGATTTTCAAATTCAGGATGGATAAAGGATAAAATGATTATCGATTTGAAAAATTTATGGTCTATTATCGTCTCATTTTGTGGGCTTTAATTGGGTTGGAGGGGTTGTAACTTATCTAGTATATGTTTATTAAGTATGATTAAATAGGTCAAAATCAATAGTATTTTCAGGTTAGTTCAGGTCAAGTCAATTCAATTGTAGTTATATGGAGGCGATAGATATGCATTAAACAAAACAATGAATCAATATGAAATTGATGGGATAATTTAAGTTACCCATACCAAATTTATTTAGTGAGAGATTGAAGGTGCGAGGGAGTGAAAAAAATAATGTGGGGTAAAATTTTGAAGTGCGGAAGGAAATCAAAGCTTAGGGAAAGGGATATCAAAACAACAGTATAAATATGGTGTAACATACCTTTATTTCATCTTTATAGATTATGATTTCATAGTAATTAACGAACTAACTAATTATGACTAACTTCAAATCATACCCACTTTACGATAGTCTGCTTTCCAAACATCAAGCTATCAACAATTTACCCTTTGATGATGATATTTATGATAGTATTATTTCAAAACCATCAAATAATGAGAAATATTCCCCTATCTTCAGGAACAAAACTTCAACTTCAAGATTGATTGAATCAATTCATCCTGATTTAGACACATATCCTAAACTATTCAATAATGCCGTCGAATTATATGGTTCAAAACCATGTCTTGGAGCCAGACCATATAATTATATCACTCATTCCAGTGAAAACCATTTTAAATCTTATACTTATGCTGAAATCAATGAACGCAAAAAGAATTTAGGATCAGGGATTATTCATAGTTTAGCAGCCAATCGATATATCGATGCTAATTTACATCTGCATCGATTGATTTTGAATCATTTGCGGGATTGGTCAAGATATGGCAGTAAAGGTTTTAGTGGAGTTTTAAATACTCATCAACAAATTGAACAAAATACTTCATTTATCTTATCCATTTTTTCTGCCAATCGTTTAGAATGGATCTTGACTGATTTATCATGTTCAGCATATTCAATCACTAATACTGCCTTATATGATACCTTAGGTCCTGAAGTTACGAAATATATTTTAGAATTGACGGCATCACCGATTGTGGTTTGTTCAATTGATAAAATTGAAACGATTTTGAAATTGAAAGCTGAATTTGGTAAGGAATTAGAAAACATTATTCAAATTGTTTCTATGGATCCGATTGAATACCTTCCTACTAATCTTATTACTCAAGCTAAACAATTAAATATTGAAATTCATGATATTTTCCAACTTGAACAATTAGGTTCATCCAAACGTATTCAGGAATTACCTCCTAATAAAGATACGTTATACACTATTTCATTCACATCCGGTACTACTGGATCCAAACCTAAGGGGGCCATGTTATCTCAAACTAATGCTGTAACAGGATTATCATTATTAGCTAGTACTGAACCTCATGCTAGAGGAGATGGATCGAAAGCGTTTATTTTCTTACCTTTGACGCATATTTATGAACGAGAAACAAGTGGATTTGCTCTTTCTACCGGATATTATCTTGGATTTCCTCAATTAACCATCTATAAGAAACAGATTGATGTGTTTAATAATTTACTTGAAGATTTACGAGTTTTCCAACCTCATTATTTTTCAATTGTTCCTCGTATCTTAACCAAATTCGAAGCATTGATAAAGACTTTAATTAAAGATATGAATGATGATGAACAAAGTAAAGTGGGGGAAATTATTGATTGGAAATTATCTCAACAAGCCAAATCAGATGGGTCAACTGGGTTTAATTCCAAATTTGATCATTATGCCCCATATCGATCCATTAAGGAATTCTTAGGATTACAAAATGTTAAATGGTTACAAACTGCATCAGCTCCAGTAGCTCCCTCGACGTTAATTTATTTAAAGGCAAGTTTAAGTATTGGAATGAGACAATTATATGGATTAACTGAAACATTTGGTGCTATTACCAATTCAAATGCTTATGAATGTAACCCTGGTTCATGTGGTGGTATTTCTCCTACGGGTGAATTCAAATTACGTAATGTTCTGGATATGGGATATAATATTAATGAATTAAAAGGGGAATTATTAATTAGAGGTCCCCAAGTATTTCAAGGATATTATCATAATTTAGAAGAAACGAAGAATGTATTTGATGATGAAGAATGGTTTCATACAGGTGATATTGCTCGTATTGATCCTCAAACCGGTAGAGTCTATATTATTGATCGAGTAAAGAATTTCTTTAAATTACAACAGGGAGAATATATCTCACCTGAAAAGATTGAAAATAGGTATTTATCGCTGAATCCATTGATTGCCCAATTATATGTCCATGGAGATTCATTAAAGAATTATGTAGTGGGGATTGTGGGGGTTGAATTTGATAAAGGATTGAAATTCCTTAATGATCAATGTGGATATAATAAATTAGACATTACTCATGATGAATTATTATTTGAATTGAATAAAGTTGATATTAAGAAGAAGTTCCTCAGACATATTAATGAATCAGTTAAGGATAAATTGAATGGATATGAAAAATTACATAATATTCATATTGAAATTAATCCATTAACGGTAGAGAGAGAAGTAGTTACACCTACCTTTAAGATTAGACGTGGTGTAGCATCAAAGTTCTTCTCCACTGTATTCCATCGATTATATGAATTAGAGCAGTCATTATTGGATGATATGAAGTATTTAAAATCGAAATTATAACCGTTTATAAGTGAATAATAATTATATAATATATACAATTGTTGCAAAATAGTTAACCTAATCGCGCTATCAATTACTCGTTTGAGCTCAAATTGCCGTAGATGACTCAAGTCCTGCACATAGCAAATATGGAGAAGAAAAAAAAAAGAAATGAAAAATTTTTGATGAGACATGACAAGAAACTGAAAGCGTCATAGAGATAGAAAGATAACTCTAACTAAAGAAATCTCTTCTGTTGTCATTATTTTTACATCATCATCAACTTTTCATTTCATTTATTCCTTTCGTTTCATATAAGACACTACGTTGAAGATACGATGATGGCACCTCCTCCTCCAATAGTCATCGATGCTCAGGCTGTCAGTGGTATAACTGGTTCTATTTCCATAGCATGTTGGATTATTGTGTTTGCTCCACAGATTTATGAGAATTTTAAACGGAAATCAAGTGAAGGTTTATCATTAAGTTTTATTATATTATGGTTAGCTGGTGATGTTTTCAATGTATTGGGATCAGTATTACAAGGTGTCTTACCTACCATGATCATTTTAGCTATTTATTATACTTTAGCTGATATTGTATTATTATGGCAATGTTTAGTATATGGTAATGGGGATAATAAAGCAGATTTAATTCATTTATCTCCTGCTAATCCTATTAGTGAAGATGTATTGGAAACAGTATTATCAAGAGATAAACATCATCAATCTCATCATATAGTTCAACCATCATCAGAATCATCATATTCTCAAACTGAAATTGAAGAAAATAATGGGGATATTAATAGTACTAGTAATAACAGTACTAGTAACCAAAGTAATTCTAATAATGCCGACTTGGAACAAGGGTCATTAAGTCTTTCATCATCAAGTTCATCATCACAATCATCCACTTCATCTTTATCTACTGTCCAATCCATTTTAGTTAAACTTTTAATGGTATCATTAGTTATCTTAGCTGGTATACTAGGTTGGTATATAACATATTCCAGAGATAATGGTAAACAACATACTAAACCAAAACATCCAAAAGATTTACAATTTGATCCATTAGCTCAATTCTTTGGTTGGTTATGTGCTATCTTATACTTGGGATCTCGTATTCCTCAAATTATATTAAATTTTGAAAGAAAATCATGTGAAGGTATTTCATTTATGTTTTTCTTATTTGCATGTTTAGGAAATTTAACTTATGTGGTATCTATTTTAGCCATTGATATGAGTTGGCATTATTTATGGGTTAATTCAAGTTGGTTAGCTGGTTCATTAGGTACATTTGGATTAGATTTTACAATCTTTGTCCAATTTTTCCTTTATAATGAAAATGGTAATGGTTCATATAGTGAGCTTGAAGAAAGTGAAGAATCTTCCTTATTATCCGAACAACAACAACAACAACAACAAACATATGGTGCTTCATCATCTTAAGACATTTAGATAGACAATCAGAATCAGATCATATCTAATCTAATCAAATCAAATCAAATCAAATCAAATGCCGCTATACCCTATCCTACACTATTAACGAAGAAAAGGTCATGTCATGTACAATTATTTTTATTTTTATTTATATTTATAATGCTTATTTATAATCTAGGTAGATATATAAAAGTTCAATAGAAAAGAACATAGATTAGATATGATAAATTGTAGTTATAATAATAATTATCATATGGTACAAGAAATGAAAAGAAAAAAGAAAGAAATATTCTCGCTTTTAACGTCAAACCCCTCAAAGATGTCACAAACCCAGATGACAAATAATTGGGCTCTAATTTCCGATGGGTCTTTTCTTGTAATTCCAATAATTAATTTGTGTTACGATAAATTTGTTTGGGGTTCAATTCAATCAATCATCAAATTTTAACCCAACCTTAATATTGATGGGACTTTTATAAGTAATTTTGCATCATTTACTTATTGAAGTTATATATATATAATTCATTTATTCTGTTAACCCTTTGTTACAGTGTTTTTGTTAGTGGGGGTTTGTGGTGCGAAACGATTTAGCAACAACAACAACAGCAGCAACCTCTAAGGCAACATGGAGTTTAACAGCCAATCATCATCCATCAATGACGGTGGCAAAAAGAAACGGAATAGACCGAGCTTAGTATGTGTGGTATGTAAGAAGAGAAAGATTAAATGTGATAAGGGTAAACCTTGTTCATCATGTGTTCGAAAGAAGATTGAAAGTTCATGTATTTATGAAGACATCCCTATACCAACCAGAAGTAGAAAACGTTCTAAACTTAATAAAAAGGAAAAAACTCATCCTAGTCCTTCTTCAAGTGATCTGAATCAACATGATGAATATGATGATCATGATCATGATCATGATCGTGATGAAGATGTTGGTGATCATTTAGATGAAAATGAAGAATATACTGGTGTAAGAACATCATCAATATCATCATCTGACAAATCAAGAGTAATCAGTCGGACTAACATGTTTGATCATCTTGACTCCAGTATTAGCCCTGTAAATAATAATAATAATACCAATGCTGATAGTGCCAAAGCTTCTAAAACAGATTCATCGTTAGTGTTAGTATCAAAAGCGGAATTAGACGAATTAAGAGCCAAAGTTCAACGTTATTCCTTAGGTTTGATATCTCCTGCTCGTTCCGAAACATCATTAAATGAATCATCCTACAATAATCAACCTCCATCCGGCCAATCAACTGCACCCACTTCCATCGTATCAAGTCCTGGTTCAGGCCATTATTTGAATAAATTCATGAGTCAAGATCGATTAATGTTATTACAATGTCATGATGTAACTTTACCTGGTCTTGTCCCTGATAAAGAATTACAATGTCGTAATGAGTTCTATTTCAAAAATAAATTTCAAACTGATGTAGTACGTAAGATTGCCCTTAAAGATATTCCAATGCCTGATAATTCACCTCAATCTATAGCTGCATATGCCGTGGGTATAAATCCTTATGATAGTGAAAGTGATACCATTAATTTTTATGAAGATTATGATCCTATTCATATAAAAAGTCAAGATAAAAGAGTTAGTTATGGTCCATTAGCATGGGCTTCAATACAAAGAAAAGATCATACTTTAAGTTTATTAAAACGATATACTTCATCTCCTAAATTCAAAGAGATGTTCGCCATAAAACATCAACTGAAACAACCATCGGTAGCTCCAAGCATATCAAAAGAACCAACCGTAGCAGCTACTTCGACCTTAAATACCACATCAGAAACAAATCAAAATTATGATACTAAATGTGTATTAGTTCAAAACCCAGCTAAAGAACATCAACGAGCATTAAATTTAGATGGAAGTCAATTACCTCATTTTTCAAAAAAAATACTAGAAGAAGATGATGAAATGGTTCCATATGAAATTAAAAAGGATCATCAACCTGAACTGAAGGAACAATCAGAATCAGAATATTTAGGCGTTTACGATAAGAAACCAGCGGTATTGGCTAAAAAGACCTTAAATCTTAATAATAAATTCATTGAAGATCGTGTTTTAACTTTAGGTTTGACTATTCTTGATGGCGATAGACTTGATGGAGAATTGAAATTGATTGAACAAATCCAAAGATTGATACCTAAACGTAAAGTAATCTGGATCTTGGTTAAGCGATTCTTTAGATTGGTTTATCCTTATTTCCCATATATTGATGAAAGTGATTTCCGTAATAAACTTCAAGAAATCATAGGGAAAGAATCGGTGTTTGATGACGCCAAACCAACCGTTAAAGTTCAGAAAAAGACCGATTTTGCTCATCTTGGTATATTGTTTGTGGTTTTAAGACTTGCATATTTATCATTATTCTTTAATAAGAGTTCAATTAATGAAACTATCTTAAGTAAAACTGAACTGTTAACTCCTGAAGAAGATGAACGGAAATATTTATTATTAAATCCAATCAATTTATGTTCTATTGAAGTTGCTCAAACTTGTTTACATCAATTTCAATTATTACGTAAATTAAGTTTACCCATTCTACAAATTGCATTATACTTAAGAATATATCATCGATTAGCCCCTGAGGATGGGGATGGATTAGATGGAGGTGATAGTCAAGTCTACAATGGAATGTTAATTCAAATGGCTTATTCAATGGGTCTTAATCGTGAACCCACAAAATATATGACTGACGAAAAAACTAATAATTTATGTCGAAAGATTTGGTATTTCTTATGTATCAATGATTTCACTCAAGCTTTTACATTTGGATATCCCTTAACTACTAATAAAATGTATTATGATACAAAGGCTCCTCGTTATGGTACAGATAATTTTAATTTAAATGATCAAGAATTAGAAAAGGCCACCATAACATTATTCAAGTATGGTGAAGCATTAATCAAAGGTCCAATGAGTAATTTATTGGAAAGTATTTTAAATATCGATAAACAAATTAAAATGTCGGAATTAACTGAACTTTTAAATCATTTTGAAGCAGGTGTAAGAGGTATATTTGGTACTGTTCATGATTATGTGAATCGATTAGAATCAACTGATGTTACTTATAGATCTACGAAGATTATGAAAACCACGGCTATAATAAGTTTGAATGCATTCTTTGTGTCGATATATTTCCAATTGGGTGCTTATTATGATAAAAAGAAAAACCATGAATTAAGTTTCTTTTATTTAAAGAAATTAACTTCAGTAACGATTGGAGAAATGATTCCAAGTTTCTTATCACTTATTATTAGAAGTCAAGAAAATTTCGGAGAAGGAGCTGATTTAGTTATAAATCCCGGTATCATTCAAGCTATTCAAAGAACTTGTGAAGTTATTGTTATAAGTTTGGTTAAATATAATTTATGGATTTATAAATCATGTACTTCTCCAGATCATAAATCAAAGTATAGTTCCGATGCCAAGTATAGAACTTATTTTGATTCCATGTGTTTATATGTTAATGTCTTGGAAAAATGTTGTAAAATATGCTTAGCCGCTGCTATGGTTATGAGTGGAAGATATTATTATGCATGGGCCATAACTAAGATTCATGGATTCTTTTTAAAGATTGTTAATGGAGCTGAATTTTATGAAACTCATAAGGATGCTGAATTATATTTCAATCCTCCTACATTGGATCAATTAGATGAATTATATAAAATTGGACAAATTTCAATTACTACCTTAGGTACAAGAGCCAGAAGAGGTCCAAAACGTTGTGATAATCCTGAATTTCAGGAATTATATACTATTGATCCAAAGCAAAAGCCAAGTATACTTAAGGATTTCGATGATTCTTATTTCTATGTACCTGAAACTGTGAATCCTAATTATAATGCTATGCCTTATGGTACTGATATGCCCACCGCTGGATCTAACTTTAATGATGCTGGAGGTGATATGCCATTTGCTAGCACAACACCATTATCTGACTTTTCGAATGGGGTACCGTTTGATGAGCTTGATTTAGACGATTGTCCTGAAATTGATAGTGTATGGTTACAAATGCTTACACAGAAGGTAAATCCAAATTTAAGTTCAATACCTTCTGAGTTTAATGATATTAATATGAATAATGGAAATTCAAACTATGCATCCAATGGACTTAACAATAGCAATAGTTTTAATAATAATACTAACATAAACTTCAATGCCAATGGCAATAACAATGCTAACGTCAATCCAACTCCAGCAGCTAATAATACTACTGCACCTGCATATCCTTCATTATCTAAATCTGAACAATCTGCTACACCAGCAGCAGCAGCTAATGGTAACACTGCAACGTTCGACTTCAATTCATCGAGTTTCCCTAACTATCAACTATTTGAAACTGCATTTACTGATATAGCTGATGGTAGTTTTGATTTTTTCACTGATACAGTTGACAAACTCTTGAATTAAACCTCTTCTTTCTTTCTTTCTTTTTGTTGTTTATTATTTATTATTTATTATCTATTTGTGTATTTATGACGTAACTCTGATCATGGTAAAAATATATGATTGTGTTTCTGGTAAAACTAGGCTTTAATCTCTAGGTATTGTTCATTATGTATATCCGGAGAGGCTTGTCGCAGACCTCGGAGTTAGTCCTGCCGGAATTTCCCAGTTGGGATTTGTAATCTTCCTATTTTTTTCCACTGTAAATCTGACTTTAAATTTTGAGTGATACGACCAAAACATCATTTACAGCCATATCGATCAAGCACATATCATCATAGTTAGTGTTGGTGATACATCTTATATCGTATTGGCGTGTGTCTAGATAAAGGTATATCCAAATCGTTGATTGTTGTTCGTTGTTCAAGCTTTGTTACGAGTTAAACAGAAGTATTATTTCTAAAGCTTGCCACTGATCAAAAATGACTACCATAGAAGATAATAAAGCTATCAAGAAGAGAAAAAGACCAAGTTTGGTATGTGAGAGCTGTAAGAAGAAGAAAATCAAGTGTGATAAAGGCCAGCCTTGTAATCAATGTATCAAGTCCAATATCACTGCAACTTGTCGTTATGATTCTGAAGGTATAGCTATTAATAATGCTGCTGAACAAAAATCAAAAGCTTTACCATATGTTGCAAGTGCTAAGAATCCTATACCATTATTCCTGAGATCAAATAATGCATATAAACCAATTCCAAGGGTCGAACCACTTACGCTGGCACAAAATAGAGCAAGTGAACGTAATCATCTTAATACTCTTGCTGATGCTGTCAATCAAGCTGCAAGTTTAGAAGTTAATAATCAAACAAAATCCAACGCTTATAATATTGGTGAAAAGTTAAATTCAGAGTCTATTAATGTATCCATTAGTGAGTTTAATTTCTTGAAACAAAGATTACAACAAATTGAAGCAAATATGTTAAATAAAGAAAAATCTATTTCACCTCCTCAACCAAATCAAACTAATGAAATGGAATTTCCTCAACCTACAAATTCATTCAATATGCTTCCACCTACTCCTACTCCAGTGGTTAGTCATTTAAACTCTCTTGGTCCTCAATATAGCAACCCGCCACCTCCTCCACAAACTTCGACATTTAGGAGTTCAATTCAACTTCCACCATTGCAATTTAATCGTAGTTTATCTCCACAATCATCCACTGTTAGTCAACAACTGTCGAACTCAGCTGCACCTCCACCACCTATTTCAGCTCCAACTTCACTATCTAGTAAGTATACTGATGATGGTACTGTAAGCATGGCTAGTAGTAAATCGAGTCCTTTTGAAACAGGTATTAAGTCAAGTATTGTGTCCCCTGGATCAGCTCTTTCTATCAAATTGAATAATGCTACTGATTCAAGTTCATTAATAGGTATTCATCCATATGCCAATGGTACAGATTATATTAATTTCTTTGATGATTATACCTCGATTCATATTAAAGAACCATCTCGAAGAATTAATTTTGGTCCTTTCGCATGGTCATCAGCCATGAAGAAAGATGCTGGGTTAAGTATACTTTGGGATTATGTGAGTGATAAAAACGATGATAAAACTATGACAGCTACAGTTTTTACTCAAAATGAACATGAAATTACGGCTGAGAATACCAATGTCATTACTACTGCTTCGTCAGATGGTAGTGAGTTAGAACTGACATTTAAAAAACGTGCTTTGGAAACTGATGGTTATGGTGATATCCTTCCTTATAATGCTATTTTAAAAGCTAGAGTAGATAAGAATCGTCAAAGATCAAAATTAAATGAAAATGCTTTACCATTAGGATTAACGTTTTATGATGGACAAATTGATCGTGAATTACAATTGATTGAAAAGATTAAAATCATCTTACCAGAAAAGAAGGTTATTTGGAAATTAATTAAGAGATATTTCACTTGGTTATATCCATTCATGCCATTCATGGATGAAGAATGTTTCACGATGAAGATGAATAATATCATTGGTCCTGAATCAGATGAACATGTTAAAGTTGCTGATGTTAAGATTGAGAAAAGATTGGATTTAGCATATGTGGGTATTTTATTAGTAATTTTAAGATTATCATATTTAACTTTATTTTTCAATGATAATATGAAGAATGAATCAAATTTAACTACTGATGATCCATCCCCCAAAGCTCAAGAATTAAAATATCTTTTATCAAACCCGATCAATATCAATACTATTGATGTAGCTGAATTATGTCTTGATCAATTCCAATTATTAAGAAAGACTTCATTCCCTATTTTCCAATTAGCATTTTATTTAAGATTATATCATTTATATGCTCCTGAAGATGGTGATGGTGCCGATGGTGGAGATTCTCAAGTATTAAATGCTATATTAATTCAAATGGCTTATTCATTGGGTCTTAATCGTGATCCCGATAATTTCAGCGATGTATTAAATGATAAGAAAATCAATCAAACCGGGAGAAAAATGTGGCATTTCTTAGTTTTAAGTGATTTATATCAAGGTTATACTTTTGGTAATCCGATTAATATTAATCCTATGAGTTATGATACCAAAGTTCCTGTTTATGAAAAGGGAGCAGAAAACATTAGTGATGTTGTATTGGATAAATTTGTCACTGAATCCTATTTTCATTGTAGTAAGATGAATTTCCATGTTCGAAATATATTAGAAATGGTATTGAATGTGAATCAAGGAGCAAATATGGCTGAATTATGTAAATCATTGGATGCATTTGAACTTATGATTGATGATCAATATGGTACTTTGGATGATTGTTTAAAACCATTAGGACAACAAGGTCTTGATCATGCTAATGTATTCACAAGAAATTTCAGAACTAAATACTATCTTTCATTAAAAACATTTTGTATCACCATTTATTACAACTTTTATCTTTATTATGAAAGAAAGAATGTTGAATTGGCTTATTTTTATTTAAAGAAGATTTTATTAATATCTGCTACTGATATCATGCCGCATTATTTTGATTTATTAGGAAATTCAGAAATCATTTGTGATTTTATTATTAATCCTGTCTTGGAACATATCATTCATAAGAGTAATCAATTCAATTTAGCTTTGATTATCAGAGTTAATTTCATCATATATCATTTAAAGAATCAACCCGAACATATGGCTAAAATGTCGTATGATTCGAAATATTCTCTTTATTATAAGGATTTATGTCGATATTCTTCATGTTTAACTAGATCAGCTGAAATTTCAATTGCAGCTGTTTCTAAGATAAGTAATCGTTATTATTATGCATGGAGAATAACCAAAGGTCATACTTATTTATTAAAGACGGTTACTAGTATGCAATTTTATGATGATAATTATGCAAAAGCAGGTAATTTATGTGTACCACTTTTCACTTTAGAACAAATGGAAGAAATGATTGATATTTGTGAAAGAATGTTATTGAAATTAGGTAAAGTAAAATCAAATGCTCATAAATTCTGTGATACCTTTAATCCAAGTCCTGGAGATAGTTCTGTCAAATCAGATTCACCATCTACTAGATATAATAGTACATCAATTTCAACTAATGGTACTAATTATAAAGAGAAACAAAATAATATTTCAATGGAAAATGTTGATAATGCTGAAATTGATAAATTATGGTTTCAAATGTTAGCTATGAAATATGATGTTAATAAGAATTATGATGAGAATATGACACTTCAAAATACAGATGGTAGAAGACAAAGTCATAATTTTCCTGGTTTACTTCCTGGAAGTCCAAGTGCAGGATTAAATTATGGTAATGTAATGAATTTGCCCAGTACCGGTATTGGTAGTAATGGGGTTAATAAGGCATCTGTTAGTAATGTCAATTCGCCATTTGGTCCAGGTGGACCTGAATTCCCACTGTTTGGAGCTGATTTAGATCGACTTGGATTTGATGCAGAACAAGCCAATCAATTTGATATTTTCAGTGAATTACCATTTGAAAGAGTATTTAATAGATCAGAAAATTAAGAGGGATTCCGTAGTTCTTGTAAATTCGTATTTAATCAAGTATATGTTAAATATGTAATATAATAATATTGTGGTATAAACCAGTTATATTTTAGTCATAGTTAGTAATTCTATTCTGTCAAAAAAAAAAATATCAGTGATAATTCCAGTTTTTGCACCTAAATTAAAGTAAGCTAAATTAAGTTACTCCGGGAGGAAGAGGCTAGACCAAGAGGATAGACCTTAGATATAAATAAGGTCAAACCTAACCTTAACTTACATTGGAACGTTTATTATAGTTGGAGATGGGTTGAGCCCCCTCTTTCAATGACCTTTAAAAATGATATTGTCTCCTCCACATTTTATCCTTTATTAGTAAGTCCTCCCGGTGTTTCTAACTTTACAAAAGTGCTTGGTTTGCTGCTGTCTATCTTGGAATGATATTTCGATGATTTAAAATATCATTCAATGGTTACAACTTCCATATCCTTGTGATAATTTGCGGAGTATATACTTTTTCTTTTAACGTTAGGAATAACTGATTTACCCCTATCTCTCACCTATGACCTGATAGTCTCTATTATTGAAATAGCATGTCATCGCCGTGGAACTATGGTATTATCACCATCACTTTAAAGCATGATCGATGGAGGAAGGGCTCCGAGCCGTTTCCGTTAAATCCATGAAATTGATTTTCGCCCTTTACTTCCTAATTGGTGAAGTCCGCGCCAATCCCAATTTGGAACATCTTCCGTCTTACACTAAAAAAAAGAAAAGAGGTCATGATTAGTCAAAGTATGGTGGATTCAATTCAATTCATATATATAACTAATATAATTCCAAATCAGTAAAGTTTAAGAGGTAAACTTACTGGAAGGGAACGGCTAGATTCGATATCAACCAGTCGTGTCAACCAGCCAATCAGAAGTCAAGGTTGTGTGTGTGTCCATACCTGATCCCATATCATTTCTCCATAGTTAACTGCTTTTTTGGGGGATTTCTATAAGCCATTGAGGAGAAAACAAAAATATTCAATTTGAATATACAGCAGCAGCAGCAGCAGCATCATTTCATCATCATTTATCTATTTATTATATATCGAACCTTATTGGATTCAAACTATCATATCATATCAACTTCCATCATCATCATCATCAATCATCATAGATCATGTCTTCAGAAGGTGGAATCATTAAAAAACGTAATAAGGCAACATTGGTGTGTACCAATTGTAAGAAGAAGAAGATCAAATGTAATCGTCGTCAACCTTGTTCGTCATGTGTACGGCTGAATACAGGCTATTCCTGTACTTATGAAACCAAATGGAGACCAGTATCATTTGATCCCAATCATCCTAATCAATCATCCATCGCAGAGTCTCTGACGGTTGATGCTGATATGAATGATTCTTCTCCAAATGTTGCAAATTCAATTAATGGTGACAATAATAATCCTTTACAAGATGAATTATACCTATTACGAAAGAAATTGAATGATTTAGAGGCTTCTTTCCTAAACAATAAGACAAGTCGGGATATAGGTCCTATCTTTGATTCAAATATCAGTACTATTCCTTCACCTCAAATTATAAATCAATATGCTTCCATCATATCCACATCAAATTCCCATAATAATAATATAAGTGCAGATAGTACACCATCTTCAAATAATGATAATCAAATACCAAAAGCTCCTGTTAGTACTAGATTCGCCGTTAGTTCTGTCCCCATCTCCAATGCCACTGCCACTCGTCCATCAAATATAATAAATCCCGTGGTGGATGATGATGAAACCATTAACTTTTATGAAGGGTATACCTCAATTCAAATAAAAGGCAATGTAAGGCGAGTTAATTTCGGTCCCTTATCATGGGCTTCATTAATGAGAAAAGATACTTGGTTAAATCTTATTTGGAAATATAATGAATCTCAAACCTTAAGTGAATGTTTATTTACTCAACAAATCCCACAATTAAATCAAGAAAATATCAATGCTTATACGGCTGATACTGATGGTAGTGAGGGCGGAGCAGGAGGATCTGTCAATATCTTCAAAAAGAAATCATTAGAACATGATGGTTATAATGAAATGGTTCCTTATAAGACCTTAGTTAAAAATGGTGGAAAAGCAGGAAGTATAAATGTTAGTACCGTAACATTAGCCAAAACATTATTTGAAGGAAGACTTAATCCTGAATTACAATTGATTGAAAAGATTAAAATGATCTTACCTAAAAAGAAAGTATTATGGAGTTTAATTGATCGATTCTTTATTGTTTTATATCCCCATTTACCATTCATTGATGAGATTGATTTTAGAAAAGAATTATCGAAAATCATTGGTCCTATAAGTTATGAAGATGAACCATTTGGCAAAGTTAAAATTGCTAAAAAGATGGATTTAGCTTATATTTCCGTATGTTTGATTTTATTAAGATTAACTTATTTATCATTGTTTAATAATCGAAATTGTGCCAATGCTCATATTATAAATTCTCCTGAAGATACCATTGAGAAATATTTATTTAAAAATCCTATAAATCTTGTCGTGATTGAAGTGGCTAATTCATGTATTGATTGTTTCCAATTCGCCCGTAAATCAAACTTGACAGTTTTCCAAGCCGTATTTTACATGAGATTATATCGTATGCTTGCCCCTGAAGAAGGTGATGGAGCAGATGGTGGTGATTCTCAAGTGGTTACCGCTATGTTAGTACAAATGGCATTTTCATTGGGTTTGAATCGTGAACCTGATAAATTTGATATTTGTAATGATGAAAAAACCAATCATATTGGTAGAAAAATATGGCATTTCTTATTAAGATCAGATTTAATTCATTGTTATAGTGTGGGGAATCCAACAACTATCGATATGAAACATTTCGATGTCAGAAGTCCATTTTTAAATGATAAAAATAGTAATTTACAAGATCTTGATTTGGAAACTGCTGTCGTGGAGACATTTTCATATTTAAAGAATAAATTATTCCCTTTGAAGACCGTTTTGGATATGGTTTTGGATATTAATTACGGATCATCCATTAATAAATTGACTTCTTCATTAAATGAAGTGGAAAGAATTGCTACTGAAACATTTTATGTCTTGGAGGAAGATACATCATCAAGTGATACCAATCCTAAAGTAGCTCATTTCATTGATCTGGTTAAGAGTAAGATTTACTTATCGGTGAAAAGTTCAGTCACAACCTTATATTATCATCTTTATTTACATTATGAAAAGATTTATAATAGTGAATTATCATTTTTTTATTTAAAAAAGATGTATTTGATTATTCTTTATGATATTGCACCATATATTTTTGAAATTTTATATGGGAAATTCAGTACAGATGGATTAATCTTAAATCCTGTTCTTGAAATGGCATTACATAAATTCAATCAAATAAATTTATCAAGTATGGCCCGAGTTAATTATTTAAAATATACTATGGAACAAAAACCGGATCATTTAAGTCGATTAAATTCTGATGCTCAATATCGTGCTAATTATAATCGATTTACAAATTTATCTACTAATTTTAGAAGAACAGGAGAATTAATCACTTATATATTTGAAAAATTATCAACTCGTTATTATTATGCTTGGAGACTTTATAAAGCTCATACACAATTATTTAAATTCCTTAGTAATTCAACTATTTATGACACTCATTTACCAGGGATGAAAAAGATTCGTGCTTTCCAATTTTCAGCTAATCAATTAGATGAAATTGATTCTATAATTCATCTATTAGGTAAAACTATTGCTAAGAGTGTTTATTATGAAGATAGATATGAAAATCAACCATCATCATCAACCACGATTGGGAAAATCCCTCATAATATCCCCACTTATAAATCTAAAAAACAACAACAAAGACCTCCTCTCAATGTTAATGTTAATAATACCAATGGTACTCCAAATATGTCATCATCATCAGCTCCAGGATCAACGGTTGGTAAATCTCCATCAGGTAGTGTTGTATCTGATATAACGGTGACACCTCATTCATCGATTGAATCACCTCCTCAAAAGGCTAATTCAAGTATGAATCATGAATATGTGGATCAAATGTGGATGCAAGTTATGGCCATGAAATTTGATACGTTAGATCTGTATGGAAATTATTTACCAATGACAGATGATGAATTCAATAGTGGTATCATTGTACAAGAACCATCTGGCATCGTCAATTCTAACAATGCAAATGTTAATGCTCCAAATAATAATAACAATGTAAATAATAATAATAATAATAATAATACTAATACTAATAATGGCTATAATGGAAATGGGATGGGGAATAATATAAATATGGTGAATAATCTCAATGTGAATATCAGTGGATATACGAATGGATATAATACTCCTACTACGGGAGGTCAAATAAGTCTGGGACTTACTCCATTTCAATTACCATATGCTAATGAATTTGATTTAGTTAATTCATATACTCTTGATCAAGTATTGTAAGGGGAGTGTGTGTGTTTGTATATATATAAGTAAAATAATATGATATATTTTTGGTTTTTAAATTACTTTTTAGCGAATGTTAATAGGGTGGTGGATCCAAATGTAGTTGATAAAGATTGAGGATTTTGTTTGGTTAAAGTATCTAAACATTTGGTTGAATCGTTGGTAGTTTCGAATTCAATGAATGATAAATTCCTTACTTTGACAAATCTACTATTAATAAACCCATCAAATTTAGAAAAGAATGTAATGATATCATCATTAGTGATATCTTTTTGATCAATTTTTTGAAGAATGAGGATTTTATTAGGTGGTAAATCTTTAAATGATTTAGTTATTTTCTTAACACTTGATTTATTAACAACCAATTCGATCTTTCGTTTAAACTCTTCATCTCTGTTTGATTGGATCAGTACTTTATGGGCTTTTCTCTTATTCACAGACTCATCATCTTTTAAAACTTTACTATAAAACTCATCACTATTAGATCGAGCAAATTTAATATGGATTGGTTTCTTAAACAATTCATAATTTTGTAATCCATCAACAGCAGATTTGGATGATTCGATATTATCAAAAGTGATGAATGCTTGACCTTTCATTTTAATATTGTTATGAGCTGTGATTTGAAGGATAGTTCCATACTTATTAAATAATGATTCCAATGAAGATTTTAATTTCAGTATAGATACTTTATCATTGAGATTGTTGATGTAGATAGTTTCTTTAGGTTCATCATCGAAATCTTGAGTAGTACTTGATTGAGTGGTATCGTCTATGATGATATCTGACATGATGTATGAATGATATAATGATTTATGATGTATCATATAGTATAAACCATTTTAGTTGTAAATATATTTGTAAAGTGATCGAAAAAATTATGAAAATGAAAGTCACCTGATCCATCATGTGACTTTCATTTCGTCCCATGATATTTCATCACATGATTCATTTTTCGTGCGGCGCAAAATATCATTAAAGTAAGCAAAATATTTTAAGCCAATCAAATCAAACTTGAATGTAAGCACTACCATTTGATGTCTGAAAAATTTAAACCGAAATGACATCCTGTATATAAACGGATGATGACATTGACAGATTTTTGTACTAGAACATTTCTTATATATATATATATATTATATATAACTAGCTAGTTTAACTGATGATTTTTTTAATTTCAAGTCATTTTCTGATTCATTTTCATATTTTCAATCAACTTTTCATTTACTGTGTGTATCTTAACTTCAATTGAATAGTGTTAATACTTCATTCTACCACATACACTTACAAGGTCCAACCCCGCTAACAATTACTTTTTCAATTACCACAAAAAAAGAGCAACGGGATTCCAATTTTTAAAGTTTTAAAAATATCAAAACAACCATCAAGTTCATATTCTCCTTCATCTCCTTCTTCTTTTTCCTTATCACGTTAAGTAGAAGTCGTTCTCACTCACTGCTGCCGCTACAACATACCAATCTTATCCATATAAACTATAACCATCTACAATGTCAGTGGTTGCCATTAAAAATGTGGTGGCATCATTATTAACTAAATCCAATGCCAATGAACCATCAAATCAATTATTATCCAATAACAACAATAGTCAAAATCCTTATGGTTCTACTTCAGATACCCTTAGTCCAAACGATAGAGGTGATCAAATAGGTCATGATGAAGCTTTTATTCAAAATGCTGTATCATCAGCCGCATCCTCTATATTAGATAATGAAAATAAAGAAACTGAAGAAGAAGGTTTCTTTAATAAATTCGATCCAAGAGTAATGTCGGATATTATAATTGGTTTATCTGATGGTTTGACTGTTCCATTTGCTTTAACAGCTGGTTTATCTTCATTAGGTGATTCTAAATTGGTTATTACTGGTGGTATGGCTGAATTAGTTTCAGGAGCTATTTCAATGGGATTAGGTGGTTATTTAGCTGCTAGATCTGAATCTGAATATTATAAATCTCAAGTTAAAAAAGAAAAATTGGAATTTTTTAAAAAACCAGAACAAGTTAATCAAGATGCTGCTGAAATTATGTTTGAATTAGGTGCAAGTGAGACTACTATTGCATCATTCTTAAGAGATTTAGATCTGCAACCTAAGAATTTAATTGATTTCGTTATTAGATTTGGTAAAGGTTTAGAAGAACCTGCTGAAGGTAGAGAATTTACTTCTGCTTTAACGATTGGAATATCATATTTCTTAGGAGGATTTGTACCATTAGTACCATATTTCTTTACCGATGTCGTTCGTACCGGATTATTAATTTCAGTTATAGTTATGTTGATTACATTATTTGCGTTTGGTTATATTAAAACTGCTATATCATTAGGTGATGATTGTGGATATCATAAAAAAGTATTTGAAGGGGTACAAATGGTTGCTATTGGTTCAGTAGCTGCTGGTGCAGCATGGACTTTAGTCTATTTAATTGAATAGATCCAAACATTATATATAAAACCATTGCATTTATCTTCTTTCATTTACTAGTGTTAATAGTATTATAATCATTTTGCATTCATTAGCTCATTCTTATATATATATATAAATTATTATTATTAGTTATTATTTCAATTATTATTATTATTACATGCTTAGCTTTTAAGATTATTTAATGTAGAAGTGATAAGAGTAAGAGTTACAGACACCCTAATTAAGGTTTAACGTTTATAAACGGTTAATATATTACAAACCATTCCAGATATAATCAACTAGGTTAGTTAACCTATTAACCATACGTTTTGTTGGTGTAAGAGTGAGAGGTCTCAAGATGTTCACTATCTAAGTTGTAATTAGTCTTAGTCTTACTCTTACTCTTACTTTGCCACCTCCATATTGAAATGATCTAAGGATCATCAACTAAATCGTGATGTCAATTGCCGATCATCGGACCTTCTTTCTTGGTATTAGCTTATAAAGTCATACAATTTTAAATTTCTTTTTTTTTTTTTTGTCTTCGCTTCTATTTGGGCTTTGTGTTAAAGTGTTATCTGATTAGATTTACGATCAGTTATGGAGTGCATATAATATCATCACCTTAAATTATTACAAGTCATAAGAGTATTAATCTTAGTTAATTGATTTGAATTAATAGTTAGATATACTAACTAACTGTATAAGGTTAAGTTAGTTTAAGTAGGCAAAAGGAATACCATGCTGAAGTTAATCCTACTCTTTATAGTCTATATGAAATATTAACCACTTATTTACTGGTAATGTACACCCATTCATTAAACATAGTCATTATATATAAACTAAACATTATGATATTAGACTTAAAAGAGGTAGACTTACTATATATATATATACATATATGTCTTCCATTTGATTGGTCTTACTTTATATTCTCCTATTATGATCAATTATGGAAATGTGAACTTTATTTTTTTGGCGTTTATGTCGCAAATGATTTCAGTTTTGTCGAAAACATTTCCAAACTCAAAAATGACAAAACTGAAGTCATTTTACGACAAATCTCAATTTCGTATGATTTTACAAAAATTATGTTTAAAACCACATCCATAAATAAATTCATATCATCTACGAATATAGATATATCTCCTTTCCAACTAGATATATAATATAGGTAGTACTACTGGTTGGTACTGTTCCGTCGTATCCCTTTTCATTTCATCTTCATATTCACCCTCATCATCATTATTATCAATACCATTTTAATCTGGTCCGAGATTTATTTCCAAAATCAGTGTGTAACCACCTATATATCATGGCTTTACTTATACCTCGAGATCATGACATACTACCTCATCAAGATGAGGTAGCTGCTACTACTGAAAATCGACCTACTGATTTAACTCAGATTTCATCTCAACAATTACATCATGAATTTGAATTAAGTCAATCTGAATCATTAAATTTTTTATATAATTTATTATATGATGATCAATCATATCTTTCTAAAAGTGATATTTTAAGAATCTTAAACTCGATCAAAACAAGAGAAAATCATTTACCATTCTCTATCGATGCTTCCGATTATGATCATCCTCAATCATCCCATAATTCTACATCCACCTATTTCAAAACTGATTTACAAGGTATTCATTGGCCAAAAGATCTTAGACGACGATTCTTCATGGATAGATCTCGAGTAGGAAAAGATAATTGGTTTTATAATATCCCTGATTCCAAATCAAAAGCCATAAATCAAATCTCAATTGATTCATTCGATATTAATACTGAATTTTTTAAATTTTATAAATTCTTTGGAAAATTAAAATTACATTTAAATCATCTACAATTACGAAATTTAGTATGTTGTGGTCCAAACATTTCCAATGGGATTTATTATCCTTCCAATTATTATCATGATTATAATCTTGATATCGTCCATACTGAGTTCAATCATCCTCGTTCCGAAGAAATCGATGATAATTATCATAATTTCTTTAAGATAAATCGTTTAATGCCTGATAATGCCACCGATATAAGTCGAACATCAAGTACCAAAAACACCATGAAGATTAATTGTTTGATTGATTCTCGAAGTTTATTACATAATTCAAATAGTAGAATCTCAACTTTATCCGCGTCTGATAAATTCCTCGTATGTGGGACATTTGAAGGGGGGTATATTCTTGGGGATGTATCTGATGCTAATAGTTTTAAAATGGTGGGAGAATATCATTTAACTAATAATTCAGATGGAATTACAAATCATATATTAATCAATGAATCAGATAATGAATTAATCATATCTTCCAATGATAAAAAATTACGTATCATTGATTTATCCACAAATAAATCAAATCAGAATATCGATTTTGATTTCCCTGTCAATGGATCAGCGATAAATCATTTCAATACCAATGAAATATTCATTTCGGGTGATTCTAAACATTCATATATAATAGATAAGAGATTATCAGCCACCACTAATCAAAACTTTCAAAAATTCATTGGTCATGAAGATTTTGGATTTTGTTGTGATTGGTCAAGTCAGGATGAAAATTTATTATTAACCGGTAATCAAGATACTTGTGTCAAATTATGGGATAGAAGAAATTCTTCAAAAAGTTTATATACATGGAGTGGATCTTTAGGTTCAAATTGTTCAACTAGTGGTGGACCGGTTAGAAATTGTAAATTCAGTCATAATGGTGAATTCATCTCTTGGGCTGAAGGTTTGGATCATGTAGGAATCTTACAATTGAATGATTTAATGACATTAAACAGTGATGAAAAGGATGAACAGCCTGAGTTATCAAGAATTCAATCAATTGATTTCATTGGGAAATGTACTGCTTTAAGTTTCTCCCCTATTGAAAATGGTTATGGTGAACAATTAATCATCGGGGTTGATGATTGTCCATTAGGTGGAATCTTAAGTTATAAATTAGAAAGCAAACAAAAACCATTAGACTTTGATTTCTATTTTTAATAAATATATACATTGAACTTTACCACATTTCTTCAATATTTTCACTAACTTGTAATTCCCCACCTAACTCTTTAACCACTTCATCTAATTTATCAATCTTCCATGATTCCTTAACTATCGTTATAATGACTCTTAATTTATTCCGAGCTTTATTTAATTTAACTTCAAATTCTGCAACATTCTCATCTTCATTTGTAAGCGGTATATCAACAATAAGCTTCTCCAATTGATCTAAATGATTTCGTATGTTTCCATATTGATCGATGTGAAGTTTCCAATCCTCAACTAAACC
Source organism: Scheffersomyces coipomensis (assembly GCF_036884675.1). Taxonomy (NCBI): domain Eukaryota; kingdom Fungi; phylum Ascomycota; class Pichiomycetes; order Serinales; family Debaryomycetaceae; genus Scheffersomyces; species Scheffersomyces coipomensis. The sequence continues at coordinate 1,789,183 of NW_027042892.1, read as the reverse complement.
CTGGATGTATCCTACGATTATAAATCGTTGAAATCCAGTTTGATAACCATATTCTTTACCTTCAAGATATTGTTGTTTAGTGGAATGATTCTGACCTTCTTCGAATCCCTTTTGATAATATTGATGTTCGAGATTTAAAACTTCATCAGTATCAATGTTGATGGTTGGCTCGTGATCCATATCTATTACTTTCCTCCTCTTATACGTATCAGACATCAAGATGGATTGAAATGTATATGATCTGATAATAAATGGTATAGTCTGAAATTTCAGAGATGTGAAAAATTAAAAAAAAATATATATATTTTTGTGAGTGCAACTTTGCAATCATTTAAAGAGGATAGTATCAACAAAGCATTGATCATGAGCAATAACAATGCTTCAGATGATGAAGTTGAACAGGACGTGTTGGGGAATGATAAGAAACTAAAACAGAAACATAGACATGATCTACGATTGAATTATGAATCGGATTCTTCAGTTGAAGATTATGAGAAAGAGGACGATGAAGATGAAGAAGAGACTAAAGCTAATGATAATGATAAAAATGACGACGATGACGATGATGACATGTTTGCCAGTGATAAAGAAGAAGTAGAACCTGAACCTATTAAGAAGTCTAAAAAGTTGGAAGTGAAGTTTCTTGATATAGAGGAGTTTGAGAAGAATGAAGGTATAGGAGCATTTGATGAAGAGAAAGATGCATTCGTGACTGATGAAGATATGAATCAGTCAGATATCGATGATGATGAGGAAGATGATGATGAACAGACTAATAATGTTAATTCGTACTATACCAATATTGAAGACTTTGATGAAGGAGATAGAGGACAATTGAAAAAGAAAGATCCTAAAATTGAAGCATTTGATCTTAATGATGAAGCCAATGAAGGGAAATTTGATATTGATGGCAACTTCATACCGAATGAGAAACATGATGATGAAAATAATGAAGAAGAATGGATTAATGATTATAAGAAATCGGATATTTATAAAGCCAAGAAGGCTCAAGAAGCAAGATCAAAAATTGAACAAGAGAATATATTAAAGAATTTATCAAACCAACGAATACCAATTGAAGAATTATTAGAGCAATTGATAGGTTTATTGGAACCAAGTGAAACTCCAATGGAAGCACTCGGGAGATTGAATCCAAAAAGGAAAAGAAATAAATCGAAAAAGACGAAAGAAGATTCAGATGCAGATCAAAACCGAAAGCAGAACATAGTTACTATAACTGATTTATGTGATAAATTACTATATGATAAACTACTTAGAGATGTGTATGATTTAAGTAAAGAGGAATTGATGAGAAAGTATCAACAAGAGACAGGTGTGAGTTATAATGATTTAAAAAGAGGGATAAAACGACCTCATGAAGATGAAGATGAAGATGAAGATGAAGAGAAGGTTGTCGATTATGGTGAGAAGATTTGGGAATTCAGATGGATTGGTGATGATGCTATCATGGGTCCTTATTCCAATTACGAGATGAATGATTGGAAACTGAATTACTTTGAAAATAAAGTTATAGTTAGAAAAGTTGGAGATATAGAGTTCACTCCGGTTGATCAAGTCAACTTTGAAGATTTGTAAATAAAAACAACTACGGCAAACGTTAATATATATTTATAGTACAGTAAAATTACAATTCTAAACACCACCCATCATAAACCATCTCCTAAGTAATCAACTATAGAGAAATCAACTTCCTTAGCTAATGTCTCAACTGTAAGCCAATTAATATTACATTTCCATCTCACTCTAGCTCCTAAAATATCAGATGCGGCCGATTTACTGATTAAACCTAAGGAAAATAAGGTAGCGACTTGACTGTATAAATCAGTATTTCTACTTAAAGTAAATTTAGCTCTTTCTGTATCTTTCTTTTCTTCAATTTGAGCCACATCATTAGCTAGATTGATTTCAGTATGTTGATTTAATGATGGAGCTGTATTTCTATAAATCACTGATAATATTGCAAACATTCTTTCAAGATCAAAAAATCCTGGATTTAAAAGTCTAGTATCTATATCATTCTTAGTGACTTTATTACTGAATACACGTTTTTTATATTTAACTGCTTTAACTTTTGAAAATTTATGTAAATCATCTTTTTGATCCACAAATGATGCTAGGTATGATGCAATTAAGATGAATTTTGAATGAGTTGGAAGATCTTCCACATTTTCATTGGAGACGGGTTTTTCTTCTTCAAGAGTGGCATACTCTCGTATGGATGAATTATTTATAACGTTTTCATTAGTGAATATATCAGCATTTTCACGATATACTTTGACGAATTCATGGACTTGATATTTACCCAGTACTACTGGTTCGATGAATTTAGTCCATAGTTTAACACAAATATCAATTAATAAACTTAGATCAGATCCAGTATATGAAAAGAATAAATCCACTACGATCTTAGAATATTGTTTCCAGAATTCATACCCTGCTTGAGTATTATCTAATTCTTCAATACCAAAGAGACATAATTGATTAATTTGTAAGATATCAGTCACTTGTTCTTCAGTATATGATTTGAAGTATATAGTTGGAGTGACAGCTGTAATAACTTCTTTAGGAATATCAGTGGAAACTATAAAGATAATAGTAAGATTCTTTACTTGACAAATTTCTCTTAATTTCAAGAACCCAGCAAATAACTCATTGGTGGATTCCATACATTGATCGAATCTATCAAGCACTAATATATGATTCTTGGTATATGATGTACTTTCAAAGTAATTCTCTAAAGCATTGGCAAAGTTATAGAAACTTTCAATCAGTTTACCAAACTTTAATTTATCATGTATACCATCTTCTTTCTTATACCCATCCTGTCTATCTGCTTTGATTCTATTGAAACACCTCTGTAACAACACTCTATTGGTTATACACTCGTCACAACGAATCACAGATGTGCTAACGTCCAATGTTTGTAAATACTTCTGAACAGTATACGTCTTTCCCACTGCTTTATACCCATGAACGATCAACGATGGGGTCAGTATCAACGCATCTTCTGATATGAATGCACTCAATAAGTCTATCTCGTTGGACCTATACTTGACTTCCTCCTTCAATTGATCGATCACACTATCTCTTGCCATTGAAACTTTGTCTGACTCTACCAGTTTAATTAATGGTTGTAAATATCAGTTATATCGAAAATTTAAAGTTTAGATTTGTTTACGCTCCTCAACCAACTGGTGCAAAAAAAAATTATTTCTCTATTTAACAGTATCCAACTGTCAATATTCAACTATAACTTCATTATCCTACAATTATAATGTAATTTGGAAAAAACCATAATAAATCGTAATAATATATAGCAAAACAAACAAACATATACATTAATCATATATAAAAGACTAATAAAGAAAGATAGAAAGATAGACATTTAGCTTATTCTAACATCTGGAGCATGGCTAAAGTACTATACAGCTAATAATGGCTTTACAAATCTATCCCTATCATTGATCAATTTATCTTTTGGAGTTAAGACATTTGAATTTTGAGGAATCATGAATTTATCAAAATACTGATCAATTTGGTGTAACCCGTTCAGATCAAAGTTGGTAATCTTTGCAACATATCCATCAGGTCTAACCACAATAATAGCCCCATTCTTTGTATCAATTCCATAGTACTCATAAGCATTTATATCGCCTTCATGGTATGTCGAATCAATACCTGTGTAGAGTCTCCAATAGTCACGACGATGCTTGTGATCAGTAGGTCTGGTAAACTCTGGGAAATCAAAGATTTCTACATCATGACGCTTGGATCCATGGATAGTAATAATATCAATCACTGAATTGTCTAAAGCATTCACTGGGGTATACTTTTTCAGAAAATGCTTATCTGATTTTAAGAAAGTATCGAACTCCTCTAATATTTTCAAATTCTGCGGATAACTATTTACATCACCAGCAAACACTAAGACTCTGAAACGGCCATCAGAAAGTATTCTATCAGCGATATGGATTGGTCTACCATCAGCTTGACATTCAATAAGGGTAGAATTTAATCTTCTACCTACGGCAACCTTCTTAGCAATAGATGAAAAAGAATTTCCATCTTCATCAACTGGATGTGTTAATGATTTGTCTATTAATAAAGAATCGGCATAGTCAACAATAGTTCCTGAAGCAAATTCTCCTCCCTTTTGAAAAACTTTATGAAATTCATCCATATCTACCCCATCTTGAAATGCTTGCGAATTTGGAATCATAGGTTTTCCACTAAACAACCTAGAAAGTTTATGATCAAATGCAATTAATTCTTTTGCAACTTCAATACGCTCACTTTCGTAAGTCTCTAATATATCCAACTTAGCAAGACCCTTGCATACTAACGCTAACTTAAATCCCAAATTAAAAGTATCCATCATCGAAACATTCATTCCTTGACCTGCTTTGGGTGAATGAGTATGACAAGCATCACCTGAAATGAATACACGATTGAACTTGCTAAATTTAGGACTAACTCTTTGACCAATCTGATAACCTGTAAACCAGTCAATATCTTCAATTTCAAATTTAAATGGTTTGAAGATATCTTGAGCATTTTTTAGAATCAATTCAGGAGTGATCTTGGATCTATCAATTCTTCCTTTAGCATGTTCCTTGGAATCATTGTCAGATACATCTGTGGTCGTTAATGGATCTCTTGGAACCTCTTTCAACTGAATATATAACCTAACCAAATCATTTTCTCTTGGAATAACCATAACAGAACCAGATTCTAATGAATGAATAGCACAACGATGCCTGATATCTGGGAAATCGGTAATTGGGACAGCGTCTAATACTCCCCATACAAAATCGGTACTCTCACCCTCCATATCAATTCCCAATTGCTTTCTGACCCAACTATGAGCACCGTCTGCTCCTAATACATATTTGCAGTTAATAATTTCGTAGTCATCAACATTCACATTAGGATCATGCTCGATATCAATACTATTTGAGTAAAATCTTTCTTGATCACCCTCAAATTGTCTGTAGAGCCCGTTAGCAACCTTTGCATTGAATTGTTCAGGATTACTAACATCTTCCAGAGCTAAATTTTTAACCAATACTTTAACAGCATAAGCATCCTTATCTTCCACTTTACTTTCATCAATGGAAAGACTAATTGGCAAATATGGTCTTTCCACTTTTGATTGTCCTTCAGAAAAATTCTTAATCGTTTCGTCAAACCATCTTTCAATGTAACCTTGATGGATTACAATTTGTTGAAATCTAGAGATACCAGGTATACTATCTGGAATTCTAGAGCTTCTCACTAGATTACCATTTTCATCTGGGTTCCAGAAGCATAATTCAATCATATGGTTGGCCATTTTCCAAGCCGAATCCAAACCAGTCATATCAAACGAACTTCCAGAGAACGATTGAAAGACTTCAAGTGTTCTACTTTGCAAACCATCAGCCTGGCCTGAAAATATCTTGTCCGATCTCTTATCAATGATTCTGAAAGGAACTCCAGCCCTTGCTAACCAAGTAGCAGCCATCAACCCCGAAGGACCAGCTCCAATTATTAACACGTCCGTGTTTGAATTCTTAATTTGTGATTCAACTTTAGTCATATTTGTCTACAACTGTTTGCTACTATTCAAAAACAAGAATCACAGATGTTTAATTAATAGGATTTTGCAGCTTTATATACTTGGTTTTAACTGTAAGTGAGTGTTAAGCTATGGTAAAAAAACTGGGGTATTCTGCGGGGTATGAATGAATGAATGTAAATCTCAACTTCAATTATAACTCAAAAACAAGGTACAATATGGTAAGGTTGTCAACGGAAGTGTAATTGGAATAGCTGAACTGATTTCCAGAGCACAAGTAAAAGGTATCAAACTTAATATAAAACGGAAATAGATAGACGTTGCAAACAGAAATTTACTCCACAAATTCGACGGAACTATCAAAAAAAACGGAATTATGCATTCTATACCGGTCAATTACTAAATATTACAATCCTGACACCTCCTAAATATAAATAATATAAAACTTTAAGTTTATTTTATTGGTTTTCGTATATATACATTTATAAATACTATGCAAATTCATCCTTAATACCCTTTAAGAGTTGGAGATTGTAGGCTTTCGCGACATTATCAAAAACATGAAGTTTCTTTTCTACTTCAATATGACCTATATCCTCTTCCCATTTACCTGAACATTTACAGAATAAACTCATATTAGTAGCTTTGATTTGATGACATTTCGAACATTTTAAATCTTGTTGAAAAAATTTAGTGAGTGTTCTATGGTATTGAGCAATTAATTCTTCTTCTATAACCATTTTATTATATGCTTTATGACAATTGGTACAACTCCATAATGAAGACTCTGATTCACAACAGATGTCAATATCTCTAATGTAATTACAATAATCACAAATAACATGATTGATCTTTAAGGAAGTACTTGGGTTTTTGAATGTAGCTTCATTACTGAACTCCTTTACATCGAAAATTGATAAAAGTTCCTTTCTTAATAACCGTACTTCAATATTTCTTTTACTGGATAATCCTAATACAGCACATAAGAATTTAGTTAATTCTAATGCGGGGTTTTTCATCAGTAAATGAGAACCCGGGAGCTTGGGGAATTCATATTCCTTTTCAAACTCAGGATTGATAATGGAATCAATTTGTTTACGATACAATTTCTCGATTCTCTTCTGTAAGTGTTTTCTAAAGATTTCAATTACACCATTAAAGATATCTTCTTCTGCTTCTTTTGATTCTAATTTCTTTTGTCCTTTAAGTATATGAACAATTTGAGTTACTCTTGGAGTTCCAGCTTGAGTATCACCAGTTAATGTATCACTCTTAAATTTAGATAATGCATCTAAGAAAATAACAAGCCAATCCTCAAATTCTTCTCTAAAAATAACAGGTAAGAATTTCTTTATATGCCATTGATTTTCAGGTACTAAATCTTGAATTTCATCATTGGTAATATGTGTACAACATCTACCCCCGAAATTATATTCATCCATCCAAATTAATAAATCCCAATACTTTTCAATCTTTAGTTCTAAGAAATTAAATAATGGTTTGGATCTAGCTGCTTTAACTATATATTGACCAAAAGCGTATGAGTTTTCAACTGAAACTTTACTAGTTTGGACAATCAACTTATTTCTATTGGCAAATACCACTTGAGCATTCATTCTTTTGAATTCACCAATCAATTGTAAAAGAACTTTGGTTGATAAATTATGAACATGATAATGTAAGGCATAATCATAAAGGTGTGATTCCTTCCTTTGCACCCAAGTCACCAAATTATTCATCATGGAATCAGCATTGACGTTATTTCTCAATGCATCATCCCACCAATCCTTTACCATATTTCTTAATACTGATAATGCAGATGGTGAGAATGAATCTTCAGCTATAGTTGAAGTACCATTATTCTTATCAAATGCAACATTATCATCAGCTAAATCTGTACCTTCGGCATCATTGATTAATGTACTAGTAAGAATTGAATTGATAGTTAAATTACTTACATTCATTTCCAAACATGCTGTTTCATAAATTTCTGGATTATTAACAGTTGGGAATTCAATATTCTCATAATCAATAGCTTTATCCATCTCAAATCCACCATGATCAGGTAATGGATTTCCTGTCCACCACAAAACGATATTGTTTTGGGTTAATCTTCTAGCATATTCAATATCTATCAAATAACCGAGATTGTCAATTTGTATATTACATAATGGAACATTACCATAACGAGATAATGCTATTAAATTCTTGATCCAACTAGCTAACACAAAGTAATGATTGATTGATCTTCTTGAAATTAATTGTTGCCAACCAACAGCTGGTAAAGAAAGTTCACTGATATTCATCTTAATAGTAGGGAATTCAGATGCTGCAGTAAGAATATTGAGAACCCTTGCAGGGTATGGAGATTGAAGGGCAAATAATGATTTATTACTTCTACTTTCTTGGATTTTACTTATGGTTTGATTCAACTTCTTGAATAATTTTGAGTTGTCGTGATAATAGTGAGTTTCAAAAGTCATGGAATCTGGATATTCAATGATATTGTATAACTTACCTAATTTATCTTTCTTTGCTTCATAAATTTCACGATAGATTCTATCCATGTTTCCAGGAAGTTCTTGAGCATTGGCGGATGGTTTTAACACAAATACAGTTGTTGTATTCTCCCACGATTTAAATAAAGTAAAGAATTCATAACTGTTAGTAACAATATGTAACAAGTAAACAATATCCATATTGAAATTTTTCAAGTAATCAGTGCCTCCTATTCTATTCAACTCCTTCAAATTAAAACCACTCTTCAAACCTTTTCCTAAAGAACCTACTCTTGTATCATCGAATTTAACCACATTACCTAAGTCGATAATAGCTCTTTCAACTGCACCAATTTGAGTTTCATATAACCCCAAAATATTGGAATCTTGTAACAAACTATCAACATTAGTATGAGCTTCATGGAAAGTAGTCTCGGGCATAGTTAACTTATATAAATGAGAACCATCATGACCATTAGGTAAGGCAGCATTAGATTTTTCAATTTCGCAGCCAGGAATATTTTTCCGGTTAGAAATATCTGTTTTAAAAGATGCGAAAACTTTTTTAGGAACATGAAATGTAAATGAATGAACTTTAGTACCAGCCAGAACGTAAACCTTAACATCACCAGGAGTGGCGACGTCTAATTTATATTGTAAAATTTCCCAATTGGATCCTGCCACGTTTTCGGCTTGTTTTCTTAAAATACCTCCAACTGTTGATCTATGTGATGTTTCAGAATTACTACCAAATATTCTCTTTCTTCTATCTCTATTAAGTTGTTGAAGGGTCCATTTGGCTTTTTGATAGTGTAAGAAACCTTCATAATCTTCAGTCATACTTGGACAAGGACCATTTAAGACAGCGTTTATTCTTTCTTCTTCTTCAGAGTCTAACACCATATTAGCTTTGGCGTTTCTTCTCTTCTTGGATGTGACTTTGACAACTTTTGGTCTTGGAGCATCTATTTCACCAAAATCTTCCATATCCTTAACTTGTTTTTCCAAGGCGTCTTTCTTAGTTGACTTAGAGAAGAATGTAGAAAGTGATGATTGTTGTTTTGAATCATCTCTGACACTGATTTTTCTTTGCAACCATTCCGGATGAGGAACTCTTGGTACGGGATTTTTAACATTTTGTAATGCAGCTGGAATGGAAATAATCTTTTGAACTACCGATGCTAAACGTTCTCTATAATAATCCCAATCAATGATTTCTCTTGGACCAATTGATCCTACTAAAGTTGGATCTTTAAGCCATTTTCTAAGGAAAAATTCCTTCTTTTCAGATGAGAAGATTGACACTGGTACAGCTCTTTCTGTAATTGAAGCTCCAATCGGTTTTGCACTAATAATATATTTAGTGGCTAAACCAGCATCTCTAACCATTTCTTCACCCAAAAATTCCCCTAATCTTCTGGCAGTAGTAATTGAAGTAGATTTTTGTGTGCCATATTCAGCTAAACTCTTAGACATACTTCTATTTTCACAAATAAGTTCAATCAAATCTTCATCTTCTAACATACCACCTTTCGTATCTAATACATCTAACCAATTGTTAGCGACTGTTGCCACAGCTTGATAACAACCTTCCAACGTATCACCATCCAAGAATAATTTGAAAATATCAGATTGGAAATTCTTAATTAATTGTAATTCCCCTCTTCTCTTCAATTCGAAACCTTTTAATTCTGCTAACGAACCATCATCATTGAAAACAGCATATCTTTTCTTTAAACCTTTACCTTCTTCTTTGGAAGTAGGAAGAATCATCGCTTTATATGGACCATCAACTTCGAAGAAAATAGAATTATCTGATCTTGTTTTATATTTGAAATTATCTGGATCAACTAAATCTTGGTATTGATCATTGGTAAATCTTTCATGAACTAAATAATTCAACATAGAACAAGGATATTCTAATAAGATTTTTTTACCATCTTTACATTTTAAAGTGAAATTTTCAGGAAATGATTTTGGTAAAATACACCAAATACCATCAGTATCCAATTCCAATGGTCTACCTATACGCTCCACCAATGCACGAGCCATTTGAATGATAGTGGCCCCAGTAAGACAGGTAATACCGGCCATTTCCATCGAATACCAACGAGAACCTTTTCTCATCACATAACCATAAAAAGAATTAAGAATAACTTTATGGGCCAATTGTAAGGAATCATATAAAACTACCATTTTCTTAGCTTCGTCTCTTTTGATGGTATCATGTTTATCTAATTTGGATATTTTCCCTTTCCAAACTTTGGCTAACCCTTTGAATTCATAACGACGATCTCTGAATGATCTGACTGTATCGACATAGAATGGATTTTCTCTTTGACAAATGATGGATTCACGAGTGACAACTTCAGTTTGTTTGACTCTGTGATAGACTTTTCTGGAATAATCACTGATTCTCTTTTTAATTAATGAAGCTTGTTCGGTATACGATAATTCATCAAATGTTCGAAGGGGTAACCATGGTTTTGCGGCAGGGAAAGTTTCATTTTGTAAAGTTCTTTTTAACATATTATATTCATTCATTTCAGCAGGATAAAATTCCCCTCTCCAAGACCATGGAAGTCTTCTATCACAATTCTTACCTGGTCTATTGAAATCACAAGCAGCACAATCTTCTTCTGTTTTCATGGAATCGGGTTGTAATCTATTGGATGTCATGATATTAGGATACATTGACGCCACATCGACATGATAAATCAATGGAACTTCTTTCCGTACTGGATTAGCTTTTAATTCAAGTAATTGATCCCGTACTTGATTATAAATTTCATCAAAGTTTTCCACATCTTCGAATTTTTTATTATTTTCAACTTCGATACAAAATTTAATTGAATTATGTAAATCATTTAATAATTCATCAATTGCAGTAGGATCCACTTTGAAATCATTTTCTAAATCACTTCTGAAAACACCTGCTTCTAATGATTCAACATGTCCCCCGACATAAGTCTCCGATTCTAATAAATGACCATCGTAAAATCTTTCAATTGGTTCACTATGTTTATTGGGTAATAAAATATTATTTTCATATGCTTGAACCAGTAATAACATTTCACATAAGGTACCTGTACCTTTACGTAACACTTCATCTGGATTTAATGGAATAATAGTACATAATGAGAAAATAAATGGATGAACATACTTATAATATAGGTAATAAGTTGCTACTGCATCCGACACCGAATATTCAGATAATAATTGAGGTTTTTCATATGCATAAGGAGTCATTAATTCAGGATCTAATTCAGTTGGATTGTACCCTAATTTAACAGTCGTAACCGCTTTTAAACCTTGAGAACCTTGAGGTAAATAAGAATCTCTTTTAACCCATCTATAACAATCCATATGAACACAGTATTTGGATTTATATTCACCATCATTATCCTTAGCAAATCCAATTTCATCAAACATATCCATATCATGGAAAGTAGTTCTTGTTTCTACAAATGGCCAATCGAAAAAATCACCATTAAAAGTCGCTATAACGGTTGGTTTTGCATCTCTTATATGTTCGAAGAACCTCATTAATACATGTTTTTCATCTGGCTCATTGAAAATGGTGAATAAACCAGGGTATTCTGGTTTAGGAGTATATTCGAAATCATTAATATCTTCAGAAATGATTTCACGATTGGTAATTAAAAACCCTTCACCATCTATCATATACGATATCATCATGATTTGATCAATTTTAGCATCAGGGAACTTTAATGGAGCCTTAGTAGTTTCTATATCATATGCCAATATCACGGGATCAGCGAAAGCAATCATTTCTTTATCTTCCACAAGTGATACTTCTTGATGTTTGACATATACATCATACCATTTACCAACTCTGATATTTTTATCAATTGATACACGAACATGATATGGAACATCATATTCCTTCATATCATCAATATAAGTAGAAGGGCTAGCAGCTTCATTGGTGGTGGTATGAACCACTGCATAAACATCTCTTGATTCTCTTTTGGTTTGATTATCTTTAATTATAGGTGCTATTAATCTTCTAGCAGTTAAAAGATCTTGAACATTATGAAAGGTTAATTTGATTAAATTTTTTTGAAGACCAACTAAATGATTTGGTAAAGCTAAATCTTCTTTTAATTCTCGATTTATAGATTTTATACTGGTTGATTCTAAGAATTTTCTTAACCATTCTTCAACTTCTGCTTCATTACCAGGTATCACATCAAGAAAGAAGTAAGGATCGAATTGTAAAGTGACTTTGAATGAACCACCTTCCTCATCTAAGAAATAATAATCCACTCCTGAATAACCAGTTAAATAGTCCTCTGAAGGTATAGTGGTAGAATGCATATTTATTAACCACCCTTTCTTTGGTTTCAATCCATCATGTTCACCATTTTCGATCCTGGCGAATCCCATTAAGGCATCCAATTCATCGATCTTACTCACCAATTCCTTCTTCTGAATCGAATCATTAAGCATGGGATTATTGGCTATCCTAGGATCAATTGGTATGTTTTGTCTATCATGATTTCTAGGTTTGAATTCTGTATTTACTTTATTCTTAACGAATCTAGCGGATGTAGATCCTTTGAATCTGGGACGACTTGACATTTATGAATAGTCCCTATATATATATATATATATATGATGATGTTAGATGATATGCTATTTGAAATGCTAAAGTTGTGTTTGGTCGTTTTCAAGATGGATGTTGCCAAACTAGAGATTATATGGCAAATGAATCTTTTTGGTGTGTATTTACAAAATCCATCAAAACGCGTCTAAATTTTTTTCTTTTATTTTTAGGGAGTTTTTGTGTAAGATTTGACGGATCACGTGAATGCTGATATAATATACAAAACATCATTTATTAATTAATTAGGGTATTACTTTACTACTATTATCTCTATATATATTCTAGTAACTAGTAACTCATGAATAAGACAATTAAACCTTGGACTACTACAGCATAGACAAATAAGAATTGGATTCTGATTCTTCTTTGTTTAGATGTGATAGTTGTAGTTCCTACTGATAAACTTGGTAATACAGAAAATCTTAATGATCTTAAAAGGAAAAGAGCCAAACTAACAATAAATCCAAAAAGAACAGGATAATAATAAAGCCAATAATCACTGACAAGATTCTTCCAACATAATAACACAATGATAGTTACATATTTATAACTTGAGAATCCCACTAAATCCCATAATGAGATTTGACTTGAACAATTTAATAAATATAATCCTACTTTAAAGATAGTAATATCAAGGACAGTGAATGCAAGGGTTTGAGATGATAAATAACCAAATAATTGAGGATGGAAATCTCCTTTCAATCCTTGGAAGGCGGCCCATAATAAGATATAAGTTACAAATGACATGGTGGGAATATATAAATCAGGGGCATTAACATCTAAATTTGGAGGTGCAAATTGTTGAGAATTAGATGGTGATGAAGATGATGATTCTCCCGTAACATCTTGTAAACTTAAACGATTCCAATTCTTATTTCGATAAGGAAATAATATTAAAAAGATTTTCTTTAATACATATGAATTACTAACTTGGAAATAATATTTTAAATCAGTGGTACCAGTAGGGATAAATGAACCGAAATTTTGTTGAATATATTGATTTGACTGTTCGAATCCATTTCTAGCAAATTGACCTGCTAAGGCAGCTGCTGGATCATTCAAGAATGAAGTATATGAAGTAGAAGCACCTCCACCTGGAACTTGTTGTTGTGATTGTGGATGTTGTTGTTGATGAGCTTGTGGTGGCACATTAAATTGTTGTTGTTGGAAGGATGGATGCTGAGGTTGAGGATGTTGTAAGTTTTGTTGACCACCTATGAATTGATTGGGCTGGCCTTGAGCAGCAACATTACCGTATGGAGTATACATTATGATGATGGATTAATCAATCGATATTATCTTGAACCAAAGTAAAGATACGTCATGACCAGTACATTTTTATTCGTTTTGAACAGTTGGACTGAAAAATGAGAAATAATTTTGATCACATGTTATGCTTCCTTTGACTTCCTAATTGGGAAGTCTTACACAATAGAGTTCTTCAAGAGCATAAATTGATGATTTATATACAGGAACTATGTCATCAGTTTCTAGAACCATCACAATTGTTCCTGAACGTAATCTGAATCCCTTATTCAAACTTGATTTACCACATTTAATCAATTGATTTCGTTTTTTTCCTTTTTCTTTCATCTTTTTCAAGTATCTGTCTGGTTTTAGTTAGGGTAATCATTTCAATCATGGCAGTTAGTGGTAAAGTGTTGGTGGTATCCAATCGTTTACCTGTTACAATCAAGCGTTCAGATGATAAGTCTTATACTTATACCATGTCATCAGGTGGTTTAGTTACTGCTTTACAAGGATTAAAAAAATCAACTGAATTTCAATGGTTAGGATGGCCAGGTTTAGAAGTTCCTGATGATGAACAGGATCGGGTTAATAATGATTTAGCTGAACAATTCAATTGTACTGCTATCTTTTTAAGTGATATGATTGCTGATTTACATTATAATGGATTTTCAAATAGTATTTTATGGCCTTTATTTCATTATCATCCTGGTGAAATGAATTTCGATGAAAATGCTTGGAGAGCTTATATTGAAGCTAATCGTCAATTTGCTATATCAATTGCTTCTCAAGTTAATGATAATGATATGGTTTGGGTTCATGATTATCATTTAATGTTATTACCGCAAATGTTAAGAGAAGAAATCGGTACATCAAAGAAAAATATTAGAATTGGATTCTTCTTACATACTCCATTCCCATCATCGGAAATTTATCGTATTTTACCCGTTAGAAAAGAAATCTTGGAAGGAGTTTTAAGTTGTGATTTAATTGGATTCCATACTTATGATTATGCTAGACATTTCTTAAGTTCAGTCAATCGAATCATTCAAGATGATGTAAAAACATTACCTAATGGTATTGAATATAAAGGTAGATCAATCAGTGTTACAGCATTCCCCATTGGTATTGATGTGGATAAATTCACTGAAGGATTAAATAAAGATAGTGTAATTAATAGAATAAAACAATTAAAACGGAAATTTGAAGATGTCAAAATCATAGTTGGTGTTGATAGATTGGATTATATTAAAGGGGTTCCCCAAAAATTACATGCTTTTGAAGTCTTCTTATCTGAAAATCCCGAATGGATTGGGAAAGTGGTATTAGTTCAAGTTGCTGTTCCATCTCGTGGTGATGTCGAAGAATATCAAAGTCTTCGGGCTACAGTTAATGAATTAGTAGGTAGAATCAATGGTAGATTTGGTACGGTTGAATTTGTTCCTATTCATTATTTACATAAATCAGTATCATTTGATGAATTAATCAGTTTATATCATGTATCTGATGTTTGTTGTGTAAGTTCGACCAGAGATGGAATGAATTTAGTAAGTTATGAATACATTGCTTGTCAACAAGAAAATCAAGGGGTATTAATCTTATCTGAATTTGCTGGAGCTGCTCAATCATTAAATGGAGCTATTATTGTAAATCCATGGAATACAGAAGAATTAAGTGTAGCCTTGAAGGAAGCATTGGCATTACCAGTTGAAAAAAGAAAAATTAATTTCGATAAATTATTCAGTTATATTTCAAAATATACTTCTGGATTTTGGGGTGAAAGTTTTGTTAAGGAATTATATAAATGTACTGATAAATCAAAGTAGTAGTATTATCTTTCTGTCTCTTCTGTTTATTATCTTTTTTTTTTTGAAATGTTTATCTTATAAATATACATATTACTATCTTGAATACTTTCATAATCGCCAGTTTCCGTTTATTATCCCTATAAAAAAATGTAAGAATCACAATAAATAAATAAATTAAATAAAAATGAAAATGAATAAATGTGTAAAATAAATAAATGCCTAATCTCAATCAACATCTTCATCAATCGTCGTATCAGGTGAGCTTAATCGTAATATAGTATGAGTTGCTAAATTCGCCTTAGTGAGAGGAGTTATATTTCTCCTATTCTCTTTATCCTTTTCATCTCCATCCACTTCCTTGTCTCCATTAGAGATTATTAACAGTGGTACGCTAGGTGTGGTGTTACCCTTAGTTGAATTAGATAATTCTCTGGCCGTTAAATTGGTCTTGATAACTTGAGGCTTTATACCTAATTTTGATAAAAGTGATGCATTAGAATATATGTATGATGCAGGTGACATTCCTGAAGTTTGAACTTGGGGTAAAACTGTACTTTCAGAATATAATGATGAATCAGGTAAGTTTGTCTTATGAGAGAAGAATGGTTTTGATTTTGTGGTAGATGTGGTTTCTTTCGGTTCTTCTTTTTTCTTCTTGGGTTCTTCTGGAGCTTGAGCTTTGAAATGACTTACATCTTCCTCTATGGTCTTTGCTGAATTGAATGCTGACATTAAGTATGGTAATTCTTCAGATATGGTAGTCTTATGAAGGATAGTAGATGATGACATGGATGACATGGATCCCCGTCTATGTTTAGGTGAACTTATAGTTCCTACTGTAGAATCCGTATCACGAGTCTTGGTGATGGAATGAACCATTGGTGGTTGAGATACGGTAGATGAATACATTGAATTCATACCAAATTCGGAATAAGTATCATCATACTCATATTCATCATCATCAGATTGAACATTACTATGATGATGGTGAGAATGGTTGACAGGTAATTCAAGTTGTTTTTGTCTTAGTTCTTGTTGTTGTTTAATGATTGAATCTTTCATTTTTTCAAGTTTATAAGCTTCAAACATTTGTTCTAAATCATTAATAACCGCCAAACATTCAAACTTTGATTCACTATCATTAGTATCTATAGCTTCGTTCAATTGTCGGAGTAAACTAACGATGAATGATTTATATGACTCTATAGTAGTAGTATCTTTCGAATCAGAATCACTTTGAAGTAACATTAATTCTAATTCTTTACCGATACATATTAATCTAGCTTTCAGATAAGATGTAGTGACATTGGATCCAATATCATTCTTTAATTTAATACATCTTAATATTAAAGATGTTAATAAAGTTCCACTATCAGAAATATATTCAATAGGAGATAAAGTTCTTGAAGTCTTGGTAATATGATCGATATCAATTGATATTTTCATGGACTTGATATTAAGTTCTTGACATTTATTAATCACTTTATCAGCAATATTATAATTGAATTCTTTAGTTTTATAATCGTTATCATCATTGAAATGATCACCACTACTGAAATCTAATGATAGAAACTCCCAACTCTTGAAGATGAGATTCATTTTTTCAAGGGTCTGTAAAATTGAAAAAGTAGTCAGACATAATCTACTAATCTTTCTTTCTGTCAAGGGGAAGTCATTGATTAATGATACCAATTGGTTTGACTTTTCTTTATCTCGATTCAAATTGGGATCATGAATTAATTTTAAAATAGGATCTTCATAAGGTTGCTCTATATCAGTCATGAATACGGGGTGTGAAAATAAGTGATGATGATGAGTAGGTTATGCAATAATGATGGGCTCTATAACAATAGAATCGATGAATGAAGTGAAATGCAAATGTAGTTTATCAAAATAAAGCTAGTTGAGTAGCAATGAAATGAAAATAGTAATCTAATCTGGTGGGATCAATCAATGTTTAAGATGACCTAAATCGTTCTTATATAGTGAAGGGTATGGGGAGAGTATGCACAATGAAAAACTGGCTGGATACAAGTAATCCTGGTGATGAATAAATATATGATATGCTAAATACCAATTGAATGGATTATTAATGCTAAAGGAATCAAATTAATGATAATGCTAAGGATATGAAAGTGAATAGTTGTTGTTTACCGTTAAAATGATTATCAGCCAATAATTTTCAATCGAATGTTTTTTTTTTGTTGCTGTGTGGTTTTTATTTTTAGGGGTGCACTGCGCTGGGCTCTTCTCTGGGCGCGCTCTAGGCTCTCCTGATAGCGAGCGAGTGAGTGACTAAAGGTTAGATGCCGGTAAGTCATCAGGGGTTTATCATTTTCAAATTTTATCATTTGATTCCCCATTTAGGAAATGGTTTAAACTTTTGGTTGCAAGATGTGTTACTTAATTAAGTTCTATTGTTGTATATGATATTACATAATGTGTCAAATTGGTTTGATTTGTTTGGGTTATGGTTTGCTACAATAGGGGAAAATTGTTTAAGGGTGCAATCAGCTAACGGCTCAAGCCGTGTGTGAATATGAAGGTATAGCTCCTACACCCCATAAGAATTTGCAACTATATTATAACAGCAGTTACACATTTCATTACTAGATTGCTTCACTATTGTATTGCTCTAATTAAGCTATGCTATATGCATATTAAGATATTTATATATATATATATAAGTGTTTTATAAGTATGTACGGTGCAAGTGCAGTTATTAAATATGTATAGCCAAAACCGGTGAACCGAAGGAACGAACTAGGGCGACCAGTCAGCCGAATAAACAAACCACGAAACTCAGGCGGAACTTTATCCACCTTATGCTAATCCTTTCTCTTTAAGTACTTTATCCTTCATAGTTTCATACCATTGATCCATACTCATTCCATCATGTAATGCAACTATTATTATCGTCATATTATCAAATCCTATTCCTGTATAATTATTGGCCATGGTTAAACAATCATGTAAGATGAATTCAATAATCTTATTCAATTTCCAACCGGTGGATAATTTATGCCTTATAATATTAACAATTTCTTTATTTTTATAACAATCCCAAATCCCATCACATGCTATAACTAAAAATTCTGGAGTTGTATCTCGACGTTTTGATGCATTTTTTAAATCAAATATCATTAATTCTGGTTCAACTGTAACTTGAAATAATTCAGGTGGTAAATGAACTAAATCATTCTTAAAATATTTCTTATTCTTATTTATATATTCATTTCTAGGATTATCAATATATGGTAATTTAAATTTAAAATCTCCAAATGCTCTTGATAATGCTAATATTTCATTAATTCGATTGTTTTTAATATATCCATTACTATTCTCAATTCTAACTCTTTCATTCATTATAATAGGTTTATGATCATATGATAATGTCTTGGCTTGACCATTTAATGATAATATACATCTTGAATCCCCTGTATTAGCCACAATTAAATATCGTTTATTGATTATCATAGATACAATAGCAGTGGATCCACAATTGTTTAAAGCAGTATTGGATGATAAATCAGCATCAACTTTAAAGAATGCTTGCTTGGTTATATCCAAATATTGATGGGTTGATATCGATTTATGTTTATCTAATTTATTTAATTTTTTGAATATTATATCCACAAGATGTTCACTCAAATATTCAGAACATATTCTACCCCCATGACCATCAAACACTCCAAACACTGCCAATGACTCATCCTCATTCACCTTAACATCTTGAGCATCTTCCATGGTAGTCCTATATCCTTGCATTGATCCAATGCAATAGGATATGGATTCATGAGATTGATAGGTGATCTCCTTATCTTCAATGGGATGAGATAACAATTGACCCATCGCAATTCAAGTTCTGTATATTAGATTGTGTCCTCCTATTCACTGAGCTGTGACTCTCAGGTTAAATTCTTTTAAATAGATGATATTTAACCAAGTATCTATAAGTATCAAACATCAAAATATCTGTCTTATCTCTTTTTCTTTCCTATACGATTCAATTTTTCTGTTTGGTCTCTGTCTGCCTGTGAGAAACTTAAGTCAATGTCGCATGATGTGTCATTAAATGTCTCTTGTCGTTGAATGTCGCGACTTACCCCATAATTGACAAAAACCATCACCTCCTTGCTTTCATCCCCACTAAAAGTTGAAACAGCAGCAGTAACTAGAAGTTTATATTATCCAAATGACACATTTCACCATTGCATTAGATTGATTTAATAGATATAGATATATGTATAGGCAACATGGCAGTGTTTCCTAAAATAGACAAGAACTCAATTAGTGGGGATAAACATTATGTTGCTCCTAAGGCATTCCCTATTGGTCCATTTACTAAATATAGTAAGAATCCAATTTTAAGACCTGACCCTAATGTTGAATTTGAAAGTGCTTATTTATACAATGCTACTGCTATAGTCATTGATGAATTGGTATTCATGTTATATCGTGCTCAGAATCCAGCTAAATTATCTTCAGTGGGGTTAGCTTTTTCTTCAGATGGATATAACTTCACTAAATATAATAAACCTATCATTAGTGCTACTGAACCATGGGAAGCAGGTGGAGGTATTGAAGATCCAAGAATCGTAAGAGATCCTAAAACGAAATTATTCATTGTGACATATACGGCTTATGATTTATTCAGAGCTCGATTATGTGTGGCTACATCTGAAGATTTATTCCATTGGACAAAATATAGATCGTTTGTACCTCCATGGTGGAATGATATTGCTAATGATGCTAATGGGAAACAATTGATTAGAAATGAATGGCTGAAATCAGGGGCAGTGTTCACGGAAAAGAATAAAGATGGGAAATACTATATGATTTGGGGTGATAGTTCATTATATCTTGCTGAACTGGAAGATTTAGTGCAATGGAAATTAACTAATGATAGTTATTATGGAAATATTTTTGCAACTGCCGTATTCAATGCTGAAAATAAATTAATTGAAGCAGGTCCAGCTCCTATCAAATTAGATAATGGTAAAAATGAATGGATCTTAGTATACAATGCTGCAACTATTGGTGGTAAAGATCTTGCAAAAGATACCTATACTATAAGTCAAATGTTAATTGATTATGATCATATTAGAGATGGTCCGTTGGCAAGATTAGAAAAACCAATTTTAAGACCAGAGCAAAGAAATGAAGTTGAGGGTCAAGTTAATAAAGTGGTGTTTTGTGAAGGTATAGTTCAATTCAAGGGACAATGGTTTTTGTATTATGGACAAGGTGATTCTGAATTAGGGGTCGCTACCGCTCCTGTTAATTAAAAGTAACTCTAAAAAAGAACATGTATTTTTATAGTTTGTCCTTATTGTTTTATGTTTTTTTTGTTATTTCGTTCTTTTGTAAAGTACATTTATTAAATACTATAAAAGAATAGTTTATTTTATTTACTCTAATTTTTACCTTTTCTTACCCTTTTGTAACTTTTTCCGTTCCATAATTTCCCTAATTATTAAAGCTAAAGCTTCATCAATATTGTCATTAGTATTATCAATGCCTACAAATCCACATTTCCAAAATTTAGCAATCTTTTGACCATTTTCAATCAATTTAGGTGATGCAAATGGACTATTTATATGAGTACAGATTATCCAAATTGGAGGAGGACATTCTGGATCAGATGGATCTTTGGAATTATCAATCAATTTAATATCTTTTCTTAATTCCTTTCTCATAGTTTCCATTTCGGTAAGATTTTTGTCTTGCCATAAATTCTTTAAAGCAGTCTTTATAGAAAATATATCTTGTTCTTTACCTTGATTCCATCTTCTTTTAAAAGTATAATATTCTCTCCATGCTTCATCTAAGGCACCTTTCATAATCGATAATAGATTAAATGTCTTATCCCCTGGTAACTCTTCTAAAACAGGAATTTCAGAGTCATGATGACTTGGTACACTTCTAATACTATTACCACTACCACCACTTGAATTAGAATTAGTGCTGGTGATTTCTTCATAAGATGGTGGATCGTGAGATGGTACTGCACTATAAACAAAGTAATAACCATCGATATTCCCATTCAATTCACTAGCTCCACTGGCTACTAATAATGGATTGGTTGAAACTGGTTTTCTTGGTTCATTGGCTAAATTATGAAGGATTTCTTTATCTAATTTGATATAAAGGGAAGCTTCTAAAAAGGGAACCACTAATTGAGGATCAAAAGGAGGTGTATCTATTAATTCCACCAAGATTGGAGTGATATTAGGTGGGATATAAGTTGTTGATTTATTTGTATTGTATGATAAATAATAAGGATTTTTTGAATTTATAATGACTTTTGAACTTGAGCTGAGATTATCTTTAGGTTTCCTATTAGGATTGGTACTGACAGTTTTAATATGTTTGTTTTGAATAGTTTTATGATATGCATCGTAAATGACAGGACCTATGGATATATTATTTCTATGTGTTGTGATCTCTTGTAACGTATATTCAGCTTCATTTTCGTCTAAAATCGATTTTGCTAAATCTGTAGAAGGGGTGAATTGGAATAAGATGGGTTGGATCTGATGAGTTGGATAATAAGTGTCTCTAAAGTTATTTAACGATAATTTTGATATAATTGATGTTTTACCTGATTTCGGCCCTCCGAGTAGAGCAATCCTAATAGGATTATCGTCATTATAAGGTCTATTTAGATCCAGTTGCAGAAAGCTACTGGAACGATTGAGGAGAGTAGATGACATACGATTTATGGTAATAACTTTTCCATTGACTTTATACTAATAACTGTTACCTTGAAAGAAACAAAGATACGGCTGGTACAGATTAATTAAAATAGCAACCAAAATTTCATTTTTCTTCCTTAGGAAGATTCAGACGGGCTTTTAAATTTGTAAACACTCTTCTCTGTTGTATATAGGATGTCGGGATTTGAGGTCGTGTGAAAGTGACATATTTGAAATTGATATTTAAAGGGTTTCTTAACTACTTAATTATACATTACAGTATTATCTCTTATTAATTAATAATAAATCTTGATTTTATTAGCAAATCTCATTGAAATCTGAAAAGAATAGTTAAGAAGTTAACTATATTGTTACCAACTATAATATGGTCCATGTGAAAGTTGTGTCTTGCTTCTTCCTTCCTATTGCGCTTAATTTTTGACACAATTTTAAATTTCACTCCGCAATTTATGTCAAATCTATACACGTAAATGAAAACAAACGAATATACACATTCATTCCTTGTACATTGATATATTATATGTATATAAATTCATTCATAGCACACGTCTAATATGAGGTTGATCTTACTTTTACTCGGATTATGGTTTATAACGGTCAGTGCCTCGGATTCCGATTCTGATAACAAGACAATTGATATATACGCCCTTAATGCAGAATATCTCAATAGTTATAGGCAAGGAAAAGTGAATAAAGAAGGTAAAGCAGAATATGAATCGTTACTTAGGAAGTATCATGCTGATTTAGCAAAGTTTGGTGATAAATACATGATTGAGGCAGAGGGCCGTATGGTTGTGGGAACAGCCAATTCTGTTGATGAACTTAATCAACCACATAATCCTGATCAACCACTTCTTCCTAGTTATGGTGAACAAGCAGAGAAATCTGCTCACCCCAATGAACCACTTCAACTTAAAGAACCAGAAGCGACAGTGTGACAGGTACATACTACTCTTGGTGCCATTCTGAGTGGTCTGAAACAACCCTAATAGCTTTGTTTTGATTCATGTATAATAGAATAATTAATAAATGTAACAAAAAGAAAATTTAATGAGACAATAACTACTTAGTAGACATAAAAAGCTATCATGTAGGCTTGTATTTGATTTAGAGTCACGGCATGGAACACCGGTCCGTATCTGAATTTAAAATTTCTAATAATAAATAGTGATAGGGATCTTATTTAAAGAACATAATTAAAGATCCAAGATTTGTAAAACAATTGGAAAATGGTTTAGCCCAGGATTTGTAAATTCCTTACTTATTATTCCCCTCCAACTACTCCAGGTAACATTCCACTATTGGTACTGTTTCACATTATTGTCGTGCGCAAAAGTACCAACCAAAAGAAATGTGTTAACAGCCGAATCTACAAATAAACCCCTAATGACAAATCATCATTGGCTCGACCTTTATTTGGACCAAAAATTGAAATTGATCCCTTTCCATATTTCACAACAAAATAAGCCAAGAAGAAAAGCCCCCGCATTTATAATTGGAAAGTTCTAAATGTACCTGAAAAAGAAAAATTTTGCGCAGTTCGGAAATTGATGCGGAATCACCTAATATTTTAATGGTTAAAGTTAGGGGCATATGCGTTCATTTTTAGTGAGTTTAAACCTTAGAAGGTTGAAGCAGACCGAGAAATTAAACTATTCTAAACTATGTTTGTGTTAACTCCACTGATCAGAAGGTAAAAGAGGTTGACAGCCTGATAACTTGCATATTTTGGTATTGTTTAATTATAAGTAATTGCTGCACTACCCCATATCGAAACAATAGAAACAAAGCATTACACTGGATTCGCAATTGTCAACTCTATTTGGACCTTCACCTAAATTTATTATTCGGGTGTTTCTTATTTATTAGGAAATTCTAATTCCACAAATTGTATGAGGTCGCAATCTGTTATGGGTGTTACAAACCTTCCCACCTAGTCATACTATAAATACCAAACCAACTTCCCAGTAAATACCAAGAATAACATGTTTACATATTATGCAATAGTCAACAGTCAATGAACAATGATGTCTTTGTTTCTGAAGCTTCTCGCTATGATGGCAGTGGTTACCACTGTCACGGCTTTAGGAGGGTTGCAAAATATTTTTTTCAATAGCAGTGAAAAAGACTTATTATCATTATACTCAAATCATCAACCAGCTACTTTATTCTTAGATCAACTGGATTGGCCCGGTGTTATCAAAGCTGGATTAGATTTAAGTGATGATTTCAAGAAAGTTACCGGTGATGCATTGCCTGTGTTTAATTATACCAGTAATATTTGTACTTCGGTTCATGGAAATGTGAATACTGCTATCATTGTCGGTACCTTAGGTAACTCATCATTCATTGATAGTCTTGTTTCAAGTAATAAGCTTAATGTCACCGAAATTGAAGGTAAGTGGGAATCATATATTTCCCAAGTCATTGAAAATCCAGCTCCTTGTATTCAAAATGCGTTAGTGATCGTAGGCAGTGATAAGAGAGGTTCGATTTATGGTCTTTATGATGTATCTGAACAAATTGGGGTTTCACCATGGTACTGGTTTGCTGATGTTGTACCAGCTAATCATAATGAAATTTATGTTTCTAAATCAATTGTTAAAGTTCAAGGCGAACCAAGTGTTAAATACAGAGGTCTTTTCCTCAATGATGAACAACCAAGTTTAGGAGGTTGGGTACAAGCAAAGTATCCTGAAGGATTATACAATTCATATTTCGTTCATGAATTCTATGTCAACCTATTTGAATTATTACTTAGATTAAGAGCAAATCTCTTGTGGCCTGCTATGTGGGCAAGTATGTTTGGAGTTGATGATCCTGAAAATCAATATTGGGCTAACTATTATGGTATTGTAATGTCCACTTCTCATACTGAACCTTTAATGAGAGCTACTAATGAATGGACCACATTTGGTAATGGTTCTTGGGATTATAGTACTAATAAAGACAATATTGTTGAGTTCTGGAGACAAGGTATTATCAGAAGTAAACCATATGATAATATGTGGATAACTGGTATGAGAGGATTTGGTGATACACCAATCACTGGTGGTGTTGAAGTTGGATTATTAGAAAATGTTATTACAACCCAAAGAGAATTATTAAGTGAATATTTCAATGGTACTGATATTACCGATATTCCTCAAGCTTGGTGTTTATATAAGGAAGTCCAAGCTTATTATCAAGAAGGTATGCAAGTTCCTGATGATATTACTTTATTATGGGTGGATGATAACTACGGTAATGTTAGAAGATTACCCGTTGCTAATGAGACCTATAGAGCTGGTGGTGCTGGTATGTATTATCATTTCGATTATGTTGGAGATCCAAGAGATTATAAATGGATTAACACTATCTCGTTAGAGAAGACTTGGGAACAAATGCATTTAACTTATGAAAGAGAAGCTAAGAATTATTGGATTTTAAATGTTGGTGATTTGAAACCATTAGAAGTGCCTATTGAGTATTTCTTTTCAATGGCTTACGATATGGATAGTTGGGGTCAAATCAATACAGTTATGAATTGGACTGTTGCATGGGCAGGCAGAGAATTCGGTGCTTATTATGATGATGTTGAAGAAATTGCTGATATTATGGATCTTTATGGATTCTATGCTAGTAGAAAGAAATATGAATTATTAAACACAACTACTTATTCCATATATAATTATAATGAAGCAGCCACTGTCCTTGAACAATGGCTGAACTTAACTGATAGAGCATGGGCTGTCTATAATAAATTACCTAAAGATGTCCAACCATCATTCTTTGAATTCATTCTTCATCCTGTCGTTGCTGGTTATACCGTTTATGATATTCAACTTTCTGCAGGTAAGAATAATTTGTATGCTGGACAAAGAAGAAATCAAGCTAACTATTTAGCACAATACGTTCAACAAAGATTCCAAGACGATGCTAATTGGAAGAATGAATATGATACTTTACTTGATGGTAAATGGGTACATATGATGGATCAAACTCATTTAGGTTATGATTATTGGCAACAACCAATGAGAGATACTTTGCCGCCCCTTGCTTATCTTCAGATCGGGGAAGATAATTTAGCTGGTTCTATGGGTTTAACCGTCGAACAATCTGAAGGTTCTGTTCCAGGTGATGATCAATATAATGCTGTGGCATATAGTAACAATACATTAGTGTTACCTGTATTGGATCCATATACCAAAAGTAGATATATTGAAGTATTTAACAGAGGTATTTTCGATGTCTTTTTTAATGCAACTCCTGAAAATGACTATGTTACAGTTACACCATCAGAAGGAGTCATTTTAGCTACTAACACCAGTATTTGGAATTCAATCTTTCTTGAAGTAACTGTTGATTGGGATAATGCTCCAGATGGATATAATATCGATTATATTGATATCTCTTCTAATTCAAGTTATGGATTCTTTGGAGAACCACAAGTTCATTTACCAATCAATAAAACTAGTGCTCCAACCAATTATACTGGATTTATTGAATCAGCCCAAGAGATTTCAATTGAAGCAGGTCATTTCTCTAATAATGTTTCAAATAATGATACTTATTATGTTGAGATTGATAGATATGGTAGAACTTTATCGGGTGTTACTTTATTCCCAGTTACTGCTGATTCTCAAGAAGCAACTGATGATGCCTCCTACTTGGAATATAACTTTTATAGTTTCACAGTTCCTCAATATGGAACAAATATTACAGTTTATACTTCTCCATCATTGAATGCTAATCCATATCGTCCATTGAGGTATGCAATTGCCGTTGATGATGAAGAACCGCAAGAAATTCAAATTGTAATTGATCCAACTGATCCAACAGCTATGCCCGCTGGATGGGAAACTGCTGCTGATGATGGAGTTTGGATTCATAATACCACCCATACTTTTGATGGTGGAGAACATGTGTTGAAATTATGGGCATTGGAACCTGCTGTGGTTTTCCAGAAGGTTATTGTTGATTTTGGTGGTGTTGTACCATCATTCTTAGGACCACCTGAAACTTATTATCAGGGTTAGATATGGTCTCTAATGATTATTCGTTTTCTGTTTCGTTACAATTTTTCAAAAGTAAATAAAGTTTCCTTTAGTCTTATATAGATTAATATTATTTTTGCCACTAATTAGTTAATGATATTACAATGATTGTATGTTTTTTACATAAATTTATTTATTAAAATAATATATATACCTATGTAAAAGAGTTTTTTTTTTTTTATTTTATTTTAGAGAACCATCAGATGCTTTAATACATCATAATATTGTTGATCCAGCAACTTCATAAAAAGATTAGAATGTATAAGTTTTTCAAAAATTTATTCATCAGTAATAAGCAACTATCAAGTTCATCAGATATTTTTTTATACCAAATTCTATAACACCATCAAAAAAATACCAGATTAGCAAGCATCATCAAATACCTTTAGACAACATTATTGATTTCGATAAGAGTCTATACTATGGATTTAGACAATAGTACATCTGTTTGGAGTAGCACCCCATCCAGTACTGTTGTTTTGATCTTTGTTAGCAGTTTGAGTTTTAGTTTGAGTTTGTTGTTGAGCAGCCATTGTGAAAGTTGTTTGTTTTGTAATGTTTTAAAATAGATTAAGATTGGAGTTTAGAAGTAGGATTTGATCTTTATTTATAGTTGGATTTTGATAAACTAGATTGATAAATGACATACCTATAGATGATCAATATTAGATCATAATTTTAAAACAAAACGGAGTTGATTTTGCATCTTCTTGTGACAGAAAAATTTCCCGATTGGGACGTGACAATGTAATTAATTAACCACAAAAATGAATGCCATGAATTAATCGTTTCTGATTTAAGCAATGACATGGAATAATTATTAGACGATATGATTCAAGTCTAAGATGATCTTATATTTGAAACACTTCAAGGCGTTACGTTATAGGAAACAGAAATTTTAATGGCTTGGGATATTCGTCTGTGCATTAGATTGCAAAATTAACGTATGCGTAACTCAACACCATAGGGCTACACCACGTTTAAAGTTAAATTACACATGCAAGATTGTTTCAAAAAGCATTGATGATACTATATGATTATTGTACATTACATTATATGAAACAGTCAAGTGTTTTCATTCTATTTTAGTCGCCTTTGCTCTAAATTAAGAAAATGAAATATGACAAATTTAGAGTATGCAAGATCGCAAAACCTTTAAATACGATAAACTGAAACATTGACATCGTATCCACTCATCTATCTTAATCTCAAGAACTACTAAATCTTATGATTATGGATGGTAACTAGCTTCATCTATATAGCATTGCGAACAGGACTTATCAGAAACATCTAAAGGAGGTCGTGCGACACTACAAAACATTGTTTTTTAGCATGATAACGATAGTCATTGATTGAGTGCGGAGGATTAAACAGACAAATTTACAACAAATATTGAATTCTAAGCTGACTATCGGAGCAATTCTGAAGTAACAATTTTTAATGTTAAGGAAATGGCGTATACTGCTACTCAAGAAAGGTATGACGCCAGAAAAGAGCCTGGTCGAATAAAAAATCCCATAGTAGCTCATATCCCCAGACATCCTGGTACTAATCATAACAATACCAAACTATCACCTTTAAGTCAACATAAAGAACTTTTCAAGAACAGTCTTAGTGGAGGCAATACAGTTAATAAGCAAGTTCAAAATGATAGGCAGAAGGAGATTAATGCTTGGAAACACGATGTAGATAAGATCGATAGAGTTCATAAACAAACTCAAGGATTAATTAATCATATATTTTATTTAGTGGGGAAATTACATGAAGGCAAGACACTTAAGCATATCATTAAACTACATAAGAAGTTGTTTGATAATGATTATCCTAACATACCCACGATCACCATTAAAGGGATAATATTACTCAGCATCCAATTAAATAAGTTAAGAACCGTTCACTTAAAGATGAAAATACAAGCTTTAACTAGATCTATTGAAGTTTTGAATCTAATCATTGGTAATACCGCTAAAGATATAGATCAAGGTAAGCTGAAAATAATTGAGTTTAATAATAAACTTTCAGGGGTTGCTGATACGTTACAAGAACAATTTTCTAAGCAGTTAGATCGTATAAATTCAACTATAGAAGAATATGAATCTCAAAAAATACGGGATGTTAAACGACAAATGCTTAAATTCCAATGTCGGAACTTTATGGTATTGAAAGAGGTACTGTTTTCTAGTGATGGGTCAAGTTCACTTAATTTTATGGGTCAAAGGATTTTAAAAATCGATCATATTTTGGGTTATAATATAATGAATATTAATCAATTTTTTGAAAGTTTAATTGTTTTACAACGACATTTATCAATAATATTTGAAATTGAATTTCCTTATCTTGAAGATTTACTTGAAAGTTTACCTGATGCTGATTTTTTTAATTCAATTAAAGTGAAGGAAAATGAAATCAGAGGAACTCCTGAAGTAGATGATGAAGTGGATAATGATAATAATGTGGACGGTGATGATAAAGACATTGAATCAGATAATAAACCTAGAGAGTTAACTGATACAAATGATAAGATTGTTAGTACAAACAATACCATTAGACTACCTTTATCATCAAAATCATATAATAATCAAAGAAGAGAACTGATGAAACGATCTCCCAGTAGAGAGATTGAGTCTATATTAGAAAGGAACAACAAAAGTAAATCATCACTGCCGATGCCAGAACGATCTAATTCAAGATCATCAACCTTAACTACCTCATCATCTATACATCAAGTATCTAAGAAAAAAGCTATTGCCATTGTCCCTCATAGAATATTAAAGAAACCATTCAGTAAATTAACTATGAGAGAATTTCTGCAATTATTATATATCATTCTGAAGATTTTATTCAATTTCCAAGTATTCTTCATTACTATTGGTATTGAATGTACGGAAATCATCCGATCATGTGATTTCAATAAGATACTTCAATTATTAACGACGTTAAAAGTTGATAATGCATTTATGGATTTGAATTATAATAATATAAGTTCATTACCTGTCATTGAACTTAAAACTATTATTGAACTAGTATATAAATCAATGATGTTAGGAGTCAATAGAGCAGAGAAATCGACAAAACGGAAAATATCATCTATTCCACCATCTTATCTTAAAGATATCACCTTAAGTGAAGTGTTTCATAATCATGATGTCAATCTGAGCCAACATCCTTATGATGATTGGTCTCTTGTTAGTAAGATCTTAGGTCTGCATAATCTTTAAATTTAATATATAATTGGTTTATACGTGTAATTCTCATACTTCATGTAGGGTAATTTGAATCACTAATCATAAATTAAGTAGGGGCGTGTCCGCAGGGTCAAAAAAATCTTAATATCGAAAAAACTGGATTAATTTAAAGGACGACCCCCATCATCAATCTTATCGCTCAATTTAACTCTAAATCATATTGAACAAGGAGACAACAATCAATTGCCATTCTCTATAGTCAATTACCATATAACATATACATATCGTCATGGTTCTCTCCGATAAGGAATTATTTGAATTAAATAAAAAGGCCGTTACTCAAGGGTTTAAAATTAAACCAAGAATCAATTATAATACTGTTGGAGGTGTTAATGGTCCATTGGTCATTTTAGATAACGTGAAATTCCCTCGTTATAATGAAATTGTCAATTTAACCTTACCAGATGGAACTGTTAGACAAGGTCAAGTCTTGGAAGTTAGAGGTACCAAGGCAATTGTTCAAGTTTTTGAAGGTACTTCAGGTATCGATGTTAAAAAGACTAGAGTTGAATTTACAGGTGAAAATTTAAAAATCCCAGTATCTGAAGATATGTTAGGTAGAATCTTTGATGGTTCTGGTAGACCAATTGATAAAGGTCCAAAGATTTTTGCTGAAGATTATTTAGATATTAATGGTTCTCCAATTAATCCATATGCTCGTATTTATCCTGAAGAAATGATTTCAACTGGTATTTCTGCTATTGATACTATGAATTCAATTGCTAGAGGTCAAAAGATTCCTATCTTCTCTGCATCTGGTTTACCTCATAATGAAATTGCTGCTCAAATTTGTAGACAAGCTGGTTTAGTTAGACCAACTAAAGATGTTCATGATGGTCATGAAGAAAATTTCTCCATTGTTTTCGCTGCTATGGGGGTTAATTTAGAAACTTCAAGATTTTTCAAACAAGATTTCGAAGAAAATGGTTCTTTAGAAAGAACTACTTTATTCTTAAATTTAGCTAATGATCCAACCATTGAAAGAATTATTACTCCTCGTTTAGCTTTAACTACCGCTGAATATTTAGCTTATCAAACTGAAAGACATGTCTTAACTATCTTAACTGATATGTCCTCTTATGCTGATGCTTTAAGAGAAGTTTCTGCTGCTAGAGAAGAAGTTCCAGGTAGAAGAGGTTATCCAGGTTATATGTATACCGATTTATCAACTATTTATGAAAGAGCTGGTAGAGTTGAAGGTAGAAATGGTTCAATTACTCAAATTCCAATTTTAACTATGCCTAATGATGATATTACCCATCCAATTCCTGATTTAACTGGTTATATTACCGAAGGTCAAATTTCAATTGATAGACAATTGCATAATAGAGGTATTTATCCTCCAATCAATGTTTTACCATCCTTATCTCGTTTAATGAAATCTGCTATTGGTGAAGGTATGACTAGAAAAGATCATGGTGATGTTTCCAATCAATTATATGCTAAATATGCTATTGGTAGAGATGCTGCTGCTATGAAAGCTGTGGTTGGTGAAGAAGCTTTATCTACTGAAGATAAATTATCATTAGAATTTTTAGAAAAATTCGAAAAGAATTTTATTGCTCAAGGTGCTTATGAAAATAGAAGTATTTTTGAATCTTTAGATCAAGCTTGGTCATTATTAAGAATTTATCCAAAGGAATTATTAAATAGAATTAGTCCAAAGATTTTAGCTGAATTCTATGAAAGAGAAAGAGAACAAGATGATGATGAAGAAGAAGATGCTGATAAAAACCATGATTTAATTGATGCTTAGATGTTATAAAGAAGATATCTTTATAACTTTTTGCTTATTGCATAGACTTTCTTTTTCTTCTAATTTCCATCCTTTATTACGAAAAGTAACTTTCACCTCACCTTTCCCTTTTTTAAATTTCATTTCATCATCTTAATTTTGAGAGAGAAGAAGATACCATTTTATCATTTTCTGTTATCATCATTTTAGCTATTATTTTTCCATTCCTTTGTTTTTAACCTATCTGGATAAATTTATCAAACATTATTATTCTTATTATTATCATCCATCCATATTTTTTATTAGTACTCTTTTTATATTAATATACACGTCAAAAATATTTTTACATTTCGAAAGTATACTTTCTATTGTAAAGGTTTGTTTATATATTGAATGGATTAATATTTACAGAATCTAATTGTACAATGATAATTATAAAATGCTATTAAGAGAATTAAAATATTCTGTGATTGAATGACTTATTGTTGTTGTTGTTGTTTTTTAAGATTACCAATATAATTAATGGCAGAACCAGCTTTAAAAAATTCAACTTGATCTTTAGACATGGTATGTTTAGTAATGATTTCAAATGATGAACCATCTTTCTTAGTGACTTGAACTCTTAATTCACCACCATTATTACCATCTTTAGCAATCATATCTTTTAAATCAATGGTAGTTATAACATCACCCGATGAAATTTTATCATAATCAGCTTCATCAGCAAAAGTTAATGGTAACATACCTTGTTTCTTTAAATTTGTTTCATGGATTCTAGCAAATGATTTAACTAAAAGTATAGATCCTCCAAGGAATTTTGGTGATAATGCAGCATGTTCTCTGGCGGAACCTTCACCATAATTATGTTCAGCCACCACAATCCATGGTCTACCTTCTTCTTTCCATTTAATCATTAATTCAGGGATACCATATTGATCACCATTTAAATCGTAAGCTTTATTAACTTCCCCAGTTTCTTTATTGACAGCTCCAATTAAAGTATTATTGGAAATGTTTTCTAAATGACCTTTATATTTCAACCATGCACCAGCAGCAGAAATATGATCAGTAGTACATTTACCTTCAACTTTTAATAACACATTAGTGGATAATTCTTCACCTGACCAAGGAAGGAAAGGATCTAATAATTGTAATCTATCAGATTCAGGGGAAACATTAACCTCAACTTCTGGTTTTGGTTGAGGATTTAATTCAGGATAGAATTCTTCTCTACCTTTGATAAATCCAGCATTTGGTAATTCATCACCTTGAGGAGCAACGAATCTGAAATCTTCACCATTATCTAATTTAATAGAATCAGTTATTGGATTATAATTGGCATCACCAGAATAAATCATAGCAGTAACCATATCTGGGGAAGTTAAGAAATTCATGGTATTTCTATTACCATCATTTCTAGCTCTGAAATTTCTATTAAATGAGGTGAAAATACTATTGGTTTCACTTGAAGTTTTGGAAACATCAGTTCTATCCCATTGACCAATACATGGACCACAAGCATTGGCTAATACGATAGCACCATTCTTTTCAAAAGTATCGATTAACCCATCTCTTTCAATAGTAGCTCTGATTTGTTCAGAACCTGGAGTAACAAAGAATGGAATCTTTGGTTTTAAACCGACAGCTTCAGCTTGTTTGATAATGGATACAGCACGAGACATATCTTGATATGAAGAGTTGGTACATGAACCAATTAAACCAGCTGAAATGGTTTGAGGCCAACCTTCTTGTTGAGCCTTTTCACCAAATTTAGAAATTGGAGTTGATAAATCAGGAGTGAATGGACCATTTACATGAGGTTCTAATTCAGAAAGATTGATTTCAACAACTTTATCATATTCAGCACCTTCATCGGCAGCAAGGAAATTGGTATCTTTATGAATTTGATCAACTACTTGAGCAATTGGTTCTCTACCAGTTTGAATTAAATATCTTCTATGAGCATCTTGATATGGGAAAGTAGAAGTAGTAGCCCCGATTTCAGCTCCCATATTACAAATAGTAGCCATACCAGTACAAGATAAAGTTTTAACCCCTTCACCGAAATATTCCACAATATAACCAGTACCACCTCTAACGGTTAAAATACCAGCTAATTTAGTAATAACATCTTTAGGAGAAGTCCAACCAGATAAATGACCGGTTAATTTAACCCCTAAGACTTTTGGAGCTTTTAATTCCCATGGAGTACCAGTTAAAGCATCAACGGCATCAGCACCACCAACCCCAATGGCAATAGCACCTAATCCACCAGCATTTGGAGTATGAGAATCAGTACCTAACATCATTAAACCTGGAACCGAAAAGTTTTCTAAAACGATTTGATGAATAATACCTGAACCTGGACCCCAGAATTGAATACCATATTTATCACCACAACTTTGTAAGAAATCAAATACTTCTTTATTGGTTGCAATTGATTTAATTAAATCTTCTTCAGCACCATCTTTACCGACAATCAAATGATCACAATGGATTGAAGCTGGTACAGCAGTGGAAGCCATTCCACAAGTCATGAATTGTAAAAGAGCCATTTGAGCAGAAGCATCTTGCATGGCTACTCTATCAGGATTTAATTTTAAATATTGTAACCCTCTAATATTAGCGACATTACCTTGACTTGATGCAAAACCTTCTTCAGGATCTACTAAATGAGAATATAAGATCTTTTCAGCTAAAGTTAATGGTTGATTATTAACGATTTTCTTAACGGTAGCTAAATTGTTAAGTAATTTAGCATAAGGAGGAGTTCTTGATTCGAATAGTTGGGGTACTTCATAATGATTGATAGTACTAGAAGTAGCTAAACTTCTAAGATGATAACATAAATTACCTCTAACCTGGGTAATGGACTGTCTAGCCGATAACATAATTGAATGAATGGACTATAGCAAAGAAACAACTAGTTAAAGAAGTGAAAAATTTTTATATATGAATTTGGGTTTATTATCAGTTTTATGGAGATCTGAAAAATTATTTCATTTTTATTTACATCCTTACCGCTGACCAATAAATTCTTAAACAGATTTGATGACTCAACTGTAAAAATGACTTATCTCAAATTTCGCCGCATTTTTTTTTGACATTACTTATCGGCACGGGGTTTGGGTCATGTGATGGTGTTGGTACTGTATATAGTAATGTTCTGTATATAATACCAGTATAAGCAGACTACTAACTACAGGTAAAGCCTAACAATCAATTAATTATGGTTTATATTTAACTTTTATAGATATATTATACAAAATACCTCTATTTATATGATACATGACATCTTTTCTTAACCTTTCATTTCTCTCGTGGGTACAATATGACCTAAGTTAGCTTCACTTCACTTCACTTCATACAAGACCTCTATAAGCTCTTGATACCCATCCACAATCTCTTACATTATCATCTTTAGCATCAACTTTGAAATTGGTAGTTGGGTCATCATATTTCCCACTATCATCAGCAGGCTTTGAAATACAAAGATATTTCCCATCGGGTAAGAAACATCTTAATTGGGAGGATGGATATGGACATGGACAAAATTTAGGTTCTTTAACACAAATACCAGTATCTTCACATAAATAATTCCTACATCTAGTATTCAATTTGGCATTCTCATAATCTTGAGGATTGACATATTGACCTTCATGAAATTGTTGTTGATGTCCTCCTTGTTGACCTCCAAAATTTTGTAAGAAATCAAATAAATTACCATTCACAAATGAACTTATGAAGATGATACAAGTTAATATTATAGATATCATGATGATCTATACTTCTACTATATGATGATTTTATATATTCTTTAAAAACAATAATGACACTTATGTTTGTCAAACTTCTATATATATACTAATTTATTTAATTACAGTACACGTCAATAATTAATTTTTTTGGTGATTGATTGGGGAAATTTTTCAAAATCCGGGTAAATGAAATAATAATAATAATAATAGCTGCTAAAATAATTAATATTATGGACTATCCCATTCAACCATGTTTAATGACTATGTTTAATAGTATGATAAGATTCTTTATCCAAGTTTTCAACAAGAATGAAATCTTCAAACTCAGCTAAAGTTTTGAAATCTCTATGTAAACAATAAATTGATTCATCTGATGATCTATCAAACAGAATGTTAGTATATCCAATTTAAACCTTTATAATTAAAAATTGGTAAAAGACTTACTTATCATAGATTGGTTCAGCTTCATAACAATTTTTGACCAAAACCACAGTTAAAAGAATAGCCATAAAGAAAGCCAAAATGAAATTAATTCCATCTTCTTTATCATCATCAGCGTCACTATTATAAATTTGAACCTTATCTTCTGAATCATCTGATTCAAGTAATTTTAACCACATAGGAGTTTCTTTAATATCAAGATTCAACTTCAATTGAACAGGATGACATTGATATTCAACTTTTTCATCATAATCATTAACAACACCATCATTTCTTGGTTGATATTTTGGTAATTCTTCATCTTTAACCACTTTTTGAGCGGCGGCTAAAGTATTATCATCTAATGAAATTTCATCTACCATAATCTCAACAACTGTAATTGATGATTTAGAGAATTTATCTAATGAAGTCATGGTTTCAAGTTATTCTCTTTGATTGATGATTGATAATTGATCTTTTCAAAGGAACAAGGAGAAAGAAATAAAAACAAATTATAACATTTTTAAAAAAATATAAAATTGAATTCCACTTTTTAAATTCTGATTGCTGCGAAATTTAAGTCAAATGTAAAAATAAATTCAATTTCGAAAAACAACTGAGAATTTTTTCAAAATTTACACTAAAAGAGGTTGATGCAACAACTTCAACACTTCAATTATCCACACCCAACCATTATAAAGTTTCATTTTTTAAGTCAATTAGAAAGATAATTGATTAAATAATCAATATCAATCAAAAAAATTTAAACCTTTCATATTGAAAGATTCAAAAATGTAAAAAAAGAGGGGAGAGCAGGGAATTGAACCCTGGGCCTCTCGCATACTTGCTGAATGATCGAAATCATCTCCCAAAGCGAGAATCATACCACTAGACCACACTCCCTTATTTGTGATGCTGAAAAATTTTCAATTTGTGATGTTTGTATGATGCGCGATGGTAGCGTGGCGCTACCAAAAATGGAGGAAAATTTTCTTTGAGGCCTGTCAATCAGTTAAATCTAATATGACTAATTGATGATTTGATTAAATATTGATACAGAGAGAGCAATTTCTATGCTATTAATGGGATATTATTAAACTATTAAGGGTATATAGGTATATTAACTATTAAAATTTCTAATAAATACGAATATTATATTTTTGGGGGTTTCCCTTTCTATTCCAAAACACACCAAACCAGAGAGCAATGTATTAAAGGTGGTGGTCAGGGTAGGGATCTAATGCAAGAGAGAGAAAACAACACAACAATAATAGACCAATGTCTAATCTAAGTGGATGGATGTGACATCTCTGTTTTTAATGAGAAATAAGCATCTTCAACTTCTAATTCAACTTCTTGTAAGGCTCTTGATTCGGATCTTACACCGAAAAACCAAATCATTCCATTAAGGATTCCTGTAACTAAGATGAAATGACTCAAGAATAAGAATAAAACAGCAAATCTCGATTGAAATCCTGAAAACAAATAAAACAGGAGAGTAATTAATATCGAAGAAAAGAAATATATCTTTCTCCAATTGGATTGGAATGGAATGGTATGTTTTCTATATTCGGCAATCTCAATTAACAATTGTTGATATATTTCAATTTTCTCAGATGGATCCAGGATAAACCTATCGTCATGAGTTTTATGCTCATCTTTGGATTGAACAGCAAATTCAATACTATATCCAAAATGATCAGAATATGAACAATTCAAGGGAGCAGGTAATTTTTCAGTAAACTTAACTGCTGCTTTCAATGGCGTGATAGTATTTATATCAATTAAGGCATAATCTAATCGACAAGCATCTTCAATTTTAGAATGAGTTCGATATGTATTTAATTGAGAATTACAAGTTACCCCTGCTGTTATGATTTGATCTTCAGGAGTTAACCCGGCAATACTAACTTCATTAGGGTTTAAAAATCTCCAAGAATCAATCAATTGACTCTCAACTGTGAATAAATTATATGGTAATGAATTTGGTCTTGAATTTAAATCACCAACTTGAATCACGGCAAATCCACTCCTTTTCAACATATTAACAATCTTAGTGAAATCCCATGCTTGACAAGCACGATGAGTTGAATAGCTAGCATCACCAACTTTGGAATATGGAGCATGCATATGACTATTCAAAATTGCAATTGGTAATGCATTTTTCTTATGTGGTTTCAAAGTAGTGATGGAAATCCCCTTACCCACATACCAATCACCTCTAAAGAAAGCTGATGGTCTACCATTGATAGGAAATCGATATAAGAATGATTGATCAATCGGTATCTTAGATAAGATAGCTAAACCGGGACCAGCAATGATACCTGATTTAAAAGCACGACGATATGGATATATAGTTTGACACGTTTGATTAAAGTATTTCCAATCATCTTCACTCCAAATTTCTTGTAATGCAACTATATCATACTGTTCTTCACATAATTTCTGAGCTATGGCTTCAATTCTTTGTCTTCTATGTTTGGAAATGAATTTCAATCCCCATGTGTTAAAAGTTAATAATTTAATACTATCATTTTCAGAGGCAATGGTGGTGGTTGATTCTGTACCTATTGTCGCTACTGGAGTAGCATCTATATCTTCCACAATGGATGCTGATTCTTTTAATGGCATTTGGTTGAACTTCTTGATCTATAGAAAGTAAAACAGATCGGATCACATCGGTTTAGAGATTTTTCAAAACGGTCATCTTTTAGTACGCCAAAACATAAACTGTACACAAAAACGGTTATTTTGAAAACTGAGAAAAATATCAAAACTTCAGAAATCAAAACAACACTATGAAGTAGAAATTAATATCATACATCAACACATTACAATGGCCTATCAATCATCATTTGAAGAGTACGACGCGTTACAACTACGTATGAATGAGTTCGTCAATATAGTGGAATCAAAATTAACAGAAAAGAGAGGTAATCTACTAAATGATAAACAGAATCATTATATCAAATTAAATGATTTAAAATCACAAGAAATCAAATTACAACTGGATATTAATAATCTCATTACAAAACAGGATAAGACTAAGAATCAGTTGAATGAATCGATAGATAATTTACAATCACAACGGGTGAAAATCGATGAATTAATCAAACAACAAGAACTTCTACTTAATACTAAACAACAACTCACTAATGACATAAATCATATAAATCATAATCTAACCCAAATCAATAATGAATTAAATAAATCACAACGAACCCTTTCTGATCAATTAAATCAAAACTTACAAGAATTATTGAAATATGAGATTTATCTCGGTATAAAGATTCAAGTGTTAAATATTGATTTAATCAATTTCATCTTCACAAATATCGATCCTAATAATTATAATCGAGAATTCTCTATTGAATTGATTATAAATGATGATAATTATAAGATTGGTAATGTTAAACCGGTTTTATCCCTTGATAAAGTGAAATTATTAGAATCAGAATTCAATGATCATAAAGAATTAGTCAAATTTTTAAAGACAACTCGGAATTTATTCAAAGATTTAGTATGAATGATGGTTCTTTATACTTGTAGATTAGTTAAATATGTATTAATATAAACCAAAGGTAGATTTAAATCAGGTATTAATTATAAAATTGTAGTCACGAGGTAGAAACACATACCCGGAATTCATTTACGATTCCAGAATCGAATTTTTTAACTATGAGATGCACGTGATATATTTGAACAGTTTCGCAGCAACATTCATCCGAAACGAAACATATCAAAAGGTTTTGTGGTCTAGTTGGTTATGGCATCTGCTTAACACGCAGAACGTCCCCAGTTCGATCCTGGGCAAAATCATTTGATCTTTTTTTTACATTTTTTTAATTAGTATATTATTTATATTGTACTACATATGAAGTTCTCCATTTTCTTCTTATAAGTCAATGAAATATTGATTGATATTTGCTTCATCCCTCTTTTTGGAATTGTTGAAGCTTTTTTTGTTCGTACAAATATTTGGGAATTGAGTTTGCAACTTAGAAAATTTACAACATCCAAAGTCAATGAAATAAACCTTTAGATTATCTTTGTATTTATCCAGATTCTTAATTAAGAAATTTTCATGCGTTATACCGCCATGACTGATTCCATAATCATGAATACTTTTCAAAGCTTTCTTAGCTTGAATATTTAAGCATTCATTTTGCAGGATCCAACATTTAGTGAGACTTATAGTATCTATATATTCCATTATGATATAAAATCCCTTTAAATTTATATTTTCACCAGCAAATACCTTTGTCGCCCTT
The DNA here is from genome assembly GCF_036884675.1 of Scheffersomyces coipomensis. NCBI lineage: Eukaryota > Fungi > Ascomycota > Pichiomycetes > Serinales > Debaryomycetaceae > Scheffersomyces > Scheffersomyces coipomensis. The sequence continues at coordinate 1,748,237 of NW_027042892.1, read as the reverse complement.
TGGTTCGTATCGCTTGTCAATGTTCCAACTTGATGTATTTTTGGTATGAATTCTTGACCTTGTAATATAGCATATGCACAACATTCCTTAATGAATGAATTAATACAATCCCTCATGGTTTCAAGATAATAAGCTTTCTGGCGTACAATTGATTTTGAGTATATCGGATCAAATATCTTTATTACATATGTTTTTCTAAAAGATTTAACTTTTAATACAACTGCATTATTTCGAAGTCTCCTATGTCCTCGTAAGACAATTTCTAGTTTATATTTATTCAAAAGAACATCCAATGTCACTGCCAACCATTTACGTCCATAGAAAGAATGAATTTGATTAAGTATATCAAAATACTTTTTATTTATTACTGAATTAGATTCCATCTTATAGGATTTCTTGTGTTCTAGTCTATGTTCAAGATTCTCTAATGTGATCTGAAAATCACTATAATATTTTTCACAAATCCGACGGTATGGAGATTTAACTTCACTATAATATTTTGTAACGACTTCTTTAACAGGTTTGGGATTTAGAGTTTGAGCTGAATCTTGAATGCAATTGATGAATTCCATGATCAGATTGACTTCATAAATCTGACAAGGTAAATTCCAATATAAATATCTACCAACATTATCCCACTTCACTTCTTCATCTTCATTAACAATATATTTAATATAAAGAATCATCATTCCGTCCGAAAGGAATCCCGAATAACTATTACTGGAAACACACCCTCTAAATAATTGAGAATAAAGGTTTAAGAAATGCAATCTTGATTCCCATGAACTTCCATTCTTAAAATTCTCATACAGTTGCTGCAAGATTGGACTAACTTGAATAGGAATAGATTTGGTTGAATTAAAGAAAATTTCTGCATCAGATCTAATGTAAAATTGGGTTTTGCCTAACGTAAAGTATTTTGAATTTCTTTCCCATACTTCATATCCAAAAGCATGCATACTACCTTCGATTACCTTCAAGATATTGTTATTAAAGATGTGCATATATGCCCAATGTTCATTTTTATCTATTATTGTTGTTAATTTATAAACTGAGTTGAATAAATAATCATATTTATTCTTATGAAATTTAAATTGGATAATATTTAATTCAGAAATTGGTCGAATCATATCATTGATATTTATTTCAGGTGGTGGTCGGAAAAATCCTATGAAATTACTTAATTGATTTAAGTTTAAATATTCCTCCTTCTCTTTATCATATTTTCTTTCATCAGATCTAAATGGTCTGTGAATTGTTTTATTTGGTAATTCGAACCCTGACAAACCATCAAGACTATTATAACTACTATTATCTAATTCATAAGATGGGTCTTCAAAATCTTCAAATGGATATATGATTGGATCTAATGGTTGTAATAATTTCTGAGGCATTAGGCAAAGATAAATCATTTGTTTAAAATTCTTTCTCGTATCCGCTTTTAAGACTGTGGATCTTATATGTCCAAAAGTTTCGAAGTTAAATTCTTCATAATAATCTGAAAAGTTTTTAATGGTGATATTTAATTCAAGAGCATTATATTCAACAGGTTCAAATACATCAAATCGCATGAATCGATTCCACATAATTATAACTTTTTCACAATCATTGATGATATGATCTGGATCCAAGATTTGATTAATCTTATCGACAATAATGACATCTTCTTCGTTAGGTTGGTGTAGTAAATTCAATAAAATTGGAAGAGATGCGTGATAATTCCTAATGGGATTCTGATCTAACGTACTAATGATTCTACCATTCAATAATGATTGATGAAATTCAATCACATACTCAAGGTCTAATAGACTTCGAAGTTTCAGCATTGTTTGAATGATAAAGAAAAAGATTATTTATTTAACAAAATTTAAAGAAAAGTTGTTATTTTCTAGGACCTTTTGACTGTTGCAAACTGCGAAATTAAGCAGAAAAAAAATTATGTAATCTACAAATTTACTTCTTTTTTCATAAGCCATATTAGTCATATATAATAATTAAATTAGTAGATATCGGTAATTACATACTGGCTTCAATTTATTTCACATACAAAATTAATAAATTGAAATATTGATTCTGAGAAATTATTTGAATCCATAATTAATTCACCTTGTTTACCTTATCTAGATCTTAGTCGTCCGAAGAATCAATATCTCTGTAAACTTCATCTAGTAATTTGCCGACTTTTACTTTATCATTTGTCTTAGAATCATCGAAATCTTTATCCTCCGAAGAAATACTCGGGAATAGAGTTTGTAGCTTTGAAAATTTGCAAAATCCTAAAGCAATGAAATAAACCTTTGGATTAGTTTTATATTCACCACCAGCTTTAATTAAGATATCTTCGCCAGATATGTCACCAAGACTAACTCCACAAGCATGAATTCTTTTCAACACTTTCTCAACTGGATCATCCAACTGTACTTGATCAAGGATCCAAAATCTTGAGAGCTGTTTTCCATCTACATACTCCATCATTATATAGAACCCCCTTGCATTTATTTTTTCAAGATTTCTTGTGTAAATCTTTTCTATCTTAGTATTATCATTTGTTAAAGTTCCAACCTGATATATTCTGGGCACGAAATCTTGTCCCTGTAAAACCGCAAATGCGCAACATTCCTTAATGAATGATGCTATACAATCCCTTACGGTTTCAACATAATGAAATTTCAGACGCTTCATTGATCTTGAATATATCGGATCAAAAATCTTTATCATATATGTTTGTTCATTAACTCTAACTTTTAATAAGACCCCGTTACATCGAAATATATTGACGCCACCTAAAATCTTCTCTGCTTTATATTCCTCCAGGAGATTATATGATGTCAATGGGACCCATCTTGTTCCATAGAAACAACGGATTTGTTTAAGCATATCAAAATACTTAGCACTTATTCCTGACCTAGATTCTTCCCTAACTGAAAATGTTCCATACTCTAGACTATGTTCAAGACTCTCCAAATTGATTTTTAATTCCTTATAATACTTTTCGCAAATATTATTAATCGGTGCTTCATCTTCATTATAAAATTTGGTAACCGCATCTTTAATAGGTTTATGATTTATGGTATGAGCTGAATCTTGAATGCAATTTATGAATTCCAATATCAGTTTGACCTCATAAATCTGACATGGAAGATTCCAATATAAGTATTTACCATAGTGGTCCCATTTAACTTCAGTATCCTCGGTAATATCATATTTAATATAAAGAATCATCATGCCATCAGACAAAAAGCCAGAATAACTATTTAAAGCAACACATTGTCTAAATAATTGAGAATAAAGATTTACGAATAGCAATCTTGATTCCCACGAACTACCATTTTTAAAATTATCATAAATTTTCTGCAAGATCGGATTAACCTGAATAGGGATAGATCTCTCTGTATCAAGCTTAATTTGTGTACCGGGTTTAATACTATACTTAGTCTTATTTAGAATGTGAATGTAAGACTTGATATTCAGGCTCTTTTAAGAAACTATTAATGATGTCTAAAATATTCTTTTTAAATATTTTCAAATATATTGAATAGGTATTTTTATCGACCTTAGTTGTTAGGTTAAAACATGAGTCAAATTCATGATCACTGTTATTCTTGTGGAATTTCAATTCGATCATATTCAATTTAGAGACAGGATGAATCATATCATTAATGTTCAATTCAGGGGGAGGTTGGAAAAATCCTAAATGATCACTTAAATAATTTAATTTTGAATACATCCTATTTACCTTACCAACATTCTCATCAGATATGAAAGGTCTATTGACCATTTTGTTTTGTAATTTAAATCCTGAAGTGCCTTCAATACTATCAAAACTACTATCTAATTCACGTGGTTCATATTCAGATTCTTTAAACGGATAATTGTTTGAATCCAACGGTTGTAATAGTTTTTGAGGCAGTAAACAGAGACATATCATGTGTAGAAAAGCCAGACTAAAAGAAATCTCTATATAAGTATATCTATCTGGAAAAATTTTGAGATACAATTTTCTAAAACAATCTAAAAAACGACTGACAGTATCCTGTAATTCAAGAACGTTATATTCAAGTGGTTCAAATACATCAAATCTCATTAATCGATTCCACATAAGAACCTTTTTACGATCATTGATACTATGATCAGGATCCAAGATTTGATTAATCTTATCGATTACAATGATATCATCTTCATTAGGTTGGTGTAGTAAATTCAATAAGAATGGAATGGAAGAGTGATAATTCTTAATGGGATTCTGATCTAAAGTACTGATAATTCTCCCATTCTCTAAGGATTGATGGAATTCAACCACATAATCAAGCTCCAATAGACTTTGTAATTGATTCATTCTCTTAATGATGATAATGATGTAGATGATCTAAAGAGTATGTGTTAAAGATTCTAGTTTTTTGACTGTTGCAAATCGAGAATTTACACAGAAAAAAAGTATGGATTCTACAAATTTTGATTTTCAATGTAAAACACTAAATTCAATCAATTTGTTTAACTATATACGTAATCAGATCATTCTTTGTTTTGGTATGTAAGATCTTGTTCGTCGTCTGAATCACATAGAGGTTGTGGTTCATCAAGAAATTTTGTTTTATGCTTTAAATAATCGTCTTTCGAAGCATTGTTTGGGAATAAAAGCAGCTTACAACATCCACAATCAATGAAGTCAACCTTAGAATCATCTTTATTATTAATCAAGATATTTGATCCAAATATATCACCATGACTGATTCCACTTTGATGGATAGTTTTCAAAACTTTCCACAAGTACATAATTTCATCCCAGTGGAGTTTAAGCTTAAGCAATTCTTGTCGTTGTAGCAATCAATTTCAAAGCAGACAAAACCAATATTATTTTTTTGAACAGTGGTTTATTATATGATTTCCGCTAATCAAAATCGGATTTGAATTCATTCCACTATTGCAAGCTAGTTCATGGTCGAGTTTACCTTCACTCGGGGAAACCTCCAACCTTTTTAGTGTCCATCGTCTTTTTTGCATAAATCGGCCACTTTGGCATCATCCATTTCTATTGCATCCTTGAATCGATCATCCTTGGTACAAATATTTGGGAATAAAGTTTGAATATTTGAAAATTTGCAACATCCAAAATCAATGAAATAAACCCTCTTATATTGACACCTATAGTTAACTAAGATATTTTTACCAGTTATATCACCATGACTAATTCCATAATCATGAACCCTTTTCAATACTTTCCCCACTTGAGCTAGTGCATCTTCCGGACGCCAAATTCCAGAGAGCTGTCTTGCATCTATATATTCCATAATTATATAAAATCCCTTTAGATTTATTCTAGGATCTTCAGGCAGTATCTTTCTGGACATTGAATTTTTATCACTTGTCAAAGTTCCAACTTGAAGTATTTTGGGTGTGAAATCCAGATTTTCTAATATGGCATATGCACAACATTCCTTAATGAATGATGTTGTACAATCCCTCATAGTTTCAGTGAAATGAAAATGTTGACGCTTGATTGATTTTGAATATATTGGATCAAATATCTTTATCGCATATGTTTTTCCAAAAGATTTAACTTTTAATACAACTGCATTATACTGAAATTTCTTACATCCTCCTAAAACACATTCTATTTGAACTATTTTCAAAAGATGTTCCAATGCCATTGGCTTCCATCTAGGTCCATAGAAACAATGAATTTGATTAAGTATATCAAAATATTTTGAACTTATTCCTGAATTAGACCCCATCTCAAAAGATGTACCATCTTGTAGGCTATGTTCAAGATTCTCCAATGTGATCTGTAAATCACTATAATATTTTTCACAAATCCGATGAAGTGGATATCTGACTTCACTATAAAATTTGGTAACCACTTCCCTAATAGGTTTAGTATTCATAGTATGGGCTGAATCTTGAATGCAATCGATGAATTCCATGATCAGATTGACTTCATAAATCTGACAAGGTAAATTCCAATATAAATATCTTCCAACATTATCCCACTTCACTTCTTCATCTTCATTAACAACATATTTAATATAAAGAATCATCATTCCATCTGAAAGGAATCCTGAGTAGTTATCATGGGATATACATCCTCTAAATAATTGAGAATAAAGGTTTATGAAAGGCAACCTTGATTCCCAAGAATTACCATTTTTAAAATTCTCATACATTAGCTGTAAGATTGGACTAATTTGAATAGGAATAGATCTAGTTGGATTAATTCTAATATGACTGTCTGAGTAAATACGAAATTGTTTCTTGCCTAATGTAAAGTTTTCTGGATATTCTTCAATGGTTTTATATCCAAAAGTGTTCATACTACCCTCAATAGAATTTAAGATATTGTAATAAAATATACTATTATGGGCCCAGTGGTCATTTTTAGGTTCTTGTGTTTCTAATTGATAAAATCCGTTGACTATATGATCATATTGATTCTTATCGAATTTGAATTCAATCATATTCAATTCAGAAGTTGAATGAATCATATCATTGATATTTAAATCAGGAGGTGGTTGGAAAAATCCTATAAAATTACTTAATTTATTTAATTTTCGAGGTTCCTCCTCATCTTCAGGGTCATAATCTCTTTCATCATATCTAAGTGGTCTGTGGATTGTTTTATTTGGTAATTTGATGCCTGATAAACCCTCAATACTATTGTAACTACTATTATCCAATTCACCATTTGGGTCTTCGGAATCTACAAATGGATATTTGATTGGATCTGATGGTTGTAATAATTTCTGAGGCATTAAACAAAGAAAAATCATTTGTTTGAAAGCTTTACTAGTATTATTAGCAGCCATATTAATGTTTCCTGTATCTCCAAAATTAAATTTATCACAATAATCTGAAAAGGTTTTGATAGAAAGTTTTAATTCGATGGCATTATATTCAACAGGTTCAAATACATCAAATCTCATGAATCGATTCCACATAAGCACAACCTTTTTACGATCATTGATGATCTTATCAGGATCCAAGATTTGATTAATCTTATCAATTGCAATGACTTCTTCTTCATTAGGTTGGTGTAGTAAATTTTTTAAGAAAGGAAGTGAAGCGAGATAATTCTTAATGGGATTCCGATCTAAAGTACTGATGATGCGGCCGTTCTCTAAGGATTGGTAAAATTCAATCAAATATTCAAGGTCTAATAGACTTTGAAGTTTCAGCATTTTTTGATTGATGTTGAAGAAGAGTATTTAATAAAATTTAAAAGAAAAGTTGTTATTTTCTAGGACCTTTAGACTGTTGCAAACTGCGAAATTAAGCAGAAAAAAAATTATGTAATCTACAAATTTATATAAAAAAAATTCTAAGTAGATTATATTTCACTATCATTGTCTATAAATAACATTTTCATTCTCTAGAATTCATTTAGTCTAGAAAATCTACGTCCTTTTTTATCATCCCCTTGATCTAAATTGAATATGTTTGCTACTCTTGCATCATCCCTATCTGTTGAATCTTTGAAACTATCATCCTTCGTACAAATATTTGGGAAGAGAGTTTGCAACTTTGAAAATTTACAAAATCCAAAATCTATGAAACAAACTTTTGAATCATTATATTTACCCAGGTTCTTAATTAATATATTTTGATTGAATATATCACCATGACTGATACCACAATCATGAACCCTCTTCAAGCCTGTATTAATTGCTTGTAAACACAATTTCTTTTCCCTGTAATCACAAATATCGGATAGATATTTGGATTCTATATACTCCATAATAATATAGAATCCGTTTAAATTTATATTTTCAGGTTCTTCAGCAAGAATATCATTCGTTCTTTCAATTTTATCACTTATCAAGGTTCCAATTTGCATTACGTTCGGTACAAAGTCCTGATGTTGTAATACGGCATATGCACAGCATTCCTTAATGAATGATGTTGTACAATCCCTTATCGTTTCAGCATATTGAAAGTTCTGTCGTATAATTGATAATGTATAAATGGGATCATAAATCTTCACCACATAAGTTTTATCCATAAGTCTAACTTTTAAGACAACTCCATTATTTTTAAATATTTGATTCCCTCCCAAAACACATTCAATTGAATATTTATTTAAAAAATGATTTAATGACATTGGCACCCATCTCTCCCCAAAGAAGGAATGAATTTGTTTAAGTACATTAAAATACTTTTCACTTATTCCTGTAGTAGTCGCTTCCATTGTTGAAGGTGTATCACTGTTTAATTTACATTCAAGATGCTCCAATGTGGTTTGTAATTTAGTATAATAAGTTTCACAAATTCGAAAATATGGAGGTTTGATTTCACTATAAAACTTGGCGACCACTTCTCTGATAGGCTTTTCATTCATACTATGAGCAGAATCATGAATGCAATTCATAAATTCCAATATCAGTTTAACTTCATAAATTTTACAAGGAAGGTTCCAATATAAGAATCTTCCATAATGATTCCACTTCATTGGAGCCTCATCATTAAGTTCATATTTAATATAAAGTATCATCAAACCATCAGTCAAAAATCCAGAATAACTATTAAAGGCAATACACGCCCTAAACAATCTAGAATAAGCGTTTAAGAATGGCAATTTTGAGTCCCATGAACTTCCATTCTTGAAATTCTCAAACATATAGTCTAAGCAAGAATGAACTTGAATAGGAATAGATCGGGTCCAGTCAATAACAATTTCTGCATCGGCTTTAATATAAAATTTGAAAGTGCCTAGTTTAAATTTGCTTGAATTTCTCTGCCAGATTTTATATCCAAAGTTTTCCATACTTCGATTAATGATCTGTAAGATATTGTGGTATAATGTATTTCTATTCATGCAATGCTTGTTTGAATTGAGTTCGAATTGTAAACAAAAAGAATAGTGCCATATGTGATCATATTTATTCTTATGGAATTTCAATTCAATCATATTCAATTCAGAAGTTGAATGAATCATATCATTAATATTTGATTCAGGTGGAGGTTGGAAAAATCCTATAAAATCACTTAATTGTTTTGAAGTTAGATAATCACCTGTTTGGAAATCTCTTTCGTCGGATCGAACAGGTCTAATAATGGTCTTATTAGGAAAATAGAACCCAGATGAACCTTCAATGCTGTTATAACTGCCATTATCCAATTCTTCAGGTGCATCTTCATACTCTTCAACTGGATATATGATTGGATCTAATGGTTGAACTAATTTCTGAGGCATTAAACAAAAATAAATCAGGTGGGAAAATCCTTGTCTAATATCAAATTCAGGAGAGATAAATGCATCAAAAGGAAATATTTTGTAAAACAATTTATTAAAATAATTTAAAAAATTTGTAATGGTAAGATTTAATTCAACAGCATTATATTCAATAAGTTCAAATACATCAAATCTCATGAATCGATTCCACATAAGCACAACCTTTTTACGATCATTGATGATCTTATCAGGATCCAAGATTTGATTAATCTTATCGATTGCAATGACTTCTTCTTCATTAGGTTGGTGTAGTAAATTTATTAAGAATGGAAGTGAAGCGTGATAATTCCTAATGGGATTCTGATCTAAAATGCTGATAATTCTCCCATTTATTAACGATTGATGGAATTCAAGCACATATTCAAGGTCTAATAGACTTTGAAGTTTCAGCATTGGTTTTAGTGATGTTGAAGAAGATGATTTAAAAAAGGTATTTTTACAATCGCTTTTCACTGTTGCAAAATTGTGAAATTAGCAGAAAAAAAATTATTGTTTCCTTTTCTCAATCTATATCAATAAAAAATATATTCTGTTTTACAATAAGTAAGAAATGCAAATCTTTCAATAAAAAATCATAAGATTCATATCCACTAAATCATGATTTAGGGTTACCTAAAAGTTGTGGACTATAGGTTGAAATATTTAAGATTTAGTTTACTATGTAAAGTATGTATCTACCGATATTATCAAAATTACGATGGGAGAAGATAAATTAAACTTATATTTAGTTAAATTATCTATAAATAGTTACATAATGATATATGGAAATGATGTGGTAATAATGCATGTTGATAGAATATATGGTCGTAGATATCGTGATTAGTATTGTAGATTGAATTTTGTCGTTATAGCTTTAGATGCTGATGATTTGGTTGTAGTTGTACTTGATATGGCTGTAGTTAAAGTAGTTACTCAATCAACTTCGTTGATCTCGTTAAAGTCTCCTTCTCATTTTCAACTTATTCGAATAAACCGTTAATATCTTTCTAATATATATTGGATCCTTATTAATCTTTTCCCAATTCAATTGAATTTGTAATAATAATTCTCCATTATTACTAACTTTATTAATTGAATTCATAATCCATTGAATTTTCAATTGATGATTTGGAGATTCTCTAAAGATGAAATAATAAATCTTACATAGATCATCAAGATCAATTAAGAATTGTAAAGTATTAGTTAGATTCAATGTTAATGAATTTTCTAAATTTAATAAATAAAATCCAGTGATTTTAGTTTCGAAATATTGTTTTAAATTTTCAAAATTCTTACAGATTAAAAGGGATGAAGATAGTATGGAATGATATTTAGGATGAATTGATTGAAGTAATTTTTGATTTAAGAATTGACTAGTTTGAGGATTAGCTACACAGAGGGATTCAATTTGATTATAATGAATGAGATAATCTTCATTATTCATATCGTTATTTCGAGGAAGTAATTCAAGATTGAAATAAGGGAGGAATTGAGGAAATTCTTGGAGAAGACATTGAATGTTGTTATACCAATGTAAGTAACTGATTTCATCATTTAACATTACGGTTATGTCAAATGATTTATTATGTTTTACATGATCATTTTCTGATATATTAGTAGTTGAAGTTCGAGGTATATATTTTTTATGATGAGTTGAACAAGTATCAGAGTCAAGTTGAGAATCTAGTTGGGAGCTAAATTGAGGTGAGAACATGATATGAGTGTGTTATGAATAAACAGGAATAGTTTGTTGTTGTTGAATAAATGAATAAATGAATAATTGGGTGGATGAGTTAAACTTTTGAGGATAAAGTGAAAGATTAACTCTATATATATATATAGTGTGTACTATGTACTATATGATAATAGAGAAAGGGTAATGTTACTATAAAATGGGATAGAAGATATTTTCTAGTGGATAAATAATAACATCAGATTTAGCTAATAGTAATGGTAAATCTTATGATTATGTCAATCCTTAATTATTTAATCATCTTGTGTGTTAATCATCTCCTTTAACATCATCATCCATCATTATCCCCATATGGAAATGGAGTGCAGAACTCATAGTTAATTCTTAACTATTGAGCCCAGCTCACTTTAAACTTTAGACCTCATGGCTTAAAAGGGAAATGATCATTAAAAAAAAAAAGAAATTTAAAATAAAAAAACAATCACCTGACAACAACATCCACACATCTACATCCATACATCCAGTACTGTATATAACTCATCATCAAATTAACCGTAAAGCAATTCACAGCAAGACCCACACAGTTTTAACCAACTAATTAATTAATTAATTAATTAGGCTAAGAAAAATATCAATTAAATTGATCTAATTATGTAACCATTCAATTTATGAATTGGACGAACGAAGTTATATATACCAATTTCATCTTGACTATTCATCCTTACATCAATAGTTTATATTAATTATAACTACTCAGATCTGATAATACGGCTTAAGTTCGTTTATAAAATTCCAATTCCCGTCCGATCTCCGCCCTTTTGCCGTTTCTTTCACGTGCAACCTTTTTAAACGATTCAATTAACTCTAATTGCCCCAACATATTATATCAATTCCCATATCCATCCCATATTCATCAATTGATATCTATCTATACCTACCATCACCAATACAACTAACTACCACCTACCACCTACCACCTACCATGTCTGATCCAAGTCAACGTATCATCTCTCATATGAATGCTGATCATCAATTAGCTTTAATTGATTATATTGTCGTCTATGGTGGAGCTGAAATTGGTTTATTCCAAGAATCATCAGTTAAATTAGTTAAACTTGATGAAAAATCATTCACTATTGAATATAGTTTAAACACGGGAGAAATCGTTCAATATTCTCTTGATTGGAATGATGCTTCTGAACTGCAACATTTAAAAGTTGAAAGTTTTAAAGATATTAAAGATAAATTAATCTCTATGGCAAAATATGCTGCTGCTAAACAAGGTTATTCTGCTCATAGAATTACAAAAATCTTATTACCTGATAATATCTTTGGTTATGGAATGTATGTTACTGTGATTACTTTATTCCTTAATACTGTTGATCCAAATTTAATTCCAAAATATTTAGGTAATGATTTCATTTATGGACAAATTGTGAAATATATTCCAACCTTTGTAAAGAAGAATATCCCATTTATATTTTATTTAGTTACTTTGATTCACGTGTTTGAAGTTATGTTTGTCTTGGTACCAAAATTGAAAAAATATAGAGTTTCAACCGTTCAATCCTTTGGTTGGATCGTGATGAATATGTTTGAAGGGTTTAATGTGTATTTTAGATTTAATACTTTAACCAAGGATTAAATATACCTATAGTCTACTTTATATATATATATGTGACTTTTTATTAATGTACATTTCTATCTAATGTTTATGCTTTTTACTTTGACCATTATCATCAATATGATTTCGTTTGTTGGAAGTTTCCTCCTCCTCCTCCTCCTCCTCATCATCCTCCTCCCCATCCTCCTCTTCATCCTCCCCACTCAAGTCCAACTCTTCACCTTCAGAACTATCCTCTTCATCTTCTTCATCCTCATCATCATCATCATCATCACCATTAGGTAACGCCAATATATAATATTTCAATGCATTCAAATAAAGATCATCAACAATCAATCTCGTCAAATCTTCTCCATTCTTAAACTCTTTCCCTGGTTTCTCCCCTGTCCATCCAAACCATGCAAAAAATGATTTCATTCCTAATCTATAATTCTTCTTATCCCCACTACTCCAATTTTTATTCCCTTTATTAGATGATTTAATTAATTTAGGATTTATCTTATTCAATTCTTTAGGCCATTCCACATCCACTGACTTTGATATTAATCTCTCCTCTCCATCTTGGATTATGGTTTGGAAATGTTTCGTCACCTTCTGTTGAGGTATAAGATCATCATCATCCCCACCATTGAAAGTTATAGTAATAGAGAAATCTTTATAGGTATCAGTTGAAATCAAAGGATATTCAATATAAATATCCTCAATGAATTCCAAATATTTCAAATCATCAATACTGATATAATCGGCAAAATCATCATTTTCAGCCAATACGATATACCAAAATTTAGGAATGGAAGATAAGATGATTTGACGTTTAGCATATATAGTTTGAGTTTGTTTGATTCGATATATTTCAATATCCTTTTCAATGGAACTCATTTCTTTCTCCCATGTTGCTAATTGATCCAAACTTTGTTGAAGTGATTGCGATTGTGATTGGTCTTCCTGTGACATCCTTGTACTACTTGAATCACCCTTAATTGTCCCTATGGTATGCTGATTTTACACCATTCAAATTATGAAATTTTGGTGATGGTCTGTCTAGTCTGTCACATTTTTTTTCTTGATGTCTGTTTGTTTTGGTTCTGGGCAGGTGAGTGAATGCGGGTCAAATCTATACGCTGATAATAATTCTCTTCTCTTTTAACAGTTCCTTTCAACACCAATATACCTTATGAATAGTTAAGAGGATCTATGTCCCATCATCATCCCAATATGCTTAAGGAAAATGATATCATTTCAAAAGCATTACTCACCATTGAAAAATTTAAAGGAAATATCACCAATTTTAAAGCCTCGATACTTGATAATGAATATACTTCCTTGAATTATCCAAAATACTTTTCAAGAACTTTGATTTGGAAATGTTGTTTGATAACTGATAGTCTATCCATTCATCAATGGTTAACGAAATTACATGATTCCAGGATTATTTATCATCAATTAGTTAAAAGACCTGATATGACTATTCCTTGGTGGGCTTTGGATCCAGAATCTTCATTCTATCAAGATAAAGAAAGTATTCATCTATCAAGAAAGGCAAGTTTAAATAAAGACAGTAGAAATCCTCGTTCATCCTCCACCACAACTAGTATCAATAAGATATCCCTCACAAGAATAACCAATATTGATGATCCATTACGAAGTCCAACACTTTCACCCATAACATCAGCATCGATAAGGACAAGGTCTCCCACTCCATCTACTCCTCATGAAACTACAGAAGAAGATATTGAATTGTTGGAAATCATCGTATTGGATATCGATCGATTATTCCCCGGTGAATCCTTCTATCAATCCTCAACTTCAATCATTCATAAAAAACATTTGATTGAAGTATTGTATGTATGGTCGAAATGTAATCCTCAAGTTGGGTATAAACAAGGGATTCATGAAATTTTGGGATTGTTTTATATGAATTTATATCATGAATCCATCGATATACCGAAAACCAATACTATTTCCAGTGATGATTTAAAAATATTAAATCTTTATGATAAACATTATTTAAATCATGATTTATTTACTATTTTTAATAAATATATCTTAGCCACCGGGATCATATCGAAATTTTATGAAAGTGAAGAAACATTATGGAAATCAATCGAATCATTCAATATCAATCTTATGAAAGTTGATCAATTCATTCATTACAGTTTATTAAATAAATTAAAATTAGAATCTCAATTATGGATCATTCGATATTTTCGATTAATCTTATTACGAGAATTAGGCAATGATTTAGAAACCACATCTTTACTTTGGGATAAATTAATCGCAACTCCCCAAATTCATGTTTATGGAGGTATACCTGATTTAATATCATTTATGATAATTCAATTACTTATTCAATTAAAATCAAATTTAATCACTTGCGATTTTAGTGAAAGTCTTTCTTTATTATTACATTATCCCATTCAATCTCAATTAATGAATGAATCCACTCGTCATGATTTTATCGGGAATTTAATCAAAGATGCTTTGAAATTATATGAAAAGAGAGGTAATGATTTGAAATTATATGAATATGGTTTAAAATTAAATACCACTTATAATCCAAATTTAAGAATCACCATGAGTTATACCGGTAGCGCTCGAAATAGTGGAGAAATCTCATCGCCTTCATCCAGTAGAAATCCTTCACGAAGTCCTACACCCCAATTACCTCCATCCACCACTAATAGTACTGATTCTAGTAATGGCACTAATTCTGATCCAAAACTTGAACATTTGAAATTCGACAAGCTTAGATTGGAAATGAGATTGAAGAAGAAAGCTCAACTGATGTTAAGACCATAGATATGGACTCTGGAGACTTATATAGTAGTATATACACCAACCCTTTTGCATTCTATATAATATACTTATTTATTGCTAAAATTATTTTGTTCCACTGCGATTTTGTAAACACTTTTTTTTTTCACTGAAAAACCATCAACATCAACCATCAACCATCAACCATCAATCTATACACTAGAATTAAAGAACACACAACAATATGGGTAAGAGAAAGTCATCGGCCAAGCCACAGAAGAAGATCAAACAAGTGTTGGACACCACCTTCACCTGTCTCTTTTGTAATCATGAAAAATCAGTCATTTGTACCTTGGATAAAAAGAATTCATTAGGGGAATTACATTGTAAAGTATGTGGACAATCCTTTCAAACCACGATAAATTCCTTATCTCAACCAGTTGATATTTATTCAGATTGGATTGATGCTTGTGAGGATTTAGCTGAAGAAGCTGGAGGTGATGATGATGGTCAAGAGTATAGTGATGATGATGATGATGATGTGAATGATTCTCATAGACCTCAAACTGGTGGAGATGGAAGTGATGAAGAAGAAGAAGATGAAGATTTTGAATAGATGGTTCTTATGTTTCAAATCTACTGGTTGGGTTGGGTTAAGTTAAGTTAGGTTCTTCTTCTTCTTGTATTCTTTCTTTTTTAAAAAAATGCCATGGCATAGCATAGCAGCATAATATAGCACGTTATAAACATAAATCTTCTTGTAATATACAAAAACCTTCACTACGCTACGCTGCACTACACTTGCAAAAAGGACAATTGTCATAAAAAATGTATTAAATGTGAATAGAAATTAATAAAATCTAAATTAAATGTAATATAAATGAATTGAAACAAAATGGGGATGGGGGGCATAAGAGAATAGATTTATTTTATTCCATTTTATAAGTTGAGATATTACTCAATACTTTATCATAAGCTTCATTAAGATTCTCACCTCTACCAACTTGATCTTCTAAGGGGTGAGGGGATTCTAAAGTAGAACTGTCAGGTACAAGTTTAGTTGATTCATTATCATCAGAAAGTACTTTAGAAAGATCTTCTTCACCATCATCATCTCCATCACCATTTGAATTGGTAACACTGGCTAATTTTGATAATCGTTCTTTAATCTCTTCAATACTGAAGATTTCTTCCTTTTGAAATTGTTTATTGAAATCTTTTCCTTGATTATTAAACACTTTCTCTAATGAGATTCCTTGTTCTTTTAATCTACCTAAATATCCAATAATCTTATCAAGATCAGTAAATTCAATCGATTTCAATTTCTTTCTCATATCTTCTCCCGACATATCATCCAATGAATTACTATGAATATGATGGAAATCATGTAATTTACTTAATTTCAATACTGATCCTTCTTGACGATCTAAATTATTAAGATTTGTTCTTGAAGTTGATCTCGACATCGATAATGGTGATGCACTAGGTCTAATATCTTGAGATTGAGGTACAGCAAGAGTATTTTGATCATCATTGAACTCAGATGTGATCTTAGTTAATTTCTTTTCATCTTCAGCCCCTGATATAAACAGAGCAGGTGTATTCTTATCGGTTTCAATTAATGATGGATCAATCAATTGTAATCCTTTTTCAATCGATGAATCAATGAATATAAATCTGATTAATGTTTCTTTACCATCTAAATCTAATTCATTTTTCAATTGAAGTTTTAATAATTCATCAATGGTATTTCTTAATTCCCGACGAATATTTTGAGCTCGAAGAATGAATTTCGATATTTCAGGTGATTTTAAATCAATTTGGGATTTGGCTTTGGCTAATAAAATATGATTCAATTGTTCAGCTAATGATTCTGATTTAACTTCATCTGAAATAGTAGTAGTGTCACTTAATGAAAGTTCACTCTTCTTATTAGCATATAACAACCTTTCCATATTTCTCATTGTATATAACCCAATTCTTTCTTTAAATAAATCAGGGAAATTCTCAAGATCACAATCTAATGTAATTAAAGTTTTAGAATTCTTTAACCCATTAATTAAAGCAGATGCAGATGAAACATCAATATGGTTTCCTAATAAGGAAAGATATCCTAAATTCTTACAAAAGGGAATAACTTTAGCAATTGACATTAATGAAGAATTACTAAAATTATTATTTTCAAGATGTAATCGAATTAATTTTGGCATGAGAGGAAATTTCGACGTGAAATATAATGCAATGGCTGATTCACTTAATCCTAAATCACGAGTTGCTGAATTCTCACTTGAACTTGATGAATCAGTAGTAGTAGCATCAGAATCAATTGAATCTGATTTTTCCACACTAATATCAGGGTTAATAATAGTAAAACTGGTATTATTAGTATTAGGTTTGGAGAATGTTCCAAATAATCGTTGATTATTGGAAAAATCAAGATATTTCAAATTTGGTAATCTCATAAAGATAGTTTCAAATACTTCTTTAAATTGTTCACTGAATGTAATATTAGTAGAATTCAAACTAACAAACCCAATTGATGATTTAGAAATCACATCATCAAAATTCTTGGTTAATCGTTTATAATCTAATAAAATCTTGGTGAATTGGGATGACAGGAAATCATTATACCCTAAATCAATACCTCTAGCAAAATCTTGAAATAACCAAGTATCAACAATGATTTTAAAATGTTTAGGAGTTAATTGATTATAAGCTAATCCTAATCTATTAGTATTTTTCAGTACTGCCAATTTCATTAATTTATCAAATACTTCTAAATCAGTAATACAACATCCTGTTAAAATTAATTCTTCAATTCCACCTCTTGCCACTAAAGTTGCCACAAATAAAGACCAATCCATATCAGATCGATTCTCACGATTACATGACATGCGTTTGACTTCTTCTTCATATTTCTTATTATCAAGTTTCTTCTTTCTTTTCTTTAATACATTGACGGATAATGCTGGACATTGAGTGATATCTAATCTATTCAAAACTGTATTTCTGGATAAGAACCAACATAATAAGGCCCAACCTTCACGATCAATAGGAGTATTTCTTAAACTAATTTTTTCTAATTGTTTCTTAGCACTCATGGCTGATAATAAAATCTTCAATTGATCAATTGATAAACTTACTCCATCTAGAGATACACAAATAATAGGAGCAATTCTAATAAAATCAGCAAAGGTTTGAATTTCAACCATGGTAGGAGTTGGGTTTCTTAATTGTAATACTGGTAATGGAGCCATGGACCCCTTAGGGATTTGTTTCACTATAGCTGGAATCGGTAAGATTTCACGTAAATGACAACATCTGGTATACATCAAGTCTAAAGCCATCTTTTTAACGGGAACATCATAAGAATGTCTTTGATGAGTAATCATTGGTTTTTCAACTCCCAATGATCTAGCATGTTTATCAATTGCAGTATCTTCTTCACCATTACTATCTCTAACCGAAGTAGTAGTTGCTAAATCAACACTTGACATTGAATCTTCTGGTTTTTTGATTAATCCTAATGCACCAGTACCACCTACAACTATACCACCACCTTGACCTAATTGAGATTTTTCCATGGCGATACGATCTTCATCTGATAATTGATGGATTTTAATAGTCCCATTCCCTAATACTTCTACATTTCCCTTTCTTGGATTTCGAGATGGGATTTGTTGAGGTGGATCGATAAGAAATGTAGATGAATGGAAAGCAACTCTTTTAAGTGGTTTTAAATCTTTGAAATTTGGATCTAATTCAAGACTTGAAGAAGGTGGAGGTGATGAAACGGTACTTACTAAAGAAATAGTTGATTCTGAATTTCTTCTCTGAGTACTAGATGCATTAAGACTTGGAGATGAAGTTATACTTTTTCTTCTAAATAATGATGATAACTTAGCTGAAGTTGATTCTACTGGGGCTTCTGGTTTAGATGAATTTGGACAATAATTACTTTGAACATCATCATAATTTATTAATACACTTGGTAAGGTAGATGCAGAAGGTTGATTTAATATGTTATTATTATGAGATTGTCCTGAGTTAGTTGAAACCGCAGATGAACGTCTTGAAGAAACTGAACTTCTTCGTATATCCTTTTGTTGATAAAATTTAATGTATTCGTCTAATCTTGGATCACTATCACTAGCTGGACTTGAAGTAGTTCTTGTTAATTTATAATGATCAATGTTATTATCATGATTATTTTCAGTATGAGTAGGTGTTGGAGCATAGGTGGTAGTGGTGGTAGCAGTAGAGTTTGATAATGAAACAGGTGCAGATTGAGGGGCGGGTTTTTTAACATCATTATTATTCATAGCATAATTTGATTTAAAAACGGGAGGAATGGTATTTACAGATGCTAATTTGGGAGAAGAAGGAGGACTTAAAGCTCGAGATGATGATGATGATGAATGACCTAATCTTCCTTTTAACTTTGAAAATAAACCACTTGAAGGTGGTGAATTTGATGGAGCACCAGTTAAACTTGAAACACTTAATCTACTTTTTCTGATCATTTGAGGTGGAGAACTAGTAGGTGAAGAAGCTGATTCGATGTTTTCTTCTTGAATAGGAGCAATGGAAGGTTTTGTTTTACTTGAGTTATGATCATTTGTATTGGAGATACCCGCAGTTAGATGAGAACTAACAGGAGATATAGATGAATTTGAAATTTGTTTTCTAACAGGAGATCCCTCATTGTTATTGATATTATTATTTTTACTATGATTGCCAGTGTCATTAAGTTTTAATTTACTATCATCATTATCAATCACATCTGCAGGTGATAATTTAGGACTTGAAGTTGATATGGAAGAATCTCTTAGAAACCAATCCACATCTGTATTGGCAACACCTTTTAAATAGGCAGTCTTTTTAGTCTCTATAATATCTCTTATTTTCTCTAGATTAAATCTAGACCCGGGATTGGTACTACTTCCACCACTACTTCCATTTTCAGAAGCAGGTTCAATGTTTTCAGAAGTTGACATTGATTAGAAGGGGGATGGTACTTGATGGGGTTGATAAAAAAGTTATTGATTAGTTTTATAAGGGGGAGGGGTGGGGGATGAGAATGAGAATGAGATTATATGGGGAAAGAAAATGAGGTGAGATTGATAACACTGATGATTCAAAGTCTCAACAGTCAATCAACACACTAACAGTCCTAACGGTGTGGATGGGATAGGTGGATGAAGTATGCTAAACGAGATCAACTGATGATACGATACAATCAATTAGATGAATCGTGTTCAGATGGGTTAAGTGCTGTCTGTTGCCAAAATCAAAATACTGAAAATAAAAAAAAATTAAAGTGTAGAGATTTAAAGGTTTATTTCGTCTTTTCTTTTTTTGTCTGTCTGTCTGTTTTTTTATAAAAATGTCTGACTGAATTTTTGACTGACTTAAAAAAAGTTGACTTCAATCAGACAGACAGACAGACAGACAGACACAAAAACAATTTAAAACCCATAGTTAATTTTGTCGTAAGGGAATAAATATAAAAAAGGTTAATCATAAACAGAGAAATTTTTCAATCTTATATCGGCCATTAACGGTTACTATGATGTAGCCGGCCTTATATAGTAGTAATAAGTGAAAATCTATTGGCAATCCAACCATTCTATTATGTGAACACTACAAATAGAAATTGGATGATTTGTCTGATTGACTGATTTAATGACACTGCATTTTTTTTTGCTTGGGGGGAGGTACTACCATGTAAAGTATGCAGGAAATCATTATCAGCTGACCCCGTCACCACCACCATCCTCCACCCGATCTCCTTTTTAATACTTTGGTAGTTAATTCAAGATGTTTCACAATATTTAAAACTAGATTCATTTATTAGAAACGCTGGTTATATCTATGTCATCATAGTTGAGTAATGACATTTGCATCTAGACTTTACCTTCATTTAAGCCTCTTTTATCGTATATTTAATTGGTGCTTATTTTTTAATTTTTTTATGGTTTTTTACGATCACCACTGGGGGTGGAACTATTATTCATATGGAATATTGAGATGATATACAGTCTATCAACTTATCATAGATGGCTATAACCTCAACCTTAGTAATGGTTGTTGTCTTGTTGATATTAAATTTCAGATCGCTGATCCCAATTTAACCGACCTCCCAGTTGCGAAAAATGTATAGTAACCGAAACCTAACCTGAACTAACCCAATGTTATCTTGATTTATTCGGGAAAACATTATATGAGTAGATTAGACTTTTCCAAAGCTCAAAAAGGTCTTAAAAATAGTAACTTCAACTCCATGGCTATTACTATATATTAGAACTGTTCGACAAACTAGTAGACTCTCGGATATGCATTTCGCATCCTTAAAAAATTGAGCTCCACATATCTCTGTCATCATTCTAATCAACGCTAATTACATCAATTTTGATCGTACAACTTCAAAAATAACTTCATTCGAATAGTTAACCAAATAAATATATCTAAGATATCAAAAAAATTAAAAAATGCGCAAACCAGGAATCGAACCAGGGGCCCAACGATGGCAACGTTGGATTTTACCACTAAACCATTTGCGCATTAGAAAATGCTCCGCGACGGGGAATTGAACCCCGGTCTACCATGCGACAAACGGTAATTCTAGCCACTAAACTATCACGGATTTTTAACTGAAATTATTTTCGCTAGGTAAATGATAATAAGTATATATCACGTGATCAAAAATCACGATTTTCAAAATTTTAACTGTAAGAAAGTCTTCATTTTATAATTCAAACGAAGTTAATGTTATATTTAGACACTGTATATAGATATACGAATATCTAAGGTAATAGAATATTTATTATTAATTACAGTGAGAATAATAATAAAACTTTAATTTAGGCCGAAATTAGATTTTATGTCTCTTAAATATCCATTCATGAAGAAATCAATTAATGCTTCCTTTTTGCAACCAGAATCTGTAACTTTCCTAATCGAGTTCTTTCCATTATCCCACTATCTGACCTTACTTAACCTCAATACCGGGATCAGTATAATATACCTTTCCCATATATTGATAGTTGGGTGTGTAGTTCTCATCTTCTAAAATCAATTGCTCTACTAAATTATGTAAATCTTTCGATAACTTTTTTTTACCTTCATCACTGTTTAATCTATCATCAAAAATCTTTTGAAGCAGATCTAAGTCAGCGGTCTTTAATAAATAATACCACGCATAACATTGATCTTCCGTGTCTAAAAGTTGGAACTTGGCAATTAACTGAAAGTATGACTCTTGGATGACACTAAGCCCTAAAGTAGACCAATCAGTATTCTTAAATAGTTCACTATCACATATCAAGTCGGAAGGTTTCGAGATTGATTTAGGATTACTTGCATCATCTTGTACTATCCCAACATTAACTTTTTCCCCCTTGTTATGTAAATCACCAGCATATATAAAGTTTTCTTTTACATCGCCATGAGAATAGTAAGCTTTTGTCTCTAATGCAGCTTCATCCTTGTAGAAGAAATCCAACCAACCACATTCTACAAGTAATAACATGTGCAAAATTAAAATTACCATACATGGCATTTTCTGTTGATTCCTCATATTTAATTAGTCAATAATCTGGTTCTAAGAATGGATTCAATAATGTAGTGATAATATTATCCAAATTCTTTAATTATAAAAATTTCCTTACTAGTCTTCCAGACGCTAGGGGATATTCAACTTTATTTATATTACTCGCCACGCCAAGGTAAAAAAAATGATACCGCAGAGCTAAGGAAAAAATCCCCCCTAAACGAAATTAAACTCCCCACGCTTCTTGTCAGAAACCCTAAATCTAAAAGAGCTGAATTAGCGTTTGAGGGCAATAAATAAATGAAAGTTAAAGAATATAGATGACCCAATTTGTGGATAGGAATGTTTTATGCAACTTTGAAGAAGAGTAATATTCAGGTGAATGTGGTAAATTGGTAGGTTACGCAGTAGAATTAGACGTAGGGATTCCTGGACTGTCTACATGAAGATTATGAATATGATGGGTAATATTGGTATGACATTTCAAAGGAAATAGTATAAAGTATCAATAAAAGATAAAGTAAAAATATTGTGTGGGGCAATTTTGATAGCCTTCTACTATTTTTACTGTCAAGGTCAACTTGCAAAAAAACTTTAAAGTTGCGAATCGAAAATGCAAATCTAAATTCACTTGGCGGCTAATTAATTATAATTAAAAAATCATAATTTTCTTCCTAGTCATAGTACAGAATAATAGCTTTAAATGCTGACAATCATCCCTAATGGTTCAGTTAACTATACCGAACTAACTAAGAATTATATGGGTGTATTATATTCATCAAAATTCGCTGAATTTTTGAATACAACTCAAACAGGATATGCTCATTCATCATCAGGTATTGAATTCAATCTATTATTAAAGACATTATTCACATCATTATGTTTCTGTACAGTTCAATTGACTTTCTTTTGCTTCTTCCGATCCATTTTCAAATATCTTTATCAACCTCGATGTTATTGTGTACCGACTAATGAAAGAATGGACCCCTTACCAAGAGGATTTTTAACATGGATTATACCAACTATAAAATGTAGTAATGCATTTTATTTATCAATGGGGTTGGATACTTATTTCTTTGTCAGATTTATCAGTATACTCCTTTTATTCTTTATTGTCATTGGGGTTCTAAATATGGTGGTGTTAATTCCAGTCAATTGGACAGGTGGAGCGCCAAATAATTCATCAGTTACCGGATTAGATAAGTTAAGTTTATCAAATATATCGATATCAAATGTGGATAGATTAAATGCTCATTTTATAATGAGTCTTCTTACAATTGGAATATTCCATTGGTTAATTCTTTATGAATTGAAAAGTTTTGTCATTATCAGACTTTCATATTTATCATCTACCAAACATGAAAATTCAATCACAGCCAGAACTTTATTAATAACAAATGTTCCAAGTTATTTAAAAGATAAACAAACTTTAACCCAAATGTTTGAAGTGGTTCCTGATGGTATTAAAAATGTATGGTATATTTATGATTTCTCTATTATTGAAGAAGACGTAAGAAGAATTAAGATAGCTTTATCAACGTTAGAAAAAGCTCATACTATTTATTTTCATAATTTCTTAAATTCAAAATTTAAACATACTATATGTGGAAAGGATTCTTATAATTTAGAAGAAACTCTGATACAACATCAAATGAATGATGAATTATCTAAATTCGATCCAAATCTAAGTCCCAAATTTTATCCACCTATATTTATTGGTCCTTATGATATACCTAAATTAAATCGAGAGATAAGATTTAAATTACCAGGATTATTTCGAATATTATTATTTCAGAAGAAAGTTTATATGTTTGATTGGGCTATACAGATATTAAATGAAAAATTAGAATCCTTAGATGAACAAAAGTTATTATTAAGAGATGATTCCCTTTTAAAACATGATAAAGTTATAATTGAATTTAATTCACAACGAGGATCGAATATGGCTCATCAATGTTTATTATCCCAAACTCAAGGAACTTTAGATACGAGTTTTTCAGAAATTAGACCTGAAGATATCTTATGGCATAATTTAGATCGAAGTAATAGTTTTATTTGTTTAGTGGAAAAGTATTTTGTTACTATAGTGTTCATTGCTATAATTATACTTTATATAGTTCCAGTTTCATTTATTGGATTAGTATCCCAAATGCCATTATTAACTCAATTAATGCCATTTTTACTGTGGTTATATAAATTACCTGAAGAAGTTAGAGAAACCATTTCAAGTTTTTTACCATCATTATTATTATCAATATTAACTGAAATTGTTATGATTCTGTTTCGATTTTTAACTTATTTTAAGGGGAAATTAACAGGAGCTGAATTAGAATTAGATTTACAAACTTGGTATTTTTCATTTTTATTTGTTCAACAATTCTTAGTTGTAACTATTCTGTCAAGTGTAACCGTTATATTTAAACAAATTCTTGATCAACCAACTTCTATACCAATTCTTTTAGCCACTAATTTACCTAAAGCTGCCACATTTTTCTTTCAATATATTGCTTTAAAAGCATTTGCATTTTGTGGTACTAATTTCTTAAGAATCGATCAATTGATTTTATATCATACTTTATATAAATTTAAAGATATAACTCCAAGACTGAAATTTAATCGATTAACTAATTTACCAATTATAAAATGGGGAACTACATTTCCTATTTATTCAGTTTATGGATCGATTGGCATAGCTTATTCCATTATTTCTCCAATTATAGCGGTATTTATTATCTTTATTCTTTCATTAACATTATTATATTACAAGTATGCCTTAAAATATATATACAGTCATATAAATCAATCTGAAACTCAAGGGAAACTTTATCCAATAGCATTACTTCATTTATATACTGGAATTTATTGTTTAGAAGGTTGTTTAATTGGAATATTCTTTTTACTGAAAAATAATGCTGGTAATTGTCCTATGAAAATCCAAGGTTGGATTATGATAATTATATTATTAGCCACTATATTTGGTCATAATACTATTTATAATCGATATGTCCAACATTTTTCATATTTACCCATATTATCAGATAAACAATATAAGGATGGGAATGGGAATGGGAATGTCAATAATAATCTTAATAATAATATTACCGCTACTATGACTTCACAAAGTAATCAGATAAATTTACCATCTCCTCAACATAATCAAGATATGTTATATCTTCATCCTTCATTTAGATTTGAATATCCAAGATTATGGTTACCTTCAGATTCATTTGGAATAGCGGAAAAGAACATTGAATATATTCAAAGTAGAATACCTAAATTACTGGACGGTGATACAAGTGGAGCAAATATTGTATTTAAAAATCATACTAGTAAGAAATTCAGTATAAAAATTTCTGAAGCTCCTCCTGATTATAAATGATTTATCCCATATCTCTTATTAAGTTTCTCCTTTATACGTACTCTTCTTATAAATAATTCCCACATAGCTTCTGTTTCTTTCTTTTTAGATTCTAATTCAAGATGATTTAATCTCATTTTACCTTGTAACCAGATTTTTTTAATTAACAATTCATCTTGTTTTAATATTATTACCCCGTTTTTGACAGGTATACATTGACCTGGTTTTGAAGTGAAATTAAATCCCACCACCACATTAACATATTGGATTTTTAAATCGTTTGTTTTCCGATAATCATTTAAAATAGTCTCTATATCAGAAAGTTTCAACCACATACAATTTTCCGGAACCATATTTTCTCGATAAATTTCCATGTTACCATATTTATTTCGAGGTAGAACTAAATTCCCATTTATATCTAATGTAGTTTCCAATGTAATATACGGACAAGTTTGATCAAAACTGTATAATTTTGTTTCATTTAATTCGGGTTCATTATTATAAATATTAAGATTATACAATCTTTTCCCTTCGATGGTTCTTGGGGTTAATGCCTTAGTTGATTTCAAAGGATGGTCTAATTCAGTCGGTTTTACTGATCTACCTAAGAACTTCCATTGTTTGATTGATTTCCCTACCACGATGGAATTTTTAAAATAGACTAATTCTAACTTTGAATCAAGTTTAATCTTTGAAATAGGTGTGGTTGTCGAAGTGGGGATCGATTCATTATATCTTAACGTTGATAAAGTCACCACATTCGGATTCCTTTTCATAGCGGTGAAATTAGTAGGGATTTTATAATTTATCATCGCCACTTTTCGTAATGTATCTAGTTCTAAATTAGTTAAATGATCATAATGTTTCCCATGATTGAATATTCTAATCAATGATTGGAATAATAATGCTGACCGGCCATGATCGGTACGTAAATCCAATTTATCAAACCATCGATACGAAATATCAGTCATGTATCGTGAACTTATCGGTAATATCAAATTATCATTAGTTAAGCTAATAACATAATGCATTGACATTTGATTGAATTGACTAGGTACAGGATAAAATAAGTCAGTATAATATTGATTTAAATTATCCTGATTTATGATATCGGAGGTGTTATTGTTGGCTACTCTCGTTAATCGAATCAATCGATTTTCTTCATTATGAAAGCATTCCGTCTCCAATACAATCACCTCTTCAGGATTCAATGGATTGATTAATTCTGTCCAATAATAAGGATACAACAAATCGTTATCTTTATTAACCAGGAGTTTCTTTTCATCTACTTTTGGTTGTTTTAATGGAGTTATACCATTTCTCACTGCTAATAAAGGTAATGAGAATACCAAACGACTTTCAAATCCTAATGATCTTAATAAAGCAGTGAATATTTGAGCCCCTGTATCTCTATTATGTTTGAATTTTTTAATGATATATTGAAACTCTTTAATATTCAGGATTGGACTAGCTGTATTGGGATAATATTGATCAGCAGATTTATGTTTTGGAAGGTATCCTAATACTCTTAACCCGTTTGAATTAAATTTATAATTCAATCTGAACCATTTTATAAGGTATTTCAAGATATACACCAACTGTTTATCAAGTTGTAATTTCATATCTTTATCATTATTATCGATCCCTTCTTTCAAAGCCTTTTGAAGTTTCCGGACGTGATTTTTAATTAAATCTTTCGGTATAAGATTCTTTAACAGCTTTAAGATTTTTTTATTGGATAGCCATTTATTTCTATGTCTGGCATGAAGGATATAACTCACCATAGTTAGATAATTCAAACTCAAACGTTTTTGCTTTTCTTGAAGTAATTGTTTCAAGCGTATACGTTTGAGTTCTGCCTCTTTATCGAGGGGTGAACCACCTATAGGGATAGCGAATGAATCAGGAGGAGGAGGAGGAGGAGATGGAGATGGTGGAGGCGTATCAAGGAGAATATCTTCAAAATCACTATCATTATCAGTTTCATTAAGGATTTCATATTTAGGTTCTATCTTATCATTTATGATATCCACTTTTCTTCTCTTTAACAATGGCAACTGTTCATATTCTTCATCATTATGATCTTCACCAGTGTCATATTCTGAATCAGATACAAACAACCCACTAATACCACCAGACATCCTTCATCTGTTGATATTCAAATCAGTGGGATGGATATTTGGTAGGAATAGGAATTTCACGTCTATTTTATATAGAGATGGCGGGGGGTCCTAGATATCGCACCAGAAATTTTTCAAATTTACGTCATAGTAGAAACAGATTGGTATAACATCAGATGGTACTTTAAGATATATATTCTTTCTATATGAACAACTAATATACATAGAGGGTAACTAATCCATCTCCTCAACTTATTAAAGCAGGTGAAAAGATTTTAGTGATCGTTCCACTCTTGAACTCGACAACGGTAATATCTATGAATGGATAATATCACTGATTTCATTCCATTCTTTTAATA
Organism: Scheffersomyces coipomensis; assembly: GCF_036884675.1. Taxonomy (NCBI): domain Eukaryota; kingdom Fungi; phylum Ascomycota; class Pichiomycetes; order Serinales; family Debaryomycetaceae; genus Scheffersomyces; species Scheffersomyces coipomensis. The sequence goes on along the minus strand of NW_027042892.1, from coordinate 1,719,575 downwards.
ACAGCCATTGATTGTTTTCAGCTATTCGGGTATCATGACCATAAACGTTAATACTATTGAATTTAGCAATAGGAATATAAGTACTAACTGATTTGACATTGTCACCATTATAATCATTTTCATTATCTTCAACTCGTACTAATGATTCCGATTTATTCATAATATATGCGGTATATTTATCATTGAAATCAACTTTATCACCTATGAATTTACAACCTCTGAAGTAAGCTATATCTTGGGAGTTTTCTGATGTCTTTGAAGGAGTGAAATATTCTTTAGTAGCTGCTGGACCTGAGTATTCGATATGAACAGGTACCAAGTTCGCTATTACAGTGGGGACCTCATTATTGATTTGAATTGTATCTGACATGATGATGAGTATATAGACTGTACTTGTGTATACTAGATGATCTTTCCTTCTGTTTACTTCATAGGGTCGTATGAGTCGTTTGTTAGCAGATCTGACAAAATTGGAAAAAGGGACGCGTATCCACACAAATAATATAAACGCTACCAATAAAGCTACTTACCACAAAACTGATATAAGTCAAAAACCATCAGTTACCATAGATTTATATCAACCTATTGAAACATACTTGTACAAGAAGTCAAAACTAGATATGAAACTGACTCTACCAGTATGAGGCATTTTAAAGATTTACTTAACCGTATTGATTTGACTCTTATAGCCGATCACAACAAATTTAAAGTAATCGGCCTATGATATAAAGTTATCAATAGATAATCATATATATATGCTTAGCCCCGTCAATTAACTTTTTATAAAATTCCACTTCCTTATATTCCTTGCAAGCCAATTATAATTATAGTTTTATCGGAATTTATGATAAAGAATTCCGCTCACATGACCAAACAGAGGCGGAAATCGAAAAGGAAAAATGCCCTATACCGGACAAATCGACTAAATAGGCTTAAAATCCTTTTATCTATTATCATTTGATAAATTTGAAAAAGATTAACCCTTTTCTTCATAATTACTATAATATACCGATTGACCCATTGACTCCTTGACAATTGTTAAGTTCACTATATATATATATATATATCTATATTGACTCGGTAAAGTGTTACCAGGATTTGTTTAAAACATTGTCAATAGCCACAGTTTCGTTGATCGAAATATTTTTCATTAATTAGTAACTCACTATAGATAACAAGATTATTTACTCCTTCAGACAACATGACTACAGGGACGACTGATAATTCATCGAAGGACCAACATCACCATCTTCCTCATTTACATCCAAACATCATCAAAGATAGTTCGGCTGGTGGAGCAGGAATTATTGCTGGTGAATTGGCTGCTGAAGATGAAGGTCTTATCAGTAATGCTCAATTAAAATCTCATTCATATGGTGCCATTCAAGCTTCATCCAGTGAAGATACTATCAGTTCAGCCGATGATAATGGTGGTTATGCCTTACCCAAACGTCAATTATTCACTGTCATCTCATCTTTATTCATGGCTGCTTATTTGGCTGCTTTGGATATGACAGTGGTTACTACTTTATTAACTTTAATTGCATCTGATTTAAAAAGTATTTCAAATATATCTTGGATTGCAACTGCTTATTTATTATCTTGTTCAGCCTTCCAACCTTTATTTGGTAAATTATCCGATATCTTTGGTAGAAAGAATTTATTAATGTTATGTTGTGCCTTCTTTGCCGTGGGTTGTATGATTTGTGTTACTGATTCATTATTCTGGTTAGTAATTGGAAGATTTGTTACTGGTATTGGTGGTTCAGGATTAACTTCATTAGGTACCATTACTATGTCTGATTTAATCCCCTTAAGAGATAGAGGATTTTATCAAGGCTTAGCTAATGTATTCTTTGGCTTAGGTTCAGCCTCAGGTGGTATGGTTGGTGGTTTAATTGCCGATTATTTCGGTTGGAAATATGTATTTATTTTACAAGTCCCATTAGCTGTCGTTCTTGGTGTTTCACTTTATTTGAATCTTAATTTACCTGAAGGTTCACCTGGTTTAGGAGCTCATGGAGTTGATATCAGACAAAAATTAAAAAGAGTAGATTTCTTAGGTTCATTCTGTTTAGTAAGTTCTTTAATGTTAATCTTAACTGCCGCTTCATTAGGGGGTAAAGATATTCCATATTCTTCAAACACATTCATTGCCCTTGTTTCCACCTCATTCTTCCTTTTAGGTGCCTTTGGTTATGTTGAAGCATATGTTTCAGAAGAACCAATCATTCCAATCCACTTATTAGCCAATAGAACCATTTTGGCATCATCATTAACTAATTGGTTTTATACTATGGGAATTTTCACTTATTTATTCTATATCCCTGTCTACTATACTTCTGTCATGCAATTCACCGCTACTCAAAATGGATTAAGATTAGTTCCAAATTTCTTTGGAGTATCCATTGGATCCATCGGAGCTGGTATTTACATGCGTAGTACCGGTAAATATTATAATTTCACCATCGCAGTAGGGATATTATCAGTAATTGGAGTGATTAGAATCTTATGTATTAGTCCAGAGATTCCAACTTGGGAACAATTTGTATTGTTATTACCTTCAGGTTTAGGTTATTCAAGTATGTTGACTGTAACATTATTATCATTAATTGCGGCAGTCCCAGCTAAATACCAAGCTTGTACAACTTCAATCCAATATACTTTTAGATCGACTGGTTCGACTTTAGGTGTTGCTATTGCCTCTGCCATTTTCCAAAATTTATTAAGATCAAATTTATATACTAAGATTTATGCATTAGTTCCTGATAAAGATGAAGCCGCTGAGATTATCGCTCAAGCTTTGGCCAATACAAATTATTCAAACCATGCTCCTACAGCCTTAATCAAACAAGCTATTATTGATTCGTATGCAAATGGTTGTAGAGGGGCATTCTGGTTTAGTGTTATTACTGTTATTGTGGGTTTTGCCACTTCATTGTTCATGAGAGAACATAAATTACATACCAGTATCAATAGAGATTAGAGTTATAGAGACCTTTTTTTTTATATACTTTTTTATTTATAAATATTATTAATGGTGAAATATAAATACATATACAATTTACTTATCTCTATCTATTTAATCTTTCATCGATATCTGTTGATGTTGAGGAAGAGGGTTCTATATTCTTGACATGATATTGATGATTACCTCCTGATATAACCACTAAATTAGCTTGATTATGAGATTCAACCGTATATAATTTATTCGAATGATTAAGATTTAACGGTGAATTATTATGATTATGAATATTATTTTGATTAAGATTAAAACCCGATAATTGACGAATTAATGGAGGTTGTTTACCGAATTTCCCATCTAATTTTGGTGAAAATTTTCCTAGGATATTAGAACTATTAACTCCAACTTGAATAGGGAAATGAGGTGAATTAACTTCAATTGGATTATTAGCGCGAGGTGATAATAATGGTGATAATATAGGCGATAAGACTTCATCTTCTCTAATGGCTCCTTCTAATGCTTCTTCAATTACTTCTCCAATTAATTCATTTTCAGAGGTAATATTAATATTAACCAAAATCACAGCTAATAAAATACTTATAATCCCTAAAAAGTACAGGAATCCCTTTGATGATTTTGAATTTCCTTCCGATGTAGATGTCATAATAATCCAATCTATAAATATGGTGATGGGAATAGAAGAGGTTAACGATAATGAAGTTACCAAGGGACTAGTTAATAACATTGCCAAGACCGTGGTATAATCTGATATGACTGAAAAAGTCCCATTAATAAGTATCAGAATTAAAATCGTATTAGATGGAGGTGGGAAATCAAATTTTTCAATATTAAATTTATCAACTATATATAAGATTGGAATACCAATCATAAAAGTTGTAATTCCAATATATCCAAATAATTTTCTTTCATTAGTGGTCTTTTCACCAGTTCCAATATTAACTTTCATAACAATTAAATAAATAGCATACATTAAAGCTCCACATAAGGCAAGAGAATTACCTAATTTTGGATTCTTGGGGATGAATTTATTACCATCTTTAGGTTCTTTACTTGATTCACTGAAATTAACCAAGAAAACTCCAAAACAACTGATAACCACACATACTACTTTCTTAAGGGTGAATCTATCGATTTTAAGATAACTACAGATTAATAATGTGAATATGGAAGTGGTTGAACCAAGGACCGTTTGATTGGAGGCAGATGTGAATTGTAAACTTGACATGGCAAATAAGTTATATAAGTAGTAAATGATAGCCATTTGTAAAGCTAGTATGAAGATTTCCTTTGATGATAATTCTCGTGGACCTTGAGTATATTCATCAGCAATTAATTTTTCAATTGATTTATGATGGGATGAAGATGATCCAAGGAGAGGTTGATCAGATGAACCTTCTGTGACTTCGTCGTCGTCATCAATTCTCTGTTTCAGGGGTTTGAATAGACTCTTTATGAATGATATCAATTCAGGAATCAAATTTAAAGTGAAGCATGATCCAGTAACAACAGAAAACATCCATGGTTTATGATAATCATCACCTTTCAATATGACATTAACCAATTCCAATCCCACCATCCAAGTACTAACTGCCACCACCAATAGTATAACCCCAAGTCGGTAATTCTTTAATTCTTGTTCATTAATGATTTCAATAACTTCAAGAGGATCACTAGCTAATTGAACATCTTGCTCTTGGATTGAGTTTGGTGATTTGATGCCATGATAAGGTTCATATCCTTGAGGAGATGATAATTGGGACATTTAATATTGATTTGGCATAGAGATACCACACTAAATTGGAACACCAAGAAGAAGAAGAAGTAGAAATGATCTAAACAATATCTATCACCAAGTCATCTTTGCCTTGAAAGTATAATTTGACCTTATTTGGAGTGTTACCGCGCGCTTATCTGAAGAACGCAATCGTATACCCAATTAGGAAGTTCATTTTGTGCAAAAAGCCGACCCCAAATGCAACGAACATTTAATACTGAATCTCCCCATAGTATATATTGAACGAACATGGGGTATATATGATCTCATATGTGGAGATGGAGAGATGATGATCTAAGTCCAACCACATCAAAATAAACCATTACAGTGAAAGAGGTTGTCTTGTAATAAATAATTCTTATATTGATTCACACTATATAAAGGACAAAAGCGCATCTTGTCTCCATAATTACATTTACTTAGTCCAACCATAAGTAGCAGCCAATCTATTATCTAGATGTTGTTTTGCAGTAATATGAGTTACTGCATTATTGGCACCTCTATTTTGAATTGATTTAACTGCCGCACTTGGAACAGGTTCTAATAAAGCTTCATCATTTGGTTGACTGAAAAATACAATCGAATAACGATCTTGACCTGTGATTTGAACTTTAGCAGGGAATTTAACTCTATGAATAGTTGATTTTAATACACCAGCTGTCCAATAACTTAATATATCACCAATATTTACAACTAATGGTGGACCTGCAGTGGTGGATTTCGATTTATCAGCTCCAACAAAGGGAACTGGTTCCCATTGTTTACTAATAGGAGAATAAATTTCTAATCCTTCTTGATTTTCTTGTTGGAATAATAATGTAACTGACCCATAATCAGTATGAGCACCAGCTCTAATCACTGTTTCGGGATTTAAACTCTTTTGACCAGGATAATGTAAGAATCTTAAAGTCGATCCTGATACTTTAGAAGGACTATGACGAGATTGAAACCAATCTTCACCTTTAACTTCATCTGAATCATCAATTTTAAGTCCAATGGCTAATAATTTAAGGATTTTAATGGATAATTCATAAAATCTTCCCACAATATCTGATATTATTCTTTCTCTTTCTGGGTCTTCATAAAACCAATCAGGGATTTCCTTAGAAGACTTACCAGTTAAGAAATTCAAATCTGTAATATTAAGAGCTTCCTTTGGTTCACCTTTCTTTTGACCTTTAGGATCTAAATTCTCCCCTCCAAAATCAGCATACCCATGATTTGAAGAATCAATGGCATATTTAGTCTTGTATGAACTATCCAATTCAAAGAATTGTTTAGAAAGTTTAAAAACAGTATCGATTTCATCTTGACTGAAACCATGTCCTTCCACAAATAAGAAACCTTGACTTGTGGCTGCATCATATAATTCCTCAGCTGTTGATTGGTTGATTTCAGAGATATCAACAATCTTTAATGGATTTTCAGTAGTCATGATCCTGGTAGTTGTTGTAGTATGGACTATATCAAACCCATTCAATCAAGATATTGGACCCTTTTTATACAATATCAAACTGTTATACATATATGGTCTTATCTTTTTTGATTCCGCCTTTCAAAGCTGATTCCGCCTTTTCACCAAAAGTAAGTTCCACCGGAAAAAAAAATTATTATGAGAAACCGGTCCTCCGATTTTAATTGATTTTGCGCTTTTTGAAAGATTTACAATTATAGCTTATATTAAATTAGCTAGCTATATACAAATATGATATGATATTATATTATATGATCGGATCCAATGAGCCGTTAATTTAACTTACGCTCACGTTCTCTTCTTAAATGCCACTTGTTCAGGTAATTCAAATGAAACGCAAAACATTGGCTTAGTAGGAGCTACTTTTCTAACTAAATGAAATTCAAATTTTTCAAATGGTAAATCATAATCAATCAATTTAATGATTTTTTGATGAACTCTTTTATGTAATTCTTCTAAGGAAGGTTCCGGTTGTTCTTGAGCATTGAACTTTTCAAAGCAATGAACGTTTATAATGGGTAATTTAAAATTTGGATCTTGTTTGACTTGAGTTTCAACTCCAGCATAAAGTCCAATGAATTCATCTAAGAATGTTAAGGCTGAATCCGGTAAATTCATGACGAATTGACTTATATATTTTGGTATTATAATCGATTTAGTTTGAGTTTCTCTTACTACTTGAGTTTGATTATTTTCAACTATTTTACGTCTCTTAACAATCGTCTTTTCAATACTTGATGATGGAGTATCAGATATCCAATCTAATAATAATTGAGGTGATTTCCTTATAATTTCTCTTCCATCTAAATTATAAGGTTTTATGAATAAATCAACATGATTTGATGTGATATTTTCTTTTAAATATTTGTAAGAAGCAGGATTTAAATCATTAGCTAAGACAATGACTTCCTTTTTAGCAGCAGGAACTGCAAATGGTCCAACCCCAGCAAATACATCAACCACAACTTCATGAGATTTAAATTTAGTAATTAATCTATCATGTTCAGTACTTAATCTTGAATTCCAATAAACTTCCGAAAAATCAAATTTAAATTTACATCCACTTTCATTTTGTTCAACTAAAAGATTATCTTCACCTGCTAAAACATTCATTTTAAATGTTCTAAATTTAGTATCGATGGTATCAACTTTATCAACCACAGTTCTCACTTTGGGGTTTTTATCAAGAATAACTTGGCCAATAAGTGAACCATAAGGTTTGAATTCATCTCGTAAGTTTAAATGAGCAATATGACCAGCTTGAGCGAATCCAGATGGTATTTCATCTAATAATTCTTCTGGTAAAATAGCTCTTAAAATATCATCAGGTTTCCAGTAATCATAAGTTAAATTCAAAGTATAAGGTTTGATTTCGATATTATATTCATCAATTTTGACTTTAGTAGCATCTGACACTGATTCTTGATAATTGTCCATGGTTAAATCTTGTCTTAAAAGCACCCCTTTGGAATCTTCCACATTAACAATATGTTTTATAGATGGTAAATATAAGATATCATTCTTACAGATTTTAACGAATTCCGCTAAATGAGTAGGTTTAGGAAAATACGCTACGATCAATGCAATATCTTTCTTAAAGAAGGAACGATCCAATTGTTTCATTGATCGATTTGTAGGTGGTCCAAATTGAGTCATCATGAAATCTCTTCTATCTGATTTATTTTGTTTATGGAATGTCCTAATGAGGGGTGATTGTATGTATGGTGAATATCTTGCTTGTACTGCTAGTCGCCGGAAGAAGAGGAGACTACCTATCATAAACGAATTGAAATGCTATCAACACACTAACAACACTGTGGTGAATCAATCGATCATGATGAGATTTTTGAACTGTCCGCAAAATTGTGAAAAAAAAACTGTGAGCAGCCAAAATCAAAAAAAAAAATTCATTTGATGAGTATCAACTGTTAAGCAATAGTGTTCAAGGGAAAGAACTATCACCACAATGGACGTTACAGAAGTGATAAACATAACCAAACCAAGCAGGTCCAGAGGGTACGAAGACGAAGATGATGACTCAGACATAGAAATGTTAGGAAACAACCATAACGATGGAGAATTCACTAATAATAATTCATCGATTGTTACACCTGGAGAATTAATCACTGAAGATCCAATATGGATGAAAGGTCATGGGACATATTTCATAGAAGACAAGACATATTCCAGTGTGGCAGGGAATGTATCTCGTGTTAATCGATTATTGAGTGTGATACCGATTCGAGGAAGGTATCAACCTGAAACTGGGGATCATATTGTGGGTAGGATTACTGAGGTTGGAAATAAACGATGGAAAGTTGATATTGGAGCTAAACAAGATGCTGTATTGATGTTAGGATCAGTTAATTTACCAGGAGGGATCTTAAGAAGGAAGAGTGAGACTGATGAATTACAAATGAGGAATTTTTTAAAGGAAGGTGATCTTTTAAATGCTGAAGTTCAAACTATTTTTAATAATGGTATTGCTTCATTACATACTAGATCATTAAAATATGGGAAATTAAGAAATGGAATGTTTTTAAAAGTGCCCTCATCATTAATTATCAAATCAAAGAATCATGCCTTTGATTTACCCGGTAATATAAGTTGTGTCCTTGGAGTTAATGGATATATTTGGTTATATAAAACCAACCTCAATAATCAAAACAATAATACTACTAACATTAATATTCATAATAATGGTGCATCACCTGCTATAACAAGATTAGAAGAAGAAAGTTCATGGGAAATCTATAGTGATAAGAATGATAGTAATATAACCAATGCTATTCGATCTAATATAACTCGATATTATAATATCATTAAAGCATTAAGTTTTTGTGAATTAGGTATTACAGAACCAAGAATCATTATGGGGTATGAATCAAGTTTATCATATATGAATGTTGGTAGTTTGATTGATAAAGATTCGATGGAGACTATATGTCAAGAGATCATTAATAATGAAAAGATGAGAGGTTAATAGAGAATACATACGTACATAGATACATAAATACTTCTTTTCAATAAATAATATTATATTAAACATGATGATATATATATATAGATATATGAATCCATACTTACGAATGGTAGGTTGGTTGGTTGGTTTTAGAATGTGAAGAGAAAAGAAAATAATGCTAAAAAATTCAAGTAATAGAAGGGAAAACAACAACAATAACAGGAATTAGGTGATATATGGAATGAATTACAAATTTTCAAATTAATTTTTAATTTTGATTTTTTTTTTAAAAATAATAATAATCAACACTAGAGGATTAGGATTAAATTTGCTTTTTTTCATTGATGATGATGACAAGAAAGGTAATGATGAGATGTATTGAATTGAAATGACTGATTATGATTATGACAAGTGAAAATATTAAAGATAAGACAAATAAATGACCTATGATATGTATTAATGAATTAGAAGTAAACAATGAAAATGAAATTGGGAATGTGAACAGGGATGGGGATTATGCATGCATGATTCTTTTTTTTATATATATTTTATGATATGAGGAAGGAAGATAAGTGGGGATCAATAAAGGATCTTTCTTCTTCTTAAATAAACTTTGAAATAAATTATTTGAGCTAAACCAAATACAACAATACAAATGATTAAAATAACTGAATTTTTAGTATAATCTTCAAAGATTTCTTCATTAACATCTCTTAATTTAAATTCTTGTTCCATTAAACTTTGTAATATTATACCTGAATTTTCTAAATTCCCAATTACATTTTGTAATTCAGTTTTTAAAAATTGAATTTCATTTTCAAAATCTTGTTTTGTAAATTCTTTATTATTTAAAGCGGCTGAAACTGATGATGATGGATCAGTTGATGATTGTTCACGTTTGGATTCTTGAGATGTGAAACGTTGGAAATATTGGGCAAAATTATTATAATTAGTTTCTTTAATAGTACTCATATTTTTAATATCAACAAATAATTCAATATCACGAGGTTGAGCTGCAAATGACCATGATTTATCAGCATAAAGATTATCAAAACAAATATAAATTAACGATTTTCCTTGATCACTATTGATTAATTCATCTGCTTTAGCTTTATCGACATCAGCCATATTATTATTATTATTATTGTTACCATTTCCAAATAAATTATTGGATGAACGCTTTATTTGATCAATCACATTATTAGATTTTAAAGTTGAATCATCTTCATTAACATAAATAGGATTGTTTAAATTGGTAAACATGAAATTTATATCATTTGAAATATCAATTTGAGATCTTAAACTATTATTATCATCATCAAAGATATTTAAATTTAAAGTTTGACTTGGTAATTTATCACCTGATTTGATACGAACCAAAACAATATCATCTTTAACAGTAGGATAACTTACACAGTTAAACAAATGATTCTTGGATGAATATTTCGATGAATCGCCCGCTTTGATGGCAGGAACAGAGAATCCAAGGCCATTTATATAACCAGGAAATAGAAAAAAGAATGATAATAGCGATAGTATTATAGATTTCGATGAAAAGGGGGGATAAGATAGGAATGAGGAGGATGAGGATGATGATGATGATGATGATATTCTCGGCATGATGATAGATGAGTGATATATGTATAATGAGACGAAGCAAGTCGATGATGTTTTAAAGTTATAAAAAAGTATAACGATGCTTAATGATTAATGACAAGTAAAAAAGTTTTTTGATGGAAAAGATAAAAAACCAAAGGGTGATTTGAAGGATGATCAGTAGTTGGATTAAAGGATGATGAAAGTATTAAGATGGATCTAGATAGTAGTAAGATAGATGAGGAGATCAGATGGGGAGGTAAAATGGGATCTCTTGATGGGTTAAAAACTAAGAAAAAAAACAAAGACTCGACTGGAATGGAGTGGAAAGGAAAAAGGAAACAACGGGTTTGTGTATGTCTTTTTTGAAGTAGATAAAGCGAATGTCGTGAAGTTATCGTGATGATGACTGTAAGGGGGGAGGGGGGTATCAACAGTTGATGGATGGATGGATGGATGGTTGATGGATGGTGGTTGTAAACTAAATGAATTGATCGAGAGGAAAGAACAAGGAAGAAGAAGAAGAAGAAAGATGTTTTGATGATTTCTCTGTCTTTGGTGGTCCTTTCTCTCTTTCTGGCTGCCTTACTTTTTGGCTGTTTGTGTCTGTCTGTCTGTTATGATTATTTATTTTTTTGTGCTCTTATTTTTGTCTGTCTGTTTTTGTCTGTCTGTGATGTGAGTGTCTATTTTGTACTCCTATTAAAGTTGAATATTATATGAACTCAATAGGGAATGCTTATTCTGTCTTCGTTAACGATAGAGATGAACAACTACTTATAACTTACAACTCTTATCATATCATTTAATTTAATTATTTGCCAAGGTGATGGCTATACTCTATATACTATGTCATTCAAAGTGAAAATTTTCACTGTCTGTTAAATTAAAAATTAAAAATTAAAAATTAAAAATAATAAGATTGTCTAAAACGGGAAATTAAAATTTCTTTTTTTGTATTTTATTTTTGTCCAAAATCCATCACGTGATATTTTCTATAAAGTTTAAAGAGGGTTCAAAATGGCTGGTTGAATTGAATTTAGTTGTACCTTAAATCAATTTAACTTTTTCAATTTCATAACAATATAGGTTAATATAGTTCTTCTAACTTGTTCATTAATAATCCTAATTAGTTATATATATATATTGATATTAACAATACAACTATCAGTAATAGAAATAAGCTTAACTATGCATCAACCAATTGTCTGTCTGTCTGTTTGGTACTGTCTGTGTCTGTCTGTGAGTGTCTGGACTTCAAATTCTCTCTCACACAAAAAAAAAACATTTCACAAAAACACCAAAAATTAAAAATTTCCATTTTTGTCCTTATTTGATCTTAACTAAACAATTAATCAGACAGACAGACAAAACACGGTTAAAGTTATATTGATCTTCATACACTGTCACTGATCTATCATTCAATATCTATAGTGATCAACGTTAACGAATCTTCTAAAAGATCACATCACTACATAAACTCTCTCTCTCTTACTATTAAATATTAATCTCATTTGAGAATGGGGTGAGGCGTGGCTAGGCTTAATAATTATAACCCTACCAAGACAAAATAGTTTGTAATTCGACCTAAAACTATCGATTTCTTGTTAATCCTTATCGATCGATAATATAATCAAACCTTATCAATTGATCGACAAATTTTATTCCAGTCATTATCAAAACATCATTTTATCATGAAGTTAAACCTATATAATATAAACTAACTCTACTAATTAATGGTTATAATTCCCCCTAATTATTCAATCCCCACCTTCTTAAAAGATGTGTAAAATGGCAAAAAAGGTCTATATACAGGAATATAATATATAGATGTTATAAGCATAAGATTTTAGGCTTAATTATACTTACCTTTGCTAGTCCAGGTTAACTGACAATTAATATAAATAAGAGTGAAATGTTAAAAGTGATAATGAATTATTCAAAGAATATCAATCCGTGATTGAATCCTGCTATTAGATTGAGATTATTAACCAATGAAATACGAAAAAAACTGCCTATGTTACCATATATGGTACTCTATTCTTGATTGCTGGTGTTATCAATCGCAGAGATTATAAGGCTAGGTATCCAAAAGAATTACGTGACCATAGTAAACTCAAACATTATATAATCTGGCTGTGGTGAACGATACCATTACTTATGCTAGTGATTTAAGTAATAAGTCATCAAAGGTTGGATAGGAGAGACAAGATCCTGATGATTTGTGATAATGATCTGTGTTTGTTCAAGCTATAGTCAAATTGTATATTATTAAGCATTCGCTGCTATCAAATCAAAAAAAAGTAAACTTTGAAGAAAGTATAAAGACATTCATATTACATTTCTTTTGAAGCGTAATATTCTTTTATCTTAACTACGCCGCAATTCATATAAATAGTAAAAGATATAATATATAACTTATTAAATATTCAAATAATCTCAAACCAATCGAAGTCATTATTAGAATCAGATTATTAAACAGTAAAATATGAATTATACAAAGTTTGCTGAGATTACCAAGCGTGCTACTCTATTTTTTTTTATTCCATTGGTCGTCACTTCCAGAATATTGACGATAGCTTTTCCACCAACAGGATATGAACACCTTAAAGACAAACGTTTATCACTATCGGGTCAATCTAAACCATAACAGTTGCACAAGTAGGTACTTTATATTGGTCTATATTAAACTTTGATATCTTTAAAGACGCAAATAATGAAAGGAAATGTTTAAGGTGAAAGTTGTCTCCACCTTTGATCTGACAAAAACATTGGCTTAATATGAGCCACTTCCTATTTGGGAACAAAAGGTTTAAAAAATGATGATTTCCGGCATATAACTACAACGTATAACCTCTCTACTAAAAGATTTCTATAATTGTTATAGTATCTATTTACAGTAATAAATAATCTATTTACAAATGCTACTCACCTATTTACTATTGATTAAATCTTGTAATCTTGATTCAAATTCATGTTCTTCTAATCTATCTATTAATTCACCTAATTTAGTTCCATTCATACATCCTTGTAAATCATGTAATGAAAACCCACATCGATGATCAGTAACTCTATTTTGAGGATAATTATAAGTACGTATCTTATCTGATCTATCAGTGGTAGTAACTTGATCAGTCCTTAATTTTCTTTGATCATTATATTCTTTTTCTTTTTCTAATTGAGCTAATCTTGATCTTAATATTGAAAATGCTTTAGCTTTATTCTTAGGTTGGGATCTTTCATCTTGTTGCATGACGATTATCCCAGTAGGTATATGAACTAATCTAACGGCTGAATCAGTAGTATTAACATGTTGACCACCTTTACCTCCTGCTCTCATGGTATCAATTCTAACTTCACCCAGTTTAAATTGTCTTTCATCATCTTTTAAGGAATTCTCATTCCCTTCGGACATTTTAGGTAAGATAACTACGGCTGATGTAGAAGTATGAATTCTACCTTTACTTTCAGTACTTGGGATTCTTTGAACTCGATGAACTCCACTTTCAAATCTTAATGAATTATATGATCCTGGTTCATTAATATTTAAAATCACTTCATTAACAAATCCATTACTGCCTTCACTTTTGCTAACCATCTCCCATTTCCATTTCTGTTGGTTAGCGAAATTAATATACATCTGCATTAAATCTTCGGTGAATAAACTAGCTTCATTACCTCCAATCCCAGGTCTTAATTCAATAATCGTTGGTTTATCATTAAATTTCAATGGTGGTAATAATCGATTTTGTAAAGTTCGAATCGTCTTAGTTAAACTCGGTAATAAATCATCGATTTCTTCAAGTGCTTCAGTTAAGATTTCATCATCTTGATTTGGTTCATCTATTATTTCCAATAAATCTCCCAAACTACTCAAGTTCAACTTATATTGATTGAAAATATCAATGATAATCCCTAAGTTGGAGAACTTAGTACTTAACTCTTGATTGAACTCATTCCCAGTTGATAATTGATGACTGATTGTATCATGTTCACTTTGGATTGATTCTGCTCTTTCAAGTAATAGAGGATGAATTCGAGGTATATTTTGAAGTTTTTCAAAGATTTCTTCTTTATTAATAGGAGATGTGACAGTCGAATAAAATGATAACCTATTCCGTATGGTAGGTAGTAGTATCCCTACACTACTCCTTCGTATAATCCCGAACATTGTCTTGTTAAATATGATTTGGTCTTGAATTGATTTGGTTGCAGATTCTATAAAAATTTTCAATTTTGAGATTGCACCCGGTAAACCAAACCAGAAAAAAAAAGAGCAGCTTCTTCAAAACCACGATTTAGATCAGACGATATTCAATTTGCCATTATCAAATTAACCTACCCCATATCGATACACACATCATATCATGTCATCTGAGCCAATAAAACTAGACCAATTCATATTGGCCATTAAGGATTTACAACAAAGTAATCTTGAATCACTTAAAAAACAACTCATAAACTCATTAACCAAATTAATCCAGACCAATAACGAATTATATCAAGAAACCACTAGTATGAAACATCAATTAAGTTTGAATGATACCAATGAATTGGAATTAAAGGATTTATCCACTTTATATACTGAAACCATTGATGATAATAAAATCGTTATCAAGGAACAAAAATCTCGAATTAAAGCTATTCATGATGAATTGGTTAATAGAGGTACCATCAGTTATGAAGACAAAATTAAATCAGAAGCTCAAATCTTCAATGATTTAAATAGTCTCGATAATAGCATCCCAGTTGATATCAAGAAAGATGATGAAATACAAAACGATGATGATCCTAATACTGATCAAGAAGGTGTATACTTATGATGATCCATATAAAAAAAACTATTTACATATATTCTGTCTGTCTATTTACAAAGGTTATTTTTCTATTGGTTTAGAAACATCTTTACCAAAAAGCTTATTAATGAATGGTTTTTCATTTTGATTCATTGGATCTTCCGGTTTCTTACAGATCAACATATAAGTGGTTCCCAAATGAACTCTCTTTTCATAAGTGATATCCAAACCTGCATCATCAATTAATTCAGGAATATCTAAATTCCAACGACATCCCCAAGTTTTCATTCTTCTTTCACTTCTAAAATCTAAATGATTATTAATGAATCCCCATGTACTTCTACCATGTTCCAATAAGATGATTCTACCTCCTGGTTTTAATAATTCTTTCATGTTTTTAAGAGCTTGAACAGGATCTTCATGGGCACATAATCCAAAAGTTTCAATAATTGTATCGTATTTTATAGCTTGATTTTCTTTAACTAAATTAATTAAATCTTCTGCTTTACCAACTGTAAATCCCACTTTTTTAAAACTAGGAAAATATGATTGAAATTTCTTACTAGCAAGTTCAACCATCCTTGATGATGAATCAAGAAAAGTAATCGAATTGATTAATTCAGGATATAAATATGGAATATTTCTTCCTGTACCACAAGCCACTTCTAACACATCACCATGAACCTGTTTCATGAGCCATTGTCTTCTTCTCCCCATTAAAACACCTCTTTCTTCCCATTTAATAGCATCATCATAAGTAGCAGCTTTCTGTTCGAAAAATTCAGTAGTATCTTCAGCAGGGACGATACTGACATTATCATTACCTTTAACTTCTGGTTCTATCACTTCATCTTTCTTATCAATTGGTTCATCTAAAATAGGAGCTTTCTTAATTGATCTACGAGGTTGCTTTTGATACCATTCTTCTAATTCTTCTGGTGTAGGTTCAAAGATAGCATCCTTATTCAAAAGATTCTTACGTCTGAATTCCTTTCTCATCATTTGATAAATCTTAAACTTTTTATCTTCCTTAGGTCTTAATTTTTCATTATTTAATCGTTTCATCATTAAGAATTCATATTCCAATAATGATTTTGGATCTTGTTCATACTTAGCTTTAACATGTTTGATTTGAATATCTTCATAATATCTATCTCTCATATAATAATAAAATGCAATAATCACACAAATCCCAGCTCCAACATAATAATAAGTCAATCCTCCACGTTTAAATTCTTCACTTTCGAAATATTTGGCCCATTTTTGAATAGTGGATAATTTCTCTTCTTGTTTTTGTCGTTGGATATGTTTAGGATCTATAGGGAATGGATTTGATGATGATGATGATGAAGGTTTTGAATGGGATGGATCAGTTGGTTTGGTTGATAATCGATGTATTGATCCAATTGAGATTATTCCTGGATAACGACATGTTGTAGATAGGATTGTCGATCGTTTAATGATCCCAGAAGGTATCCTCATACCTAAACCTCTGATCATCTTCGTCGTTATAGCTATTTCTTAAGGTCTTACGTAAACTATACAGAAATCATAAGTGAGCTGAAAAATTTATAGCGTATACCTTTTAAAAATTGTGGTCGTGTCCAAATGTTCAAAATTTTGATTGTTGTCGCCAGATTTGAAAATTGATGGCAAATGGGTACAAGAAGCTATATCTACATCTGATACGAATCAACAAGTTTATCAATTATCAACACACACCAATGTCACAACCATCTGCATTGTTAGAGGAAGCCAGAGATGCAGCTTCACTCAAGAACTATTCTTTAGCAGAATCAAAGTATAAGGAATTGATCTCCAATTATCCTCAAGATCAATCTATTAGTCAAACTAAGAAATTACAAGAACAAGAAACTTCAATTTTAGAATTAGGTAAGATATATCAAGATAGTCAAGATGCAGAAAAGTTAAATGGTTTAATTTCTGATTCTAGACTGGTTTTAGGTGGATTTGCTAAATCTAAAACTGCTAAAATTGTCAAGACTTTGATTGAAAATTTTGATTCGATTCCAAATTCATTAGATTTACAAATTGAATCAACTAGAGAAAGTATACAATGGGCCATTGATAGTAAATTATCATTCTTAAGACAATCTTTACAATTGAAATTATCTGATTTATTATATACCAAGGGTTTATTCCAAGAAGCCTTGAAATTTATAACTGATTTATTAAGAGAATATAAGAAATTAGATGATAAATCATCCTTAGTGGAAGTTCAATTATTAGAATCTAAAATCTATCATTCATTAAGAAACATTCCTAAATCAAGAGCTGCTTTAACTAGTGCCAGAACTTCAGCCAATTCAATCTATTGTCCAACTATTTTACAAGCCGAATTAGATTGTCAAAGTGGGATATTAAATGCTGAAGATAAAGATTATAAAACTGCATTTTCATATTTTATTGAATCATTTGAAGGATTCAATTCTCAAGATGATAGTCGTGCCATTTTAATATTGAAATATATGTTATTAACTAAAATCATGTTAAATTTAGTTGATGATGTTAATAACATTTTAAATAATAAAAATGTGATTAAATATCAATCAAAAGATATTGACGCTATGAAATCAATTGCCACTGCTTATTCAAATAGATCATTAAAAGAATTTGAAAATGCTCTTTTAACTTATTCAACTGAATTAAAATCAGATCCAATTATAAAGAATCATTTCAATGCTTTATATGATAATTTATTAGAACAAAATTTATTAAAAATCATAGAATCATACAGTTGTGTTGAATTATCTCATATTTCTAAAACTATCGGTTTAAACTTACAACAAGTTGAAGGGAAATTATCTCAAATGATTTTAGATAAAGTGTTTTATGGTGTTTTAGATCAAGGTAATGGTTGGTTAATCATTTATGATGAACCAAGAAAAGATGCTGCTTATGATGCTTCTATAGATTTAATTAAGAACTTGTCTAATGTGGTTGATTTATTATATGAAAAGGCATCTTCTTTAAATTAAAAGAGTCTATGAATTAAACAATGTGTGTCTCTATGTATAGTATATTTACAGAAAAGAAATATATAGACAAAATAAAGTTTACCGTAATATTAACTAGTAGAATACCCCTTTTATACCTTTTTCTGATGCAATAACTGATAATTCACCTGCTTTAACTAAAAATTCATCCAATCTACCACTGTTTTGAAAGCAGATTAAGAAATCATTTTCATTTTCATTAGCAACTTCATTAATTAATTTAAATACAAGTCTCATATATTGCCAATCATTCAATCTACCATTTTGACAAATCTCCAATAATTCAATGATAAGATAAGGGACATAAATGTTTCTATATTCTTCGAAAATAGCTTTATCTTGGACATTTACGGTGGATTGACTTAAATCCTTAAACCAATTAAAAATCAATTTATTTAAAGTCTTGCTTGTCTTTTCAATTGAATTTGAAACGGCGGATGATGCCCATTTCCCAGTTCCATTCGTAATATTAACGAATTTTTTCCAATCATCAATCAAATTCAATCCTTCCAATAATGAAGAATATTCTAATAATTCTAATTTATTATCTTCAGTGATATTTCCTACTTCATCATTAGTATCCTTGGCAAGTTTTCTGGTTTGTAATTGAAGATCATAATCATTAACTAATGCTTTAAAGCTCTTCCCCTCGGCAAACTTCTTCAACGTGGATAATTTCCCACATAATAAGAATCTCCGTATGATGATTATAGAAGCAGTGATGGCATCTTCATGCATGTTATTCTCATAAAAGTACTCCACCGAACGATATAATTTGAAATCAGTTTCATCAACTTGATCAGAAGATTCTTGAACTTCAATCGTATTGGATGATTTCAAATCGGTATAATATTGTTCAGTTTCAGCCATCACTCTTTCAACTGTCCTCTTCAATACATTGACTAACTTATCTTCAGAGTTGATATTTGTTCCATCGCCATTGTCAATATTTTCAATAAGCATTAAATCACTTGAACTTTCTTCTATTGGGAATTGTTGAGAGTTGATTTTTTTCGAGATTTCCATTTGTTTGGAACGTTCATCATAATCAGTAATGGTGGATAAGAATAATGAATAAGTTTCTCTTGCATCCTTTTCATCAGGTATAAAAGATAAATAAATAGGAATCAATTCAGTTAATTTCAAATCAGCAAGTTGAGATACATATAATGTTATTATAGTGGTGATGTCTTGAGTAATTATAGGATCATTACCACCAATTATTGAATGGAATATAGATAAATGGGTTATAACACGCGTTAAGTATGGTTGTCTTAATGCGATTTCATTCTGGGCATGGGAATTGATTAAATTATGAAGTAAGGATGAAACTTGATTAATCATTATACTTCCCGCAATCACTCTTAATGGGTGTCGGCTTTGTTCGGAGACTGTGTTGCTTGATTTCAGTAATGCATTTAAGATTTCGTCTATGGATGATAATTGTGGTTTTGGAATATTGATGGCTAAGGATTCATTATCTGATTTTAAAGCTGATTCGACAAATTTTTCGACATTATATGAGAAAAGTTGGGACAAGTATAATAATAAGGATTCTTCCCAACTATCATCTGATTGTTTTAAGTTATGCGAGATATCTCCTCCACTTAAGTAATTATAAATCAACTTTTCATATTTGTTTAAATGACTATATTGAGATAATTTATAAACTGTCTTTTTCCATAATAATTTATGTTTTATACCAGAAGCCTTAGGAGCTACTTCTTCGGTATCATCTTGTTTATCTATTATAGGATCATAATAATCTTGAATTGCACCTAATAAGATCAAGGATAATGCATAATTACCAGTTTTATTGGCCACTTCTATAGCTTCTTCGATATTATTTGAGATTAGAAGTTTATATATGATTAAGAAATTTTTGGAATCAGTGGAATCGTCAGTTGGATGGATTGATTTATTTGATCTTAAAGGAGCATCAACATCTAAACTGTCCACGAATTGATCAGCATTTAAATTCTTGCTATTAACTAATATATCATAATCTTTATTAACCACCGCTAATCTGGTATTTTTCCATTTTAATTGATATTCTTCTATATCACTTGAATCAGTAGCACGTGAATTGATTTGTAACCAATCTATTATGATTGATAATTCTCTTATTTTGGGATTCTTTCTTAAGAAGTTTTCTTGTTTAGTTCCTAATGATGAGAATTCATATTCTTTAACTGGTTCAAATTGATCATCTAATCGAAAGGAATATAATAATTCGACTAAATTCCATAATTTAGTTTCCAAATCCCAATTGGCAAAAGTCTCCGAAATGGTATCACCTTCTAAATTAGCTCCTATATCCAAAGCTCTTTCAGCACAAGCTATTTTGAATCCAGTTATGATATCAAATGGATTCTTTTCGGTACTCAATTGAAACCCTTTGAGAGCATTGGCGAACACCACTTCAATTCCAGCACTCTCTGTCTGATATTGTGAAACTGCAGATGTAGCCATAATGAAATGCTATCTCTATATAATAGTCCAAACTAAGTTATCTATAATTGTAACTATAACTGCTATATTGGATCTTGTTTGTTTATATGAATTTTTTCATTTCTGTTCATAGAAAATCTGCGACATCCATTATGTCTCTCTATTTTCTTGTGAGACATTATTATATACAGTACCAGTCTTAAAGGGTGGTGACCCCCTTTGCCAGGCAGACAGAAAGCGATTTAAGCATACAGGTAACAGTTGCCCTTCATTAACCGAATTCTTAAGTTTGATTTAGAAACAACCATTAAATTCAAAATCATGGGTGTTGAGAATGACAATGACAACCCCACCATAAGCGATCCCGATCAATTGAATCAACCTAGTTTTGGTGATGATGAAGATAATAATCCCTTTTCTCATCAAGGTGGGATAACTAGTTTTATGGGGCTGCATCATCAGAATAATAATGGTGATGGTGATAATGATAATGATGGTGATGATCTTGATGATGAATCACTCTTATTATATAATTCCCATCCCAATGCCAATGCTAATGGTGAATCATCCAATGCGGTTAAGGAATCATTCAATGAAGTTCAGATTAATCATGAAAGTAGAGTATCTAAATTATTAAAACCTAATAATAATGATAAAGTGGAGATCACTGAAGCTGGGAATTCAAATGAAGGTATGGTCAACGCTCTGAAGAAGTATGTGGTGTATACCATTAAATTAATCAATTTGGATGTCCCCAAGGAAGAAGTTTTAACTAGAAGGAGGTATAGTGATTTTGAAAGCTTACGTGATATACTAACAAAGATATTCCCCTTAATAATCATACCTCCAATTCCTCCTAAGAATTATTTCAATTTAACTGTGTTAAATGGCTTAGTTGGACAAGCATCATCTCAGAATGGTAACTCCTCCACTAATGGCACATCATCAAGTTCCGATAATCATCCTGCTTATTCATATATAAATTCAACTCATCTTACTAAGAACAAATTAATCGAACATCGAAAACGATTATTAGCAAATTTCTTAAATAATTGTTTGAAATTAAATAGAATACGGACTTTACAATTCTTTGCTAAATTTTTAGATCCAAATGCAAATTGGACCGATGAAATCACATTAATCACAAGTCAATTACCTAAATCCATCTATATGCTGAATCCAGAAAATGGATTAAAAACTGATCCCATATATATTAATCTACCCAATCCATCTAATGGGAATACCATATCATTCTTCAAAGACAATAGGAAAAAACTAACAAAGAAAACCACGAAGTTATTAAATGGTAGCAGTAGTAGTAATAATAATAATAATAATACTGATTCACCTTCAACTACTAGTAATGGTACTGATAATCTGCCAGAACATCTGCAAACTACTAATGGTAGTACTTCCACATCTATTGAAAAACATACCAATGCTCATTATATCATGAATACGTCTGATTTGGATTTAATTAATAAGAAGATCATGGCCAATTATATGGGTTTATCCAATGATTATGCTGAGTTGGGAACGATATTTAATTCATTTTCATTAATCTTATCCGAATCTTCAAGAGAAGGTAAAAATAAAGATGAATCAAAAGCTAATGTTATATTTGATAAAATTGGTCAAGCATTCGATAGATCATATATCACGATAAATGTCTTGATAGGAGATTTAGAAACTAAATTCTCAGAACCATTAGGTGAAGCAGTACAGTATACAGGTATATTACAATTCATTACTAAATTTCAAAATCGAAAGATCAAACAAAAGGAGTTATTAGACTCTGAATTAAAGGCCAAACGAAAAGAACTTGAAGAATTACTTCATGTCGAAGATGAATCATCTAGAATCGATCAAGCGGTTACTTCTGATGTGGTTGCAAAAAACTCCAAATATAATTTAGAAGATGCAACTTCAAAGAGTAAATCTCCATCACCTACAAAATCAACTTCAACCTCAACCTCATCATCATCATACACGAAATTCAAACTTTTCCCTAGTATGAATTCAATTAAAAAGATCACACAATACGTTAGTGAGATAATTGATCAAAATCCAGAACAAACAAGGAAACAACGAATCTTGGTGTTACAAGAAAAGATCAAAACGTTTGAAAAATGTCAAACTATAATGCTTGAAGATATATCTTATATCAGTGATGAAGTGAATAAAGATTTTGAAGCGTTTCATAAAGAACAATTAAAAATGATTTATGAAATCTTATTATGTTATAATAGATTTCTTATAGGGTGGGCTAAAAAGAATATTGAAATTTGGGAAGAAATCAAAGAAGAAGTTAGCAAGTTATAATAATGTCTATAATGTGTTTTTATTTTTTAATTTTTAATTTTTAATTCTTGTCCACGTATTATTTATGATAAATATATACAAATATATATAATACATTTTCTCTAATCATCTCGTTGTAAATATTCAAGTACGGCTGGACCCCATTCTACCGCATTCTTATACTTTGCAATATCTTCCGGTAATCCCTTTATAGCCCCGATTAACCGTTCACGAACTTCTGTACTTTCATGTTTTACTTGGGATAATGGTAAAAGATATGTTCTAATAGTAAAGATGATAGCTCCAGATTCAGGTAATTTAGTTAAGCATTGTCTTTCACTACGATAATGAACTTGATTATCAAAATCCAAATCATCAACTTTTAATGGAGTGGGAACAAAATCAACAGGTCTATTATGACCTTTATTCCGATCATCAACATAAAATAAATCATGACTTTGGATAGAGAAGTTGTTTCTGGTAATGAATTGACCAGGAGCTAATCTGTTAAACCCTCTATTCATAGAAAGCTTTAATTTTTCTTCGTAGCCTGGGATAGGATGATGGACATATGAAAGTGGTTTATTGAACCTATCAGCAGGATCAAACCCTGCGGCAAATGCAAATATCCCTGCTTTGAAGAAATATTCACTACCATCCTTTTCATGTTCTCTGGTTGGATCCTTTAATAGAATGATAACATCTTCTTCAATATTTTTAACTAAATATTCAAGACATTTCTCAGGATCAACACCTTCAGAAGTTTGAGGAAGAAACTTATCTGTGATTAAATTATGAATTTGATGATTATCCACTTTTTTAAAATACATAGGATATTTATCAACCATATAATTGATGATAAGATTATAAAGTTCTCTTGTAGCAGGAACTGCTTCTTCAGTCATAAACAAAGTACTTGCCCGAATATCTTTGTCTTTGGGATAACTTTCATGGCTATTATGTATTAGCTTTGTCTTGGTATTAACTCTATCCAAGTAAGTTGGTTCGATCAATAACCAATCCTGAGGGTCTAAGGTCTTGATCCCCATAGTTAATTTATATTCTGCATTCTTGAAAGGATATGATTTGAGGGGTGGATCTTTATCCCATTGGAAAGTGCTGGACACTGGTTTGATTTCAAGTGGTTTATAAGGTTCCGTGGGATAGAATCCTCCTTTCTTTTCAATTGGACTTGAAGTTGGAGTTGGTTTCTTGACTTTGTTGAATTGGAAATAGATAGTTACTGAGATCAAAATCAAAGCTGAAGCAATTACTCGAACATAATCTTCACTATTTGAACCCAGTTTCAGAGTGACGAATTCATAAATATAATCAACCACCAGGGGAGAACTCATGCTTATCCTAATAAGATCTATAGTAAATCATTGCAAAAAGAAAGTCCCGTTTTGATTCAGTATATATATAGTGTTTTCAAACTTAACTACGATAAGGCGGGATTTCCTCACTTAATTTCCCGCTTACCCTAATTGGGTAATATTTGCGATTCTCATTTGAAGTTAAATATGGCAAACAACTGCGAGCTAATAGTAACTAGTTCATATTGGATTGTAACCCAATTATTAATAAAGTATATATGTGATGGAACCAACCAATTAGTGGTATCTGTATTTGGAATATGAGCCCATTTGTCTAGGATATTTTATGAAACTTGATAAGATTAGAAAAGATAGATTATAACAACTGTTTCTGTGGTTGACTCCCTTCTATCACTGTTTCTGAAGATAATTAACCGCCAGATATAATCATGCTATAGTTCAATTATCACAAACTATCGATTTAAGATATCTTTTTTGCAATCATTAACTCATTGTATCTTCATCTCTAACCAATATGGTTTAACTTGAAAAATGGATCACGTGATTCTGATGATGCAAAAATTTTTTTGCAAAACAAAGTTTTAAACTATTTACAGATCATCTTATGGTTCCAATCATTTACGGTACAATCACAAGATGTCATCATCGTTATCATCTATTTCGACGATAGTCAAGTACTTAGATAACGATAAAAAGAAAGAATTAGCCCTTAATCTTTCTTTGGAGTTGAAAAAAAGTCCTGAAAACACAAAGGCTATCTGTGGTCTCTTGGAGGATATAGAAGTTGATCCAACTAGTGAGTTATACCAAAACTTATCAAATTATTCAAATGCCGTCTTATTCGATGATGAATCAGTTGATGGTTCACAGTTTTCAGATGTGCTTGAGTTAATCAATGTCTTTCCTTTATTACGTGATGATTTATTATCAAAAATAGAACAACATCTCACATCTTATATCACCAAATTCAAATATAACTTCCAACCAGAAATCTTCAATATTATTAAATTACAATTAACCAAAGCTTCAGATGAGAACTTATCAACCGAATTCATCTTGAAATTATTTCAATTCTTGGATTCATTATTTATTCATGTCAATACATCATTACCTAAATCCATCGATGCTATATTACTTACTTTTATTGCCAATAATGATGATGACATATCTTCTATTGTATCAAAGTTGTTAAGATGGAGAATACAAGCCATATCAGATTCATTCAGAGGTAGTTCTACTATCTGGGATTTAATCTTCATGTTAATCAATACCGGAATCAAAACTCATAAGACACATGCATATATCTTTTGGTTAAGATATTTAAGTCATGAAGATTTACTTTCAAATGATGAGTTTAAGGCCATTACAAAAACATCCAATTACTGGAAAGATATCCAAACTGCATTAGTGAGTGATTCTCATGAACATAGAAAGTACTGTTTATCAATTTTACAGCTCACTGTAAAAGCAGTTCATCATGATATTGAAAATGAATATATCACCTGGAAGAATTCTCAACGTGAAAAACATTTACACGAATGGTCTCGATTCGTTACTTTATTTGAAATCTTGGGTATTGATACCTCATTACATCAAGCTGAAGGTGGTGAAACCGATATCACTTCATTAATCTCATCAAATTCATTAATAAATCCATCATGGGGATTCTGTTTACTTTCAACTGGGTTCAAAGCTAGTATGGATTCAGTTAGAAAATTCGCCCTTAAGTTACTTTTCTCTATCCCTGAATCAGAATTATATTTATTAAAGTATGGTTTGGAATATTTAGAAGATATTTTCTTACCCTATTCCATGTTAGCTGCTCATTTCAGTGTTAGAAGTATAGATCAAGTAGAAGATTGTTATTACGGAAAGAAATTAGCTAGTTTCATATCAAATATCATCATCTCATTAGATGATAATGATACCAGCACTGTGGTATACGCCTTATTTAAAGCATTAGGTCATCTCAAAGATGCTTTTGATCCATCAAGAATCTACGTTACCTTGGGGATTTATAGAGGATTAACTGGTAAGAAAGCTTTAAAATTTGGAAAGCATGATGAATCACTTGTGAAATTATTTGAAACTAATGCTGAAGGTGAATTATTTGAAACCACCATACAAACTCTTAATTTAAGAATATTACTTCATTTTGATATCTCCAATTCGATTTCCACATTTTTTGACTGTCTTCAAAAATTCATCAAATTTAATGGTTATGCCGTATATCAAGACAATATTAGTTTGTTCCAAGAATACTTCGCTGATAAGAAACAATCATTAGAAGAATATCTCAAGTCGAGCCACGACGATGAAATTAATATTTTAATTTTATCAATTTTACAAAATGAAGCATTAATAAATGACAATGCATCAGATTTATTATTAGCTAAAGTATCTGAATCAGGTTTAAAGGTTGATTTTGACATTAATAAACTCTTCTCCAAAGTTACCGCTAGTGATGATTTAAAATTCGTTCAATCATTATCCAACTCAAAGACATTCATTGCTGCTGATGATTCAACGCTTGTAAATTTATGGAATACCATCAAAACAGGATTCTTATCAGACGATTATCATGTTTTAGAACTCACATATTATAAATACAAAGTATTCAATGGTCAATTCAAGGTTTCAGATTATGAAATCTCATTACAAGATTTGATTGAATTCAATAACAATTTACTTATCAATTCTAAAGAAATTCCAAAGATCATAAAAAGCTTTTATAAGCTTAAAGATGAAATTTATGGAGAATATTATGCATCATTGAATATTGCCATGAAAAAATCATCATCATCTCTGACTGTTGATGCCGATCAATTGTTAGATTTATTGGATTCGACATCTTCAAGTTTCCATGCAAACTTATCTACCGTACAATTACTTCAAAATTACATCATAAATGATACATTATCGATTCCACATGCTACCATCGAAAGAATTGTTCATATCTTATGTGATATATGGAGAAGTTTAGATGCTACAAGATTACAATTGAATCAAAAGGATTTACAACTTTTATTAATTGAAACCATCTTCAGTCCTATTATATTACATCAATCCATCAGTAATGAAGATATTTCTGATGAACTTTGTGAATTTGCTATGTCAGTTATCAAAAACTCTCAAGGTAGAAAGAGTTTATTACCAAAGTTAACTAAATGTATATCTAACTACCAAACCTTGCATACATCCAACTTTGAGAAACTCGAGTGGATCGCTCATGTTTTAATTGAAGCATTCATCGTATATCAATTAACCAACAGTAGTTTCAGATTAGAACTTGTGATCGGGAAATTATTTGATCAAGATATCTCGTTGCATAAAGATTCTCAAATCTATGGTAAAGTCTATGGACCAGAAGAAATAAGCGCTAAGATTAATTTAATGGCAATTTTCAACTCCATCAAATCAGAAACTTTCGCCCTTGGTGTATTTAAATATATTTACGATAATCAAAGTGATTATTATTTATTCCAAGTGTATAAGAGTACAGATGGATTCGAAGAATGGAGACGTATCCAATTATTCACCATTGTTTTATCTATCATCGATAAGTTTGATTTCAGTCCTTATTTATCCCGATTCATTGAATTAATTGCTACTGATCCTAGTCCTTTAGCTAGAGCTTATATTGAATGGATCATTTCTTATCAATTATTAAATAATGAAAGCAAGAGAGATGAAGTCATGGAATCTTTGGCTTCGGGTACTTTAAAACCAGCTGTCATTAACTCCTATTCCAGAATCTTATTCCTTCTGATTCAACAAGTTTCAGATAAGGTAATCAAATCAAAATTGATTTCTAAATTGATAACACTTCTTATAACTAGTGCTACTTCAAATAAAGTCATCATCAGACACTTTTCCTTATCATTACTTATCTCAGTATATGCCGAAATCCATACTGAAGAATTGAAAGTTGAAGAAGGATTATTAGACACCATCGACAAGTTATATGCTGCTGCGTCTCAATCTGAATCATTCGGTCAATATAGAAGTGGTGATGCTTTATTGTGGAATATTAAAAAGGATTTGAATCTTGTCAGTATGTCAGGAGGTATATTAT
The DNA here is from genome assembly GCF_036884675.1 of Scheffersomyces coipomensis. NCBI lineage: Eukaryota > Fungi > Ascomycota > Pichiomycetes > Serinales > Debaryomycetaceae > Scheffersomyces > Scheffersomyces coipomensis. Next base: position 1,690,806 of record NW_027042892.1, on the reverse strand, counting down.
TAAGAATATCAGATAGAGATACTATTGATTTCATTTCTTATCAAGATTATGAAAAATATTTAAGTGATGATCAAAAGACAATTTTAGATCGTGATATTGGAAATAATTTCGAAAACTTATGGGTTAGAGAAAGAAATGCTAAACAAAGAGGATTAGGAAAAGCAGATGCCTCAACCCAGTCACCATTACAGACTAAAAGTGGACAATGGGGTGCTCTTATGGATGTTGATGAAGAAACCATTAGAGGTAAAGAAGTTGTCCGTAGTGATCTTATAGTTGTATCATCCTTAGTTGATAAACCACCTAATTTAGGAGGTATTTGTCGTTTAAGTGATGTATTGGGTGCAGGCTTATTAACTTTAAATGATATCCATGTTAAGAACCATCCTCAATTTAAGACTGTGGCAGTTACAGCTGATCATTGGATGCCAATGGAAGAAGTTAAAGAAAAAGATATTAGAGATTTCTTACAATTAAAAAAGAAAGAAGGATATACGTTAATTGGTTTAGAACAAACAGATAAATCTATTGAATTAAATAGTGATTTAAAATTCCCTGCTAAATCATTAATATTGTTAGGTAAGGAAAAGGAAGGTATTCCTGGTGAATTATTAGCTGAACTTGATTTCTGTGTGGAGATAAAACAAGTTGGTGTCATTAGATCGATGAATATTCAAACTGCTGCTGCTATTATAGTACATGCTTATTCTGTCCAACATAATTAAAAAATTTAAAAGATATGATCATCATCACCTTCATCGTCTTGTTCTGTTAAGGTATTCAATGCCTTTATGATGGCAGGACAGTATTTGTTACATAAATTTATACTTTCTATTATAAGCTTTTGATTTAAACCTTTGAAGTTTGAATTATTTGAATTTGTAGCTAAATTGATATTTGAAATGGGAGTAATAACATTATCTTTGTAGAAACTAACAATTAATCCATTTTCCAATACTTGTTCTTCTTCAATTGATGGATCAAAGAGTAAATTTGTACCTATTACTCCGAGTGTTATGAAAATAGGAGGTTCGAAAGCTTCATCTAAGTATTTGGCATTATCCCAATCATCAGAAAAGGTTGGTTGTTCTTCAATTTCTTCATCATTAACTTCACTAACCAATAATGGAAGTCTAGTAGTTTTTAAAGCTAAATAAGTAGCTAACGATATTAAACTTAATGGATATGAGGAGTGACTTATCACTATGCAATCTATGAACAACTTGAAAGAATATTTTGAAGTTAATTTTAAATATTGAGATGGGAAGTTTGTTATTAATAAACTAGTTAAATTATATTTAAGGTTAGAAACAAAGTTAGAATCATCTCTGAACCCAGCCACATCAATATCAACATCAATTAGATTAGTTACTGATTTGGTCACCACCACTTTGGACTTGACACTGATCATACATTCACTTCCATCATTCAATCTTATTCTAGCTGATCCATTTGAATTTGGTAAAAATGAAGTCTTTGCTTCCAATGGTCTGAATTGATGGTCTGATCTGGCACCTGGTCTAATAGGTGGTTTCTGTGACAACGAGTCATACAAGTATGATCTTTCAGCAGGTGATAGTATCATTTTTCTCTTATTAATATACCGTCAAACTTGATATCTCTATATCATACTGTAACCATGTTTTGGAACATCACAGATGCCATTTCTGAAAAATTTATTGATGGTGTTTGTATGCAGTCCTCGATTTTTTTAAAGTGATAGTTTTTTTTTTTTGATCAATGGACATATTGAAGATAGAGTAAACAATCAAGTTGAATTGATTATATACTAGAGTCAAATGTCATCTTTATTTGGACAGACTGCTGGAAGTGGCACTTCTGGTGATAGTGTGGCGAAGAATGGTACCCTAAGTGTGTTTCAGACTACACAACAACAGCAACAACAACAACAGCCAATATGGTTTCAAAATCAAAAGAAAAGAATCATTCCTAATCATTTAGTACCTAAGAAGAAGCCAAGCTTCCAGATTACTTCATCTAATAAGAAGGATGGTGTGAGAGACTCATCGTCTTCATCTGATAAGAAATCAAGTTCGTTATTATCTTCTACCAATGAATTCAACTTATTATCGTTTGGAGGTCAACAACTGCAACAACGTAAATTATTAGATAAAGCAGGTGATACATCGATTGATTTAACTAAATATGATGAAACTATAAATGAAACATTTGTAAGTAATGATGATTTCTTTAACAGTTATGATGAAGATTTACCTCCTACCCGATCAATTCATGATTTCAATAATGAAATATTGAATTCATTAGCTAATAAACCAGTAGAAAAGATTGATTCTTTCATAAATAGAGATCCTAAAAGTTTTAATAACATATTCAATGCATCTAATCTTTCCGATTCTAAACAGGATGATGCCAAATTAAATGAAAAGAAAGAAAAAGAAGCCATCAATCCATTAGTCAATAATGAAAGTGCCATCATAGTATTTGGATATCCTGAATCATTAACAAATCAAATCATTCAACATTTTAAAGAATTTGGAGATATCTTAGAAGATTTCGAAACCAATCAAAAGCTTCCATATTCATTACTTAATTCAAAACATAATCAATCATCAAAGAAAGTTGTTCCTCTCTTTGTGGGAAAGAATTGGATAAAATTGACATTTGATAATCCTGCGTCTGCTATAGATGCTTTACAAGAAAATGGATCTGTGTTTAATGGAATCTTATTAGGGGTTATACCATATACCAAAAATGCTATTGAAAAATTACAAAAGAGATCAATCACTTCCCAGGAGGATATAGGTGGAAAGAATCTTCTTGATTTATCAATTGTAAGATCAGAAAAATTAGATACTAATACCAATGATAATGTAACTGGAGGAAGTAATTCAAACCCAGTCAGTAACAATAAATTCGAAATGAAAGATGGTACTCAATTATTCTTAAAACCTGATGGTGAACAACAAAAAGATAAGAATGTTAAACAAGAGAAATTGGGCATTATCGGTAATTTATCTAGATACATTTTTGGATTTCATGAATTATAGAGCAATTGTATAATATTATGTATAATAATAATAATAAAAAAAATAATAATAAGAGGAACCGTCATATTGTACTATTTAAAAACCATGTAAACTAAACCAACTATCTAATTCCATCTTGATTGATGTGGAGACTGAGGAGGTGGTATACTTCTTACAGGTGAATAATGAACACTACTATTTCTTATTGGTGATGATGAACCTGGACCATAGATTTGTCTGTCTCGGATTGGAGATGTTGATCTGACAGGTGAGAGTCTGGATGGTGATCTTGATGGAGATCTGAATGATGGTGGTTCTCTTACTGGTGGTCTTGCCGGGGATCTAAAGCTTAAAGGTTCTTTGGTGGGAGAAAGCTTGGTAGGAGATCTTATATATGATGAATTTGGAGGTCTGTTTTCTTTATTACCAACAACAGATCTTACTGGACTAGGAGATCTATTATAAATTGGGGTATTAACACTTTTAAGTCTGTTATTTTGATATGGAGTGGAAGAAGTATACCATCTAACGGATGAATCTTCAGATTCATCTTCATCTTCATCATTAAAAAATTGATATTGTCTTCTAGTAAGAAAATCTCCAATTGGATTATTGGTACGTCTTCTTGAATATTGTGGATCACCATAATGACCATTATTATCAATATCATTTCCACTATTTGTGTGTCTTATTTCTTTACCTTTTACATCATGAGTTATAAACACCTTCAGTTTAGTGTCGGTATACTTAGTTAACACTTCGTCACCATAGAATGGACCTCTTGTAGCATCTATAACGACATCCTTTTTGACTTTATTCAAGTTTGGATTAATAAATTTGACATTATACTCTTTAAACATTGATTGATAAAGAATTTGTTTATCTTGTACTAACAATAAGAATTTATGAATGAAAAAATAAAAACTGGTTGAAATTAATATCAATAATGAAATGAAATATAATAAGTTACTAGTATAATTACTGAAATTGTAGATCACAAATAGATTGATAGGATTTAATGGGATTGCCATATGTAATTGGAAATGAGATGGATCCCAAACATTCAATTGCCAAACTTCTTCATCTTCATCGACAGTATCATCAATGATATGGGAATCATCTTCATCTTCATCAATTTCATGTTTACCAAAAATAAACGAAAGTAAATAGTTTATACCTTTAATAATAAATGAATTGGATTCATTTAAAGAACCTTTAAATGATGATGGAGTAGATGGTTGGGAAGTAGCATATAATAATTTATAATTCTTATAAGAAGTGAACACTTGAAAGGCATTAAACAAACTGAAAGCAACAATCAAAGTAGATAATCCATTTATCAACCACAATACCGATGGAATAATTGCCCCTTGAAGTTGTTGTTGTTGCTGTTGTAATTGTTCATTATATGACAAAGATCGTTTTATTCTTTCATAATTATAATAATCAGTATCGAACAAGGCATTGTTTGACTTCACATTGATGGAATTGTAATAATTATTCAACACCTGAGCCATGATTGTTGTCATAGTCAAAAGAGTTCCAATTGGTAAAGCAACTGACAAGGTCAAGTCATCCCATTCAATTGACGAATGTATCTCATTAAAGTAGAGGTATAAATCAAAGGGTAAAGTCGACACCTTAGTGAGTAGAGGCGTGTGCCTTATCATCTTCTTTGACATTGTTGGTGGTTGGATGGTTGTATGGTATAGACTTCGTGGATGGGATAGTCTCTTGTGATGGTTAGTATCTGATAATGATGATGATTTGTTGTTGTTTTGATTTTGTTTACAAAAACGCGTTACCAGTTTTGAATATTTTTTTTTTGATGTTTGAAGTTGTCATAATTAAGCTGTTAAATCATTTCTTGGAAGCACCACTGGTTGGTATATGAAGGTTGAGTTAAGATGTCAGATAGTACCATACGAGATATGAAACAGAAGAACAATGTGTTGAAAGATAAGTTGAATCAATTGTTCAAACAAAAGGGCTCGTCTAGTATTGATGGAGATGAAACAATTCATGATATAAAGTTAGTTCAACAAACCATAGCGACAACCAATGATGATGTCGATGATGAAGATAAGGAGAATATAAAGCATTCAAAGCGTTATAATGAACTAAAGTATAATATTGATGAGATTAAGAATACAAAATATGATCTACCAAAGTCAAACATAAACCCATATCTTAACCAAGTTAAACATGAAGAAAAGAAACATATTACAAAAGTGAAACAAGAACAAGTTATACATCTGAATGGCAATGGGAAAGCATACGATGATGAGTTAAATTCGAATATCTCTTCATTTACTACTACCAAAGATAGACCAAGTCTTTTACGAGAAGAATCATTGATTAAAAAGATTCAAAATCAAGAACATATAATACTGTCATTACAACATGAATTATCATTGAAAGCATTAGAAAAGGAAGATCTTATAGAAGAGTTTCAACTCAAAATCATTAATGAAACTAAATCCATTGAACGAAGGCTATATAGAGAATCCGTCAATAGAGAAAAGGAATTGAAATTGAAATATGATTCTGTGATAGAAGATATGAATAGGACCCATGCTACAGAGATGGAATCACTTAAAAAGGAATTACTTACTAAACTAATAAAGCTGAAATATGATTATAACGTTCTAAAGGAGAAAAATGCATCGTTGATTAGCATAAATGACTATTTATCTCATTCACAACATATGGCGGAGAATCATAATAATTTCAACAATAATCAAATTATCCCACTTTCTCCTCTTTATTCAGGAGACGAAAATACCGACGTGTTGATTGCCAAGTATGCCACAGAACGAAATGAAACTCAGTTCGACCTAGAAACTCCCATAGATAGTACCACGGATCATCTCATAAAGGACTATGATCTTCATCACACCAATAATACTTCTAAACCTAAGTCTTTAAAATCATATATTTGGATGGTCATTTTTATAAATCGACTCAAGTCGTTAATGAATCAGAGAAAAGTCATCAACCAGAGGATTGTTGATTTTCTGCTGTCGGATGACTTTTCCTTCTAGGAGATTTTATATATTAGATTAATTAATATAAGTATATTGCATTACGAAGAGCATTTACCATGATGATAAATCATTCATTTGAGTCTACGGGCTTTCTAATATATAATAGTATCAATATATTTCTCTAAAATTATATAAAAGATACAGAAATTAGAGCAGAGAAGTGAAATTTTAAAAAATAATAAACTATACATCAGATAAACAGAAATAAAACATTTAGTTTGAAACATTCATCAAACTCAAAACGAAAAGAAAAGAAACCTCAAAAGAGGTAGAACCATAGGATATTAATAATAAAATCTTTATAAATAAAACAATAACAATTGAAATCAAAAAGCATTGTCTGGGTATGTTTATGAAACAATTAAACCCGATAAACTAAATTTAAAAAGTTATCTTCAAATGAAAATCAAAGTCATCAAGACACTTAAGATTGGAGCAATCAACATGGCTCTACTTATCAGTTTACTTGAAGCAGAATTGAAGGATGGTGGTGTGGTTGGAACAGATGGAATAGTTGAAGAACTGGTGGATGCAGCTTGTTGAACAGCGGTAACAGTTCCAGCAGGAGCAGTAGTAGTAGTTCCAGCAGGTCCAGCAGGCGCAACGGTATTAGTACCAACTGGTCCAGCTGGAGTAGCAGTGGTTTGACCAACTGGAGCACCTCCAGTAGTGGTAGTTACCACAGTAGTTTGAGCAGCAGCAGCAGTTGTTGGAGCAGCAGCAGTAGTTGGAGCTGTAGTTTCACCTGCACCAGTGGCACCACCCCCAATAACGGAGGTAGTAGTGTATATTGAACCATTAGAACTTGAAATAATCACAGCAGCAGTTTGAGTACATGGAACTCCCACTGTATCAGTGGTTATAACAGTTGTAGTGTAAACAGTTGGTGTACCATATAAGGCAGTACTAGTGTAAAGACTTCCTTCATTATTAGTAGTAACAATAACTTCTCCTGATTCAGTAGTAGATTGTCCATTTGGAAGTGTTGTGACATATGTGGTTCCATATTGACTACATGGTTCAGTAACAGTAACAGTAACATCAGAAGTAACAATAACAACTGCTGTACCAGTAACAGTTTCACCAGCTGAATTGGTACTGACAAAAGTACTAGAACTTCCACCTGATATAGCAGGACCACAACTATGAACATCACTATAGGTAGCACCGAGATTATATCCATCAGGTTGTCCAAGAATATCTAAGAATACTCTATAACCAGCTGGAACATTGGCATAGTTAACAACAATTTGATTACCACTGCAACTTTCTAAACTTAATGATCCAAAGTTTTGGGAGGATTGAGGGAGATACCAATCATTAAGTTGGTTTGTAATACGAGCTTCCCATGTTGCACAGTCAAGAGTACCTTCACCGATTGTTAAAGTAAGTTTACCAAAACCATACTCGGTTGGACAGCTTCCACCAAGAAGATAATAGGCATTCTCGTCATCCCATTCTAAAGCTCTAACAGCAAATACGATGTCTTGAGGATCATCTGGAGATGGTGATCCTGCATCAAAGTTGACATCATACAGAAGAACTCTATTGTCACCAGTAGTAAATGAAATGGTTTGTGTTCCAGCGCTTAAAATATTTGCAGCAGCAATATCAACAGCACTTGAAGAACCACCAACATTAAATATAAGTGGAATTTCAATACTACCAGTAGTAAAAGACGTGGCAACTTCTAAGATTGTACATTGTAATGAAGAATTGATATCATATAATGAACCAGAGATACTGGTACATTCGGCATACTTGACACCATCAGCTTCAAGATATATAGCAGCAACGGCATCACGCTTGGTATTACCATAGTTGGTGTTATAAACTCCAAACACATCTGGTAATGTTAATGAAAAGTTGAAACCTTCAGTGTGACCAGTAGTCATTTGCCATGCAACAGTAGCAGTCCATAATGGTGCTAAAGGAAGGGCAGATACAATGGATGCAGTTTGATCAAAATCAATAGAATCAATAGCAGTAAAAATGAAGCTTGGTACAGAAGAAGACACAGATGATGAAGTTGAAGAACCAGAACTTGATACAGTTGAAGAACCTAAAGTGGATTCAGTTGAAGGACCAGAGCTAGATTCAGTTGAAGGACTTGAAGTTACTGATGTAGGATACAAAGAAGTTGTGGTATATATATTACCATCAGAATTAGAAGTCACAATAACCACACCAGAATCGGTATCAACTGAACCATCGGATTCGGTGGTAGTAAACGTGGTGGTATATTCAGTGAAGGTACCAGCAATTGAACTAGAACTATTGAAATAAATCACCGATGAGAATGAAGAAGAACCTCCAGATGATGAAATTCTTAAATCAATAGTTGAAGTACTACTAGATTCTGGAGCAGAAGTTGGATATAAGGAGGTGCTGGTAGTTAAATCTCCATCGCTATCAGTGGTAACGACAACAACACCAGAATCAGTTTCAACAGATCCGTCAGACTCGGTAGTGGTAAATGTAGTAGTGTAGTCAGTGAATGGATCACTTTCAGTAGGAAATAATGAAGTACTAGTAGTCAAATCTCCATCAGAATCAGTGGTGACAACTACGACACCAGAATCAGTAGCAACGAAACCATCAGATTCAGTAGTAGTGAAGGTCGTAGTGTATTCAGTGAATGGATCGCTGGAAGTAGGGAATAATGAAGTACTAGTAGTCAATGAACCATCAGAATTGGTGGTAACAACGACGACACCAGAGTCAGTTGCGACAAAACCATCTGATTCGGTTGTAGTAAATGTTGTAGAATATGTGGTCAAGTAATCTGAAGAAACTGCAGCAACGGAAGTTGAGAAGCTTGATGCCGTCACTAACGAAGTCGTAGTAGTCAATGAACCTGCGCTGTCAGTAGTAACAATAACAACTCCGGAATCGGTATCAATCGAGCCATCAGATTCGGTTGTAGTGAAAGTAGTACTATATTCAGTGAATGGATCACTTTCAGTAGGGAATAATGAGGTACTAGTAGTCAAGTCTCCATCAGAATCAGTGGTGACAACGACGACACCAGAGTCAGTAGCAACGAAACCATCGGATTCAGTTGTAGTGAAAGTGGTGGTGTATTCAGTGAATGGATCGCTTTCGGTTGGGAATAATGAGGTACTAGTAGTCAAGTCACCATCAGAATCAGTGGTGACAACGACGACACCAGAGTCAGTAGCAACGAAACCATCGGATTCAGTTGTAGTGAAAGTGGTGGTGTACTCGGTGTATGGATCAGAGGATGTTGGAAATAATGAGGTACTAGTACTAACAGAGCCGGAACTATCAGTAGTAACAACCACAACACCAGAGTCAGTAGCAACGAAACCATCAGATTCAGTGGTGGTGAAAGTGGTGGTGTATTCAGTGATTGGATCACTTTCGGTTGGGAATAATGAAGTACTAGTAGTCAAGTCTCCATCAGAATCAGTAGTGACAACAACAATTCCAGAATCAGTAGCAACGAAACCATCAGATTCAGTGGTGGTGAAAGTGGTGGTGTATTCAGTGAATGGATCACTTTCAGTAGGGAATAATGAGGTACTAGTAGTCAAGTCTCCATCAGAATCAGTAGTGACAACAACAATTCCAGAGTCAGTAGCAACAAAACCATCGGATTCAGTGGTGGTGAAAGTGGTGGTGTATTCAGTGAATGGATCACTTTCGGTTGGGAATAATGAGGTACTAGTAGTCAAGTCTCCATCAGAATCAGTAGTGACAACAACAATTCCAGAGTCAGTAGCAACAAAACCATCAGATTCAGTGGTGGTGAAAGTGGTGGTGTATTCAGTGAATGGATCACTTTCGGTTGGGAATAATGAGGTACTAGTGGTTAATGAACCATCAGAATCAGTAGTGACAACAACAATTCCAGAGTCAGTAGCAACAAAACCATCAGATTCAGTGGTGGTGAAAGTGGTGGTGTATTCAGTGAATGGATCACTTTCGGTTGGGAATAATGAGGTACTAGTGGTTAATGAACCATCAGAATCAGTAGTGACAACAACAATTCCAGAATCAGTAGCAACAAAACCATCAGATTCAGTGGTGGTGAAAGTGGTGGTGTATTCAGTGATTGGATCACTTTCAGTAGGGAATAATGAGGTACTAGTGGTTAATGAACCATCAGAATCAGTAGTGACAACGACGACACCAGAGTCAGTAGCAACGAAACCATCAGATTCAGTAGTAGTGAAAGTGGTGGTGTATTCAGTGAATGGATCACTTTCAGTAGGGAATAATGAGGTACTAGTAGTCAAGTCACCATCAGAATCAGTGGTTACAACGACGACACCAGAGTCAGTAGCAACGAAACCATCGGATTCAGTTGTAGTGAAAGTGGTGGTGTATTCAGTGATTGGATCACTTTCAGTAGGGAATAATGAAGTACTAGTAGTCAAGTCTCCATCAGAATCAGTGGTGACAACAACAATTCCAGAATCAGTAGCAACAAAACCATCGGATTCAGTGGTGGTGAAAGTGGTGGTGTACTCGGTGAATGGATCAGAGGATGTTGGAAATAATGAGGTACTAGTACTCACAGATCCGGAACTATCAGTAGTAACAACCACAACACCAGAATCAGTAGCGATGTATCCATCAGATTCAGTAGTGGTATAAGTGGTTGTATAAGTGGTGTATGGACATATTTGAGTAATAGTTGAAGTGGTAGAATAGAAACTTCCACTTGTGTCAGTTGTAATAAGAACATCTTCAACAGCAGTACATACAGCACCAACGGAATTGGTAACTGGAACACTTGTAGTATATTCCGATGCAGAAGTACCAGGAGCAGAAGGTAATTGACTATAACATGGTTGACAAGCTGCAGGTAAACCAGGATTAGGAACTGTACCGGAATAAGAGACAGCACCAAAGAGAGCACCAGAAAGACCGGCGGATGAATCAGTAACAACTGAAAATTGTGACAGTATGTATCCAGTACCAATAATGAAATTTTGTTCAAGAGGACCTGCATAAAGAGTTAAAGTATTTCCACTATAAGTATATTTTGTACCTAAACCAAGATAACCCAAAGGTGTAGTTAAACCAATCATATTACCATTACCAAAACCATAAACAGTAAATGTTTGAGGGGTATTAAGACCAGCAACTTGAATAGTAGATTGTGTATCAGCTAAATAAAATGTTTGTGTAGAACTAACACCTAATAACGGATTGATAAGATAAATAGAAGAATCCTGAGCAGCTGTAATACAACCAGTACCAGCGATGGCTGTAGTTTGTTGATAAATTTCATTATATAAACAAATTTGACCATTATTAGTTATAGTACCAGCTTGCAAAAGAGCAGTAGCACCTAAATTAACATAACCACTTCCTCTTTGAGTTTGATAGAAAGTCATTAACCCTGAATTAGTAAATATTGGAGCAATAATGGCCATAGTTGGGATTCCAAGAGCACCATTTGAACCGAAATATAATTGACCGTTATTTGTAAATGAAAGGGCCGTAAGATCATAATCGGAAATAGTAAGGGATTGAATTGAATTAAATGAAATAATACCATTATTAGTTATTCCACCAGACACAAGTGTAACAGTTAAACCAATAAGATTAGAAACACTACTCACATAAAATCCTGAACCAGTACCAACGTTAAGACTACCAACAATAGCAGTGATGGCATTATTAACAATGGACCAGTAAACATCATTATCGATATCAACGTCACCGACACCGAGTGTAATAACACCTCTGTTAATGGTATTTTGAGTGACTTCTTGTGCAAAGACCGAAGTCAATTGCGTTATATATATAAGCAGGGTTATTATAAATCTTCGAAACAACATTTTTTCACAAAGTTGAATTCAAATTATATTATCAAGTATTTTAAGATGGTTGCAACTTGAATAAAAAGAGGTTTCGTGAAGGGTATAATTATGATTGTCCAAGGATATATGATTAAAGTTTGATTTTGATCATCTTGACAGGAAATATTAGATATTTTATATATTTGAAATACTTTATTAATGCAAAAATGGGCAACGAAATATCATACAAAAAGGGCAAAATGTGAAAAGCATTACCTTCCTAATTTGTTAGTACTTACATCATCCACTTATCACCTCATACTTGTAACAATGAAAGGATAGTAATAGTATATTTAGCCAATATTATTATTATTAATGGGACATTTATTATTTTTTTAGTTTAATAACCTTTAGTTAAAGTTAAAAATTATACTGAAGCCAGAATTGAAGGCTGCTAAAATTGACCAAAAAAAAACTTTCTAAGAAAAAATATATTGCATTATTTTTTAATGCAAGTCATAGCCTGCATAAAATGTTTTTTTATATCTCCAAAACACTAAATCCTTCCATTGAGAACGAAATAATCAAAGCAAGCGAAGGAAAGCAATAAACAATGAATATATGCGAGTAGAGGGGGTGGAAGGTATTATCTACTACATTACTCTCTTATCTTTTTTTTTTGTTGGTCCTATTGTACTTCTTCATTGCAAATCTTTGCAACGCCAATAAAAATCAATAATTTCATATGGTAGCTGCCGCCTTAGGTAGTAGAACAAATTTAATCTTGGGTTTAGGATTTGGATAGGTCCGGATAGCATTGTTGAAAATATTAGGTTGGGCCGAATTAGAGTAACATTACGAATCAAAACATATATCAGATGATAGATACATCAACGAATTTCAAGTCTTGAAGTTTAAATATATAAAATAAGTAACGTAAAAGCAAATGGTTCGAAGCAATTATTCACGGGTGCTAATAGAAACAGAGAAAGAAAAGAAACGTTACTAAAGTAGTAATTAGAATGTACTAACTACGACATTCAGTCTAGAACTAACCTAAAGTAGTAATAGAGTCAGTATACAAGGTTAGCAGATACATGTGAAGCTTTACTATAAAATTGACCAATAGGTCAGGGTCCCATATAAAAAGAATTTCCAAAATTAAGCTTTTTTTATTGCATATATTGTTCATGCAAGATGGGTGTGTAAAATAAAAAACTTTTCTTTGAAGGGAAATAGAAGGGACAGGACTTTAGAATTTTGATTACGAATTAACTTTAATAATATGAAATTTAAGCCTACCTGGAGTATGGTCCAAATTGTAAGGTAAGCATGATTTCTGTTAGATTATCATATATTTGAGTTTTAGTCCATGTAACTGGTAGCCGAAAATTGCATACAGTCTGTTCGAGAAGATTCCTAATTGAGATAGAAAAATTAGACGATTACAATATTTTATACCTTCATTCGTCCAATTAATTTATAATTAAATATGCTGAATGTGATTGTTATTAAGATTGATTGATTGCTTTATCTATACTATCTACTCCGCTTTTAAGCAATCAAATATCAAAGGGGGTTGATTTTGATTTAATGCTTTTTTCTTGTAAAGTTCGTAATAGACAACAAATATTACGATGACATGAAATTTAAAGTCAAGAAAAATCAACGAAGTTTTACGGAAGGATCATCCACTGTCCACCTTGATTTTTTTTGACGCTTATTAATAATTGAAATTCCCATTGGATCTAAGCTTTTTATGAAAACTCTAAACATGCATTATAAAAGTCAAGAAAATAAAAGAAAATAAAAATACTCATTTACGCGCCAAACTTCACCTCTTTATTTCTCCCCCCAAAATATAAAGGGTACGAAGAATCGATAGAGGGTAGTCTGCGAAAAAACTGAAAAATAAAAGCCATAATTAAATCTAACCCTTACTTTAAAAATAAGCTTTTATGATTGCCCCATTAGGTAGTAACATGGTTATAACAATTAGATTTATTTATTATGTAGGGATTTCTGCTTTACCAAGTTGGGGTATTTTGGAGGACTAGTACCAGGGTTCAGTTAGAAAATATTATTATTTATTTATTGTTTTAACATAGGAAACAATTCATCATATGGATTGACGGTGAAATTTTTTTTTTCCTTCATTATTATTCTACGTCCGTTTCGTATTGTATTAAATTATCATTTGATTTTCTATACGTTAGCGAACTCTTTAAGAACATATCTTAAATGGAACCTGAACCCAATTCAAAATATTTCGTAGGTTGGAGGTAGTATGAACACTATTTCCCGCCCAAGTTCCCAGAACTATTCGATATTGTCCAATTAAGGAAACAGCAACATTTGACACCCTCCACTAATGTGTTTAACCACCAAGTTTAAATTAAAACCTTGTAGTTAATTCGTAGTTCGTTAACCAATTCACCCTTGTTGTTACATTATGAGAAAATAAAAGGACTCATAACCTTAATTCGAATTTAATAGGAAAGAATTAAAGAAATTTAAAATGAAATCCTCCAAAATAAGATTAAAAAATAACCCTTTTTTAAATTATTAAAACTATATTTGATACTCTAATTTTTAGATTAAAATAGCTTATGATTTTTTGTTAAAATTTTCCAGGCGAGGTCTAAACATTTTTTCGCCAAATTTTTTAAAGATCATTTACGCATTTATTACGGGATTAGGGAGGGGGGGCGGACGAGGAGGGAGGTGAAAAGGAGAAAAGGGGAGCAAGGCGGTGGAAAAAAAAAAGAGTTAACGAGAAAAAGAGTCTGTGATTGTGACAAAAATAGAAATTTTGTAGCGGGAAAAGGTTTACCACTATTACTACTGGACTGACTGCTATGAGGCAAAAATAGAGGTGAAAGTAGAGGTTAAAGGTTTCAGAAATAGGGCTCCTCTAGGGGTCCTCGGCTTAACATTCTTTATCTACATCAAGTAATATTGACAGAGAACAAAGACGACAGAAGAGGTGAAGGAAAAGAAGTAGGTAAGTAAGCAAGCTCCCCATATCCAATGGTACCTAATTTTTGCTGTCGTGCCTCATTAATATAATGAAAATGAGGAAGTTATAGCCAATAAATACTACCTCTTAAATTCAAATTTAATCAATGAATAAAATTTTAAGGTGATAATGTCAAACCTAATAATAATGATGATCTTAATCTGTGATGAGCATGATTAATAATAATAATATTATAATAATATTATTATTATATTATTATTATATTATTATTAATGAAACTAAGTGTCTTAATATAAACCCGTTCAAAAATATGAGAGATATCAGACATGGAAAAGCATCATCACGTACATATGTGTGGATATATGTATATTTGTATCGAAAATAATTGATCTTCATCTTTTTGATAGGGGTTCCGGTTGCAATGAGCATCAGCTGCTAAAAGATTTGTAAGAGGATATATATCACCACCATCATTCACTATGGGGGAATGGAAGAAGGAGGGAAAAAAAAGAAATTTAAATGTTGATTATTTTTCCCAATTAAGTAATTCGAACAGTCACATGACTTTTTTTTTTGCGGTTAAAAAATTAAAGCCATGACGTAATTTATATTTAGAAGCTGTAGGAGGAGAGATGGTCATAGTTAATTAAAAAGGTAAATATAAATCCCATTTGTTTATTTTTGCTATGCTACTGATAATGCAGTCTGATTCGTGAGAGAGATGGGAAGAGAATGAATGATCTTAAAATTAAAAATTAATTAAAATTAAAATTTTAAGATCATCGTTTCTATAATGATCTAGAACCCTTTTTAGTCTGTCTGTCTGTCAATCTATTTACATACATGAATATATATGATTTAAATATATATAATTACGAATCTCTCGAGATCTAAATTCAGTTCTATAAATTTTATTTTATAGCTTAATTACAGGTAGTTTTTATTAAGAAGAATATGTCTGATGGTTGGACTTCACCAAGTTTAACTGTAACTACAACTACAACTACTAATAATGATATATCATCTACTAGTTCCCCAAGCATAATGTTTCAAATTCCTTCCTTTCAACCTCCACCAAAGCAACAACCACAACAGAATACTAAAACTATATCATCTCAGCAATTACCAACAACGATTCAACCTATCTCAAATCATTTACCTTCTATTGATCAATTTGATTATATGTTTGATATAAGATCTTACAGTTCATATTTAAAAAATCATTTAATAAATTCAATTAATATTAAATTACCCACTACTTTATTAAAGAGGAAATCATTAAACTTATCCAACATCCTTGAATTAATTAATTTACCCACGGCATGCAAACAAAGATTATTACAATCTGATGATGATGATAATAATAAACCTATTTCAATCTTATTCTATGATGATGATTCCAATGATCATGATTTGAATATTAATTTATATCAAATCTTATTAAAGTTTTACCTTTTCAATAATGATCGATTTAACCTTTATTATATGGGATTCAAACATACTACCATCCCATCTCAATTAATGGAATCATCTGAATTGAAATGTTCAACCGATAAAGATACGTTAGGACCCGCCAGTACTCAAACTAGTTCGAAATCAGGTTATTCATCAACAGGAAGTAGTGCCGCTGGGTTTTCGATTGACGATCGGTTTTTAAATTCAATTAAAAAGAATTCCATCGATGATAATCATAAACATTCATATAATTTAAACAGTTTTGATTTACACACTTTCCCCACTTGGCTAAAATTCATTTCTGAATCATCAAAGGAAGCTGTTATCGATCAATTAATGGGTAAATTCAAAAAATTAGAACAAAGTGAAAGACTTCGAATTAAATCATTATTAGTTAATTCACCTTCCATCATTAATAACAATCATGATAATGAAATATGTACTCCAAATACTTTATGTCCTAATTGTGATGAGATTAATTATAAATTACCCTTTGGCAGTATTGAAAATGGGTTAAAGAATCGATATAATAATATTTGGCCTTATGAACATTCTCGAGTTAAGATAAATAAGACGGTATCACTTGAAGAAGAACCAGTCGAAGATGATCATGATGATTATTTCAATGCTAATTTCATTAATTGTAATCATATCTTAAACACTGAGAATAATAATTATATCGCAACTCAAAACCCTTTGCATAATACCATTAAAGATTTTTGGAAGATTATTCATGATTCAAAAATTAAAATCATTATAAGTTTAGATTCAGGATCAACTAATAAATATTTATCTTCATCTCAACAATCTGATACTATCATTCATTCATCTGCTGATTATATCGTTAGAAAATTAGAAGGAGATATTTATCATTTTCAAATTTTAAATTGGCCCGATTTCAACGTCCCCATCGATTTAAATAGTGTTATTTCCTTAATCGAATTCAAAAATAATATCCTTGCAAATTCATCATCTGATTCAGCACCAATTTTAGTTCATTGTTCAGCAGGGTGTGGAAGAACAGGAGTATTCATCGCTATCGATACCCTCATTAATAAATATTTACAATCCCCCACATCATTCTTTACTGGGTTTGAAGAAAATCAAGATTTGATATATAAATTGATTAATTATGAACGAACTCAACGAATCTCCATGGTTCAAAATTTTCAACAATATTTAGTATGTTATGAATTAATCTTGAAATACTTGAAAAATCATGAACAATCAAACTAACAACCACTGCTAACTCCACAATACTAATACTAACTGCTTTTTTTTTTTAATATCTGCATTCTTTACAACGGCCATTCGCTTCATTTACATACATAGCATAGATCATTCGTTAACCGTCATCGTCATCATGTATATTTATTTAATTTATTTAATGTTTTTTTTTATAGTTTATTTTTTTATATAATTACATAGGGATAATTATATAGGTTTTGGAAAATTTTTAAAATATTGTCTTATTTCATTAACATCAGTTATAGGAATTCCAAATATGGGATGTATAGCATTCGTAAACTTTTCATTATCATCATCGTTGTCGTTGTCATCGTTATTGGCCACTTTAAATTTAAATGCCAATAATTCATCATCATCATCATCATTGGTATCATCACTTTCTAAATCATAGGTATATTCACATACACTTAATCCTGATAATGAATAATTGGTATGATAGAAATCAGTTGATTTCCCTGGCTTATCTCTAAATCCCCCTTTATCGAAATTTTGACCTGCTTTTAAGAGATACGTTTTTAATCCATCTCTATTGAAAATAGGTTGATCGATTAATACTTCAATCATAGGATAAATGGCTCCAATCCAATATGCATAACATGAATCAACCAATTTATTAGTCCGACCATTTAATCCTCCTTCAATGGCGAATTGTCTCATCACTAACCATCTTATTAAATTATCAAGATTGATCTTGGAATCAGTTTTGAACTGAGATTTATGGGTAAAGAGAAGATAATAAATCGACATGGAACAGAATGAATAACCTCCATGACACTCATTATGAGCATTATTACTATATCCACCTTCATACGATTGATTTTTATTAATCCAATTTAAGATATGATTAGTTAATTCATCAGTATGTAAGTTTAATAAGGCGGAGATGGCCAATACACAATATACTGATCTTGAATCACTTTCACCATTGATATGCATTAAGAATGAACCATCTGATTGTTTAAGTGATATGAACCAATGATATAAATGAGATCTAATTTCCAATAATCTGGGGTAATTCTTGGTTAATACTAAGGTTAATATTCCCGAGAATGTCGATGCGATATGACCGATTTGATTAGACCCACCTGAAATACCATATTTCCCATCTTTAATAATACAACTTTCAACTTTATCATTAATCAAATCAATGGTGTCGGTATCGATTTCAACGGTGGATTGATTTATAAGTTTATGAGCATTGATTAACCAATACATCATCCAAGTATGATTAGCATCAAGAGCATTGAAATAGGCCGGTAATTTCGAATGTAAGGATAAATCAAGATATTTCAAGTGTTTCCCGGTTAAGAATTGTAATTGAGGATGATCTTTAAACGTTTCAAGGATTAATAATTCCACTTGTTGTTGTTGTAAAATCGTAGATGATTTCTCATTCTTATCATTGTTATTGATATTTAATTGATCTTGATCTTGATTGAAATCATGAGGAGATAAGGATGGATTGAATTTGGCGTGAGAGGAATATAATGATTGGATTAATTGTTGTTTGGTATCAAACGTATAAATATCTTGTTCTTCATCAGTCATGATATCTTCGTAATCTGAATCGTTTTCAGTAACAGGAGGTGGTGGAGCAGATGATGATTGATTAGGAAGTTTCTTACCTAATAGATTCAAAAGGTAGGTTATCTTGTCTGAAGGATCAGAAGTGGTTGTTTGTTTCAGTTCATGTTGAACATTATTTGACATATTTATAGTTCAATTGAATGAATGATGTAATTGAAATAATAAACTTGAATCATTTAAGATGTTTTAGAAAAAATTACTACTTTAAGATTTAACAATGTGAGTCATGTGATTCGTCGCGTGATTGAATATTCTGTAATAAGTTAATCATGAAGAAAGATATAATCCTAACTATAGAAAGTTAGACATAATAGGACAGGGTGAAATAGAGACTATGAGAGACTAGACATAAGAAATGAAGTGAAGTTGATTATCTGTGGTATAATATCATTAAAAAAGAGTCACATGTACAAAAAATGGTGTTTTATAAGTACTTTCAGTATTTGAGGTGAAGGATGGCAGATATTTCTATGGGATGGACAAAGTATCATGAATAACAACTTTTTGTTTTTATACAATAAGTTTGAATAGTATAAAAGGTCAATCATATCACTTGTACTTTATTAGATTAAAGCTATAGACGTTATAAATCGGTGTTCTTCAATATACTGCCAGCTATAATTTGAGTTTTCTTTCTCCATTATATGAACTTTGAATAATATATATAAAATGTCAATTAATTCCGACTCTGAATCTGAATCTGAAAGCAAAACACCTTTATTATCCAAAACAAATCAACGAGATGCTGAAAAATTGAATGAAACCAAATTAGAGGAACAAGAACGTATTAGACAACAAATTTTAGCATCTAGGATATTAATTTATGGAAGTTGTGGTTGTTTCATTGCTTTAATTTACATTGTTTTGGATGCTTTTGTGTATCGTGAATCGAAATAATTATAGGGAAAGTCAATTGACATTTATAGACTTGATTACTGAACATAATGGTTAGAGTCTATATAATAGATAATTTGGTATAAATATGACTTTTTAGATTTTATAATAATTTCAGTCATGTGACATTACGCGTGATGCGAATTCTCGTGACTTTCCAAACCCCGCCTTGATTTAAATGTTTTGTGTGGTTTTTTTAATGGAAATGGTTTGATAGTTTAAAAATAGTAACAAATATTGACGAAGGATGAATTTAAATATCGCAAAAATAGCATTAGAATGTATCTAAGCCTGTTATAATTAGTCATATACTAATAATAATGACGAAAAGGCGTAGTATAAAGTGCTAAATATAGAAAGATTAAGTAAAGAGATGAAATGAAATAATGAAATAAGTTTGGGAATGTAAAAGTATTATGACAGTTAAAATTTCTTTCGTTTAAAAATAACAATGGAAGATGATGATGAATGAA
The DNA here is from genome assembly GCF_036884675.1 of Scheffersomyces coipomensis. Taxonomy (NCBI): domain Eukaryota; kingdom Fungi; phylum Ascomycota; class Pichiomycetes; order Serinales; family Debaryomycetaceae; genus Scheffersomyces; species Scheffersomyces coipomensis. The sequence goes on along the minus strand of NW_027042892.1, from coordinate 1,670,337 downwards.
CAAGAAGAAAAGTAAAGATAGATAGATATATTATTAGAACAAAGCGAAAGATAATTGATAAAGAGAAATGGTTACTTGGTTTAAATAAATAATAACTGTATAATTGCTATGAAATAGGAGTGGTGGAGGAGGAGATGTGTGGATGTAATTAAACCATAACTTTTTGACAATGACACAAAATCACAAATTTTTATTTTGTACTGCAAAAACTTTTTAGACAAATCACACGTGTGTTGTACCAATAACGATTTAATTCATCGCCTCACTTCACTTCACTTCACTTTAGCTCACTTTAGTTGGCCAAACCATACCACAGTTGAGGTCCAAGCAAAGGTCAAAGGTGAAGTAAAAGTCAATTAATGCTATTATCACTATTTCAGTTCTTCTTCTCCTTCCCTATCTTATCGTATAATGTCGTATCATAACGTACCAAAAAGTAAGGTAACACTAACCGAATCACACACTCTAAGCGGTATCCCATTTTCTTTTCTTTTCTTTTCTTTTCTTTTCTTAGCCTCTAACCGTTACTGATCTCCTCCTCTAACCCTAAACTACACCATACAACTGCATTTGGTACTATTTCAAATTTATATTCGTAAACTTAATCTGTCACACGCTATGATGATTTGCATTACTTTTATATTTAATTTAATTTAATTTTATTTTATTTTATTTTATTGCTGTTTCACTATGTCCCTTAAAATTAAATGTGGATAATTGAGCAAGTAAGACAAGAGATCGACTGATATTATATATAGTTTAGTGGATTAGACAATCTTATCTGTATCCCATTTGACATATTTTAGCCTGTTTAAGTTAGCCCTTGTTTCTAATTTCAATTAATTTATAATTTATAATTTTTCACTTTTTCAAAATTTTTTATTTTTATTCTTTTTTGTTTTTAATTTCAAAATAATCTTTTTCCATTTTAACTATTACAAACTACTCTCCTCTCCTCTTCTTTTAAAGGTGATCCAATTTATATTTATTTATTAAGTCATCTTTATTCTTTCTTCTTTTACTATTTCCATATTATATCACTGAAAATTAAAATCTGGTCCTCCCCCCTAAGAAAAAAAAAATAGAGAGAGACAGACAAAGTTTAAATCTGTTGCTGTACCACCGTTTAATTCATTTTTAAAGTTCGAGTTCTTTTTTTTTTCATATTTCATTGTTTCATTCTTTGGTACGGGGTGTACTAGTTTTTTTCATAAAATAGCAACAGTTATCTTCATATCAAGTATATTTATTCATCCTATCACATCATATCATATCATATCCTTCTTGTATTCATATATCATCATAGTCAGTCTCATAGCCCATAACATAACTCACACACACACACCACAAAATCATTTTTGCAATATCAAAATCCATTTCATAATCATATACCTCTGCCAGATGCCATGTTTTCTCCACCTTATATACCTACCAAGAGAATCTCATTTATCATCGTCATCTTTGGGGCCATTTGTCTCTTTATAACATTTCATCTATCCCATTATACTCGAATAGCCACATCGAATAATATTTATCATATTCTGCATATCCCTCATCATAATCAACAATCACATTCAGGTGTAACAAATTATCAAGATCTGATTGTCAATTATAAACCTATATCATCCTATAATACCATCCATACTGGAAGTACCAAACGAAATGTGATATTTCCTCGAAGTTTTGAAATCGATGCCAATTCAAATGATTATCTTATTAATTTCTATAAAGCATTAACAAGTAAAGCCAATCCAAAACATCATCAATTAGATGATGAGGATGATGAAAAGAAAGATAATGGAATTAATGCTTTCAATTATTTCACTAAGGATAATAAAATCAATCTTGATAAATTTAATATCTTCAAATATCAATTCAATAAAGATTTAAAATCAGAACCTTTGAATGAAGATATTAAAACTTTGAATTTCCATCCTTTCACCATTTCTATTTTTAATAATTTAAAGAAGAATCTTCGAGGTTATGTCAAGAATTGTCATCAGATTTTATCCAATTATGATATTGAAATAAGTGATCCCATCTCTAAAGAAACCTCTCTTGAAAAAATTGTTCGGAATTTCGAATTGGAAAATTCAAATTATTATCAAGAATTAAAATCATTCTTTACCGATAATCCCATTAAGAATCAATTACGAGATCATACTATTGAAAAACATTGGTATAGATTAGCTGGTACATCAGTATGGTTAGAACAATATGGAGTTCATTTCATGATTTCAAGAATCATCTATACTCCCTCTGGAATCAAAAATAAACCAGTAATATCCCTCATGTATGCTCAATTATTTGATGAAAAATGGCAAGAAATTAATAATGTGGAATTAATCATTCCTACTAATAATCCCGATTTGGAAAATATCAATAGTTCAGGGATAAATTTTAAGAATTTGAAATTCCCACAGATCTTACCTACCCCATTTTATCATGATTCTGAAGTTATTCATGAGAAATATTATGGACCAGAAGATCCTCGAATCTTATTGGCAAAGAATAAATTAGGTTATGAAGAACCCGTCATTATTTATAATAGTTGGCATCGGAAAATCGCTCATACTCAACAACAAGATAAATCAAATGATCGTACCTACAATGTTGATTTCAATTATTATCGATCCATGTATATTTGTTGGCCATGGCAATTCCAAAGAGGGAAAATCAATGTGGAAGAATTACCTAATCATCAATATAAATTAAATCTTTATAATCGTATTTCAGAACTTAAGAAAATCGAAGTGGATAGAGCTTATTTACAAAAGAATTGGACACCATTCACATCATATTATGATCGAGTCAAATATGGATATGATAAATATATCTATTTCATTTATAAATGGGAAGATATTCAAGTTTTGAAATGTAAATTATCCAACATAAATGATATTTATACTAGTGATTGTAAATTGGATTATTCCTTGAATAAAAAAGATAATGGAGATCTGATTGGATCCTTACGTGGGGGGTCACAATTAATCAATCTAAATCAATTATTAGATGATTATAAATATCAATCATCCAACATGAATTTAAAGGTCATTTTAGATAATATTCCTCAAGGTAGAGAAATTTGGGTTGGATTCGCTAGAGCTCATTTAAGAGATTGTGGATGTGGTCATGATTTCTATCGTCCAAATCTCGTCACCATTATAAAAGATGATAATAATAAGTATAAGATCAGTCATATGAGTCCCTTTATATCATTGGATGTTCCCGTAGGAGCATTTGATGATGTCAGTAACACTGATTGTAAACTGGGTGAACCAAATGTATTCATCCCCAATGGAATTGGAAGTTGGTCATTAAATTCTTATGATACTAATAATAAACATAATAAGAATATTGGATTTGATGATTATTTAACCATGATATATTCAATTGCAGATAATTCCGTCGATATAATCCACATCAAAGGGTTATTGAAGGCGATTTTAACTAATCAAGATGCTAAATTAACATTTGAATCTTCATCTTCCAAACGACTGGGATTTAATAATGATAATATTAAATGTGCCTTGGAAGATTCTCATAAATTTTGTGCCGCTTATGGTTTAGACCATGCTCCAAAGGATGGAGAATAGAATAGACAGAGAAAAAGTGTAAGTGTATAGCTAAAGTATTAATACATACATTAACATAACAAAATAATATTGTAGACAGATAATAGGATCATCGGTATAGTGATTTTTGCAATCATAAAGTTTAAATTGTATCTATTCGCCCTGAAAAACCAGTTGCTGTTGCTCCATTTTATTATGAAGCAAAAAAAAAAAAAAAGGTCGTGTACAAAAGCTATGAGATCATTGTTTGGAATCTCCCAGGTACACACCATAAAGTTTGAAAGCCAAGACTATCAACCCGTTGGTCATACTTGTTCATATCAACTGTACAATATCATCATCATAGTTCATATCGGTTAATGAGCCTACTCCTATCACCATGGTACGATTGTTTCGAAGGTTTACTGTGTTCTACGCAACCTTAATCTTGGTGATCTTATTCATATCAACCATTATAGGGATAAGTACTTATAAATTAGAACAACATCAAATTCATAAAAATGATTATCATAATATCATAAAGGATCTTTATGATAAGACCAAAGTTCAAAGTTTATCTACTTCAAATTATTGGAAATCAATCACTAAGGAGTTTGTCACTACATCTCAATTGATTTTCCCTAATGGTATCAATTTAAAAGATCCAAAACAATATATCCTTGATAATCCATCGTTATTTAAGGATTCTTCTATCGTTAATACTGACCCAGAACGAGGGAAAGTCAAATTACCTCAATCTATATTGGTTAATAATATTCAAGATGTTGGTTTATTTCCAAGTCAATCAACTTATAAACCATTTAATCTTACGTTATTCAAAAGTGATTCTGATATAGAAATGGATTTGAATAAATGTAAGGATTTAAAAGTGATAAATCCCATCGAATTGGATAATCCTGTTCATGTCGATTTAAATATGAGACAGATCTTACACCATTTCTTAGATCACTTACCTCATAATAAATATTATCAAGAAGTAGCTCCATTTTTCATTACTGAATTAAAATTACAATTCAAACATAATATAATCGAACATTATTGGTATCGATTAGCTGGTTCATCGGTATGGTTAGAACAATATGGTGTTCATCTTATGATATCTCGTGTTTTATATGCTCCAAGAGGTGTCAGAAATCAACCTATTGTATCATTAATGTATGCTCAAATCTTTAATGAAAATTGGCAAGAATTAACTAATACAGAATTAGTTATTCCATCTGATGATCAAAAATTTAGAATTATGAAATTCCCGCAATTCTTACCTATTCCATTTTATCATGATTATGATAATACGATTGGGAAATATTATGGACCTGAAGATCCTAGAATTCTTTTGGTAAAGAATACTTTTGGATATGAAGAACCTATGATTATTTTCAATTCATATCATCGGAAATTAATTGGATTCGATGATGATAGTGATGAATATGTCCTTCAAAAACCTCAATTTTATAGATCAATGTTTGTATGTTGGCCATGGCAATTTCAAACTGGGAAGAAAAATATGGATGTAATGGATAAAGATTATACCAATCGAGAATATAATCGAGTTTTGGAATTAAAAATCAAAAATTTACCTCGTCAACGTACTCAAAAGAATTGGACTCCTTTCAAATCATTCCAATCTTCAAAAACTCAACATACATTTGATAATTATCTTTATTTCGTCTATAGATGGGCTAATTTTGAAACTTTGAAATGTAGTTTACAAGATGGGATTTGTGGATTTAATTATCGATTAAATAAAGATTTACATCCTATGGCAAGAATTGGTCCATTAAGAGGTGGAACACAATTAGTTAATCTAAATGAATTAATGTCCACTCAAACTCCTTTCCATCTTAATGATTTCTTACCTCCCGATAGAGAAATTTGGTTAGGTTTTGCTAGAGCACATATTGATAGATGTGGATGTGGATCAAATATGTATAGACCAAATTTAGTTATAGTGGTTAAGGATACCATTAAAGTTAAACAACCTTCATTATTCGGATCCAATGAGAATGATGATGCATATACTTATGAAGATGTTTATAGAGTAAGTCATGTGTCATCATCAATATCATTTAATATCCCCTTGATTGGATGGGATTTATTTAATCCTCAATTCCAATGTGCAGGAAGTAGTATTTTAATTCCTAATGGGATTTCTTCATGGTCAATTAGAACTACAAATGAAGGTAATGATCATGATTATAAATCATGGAAATTCGATGATTATTTAACGTTATCTATGTCAATTAGTGATTTCACTATTCATACGATTAATATTAAAGGATTATTAAATCAAGTTTTAAGTTTAAATTCTTTATTCTTATCTCAATCAGATCAAAGTGATGATTCATATTTACAAATTCCTCAAAGTGTAGCAGGAGCAAATTCAAAATTAGGGTTCAATAATGATAATATACTTTGTGCATTACAAAGTTCAGCTGATTTCTGTCAAGCATATGCTAATGAACAAGATCGATTATTATCAAAGAGTTTATTTAATTATCATAAAAATGATGATTATAGAAATAAATATTATGATATTTTCTTGGATAATGATGATACGGCATCAAATAATGAAATTCAAGCTTATCAAAATGAATTATATTATGCTAAACCTGCTATTAGTCCATTACGAGCTCAAAATAAACCTGCTTCATCTCCACCAAAGAAAAATACAAGACCAAATCCAGGTAAGTCTATACCTGGAAATACTAGACCAACATCGCCACTTTCTGGAAATAGTGATTTACCAACTATAAATAGATACCCTCCATCATCTTCGTCTAGTTCTAATAAACTTAATCAAGCTCAAGGTCAAAGTCAAAGTCAAAAACAAGCTCAAAAGGGTAGACCAAATCCAGTCTTGTCATCAGAATCATCCACAGTACCAAAATCTAATAAGGCCAAACCTTTACCTAAGCTGAAACCTTTAACTTCAGACCCACCATTAAGTCCAAAGGGAAATGCAAATGTAAAACCATTACCTAAATTGAACGCATTAGCTTCAGATCCACCATTAAGTCCAAAGGGAAAACCATTACCATTACCAAAATTGAAACCTTTAGCTTCAAATCCATCTGATTCAGATTCACCAAATTTAAAATCAGTACCTAAGCCTAAATTAAAAGCTACATCTCCTGACTCATCAAATTCAGTACCTAAATTAAAAGCTGAACCTATAGTTCCTCCATCTTCAAATCCAAAATTTGATAAATATAAAAAACCTAAACCTCCTCCACAACCATCAATTGAACAACCAGCTGCTCCAGTCGATCCACCATTATCACCCAATTCAAACCCTGGTAAAGTCAAACCTGTACCAAAGAAAGGAAATTCCAACATGAATCCAATCACATAAACAAACATTCACAATACATAAAATAAATAAACAAAAACAATAATATTTGGGGACATTCTGGTATAATGTCATATATTACAGCATAATTAAATATCCATCCATTCATTCGCTTATATATAGGTGGTTGTTTATATATTCATCTATACATATTTTATATAACACTTTCACCAATCCTTTCTGTTGATAGATTTAATAGATTCCTTTTGAAACTGTATTGATAAAGTGTAGTTTGCAGCTAATTTAAAAAAAAAACAATTCGGATTGTCTTCTTCTCTCATATAGTCGCATTAAAAATTAAATGATATTTATTTTTGTTTCGAAAACTCCGATACCGGGAATCGAACCCGGATCACAGCATGGAGAGTGCCGTGTGATAGCCATTACACTATATCGGATAAATTTCTGCAATTTTTTTAAAACTAGTTGTTTTGAAGTGTTGATACCACTCAAATTTTATTTTCCAAATTTCGACTTTTACAGACCTTTTTGGTGGGGTTTGTGGATATTAGATATCTTGAAATGAGAGAAGGTATAGAACAAGGCTCTTTTTGAAAGATTTGGCTTAGTTTTGATGAAGTTATAGTGAAATCATTATTTTTTTGCATAAATTTTATCCAAACTAGCTTAATGGTTGTAGAATTAAATAAATTGTTAAGATATAATTAGAGTAAAATAGAATAATTGATTGTTTCTAGACCATATTACAGGAATTCAGTTTGATTTAGCGAAAAATAAAAAGTGGGGATGATAAAAATTATGATTTAAAATAGTTAGCGTCTAAATTTTAAAAAAAGTATAAAAAAAAATGAATTCTCTTTTTTATAAAATTTTATATCTTTCTATCTCTTTCTTCTTCCTTCCATATAGACTTCTTATAGTTAAAATTATCACCCACCCAGTCTATTGTCTTTTGCTTTAAGTTATTTAACATATACCACATTTTACAAAAGAATAATTCATTCAATTAAATCATGCCAATTGAATTAATTCTTACTCCATTAATGAGACCAGTGGTCTTAGCTAAGGCGGTAGTTTTTTCACCTCATAGAGCTGGTTCAAGATATGTTCCAAATATTATTGAAATGAATGAAGATTCAATTTCCCAATATGCTATCTTAAGAAGATTTGGTTCAGGTTCTAAAATTTTTGATGTTTATGATACTGAAAAAGGTCAAGTACCAATGGGACAAAATGATCCTGGTAAGAAAATATTTTGGTTCCTAAGATCACGGGCGGTTAAAGGTGCTTATAGAATGTATTCAAGTTCAATTACTGGTACTGGTCCTGATGGTGAAGATGAACCTGTTGCTGATGTTAGAGCTGGTTTAAGATCAAATGTTTTATTAATTAGAGCTCCTGATGTTCCAGCTTCTGAATTAGGTTGGCATATTATTGGTCATAGAGTTGATGCAAATGATACTTATAGAATGTTTACATTAGCTGATGGATTTACATATCAATGGACTTCAAGAGGTAAATGGCTTGAAAAAGTTTATAACTTGGGTGAAAAAGAATCAGAAATTAGAGAACGGATTGGTCAAGTAATTCCAAATGGGGATAATGGTTTTACATTAAAAATTGATGAATCTAAAATGCCGAGAGAAATTGCTCTTGGTAGTGCTTTATGTTCTTATATTGATCAATGGAATACAAACATTGAAGTTGGTGGAATTTATTATGCAAGACAACCAAATCAAGTCCGTTGGAAACGTGATTAGGTTTATGTCATTATTATTTTGAAGAAGATTATTACTATTTATTATTTCAAATTATCATTTAACTGTTTTTTCTTCTTTTTCTTTTTATTTTTTGTTCTATTTCATTTAAATTCTACTGTAAGGGAGTATGAATTTATTTGAATAAAATGGTTAATTGAAATATTTTGATTTTATATAGTTTATATTTATTAAGAAAATTTTATATTTGGTAAAATTGATTAAACTTGTAAGTATTTGCAATTGATTAATATTTTTTGCAATTTTATGGTTACTGGTGTGCATATAAAACAAGGCTAATCATAAAATATTTTACGATAAGCTAATTTTTGACATGCCGCTAAGAAACCTTTTTTTAGTGAGAGTTAACCTTATAACTATATTTGTATTTCAACGGGACTTATAATCCTATAAACTGTTTAGTTCTACAGGATGAGATGTGTCATAGACATTATTGGGATAATCTTGGGTTCATTTATTGGGTAAAAACATATTATACCAAGTCAGCCCATTGAAAATCTTAGCCTGTAAGGCAATTATCCGCCAACGTTGTTTGTTTGCGGGAATCGACATCCTAAAAAAGAAAAAATGTGGAGCACATACACTCGAGTCAATCAAAGTCGAAGTTAATACCATAAATAGATCATAATTTTTCACTTGAAATTTGTTTTTTAGAATAAGTGTTTCTTTCTTTCTTTCTTTCTTTCTTTCTTTCTCTATCGATATCTATATCTTCAATGCTTAGAGCTAGTGTTCAAAAAAGTCTTCGTCAGACTTATAAATTATCCACGAGGTTCTCATCCTCTGTGGCAGCTCAATATTTCCCTGAAGAACCAATTTCACCTCAATTAGTTACCAGTTCTATCCCAGGTCCAAAATCTCAAGCTTATAATGATGAATTAGGGAATGTGTTTGATAATAGAGCTACTTATTTCGTAGTTGATTATGTCAAATCATTAGGGAATTATATTAGTGATGCTGATGGAAATAAATTATTAGATGTTTATTGTCAAATTGCTTCTATTCCATTAGGATATAATAATCCTGCTTTAATTGAAGCTGCTAAATCGGATGATATGTTATATGCTTTAATCGATCGTCCTGCTTTAGCTTGTTTCCCATCTACTAATTATGCCCAAATTTTACAAGAAGGTATCTTGGCAGCTGCACCACCAAGTATGACTAAAGTTTGGACCGCATTAAGTGGTTCCGATGCGAATGAAACTGCGTATAAGGCGGCCTTCATGTATCAACATGCTCATAAACGTGGTTCATTAGATTTCACAAGTGAAGAATTATCAAGTGTAATGAATAACGAAGCTCCTGGTGCTTCAGATATGGTTATTTTATCATTTGATAGAGGTTTCCATGGAAGATTATTTGGATCCTTATCAACTACAAGATCTAAAGCTATTCATAAATTAGATATTCCTGCTTTCCCATGGCCAAAAGCTCCATTCCCAAGTTTGAAATATCCTTTACAAGATTTCATAAAGGAAAACCATGATGAAGAAATTGGATGTTTACAAGAATTTGAACGAATTATTGTCGAAGATTATGAACCTCATAAAATCGCGGCTATAATTGTTGAACCCGTTCAATCTGAAGGAGGGGATAATCATGCTTCCTCATTCTTTTTCCAAGGATTAAGAGATATTACATTGAAACATGATATTTTAATGATTGTTGATGAAGTTCAAACTGGGGTTGCAGCCAGTGGGAAATTTTGGGCTCATGAACATTGGAATTTAACTACTCCACCAGATATGGTTACATTTTCGAAAAAATTCCAAGCAGCTGGGTTTTATTTTAGTAATCCTGAATTACAACCAAATCAACCTTATAGACAATTTAATACTTGGTGTGGAGATCCATCTAAAGCTATTATTGCTAGATCAATTTATCAAGAAATTACCAAACATAATTTAGTAGAAAAGACAGCTCAAGTGGGTGATTATTTATATGATGGATTGAAACAAATCATTAATAAGTATCCTGGTAAAGTATTAAACTTAAGAGGGGAAAAATATGGTACTTTTATTGCCTGGGATTGTTATGATGCTGAAGTTAGAAATAATATTTTATTAGAATGTCGTAAGAGAGGAGTTAATATTGGAGCTTGTGGAGATGTTGCAATTAGATTAAGACCAACATTGACATTTGAAGCTAAACATGCTGATATCTTATTACAAGTATTAGAAGATTCTTTTAAAGCTGTTTAAGAAAAAGACTATTAATATATATATATATATATATACATATTAAATATATGGTGTTGCACGATCACTTACCCAATTAGGCATTTCTCCTAAACCGGAAATTGAATGCGCTTCTTGATTCCTGTTTACTGACTAAAAATTGTGTCATACAGACCAGTCATCTCTTAAGCCGTTAGAAGCACAAAGTCATTAGTAATAACCAAATACTCATCTCATCTGGTGCTGTTTCATATATATATCATTCCTAGTGTATAGTTATGAACATATGGTAACTAATTAAACAACAGTAGGTAAATAAAATTATGGTATGTAACAAATATATCTGTTTGTGACAGGTTGGTGAAAGATTTAAAATCACAAAAATAACCTAATAGCAAACAGAGGCGGGTTTGTTTGGTTAATGTATATATATGTAACTAGTCCTTGTGAAAAAAAGCCTATATCGGTTTACGTGTTATAGTTGTTGTGATCTGTCAATGGTAGAAATATCATTGACACGTTTAAACAGGTGAAGTTTATAAGTAAACAAATTTAAAATGGATATAAGTAGCGATGAATGACTTAATTAACCAGTAATATATGTATAAGTCACTCTCTATTCATAGTTACTGTTTCTAGCCACAAATTGTCACTAATTAGTTTACTACGTTAACGGTTAGAGATTCGTAGTTTTAATTTCTTTTTCTAAGTATATAAATAAAGTGTAATTATTATTAGTAACTATTGTCATCCCTTTCGATTGTATCAACAAACATATTCTGTCGTACCCAAGTCATCTGATAATTCATTATATAAACTTATTCACTGTCAATCTATTCGTATACCATAGTACCATAACATATCCGTCTGATCTTCACATTAAATAATTTTTGTGCCTGTACCAAAACAGACAGACAGAGCGTAAAATAAAAATAATAAGGCAATTTAAAACCAGAAAGAATTGCATTTACAGCCAACACCCATTTATTCACTTCCCTTTCGTTTACTTTACTTTACTTTATCATATCATATCATATCATTTACCCATTACTTACGCCATGTGTTGCAATAATAATCAATAATCTAGTCCGACGCAAGTGTACGAGTGTGTTTCTTCCTTCTTTCTGCTTCCCTTTTAAGTGGAACTAACATAACAATATAAACATAATTAATAATAATAACAATCATCATCAACCATGTTGGGTCGTTTGTTCAAACAGACTCCAACCAATAGCTTAAACAATCATCATCATGGCTTGTCTTCCAATAATCCTTCCCCTTCTCCATCAGTACCGAACCCAACCAATCCTAGTTTAAATAATCCTTCATTTGATGATTCATATGCAAGAGAAATCTTATATGGAACTCATAATCCAAATCAATTAAAACCATATCAATTCAATAATAAATTCTTTAGAGTCATCGTATCTCAAGATGGTGGAAGTTTAAGATCAAAACAAGTTCTTTATGATTCTTCTTTATCTGAAGCTTCTTTAACTCCTTCCCCTTCATCTTCCATAAATACTATTACTGGTGGTAGTTATCATAAAGTCACAAGTCCTGTATCCCCCATCCCTCCACCATCACCATATTCATCTTCATCATCATCATATTCCAAGCATAATCATAAAACTATCATCCCTTCAAAGATCTATCATAATTCAAATGAATTAAATGATTATATGTTTGGATGTGGTGTACCCAGTAATGAGATTAATTGTTCAACTAAACTTCATGTCTTACCCTCCATAAACAATCTTATCGGTGGACCTTATAATGCAGTATTAATAACGAGATTATTTTCCATCTGTGATGTGGAAAACACAGATCCCCATACTGATATATCTTCAATAAATTCAAATATAAATTGGCATCCCACTTCTGCTTTACCGATTGGTGCAACTAATATCAAAAAATTCCCCTTCTTTAGAAATCTATCCTCATCATCCAATCCAATAATACCGACCACCACCAACTCTAAATCATCAAGTAATATCAATAGTAGATTTTCTATTGGGATAGTTATTCCGTTAGATTCTTTAAATGATATCAATGATGTCATAGTCAATAATTGGGATGAAATTTCTCATTTCTTAATCCTTCTCCAAAAATCAATCTATAAGAAATTATTATCAATTTTAAATAATAATTGCTTATATGATAATGAAAATAATCTTTGTTCATGTTCATATCTTATTAATAAAAGAATTCAATTCCCTAATTATATCTTACAAAATGATTTGGATTTAAATAATCAAATGTTAAAATTAATTAAATTAATCCATTATGATTCAAATATTCCTAAATTAATCAATACAAATAGTTTAATGAAATCTTGTTTAATCGATGATAATACCCAATATAATTCAGTATTTTTAAATTGGGTATTGGAAACTTTAAATTGGTTAGAATTTAAAGATGGTAAATCATTCTTACAAAATGCCACTAATAATTCATTAACTAATTATAATTCAAATTCTTCATTTCATACCACTAATACTGGAAGTACAGATTTGACATCATATGCTAATAATAATACATTCTTAGCAAGTTTATTAGCATTATTGATTCCCATGAGACAACTGTTAAGTGTTAAACCTTATCATAACGTGACAGATTCAAAAGTTAGAGAAGTTACGAGAGTAGTGCTTATGACGGGAAATCCAGTAGTGGCTAAAAAATTAATATTCATTATAAATGGTATAGTGCCTGATTCAAATACTCCTGATGTCGACGATTATGAAGTTAATCATTTAGAACAAAAACAACAACAACAACAACAGCAAAGACAACAACCCGATCTTCGTCATCAAGAAGATAGCCAGCAACATATTCCACAAAATAAGACTAAATCATTCGAATATGATGAAAATGATTGTTCAACCTCACCAAAGAGTAAAAGACCATATCCACCACCAAGATTACCATCAACTTTTTCAAATACAAGTTCAGGTAGTAATAATAATGTCACTACACCTTCATCACCAGCCAAATCCATCAATCCTATACCCATCAAACGATCAACTCAATTCTCCACCTCAGTAAGTTCTTCCGATAATTCATTTGGTAGATCATCACCAACCGCCAAGGGATGGGAAATTCCTGGAAAATCAGTTGCTAGTACATCAACTTCAACTCCAAATAGAGAAAATATCGAAGTTTCTGTTCATAATGGTAGTATTACAAAGGGAATACCTATAGTCTTACCGGTGAATGCAACTTCTAAAGCACAAATATCATCATCATTATCTAAATCATCTTCATTGGCTTATCTTTCATCCTCATTAAGCTCATCTTATTCATCATCATATTCACTTCCTAAGATTGGTAGTAGTTTTATGGATAAATGGAAGAATTCCATCAGTTCAGTATATGCTGGTAGTTCAAGTGGTGTACCTCATCATGGAAATGGTAGTATATCTTCAAATTATGGATATGATGGTGATTATTTCCCTCCACCCCCAACTACTTTTGGAAGTATACCTAAACGGAATTCAATTCAATCCTTAAGAAGTCCATCTCCAGCCATTGAACAAGAAGAATTTACGTGGACTACTCATTCAGCCAATATCCCTATTGCTCATAGTAATGGTAATTCAAGTCAAAATGGGATGGGTAATGTCATGTCTAATATTTATGGTCTGACTCCAAATAAATTATCCCGAACTCAATCAATGTATGATCTTTATAATATGAATAATGAAATCTTGGAAGAAAGTTATAATGAAAGTAATAATCTTAGTGATGAGAATTTTTCAAGTTCAAATACAATCAAGGTGAATAGTAGTTCAAATTCTAATCCTAATAATTCCAATAATGGAAATCATAATTCTACTTTGAATAAGAATCTTGCCATTAAAAGATCAAAGACAAGTGTTTATTCACCATTAATTGATGATAATCTTATTAAAAATGTCAATGAACATAATAAGACTATTATTCAACTGAAATGTGAAGAGATTATGAAAATGAAATTTCAAGATCCAACTGCTGCATCCAAAAAGGAAACTCACATATTAGAAATTTCACCCATCATTCATAATGAAAAGAGTTTTGTTGATATTGATGAAGCTGAAAGTCTTATTAATGATCAAAGTACTATTTCATCCGGGTTTGATAATTTGGATTTAGGTAATGATGATGGAGGAGAAGGGTTATCATCTCATCCAATTTTTAAACATTTGGCATTATCCCCCAATGTGGCATTTTCAGATGAATTTAGATCTGAATTTAATATTCAATCATGTCCAGTTAATCCTAAATTAGAAACTCAAGTCATGAGTGCTATGAGAAATGATTTACTATTTTATCAAAATAATTTCGATTATAGTAAAATCGTATCCAGAACTGTGTTTATTAGTTTAAGAGCTCGTGAAATTAAATTAATTGAAATGACAATTGATAATGATGCTTATCATCGCGCTTCATTTAGTACTGCTAATCCACCAAAGCCCGAAACTCCAAGTAATGGTTCAAATCCTCAAATCTCAAGTTCATTATCATCACCATTAGGATCATATTTCCCCGATACGTCTTTATTCCATATGAAAAAAAATTCAGAGAAGCCTAATAATAATTATAAAACGAAAACATTGAAAGTGTTTACTCCGGCTAAGAATTTAGGAAATCTTGAATTAATCAATAAAGTGGATAATACATTTGAAGAAATCAATCAATTGTTTAATTTACAACAACAGTATCGAACAAAACAACAGCAACGACAACAACAACAGCAGCTGTCA
Source organism: Scheffersomyces coipomensis (assembly GCF_036884675.1). NCBI lineage: Eukaryota > Fungi > Ascomycota > Pichiomycetes > Serinales > Debaryomycetaceae > Scheffersomyces > Scheffersomyces coipomensis. The sequence goes on along the minus strand of NW_027042892.1, from coordinate 1,654,755 downwards.
CAACAGGAGAAGGCTGATAAAACTGAAGGATTCCATGACTTTAATAAAAAGTTATCGAAGCTTGTATTAAGTTTGGTCTAATGATCCATATTTATTAGAAAAGAGAAAAGTTTATCTTTACTTGAGAATATACGAATTATGAATAATTATAACCAACCAAACTGTAAATTAAGTTCTCTATAACCATTGTCTATTCTATAAAAAACATGACACTTGTATATATTTCTTGGCGATCGTAGGATGACTATAATGGCATGCGATCTCTATACCATCAGATTGATCAGAAAGATCAACTAAATTATCGATATAATAACCCTTCACATCACATTCAATTTTAAATCTTGTAATATTTGTTCCATCTTCTACTCTCAGAAGATTTATAGCCACGAGATCAATGGTTGATTCATTAAATATTAAGTGATTTTTGACAACTAAAAAATCTTGATTACAATTATCATTGGCATAATTTTTGACTAAGGTAAGTGACTTAGACTTAGCAATACCCCTTGAATCAACATCATTAATATTAAAATGAAGCATGCAAATTGAAGTTGCTTTTACAACAAGTATAGTATTATCTCCTATCACAAACCATTTCTTAATGTCACTTCCTCGTTTAATCATCTGTCTTGTTTGATTCTTTCTCAAGTTTTCTTTTTCTAAAACCACAACTTCATCTTTATCTATTGGTAAGTAAAATCTACCGTTGTGATATTTAAATACGGATTCTTCATTTCGTCTAGCGGTAAATACTGATCCTTCAATTTTTCCATAAAATCCCAAATTCAAATCATGAGCTTTGCAGCTAGTAAAATTTATCTTGTCATTAAGCATTTCGAACTTAACAATCAAGAGAATATTTTCAAGCGATTGAAATACGATTTCATTCTTAGAAGTAAAAGACACTATGGTCCGGTCCAGCTTATCATCTTTCATTTGTTCTTTGAAATCAAAATACTTCTTTGTATTGAAAGCCTTAAAGAAGTCTTCCACAGCTTCTCGATGTCCTGCATCGTCCGACTTAAGAATAGAGTTAATATACCCTATGTCTTCAATAGCATGACTTTCGTCGAATACCCTAGTGTCAAACACATTAAATGAAAACATTTTCCGTACTTTCAGTATTTTTCCACATTCTTGATAAATGACCCTGAAGAGATCATACGTATGATCGATTTCTTTTTGACCAATGTGCACAGTTGTAAATTTAAAAACATTAACTGAATTTGACTTATATGGAATATAACTAATGCTTAAATATTGAAATTTAACGCCCGATAGAAACTTAGCATTATCACATACAAAATTATCTATATATGAATCATCTTCAACAAAATAAGGATCTTCTATTGGATTATCAATTTTGTATTCCAAAGTTTTCCTACTATTAAGAATGTTGCGAGTAGCTGTAGTAAATTGGATTTCCAATTTATCTGCCAGGAAGTAAAAACAAATAAAATAGTAATTACCCAATCTGGAAACTTTAGTCCCCCATTTCATTGCTTGTTCTTCGCGTGTTACTATTTCCTTTGGTTTCCCTTGCTTTAACCAAGATATTCTATCACGAGAAAGAGAGTCATGGGAAAGGTTTATTTGTCCTGTTTTAATCTTGAATATGTCTCTTATGTCATCGTTTAATACTTGTGAGCTGTAATATTCTCTAGCATTCAAAAATCGGTCTGAATCAACTTCATCTAAGTTGAGTCTATGCAAATCAGTCACATTCTTATCATACTTGTCTCTTTCAGAATAGTATCGTTTCTGTCTCTTCACCTTTTGTACTTCATTATTGTGATATTTATCAATTTTAGAATCATTTCTTAAGCTTCCATTTGTGATCTTGAAGTACTTCCCTCTTTCTTCATCATAAAACATGCCAGGTATTTCTCTAATTTGTGGCATTTAAGATAGCAATATAGCAAACATCTGATGCCTGATATTTCTATAATATAGATCTGATTTCTTTACTTAGAGATAGTGCCACAACTTGGTGCGCACACGACTTGAAAAAATTACTATAGTTAAAAGCAATTATTAACTTTTCACTAATACTGTTTAAAAGATTTCTTAATAGTTAAACTATAGAAATAGGATCAAGTAGCTTTAGTTGACTTGAATTGTAGTTCTCAAACAAAGTTATACTTTTAGACTAGACAAGATTTGGTTTATGAGTCGGCTTTTTGTTCTAAAAAAGTTTCTATTTATTGCTACCAATTTACTAGCCATAGTTACTTTACGTCTCTCATATTTTTCGAAAGTGCCAATAACCATTAAAAGCTTAATTTAGTTAAATCAGGGAGAGAGAATTTATAAGAGTCATTTATTAATTTGAGATAAGAAACAAGCTATTGGCAAATATTTGCATAAAATGAAATAAGGTAGGTCTCTTAGTGTTGCCAATTCGTATCCTTTATAATTCTAAAAGAGGGGACTTGTACTTTTACCGATCTAAATTAATAGAAACACTTCGCTTGTTGGTAACGAAGTATTACATGAACCTTTCATCGAATAAAAGAGTTATATCCTCATTCCATATGATATATAGATCAATATTAAAAAAAATAACAGTTTTTAAAAGTTGAATTCTCCACCCTAAAATTCGTGCAATGCAAGAAGATCCGAGGATCATGACATTAAAAAATGTGGAATTAATTTTGAAAGCTAGTACTAATGACCCTTTAGTTTGCCCACTATTCTAAAATAAATTCCTTTTCACTTAGTCCAAGGTTATGCAATGTTCGGTAGGTTACGTATTAGAAGATGTAATGGTTATGAAATTTTTTGAAGTGAAAGTCTACCAACCTTCCTCTCCAAAATAGAATCCTGATTCCATTTACTTCTTCATGCAGTATTCACATATTCGAAGTTTAGTTTTAGCTGAACATTTAAATCTGAGTTTAAAATGAAAAGACTTACCTTTTGTGTTTATTACAACGACAAGGAATTAAATATCATGTCAGACCATGTTTACATGGATTTCCGTTTTGTTAAACCTAAATTAAACTATGGACGCAAAATGTATTATGTACAATGCATAAATTAACTGAGCGCAATAATTGGCGGCTAAAAAAAATTCAAAAACATTATGGCTAAAACTGGAATTGGATACGATTTCATAGCCTTCCGTGACAAAAGTTGTTTATATTTTCCTGTTTAACTTCTTCAATTAAAGTTAAGATTTACAAGAGATGGTAAAACAGTACTGCAATACTACTATTTATAGAACTACCTACTACAACTATCGAACGATAACCATTACAAAAATTAAAGAAAAGAAATGAATAAATAAATTATAAATAAATTAAATGAATGACTAACTAATAAATAATAAACATAATAAATATATAGATATAAACAGCGTTTAATACTATAGTAGAATATCAACACACTAGTATAAACGCTGCACCACTCTTGTAATACTATACTTTGAAAAACTGAAAGCCCGCAAACAAAACAAACCATACCTCTATAAAAAAACCTAACGCTTATTTGTGTTTGTTAATAATACAACAGCTATACCAAAATGAAACCTTGACCCATAGTTAGAAACATCCTTCTAAGGACTCCAACTTGTATTATTCACACCAAAAGAACCAGCACCATATCCACTATCAGTTATTGAAATTCCTTCGAAATTAGGAGTGAATGTATTTGGTGCAAAGCCATTAGTTAAATGACTATCATCAAATGTAATACCATTAAGAAAATTTCCGAAACTATTGTCATTAGGTATAGAAAAGGCATAGTTGTTGATTTGTGAATCGTTAATATAATTCATATTTGGATTAAAAAAATCAGTTTCAGTTGTGTTTACACTCTGCGTTTGATTGGATAAAGGTATGGTTTTCATATTGTCCACTTGGTTAAATGTATTCATTGATGGATTGTTGAGTACTTTAGCTTCTTCTGAAAACTCATTGAAATCAAAAGTGGAACTGTTCATATCGATGTTAGCTTTGTTATTATAACCATTTTGAGGAAACAAAGAAGTTGAAGGAGGTTTAGCTAAATCTGGAACCGACGAATAGGAGTTAGCGTTGCTTATAGAATCATTAGAATTCTGCATAGGCATAGAGAATTGATTTATCTCTTCCATCTTTATTTTAGGTTCTTCTCTATTCGATGTTGCAACAATCATTGGACTTGAGATACTGCCAACCATATTTGTATTGGTTGGGAATCCTAATAATCCATTTTGAGGATTCGATACATTATTTGGTAACATAAATCCATCAACCGAATAAATATTACTATTAATATTATCATTGATATTATTGTTATTGTAGCTATAAGGTTCAGATTGAAGTTTGACCCTTTTATTTGATGGTTGATATTGACCACCATTTGTAGATTCAGGAGAAACCGGAATTGATCTTCTTTTTAAAGATTGAGAACCTATTCTTGGAGTTTGATCACCTCCGACAATGCTTGGAGTTTTAGATGGAGAAGAATTTAATGGACTTTCTGAAAAGCCAATTAATTCTGGGTGTGACTCTTTATATTTCTTAACGAATTCCCAACATTTATCACCATAAGTTTTTGGAGTTAATCCAGTGACAGATTTGAAAACTCTATGGAAATGCCAAGCAGAAAGCTTTGACTTAGCAGCTAATTCTTTAAATCCTAGTACACCACCCCTTCTTCTTCTCTTTTTAGGTCCAGATGAAGATTCAGTTTCATCATTAGGACTAGTGACTTCTTCTGGAGAACTTGGTCTTGGCTTTTGAGATTGAGGATGAAGTAAGGAAACAGCAGCAGCCAATGCTAAATGTCTGCAAGCCAAATCAACTAATCTATAATGATCAGAATCATTTTTTGATAAGGAGGCGTTTTCAAAATCCTTAGTAAATTTGCCATCAAAATTTATAACTGGAGTACTTGATTTTCTAAAACTACCTGAAATACCACCAGCATTATTAATTGTTTTTAAAATATTGACTTCATTGACCTTTTTAGATTCTAAAATATTAGCTTTAATTCTTAAATTATTATTTTCTTCATTTTCATCTAATAAAGGGTGTAAGAATCCAATTTGGGCATTGATACTTGCAACACATTCAACTAAAAGCTTAACATCGATAACAGGAATGACTAATGGATCACAGTATTCACAAGGCATATATCCATAATTCATACAATCAGAAGGGTGTAACATGAATTTAATTTCTGACTTTAAATTAGTGACTGGTCTAGCATCACAATCAGGGCGACAGAAAACTTTGTCGATCTTATTGCAAACGTAGAAGGAACCAGCAGCAAAAGGATCGCTAAATTGATAGGCTTTCCATTTAGAAGCTTCGGTAGAGTAAACCATTTTAAAGATTGAAATCTAAAGGAGATAAATAAAAGAGTGATAACTATTTTAGTAACACTCTAGCAATTGAATTATCTTTTAATTATTTATCTTGATCCATGAAAATATAAGAACTTTGATCTAATTTGAAAATATATAAAATAGAAAAATAAAATGGAAAAAGAAAAAGAATCAATTGAGGAGAATTACATATGTATATATATATCACCTTTGATCTAAGAAATTCCTGCATTTATGAAAATACAGTTTGATAATTATGCTTTCACAATTACATACCTTAGCCCAAACTATGCATTTTTTCCTTTTTTCTTTTTCTTCCTCCTGCGTATGCACTGTACACCAAATTGAAATTAAAAAATAAAAAATAAAAAAAAAAAAAGAAAAAAAGAAAAAAGTTAAAAAATAAAATTTGTCTTTGCACATCCACAAAACTCAAGAGCACTGGTATCAGAGTTAAAAAATAATTGTATATTTGAAACCCAACAACAATCATCTCTTTATACAGGTCAGTATAGCCACCTGCTCCACATATATCATTAGTTAGAGTAACGCTAGTTTAAAAGATTTTAGCAACGGTATTCCGTGATAGTAATACCTGTTTTAGGCAACAATTTTCGCTTTATTTTGTGTTTTGACCTCTCTTTGTCTTGCCATTAGCCATCTACGCCTCTTTATTCATGTTTATTTTTTACTTGAATCAAATCACAAGTCAAGTTAATACCATGAACATTTTCACCCTTGCTGATAACTGAATCTGCGGAATGATTGGCAATATTCGTCAAGCATGGAAGCCTTAGTTGATGATGGTTATGTCAACTGGGATTTCCCCCCATCTTCTGTACGGTTCCAACACAAACCTCTGATTTTTTTAAGGCATTACGAAATAATTTTGCATCACCTTGAAGGGATTTTAATTTCCCTGTCGAAGATGGTGACTAAAATAAAAAATCTTTTTACCCCTCGTTAAAAAAGTATAGTTTCTAACATCTATCGAAAACCTCAAAACTTTGCAAAACTATAACTTAAATCTTTTTTAGTTCAGATACAGGCTTAAACCTCCCCAAATTATAGCTAACGACGGGTCGGAAATATGCATATAGAAGTCAAAAATGTAAAAATTGTCTAAACATTAAACTAAAGAAGGTTAACCAACTACACAAGTATATAGAAATATTGAAAATTTCACTTTGAGTATTTTCTTAAGTTGTTAAAAAATAAATCATCGAAAGTAATATGAGATAGTATAAGTACAAATCATCTTTAATTAGCCTCTACCTCAGTGAGCAATTCATCTCCTCCACCTAATCTTATTTTACCACATTAACACAATTTCCATAATTAGAAATATTTTCATTTTTTTTTTATATTATTTTACTTTGTAATTATACATTCTAAAATATAAAGCTGTAGCGGCTAAAGATGTAAAAATTAAAGAAGAAAAAAGCTTTGATTAAAATTTTCACTTTTTAAAATATAATGACATAACCTTAAAACGGACTTTGAATTATGTTGCGTAATCCTTCATACATATAAGAGTTTTCTCTTTACGTCCAAGGCATCAATCATTCATTTTCTTGATTTAATGTGTTTGGCCTCAAGGATTCAATTCGTTGCTCCGCTTTAAGTATTGTTTGAAGCAATGATTCTTGAGTACAAAAAATCAAAGTGATTGAGGCGGAAAGAAAAGAAAATGTTCGAACACAACGATGTATTGGTTATATTCAAATTTGAAAATCAATACTTCAGAGGCTTAAATCGCCTAGCAATAATGATTAAGTCCAAATATGTGAGCAAAAACCTATCCACAATAACCCTAAAAAATACGAAATTTGGTAATAAATCCACTATTCTATTTTCCAAGGGTTTGCAGAAAGATGAATTTCAGCAGCTATTGAGAAATAAATCCGAATCATTCTAAAATTTCAGGCGGTCGGATATAGAATTAACCGCTAAAAATGTATCTAGATGGAACAAGTTATGTGTGTTGGTATTGCATCTTACATCGGTTGAATCTCTTCTACCACGTTCTGAACCAATAAACGTTCTGTTTTAGTTATGAAGTTATTAAAGTTAGGTTTGAAGTTGACGTCAATGTTGATGATAATCTATCAATGAAATAAATGATAAAGAAAGTCGGAAAAATTGTGTTCATAAAATCTTAAATAAAATCGATATTTTGCTACTTTAACTAGTAAAAGAGATTGAAATTGGGGGAGTAAACCTTCATACTAAAAAATATCAGTGAAGTCACCAGGCAAATTGCGCACATGATTTTATGCTTTCGAAATAAGCGGGTTATGAGGTGCATATTCGCGCATAAAAAATAGTACATTTCTTAAAAAATAATTTTCTAAAAATTCAAAATAAATGCAGGATAAGGAGTTTGTGGCAAATCAAATGTGTTGAAAAGTTTGAGATTTATCCACGGTAAGAAGTTGGCAATCAAACAATCAAACATTATAGTCAATATCAATTAAAGTTATATGAGCTGATACAACTGATTTATTTTAATTGTTTCGTTTCTATTTTAGTTGTTGAATAATGCTCTGGAATAAAGTTTATGACTCAACAACGTATTTGTGGAAAATGAATGGCTAATTAGTTCAATTCTATGGTTGTATTTCAAACCTTATTTATTTCTTCGATATTATTTAACAAATATCTTTATTTAAAAGTATATATCCTCCAAATTACTTTCTACTAGCCACGACATTGGAAACAATAGATAATAAAAAATAAACCCATGACGCAACTTAATAATAAAATCGAATCCAAAAAATAAAGACAAGACAAAATAGGATAAGTTATTGACTTAAAAATGGCTAGGATTGGTCTTGAGTCAGCATTTGAAGCTACTGTTGCTACATGGTGACATCATCTTTTAGGTTTTAGGCCTCATTTATAACATTTAAATGTAGTTCTTTTATAGTTTTCATAACTTGTAGTTAAATTTAATGTTACCGTGTTAGAGACTACTAGCCAATTGTAGACATTAGAGAATTATGTGAATTAGTCTTTGTAAATAGATATTCATTGAACTAAGACGTGTATTTTTAAGCTGTACATCTTTTTAAGCTTTACATCTATTCTTTGTCCGATTAGCTGTAACATAGCGTTTATTATTTTGTTAACATAGCTTGTATTGCAGATGAATACTCTTTATTTTTATTCAAAAATAAACTTGATATTGGGGCAAGACTTTCCTTTAAAGGTAATTTAGTATTCAAATGACGTAAAACAATCTATAGTAAGGGGACAAAAAAAATAAACTGATCTTGTGGTGCCTGTAGAATTACCATTATAGTCATTAATCCTTATATCTTAAATAGACCATCGATGTGGATTTACAAATCATGCATGTTGTCAATCCACTTTGTTAATTATTTTTATTAATTCATCTTTTTTACCCCTTTTTTTATTTTTATCAATAATAAATTTTGAACAATCGGATCTGCATACAACGGTCTTTTATTGTAAATCATTTATCAATTATATGACGTAATTATGATTTGATAGTGAATAATATTAACAAAGCCTATAGAGACTACGCCTTTTACCAGTCTATGTTTTAGTAGAACACCCCATCCAACAAAATTATCGTCAATTTTCAACTAGTTTGATGACACTTGATCACAACTTACTATTTGACAATTAATTAATTTACCTAAAAATAAAGGGGCATAGGGAGTATATGGTCTTTTACTTCCAGTTATTTTTTAGGTAATCTATGTTCATGGAAAATAATGTGTAAATCATTGATGTGTAAGTCATGACGATATACCTTCTTGCTTATGATAATGACGTTGTAACTGTCATATAGCGTTAATGTGGGAGTTTTTGGTCCCCCACAGCAGCAGCAGAAAATGTCTCGATTTATGATGTCGCAATATCCCTTGACCCAACTGCTGCGACATTGGAGGCTGACTAAAAATCAAATATGATTTGATTGTAAAGATAAAAATGACAGTTGGTGTTTAACTAACTAACTATCTATACAGTATTCATCAATTAACACAATATCATTGCTCAATTTCATTAATGAGTTCGATTTCTGAAGATTTGCTAATAAATATTGATCCAAGACATGCTGAAGGTCAACATTATATCAACATCAAATATGGTTATTTCATTTTATTTCTTTCAGGTTTACATATAATCTGGTCACAATCAATAAAGTATATCTATCTTAGGAAATGGTCTCAATCAGGTAGTAATATAAACATCTGGAAGAAAATTTCTTCTATTCCTATATGGGTAACAGTGATTATTTGGTCATTGATTTATTTCATCCTTTTCCCATTTCATATAACAGAATGGTCAGAGAATTATACCACAGCCATTAAAAGATCAGGTAGAATAGCTTATGCTTTAATTCCACTCGATATATTCTTAGTTTTGAGACCTTCAAATGTAATTGGGTTCAAAATTGGTTATTACTTGGAATCTTTAAATCTTCATAAATGGATTTCAAGATTAATTGTCTTAGCTGCGGTAGTTCACGGATGTGGATTTACTTATAAATGGATTATTGATGGTACAATTTTAGAAAAGCCATTTGTTATATTGAACTTTTTAGGTGTGGTGGTATTCTTATTTGCTGTTACATTGGTAATTATATCCATAAGACCAATCAGACAAAGAATCTATCAAGTGTTTTATATTCTTCATGATTTCACTGCATGGATATTCGTCATTCTTATCGCTTTCCATGCTAGACCCGGTGTTTTATGGATTGCTGTATTAAACTCTCTCTTATTTGCTGTTCAAATTTATCAAAGATTCTTTAGAGCTCATTACGTGCATAATATTCAAGTTCTCGGCAAGAGCCACTCATTACAAATTATAAGGATTGAAAGACCACCTGATTTCCCTTCAACATTCTTACCTGGTTCCCATATAAGATTGACTTATTCCAACTTGAATTATAAGTCTTGGTTCTTACCAACTCATCCATTTACAGTGGTTTCAAATTCAGATTCAAATTTGATAGAGTTAATTGTGAGTCCAACCGTTAATTTCCAACTCAATTCATCATTGATTTATTCTTTAACTGGTCCATTCCCATCATTACCAAAACCATTCTTTGAAACTGTTCAAAACTTAAATATAATTTGTGGAGGTTCAGGTATTTCTTTTGGATTACCTGTATTTAAATATTTAGCTAATTCACCCAATATTAAATCATTGAATTTAATTTGGTGTATTAGGAATAAGAAAGACTTACAAATCTTAGAGAACTTTTTTGAACACCTTCCAGAATCATTGCATATTTATATTACAGGGGATACAGGAAGTAAAGAAGAAACTTTATTTGATGAAGAATCAGAAGAATTACTTTTTGGAAGTAATTCTCATCAAGAAGAAAACATTGAATTAGACCAATTAGATAAGCCAACAAAGGAAAAAACTAGTAATATCCATTATAATAGACCCGACTTCAATGAAGTCTTTTCTAGTTTCCATTCAACTGGTGATAGTGACAAGCAATGGTTGGTAGCTTGTGGCCCAAGTGACCTAGTCAATGACGCTCATGCCTGGAGTAGGAAAAATAACGTTCAATTTTTCTCAGAAGTATATGAAATGTAATTCAACGTATAATTAATATCTTCTTCATATATCGTTATAACTGTAGATATCATTATAGTAATATAGATATAAATTAATTGACAATACGTAAAAAAGAATGATTACTTTGATTGCAAAAAAAAAGCTTCGTTGTATAATAGCTCGCACTCAGGATCGAACCAAGGACCAACAGATTTGCAATCTGCTGCGCTACCACTGCGCCATACGAGCTATTAACAAATCCGTAAATTTTTAGAAAAATGATAAAACCATTTAATCACGTGACCAAAATTAAGTTTCAAAATTTTTGATTTATGGATTGTTATATTGTCAATGATTTGCTAAGTTTATATGTAAATGATAGTAAGAAATAATTTTATACTTGACTTTGGATCAATTTAATGTAAATATTAAAACATTCAGAAAATATGGTGAATGAATAAAGCCTTAAAATAGTCCAAATTTTTCATATTCGTAGATGACTTTTCAGATTATCAACATGAGATCAGGAAGACAATATTTGTCCATGATAACTTTACAAACTAATAGTAATTACTAAGTGACCATTCTCCCTAGTGAAATATATGACTTGAAATATTGGATTTAGAAATATATAAAGTTAATCGAAATCAATTATTGAAGTCATCAATTTTTGCAACTTTACTTTTTCAACTGAGATAAAAATTTAAGATGAAAATCGCGTAACCAAAGCTATCTATAATTTAAAGTTGCAATCTTCTTTTAATCAGACTGTTATAGGTTAGAGTGACGAGTCAGATAATGTTACATATATAAGATCAAGATCAATAACAGCTTAAAGTCATGTCTACTTGTCGAGATTTGCTGGAAGAGCCTACTTTAGTGACTCGAATAAAGGGATCTGAATCGCGTTTCAAAGTACGCGACTTACTTGCATTGAATGATCCATCAAAAGCATACTTGCTGCCTTTGGCAGTAGTAGGTTTAATCGATCTTAATGCTTTCTTTGCTCAAGTTGAACAAATCAGATTAGGCTTATCCGTCGACGATCCTATAGTTTGTGTTCAGTGGCAATCATTAATTGCTGTATCATACGCGGCCAGGAAATATGGAATTCATAGAATGGATTCAGTCAAGACTGCAAAGGAGAAGTGTCCTAATGTCATTTTAGCTCATGCTGCCGTGTTCAAGCATGGTGAATCACACTGGAAATATATTCCAAAAGTACCTTATCAAGCCTTCTATAAAGTGTCATTAGATCCATATAGACGTGAAAGTAGGAAAATCATTCAATTAATCCAACAACATTGTGATATAGTTGAAAAGGCTAGTGTGGATGAAGCCTATATGGATTTTGGTAGATTAGTATTCAAAGAAGTAATGCTGCTTTTCCCGGACATACTAAATTCTAACGATCCAAATGCTACTTTGCCTCCAATTCCAAAGGAGTTGCCTTCAAAGCTTTCATATATTGGCGAAGTAATACTAACAAATGAAGAAGAAAAGAAAATCAGAGACGAAGGAGCACTACCTCAATCTCCTGAACCTCCAGCATTAGAAGTAGAAGTAAATGATTGGGATGATATTTTAATGATGATAGGCTCTCGTTTATTGCATGATGTGAGAATGTCAATCTATAAAGAAATGGGGTATACTACTTCAGCTGGTTTAGGTAGAAACAAATTAATAGCTAAAGTTGCAGCGGGATTTAAAAAACCAGATAATCAAACTATTATTCGAAATTCACTGATTAATAATTTCTTCAGGAATTTTCAATTGGTTGACTTTACAGGAATGGGAGGTAAAATTGGTGAATCTATGGTTCAAAGACTTGGGGTACCTCCTGATAAGAATTCCACAAGTTACATACGTGAGAATTTTACGTTAGAAGCCATAGAAGATGAAATTCGAGAAGATTTACCATTAGCCAAAAAGGTATATGAAATAGTCAGAGGAAATCACCAACAGGAATTAACCAACAAACTTGAAACTAAATCAATGATGTCTAGAAAGAACTTTTTGGTAAACCATCCAGTGACTACATTAGGGGCTGCATATGGATGGTTGAGAGTTTATGCTGGTGATTTGTATAATAGAATGATAGAGTTAGATGACCAAAATTTAAATTTATCAATGCTGCAAGTATCAGAAAGAGATAAAGGAATAGTTAGCAGACCTCGAACATTAATGATGCATATTGAGACCACTTCAAGAAGCAAGTTTACTAAAAGATGTGGAATCTCTGTATTCAGATCATTGGAGAAATGTAAAGAACAACTCGAAACTATAAGTATCAAGCTTCTCAAGGAATTACTAGAAGCCAATACCAATATAGCCGCTCTAAACAATGACAAATCTTTGAAGACTTTAGAAGCAGCTTCTGTGAATCCAGAGAACATAAATATCATTTCCATTTCTGCTATGTCGATAACGATATCAAATTTTATGAAAACAACAGATGCCAGCTTAATAGATACGTATGGTGGTCTGAAAATAGATCATCTGGAAGATCTCAAAAGAGAATTTCGAGAAATCAGTGAAGAATTGGAATTTAAGAAACGAATGGAAGAACAAGAGGTAAAACTGACTACAAGGGAAGTATCAGAGGTTGACAAGTTGTATATAAAGCAGCTTTTTAAAGATTTTAATAGTAACGAGATCAATCAAGTTGAAAAACATATCGCTAATAGTATAAATGATTCAAAACGAGAATCAGAATCTAAGAAGACTGAGACCAAGAAAGCAGATCCCGACTATATAAAGAAGCTCTTTCAAGATTTCAATGCCGAGAGACATGCCTTTGGTACCAGAGATCTAGATACAACTGAATCCTTGTCGAAGGAATGTTCACCATTTCCTAAGATAGATACTAGTACATCCCGAAAGACAAAAAGACCAACAAATGATATATTCCTGTCTTTGAAAAAGAAGAAAACAGAAAAGGGCAACGATCAAGAAGACTTGTTAAAGGAACTTATAGAGACGATGTATTGCAAATCATGTAACACTGAAATAGTGGATGCCATGGAGCATAATGATTTTCATGTCGCCATGAAATTATCAAGCAAGATCAATGCACCATAATTAGCCCCTGCAATAAATATATTTCTATATATGTATATATATAATGAAAAATTTAATTTTCCATATCTAAGGCTAACTTCATGATTCTTTCTTTATCTCTTTGTCTATTTTCTCTTTCTCTTATTATAGAAGTTGCAAATTTGGCATCGGAAGGTAATTCAATCTTCTTTGCGACATTTCCATTTTTAGTAAGAAGTCTGAACGCCAACTTCCCGTTTGTTATTTTACTTTCATCTTTGGTTTGAGGAATTGAAACTGGATTCCCAATTGAATGTCTTGTATTTAAAGTGACATTCTTTAAATTTGTTTCATAAGATTCAGTTAAAATCTTTTGAAATTCCTTTCCGAGATCATCAGCAAATTTATTAGTATCTCGTTTCCTTGAATCAATATCACCACGCGTAACAGAAGCATCAAGGTTTACATCATCATCATCATCATCACCAGTTTCAGAATTGGTAGATTTATATGAAAGTACTTTGGCGACAGCTTCATCACCCAACAATTCCTCTTCATCTTCTTCATCTTCGTCTTCCAGATCATCATCAGAATCATCATCTTCCTCCTCTATTTCTTCATCTTCCAGATCATCATCATCATCTTCATCTTCATCACTGAAATGGTCTTGAGCTCCAAGTCCTTTCTTCTCCACAATTTCTTTCAACTTTTGTAAAGTTTCACCTAAACTTTCATATCTTTCAATACCATCAATTTCACCATACTTCTCAAACAAATCATGTAATTTAAATTCCAAATCAACGGGTACAGGTTGTTGTTTACAGAACACATAATATTGGAAAAATGCAAAAAATGTCCTCAATAATTCCTTATTTATACGAGAACCTCTCAGACGTCCACGTTTGGAACGAGTTCTTTTAATAGTATTAGCACTTGTATCAATTGAAATCAACAATAAGCAACAAAGTTGAATTCTGAAATAATTATCTGCTGAATCCATTTTAACGGAATAATTATTTGGAAGGGGTTGATTATTGGGATGTCCATAACAAAGGATTTTATTTAATACAGCATTGATGAATTTGAAATTAACCAATTTAAAATTAAATAATTCAGCTAAATATTTCATATGGGACATTCTTATTCTATTACGTCTATAATCATTCTCTTCAAGACCTCTTATAATGTTTTCAATTAAGAAATCAACGGTTCTAATCACGATATTTTTACGTACCAGTTTAAGTACAAATGCTAAAGCATGAATATTATCATAATTGATTAAATCAGGATGAGAGAAACATTGAACCACAAATGTTTCATTACTTCTAAGATCTACTTTGTTTATCTCAGATGAAATGATATTTGCTGTTCTCTCATTTAATTCAACTTTCAATAATCTTTGAATATATTTCTCCACATCAGTCAATTTAACGGATCTATCAGCAGTCTTGATTGTATTAATTGTAGGAGGATTGATACTTAATAATAAATTATTGATAGCAAGTTTTTCATTAATGGTCATGCTTTGACTTCTTTTCTTTTCTCTTAAAAGATTAATCATTTCAAGCGTGAATTCTTTATATTCGGGTTCTTGAAGTAAGAATCTACCCACATGTTCATAAAACACCGATAAGACATCTATATTGTTTGATGCTGCGATATTTAAAGTTAAGGTTCTGATTTTATGAAATATAACATAACTTGGAACCAATTTAAATTTGATTAATTCCACAAAGAAAAATATATTCTTGAAGTTTAACTTATTATGATAAATTTGGGATCGGAACCCTTTATCCAAATAATCTCTTAATGTGGTTATGACATCTTGTAAGGGATCTTCAAGAATCTTAAGAAATCGAGTATAATACTTTAAATTATTAACATCTGAATCTTCAATTAAAAACTTTAATAATCTATTTGAGGTAGCTTTATTCAAAAGATTGGAACGATAAAATTCAATGGCCATAAAATCTATATCATTATCATTGGCAACTTGTAATCTTTGTAAGAGATTGGCAACTATTTCACCATCGGATAATTCTTCACTTGGTCTTTCTTCATATTCTTCTTGTAATTCTTGTAAAGTAGGGATCTTGGTATAAAAGTTCTTTTCTTTGATATCACCCCAATAACCTACTGATTCTTCATCCTCAGTCTTTTGTTTGACAACTTCAACCAGATTCGTCATATCATCAAGAGAAATTGAATCACGTCTATCATTGATGGTTTCTAATTGAATATCAAAAATAGATGCAATTAATTCATTCCCTGTTTTGAATTTTTCAAATAATTCTTCAGTTTTAACCAATTCAGATTCATTTTCTTCTAATATTCTCCCAGTTCTGATGGAAGCTTTAATATTTCGTTTCTTTAATCCATAAACTTTATCATTTAACATAACTGTTATATTTGAAATCTCAGCTGAATAAAGTTGAAATATATTTTTAATCATTTGTCTTACTTTAGGAGGTAATAAATCATTATTATCATCTTTGAAAATATGTTGAAATCTTTTTAAATATGATGAAACTATAAATAATGAATTCCCCAGTTTAATTTCAAAATTAAGAATATTTTTAAGCATGACTGTTATAATTGATTCTGAAGATGCCTTTCCAAATCTCTTCATGATTTCATCAGGCACTAATTCTGGAGTTGTATCTCTTAAATTTCGGAATATGCCCACGATATTGAATTCTCCCAATAAGCGTAATATATTCTTTTGTCTTGAAAGTCGGGATATTTCCTCTCTATCTCTCTCTTGATCAGAGAGTTGTTGTAATTGTTGTCTATCTGGATTAGATAGAATATATAAAAAGTTACTTAATAAAGGAGAAGTAAACTTTGATGCAAATCTTTGATGTAATAATGATACCACCTCAACAGCTGCAATTATATCATCATGTTTGGATATTTTAATCAATCCTTCCACTAAGGACGCTATAATCTCAGAGAGATACTTCTCAAGCGATGTGGTTAGAATATCAGTGATCACCCCTTTATATTGATCATGGTTGATATAAGTTCGTACTTTCTTTATAAAAGTGGTGTTCTTCTTTAAGGATGAATCTAGTTTCCCTTTAACTTCATATTGATAATCAGGAGTCCAAGCTTCTGTATTCAACTCATACAATTCTTTTCGTCTTGAATCATACTCTTCCGACATCTCACCATATATCAATCAATGGAGTCAGTGCCTTCTTGAATGTATGATATCTATCATAAAAGTTGTTTGACCGTCAATTTCTGATGTATCACCAAAGGAGAGGGAGGGCAGAAAAAAAAGAGGCCAGAGCAGAACAAAAAAAATTTTGACTGTGAAACAATTCTGATACAATTTACAATGATCGTTATGCAGTTTCAAGTTCATTAATGCTTTATATTTGTTATCTATGTACATAAAAGAGCGAGAAGAACTATATATACAGGGAGGGAGGGGGAAGGAAGGAGGGATGGAATGTATGTAACTTGTTTATTCAATAATTGGATCAGTACCTCTAACTCTATGGAATACTCTACCCTTTGGTAAACCATATTTTTGTCTAATTTCAGGAACACTTCTATCAAACACTTGTCTCCAAACATGAGCTCCAATTGGATTTAAATTATTTGAAGCGACAAATTGTCTAATATCAAACTTTTCACTTGATATGGTTGATGATGATAATTGTAATGGTTCAGATTGTCTGAATACCCATAAACATGCTCTTTGATATTTACCAGCATTCTTTTCGGGTAATAATGGTACATATGATTTAAAAGTGAATTTATCTTCAACATCATTCAATAAGGTTTGACAATCTATTATATTATTGACATTATTAAGAGGAATATTTTGTAACCCATAATGTAAAGTTGTTGAAAATGAATTGGTTGATAAATCAGGTGAATCAGGATTAACTACTATAACAGTATATAATTGATTTGGATTAACTGTTTCAAATTCTTGAATTTGAACAGTTGGAGGTTGTTCAACTGCAAAGGCTGGTAATACTTCACCTGGAACTATCCAATTACTAAATTGAGATTCGGAATTATGAGGAAATTTAACTTTAACATCAGCTTTTGGATTTAATGTGGGTAAAGTATCTGGAATAACTCCTAATTGTTCTAATCTTTGCATAGTAATCATTAAATCATATTTTTCCCATTTTTGTTTAAGATAATGTCTATAAACAGGATGAGATTTATCTAATGATTCAGGTTTATTGAATTCAACATTATATAATACTTCCGGATTATATAATTCAGCTTCAGTTAATAATTGATCTATTCTATTTTGAATTGATATAGTGGATTCAGTACTATTAGATTCTGATAATTTCTTTTCCATCCCTTTAACATGAGTATATTTTATATTTGCTTCATGTTGTAAGATTTCATAAGCTTGTTTAAAAGTTTCATCAATTTCATTTGGAGAATGATAAGATAACTTTTGAGTATAATTCTCTATGGAATGAGGACCTTGTTGTTCATTAATCTTATCAAATACCCCCTTTTTAATATCATCATTATCAATCTTTAATGATGTTGGTCTAAAATTGAAATCAGTCCATGCATCTTTTATCTGAGTTTTAGAGCTACTACTTTCCAATCTTTTGAAATTCTTTAAAAGAGAAGTGACTCTCGTGCTTCTTAATGATTGACTCATCCTTATAACAGGTATAATTATGAAGGTAGAATGGTAGATAAGTAACCCCTTTAAAAGCTTTCTTATAGTTTTTCAACTTAACTCGAAATGAAAAAAAAATTTATTTGGCACAAACCAAAAATGGACAGACTAGAATTTACGCACACGACTATATTTAAACTATGATATAATTTACACGCCTTTTTTTAATGCTACACGATACAGTAAAGATAGATACCATAAATATATTTGTAGTAAATGAAATAAAAGTAGTAGGATGAATTAATCATCCATTGCCCATAAATACCACCAGAATAAAATAAAACAAAGCAAAAGAAAATAATACCAATTAAGAACCAGTCTAAAGTAAAAAAGAAAGAACTAAAACAAAAACATAGCCAAGCCAGAAATAAAAAGAAGGGCTATAAAAACTAATTTAATCTATTTTGAAACAAATGAAGGGGTTAATGGTAATTTATCAAATTTCATAAATGTATCATCATCATTAATTTCCATTTTTGGGAATAAACCAGGCATGATTGGATTAAATTCATCATCGATATTTTCATAATCTTCATAACCATCATCGAAATCTTCTTCATTTTCATCAGAGAAATATCCATCATCATCTTCAAAATCCTTATGAGGGTGAAGGAATCCTGATCCATTCATTATAGGTGATAATATGAATTCTTTATCCACTTTAAACGGGGATGAAGATCTTTGAAGGGGAGGTGGTGGAGTTGAAGATGATATTCCAGAGGGGAAGAAATTATGATATTCATCCGGTAAGAAAGTAAATGACAGTCTATTACTTGCGATACTATCTTTATTTGGAGGATGTATTTGACTATCATGATTACCATGATTAAAAGGAATTCGATAAATTAACCCAGTTAAATCATCATAATAAGAATTTATATCGCGATGTAGATTTAAATTAAGCAATTGTTGTTGATGAGAATCCGATTGAGTTGGAGATGAATGTTTTAATTTTGACCATTTTAATAAATCTTCTTTAGGAGGAGAATTGCCATCAACTATTATATTTCTTAAATTGGTTAAACTTGAAGGACGAGATTGTAATACCGGTGAAGGAGATTGATAGGAGTCATGATTTGAACTGGAAGGTTCTAAAGTGATTTGATTATCATTGAAACCACATGATTCCATTTGATTAAGAAACTCATTGTATGATGATACAACGTTGTAATCCATGATTGCTATTTAATATAATTTATGAAAGACTAAAGGGATGATTGATCATTGATTGACCTTTTACAATTAGGGATTAATGATAATTTTGTTTGGTGCGTACGAGTACTCCTTAATCACTAATGATAAGGTGAATGATTGAAGGGAAGGGATATGATATGATATGATATGATATGATATGATATGATGTATTGGAAGGAGTAAAGTGTTGATTGAATGGAGTCACTTTTAAAGGGTAAGACGGTAATCTAAGCCTGTAAACTTGTATTGTTAGTGACAGCGATAAGGGTAAACACCAGTTACCACCAATTTAAAACAATCCCAAACAACAATAGTGTTAGATTTGGTTATTATAAGATAACCAACTAACCAAAAGTATGAGATATATAAAAAAAACCGTATCAAACAGTTGTTTTAATTCGATTTTGAGAATGAAACGGCTGTTCAATATATATTTATAACAAGAAGAAGAAGAAGAAGAAGGAATATGCTTTTATTTTTGTCCTCCTTATGATAAAGCAGTTAGAGCCACGACGATCAAATTTAAATTGCCGTAATCTTAAATTTTATATACAGGTGGGAACCATATCATCATATCCGTTACCGCACCTCATTATAATGAAAAACGGCGATTCAATCCATTTTACTCCTCCTTTTATCAAAGATATTTTAATAACTAATAGCGCAATTTTTGATTTATTAATCGATGAAGTTTATTGTGTCATAACCAATCAATTCCGCCTTCTCGATTTGGAATTAAATGGAGATACTTTGAGTCAAGTCGAGTCATAATGCTTGGTTAAAATAAAAATGCCTTAAAAAAAGCGCTTAAATTTCTTATTTGAGTTTAAGCATCAACCTACCAGTAATCTCTAACGGCTAAATTGTGCTAATATCAAATGTTAGGGCACTTTTTTTATTTACAGAATGACGATTATCGTGTTTATAAAAACCATAATAATATTTATTAACCTGATATTTAATAATAATAAATAATAATAATTTACACTACTTCTACATTACTTAGAAAAGTATTTTAATCTACTTTTAGTCTTCCTTACTTCTCATTATGATATCCCTTTGGATAAACTCCAGCAGGTAAAGTTGGAATTTGGGAATGAGATCCATCATTGGTACTTGATATCAGTTGTCTACCAGTTCCAGAATTATGAGATCCCGATCCTAAAGCTTGACCAGTTTCAATTAATCTACTTTGTAAAGCTAATGTATAATCTCGAAGTTGTAAATTTTCTGATCTTAATTCATCAATAGTTTGTCTTAATTGATCAATTTCAGCTGCTTTACTTTCTAAATCTTTAATATATTTATCTTTTCTTTGTCTAAATGCTCTTTGAGCTGATCTATTCTGAGCAGCTCTCTTGGTAGTTGACACAACTCTAGTATACTTTTCCGCAAGTTGTTGTTGTTGTTGACTTTGTTGACTTTGTTGGGATTGACCTTGTTGAATTTGAAGTTGTTGAGAGGATTTCTTTCCATTATCATGAGGTAAATTATATGCTGATTCTAATCGAGCAGCAGCAACAGCAGCAGCAGCTTCATGAGCAGCTCTAACTTGTTCATCCTGACTAGACCCATCATTATGATGAACATTGGCCACAGCAGCCGCAGCAACTTCATCCACAACAGAATGGAAACCATCTTCATTATTTTCATCATGATGTCTCGTAAATGAGGGATCAAATTTAGAAGAATCTTCCACTCCCTTTTCAGTATTATCACTAGCCCAAGTTGTGAAATTTGTATTCATAGTAGATCCTTTCTTATATTGATTGATTGATGATTAATAATATGAGATGCAAAAAAGATAGTGATTGTTTATAATTTTTATATGAATAATCAATTATGTAATTATTTTTTGGTTTGCTTTGTCATTGATGACAAAGAAATTACTTCGCCATTGTTTGTTACCCGGACTACAAGGACTCGTGCCCAATCCCGTGATCTCGTAAATTTTATGAGGCGTGGATGTTATTGATGTAAATTTTAACTACATCTGTAAAATTGTGATGAGTCTTTTAACATACCCTGACCTGCATATATTGAGCATGCATATAATTATAACCATCATAAGGAGTGAAATCATAAATCTACAATCGGTAACGAGAAAATGGTTTCATCGAATAATTAAAAATTAAACATACTGTGGAGATTGATTTGATTATCTTAAACAGAATTTACCATTACAGGCTTATTTCACCATACATACTATATATAAATCCAAACCTTTTGATATATTGTTATCTCTACCCTTCATCACAGTGGGATATGGTAGTTTTGAAGACCTAATTAAGAAAATTACAGTGTAAGAGAGATATCGGAATTGATAAGGCGAAGAGGGAAATGTCAGATATTGAATATTTAGGTCCACCCGGATTTGGGGATCCTTCTTCTTCTAATACACCTACATCTTCATCATCACCATCAGTTTCATTAAGTCAAAGACGAACATCTAATTTCTTTCCAACCAATAATAAAACCTCGGATGAGTATTCGGAAATGTTATTTACGAAACATCAACTTAATTCTCCAATCATTAACGTCCTTCCAAATAATAATAATCATAATAATCATCATCATAGACGTTCAACTGCTTCTTCTACTACTTCTGTACATACCAATAATAATAATAGTGGTAATGGAAATGGAAATGGTTCATCTAAATTCTTTAGTGGTCCATCAACATCATCATCGTCAATCAGTATTGATCCCATGACTCCATTCACATCATTAAATGCTTCGTTGAATACCACTCCAACCATTGATAATAACATGCCCTTGAATCATAGTAATACTAGACTCACCCAATCGTCAATTGCTGTATTTGGTGGTATTGATTTTGTATCATCGCCACCTCCCGTCAATTTTAATCAATCACAATCACAGTTTTATTATCAACAGACACCAACAACCACTACGACTACTACACGTCCTAGTTTTTCTAATTCTATATCTTCACCTCAACAACAACAACCACCACCACCAAAAGCATCAAGTACGTCGGCGTTAGGTGCGGCGTTACCATCAAGTAATAATTCAGGAACTGCCACTACTACTACCACCACTACTAGAAGTACCAATAGTACACCAATTGCTAATCCGTGGTCTATATGGAATGAATCCCCTATAGGTGTTTCTGGAAATGGCAATGGATCTAAACAAAGTCCAAGTAATGGAAATACACCGGTCTTATTTGATCATTCTTCATCTACTACGCCTAAACTTTCAAGTCTTCGTGATTTTATTAATAGTGATCTTATGTTCCAAGATGTGATTGAAGATGATGATGATATGGATGATATTGGACCTGGACTGAAGTATCGTAATGATTTATTATTCTCACCATTTTTAAGTGGTGGGGGTGATCAATCTCAACAATTTAATCCAATTCATCATCCTCTACAGCCACCACCTCAACCACAGTATGTTGATTTTCAATATCAAAGTAATACCAGTCATAGTAATAATAATAATAATAGTAATAATTATCAAGGTTCAAATAGGACTAATTCAATGTCATCATCAGGAACAATCAAACCCAAACGAGAAAATATCTATGTGAATAAAACCAATATTCCTCAATTCATCCCCTCATCATTCTCACCTCCAGTACCGATAGCGACGATGCCAACCCATGCTATTCCGATTGAAATAACTCAATCAGAACGGAATTTAGAAGATATGAGACAATTAATAAGTAAACCTCGAAGTAACTTCGGTGGAATGGATGAAGAAGTGTTAAGTGATTCATATTTGGAAAGTAATGATGAGAATCAATTACAACTTAAATTGGAAAATCTTATTAAACGTGAAGAAGATATGTTTAGAAACAGTAATAATAATAGTACCAATAATAATAGTAGTAATATTTATCAAAGGAAAAGTATTAATGATGGTCGGATACCAATCAATGATAATCAAGCTAGTCACTCCACCACCGCTAATAATAATAATCCAGGAAGTATTAATCGAAACACAGTGACATTGAATTTACCAAGACATTATCAATCGACTGAATATGATAATGAGGAAGAGTATGATAATTCTTCATTTGATGATAAATTATTCATTAATGATATTTTAATGTCTAAAGTATCTAATAAATATGCCGAGGATTATGCATCAACATTTTATAAACGGAATTCTCATGGATATATGTTTATTAAAGAACCTACCACCACATTAAAAGTGAATTCAACAGGGAATAAATCATGGGTTCAATTAAAGATCAAATTACCTCCTTTAACCACGAATGAGAATTTAATTCAACCCTTGGATACTTCATTGGTGGCTAAGAAATTAAAAGTTGATATCAAGCAATTACCGTTATGGAGACCTATAAATCTTAATTCATCTTCAGCATCATCATCATCATCTAATTATGATGGTGGGTCAGGATCTTCTTCATCGTCGTATAGTTATCATCAAGGAGGAAATAAACGTATGGATAATGGCAATGGCAATGGGAATGGGAATGGAGGAGGTGGTAGTTATGTTTCAAGTAAGAAACATGACTTTAGAAAACCCAAGAACTTGAATGTTTCGAAAAGGTTTGGGAAGAGAAATTCAGAATAGTATAGTATAGAGACACTTATATATATATAGTTACAGAGACAACATATAATGATACCCCTAATTATTTAATTAATTAATTAAATAAATAATATAACATTTTATGGTTAATTTTTGCAACTTTAAAAAAGTACTGCCGCTATTATATGCAGTCCCCAGACATATATGGTAATGCTTCAATTTTATTGGTGGAGACAGAATATGAAGTTGCAAACCATAATTACATTTAGTATAACAAGAAAAACAGACTAATAATATGATTACCGGTATACCTATAATTATAAGAAATCTTAATATGAGGTAATTTACATATAGTCTAATATATTATTGACGACATATACCCAGTACTTCATGGTTTTAACCATTCAATGGCATTATAATTCAAATCGTATGATTATTAAAAGTGGTGCGAAAATCGACCTTGACTATTGCAGTGTGGATGTTTGGTCCATTTACCAATCAATTTAACAGAAAACTTGAAAATCTGAACAGAAAAAAAAAAATTACAAAAATAAAAAACCAAAAAAAAAAAACACAGACCATTTCAACTTTCAACTTTTGGTTCAATTATATATCAAAGGTTTCTTTTAATTTCCATCATCCATATATCATCTTTCTCTCTTTCAAGTGAAGTTCTTAATCTACCTCAATTGAAGTGTTTTGAAATCAAAGATTACTAAGTGGCATCTCCATCCATTCATCCATCAATCAATTCAATCAATCCCCGATAGTAAACGTCCATCGCATCAGCTAACACTTTATATATATTCAAATATAGTATAGTATCAATCACATTCAACAACAACAACAACAACACTCATACATACATTACAATGTTTTCTTCATCCATCCGTACTGCCTTAAGATCAAGAGCTGTTATGCAAGCTCCAAGATTCTCAACTGTTATGACTAAATCTGTTACCCCAGTTAGAATGTCATTAATCTCACAACAACAAATTAGAGGTTATGCTGATCATCATGAAGAAACTTTTGAAGAATTCACTGCCAGGTATGTATTAGATTAACTTTATCCATGTCAATGACAAAGTCATTGACCATTGAATGTTTTTACTTTATCCACATTATACTAACATTTATTCTAGATATGAACAAGAATTTGAAAATGCTTACGATTTATTCGAAGTTCAAAGAATCTTAAACAATTGTTTTTCTTATGATTTAGTTCCAGCTCCAGTTGTCATTGAAAAAGCTTTACAAGCTTGTAGAAGAGTTAATGATTATCCAACTGCCGTTAGAACTTTTGAAGCTTTAAAACATAAAGTTGAAAATAAAGAACAATATCAAGCTTACTTGGATGAATTAAAAGATATCAGACAAGAATTAGGTATTGATTTAAAAGAAGAATTATATGCTGATGAATCTTAAATTGGTTTTAAAACTATGAAACAAACAAAGAAACGAAACGATTTATTCCCGTTAAAAAATTACATTAAATTTAAAAAATTCCAAAAAAAAAACAATTTTATCAATAAAAGAGATAGTTTATACTTTTTACTTCTTCTTTTAAAACAATTTCCCATTTTTGCATATTAATATATTTCAATACTTTGAAAGAAATCAATCTTTCACTTTTATATTAAGTTTTCCAACTCCTTATTTTTTGATTAGTTAAGTTACAAATACATTTTTATTTTTTTTATTTAAAGATAAAATTGAAAGTTATTCATCATTATGTTATCATCACGCTCATACATCGGATAAGTGTATCCTCTAGTTAGGTTATACCACCCTCTTGTGTATTTTTATGAAGTTGAATGAATAGTTTATTTTGTTTTTATAAGATTATGTTAGATCTGTAGTTTATTAATCAACTGTTGTTGATTGGGTAATTTCATAAACTGACACAATTATAAATCAATCAACCCCCATGACCCCATTTCAAACCACATCGATCAATCAGAGACTATGAAATACACGTCATAACCATCTCTAACCATAATACCTGATCAAATTACTCCTATACTATACCATGACATTGTTGGGTGGTTTTTGTTGATACTTTATTAGTCACATGACTGATACTGGTACAACAAAATTTAATTTTTTTGGCCACACCCAAATTGACCAGGGCATGATCTATATTTAGAAAGGGCAATTCATTAACTCATCTTCAATAAACTTAACATCATTAGAAGATATATCCTTGCCATCAGAACTCTTCCTTAATCCCATTCGAGAGTTTCATACTCCTCACTGCTTTCATACTTTAGGATAATCCTATCACAATCATGGGTGTATATATACCACCGCCTAATGAAAGTGATGATTCGAAAGATTCAAAAAATAAGAACAAGAACAATACCAAGAACAATAACGATAATAACAACATAACAAAACCTACATCTTCTTCGTCATCACCTCCTGGTTCAACCACCATAGTCATTCCTAATCCAGCAGGATTAATTCCTCATAATCCAAGTATAGGATTATTCTGGGGTCCATTAACCCCAGCCGCAGATAATTTACCAGCCTTTTATGGAGCAATTGGTTTACAATTCCTATTAGGATTAGGATGTTTAAGATATACTCGACAAATACTATTCAGACCTTCCCAGCGAATACTATCTTCTCCATCATCATCGAATTCTCGATTTGTAAGAGGATCAATCTTGAAAGCTTTGGCTCCTGCTTTAGGTGGAATTATAACTATATTTGGAAGTGGATTAGAATTGGCTCGATTAACTTTACCTTATGATCCATGGTATGAAGAAGCCAAATATTATAGAAGATTGGCTACCAAAAATGGTGATGTTCCAAGTAGTTGGTTTGGAGCTTATAAATACTATAAACCAATGGATTTAAATACATGGATAGATAGAACTGGATCATGGATTAAAAATATCGATGGACAATTGGATGATGATGATAAAGAACTGAATGATATTTTTCATAATGGAGGAGGTATGAGTCCTGCCAATGAAAGTCAAAGAAAAGCTCAACTGGCTTCATCTCGATTAATTGCTAAATTAAATAAAGATGATCGATATTTGGAAATTTATCAAAAATTAATAAATACCAATAATAAACGTTTCGTTTCATTATTAGATCATGAATTAAAATCAATCAATGAATTGAATAAAGCTGAAAGACTCGATTTAATCTTAGAAGGTAAATCCCCTCTTGTTAATCCTAATTATACTAAAGCTCATATTCAATTAGGTAAATTCTCCATTGAATCAGATGATGATTTTGATAGAGCTTGGATAAATTTTGAACCATGGGATGAATTAAAATTAGAAACCGAATATGAAATAAGATTGATTCCTCATTGGGATAAATATAATGGTAGTTCAACTGTTGTTGAATCCCAAACTTTAAATGATAATGACGATAATGTCGGTAATGATAATCAATCAAATACCGAAGTTGATAATTCTATATTAACGTGATATTAAGAGAAAGAGAAACAAACAATACAAACAACAACAATAATAATAATTTAGTTATTTTATTTATTCTAATTTTTATGTACATGTTTATTTATATATATACGAAACGTTTCATATGTGCAGAAAAGTATTCTTATTTCAGATCAATTAAATCATCAGCCCATTTCAAACTTCTATCATTATTAGTATTATTATCACTATCAATGGTTGGATTAGTATATTGGGATAAATGGTCTTTCCAAATGATTTCAGCTGGATCTTGATCAGGTTCAACCCATTCAAATCCATCACCTCCACTCATCCAATAAGCTTGCATTCTAATATCTTCTAAATTATCTTTAGCTTCTAATAATCTAATTTTTTGTCCATCTCTAGTATACCCTGGTTGAAGAGTATGTTGTAAAGTTATAGTATCATCATTTTCTCGACATAATTCATGAATTAAAGCTGGATTATTTTCACCACCATTTAATTCTCGATCAGCTTCAACGATTTTTGAACAAAATAACATTTCATCAGCATGTTTAAACCAATGAGTATAGAAAGTCCCCTTTTGCCAGGTTAAATAATCACCTCCGGAACTAATTAATTGTCTTCCAACTCTAACAATAGTGATGAAAAAACTTGAATTAAGGAAATACGTTAAAATCATCGAATTTAATGATCCTAAATGTCTCCAACCTGATGATAATTCTCCAACTTCAATAAGAAAATTAGCTCCGAATTTAGACATTATAGTGATGGCTAATGACGTACCGATTAATCTAATCAATCCCAGTTTTAAAATTTGATTATTATGTTCGATATAATTCGGATGTCCAACTGTGATATCAGAGACTTTAATTGCTCTTTCAAATTCCGCATTATTAATGGCATTTCGAAGAGCGATTAAAGCAGTTGATTTATCGATGATAGTGGATTTAGATGGATTCTTGTCATAATAAAGATTTATAAGTTTTAAATTCGATATGGTTGGTAAATTCAATAATAATATTTGTTTTAATAATGATTGGGAAAATGGGATATTATTATTATCATGATTGAAAATAGTATCGATGATTTCATTAGTTCCTCGTATAAGTTTTGAATTTGGTTCTAATTTCTGTTGGATTGGATATTGAGTATATATGGTCTTACAAGATTTCAATGCATCTATAATATTGGTTTCATTAATGGTATCATGGATATCAGATATCTTTGTCTGTAATTGTTGGAAATTATTGATATATAAAAAGTTATTATCAGTTGATTGTTGTTGTAAATACCTCACTGATGGAAACGACGGCCTTAATAAAATGGATCTAGCAGTATATGACGACGCTAATAGTCTTGTCCTGGAAAGACCAATGATCATTCTATGCTGTCTTTATCCTTTGAAGTAGTTGATGAAGTATCTATCCCGGGATCTATTTCATTTTTTGGGTCTTGTTAAAACTTTTTGCTGTCTCATTTTTCAGTTTTGTCAAGTCGCGTTTTTTTACAGCTTTAAAAAATGACAAAACTTTTCGACAAACCATTTTTCACAGCTAAAAAATAACATAAAATCAATCTATTAAAACTAAACAATTTAATATAAATAAGAACGAAATAAAGAAAATAATAAGCTAATTAAGGATTTTTGTTTGCTTTTGTTTTTTTTTTCAAATGTAAAACGATAAATAATAGAAAAAGTCTTTTAAAATGAAATTTAAAGTCCAATATAGAATCCTAATCCTATAAATGCAAATGCCAAACTAATTAATAAGGACGATGAATTTTGAGATGATTTGAATGATGCCGCCATATTCTTTTGAGCTGGAGATGAACTTGATGCTGATCCAGCGGGAGTAGATGTAGTTGAAGGTTGGACCATAGTGGTAATTAATGATACGGTTGATGGTGGTGGTGGATTATTTTGAGGAGCATTATTAACATATGGAAGAGTGCCGGTGGTAGTAGTGGTTAAAGGAGTAGTTGGAACTGGACTAATACTACTACTACTTGTAATATGAGTTAAGAGCCATTGTTGAATTTGAGCTGCATCCATAGTGGCTGTATTATCAGCTGCATCTATGGTGGTTGGAGTAGTGACAGCACCTGGAACTGCTGGAGTGGTCGTTCCAGTACCAGTTCCCGTAGTGGTTCCAGTTCCTAAGGAAGTAGTTGTTGGTATAACAGTACCAGTAGTTGGTGTTGTTGTTGCTGCACCTGGAACAGCTGCTGTAGTTGGAGTTGTAACCGCACCTGCTGCAGGTGTGGTGGTTGGGGTTGTAGCGGCACCTGCAACTGCTGGTGTAGTTGTTGGAGTGGTAGCAGCTGCTGGAACTGCTGCTGCAGCTGGAGTTGTAGTTGGAGTTGTAGCAGCTGCTGGAACACCAGCAGCAGCTGGAGTAGTCGTGGCAGCAGTGGTTGCAGCTGCTGGAGCTACGGCAGCTGCTGGAGTAGTCGTGGCAGCAGTGGTTGTTGGTGGTACAGCTGCAGCAGGAGCAGCAGCCGCAGCAGCTGGGGTAGTAGTAGTTGTATCAGCTGGATCAGCAGCCAATACTGTTAAAATCAACAAACTAAATAATGAAAAAACTCCTAATTTCATGTTGGAAAAAAATGATGGATCTATTAAGCGAATGAAGGGGTCTTTTTTTTTTCTATATATGGTAGCAATGGAAGACCTAATTACGTTGATTAAAAGATGAAATGAGATGAAATGAACTGAAACCTATACCAGCCTGGTAGTATCTATAAGATCTATATATATAAAAGTAGAAATAATTATAAATAACTAATTCATAAACAAAAAAATTTCGTGTACCTTAAAGCCCCCTCTACACACATTTTCATCACAAGTTGAAACTGTAGTTAACTAATGAGGGATAATGAGAAGAGTTAGGAAGAATAAGGGAGGGATCAGAAATTTAAAATTTGTTGACACAAAAGTCGCCATGAGATTTAAAGACGCGAAATATATCCTTAATAGAGATAGATGGATGCTATATCACTATGATCTGATGGTGTTTCTTGGTCGATTAGATGGAGATTGTATTATATAAATACTGTATAATACTATCAATCCATGTCAATAAGTTTAATTTATAGTTGACATTCACGATAAACTTTTAATAATACACGCTCCCCTTCCTCCCTTCCGCTACATTATTATTAAAATTTTTGTGTAATCATATTGTCATTATTGCTGTTTGAGCTAATAATAGAATTAACTATATATTATATTATATTTCTGTTCCTTTACTATATAGCAATTATCGTAAACCTTTTATCGTAACCTAATATCGTAATTATACAATACATTATTATACCTTTCTCTTCTTCTTTCTCTTCTCCATTTTAGGAGCACAATCAGGACAATACCAAATCTCATCATCTTTAGGTGGAGATGTAATACCAACACAACTCCAATGAAACCATTCATATTTACAATCATCATTATCACATCCAATCATCTCTCCAAATGAAACTCGTTGACAGAAGCAATATAAATTATTATCAGCATCTTCTCCATTATTCAGAGGTCCATTTTCTCCTCCATTTCCTCCCATCAAATTAAGACTTGATCCATGACTTAATCCTGAACCTAACGAACTTCCATTATCAGGTCCTGATGTAAGTTTTATCCTTATATTATTATTATTATTATTATTACTATTATTATTATTATCTTCCACTTCTTCTGATTTAACTCTCTTTAATGGTCTTGAAGTTGATATAGTACCCTTGATAGTAATCGTTTGTTTTCTCTTTTGTTGTTGTTTCTTTATACTTTCAACAGCAGGGGTACCTTGAGCCGTACCAGTTCTTGATGTGGGTGTTGCTGATAAACTTTCTGATATACCATTTAAAGCATTATTAATTTCATTTTTAAATCCAGAATCTCCATCTTCAAATGATGTTTCCACAAGGGGTAACAATTCATCTCTTTCCAACTTTGCAATATCAGTTTCAAAATGAAATAAATGTTTCGATACTAAAAACAATGCTGTATTCGATAATAAAATCTTCTCTTTTTGTAATTTTTGGACTAATTTCATATCTTCTTCAATCTTACTATATAATTGTGATTCCTTAGGATGTTTAGTAAGAGTCCCGTTCGCTCTAATGAACTTATGCAATTGATTATCTTTAGCTTGATAACGTTTTCGTGCTTCTAAAACTTGAACATCTTTATTCCGTATTTCTTCCAATAAATGTCGAATTTCCAAAGGTAAGTTGGATAAATCTTGAGTATATTTCTCTAAAACACTTGAAGTATCCATCTTATCCTGTTATATATATCCTCTATAATAATGTTTTCTTATGTAAAGTGTTGATATGATTTGGTTACCCTTTGATTGATGGCAACCTTTTTAATAAGCAGTGTTGACAAATTATCATCGTTTGAGTTTGGACACGACCACCTTTTTTTTTTTCCTTATTATTCACTGACAGCCATTTTTTTGCAGATCAATGGTTGTTAAGATCAAATTGTGTACTTTACGATATAATCAATGGTATGGATGTACAAAGTATAGAGAATGGCATTAGGAATGCTTCGATAGATGATAATGATGAGGATGATTTCCTTCAAGTGTTGAAAAAAGGTACGAAAGCTGCTACGTCTAATATAACTAAAGATCAATTAGAAAGACTAATTACATATTCCGAAAAATCACTGACTGCAAAGAATCTCCTTGAATTATTAATCAATGATACTGATCTGTTTCTTATGGGGTTATACGTCTTGGGTGATGTTAAAGGAGTTGTCCTTTTCAATGCTCTTTTAATTAATAAATCAGGTAAAGAATTGATGTTAAATTTGCTTTCAACTATCAGAATACGATTGAAAAATGATTTCATCGATAAGTCAAAACTAGATTATCAACTTGAAAAGTACTTAATATCAATCTATCTCAATGTGATCTCAAGATTCAGTATATCAAACCCTCAACATCTTCAAGTATTTCTCGCCTTGATTAACCCTATACATTTCGCTGATCATGACACAACTATTTATAAGGAAATATCAAGAATAGTATTACTTATAGTGATAAAGTATTTAACGATAGATAAAGACACATCGACTGAGATTATTCAAGATTTCTTGGAAATCATATATGAAGAAACGACATTGACAACTTCTCAATTTATAAATTTAATCGATGTATTGGAATTATTATTCCCGGTGATTCCTGAAGTTATAAGTTCAATCTACGTTCATGATCAAATTAAAACTCATATTATGGTTGAAATCCTGAAATTATTCAACAAGGGAGATGAATATGCTTTATCTTTGCCTATTAATCGATTAAAGATTATCCATCTTTTGAAATTAATCAATAGTTCATGTATTACAGAGGGATGTCGGACTTTCAATGCATCACATTATGTGTCATTATTAAAACTTGGGATGGAGTTTGGACTGGATAAAGAAATTCAAATCCTTTCTGTATTGGATCTTATTAAACTTTGGAATTTCATTCAATTAGAAAATCAAAAGGTTGATGATTCAAAATTAAATATCAAAACTGAAGATTTAACCTTTATCTTAACATCATATTTAAGAACTGAATACAAGGGGGATAGGAATTCCATTATAGAACATTGTATTGAAGGGCTTGCATATTTGACTCTTAATGTATCAGTTAAAGAAAATTTCCGATCAGATGAAACTATCATTGAAAATTTAATATCATTACTTGAATTAAATACTCAATCTAAACCCTCAGAGACGTTTCAAAATGAAGGATTCAATTCAAGTCTTGCTTATGGATTATTATTAATATTCACCAATCTTACCAAATTAACCGATCCAAATATGAAAAATAATGATAAATCAACCCTTAAATTCCTCAAGGAATATTCCAATGCAGGAACTCGACAATCAAACGTTTCAGAAGATCAAGCCAGTATAAAATTATTTAATAAAGCATTATTATTCGATCATAAGATTGTGTCTAATATCTCCAAGTTGAAAATCGCCAATATTGAATCTGAATCAGGAGCGAAATCAAAAATGAATAATCTCATCCCATTAACTATCAATATCATCTTAATGATAGCAACCACATCGGAAAAGAAAGTTAAAGAAGAATTAGTAAAACAAGGTGCTCTTAATCTAATTTTAAATTGTTTGGTTAAATATAGTACGGTCATAAAGGGTACAGTTAATGAAACTAGACCAGTTAATGAATCACCTGAAATTATAGAAACAAGAGTTGAAGCCATACGGGCTTTGGCAAAGATCCTTATTTCAGTTAATCCAATGTTAGCATTTGATAAATATGATGTCAAGACTTGTGTTCCATTTTTAGTTGAACTTTTAGGACCTGACATATCTAAATATTCTGAATCATCCACACTTTCACCTTCAGTAGGTCAATACCCTTATCTTTTGGAAATGTCATTAATTGATAAATATGAAGGATTACTTGCATTGACAAATGTATCATCTATCACTACTAATTCAGATATTAGAAATCATATCATTGCCAGTACTTTTGATCAACATTTGAATAATTTATTATTAGATGGAGATAATCCTCATGTTCAAAGAGGTACGTGGGAATTATTATCGAATTTAATTCTTGAACCAAGATTATTAGCTAAATTCTTTAATATCGATGATGGAGGAGAAACCAGTAATGAAAATCTTAATCGATTAAAAATCTTGATCAAACTTTTAAATTCAGAAGATCTTTCCTTACAAGTTACTATCGGAGGATTATTAGCTAATTCTACTGAACATGAAGTTATATCGAATATCTTGGTAGCTAATGAAACTATCCGAAGTGATTTATTTAGAACTATCTGTATTATAAGTGAAGAACAACCTCAAGATGATGAATTAATTCTTCGAATCGGGTTTGTCCTCTTAAATTTGGTTTATGCTGCAAGAGAAAATCCAACTTTTCATAATTGGATTATGCAACTGGATTATGTAAAGAGATCTGTTACGCTGATAATTCGTGAAAATAAAAGTCAAGAAATTTTAGATGTTTTTATTGAAATAGCTAGAGTGGGAGGAGGAGCAAAGTAAATAGTTATAATACTAATACATATACATACAATTAATTAAATAATTTTAAGGATTGGATTCAAAAATGAATCAATCGTTGGGCTAAGGTATCATGATGCGATTGAGTTGTATTAACTGATTGTTTAACTTTATCATTTTCAGCTTGAACCATTATAGTCTTATGTAACGTGGTTAAATAATCAGCTAAACTTGGACCACTGGATGTAGCGAGAGTACCATTTAAACTATCATCAACCAAAGCTTCTTTAAACTCTATTTCGGAACCATCAATACCAGGACGAACTATTTGAATACCAGCACTACCTAAAGATCCAGTACAAATCAAATGCTTATTAAAATATTCACAAATGTTTCTAGCTTGTTGTGAAATGGGAGTTGAAAGTTCAGGTAATTCATCTATTAATGGATTTATTTCAGTGGTTGATTCAATATGATCACCAAATAAATCTTTAATTAAAAGAATATTAGCATTTGGATCAACCCACACAAATATTTTTGTACTGTTACATAATAAATAAACCCCTGGTTCCATACTTCTGAGAGATGGATTTTTGAATTTAGGTAATCTAAGAATTGATGTAGCTTCATCTATGAACCCTTCTTCATCACTTAATGAATGTAATTCAACAAATGCAGGATATAAATGGTATAATAAATTTTCAATTGGCATGGTAGACATTTGATATAAATCGAATAATCTAGCATCAGATGAAAGCAGACCTGATTGTCTAATGGCTTTGGTTTTGATGAAAGCTAACGTATAACTTGGTAAATTGGTTAATGAACTAGGGAATAATAAATTCAAAGTTCTGGCTCTACTATTACCATATTCTTCAAGAGCTCTATATTGAGTGAAAATTTCAACCAATTTTTCATTCACCGATTCACGAAGTTCAGTAAGTGGTTGTTTACCTAAAAATGAAAGGGTATCACGAACAATAGTGGTAGCAATCGCATTTTCATCAGCAAAATTGAAAACTTCATCAAGAGATTCACCAACAGCAAGTATTAAATTAATTACTCTGACTTTTCTTACCCCATTAATATCAGTATATAATAAGGCGGCTTGGAAATGACAATCGTAACTCTTGGATACTTTTCCATCATATTCAAATAAAACTGTTAAAGTTTGATCTTCGGAAAGAATAGGTATGACTGGATCTTGAACACCTCCAGCAACTGAGGCTTCTGCCACTGATGATGATGTACCATAATATTGAGCAACTTGTAAACCATTAGAACAACGGACTTTCAATTGACCTTGATAACCAGTTGCTTTTGAGACAGAATCAATAATTCTAGAGGTTAAAGCTCTACCATCTCTTTCCAAATTGAAGTTTGGCCATCTTGATAATCTTCCACCTGAAACAGATGCTAACCATCCAACATTAGATAAATCAACTGAATTAGGAGATACAACATGAACATCTAAACCGACCCCCTTTTCAATGAATTCTTTTTGTAAGGCTTTATAATAATCATTATCCGGAAGGAATATAGATTTTTCAATTTCAGCAGTCGCAGCACGACCAACTGCCTTATTATCTTTATATTTTAAAGCACCTGGACCCCATGAAGGTAAACTTGATAAAATGGATGTAATCTTACCCCCGCCAACTTCTTCAAGACAAAGCATGGCAGTTTTACAAGCAGCTGAGAAACATGGTTCGGGGTCTATGACTGCATCATGTGAATTCAATTGTTCAATATGACTTAAGGCATCTTCTATGACGTTTCTACTTTCTTGAGCATCAACGAATAAACCATCACTGAATGGGACAAATGGATCTTCTAAATCGGATGAAACCACGATTTGAGTAGTTTCAAGGGATGATGATAAATTATAGAAATGTAATCTTTTATCAAATGCGATGATAGCGATTTTCAAAGATGGAGAAGCTGGAGGAGCTGGAGATTCAGGATCATCATTGAAATCTTCTTGTCCTTGATCGAGATTATTAAGAATAGCTCTAATTGAATCAGCAACCACCACATTTAAATTTTGTTTAATACTTTGTTCACTAATATCTATTAAAAACAAATGATGTAAAGGGGATGGATCTTTTTCTATATCACCAAAATTATATTCCTTAGGAACCAATAAATCATACATACCTTTACATAATTCTGGTTTAGTTAATCTATCAACTCTTCGACCATAATTATCTAAGTAAGACACATAATCATCAGGGACAACATTATTGGCAAATTGACAGATATTACAGACGAATCTATTATTATTAGTGAATTGAAAGGCTGGATTTATATAAGTACGACAACGACGACAACGGATAGGACCCATACTTAAAGGATCCTCTTTATTCACCACGTCTGCTCTTCTCATATCAACAACCGAAACAGGATCCTCTGAATCTAATAAAGGAGCAAATGGTCTGATAGTAATTGCCACTGGTAACTTTGTCGTATTTCTTAGTTGCTCTGTTTCAGGGACATAATACATTGTTGATCTAATGTATTTTGGCAGAGCTGAACCTTGATCAATACATATATAATTAGTACCAGCATCTGGAGGAGTTATATTTTCAAACGTTGAGAATGTCTTATATGATCCGTCTTCTAGAGGAGTGGAGTATTCCAATTGATTATTATATCTTGCTTCTTGTAAGGAAACATCTTTAATGGGGAGTCTATCTGTATTATCTGGAGGTGGTTGATCATGTCTACCGAAAACAGGTTGAGGATGAAATGAAGTGGATTGTTGTAAAGGAACAGGGCTTGAAAAGTTACTATTGATATTGACACCCATAGCAGGTAAGGCAGGAGATGAATTGTATGATGTAGTAGAATCTGATGTTCCAAAATCAGTATGAAAAGCTCTTACTGGTCTTTTCCTCTTTTTCTTAGTATCAACAGCTAAGTTTTCGAAATTAGCATTCAATTCTTCTTCTTGCTGTTGTTGCTGGGAGCCATAATTGGAACCATTGGGACCACTGACAGGTGGTATGCCTGGTAATGACGACATTGTCTATGTTCTACCTTATCCTAGCTTTGCAACAGATGGTTGATGCTGTTGAGTTTAGAACCTTGTGGTGGTGGTGGAGAATATTTGACATTTTCCATATTCGATCTAAATGTCGTATTTGAGAATGTCTCATGTCGTACGAAAAATGCTAAGAAAAATCATCATGAGTTACAATAACCACGAAACAAGAAAGAGGAGGAGGAGGAGGGAAGGACAAGAAATATCACTTTGATACTGGTTACATTCCTTATTTGACTTTATCTGGTATATAAATATATAACATCCCCCATTCAAGTTTTATGAAATAAAATGGAAATATGACCCAATACTTTAATATGGCAAATAATCTGTTGCTATATTTACAAGAAAATGATATTCCTATCAACTGTTCAATATATTCATTACCATATGGTTTCATATCATTCATGGATTCAGACAATAATAACACATGGTCTAATCTAACTACTGGTTTCTTGCCCGCCTACTATATAACTAACTGTTCCATACCGTTGTTGGTCGATCTTGTTACTAATCTGAATATTACTTATACTAATTCTACCAGCTTAGATAATTCATCTCCTTATAATCAAAAGGATAATGGTGATACGTTTGTAGCATTGTTATTTACCTTGAGTGGATCTTGTGTATCATCATGGATGTTAACTTTATTATTTTATTTATCTCCTAAACATAAACGAAAACCAATCTTGACTCAATTAGCCACTCTTTTTTATTCCATTGTTACTACCATATTATTAAGTAAAGTAACTGGAGTGGCATCTGATGAATATTATAGTGATACTTTGGATGTTATTCGACTTCATGATATCATCTATTTGGATGATGTTTATAGAGGAACTATGATTGTATCTCAAGTATTGATCTTATTAGGTTGGTTTCAAATCGTATTAAAGATATCTCGACAAAAATATCAATGGAGAATCGGTATAGTGGGAGTTGGTTTAATTATTGCTTATACAGTGGTTAATATCGTATATGAAACCAAATATTATGTATTTGATTCCGTATTTGAAAATTCATCTATAAACTTTGAAGCTTGGACGGTTGCAAAAGTGGTCCTTAAACTTTTACTTATTGCTTGGTTTTCAGCAACTTTATTATATTATACTATCTATATTAAAAATCCTCGGAATATTTGTTATTCAAAACGGTTAATGCCAATAGCAATCTTTAATTGGTGTATTATTATCCTTCATGTTATATTAAGTATATTAGGTTTAACTTTATTTAAAGGAAAATGGTTAGTAAAGACTTGGTTAACATTTTTACCTTTTCTTTTAGAAATCATTCTTTTATCAACCATTTGGGAATGGGTATATAATATTCGATTATTAGAAAAGAGAATGGAATTAATGGGTGTA
Source organism: Scheffersomyces coipomensis (assembly GCF_036884675.1). Lineage (NCBI taxonomy): Eukaryota > Fungi > Ascomycota > Pichiomycetes > Serinales > Debaryomycetaceae > Scheffersomyces > Scheffersomyces coipomensis. Next base: position 1,615,642 of record NW_027042892.1, on the reverse strand, counting down.
TTAGGAAGAAGAATTAGTTTTGATGATGTATTAAGTTTACATCTGGATAAACAACATGGTCCTAAAGTTTTATCAAATTCAGGTGGATTTAGTTTTTTTAATAATTTATTCCGAAGGAATCAAAAAATCGTTACTCAAGATGATACTGATAATTCCGTAGAACTTAAAGAAATACCAACTACTTCAAATGAATCATCTAGAAATGATAGTAATAATAACAATAATACTGAAACAACCTTAACTGTAAATATAGCAGATTCAAATATTCATTCAAATACCCCTCAAGGACTAACTGTGAATAACAATAATAATAATAATAATAATGACATTCATCCTACATCTAGTGCAGGTAGCTATGATGATGAATATATAGATAATTACAATATTTGGGATGATGACGAAGAAGATGAAAATGAGACAGGAGCTCAACATCATCATGATAATGATGCTTCACACCAACCAGTTGAAGGCTCATCATCAAATGCACCTCCTCCACCTTTCGAAGTACATCCTGGTTTCAATTCGGGCGATTATTGGAATGATCGTAAAAATTAATTAGGCATTTATAGACTTTTAAATATAAAACAAAATGGGTATATATTTTGATTTTTCCTGTATGTAATCGATATGGGTTCCAGAAAATTCTCGAATGTTTAAATTTGCGCTTAAATGATCTCGTTATATATATATAAACCATATATCATCAAATGATTTCAATTGTTATCTATATGATTTCTTTTAAGTCTACAAGTTGAAGATGTTACGTGCAAATGTACAAAAGAATGTTATAAGGTCAATGCCTTCCAGATTGGTTAAACCTCTGGTGGCAACTTATAATAATATCTCTCAAATGATACCTCGAAATATTGCCAACATCAGTCCGATTACTACTCCACTTCCATCTATGAAGGTAATGGGTTTCAATACATTTCAAACAAGATCATTCCATTCATCCTTCCCCAAACATATGCAAATGAGTATGAACAAGGAAGAACAAGATAATAGACCTGCTTTGGAAAAATTTGGAAGTGATCTCACTCAATTAGCTAAAGATGGGAAATTAGATCCTGTAATTGGGAGAGATGAAGAGATTCGTCGTACGATTCAAATCTTATCAAGAAGAACGAAGAATAATCCCGTATTGATTGGTAATGCCGGGACAGGGAAAACCGCTATTATGGAAGGATTGGCCCAGCGAATTCTAAAAGGTGAAGTACCAGATTCAATGAAAGATAAGCAAATCATAACGTTAGATCTTGCTGGTATTATTTCAGGATCAAAATATAGGGGTGATTTCGAAAGTAAATTAAAATCAATCTTGAAAGAAGTTGAAGAAAAACAAGGGAAAGTGATTCTTTTCATTGATGAATTACATTTACTTATGGGATTAGGTAAAGCTGAAGGATCAATTGATGCATCAAATCTTTTAAAACCAGCATTAGCAAGAGGGAAATTATCCCTTTGTGGAGCCACAACTATCGAAGAATATAGAAAATATGTTGAAAAGGATGCAGCCCTTGCAAGAAGATTTTCTCCCGTTCAAGTTAATGAACCTACTGTTGAAGATACTATTTCCATCTTACGTGGTTTGAAAGAAAAATATGAAGTTCATCATGGTGTACGTATAACAGATGGAGCTTTAGTTACCGCTGCTTTGTATTCTAGTAGATATATTACTGATAGATTCCTTCCTGATAAAGCTATTGATTTAGTTGATGAAGCAAGTTCAACCTTAAGATTACAACATGAATCAAAACCAGATGCCATTGCTCAATTGGATCGTCAAATCATGACCATTGAGATTGAATTAGAATCTTTGAGAAAGGAAGAAGATCAATTATCGAAAGATCGTAGAAATAAATTGGAAGAAGAACTTAAAGTTAAAAGATCAGAATTACAAGAATTCATGGAACAATGGATGGCTGAAAAGAAATTAATCGATGAAGTAAAAACTGCCAAATCAGAATTAGAACAATCAAGATTTGATTTAGAACAATATCAAAGAGAAGGGAAATATGCCAAAGCTTCTGAATTACAATATGCTACTATTCCAGAACTTGAAAAGAAATTAAAGGAATTAACCGAAAGAGAATCTCAAAATAATGCCAACCTTCTACATGATTCTGTTACTTCAGATGATATTGCAAATGTCATATCTAAAATGACAGGTATCCCAGTTAATAATCTTTTAAAGGGTGAAAAGGATAAATTATTAGATATGGAAGTGATTTTGAAACAACTGGTAATTGGACAAGATTCTGCTATTCATGCTGTATCCGATGCAGTTAGATTACAAAGAGCAGGTTTAACTAGTGAAAAGAGACCTATTGCTTCGTTCATATTCTTAGGTCCAAGTGGGGTGGGTAAGACTGAGTTGACTAAATCACTTGCAGAATTTCTTTTCAATGATTCAAACTCAGTGATAAGATTTGATATGTCTGAATTTCAAGAAAAACATTCTTTCTCAAGATTGATTGGATCTCCACCAGGTTATGTTGGTTATGAAGAAAGTGGTGAATTGACAGAAGCAGTAAGGAGAAAGCCATATTCAGTCATTCTTTTTGATGAATTCGAAAAGGCTCATAAAGATATTTCCAAACTTTTATTACAAGTATTAGATGAAGGATCGTTAACTGATTCCCATGGAAAACATATTGATTTCAGAAACACAATCATAGTGATGACATCCAATATTGGACAAGAATTCTTATTAGCTGATAAAGAAGCAACTGATGATGGACATATCAATCCTGTGGTTAAGAATGAAATCATGGAGTTATTGAGACATAATTATCCACCAGAATTTTTAAATCGTCTAGATGATGTACTTATATTCAATAGACTCTCTAAGGAATCATTAAAGAATATTTTGGAAATACGGTTAAGAGAAATTTCAGATAGGTTAAGTGATAAGAGAATTACATTGTCATTATCAGATGAAGTAAAGGAAAAATTATGTAGTCTTGGATATGATCCTATATACGGGGCCAGACCATTAAATAGGGTCCTTCAAAAACAATTATTAAATCCTTTGGCAATGATGATGATCAAGGGCCAAGTTAAGGAGAATGAAAAAGTTCATGTTGAATTAGCAAACGATGCTGTTGTGGTAAAAGCAAATCATGAATGAAAAAATGAGTTTTTAAAAAAAACATTATATATTTATTAGTTACTTGTAAATAGTTTATTCAATTATATGAGAAAGTTATCTATTTTATTTTATTATATTATACAACTCTACCACTAAGACCTTCAACAATTCTTTGCTCACTTGGGTCCACTCTCTTTAATGATTTACCACCTGTTATTTGTCCAAGAAGAGCTGAAATGTTAGGAGCTCCTCCAGTTGGAGCAGCAGTTAATGCGGGAGGTGGTGGTGGCGGTGGCGGTGGAGGTGGAGCACCATTAGGAATTGGAGGAGCAAATCCAGATGGTGGTGGAGGTGGAGGTGGAGGTGGTGCTCCACCTGGAACTGGTGGTGCTTCGGTTGGTGGTGGCGGCGGTGGTGCAAAACCAGCTGGAGGAGGTGGTGGTGGTGGTGGTGGTGGGAAACCTTGTGGTGGCGGCGGTGGTGCAAAATCAGTTGGAGGAGGTGGTGGTGGTGGAGGTGGTGGTGCAAATCCTGATGGAGGAGGAGGTGGTACATCGGTTGGTAAAGTAGGAGCTTCTTGAGATAAAACTGGAACTTCTGGAACCGGTGGTATAACCGCAGCTGAAGTACTCTCACCATTAGTTGAAGGTTGCTTTGGAGCTTCAGTGGTAGGTGGTATGTCAAAACTAGAAACTTCTTCCCTAGGAGTACTTGTACTTGACTTTGTTACAGGTTGAGACATTCCACCAAACAAAAGACTAGCTAATTGAGCTGCACCAGCTCTATTTGGTGCTTCATCTTCACTATCAGAATCATCTTCATCACTCCAATCATTTGCAGACAAGCCTCTTTGTGAAGCTCTTTGCTTTTCTGCTTCCTTTGCATCTAATGGATCAACTTTAGCAGCAGGCTTAAAGAACGGATTAGAATTTGAAGCAGGAGTATTCATCTTAGCAAAAGGATTACTATCGTGTGATTTCGTTGTTGAACTGGCTGGGGCAGCTTCGACCTTAGCTGGTGCAACCGGTTCCTCTACCTTATTAACTGCCTTCAGTTGATATCCTGGACCATAAGTTGGGACTGATACAACTGGCTCTTCGTCTGAATCTTTATCATCATCCTTGCTTTCAAAAGCGGCCATCTCCTTTTTTATTTTGGCAAGACGTTCTTCTTTTAATTGTTTCTTTTTAAGTTTACGTTCTTTTTCACGAGCTTCCATCTCTTGTTTTTGTTTTAACAAAGCTGCATATTCAGAATCATCTTCATCATCAGATGAGTCTTCTGCTTGAACATTATTGGATACTGGAGGTTCGACAGCTTTAGCTTGAACTTCTGGTGCTTTTGGAATAGCTTTAACTTCCGGGACATTGTTGACAGGCTTAGGAGCAACTTCTGGAGTTGAATTAACTTGTGGCAATACAGTTGTACCTTTCAGTCTAGAAATTCCAAGTTTAGCTAATCTTTCATTCATTCTCTTTTCAGCTTGAGCTTTGATATAGGCAGTTCTTTCTTCAGCTGAAGAATATTTTCCTGGAGCAGAACCAGCAGAAGATGTTGGAACGCTTTCACTCTTAGGAGCAGTGGCTGCTTGCTTTGCATATGCTGATGATCCACCATTGGTATTATTATTGTTGTTAGTAGCTCCAACACTGGCTAAATCTCTTATAAAGCTTGCAACTTGTGATGAAACTCCGGCTCCCTTTTCCCATTTATCTGACCCAATGTCTTCCTTGCTAGTTGTTTGAAGATGCACTGCACACTCTTGTTCTAATTCTTTGATACTTCCTTCAATATCCTTGATCATAGAAGTTTGATTCTCACTTTCAAGCTTTGCTTTATCATTTTCTTGTTTTAATTGGATGTCTAAATCAGAATTAGATCCTGAATTGGAAGACTTACCTGTCAATGCAGCAATACGTTGTTGTAAGAGTTGCTTAGAGTGGAACTTCTTTCTATCTAAATCAGTAACTTCACCGTTTGGACCTGATCCAACTATAGATGATTCATCATTACCAGGACGCCATCCTGGATTTGATTTTGACAATTTCAATTTGAACAATTCAATCTTAGAGTTAGCAATATCTTGATTTACTTTATGAATATTAGTAATGAGAACAGGAACTTTATCACGAGTCAAATTGTTAAGCTTGTCTAATAAACTTTTTTGAGAATCATGTGAATCATTGGCAATACCTCGGCTAACTAACTTTTCTTGAGATTCCTTAATTTGATATTTCAAATTTTCAATAGCTTGTAAATTACTTGAATCTTCTCTCTGTCTAGAAATGTTCAGATCTTGATCTTCTGCATCAACTGCAGCTAATAATATCTTCTTTTCACGAATAAGTTTTTTCAACTCTTGAATGGACAAGTCTGAATCTGATGATGATTTTACACTGCTTTTTGGCTCTTCATCTTCATAAGTATTCCTTCTTCTATGACGAGAATTTGAAACATATCCAAAATCGCTATCATCATTTTTATATCTCGAAGCATCAGATTTAACTTGTTTAGATTGTGTTGAAGTACTGGCTTTGGATGCAGTTCCACCTCTTAAAGAATTCTTAAGAGTATCCATGGAGTCTTGTAATAATTTATTTGAAGGAGGAACTAATTCAGGTGGGAGTCTTAAAGGAAGATCAAATCCATTCAAACGTCTATAAACTAAATGCATTGCAACTGCGAATTCATCTTTATTTAATTTCCCTCTATCACTAGTATCAGATAAATTCCAGATACTTTCAAGATCAGATCTACTTAATCCTGATTTACTGAAAATATCTAATGCAACACCACCTTCAACATAACCTTTTCTAGATTGATCCCAAGCTTGGAAAATTCCATCATAAATCAGCTTTTCTTGCTTGGTGATAGCCCATGTAACATTTGACTTCAATGTACCACCCATAACATTCTGTAAATTATTGGATGACAACAGAGCGTCAGGTAAGAAATGTTGCTCCATGGCATTCAAACCTGGAATACCACCCGTAGGCATAGACACAAATCCCCATTCACCCGGTTTACCAGTAGGTTGAGCAACCAAAGGACCTGTTGGTTGATATTGAAAACCAGTGGCAGGAGGTTGAGATTGGTAACCAGTACTTTGTGATTGTAACGGACCTGTTCTTTGTGAATTTAAAGGATTACTTTGAAAGCCTGTGACTTGAGCTTGTAAACTAGGAGGTTGCTGAAATTGATTTTGAAAACCGGTTGATTGCAAATTAGATCCTTGAAAACTAGTTGATTGACCCATCAATGATCCTGTCTTTTGTGTTGGAATAAGTCCTGTGGTTTGTTGAGGTTGTAATGGAATCAAAGTACCACCACCAGTTCTTTGTGATACCAAAGGTGAAACCCCAAATGAAGTTGATGGAAGTGAACCAGTTCTTTGAGCTGTCAAGCCACCAGCGCCAAAACCAGTAGCTTGTGGTTGAAATGAAGTGGTTGGAGGTGCAACTGAACTCATCCAATCATTGGGACCTGGTGGAGCATAACCGGCGAACGGAGTATTTGCTAAAATCTTTGAAGGATCTTCAGGAACGGTAAAATTAATGGCATCAACGAAACTCTTTACTTCATTGGACCATTTTTCAGGAAGAAATGAAGGTAAATTATCACCTCTTTTAGCCATATTACATAAATGTAAACTTAAAGCAAATTCAGGGAAAAGTAAAGAACCTGTCTTATTAGTATCTGAAAGAGACCATATTTCCGCTAATGTTACTGGAGGTAAGCCTGATCTCAATAAAATACTACTTGCATCTCCACCTGAAATGGCTTGTTCACCTTTTGGAACAGCAGCTCTGAAGAGATGTTCAAACTTCTTTTGATCATCAGCTGTAATAAATGACAATCTTATACTTGGAATCTTCAATTCACTATTTTCAAGAACAGTAGGAGCAGAACTTCCAAATCCGGTAGGCTGGGTTGCAATGAAACCAGTTTGTTGAGGTTGTAATTGAGGTGCAGCACCATAACTTATTGGTGGTTGTTGAAATGAATTGTATTGGGTAGCCTGGGGATAGAAACCCGTCGATTGAGTTTGTAAAGGAGGCTGGTAAAACCCTGTTTGTTGAAACTGTTGTTGTTGAGGCTGTTGACCAAATCCACCAGCATACCCCGTTTGTTGAGGATTGAACCCCATTGGTTGCTGCTGAGATTGATATTGATTATTCATCGATCAATGCCTTTGTTTAAGTTACTTTAACAAACAAGAAATAGGAGGTGGATGATTACTGCTTAGTTGTATCAATCGCTTTTCTTCCAATTCTTTCCCCAACGCCCACAGGTGTGCGTAGTAAAATATTTGTATATAAAAAAGTTCCATGCCTCAATTTATGGAGGAAGGGGTAGAGATCGATTTAGTCAAAAGTAACGTTGCAATTATATCATATCTATCTATCTATTTTAATACTTCATCCCAAAATGATACTTCCAATTTGGTTACAGTATTGAAAATATCTACTAGTTCATCTATTCTTTCTTCATCAATATGTTGATCTTCAAATAAGATATTCAATGCTTTTTGACCCTCTGAGTGAGCGTTTAAATACCAATCAGAAGAATAATCATTCAACCAAGATTCATAAACTTTGGAAGTTTCACTATCCGTAGTATCGTGTTGTTTGATCAGTTTTCCATATATACCAGCTTCGGCATAACCATGTAAGCATGGCGCCAAGGCAACTTTAATGCCTAGGAAGTTTTCTGACTTTCCTATTTTCAAAAGATAATCACAATAATCAAGACATGCCTTTCCAGGTTGAAGTTCAATATCAAGATCTCTATCTCTTTCATAATCTATATTGTATTCTTTACATAATTTTTCCTTGTGTCTTTCAATTTCGTTTATCACTTCACCAATAATCACTGCTTCAGAGTGAGTCTGACCATAAGTTGGAGCAACTGATGCTGCCAATGCATGGATTTGGGCATAATTAATCAAGTAATAATAATCTTGCTTTAAGAAATAAAGAAATCTATTAAATGGAAGCTTATTATTTGCAACTTGATTCACAAAGTCATGCTCAATGTAAGCTTTCCAATTATCACGAACTTTGGGATGTTCCTTAAAGAAATCTAATACGTTTGTATGTTTTAAGGGTACTGAATCAGCAACTATAACAGAGTGAACATTGGTTTCTGGAGTGGACATATGATTTAATGGACCATTCCCATATCCTAATTTTCTTCCCATACTGGTAATACCTTTATGAATATAATCTATAGATAATGTTATGGCATTATTAAGGCGTTCTCCCTTGGCAAGATTGGCCGATATTGATGATGCCAAAGTGCAACCAGTTCCATGAGTGTCGCTAGTATTAATAAATGCAGATTCAAACACAGTTAATGAGTCTGATTTTGATTCATAAAGAACATCTCTTATTACAACGTCTTCTTCCTCTCCCTTGATTACTTGTTTAAGTGGTAAGTTCGATTTAGTGCTCCATGGCAAGTGTCCACCTTTAACAAGTAAATTTTCACATCCCAAAACATTTTGTAATTTCTTCACAAATTCGAATAAATCTTCTAAAGATTCGATTTCTTTAATTTCAGCTCCATCTAAAACCTTTAATAAAGTTGTAGCTTCCACAAAATTTGGTGTAATTAAATAAGCATCTTTAAATAAGTTGGATGCACAGAATTCTAGATCTTCAACTTTGAATAAAGATGAACCAGAAGTACTTACCATAACAGGATCCAACACTAACCTCACATTGTATTTCTTAAATTCACCTAAATATCCTGCCAATACCCTAACTGTCTCTGTGGTTAACATTCCAGTTTTCACGACTTTCAAAGGTTGATCATCCTTCTCGTATCCATATAAGAAATCTTGAAAATTCAATTCCAAGATACTTTCTATTAATGATTGTGGAGTTTTTTCAAAAGTCTTGACCAATTGAGTATTCTGAGCAGTTAAGGCAGTAATACAAGTTAAACCATAAACATTATGAGCTGTAAAAGTCTTCAAATCAGCCTCAATACCGGCACCACCAGAACTATCCGACCCAGCAATTGTTAAAACTGCTGGAAGCTCTGCCTTTAATAAAACTTTTGAAGATTTGATTTTAATGTTTTTTACTGACAGCATTGACTCTTTCTTGATCTTCAAATGACTAACTACATAAGAGAAAGGGTTTGAAAATTTTTGATTAAAAGTTACTTGGCCAAACAGTTCTTCTATATATATAAAAAACATCCATATATTTTTCGCAATTTAAATCCTTGTAAACGCATGCGAATTTGTATGCGTTTAACCAGAATTATAAAATGCCGTAATAATCTATATACTTAAAATTTTTACTTCTTTTGCTTTTTTGAATAAAAGTCTACCAATCCAAGCTCTGCATTACGTGTATCTTCTCTATAACTGACTCTACTGTCAGGAACATTGGTCTTTTCAATGTTGTTCCCTTGAAGACCACCAAGCAAAAACTTCTTACCTAACCAATGCTTCTTAATAGAAGCTTCCCAACCTGATTGTCTGACAGAATTAGCAGCCAATTCACACATATCAACACTCGTAAGTTTGTAAATTTGTGCAGCCACGGAATATTCTTCAATCAAAGGCTCTTTTGTATATGAGAATTGTAATGGGTCATCGGTGGATAAAGACACGTTCAAACCCTTTTTGAAAAAGTTATAGAAAGGATTCTTATCATAAGTTAAGAATAAAGCATTATTTGATAATGGAGACATTGCTAAACCAATTTGATCTAAATAGTACAAGTATTGAATGAAAGGAAGCTTTCTCAAAAGAATACCATGAGAAATAGATTGGGAAGTTAAGAAAGCACTGATTAAATGTTCTGGATCTCCAGCTTCACCACAATGAGGACGTAAAACAAATGTATTCATTTTTTGCTTTTGTCTTAATTTATTTAATGAACACAAATTTGCAAAAAGATAATAAAGATAATAGGAGTATGGTGGGTTAAAAGATGCATCCCATTCAGTAGCAATGGGGAACCTTCTTTGATGGATACCCTTTTCACTCTTTGATTCATCATCAACAGAATCGAATCCAATAACCCTTTGTAAGAATACATGTAATTTAGGATGTGATTTTGGATTCACTGTTACTTCATATAATGGGTCAAATAAATTATGTAAAATTTGATGGAAACTGGTAACGTTACCATTCTTTTTATAAACATCATAAAGTCTTGGAACTTGAATTAACCAACGGGTGTTGTGACTAAATAATTTATTATCAACAATCCAAGCAGCTAATTTATCCCATTCATCAATACTTCTACCATAAATAGAGATTCTTAATTCAGTCATTTGATATTTTGAACTTTCAAGGTCTTCAAAAACTTGCTTAGTTAATTCTGCAAGATATTTACCTTGAATGAAATTATCTGTTTTTAAGAAAATTTCTCTTAATCTAGATTCTCCAATAGGATTATATTTCAAGTTGAATTTATCAAATCTATGGAAACTATCAGTATGAGCATGCATATCTAAAGTATCAATAGAAAGATCGTAAGCTGATAATTTTAATGATTCAAATACTTGTGACAAAGTTAAGATTTTACCATCTCTAAAAATAACTTGTTCATCTGGTTGTGTTTTCAACTTGTACTTGATAAATCTTAACAAATGCTTTTGATTCATACAAGCTGAATGATGAATATGGGTATCAACCTTACGTACGTTATAGAAATCTCTATGTGGGTTACGCTTTGATTGAGTATTTTCTTCAAACTCATTAAGAAGACTATACATGTTCCATTTAGCTTCCAAATATTGTAATCTTCTAAAAGCAAAAGATTTTGCAGGTCCATCGGAAGATAATTTAGTGATTTTATTCAGATCCGAATAATAATCATGTAAACTTGGAACTTCGACAAGAGGTTCATCGGTTTCTTTATCGTAGACTTGATAAACTGATTCCAGGTTCAATTTGTAATAATGCTTATTTTGAGGCTCTGGAATATCACATTTACTGAAATCAAATTCTTCTTCTTCTTCGTTTTCGGTACCAGGTAATTGATTGAATCTATTCTTAGATTTATAAGTTGGTTTTGGTGGAGGAGGATAAACAACCCAGTCATCTCTATTTTTTGGATTTTCCATTTCATCATCTTGTAAAGACAATTTTAAATATTTATGTCTAATATCAAGACAAACTTTAACATTTTCAAAAAATTCAATCAATTCTTCAGATGCATATTCTTCTGAAATCCCAGCAGATGCTGCAAGATCAGCTGGTGATTCCTTTTGGGTGGGTAAAGGATTGTGAGTAAACTTGTTTTGAATAGGAAGGTCAATAATTGATTGTCTTCTTCTAATAGAATGGGGACTTCCAACATGAAAACCTTCAACCGCGTTGTTACTATGAATAGCTTCAAAGGTTCGGATTTTCAAATCTTGATCCTTCATGAACTTATCTTCTGAAGTTGAGTAATGAGCTGAATTGACTGATTTCGACAAAATTTCATCATCACTATCATTATAATGATGGTGTTCTAACTCATCATCGGCATCGTCATGAGAGTAAAGATCGTGGTTTTCGTCAATTGGTGGACGTTCCTTGCTGATATCAATGTTGAATGGACCCATTGTTATTTAATCCAGTGAATAATCGTAGGTGAATGACCCATGTTTCATTCAAAACGTTTAGAATTTCTGAGAGGTAATTCGGAACATCGCGCAACGCTCCTAATTTCTGATTACACATACAAATTAAAAAAGCGAAACTTTATTGCATAACTAAATAGATGTAGAAAATTGCAAACGAAATATTTTAAAAGGTTTATTAAAGTGTTAAACTTAATAAGGGGTAACGAGGAGAAATGAAAAAATGGGGATATCTAAAACTAAGAAGAATTTTATATTAAAATCATGAAACCTGCAGCCAAAATATGTAATAATCCTGAACCTAAAGGTGTGACATTAGGGGATCCATTAGATGATCCACTTGAAGTGGTGGCTGATGAAGAAGGTATCAGCACTGATTTTTGAACTGTAGAATGACTGAAGCTACTAGTTGGTTCTGCTGTGTTACTAGCAACATCAGTTGTAAATGATGCCATTGTTTCAAGTGCATTTGTAATATCAGCTTCTATGGAACTGATGAAAACTGATTCACCAGCTGAAACAAGAGCTGAGAAAATGTCTTGTTTTGCTACTCCTGGGATCACTACTTCCTTTGAGCTTGAGCTTCCGGAGCTGAATAAGCTTTTAATATCATTTTCGATGGCAGCCTTTAAAGTTGGATCTTTTATAGCCTTTTCAAAAATATGTTCAACTATACCTGAGGCAAGTAAACTCTTTACTGTTGGAATTAATGGAGCAATTTGAATGTGAACATCTCCATGAAGTAAGTTTTCGAAAAAGTCAGAAAGTAAAATAACAGTAGCGTCTTGGAAATTTTCATTAATAAGTAAGGCATTAATAGTTTCATTAAGTAAACCAGATCTATCGACTGATGCAAAAATAGTTTGTAATAAGGCTTCGATATTGTCTCTTTTTGCGATTTGGATTGCTAATTCTTCTTCTCTTGTATTAAGAGAAGCCAAGTATGAGTTATCTGTAACAACTCCTTGAAGATTTCCTGCAAGAGACGAAGTTGCAATTCCATTAGCAGAAATAGCGGAATCTAATTCTCCAAGATTTATTGAATTAGCTCCTGAAGTAGCAATTGGAGCAGCTGTTGTAGTAGTGGCAGCTCCATCAGTCAAGAAAGCGAATAATCCTGCCTTTGTGGTAGTAGTACTAGCTGCTGTTGTTGCTGAAGTAGTGGCAGCTCCATCAGTCAAGAAAGCGAATAATCCTGCCTTTGTGGTAGTACTAGTAGCAGCTGTGGTGGTAGTTGCTGATTTATCACCATCAGTTAAGAAAGCAAATAATCCAGCCTTTGTGGTAGTAGTAGTATTACTTAATGCAGTAGTTTTAGCTCCATCAGTCAAGAATCCAAACAAACCTTCCTTTGTAGTAGTGGTAGCGGCCTTAGTGGTTGTATTACTTCCAATACCACCACCATAGAGACCTTCGATAATATTACCTGCATCTCCGATAATGCCTCCAAGTGAAAGATCTCCAGTAGCAATGAATTTTTTAATAATAGTTAAAATAGATGGGAAAGTATTAGGGTCTTCAATAATTCCTGCGATAAGATCATAAGCTAAACCAGAATCATCTAATGCTATCCATAAACTAGTAAGATTAAGAGTTTCACCAACTTTAAGAGCATCAACAATAACATGACCAGCTATGGTTCTAGTATAATTATTGGAAATGATAAATTCGGCAGCAACAGGTACTAAACCAATATCTTTTAACCCAATTAAAAGATCATCCAAATATTTGACATGATCATTTTCAGTTAAGATATTGTTTACCCAACCTGCAATTCCTTCAAAATTGATATCTTTAAGTAAACTTTCACCAATATCCAATACATCAGTTAATAAACCTCTTTGAACTAAATCAAGTTCGAATTCATCAGATGCTGGTTCAGCTACTGCTGTTGACTTGGCTATTGTGGCAATTGACAAACATGCTGTCAAGATGGCAGCAATTCTCATGGTTAAAGGATAGTATATGTATGAATTGACAATTAGACTGACAAGATGGATGAATAAATAAATAGATGGTTAACGAGTGAAAAGTGTCCAAGAGTTTGTAAATTTCATTAAAAACATTATTCTCGGAAGAGGTTTTAATTTCAGGGGCAAGGTATGTAATTTATAAAGATTGACATGGGGACATTAACCAATTCGTTGTTATTATTGATTGAATTGGGATATGTAATTAAAAGATTTGACTTAATCAAGAAATTTTTGCAGAATTAACATTTCCCAAAACGGAAACTTTTGGTCTTTAAAGTGAGATTCACCTAAACCCAAATAGGAAGTTCGCAATCTCGGCTTAAAAACAATTTATCATGTGATCTACACTATAGCAAAAAAAATAGCGCTAATATTATCAGATTAAGGAGTTATTCGGTCTTATTGTATGAAAAATTACTATACACGGTTATATTTAAGGTAATAGAATAAGTGGGAGTCTAAATCTTAATTCTGAGCCCATGGTGTCAACTCTATATCGTTCAACTGTTTCAAAGATATTGTCTATGGAAGGTGGGGAAATATCTTCATCACCATTGTTTAATAAATGCTCTTGTCTTTCATGTTCAACTCCATTGGATGGTGGTATCTGCAGTTCGTCTCCTTCATATTCTAATGTTTGCTCTGGTTGTTCTTCTAATTCAACTTGAGGTGGTTCATCACTACTATTACCAAATTCAGCTAAATTGAATTTGAATACAATATAATATTTTAAATCCATTAATGTTGAACTTTGGAATTGTTGTGATAAATATCTTGGAACATTAATTGAACCATTTATAGGAGCTGATTTTTGATCTCCATTAGGAATTATCGTATTAAACAATGAAGTTGAAAGGGTATTGAATTTTAAACTTCCAGTTACTCTATATGCATTGACAACATCTTTTAGTTTTTCAGTATCTTCTTCTCTAGCACTATTTGCTTCTCTGCAATGGAAAACCTCATGCGCTTCTAAATAAACCACAAGTCCTGCTACTTTTGTAGTTCGACTATTTTCAATTGGATTTACATTCAAGACGAAATTAATATCATCTCCAATATGATAATAAGGTCTTGAAAGACTGATTAAACATAATTGATAATTATTGACTCGTAATTGAAATTGAGTCTTTAAATGCAGGGGTAATTGAGGTATTAAACCTGAATCAGTATCATTTTCATATATAGTTGGAATACTTTTCTTTCTTTCATTGGTTGAAATCTTTGGCATATTATATAAATCTGATTCAATTAATTTTGATAAATCTTCTAAGAAAACTTCTCTTGTTTCAATTGATTTATGATCACCATTTTTATAATCTTTTGAATCATTAGATTCAATGATATTAATCTTCCAACTTTTATCAACCGTTATATTTTGAAAGAAATTATGTTGATTCCACCTTTCATTATTACCTATTCTTTCACCTTTAACTTCCATGGGGAAATAAATTGATTTTGGGATTAATTGTTGTTGTTCCAGTAATGTAACTACCAAAGAATACTTTATACTTAACCAACCTTGATCACAAGTTGGACCTGTCAGTCTTGTATTATAAGAAGGTGGTAAAGTATTATTTTGAGGGAATTTTATATGAAAAGTTCTTGTACTTGAAGGATGGATTGTTAAATCAGTAAATAATAATGCTTGCGATGTGGAATAGAATGGAACAATTGGATCGGATAATTCTTTAGCAGGTATTTTATATATATCTTTATTTTCAGAATCATTAAATTTCGGTGGTAAATGAGTATTAAAATTATATAATAAATCGTGAACAAGATATTTATTATTTTCATCAATAAAAAGATCATTATTCTTTACTACTAAATCATTAATACCACCTATTTTCCCACCAAGGATTAATTTCTTTTTTAAATTCTGTCGAATAAAAGGAATTGAATCTAATTTATATTCTCTTTCATCTTCATTTTCAAATGCATCATCAATTTCAGTTTGATAAATATCAACATATTCTTTATTATTCCACCAATTAGCGGTTTTAGGACCACCTCCAAGATCAATGGTAACTGCCCCAGGGGTTCCAACTGATAGTTTATAGTTCAATACAAGATATCCCACCAATTGGATGTTTCCTAAGAAGATTTTAATATCATCAGTTGGGGTATTATTTAATAAAGTGGTAGTATTTGACACGGTTGATTCAAGACTTTGTCTGAAAAAACCACCAAACCAAGAAGGATTTCCATTAGTGGAGGTAGCGGGAGTAAGTCTCTCAGTATCTACTGTACTTTCTTCAGTAGCAGTAGGGTTGATCACTAAATTACTGGTCAGAATATTATGGAAACTAATTAAACATTCCTGAATATTTTGATCAGTGGTTTGATTTGGTTTTTGATCAACGTAAGATAACGACACTAAGAGTTTATCGTTCAATTGCTTGACATAGACTGGTTTTGCATGATCTGAGAACACATCTGAATTGTGATAAAGATCCTTTCTGGTTGGCATTGTACACAATCGATATATCGCAATAGATAATAATAACCACTGATACAAATAATTGTTGATAACGTTTTTGTTTTCCCCCTAAACAATAAATTCAAAATAAATTTGTGCGAAATACGAAAAAAAGTGTCACCATTCATTCACTCACTAATTTATTTTTCACTGTAATTATCATATAGCATACGGTGTCATGTTCTTATCTAATTCTTACTAAAAGTCAAAATGAGTATTAGATATCATTGGAAATCAAGAGTAACATTGCCAAGAAACAAGGACAGAGAAGGAAGACTTAGATTCAATGGTAATTCCATTGGCTGGCATGATGTTTTGATTTCATAACGATTTACAAAGTTTATTACATAACTGAATATGGCTAAAACAACTATAATAGTCGGATTAAAGCGAAATATATAGTTCCATTAAATGTAGAATTTTAAGCCAGTCAATTGCAAGGCAAAGCAAAGCAAAGCAAAATCTGTAAATAGGGAATACTTAATCATATCTCCTTCTTCTTCTTCTTCTTCTATACATATATGGAATTAGGCTAAACTTTTAAGGTTTTTAGTCTTTGCGCCGCCGCAATTTTGGTAATTGGACTGTCCCCCTTATAGCTAAGAATTATCAATTGATGCCTTACCTTATACGAATTTAATCTTATACATGTTCTACATTTGCCACCCATCCAATAGGGGTATAAATATACATCATAAAGTTTCATAAGTAGTTGATTTTGATACCATACAGTACACTTTAACAATGTCATTGTCATTATCACAGCTAGTTGATCTAGTTGATATCACTAATGGTATAGCATCCAATCAATTGTCAAATCAATCATCTTGTACTTTCAGTAATAGTATCACACACCCATTATATGATAAGTATGGAAGTTCTTTAAATCCATGCTTTGTTGGTTCCATACTGTTTGTGTTTAACGCCATTTTTGGAATATTTGCCTTCATTCAATTGTTAACATTTTTGTTTAATAATAAAGTGGGACCATATAACCTCAAATATGGATTCGGTTATCCATTCAGTTTAAGAAGTGTTGGGATTTATCAATTAATCAAATTGAATTCAATTGCTTTACAAATCATATTAAATATCATCCTATTCGCTTTCCTTTCTACCAACAAACAGATCATAACCTTAAGTGTGGCCCTTACCATTATCCTCAATTTAATTATCATATTCCCCTTACATGTCATAGAACCTACTAGATCACCTAATGCAAGTGCTTCCCTTCTTTTATATTGGACTTTAAATATAGTCTTCTATATCATGGTTTTAATTTCCGATTCCTTTTCATCCCATAAGATTTACTTACCAATTGATGGTGATGTTAGCAGTGTTTATGCCATTGAAATTGTACTATTAATAAACTCAGCTTTAATCTTATGGTTTGAACTTGTATTATATAAACCATCTAAAGAATTAAAAGAATACTTTGAATTGAATGATTGGAAAATCAATTCAATCAGAAACATTTATAATGAATTATCATTCTACTGGTTAAACGGTCTCATTAAAAAAGTATATGATACCAATGATTTGGAATCTAAAGATTTACCTCCATTACCTCTTGAATTAGATAGTGAATCGAATTATCAAGTTCTTCAATCAAGGTGGAATATAGCTGAATCAAAAGCAAAAAGTGAGCTTAAGCTTAAACTTTCCAAAATCACAGATCCAACTGATGCTGATAAAATCCCTAAAGTTTCATTATTATTAATCATTATTGGTATATTTTGGAAACAATTCATTATTATATTTCTCTTTGATGTGATTGCCATGATTTTTGGATTTTCCCAAGCTTTCTTATTACAAGCATTCATCTTATTTTTCACTGACACAGCTACCTCAGATAATGATGATCATAGACAACCAGCAATCGTTGGATTTAGTATTGCATTCACTATGTTTGTCTTTTCATTAGCTAATTCAGTTTGTGTTAATCGATACTTTTTAATCAATACTAGTGTTGCCAATCAAATAAAAGGAGCATTGACAACTATGATATATAAAAAGACCTTAAGATTATCACCAGAATCAAGAAAAGTAAAGAATACAGGTGAAATAGTAAACAATTTAACCTTAGATGCTTCCATGGTTTCTAGCGTTCCTCATTTAATTGATATTTTATCCGCTCCAATAAGATTAGTACTTACATTGGCATCATTAGTAAAGATTATTGGTGTATCTACCTTTGCTGGTTTACTAGGTGCATTCATCTTAGTACCTTTTAGTTTAATTGTCAATAGTAAAGTTTATCCATTAATTCTTGAAAGAATGAAAGTCAAAGACGAAAGAACTAAATTAACTAATGAAATATTAAGTTCTATAAAAAGTATAAAATTATATTCATGGGAAAGTCCAATGTTAAAGAGATTATTCTATATAAGAAATGAAAAGGAATTACAACTTGGTAAAAGTATTGGTATTTTAATTTCATTTTTAGTCTTCTTATGGTCAACGGTTCCATTTTTCATCACTTGTACAACATTAATTACATTTTCTTATATCTCCAAAGTAGCATTGGTTCCTGCTATTGTGTTTCCGGCTTTAAACTTATTCTCAATGTTGGCAGAACCAATCATGATGCTTCCAAATGTATTAAACATGTATTTCACAATCAGTGTTTCATTAGGAAGATTGACAGAATTATTTTTGCTTGATGAAAAGGAACTTGAAACTGGATTTGTTGAACATTCTTTCAAACCGGCTAAAAAGAATGAAGACTCTGTAATTATAACAGATGCTACATTTGTGTGGGATAAATCTAAATATGAGACTGAATTATTGGAAGAAACTGAGGGACAAAGTGAAGACAATGTTGCGTTATCTGGTATAAACTTTTCTGCAAAAAAGGGTCAATTAACATGTATAGTTGGTAAAGTCGGTAGTGGAAAGACAACACTGCTTAGAGGTATATTGGAAGAAGTTTCTTTAGCAAAGAAAGATACCACAAGTATAAAAATAAACGGTTCAATAGCTTATTGTCCCCAATCACCATGGATAATGAATTCTACCATTAAGGAAAACATCTTGTTTGGATTTAAATTTGATAAGAGATTTTATGAAGAAACTGTTTCTGTTTGTCAATTGTTAGCTGATTTTGATATCTTGCCAGATGGTGATAGAACTGTGGTTGGTGAAAAGGGTATTTCATTGAGTGGTGGACAAAAGGCAAGAATTGCACTTGCTAGAAGTGTTTATTCAAGAGCTGATATTTATTTATTAGATGATGTTTTATCAGCAGTTGATGCTCATGTTGGGAAAAAGATTACTGATTTAGTTTTAGGACCTCAAGGAATATTGGCTTCCAAGACCATTATATTGGCTACTAATTCTGTTCCAACTTTACGTTTTGCTCATGAAATTGTTCTTTTGAGAGATAAAACTATATCTGAAAGAGGAAGCTTTAAAGAATCTATGGATAATAATGGAGATTTAGCTGCTTTAATATTAGAGTTTGGAAAACATGTGGAAGAAGATAATGTTGAAGCTGAAGAGCCTATTGAAGATCCTGCCAAGGTAATCACTTCAGAAGATACAGAAGTCACTGAATATCAACCAGAGTCTAACGCTGACGTTGTTCAAGAGAACCTTTTGGAGCGAATTGAAACAAGAAGTACACTTGGAAGAGCAAGTCTTGTGTCTTTCGAACATGAATACGATGAAGAAGAAGATGGAGTGGTGAGAAGAACTGGTCATACAGTTGAAGAAGGAGCCAAAGGACAAGTCAAATTATCTGTCTATTTGGAATATCTCAAAAACTGTAATTTCCCTTTCTTATTATTGTATTTGGTACTTTCCATGGTTGAAGTTGGTTTGGGTATTTGGGGTTGGTGGGTTCTTCAAATATGGACCGATAAGAATTTAGAAGCTGGTAAAAGTGTTGACACTGTATTTTATTTACTGTTATATGCCATTTCCGGTGTGTTATCATGCATAGCTATTCTTGTGGCATTTATTGTTGTATGGACAGTCTGTGTATTTACAGCTTCTAAATATTTCCATGATAGTATGGCCAAATCTGTATTAAGATCACCTATGTCATTCTTTGAAACAACGCCAGTTGGTAGAATATTGAATAGATTTAGTGATGATTTGGGAACTATCGATCAAGAATTGATTTGGACTTTTATATCATTCTTCATGGTGGTTCTTGGTGCAATTGGAAAATTGGTTGTCATTGTGTTAGTCTTACCTGGAATGTGGGTTCTTCTTTTAATTCTTTTTGTCTTTTATAATAACATTCGTCAACAATTCATTCCAGCTCAAAGAGAACTAAAAAGATTAAGTAGTGCCAATAAGAGTCCAGTTATTGCTCATCTTCAAGAATCATTGAATGGAATTGAAACCATCAAAGCGTTCGGACAAGTTGATAGATTCAGTTATAAAAACGAGTTAAATGTTAATACTCTTGCAAATTCTAACTTCACCAATTCAGTTTGTGGTAAATGGTTATCTACCAGGTTACAAATTATTTCTAATGCTATTATTTTTGGATCATCATTAACAATTTTGTCCACTTTAGGTACATCTTACCAATTCAGTCCAGGGTTGGTAGGTTTTGCTATGGCTAATGGTTTAGGTCTTACTTCGATGTTGCTGAGTATTATTTCAATGTGGGCAAGTATTGAAACTATGACTGTTTCCTTAGAAAGAATCATTGAATATTGTTATTTGAAGTCAGAAGCTGCTGAAGTGATTGAAGATAATAGACCACCTCTCTCATGGCCTGCTGAAGGTTCAATATCATTCAAAAGTTATTCCACTAAATACAGAGAGAATTTAGATCCTGTTTTAAAGAATTTAAGTCTTGATATAAAACCAGGAGAGAAAGTTGGTATTGTTGGTAGAACTGGAGCAGGTAAAACTACTGTTGCCATGTCTGTATTCAGAATTATTGAACCAACTGAAGGATATATTGAAATTGATGGAATAAATACGTCTTCGATAGGGTTAAGTGATTTACGTCAACATCTTAACATTATTCCACAAGATCCTCAAATAGTGGAAGGAACAGTCAGACAAAATCTTGATCCTCTTGATCGTCATACTGATGATGAATTATGGACTGTGTTGGAACATTCACATTTGAAAGAACATGTGGAAACTATGAAAACCAAGAAGAATCAGAAAAAGGAAGATGAAAAGGAAAAAGATGCCAATCCAGATGAAGAAGATGATTCTCAGTATGATTTTGGATTATCTGCAAAAGTATTTGAAGGAGGTTCTAACTTATCATCAGGTCAAAAACAGTTATTATCTCTTGCTAGAGCATTATTGATCAAATCAAAAATATTAATCTTGGATGAAGCAACAGCTGCGGTTGATGTTCAAACTGATAAGATTATTCAAGAAACCATTAGAACAGAATTCAATGACAGAACGATTTTAACTATTGCTCATCGTATTAATACTATCCTTGAAAGTGATCGGATTCTTGTATTAGATCATGGAAAGGTTAAAGAATTTGATACACCAGAAAATTTATTAAATGATGAAACATCAGAGTTTTATTCACTTTGTAAAGAAAGTGGAAATCTTAAAAAAGATAGTACTTAATCTTGTAATATATAAAATTTTTGAGGCAGAACTTCTGCCTTACATTATATTAGATAATATACATAACATTTAGAATGGGAAATAAGAGAGGAAGTAATGAAAGATTGCTAATTAAAGAAAGACAAACGGATGCTAGTCTTGTAGAAAAGAGTCAGAAAGACATGAGCGAAAAGTAAAGAAAATAGGATAAAGATAGAAAGAGGGGAGAGAGAGAAAGATCATCACGAGTGGCATTAATGTTGTTCAACTGGTTGTTCTTGTGGTTGCTGTTGTTGTTGAACAGGGAGATCAGCAGGAACAGTTTGACCTTGAATACCATCAATACCATCTTGGCCATCACCAACAAATTGATGGAAATCTAAGATTTCACTATACATCATGACTCTCCAAGTATCAACTGGTAAATCAGCATCATTAAAACTCCAATCGAATTTACTTTCACAAATTGGTTCATCAGTTGGATCATGATAAGGTTCCATATATGGGTGAGTTAAAGCTTGTACGGCACTTATTCTCTTTTTTGGATCGAATATAAGCATTTTTTCTAATAAATCAATAGCATTAGGTTCGATATGAGTATAATGACCGAATCTTTCTGAAAATGGAATTGGTTCTCTACGAGGTAAAGATTGAACGAAACGTAAAGTATTTTCTGAACAAATAGTATCAATAACATCAGGAGGGGGGGAACCTAATAATTCTGTTATTATAGAGAATTGATGAACATGATCTTTACCGGGGAATAAAGGTTTACCTTCCATCATTTCAGCAAGGATACAACCAACTGACCATAAATCAACTTCTGTATCATATTTTTGCCAAGTTAACATAATTTCTGGAGCTCTATAATATCTTGTTGAAACATAACCAGTCATTTGAGGATCTTGAATTCTAGCTAAACCGAAATCACAAATCTTTAAATCACAATTTTCATTGATTAAAATATTAGAAGGTTTTAAATCTCTATGGATTACGCCCGCTGAATGGATATATTTTAAACCTCTTAAGATTTGATAAGTAAAATATTGAATGAATTGTTTTTCTAAAGGTCTTGAAGTTAATAAACGATGTAAATCAGTACCTTGTAATTCATTAACGAAATAGATATCTTCTAAAGGTGATAAGAAAATATCATCCAATGAAATTAAATTTTCATGTCTTAAATGTTTTAATAATTTTAATTCTCTATAAGTTCTTTTAGCTAATACAGGAGTCAGAAATGGTTTCATAATTTTCTTGACAGCAACATTTTGACCAGTAAGTTTATCAACGGCAGAACAAACAAGACCAAATGCACCCATACCCACTGGGTTTAAGTCGGTATACCGTTTGGTTATTTCAAATACAGTACCAAAGATCTGTGTTCTGGTGAATTCTCCATCGGATGACATAGTTGAAACTAATATAACAAGTTGATTTAAATAATGGGGACAATATGAGGTGGATTGATTGAAATTAAGTTGAACTGAAGTAACAATGTATATATATATAGATGTCTAAATGGATTCAACTATGATATGCTTAAGTCTATAAACGGCAATGACAGATGATTGATATGATATGATATGATATGATATGATTGATATAATGGCGATTAAGGTTGAAATTCAAATTGCTGAACATATTTGAACCAAAACAGAAAAAAAATCACATAAAAAAAAAAAAATGCGGGAGAACACACACTAAAATAAAAAGAAGGAAAGAAGGGGTTTAATCTTAAGTAATTGATGAATTAGACTACCATTAGACCTAAAATTAGACAAAAAAGATTAGTATAGATTGAAGTTAAGGGTTGGTTGGTATAGATAGTCATGTCAATTGATCTATAACTAACGTTTGAACAATGAAAATGAATGGAAGAGTTATGAACGACGACATTTTTTTTTTCGAATAGATGACATTTTTCTTAAAGGGATAATCATGTCGCACCCTTACTATCCGATCATCATATACTCAATCGGAACTACTTCATTTCTTGCAGCCACTTTGTTCTTTTAAACTAATCATAAATCAACTGTAATAATCTATTAAATATACAGAATGAATTATCACATTAGATGCTTTGATAATGCAATTACTTCTTCTTTGAATATATCTATGCATTGGGAATCACTAAATTGCGAAATCGATACTAAAGTTTCTTTACATCTAAAACAATCCATTGTAATGGGAGATTTATAAATTTAATTTAAATAGGTTTAATCATAATATCTATCTAACATCTATGAAGTTGAATTAATATTATATTTAATTATGAAAGTATGTATAGTGTACTACAGCTGTTCCAATACAAGTCTGTGGTAAGGATGTTCACTTTCTATTATATTCTATGCATGGATGTTGTGTTTATATGCAGTCAAGTTCAATAATTTTGTAGCAGCCACACAGAAAGTTAGTATTCAATGGTATCATCATCAACACAACCATAATTTCTTGATTATTCAATTCAATTTAATTCTCTATCCATCCATCATCCACAATGCCAACTATCGATGCTGGGGCTTCCGGGGCTTCAACTGTATCATCAGGAATTAGTTTAATTAAAACTATTATTGGTGCAGGTTTGCTTTCTATGCCATTAGCCTTTTCAACTGATGGAATAGCAATTGGAATTGTAATCATATTATTAGCAGCCTTAACGTCAGGATATGGATTGTTTCTCCAAGCATATACTTCAAAATATGTTCCTTTAGGTCATGCTACCTTTTTCAACTTATGTTCAGTGTCATATCCTACTTTATCGGTTGTTTTTGATATAGCCATTGCAATTCAATGTTTTGGTTGTGCCTTATCATACTTGGTTTTAATTGGTGATATTTCTCCAACTTTTGTCACTTATGTTCCATATGTAGATCCAGTCAATTATAGAACGTTTTGGATCTTAGTATCAACTTTAATTTGTGTTCCCCTTTCATTTTTAAAAAATTTAGATAATTTAAAATATACTTCAATTTTAGGATTAGTTGCTATCCTTTATATGTCATTATTAGTAATTGGTCACTTTTTAACTAATGATATTCCTAATGAATATAAAGGTGATATAACTTATTTCCCTCCAACTATAAGTGGAATATTTAGTACTTTTTCCATTATTGTGTTTGCATTTACTGGTCATCAAAATATGTTTTCAATTATTAATGAAGCTAAAGATAAATCATTATCAAATATTTCAAAATTAATCAATTTTGCCATTATTTTATCTTCGATATTTTTCATTATTGTTGGTTTAGCTGGTTATTTAACCTTTGGTGATAAAGTTACTGGTAATGTTATTTTATCTTATCCCCAAGCTTGGTATAATAATTTAGGTAGATTTTCAATTGTATTCATGGTTATTTTTTCATTCCCATTAATGATACATCCAGCAAGAATTTCAGTTAATAATATTTATTATTTCATTTCTGTGAATGTATTCGATCATCAAATTGTTGATGATGATGATGACATTATCATTGCAACCATCAGTAATGAGAATACAAGCTTATTACCAAATGTTGATTCTCAAGAATCTCAAATTGCTTCCAAGAAATCAAATGTAGTACCATTACCTCATAAGACATTTTTAGTAATAACTACAGCTTTATTACTTTTAGGATATGGGTTAGCCATATCAATTACATCATTTGCATTTGTATTAGCCATAGTGGGTGCTACTGGGTCCACCGCTATTTCTTTTATTTTACCAGGTTTGTTTGGATTCAAGTTGATTGGTTCTGAATCTCAAAATCCAACTTTAAAGGAAATTATCTTGAAACAACTTTCTTTAGCTTTGACTATTTGGGGTATTGCTGTAATGCTTTTATGCTTATATACCACTATCTTTTTATCCCAAGTTTAAGTACTACATTTATTTATAACTGTCGAAGTAACAATAAGAGCTAGCTGTTAGTTAATGTCCGTAGATTCAGAATATAATATATAGAATCGTATAGTTTAAATGAAGATTATTTAAAAATCTCAGTACTATTTTGACGCGCACCAAGAAGCTTTAAATTATCAAAACATTTTTGAAAAATCTCAAATCAATTTGTGAAGAAACTATCTTTTGAAACCATCATTGACATCCATATCAACCTATAACTAAGGTGAAATATCATATTGGAGTACGTTTTAAATTAATGAAATACCCCCCAAATTAATTAAAATTAAACGCTTCAAATTCACTACTTGCATTAATTTCACGCTCAGAATTCAGAATAGTTAGTTATATGGCATATCTTAGATGAATGAATCAAAATATCACTCAACTACCAACGGGTTGTCTTCATTCACAGAGTCCTCGAAGACAACTTCATCTTCTACCTCAGACCATCCATTTGCCCAATTAAAACAAAGAAAACCACTAAAACAAAGTTCTGATCTTTCACTGTCTATTAACGATGAATTGGATGAAATAATATCAAAAACTTCAGAATTATCCATAAACAATCCTTCTAAATGGTCATCCTCATCATCATTATTTATAAATTATTTGAATCCATTATTTTTAACCATATTGTCTGCAATTGTAAGGCTTTACGACATAAACAAGTCTAAAGCCGTAACTTGGGACGAAGCCCATTTTGGTAAATTTGGAGCTTATTATTTAAACCATGAGTTTTATTTTGATGTTCATCCTCCTTTAGGAAAGTTATTAATTGGATTATCAGAATACTTGTCCAATTTTAATGGTGAATTTGCTTTTGATAGTGGTGCAGTTTATCCAGAAGAATGTGACTTTGTCTTTATGAGAGTCTTTAATTGTATATTCAGTATATTATGCACCCCATTATCTTACTACTTAGGTATAAACCTTGGATTTAGTCAATGGACAACTTGGTTTTTAACATTACTGGTAACATTTGAAATGATCTCCTTAACTTTATCAAAGTTTATTTTATTGGATTCAATTTTAATATTCTTCACTGTTTTAAGTTATTTCTGTCTCATCAAATTACATAACTTGATAATTCAAAATAATTCATTATCATTGAAAGGATTCATATGGTTAATAGTAACAGGATTTTCGATTGGATGTGTTTGTTCAGTTAAATGGGTTGGTTTATTTGTTACTGTGCTTGTTGGACTTTACATAATTTATGATTTATTAATCAAATCTTATCAATTAACATCAAAATCAACATCTGGAGCTCCTAAGATTTCTATAATGACATACATTTTGCATTGGATTTCAAGGATTATTACATTAATCCTTATTCCATTTTTCATTTACTTATTTTGCTTTAAAATTCATTTCACAGTGCTAAATCGTTCAGGAACTGGTGATGGATCAATTTCAACCTTATTGCAAACTTCATTAGAAGGTAATTCAATCAGGCTGGGTCCTAGATCTATTAGTTATGGTTCTTTAATAACTTTGAGATCACAAGGATTATCACCTAATTTAATTCATTCTCATGAACATATTTATCCAGAAGGATCACATCAACAACAAGTTACAACATATGGATTCAAGGATGAAAATAATGATTTCTTGATAGAGTTTCCACTCTCAAGAGGACTATTTGCAACCTTAAATAACGATAATAGTACTAATACTACCAGTACTGAACAAGAAATTAATTCAAGCAACGATGATGAGCAATATAGAACTCTTGTTAAGGATGGAGATGTTATTAGGTTAACTCACGAAGTAACTGGTTGTTTAATTAGGACCCATACCTTTCATGCACCAGTTTCCAATAATCATTTTGAAGTATCATGTTTTGGAGACGTTGAAAATGAAAATGAATTCAAAGACGAATGGATAATTGAAATACAAAATCATGAAGTTTCTCCATCGCCAAGTTTCCAGAATGAAAATGCTGATGAAATTCATCCTATTTCAACCAATTTCAGATTGAAAAATAAGCAACTTGGATGTTATTTAGCTACTACAGGATACTCCTATCCCTCTTGGGGATTTCAACAAGGTGAAGTGGTCTGTAAATATACATTTTTATCAAAAGATAAGAGTACTTGGTGGAATATTGAAGATCATGTCAACAATAAGTTAGAAATGCCAGCTGAAGCATATGTACCTCCAAAACCAAAGTTTTGGAAAGAATTTATTTTATTAAATTATGGTATGATGGCATCTAATAATGCTTTAGTTCCTGATCCGGATAAGTTTGATAGATTAAGTTCTGAATGGTGGGAATGGCCAATCTTGCATACGGGTTTAAGAATGTGTTCTTGGTTAACTGATGATGTGAAATTCTTTTTAATCGGTAATCCATTTATAACCTGGTTTTCAACATTATCTTTGGGTTTGTTTTTAATTTATGCATTGGTTAAAGCCTTTAGATATCAAAGACAATTGGATAATTTTGATTTATTCGATTCAAATTGGAACTTATTTTTGATTCAAGGTATTGTACCATTCATTGGTTGGTTTTTCCATTATTTTCCATTTATTGTAATGGGAAGGGTCAAATACTTGCATCATTATTTACCAGCACAATATTTTGCTATCTTAATAAGTTCCTTTATAATGGAGTCTTTAATTCAAAAGAAAATCAAATATAAATATTTGAGATACTTTGTTTATGCTTCAAGCTATATTTTAATTATTGGTTCGTTCTGGTATTTAAAAGATTTAGCCTTTGGTATGGAAGGTCCTTCAAATCAATTTAGCCACTTAAAGTTATTACCAACTTGGTACATTTAGAGTAACTGTGTATAGAATAATATGACGCGCTAAAAAATTGTTGCAAAGAAATTTTTTTTTTCCAAATTTGCTATATATTCTCACTCCTAAACACTATAAATCTATAGAATTTATATAAAGAGAAAGTATATAACTAGTTGAGGGAGAGAAAGGTTTTTTTTTTTTTTTTCCAAATTTGTTATATATTCTTACTCTTGTTAAGGTTAAAAATAAGAATTATTTTAAACTTAAAACTCTCTTGATTAGATGATAAAGTAGCTATTTACAATAAATTGTATTTCAAATCAATGCTACCAAACAAAATGTACTTATAAGTTCTAAAAATTAAATCCTTAAAATTACAAAAATTGCTTATGAAAATATAACAAATTTGGAAAAAAAAAAGCTTATAAAAATTTCTTAAATTTGACCAATTCAGACTTCAACAGCTACATTTTTAGCTTCTATCAACTCAGAACTACAAAGCTTAAAACGAGAACTCTGAAACAGTTATGTATCGTGAAATTAATGACGAGAAATGAATATATATGACAAAGTTCGAAAAACTAAATATGTTTTTAGTCGAACTGCCTCCAATATTCAACTACCACTAAAATTATTATTGTTCTGATTATGATTTTTTTTTCCAAATTTGTTATATATTAATCTAAATCAACTTTGATTCATATCGAAAAACAGCAAAATCAAAGTCAAATACTGATGTTCACTGGTATTTACATTTGAAAAACAAACATATCCAAATACACCAGTAAAAAGCAAGAAATCAACAGAGATTGGAAGGCGTTTAGATTTCTTTTTTCCATATTTGTTATATATTATTTCTCGTAAACGCTATAAAAATAAGTAATATTAGCTCAAATTTGGAAAAATCAAACTCTCCTTGAGAAGATTGTTATTTTGTAACACCAAACATGTGATAAGAAACCCATTGACCGCAATAAGCACAATATAAAGCTTTTTTTTTTTTCCAAATTTGTTATAGCAGCAATGGATCACGACCTAAAATCTTTTTTTTTTTTTCCAAATTTGTTATATATTCTTACTCTAAAATACTATAAAACTATAGAATTTATATAAAGAGAAAGTATATAACTAGTTGAGGGAGAGAAAGGTTAAAAATAAGAATTATTTTAAACTTAAAACTCTCTTGATTTGATGATAAAGTAGCTATTTTGTAAGATTTGATTGAAAATTGAAGATCAATCTAGTGATTTATTTAAAGATTATGAATGTAGAACGATACCCATGATGAAATAAAAGAAGAGTTGAGCGGTAAAGCTGAACCTTCTTTTTGTAGGATGTATCGTCGACGTCCTCGTAATTTAATCCAAAATATATTACTTCAGCTTTACCGCTCAACTCTTCTTTTATTTCATCATGGGTATCGTTCTACATTCATAATCTTTAAATAAACCATTAGATTGATCTTCAATTTTCAATCAAATCTTACAAAATAGCTACTTTATCATCAAATCAAGAGAGTTTTAAGTTTAAAATAATTCTTATTTTTAACCTTTCTCTCCCTCAACTAGTTATATACTTTCTCTTTATATAAATTCTATAGTTTTATAGTATTTTAGAGTAAGAATATATAACAAATTTGGAAAAAAAAATTAAAGAAGACCACATGGATGACATGAAGGATATACTCAATTTTCCACTACACGATGTTAATCCGTCTTGGGCAACCAGGGTGGGTATGGGCTTCAAGATATAGGAGTTCAACTTTCTGGTAGAAGAGCAAAATCCATCTATCTAATGCTAACGGATTCTCATCATTTAATGAATGTGGTCTTTGTAAAAGATAGTGAGACTTGGACTTACATCTACTAACGAGATCCTCAAGATCCGTTTTATTAACATATAATGTAGTCATAATGATTAAACTATATACTTGTTATTTTCTAAAAAAACAAATTATAATATATAAAGTAGGATATTTGGCACTATATATACTAATATAAATAGTATATATCAGCCCCTATTCTCCTATTAACAACCCCTATTATTCTTATTATCAACTCCTTATTACTCCTATTATAAACACCCCCTTTCATTCTTCTAATTTCATGTTGTTTTGTTTATCAAATATGATATTCTCATTAATGTTGAATTGACAACCTTTTGTTCCAAGAGAGTTTTAAGTTTAAAATAATTCTTATTTTTTTAACCTTTCTCTCCCTCAACTAGTTATATACTTTCTCTTTATATAAATTCTATAGTTTTATAGTATTTTAGAGTAAGAATATATAACAAATTTGGAAAAAAAAAAAATTGTTCCTTATATCAATATTTAAGCAATATTCAACAGTCTTAAGAGATAAACTGTTGAGATTTAGCCTTAAACCTGATAGCATAGTCATCAATGTCAACCTTTGAAATGAATATAGAATATATAACAAATTTGGAAAAAAAAAATAGAAGACATATTCGTATGTATTATACTTGTTATTCTATATATCTATACACTTAAAACAAAGGAAGGGAATATTTATACTAATTCCATATGGGATAAATAGCCCCTATTACCGTTATTACTAATTCAGTTTAGTACATAATTAATTTCTTTTTATAATAGTTATTTGGTTTATCAGTGACCATTTTCAATGAATCACTCCATTCATGATTTATGAGTGACCTCTTTGTATAAATCACTCCATTTATTTCTTTTGCAATGGCATGATAATTCGCAACTATTTGCTCCTTATATCCATTTACAACAGCCTCCGATAAGGTAAAATATGTTGAAGCCCGAATGAATATAATTGCCTCCCTTAATGTGCCAATAACTGCAACGTAGAAAGGTTACCAATACCAGAGATATAGCAAAGATGACGATGAGTATCAATAGGTAACGATTTGGTAAGCATATCAGCAGGCATATCTTGAGTGTTTAAATAATGAATACTAAAATTTTGCCCAATATGGCTTCGAATGAAATGAAAGCACCGCTTGATATGCTTTGTGCGATTATGAAATACTGGATTAGTAGCAATTTTCATAGCACTTTGACTATCGCAATGAAGTTGAATTGAATCTAAATCTAATTGTAATTCCTCGAACATCTCTTTTAACCATAAAAGTTCTTTACCAACAAGACCCAAACTGTAATATTCAGATTCAGCAGTGGACATTGCAACAACTTGTTGCTTCTTGGATTTCCAAATGACAGGAGATTGGGCTATTTTGATAATATGTCCTGAAGTAGAACGACTATTTGTAACGTCACCGCACCAATCAACATCACAATATCCAAGGATATCAAATTTGGGTGTTCTAAGATATAATAGGCCAAATTCGAGTGATCCACTAAGATATCTAACAAGTTTTTTTCCCAGCTTTGAGATGGTAGCTCGTAGGATTGTTGAGGAACTGCGACAAATTGGAAACAGCAAAACTAATGTCAACGCGAACAGTATTTGCGAGAAAAAGCAATTTGCCAATGAGGCTACGATATTCTCGATTATCAGCTGGTGTAGCACCATCAGGAATATCTTCAAGATGTTGGTTAGGAAGTAATGGGGTTTGCACTGGATTAAGATCTTCAGGCACAAGATATGAAGCAAAAATAGACTTGGTGTAATCAGTAGCAGCAAGAGCCTTTGAACCATCTGGAAATTGAGTAATATTGAGACCTAAAAATTTGGAACAAGCACCTAAGTCCTTCATTTGGTAATGTCTCAGCAACACAGCTTTGACTTGTTCAATTTCATCGATACTGGTTCCACTGATGAGAAGATCATCTATATATAATGCAATTATGATAATACCAGCAACAGAATGGCGAATATAGAGACCATACTCAGATTCTAATTGTTTGAATCGAAGCAGTTGTTCGATTAAAAGTTTGATTCCATTGATAAGCAGATTGTTTAAGGCCATAAATGGACTTATTTAGCTTAAGCACCTGTTTGGAATCATTTTCATATCCAGGAGGTTGCATGAGATAAAGCTCTTTCTCTCCAAATCAGCATTTTTTTTTTTTTTTTTCCAAATTTGTTATATATTCTTACTCTAAAATACTATAAAACTATAGAATTTATATAAAGAGAAAGTATATAACTAGTTGAGGGAGGGAAAGGTTAAAAATAAGAATTATTTTAAACTTAAAACTCTCTTGATTTGATGATAAAGTAGCTATTTTGTAAGATTTGATTGAAAATTGAAGATCAATCTAGTGATTTATTTAAAGATTATGAATGTAGAACGATACCCATGATGAAATAAAAGAAGAGTTGAGCGGTAAAGCTGAACCTTCTTTTTGTAGGATGTATCGTCGACGTCCTCGTAATTTATGAACAGCAAAGAGGTATCGATTGAGAGCGATTAATTGGTTTTTATCCAATTCTGGATCGATGGTTTATATAACTATGATTTGAAGAATACTGATTGATAAGGAAAATGCTCTTTTTGTCTGATAATTTGAATATTCCTAAAGTTTCAGTATTCTTCGTAACAATGCCCTTCGAGATATTAAAAATCAAACATTGTTAAGGAAAATAGTGAACCAAACATGGAAAATAACCTTCGTAAAAACTTGGGGATCATATTCAAGCATTTCGTCTGTCAAGTTAGCTGAATACTAGGTCTCCCCCAAAATATCGGGAAAATTTTTAATAATAAAAGGGTATCTTTCTCAAAATGGAATACCTACCTTAATGTCAAAATTTTGAAAGGTACCCTTATTGAATCCAACGGGTTAATTTTTAAAAATTCTAACCCCACCTTTTTTAGCTAGGGGTAAAACTTTGCAACATATAAAAAAATACTAGAACGCAATGTTGTGTCAAGCTTAAACTGTAAAAATTTCTCCGTCAACACCGATTCATCATTTCTATACTTTAGTTTGCATTTGTTGTCAAGTAAGACCTCTCAAGACTGAATTGGATAGATTACTATTTATGGCAGATCTAACAAACAGAAACAGATTTGAAACATCTTTCTTCAAGTTTCCAAATCAAGTAAACGTCCCGTTATCAAAAGCCACTATTATCGATTCAACCTGTATTAACGACTAATATTTTATGGGTAGGAGATGGTTTATTTTCTGAAGTTATAGTGCAACACAAAGCTCTGCCGTACTAAATTGACAGAGTAACTGATTCTTCGTGATAACGCCACAAGGTTACTTCTCAATTAATTAGGTTGAAGAGTCAAGTCGTATCGACAAAAGAATACTCTATTCATGATTCAACATGAACCCACTTGAAATGTTATTGATATGCGCCTTGCTACATTCATCTATGTACAGTAGAAAATATTTCTCAAACATAACCTTATTATTAAGACCCAATTTGAAAATCAAATGGGGGTTAACAATAGATTAAATTTGGGGGCTGACAAATTGCAACGAATGACCAACTAGATTGGCACGAGTAAGATTTCATTATTTAGTTTCAAGAATAGGTTAGAATGGATTTATATCAACCCCAATGGTTTTGATATTACAGTTAATCTGGTGGTGGTGGTGGTGGCGGTGGTGATATTGTAAATTTATAATGAAATGATGATACTAATCATAAGGGATTGGAGTCATATAAAATCTGTTGCCTGATTACATGTGTCTATTTCAAACGGACAGAAATACTGTTTTAGGTAACGGAATTATGATAATTAAAAAGAATAAATGAACACCAAAGAAGCGAATGAAGATAAACCTAACCACTTAACAATTTTATAAAAAAGTGGGGAAAATTCTATAGTCGGTAATGGACCGATAATACCTTAGTGCGGGACGACACATGAAGGAACAATAAAGTAAAATGTGGGATACGCGCAATATATGGGGTAAATAATAAAAATTCGATTCAATGCGGCGCACTGATACTTAATCTTACTTCTTTACATTGAACGATAGTATACGAAACAGAAGAAGAATACTGATCTAATGTCAAACCATACCAACAAAGTAGCATTAGTCTAAACAAGCTTTACATTGTAAAACACTAATGAAAAGTGGTTTGCTCAAACATATAGAAATACAAACTAATCGGAAAATCGATATATAATTCCGAGGAAGTAGATTTCAAATTCAGTACACTATCAAATATGGTAAGATATCCTTTACTTCTTTGAGGAATTGATATAAAACAGTATCAAGGATTGAATTCCTATTTAGCCTTTTATCAAGTTGAGATATATCAGGAAATTTATCAGAAATTTATCATAACATTATTCAATATTGTGATATTACCGATCATGCAATATCTGGAATAGTTTCCTAGTTGGCCTTTATTAATCTGGGTAGGGAAGTTTTCCCGAGTATGATCAGCATCAGGAACAATTTTAGCATCGAGACTTGTAAGAAATACTATTACAATTAAGGAAAGCCACTTTATTTTGTGGGGTATTTTTAAAATTCTTTGGGGTAACGAATAATCCATCAAACCTGTAAAATCTTATACGCTTTAAATTGTAACATACCAGCTTCGCGTCTCACTTGGTTTTTAAAGTCATGTATCTGGTAATTCCTTTAATTTCTGTTTGATTGAAAATATTTGTAAGATAGGTTGATGTCAATATTGTTTGCGGGGAATTCAACTGATCCTCCACTTTTTTTACACAATCTTAGTAAATGTTGCAAATAATAAAACATGTGTAAAATAATAAATCCTTTGGTCTTATTGAATGCAAATTTATTATTTACTATTCAGGTTAGGCATAATATCTAAAAATAAAAATAAAATCAAGTGTTTCGATTAATTTTTAGTATATAAAGACTTAAATAATCCTTGAAGTATTATCAACATCTGAACATTATATTTTTAGTATCATATTATATTTTTAGTAAGTTTGGCTTCTATTTCATTTGAAAATATCTCTCACTGGTTGTTGTACAGATAAGCAAAACTAAATTCAACAGCTACAAAACTTGCAACTATGTCGGACTCCAAGATTGGTTATACCAAGGAGCAAAATGATTCAATTTCAATAACTGATAAGATTCAATTACAACAGGAGTTGTTGAACACTGAATCTGTTGATAACTATCTTTATCTTGAGAAGTCTTGGTGGAATTACTCTCACTTTCGTTGGTTACATTTCTACGTTTTTTTGATTACCTTAACTTCTACTAGTAATGGTTATGATGGTTCTATGTTGAATGGTTTTCAATCGTTAGAAACTTGGAACAAACATATGGGTTACCCAGAGGGTTCTATCTTAGGTGCCCTTTCTAATGGTACGACTTTTGGTTCTATTATCGCCTTTGCTACTGCTTCCTATCTTTCTGATAAATTTGGTAGAAAATATTGTATTCTTGGTGGATTAGTTGTGTGTGTAATTGGTGCAATTTTACAAGGTGCATCTTACAACTATGCTTTCTTTTTGATTTCAAGAATTATCATTGGTATTGGGTTTTCAACAGCTATGTGTTCATCACCTTCATTGATTGCAGAATTATCTTACCCTCCATACAGAGCTACTTGTACTGCTTGTTATAATACTTTGTGGTATTTCGGAGCTATTATTGCTGCTTGGGTTACTTATGGAACAAGAAACATCGACGGTAATGCAGCCTGGAGAGTTCCATCTTATTTACAAGGTTTCTTACCTCTTGTTCAACTTTCTTTTGTGTGGATGGTTCCCGAATCTCCAAGATTTTTAATCTCCAAAGGTAGAAACGAACAAGCAAGAAAAATCTTACATAAGTATCATACTGGTTCTTCTGACGACGAGAGAGCTCATAGACTTGTTGACTTTGAAATGAGAGAAATCGAAGCAGCTCTTGAATTAGAAAAGATTTATTCTACATCTAGATTCGTTGATTTCATTAAAATTAAAACTTTTAGAAAAAGATTATTCTATATTTTATTTACTGCTTGGATTATGCAACTTTCTGGAAATGGTTTAGTCTCATATTATTTGAATAAGGTTTTAGATTCCATTGGAATCACTAGTCCTACTAAGCAATTACAAATTAATGGTTGTTTAATGATCTATAATTTTTTCATTTCGATCTTTGCTGCTTGTGTTGTTTACAAATTCAAAAGAAGAACCGTATTTTTGAGTTGTATCTCTGGTATGTTGCTTACTTATATCATTTGGACAGCTCTATCTGCAGTTAATCAAAAAACTAATTTTGAACATAAAGGTTTGGCAAATGGTGTCCTTGCTATGATTTTCCTTTACTATCTTGCTTATAATTTTGGTGCAAATGGTTTACCATATTTATATATCACTGAAATTTTACCATATTCCCATAGAGCAAAGGGTATTAATCTTTTCCTGGTAGCTCAAAATATTATTCTTGTCTATAATGGTTTTGTTAATGCAGTTGCTATGGAAGCTATTGAATGGAAGTATTATATTGTCTACTGTTGTATTCTTGCTTGTGAATTAGTTATTGTTTACTTCACTTATGTTGAAACCTATGGTCACA
The DNA here is from genome assembly GCF_036884675.1 of Scheffersomyces coipomensis. Lineage (NCBI taxonomy): Eukaryota > Fungi > Ascomycota > Pichiomycetes > Serinales > Debaryomycetaceae > Scheffersomyces > Scheffersomyces coipomensis. Next base: position 1,578,910 of record NW_027042892.1, on the reverse strand, counting down.
CGTTAGAAGAGGTTGCAAGAGTATTTGGAGACGAACCTACTACCCATTTTCCTCAGGCTTCTTCCCAAGTTGAGAAATTGGAAGTTGAACATGCTGAGAACACTAGTGATGGTTCTTCTAAACGTGTTCTTAACGTTTAAGTATGAAGTTTTCAGTTAATTGATTTTGCTCTTCTTATTCCTATTCATATTGATATGAATCTATTATTTCACAAGTATGAGTTTATTAAAGACTTGATATTCAGTCTGTTAGTTAGTTTTAGTTTTATTAATGTTATTGATTAATATTTTATAATTCCTTTAATGTATCTAACGTAGAAATACAATACTATAGTAATATTAATCTATTAAGATTGCTATGATTGCAAAACATTTAATGCGGTCGTGCGAAGGCGATGATTTCTGCTAACAAAAGATCATCAAAAAAAAAGAAATTTTAGAAGAGCTCTTTTTTATTTTTATTTTTTTTTGGCTACAGATATCTGATGTCTTAATAATTATAATTCAATTTAAGTTAATGCTAGCTAGTTTTGTTAGTGGTAGCAGGAGTCGACTATTCAACTTTCCTATTAGATTATTATCATACAGTACTACTACTACTACTTTCAATAACACCATGACTGTTACTGAAAAATTAAATGGTCGTGAAGTATATGATGCTATAGGCCAACCTAAAACCATTGTTGCTCCAATGGTAGATCAATCAGAATTAGCATGGAGAGTATTATCCAGAAGATATGGAGCTGACTTATGTTATACTCCTATGTTTCATGCTAGATTATTTGCTAATGAAGAGAAATATCGTAATAGTATGTGGAGTTCTATGGATGGAGATAAAGAAAAAGATAGACCATTGGTTGTACAATTTTGTGCTAATGATCCTGAGATGTTACTTAAAGCTGCCAAATTAGTTGAAGATAGATGTGATGCTATTGATTTAAATTTAGGTTGTCCTCAAGGTATAGCGAAAAAGGGGAAATATGGAGCATTTTTAATGGAAGATTGGGATTTGATTTATAAATTAATCAATATTTTACATGAAAATTTAAAGATTCCTGTTACAGCCAAGATACGAATTTATGAAGATAAAGAAAAATCATTAGAATATGCAAAGATGGTTTTAAAAGCAGGAGCTCAATTTTTAACTGTTCATGGTAGAACAAGAGACATGAAGGGTCAAGCAACTGGATTAGCAAATTGGAAAGTGATAAAATATTTGAGAGATGAATTACCAAAAGATCAAGTTTTCTTTGCTAATGGTAATATTTTATATCCTGAAGATCTTGAAAGATGTACTGCGGAAACCACATGTGATGCTGTGATGTCAGCCGAAGGGAACTTATATAATCCAGGAGTTTTCTGGACTAAAGATAATGATAAAGATAAACAATTTGCCAGAGTTGATAAAATGTTAAGAGAGTACTTTGAAATTGTGAAAAGTTGTGATGGTGTTGCATCTAGACATGCTATGAAAGCCCATTTTTTTAAATTATTGCATGCATTTTTGAATGTTCATAAAGAATTAAGACCAGTCATTGGTAAGACCAGTGTTAATTCTGATTTCAGTGAATGGGAAAAAATTGTGGTTGAAGTAGAAGGTATAGTTGAAAAGATTTATCAACAAGATAATATTGAAGAAATAGATGTTATTGAAGTAGGAGGAGTTGAAAAATGGGGTGGTTCATATAAAACAGTTCCATATTGGAGATGTCAACCATATTTCAGAACTGTTGATGGTGAGAAACAAAATACCAGATCTTTAAAGGTTGCTGGAGAAAGTGAATTAATAGAAGCTTCATCATCAGTATCCACTTCTGAGAAACATAAGATTTCAGAGCCATTAGAAGAAATAGAAACCAATAAAAGGGTTAAAGCATAGAAAGATAGTAAAAAAGTTATATATTTCCTTTGTAAATAGAAAAATAGAAAAACTTACTTGTTGTAACTGTAAGTCTATGGAATTAAGTATTGAAATAATTGATATCATAAAAATGCATATTTGCGCCTGATAAATAAGACCTCAGCAAGCCTACGCGACGAATATATGGCTCCAAATTATATCAGATAAGACGTACGGCTATATCATAAATTTAAAGTCAGAGCTTACAAATATTATATAAGTAACTAGAATAGTCAGTATAAAGTTCTCCTCAATTGAAAGGTGTTTTTATGATTAAACGTCAAATCCACTTTCTTTGTGTTTCAAACATGCTATTTTTCAAAGTTGTACTTTTGACAATCATTGTTTCAGGATGTGTCGCCTACTCTCCAGCAACTTGGGTTGTTTCTCACTTAGCTATTAGTTATCTACTTACGACGGTTTCCTTCGAACATATATTTTACCAAAGAATGATAATTGTATTAGTTGGTCTAAGCCATATTCAGGAGGCCACAATTAACATATACAAGAGTTGTCGTGTTTCAGATAATCCGAAAGATGATGATTCTACTTGCCATAAAGCTGTTTCAGATACCGTTATTGGGGTTGGATTAGGTACAGGTATATCAATCTACCTGCTTTTGGAATGAATGAAGTAAAATGGATCATTGAGTGTTACACCTTTCAATTTGGTCGGAAGTTGCTAAAGCATACATAATAAAACATACCAACATATATTTCCCTTGTATATATAAAATAGAAACTAAACTAGTTTAATGTTATTGAGGGGTTATAATAGAACAATATATATAATTTAATCAAATACTTTACTAAGAGTATCACCAGTCCACCATTTAAATCCAATTCCATAACCCCATTCATCAGTAATATATCTTTTTGGATTTTGAGCACCAATTTGATAAAGTTCATCTAATTCTTCTTTAGTTAATTGAGGTAAACCTATAATACTTTTAATTCTTTGTAAATTTGATGATCTAGGTAATACAATTCTACCTTGTAAAATATGATAAGCATCGGCAATTTCATTAGTTGATACACCATATTTTTCAGCTAATTTTTGAATTAAAGGAAGTTTTACCACAGGTGCTCCATCACTTCCGACTGGAGAATAAGCTGCAATTAGAATACCTTGATTTTGGAAATATTCCACTAATTCTTGTTGAGGTAATTGAGGATGATATTCAATTTGGTTAACTACTGGTTTATGTTTTTTAATATGAGGTAATAGAGTTCTATATTTTGGAATAGAATAATTTGAAATTCCAATGGATTTAACTTTAGTAGTATGTTCCACAAGATCTTCAAGTTTATTATAAGTTTCAATGAATTTAGTTCCTGTAGCTGGATCATCATCATAAATTAAATTTCCATCTTTATCCTTTGGAGCCGGTGGTTGACCATTTTCATCACCATGTAAAGCCACTGGCCAATGTTGTAATACTAAATCAACATAATCCAATCCTAAATCTTGTAAGGATTGATCAACTGATTTTTCAGGACTATGCCAAAATGATGGCCATACTTTAGTAGTAATGAATAATTCTTCTCTTTTAACAATCCCTTCATCAAATAATTCTTTCAAGGCTTCACCAATATATTTTTCAGTACCATAATACCAAGCAGTATCAATATGACGATAACCTGCTTTAACGGCAGTAATAACTTGATCTTTAACATCTCTTGGGTCAGTGGCAGACACAGTACCAAGACCTAATGCTGGAATGGTCTTTCCATTGTTTAATTTGAAAACAACGTCAGTAGCTAATGAAGGCATAATTAAGCAATGGATTGGAATTGAATTGAATAAAGGTAAACTGAAAAATGATAAGAAATCAGATAACCAATGAAATTGATGGTAGGGAGATTTTCTAACTACTATTTATATAATTGACGATGGAAGGTCTAGAGAGGAGGAGGAGAATTGTGGTTATTTGTTGCTTATTGTCGGAATAAGGTGGGGTGCAGAGTGGGGGAGCAATATCGGAAAAAAAAGTAAAAATAAAAACTGTAAATCTTTTTTAAAGTGTTTGCTTTACTTTTGCAATCAAATAGTTTGATTTTGCAATTAATTGGTTTGATTGTATATATCTAACTCTTATTCTACACTATTCATCAATATATTCAAATTCTGATTAGGATTTTATCATGTTAAATAAAGTATAAATAATGCATTATATATCAAATAATTGTGAAGAAGTATAATAATATAGATATCAAAAAAGAGCAACTATATAAGTTAAAATAAAAAAGGTATAATAAATTATTAATAGCAATTAGCAAACGTACAATAAATAGTCAACAGCTAAACAACAACAATAATTAGAATAATCACAGTTTAGTCCAAGCAAATAAAGTACGTACTTGAACATTTGTTATTTTTTTGTTTTTTTTGGGGTATGGTTTTCTCTAGTTTCTTATGTGTTTTTTTATGGATTAAGTTAGTATTTTCCTAGTTTTTTTTTAATTAATTCAAATTTCTATATCCCCTATCACATCATTATCTTCTTCATCATCATCAAGGATGGCATCTTCATCGAGGTATCTTGAATCATCATCATCATCATACACCACATCGATATCATCATCATCATCTTCATGACGAATTATCTCTTTATCACTATTTCTATTTCCATTATGAATTCCATTTCCATTACTACTATTTATAGTAGAATAATGAATTTGATTAATGGCAGTTAAATAAACAAAGGCAACTCTCTTTTTCTTTTTATTATAAATAAACCAATAATAAGACCACATGGTTTGATAAGGATAATTTAAATCTTCTAATATAGATTCATCACTGGGTTGAAATTGATAAATTTGACATAATTCAGGATTGAAAGCGATAGGAGGGGAATTATTACCATTATTTGAAGTAGTTGATCCACTCCTTGAATAAGGATGTGAACTACCGTTATTATTGTTGTTATTATTATTATTAAAACTATTCTTTCTTGAATTTGATAGTATAGGACCTCCTGATTGAGCTGATAAAGATGGAGAATTCTTAATGGGAGACAGAACATCCATATAAACATTTATAGTATCCCATATCCAATTTAAAATATCTTCCTTTTTACCTAATGATATCATTATATTATTAAATCGATTAATTAAATCTTCTGGATTATGAATTCTATGAAAATTTTCTGTAGTTGGTTGTAAATTTGAAAAATCATGATCAGGAAATGTAGTATTTAAAATAGCAATTAAATAAGCAAAGGTCTTTCTAGTGGTAACATTCTTTAATGGTCCAAAAGGGGATTCATCAATAGGACCTTCTAATTCAAATGAAGTTTCACCTTTCAATGAATTAGTTAATAATGAAGTAGCAGTTCCATTTCCATTATCATTGGTATTATTTATATTCGTATCATTAGAAGGAGCCGTAGTGATTATACTTATATTACCTGATTTTGAAAAATTGGTGGTACTACTACTACTAGTACTACTTTGTCTTCTATCTCTTTCAGTAATGGTTGAATAACTATCTCTTCTATTGATAAAACTAGCCGGTGGAGAAGCACTACTACCAAATAATGAATGGATTGAATTCTTTCTTTCCCATTCAATCGAACGAGATAATTGATTATCCTCTATGATTTGATCTAAATGTTTATCAATCGTTTTAAATAATTTACGATCAGACCCAATCGGTTTAGTAGTAAATAAATCACATCCACCTTTGATAACTAAACTATTATCTTGAGAATTAAAGTTTAATTCTTGATTCACTAACTCAATATCTATCTCATCAATGAACTAAAAATTAGAAGTTAGTATACAAATGTAAATAATGTAAAGTGACGTGATCGCGTTTTACCAACAACATGGTGGGTGACCATCCCACCAGAAATGTTGCTAAAAGAACTGCAACCGCGTCGATTTCATTCGATTTAAATGGATGCAAACCCATCTGTCATACACATACCTTCATATTAAGTTGTTTGGTTGGGGTATAATTGAAGATTAAACTAGTAGAAAGTGAATTTCAGTTAAAGTTTAAATTAACCCATGCTTTTCTTTTATTGTTCTGCTCGTTGTTTGGGTGATTATCTTTTTTTTTTCTTTTCTGGTTGTTGATATCGGATGCATAATTGGGACAATGGACACGACCACTCACAAAATGGCAACTCCACTTTTTATGTAAAGAAAGTATAACATTAATTAAGTAATTAATATGTCAATAAGTAATGGAATGAATGATAGTGTAAATCAATTGAATATATTGCTTTTTATTATGGTATTTACATTAACTTCTATCTAAATTTTTTCTATCAATTTGACCGTCATTAGTGCATGCGCTACCAATAAAATCTAATATCATACCCAATTTTGATTACTCTCAACCAATACTCATTCAATTAAACTTCAAATAATCCATTATCAGTGATGGTAAATTCAATTTTATCATTATCATTATCGTTATCATTATATTTGGAGTATACTACTTTAGCATATCTTTCAACTTTCCACCCTTTAATTAAGGCTTCAATGGATGTAGTTGAATTCAATTGATTAAATGATCTTTTTTTCGTAGTAGTAGTAGTAGTAGTAGAATCTTCTCCCTCATTATTAACATTGAATCCTTCCATCAATTGTTCATAAGTTAAACCCGTCTCAGGATCAACCACACTATTATGATTCGTAACTTCTAACCAATCCTTTTTATCCTTCATCAATGGTTTATATGTTTTCATTAACATAATTCGAATCGGAATTCGAATTGACCAGGGATAACCTAAAGTTGGAACCACTCTTTTGGTATTAAGATTACCTAATTTATGTAATTTTAATAATAAATCTCGTTGATTATTATAATCTTCATCATGATTAGTTAAATTCTGTCTAGCATATCTTGGATCGAAAGTTTCTCCATCAGTATTCACTCTTTGATGTTTGTTTTGAGGTTGATTTAATGATTTTTCTAAATGATAAGTAGTTAATTCTAAATCTTTCGAATTTAATTGAAATTTAGCCTTTGGTAAGGATTGTTGTTGATCATGTAAAATAATATTTGTATCCCAACCACTGGTTAATCCAATTTGAAAATTCACATTTAAGGGATTTAAAATATCTTCCACTAAAAAATCATCATCATTATCAATGGTTGAATTTATAAAATCACTAACTTGATTTATAATAACTATAGCCACATTATATCTTATGGCTAATCGATATAGATGACGATTTAATAAATATAAATAATGATTCTTTAAAAATCGATTATAATATTTCGATGATTTATTTTGAAATTTTTTAATTTGAATTTGATGAAGTTTATAAAGCGGTTGAAAATCAGGTAAATCCTTTAATTGATCATATAATTTCGATATCTTATGTTTAAGATAATTACAATTATTCAATGAACCTTCTCGTCTTAAATGTTGAGCAATACTATCAATAATAATAAGATTGACTTTCCCATCTAATTGTTGTAATTTGATTGGTAATTGAGTATAGATAATATGATCCTGACTTTCAAGATCTTGACAATAGATATAGGTTATGTTATCCAACAGAACACGAGGATCATCATTATATTGATTTTTCATATCATTTAATCGTTTAGTTTCAAGAAATGATTCCGTAGCTATGAATATCGATTGATTCTTTTCCGTGGATAATAATTGACTTCTTAATGCTAATTGACTTAATAAATGAGATTTCCCACATCCACTTGATCCAAATACTTCAGTTAATTCTCCTAATGGGATTCCTTTCCCACCTAATTGTTTATCAATAGTTGGTAATCCAGTTGAAATAAATGATGGTTCATCGTTACTTAATTCATGTTTTATATCTATTTTGGGGATATGATTCGATAAGTCTTGTTTCAAACCATCTAGATAATCATCCACCTCACGAATCGATCGACTTGAAAGTTTTGATAATTGACTTGATTGTTTATTATAATCATATAAGATTAGATCACTAATGGTTTTACCATTATTTTTAAAAATTGAAATTAAAGATGGGAAATCTTGAGATGAATGGATTTCACTGCTATTTAATTGTTTGAAATCATCCATCCAATGTCGTGAATCCTGTATTTGATATTGTTCTGGGGTGACTTATAGTTATCTATTTATAGTGGTATATTTGACGATAGTTTCAATTATACGCGTTGCAATTTTTACTAAGCACAAAAAGTTACTATATCAAAAATTAAATATTATGTATTAAACGACAAACAACAAGCTCCAGGCTGAAACATTAAATAAGATAAACAGTATAGAGAAACGTGTATCTAAGAAAGAGGGAGAGGGGGGGGTGTTAATAAACAAATAAATAAGTAAATAAAACTAAACATAGATTTAAGATAAGTTTTCACCTCCTTTTGGAATCATATAATCATTACTCTTTAAGAATTTGACTAAGAAACTTGGGAAAGTCAATCCAAAGGCAGTACCAACTCCACCAGTTTTACCAATTGGAACCACTAAGACAGTACCTGGTTTCTTGTAAGCTTGTAAAGTTACAGAATGATTATCATAAACTTCATAATCAAAGGTAGAACCCACATTTTTAACTTGACCATAAATGATATCAACAAGAGATTTAACCCCTTGAGCCACAACATCACCAAAGGCAATAACTTCATGATGATTATTTAATCTAAGGTAATCATCAGTTTTAATGAAACCATCATTATCTAAATATTGACTATATTTCTTTAAGAATTGAGAATTTGGAATCAATTTAAAAGCAGGAATAACTAAATCAAATGATGTAGTTGAACCATCATTAAATTGAATTGAAGTAGGAGTAAAAGATTTAGCCTTTTTATTATTAATAACTGTAACATTTAAATCTTTTAATTTTTGACTAGCTTTATCACCTTGACTTTTATTTAAAGTTGGTAAAGGTTGAGATGAACCAGTAAATAAAGTAATTGATTTTGAATCTTTATATTCAGTTCCAATTTCACCAGCAAGTTCAACCCCAGTAGCTCCACCTCCAATAATAGCAATCTTATTAGCATTTTTAATATCTCTATTTAATGATTTAATTGATTCTCTAGTATAAGTTGAATCTCTTTCATTATCCAATTTAAAGGCAGGATGTTGAGTAGTAGTACCAGAAGCAATGATTAAATTATCATACCCAATAGTTTCATTATTACTGATAGTAACAGATCTATCATCTAAATTAACATCAGTAACATAACCTTTAATTAATTTAATGGAATGAGGAGTATTTTGAATATATTTATTAAGAGCTTTCTTTAAATCAAAGAAGATTTTATCGATCTTATCGGTTTCAATAGCAACTCTTGGAGTACCAATATTAAATAATGAAAATTCAGATGGTGAAATCACCGTAATTGATAAAACAATATTTTTAGAATTATTTTTTGATTTAACTAACGTTTTTAAAGCAGCAATGGCGCCAAAGGAACCACCAATGATAACAACTTCTTTGGATGACATGTCTATAGTAATCTATATCTAAGCTTAGTCTATCTTATTGTATACTTATTGTAAACTGTATAAAGTGGAAATCAGATGATATATTTATATACTGCAAAATTTATTTGTTGATACTCTAAATTTTGTTTGTGCCACCGGATTTTAACGGTGGTTTCAATTTTATGACAAATTCAAAATAAAATTTGCAGTACTTTTTTTTTTTTTACTGCGGAAAATAATATGAGCTTTAATTGCTAAATTCAGCCTTACCAGGATGGAATTATACTTATTTAAAGTTATATCAACTCTACTATGGTAACGTTTTATGTAATTCAGTCCTTATTATTACTAAAGTCTCAAATTAGTAATTAATTTATATATTTATTTTTTATTTCTCCCCTTTTATCACCGAGTCTACATCCATAGTTAACATAAGTTAAATATCAATCTACATCTTCTCTCCTCTCCCTATGTTGTTTTTGTAAACTTACGTATGTTTATTACTACTGTTGTTATATAGTTTACGAAAGTTGTATCCTTTGTTCAAGTTAATAATGATAATGATGATGTTAGTAATAAAACCTAACCCCGATTCACATATCAAAATAAATATTTACCATTTGTGTACTTGTTTAACTATTAAAATATAATTTGAGCCACAGTATCATCAACCCTAATTAGATCAAAATCAACTTTATGTTTCAAAAAAATAAAAAAACTACCAACACATATACTAATTAGCTTAATGAGCACCACCAGAAATGAAAAACCATTTATCAATGGATTTATCAATTGGAGCAGCTGGTAATGGATTAGCAGCTGGAATTTCACTAATAGCAACATCAGAATAATATGGACTTGAAGTTAAAGTAGTATTGGTTAAATCAATACCCTTGGAATCAACTGATTTACCAGCAATTAATTCTTTCCAAGCTTCAGAACATTCATTAATAACTTCTTCAGCATATTTCTTATTTTTACATTCACCACTAAAAGCAAATTGATTTTCTGGTTTACCATCTGGAATCTTATAAATTCTAAACCATTCATTGGTGGCTCTTAATAATCCTGGTAAATGAGTTTCAACATCTTCAATATCATTTAATTTAGCTGCAAATGGATCTTTAACATCAATAGCAATGATTTTCCAATCAGTTTCTCCTTCATCTAATAAAGCCATAACTCCTAAAACTTTAACTTGTTTAACTTCACCAACAGTGGCAACTCTTTCACCAATTTCACAAACATCTAATGGATCATTATCACCCTTAGCTTTGGTTTCTGGATGAACATGATTTGGATCTTCCCAAGTTTGAGGGAAAGCACCATAATTATGAATATAACCATGATGAGGAAATGAATTACGAACAAATCTTAAATTACCCTTTTTAGTATCTTGAATAATTGGATTTAATTTAAGATCTTTGGAAATTTCTAATTTAGCATTAGTCCATCTTGGAACTTCAACAATCATATTTAAAATAGTTTTTTCTTCATTAGCATATAATGGAATATCATGAAATGGTGAAACTGGTTTACCATCTTTTTCAATATAAGCCTTGTATTCTAAGGTGTGAGCAGCACCAACTTGACGAGTAGTGTAAGTCATATTCAATTGATGTTTTGAATAGAATTGAATCGAATCGAAATTGAATTGAAATCAGAAAAGGAGAGTTCCTTTTAAAAAATTGGAGAATTTGGACAAAAAGACGTCTGATTGACCAAAAAAATTTGAATTTGAGCCCAACACACGCCGGAGTATAATATAAAATCATCATTTTTGTCTATACATGGGAGAAGAAAGTCGTGTAAAATGGGTTGAAAATGGATCACGTGTTATTAAATAATAATTTTTTTTCTTATACCGGGGTGGGTCGTGTAACTTTGATCAAATTGCAAATTTGTTATTTCCTATCCATCTTGATCTTATTGATATAATAATAATCAATCTTATTCAAGATATAGCCATTGATTACATCATTGTTTAATAAGTTCATTTCACATTTCTTAAACATTAACATTCCTCTAGTTAATTCTCTATGACAATCACTATAAGGATTTTTAATTAGAAAATTCTGAATTAATTTAAAGTCTCGTATAGAGATATTTAACCATCCTTGATCATAATCTAATAAATAAACACCAGCATGATATAATGAATTTGGATTATTATCATATTGTTTCATTATATTTATACCATAGATATCAGAATCAACAAATGCCAATTTTAAACAAGTACATTTTAGACAACTATTCAGCAAATAATTATAAAATGTTTTAGTTAAATTATCAGGAAATCCTTTACCAGTTATAACAATTAATTTAATTCCCATATTTTCATAATAATCCTGATATTTTTCATTTAATTTCATATAATTACAAAATGATTTGAAAATAGCTTCCTTTTCAATGACTATGATGACAACTATACTATTCTGATTATCATATTTGTTCATAAAATCAATATCATTATAAGCTATAGGGATCAAAATAGGATCTAACTTATAACTCAACTCAATATTTTGATTGATTATAATCCCATTACCATATACTAAACCTTTCTGACTAGGGAATATCAATAAATCATTAGTTAAACTCCAATTTAATGAAGTTTCAACCATTTGAACCAATATAGCTTTACAATTCAATTGATTCTTATTATATAGTTCAACATCTTTATAATAAATATCTCTAATGGTTGTCTTATTAGTTTTCAAATGTAATTGTAAGATTAATAATTTTAAAGTTTTGATATAACTAAGGAATTTATTTGGATTATTAAATTGATTAGAAAATTGATTTATATAAATGAATTTTGATCTATTCTTATCATATAGTTGAAGACATAATACAGAATTACTCATAAATAAGTTAACTTTGATGGATTGCCAAATTTGAAGTAATATATCTAATCTATTTTTGGGTTAGTTAACCTGTTGCAAATATGAGAGCAAAGTATGGTAAGAAGATACTTACTTTTCATCAGAATTAGTGGAATCAATCATAAATTTGATATAACATATATCATCATGTCCCTTACACGATGTATTTAGACTTGTTAGATTCAAATGATGTTTCATTATGGTTTATTTCATGGTTTACTGTAGGAATCATATTGAATTTACAGCCAAGATTAAGATTTTTAAGTATATGCTGAGATGTCCGGGTAAATAACAATAAAATACATAAATAATAATTTTAAACTATTTGCTGCAATAATTTACAATTACAAAGTAGCTAATTACAATCTTAACTCTTTAATAAATCATGATAACTCTACAATAATATTGAATACTTAATTACTTACTATTTAATAGGGTGCAAATGATGGTATAAATCCTTTTTTGCAAAATTGATTCCTATTCAGGAAAGTGGTCGTGTACTCCAAAGAAATAAATTTTCGCCATTTGTGGAGGAAAAGGGGACGGTCATTACGTAACTCCTAATCCAGACTTAATTCCATTGTCATGATAACTATTTTTAGATGTCAAATTAAAACGGACGGCTTAGTTGTATAGACCTGGGTGATAAGTTCCGCAGTCGGTATTGAAATAACTAATATACTACAAACCTTTTGTAGGAGATACATGGTTATAGTCGGGGTTCTATAAAGTTAATAAATAAGCAGATTCACAGCCCAGCCCCAACCTTGTCATAATTAAGAGTTGAAAGTTGCAAAGTCACCTATTTCGGTCTTATGAAGACTAGTTATACCCTATCTAACAAACTATAATTTTTGTGGGATCAACCGATTTTTTTTAATTTCAATTAAACAAGGCTCAAACCAGAATCAAAGGCAAAATAAATCATCATTACTTTTCTCTTTTGTAATTTCTTAAATTATTTATTCAACTCTTTCTTCACTTGTCTTGGAAGATATCATCATCTACGGTACTATCAACTTAAGCTATTCATTTTGAGTTACATCTCTCCTAAAAAGTATATCTTGTCTTTTAATTTCTTGTTAATTAGTATTTCTCGGCTTAGGAGTCCACACCCATTTTCATTTTTTTTCTTTAAGGCTGCCGTTTCTCCCTGATCACAAATACGATTACGGTAACTTTTTTTTAAATATATAAACTTTCTTCTTCAGATCGTTCAATCATCACTTTCAATTCAGAAGGAAAGAATCATATCGTTAAAGTTAGCTTGTTACTTAGCTGATTCATTTATACCTTACCTTGTTTTTTCAGCATTATCGTTGTTTTATATACTATTTCAGTTCTCCATTTTAGATCTTAGATCATATTTTGAAAAATCATTATTTTATAAAAAAGGGAAAAAGCATTACTTTGCATCATCACATCATCAAATCAAATTAAGTTAACAATTTGAACAAAATGGCTATATTAAAATATACTGATCTCGTCATTAAAAGAGAAGATGGTTGGAGTTCTGGAGGTAGTGGAGCAAGATGGGCCTTTTTTGGGATTTTCCTTGTTCTTGTATTGTTTGTGGTATTAGGTACTTTAAGAGCTAATAAAAAGAGAGCTCAACAAGGTGCTCAACCAATATATGGTACCAGATGGTTAACTCCTCCAAACTATAGACAATCTCAAAATCAATATAATCAACCTGATCATGTAAGAGATCCTGAATTACCCAGTGCTTATGTTCCAACTTATACTGAAACTGCTAATGAATATGATATGGGATTTTATGATAATCAGGGTGAATTCCATGCTAATCCAAATGCCAAAGCAGTAGATTTAGCTCCTCCAAATCAAGCTCATGCTAGAGATTCAAGTCCAACTGATCGTGGTCCAGCTACTGATTTAGATCATGATATTAATGATGATAATGATCATGATGATTTATTCAGACGTCCATCTCAATTTCCTCCAAGAAGATCAACCCAAACAAGTACTTCAATAAATGCTAATATAGATCCAAATACAATAGGAGCACCATCAGGACCTCCTCCAACTTCAACATCATCCATACCGGGAGCTTTCCCAAGTCCATCACCTGCTACTACTTCACCAATTCCAAATGTTCAACAAATATCATATTCACAAAATGTAAATTTTGCTACTCGTCGTTTCTAATGGTTTTTTTAAAAAACGCCTTCCCATTATTTGCTAGAGATAAATTTCCATTGGATCTTTTTATCAAAGTATTTTTTTATTTAATTATTATTATTATTATTATTCATAAACCAACTTCATTTTGCTTTTGCTCCTTATCACGAGACCTCGCTACTACGTTATCTTCTTTACGACATTTTATATATGTATTTATTAATTAATGGAATATATTTTTAATTCTTCATGTAATTATTTTAAGAAAATGAAGTCTTTTTTTTTAATACTTTAATTTTTATTTTATTGTAAGATTGTTCTTATTTTTGTAAGATTAATTTATCAATTTTATAACTAAAATGAGAACTTGAAGGTAATAATTTATTATTATCAAATGTTCTGGAAATATTTAATTGATTAAATCTAATATCAAGATCTGATTTTCGTATAAAATGACCTGATTTTAATTTTTCTTCTTTAGTCATTTTACGATGTTTTTTAACTAAGGGTGATTTAGTATGGTTAGTTGCTTTAGTTAATTTTGGAGTGAAATAATTAAGTTGTTCAACAGTTTTAGGTCTAACCATTGGTTTGGTTCTTAAATAACGAATTAATGAAGTTGACCTATTATTAGCAAGACCAAAATCAATCTCAGATAATAAATATTCAAATAATTGACCAAATGGTTCATCATCATCATCATCATACAGTTCATAACTTGATTCATCTTCATTTTTGTATAATATCATTGATGCATTTTCAATAAATGAAAAATCATCTTCATCATCATCTTCAAAATGTCTATCATCAACAAAGTCTTGTAATTGTCCATCTAAAGTCCCATCATTACTACGGTCATTTAAAGTCGATTCATCATCACTATAAGATTCACCATCTTCAGTTTGTTCTGAAGATGCATCATATTCTTCATCTCTAGTTGGTTGAGGTTGGGGTAAATCATTAGATGCTATATCAGAACCGATAGCATGAAACGTTCTAAACTTTAACATAGACGCTTTAAACATTGGGTACAAGATTTTATAATAAGAAGAAGATTCATAAAAAGATTATATAATTTAAGATTTATAAAAATGCTATTAAATAAATAAGCATCAAATATAGATGATAGCTATAATAAAAAAAAATACTTACGTTGTTATGCTGCAAAAATTAATGACCCAAACGAAAAAAAAAATAAATTAAATAGAAATTTTTGCCATCCATAACAAATATACATTTTGATTAAAGTAAGAATAAGTAATAGAAATATATTAAAGGAAACAAAATTAAGCATATAAAAAGATGAATAAAAACACACAAAAAACATTAATCGAAACTGGTAACAACAAATTCAGATTCTTCACCAGCAGAACTTAAATCTCCTACATAACCAACTCCTTCTGGATCATTAAAATTTGGAACTCCAAGTTTACTATTACATAATAATTTAACCACATCATCAGTAGCACAAAACACTTCACTTACCCCATTATCAACCACAATCATAATTCGATCAAACAGTTTGAATTCATCCAAAGCCATCATTTCCGTAGCTTGTTGAGACCATCTTACTCTTCTTGATCTTGGTTCAACTGATGCATATGTTGGTCTCATTAAAATTTGACCCATTTGACCTTGTTTTAAATTACAAGTAGTGGTACCAGTATTTGATCTTGATAAAGAAAGTTTAAGTGAAGCAGTAAGCGATGCCTTTGCGGAATGTTTAATAAATAAAGGATTAATACCAAATTTAAATTCCAAATTAATATCATGATTAGAAGCAAAATAAAATGATTGACCAAATCCAAATGAAATTGAACCAGTTTTACCATATTTTTGAGATTGACATGCACTAACAGGAATTAAACCACTATAATTATAATCTTGTCTATCATGCATACTAAATTCAATCCAATCTGAATCAACTAAAGAAGCTTCAGGTTGAGTGTTTTTATTCTTCTTCTTCTTTTCCTTTTCCTTTTGCTTTTCCTTTTCCTTTTTAGATGGAGGGAATGGCCAACCTCTTTTATCAAATTCAAGATCATCTAAGTTTTCATATTTTGGTCTTTCTTGTTTACCTTTTTCAATTTGTTTAATATCTTCAGCCGTCTTTGGAAATCCTCGAACTAAAAGAGTTTCTGAATCTTCAAGATAAAAATAAAAATTTTCATTTTGTGAATTATCACCTAAAATATGATAATATCGTTGTGAAACATCATCAAGATTTTTAGCGATATAACGTTTGATAGGAGGTAATCTTTTTGAAGGTGGAGTTGTATCAAATTCATCATGATCTTCATCATATAAAGCAGTCACTGTAGTTGAATTAGTTACATCTTTAGTATCGCTTAAAATAGGTGAAGCAAATGTAACACCTAAAAAGATAAAATATACAATATTTTTAAGTAACATTGTAGTGAAGTTGTAAGTCTGGTTTTGATAAAAAGAAAAAAGTTGATAGATCATTTGAAAATTGGATGAAGAGATGGTTCAATTTAAATAGTCTTTGAAGAGAACGATTAACGTAAAAAGCTCATCGTGTTGCTTTAGAGAAAGTAGAATAGGTTTATTCAAAAAGCGGTAGTTGCAAAAAATTAAGGTGATAATTTTTCTCTACTATCACTCGTTAAGTGAACTTTGTTAAAGCAAGTTTAAATAGTACATAAATTTGGAAAGAGAAACAGGGTGTTTTCAAAAACATAGCAAGTAAGAGAAGTTAGAGAATTAGAATATGAAATGGTGATATTAGATAATTCAAAAGTTTCAATAACAGATAGGCAGGAGATATGATAAATAGGTAAGTGTAAAATGGACTTAGTTTAGATTTTTGTAGGTGTGATCCAAAAACGGAAAAAGATAAAAAAAAAAAAGAGTGGCAATTTTAAGTAAGGTACCAAATGATTAAAATTTCACGTAAAAAAAAAAAAGATTACCGAGCGTTAAAAGGAACAAATATTTAAGATGATGAATTAAATTAATGAATTAAAAGGAATGAATGAAATTTAAGAGTCACTTGAATTAACTCTACCTTACTTGTACATAAATAAATTTAAAATTAATATAAGTTTCATTCAGGGATGAGTTTCAGGGATGAGATAGGTGGATGTGGATGTGTAGTGAAGTATCAGTGAGAGAGAGGGGGGGGGGGGGGGGGTGCTGGTATTTTTATTCCTGGCATAAATAAGTAAATAGATATTGGCATTGTTTATGAGTTCCGAGGGGAAACCCGATCTATTTTATTTGACACATTGCTTTTTTTTTATTAAATTAAATTAAATTAAATTAAAATTGTCTTTGTGGGCATGTTTTTATAATTTTGATTGGTGAAAATTTGCGTACTGTACCAATTTAACGAAACCGCGATTGAAATTCAATATTGATATCAATCAAAACAATCAATTTAATCAAGTATTCTTTCGTCTTTTCAATGGTTGTACACGTTAAGTTGAAAACAGACGAAATGAAAGACAATGTAGTCAAATTTTGACAAAGAATTTCCTATTTAAAATGTTTACAAATTTAAAACTATAAAAATCTATCACGTGACTGATTGGATAAAAATTTATTAGTTACTGTAATGTAACGTCTTAATTTTGAGAAGAGAGGGTTTTTCAATTTCATGGGCTCAAGACCTTTCAAATCAAAACAGTAAAAAAAATCAACAACAACAACAACATTATCACAACAAATAACAAGAGAGCAACTACAACAACAACAATAATAATAATAACAATACAAGTAATAATCCAAAGGACGAAAGGCTGAAATTTGAATGATTAAAATTTTAAACTTTAAGAAGCAATTTAAAGTCTCTTGTGAAATTTTCAATTACTTAATTAACAGAGTTTCGTTAACTATGTAGCTAACACTAACAAAATCTATCTCTATAGTTAATAAAATAATAATTTGTCGGTGGGTAAGTTTAAGAATATAAAGAAAGATTTCAATTTGTCGATGCTCTATGCGGTATGATGTACAATACAACCCAATGGTTCATAACTTTAATTATATTAGTTAGTTAGTATATGTGTAACTATTATGTATTGATTTGATATTTAACAAGAACGAACGAACGAATGAATGTGGATAATTTTGGATTTGGTCGTCTTTACAATTTAGATAATTTGCATTAAATAATATTACTCGAAACCTTTTAATTAAGTTAAGCTATCTCCTTCCCTAACATGGGTCGCCCCTCTCCCCAATTCTATTTCTACTCCTCTTCCTCTTCTACAATTCATATTATATACTATAAGTTTCATGAGATTAATTTGTTCTATAAGTCATTGAGGATACTCATCACAGGCATCATCAACGAACGACCCTTGTAATCTTAAATATAAACTATGTGTACTACACGCTTTTTAAAAAATTATTTTTGCTCCCCCAAATCAGACACAAAATTAAAAAAAGAAAAAAGAAGTCATCAAAATAAAGAAATGTCTTAAAAAATAATAATAAAATTAAACCAAAAAAAAAAAAGAAAATAAAATCTCATCGTTTTTTACTTATATTTTTCCAGTTCCGGTGGTCGGACCATGATTTTTAGTCTAGCAGCTAGCAGCTACAGCTAGCAGCAGCAGCGGAAGCAGCAGCAGTTGCTGCCTAATTCACACTATTATAGCTAGACTTAGCGGTATCTCTCTCACTAAAATTCTAATTTAAAAATAATAAACAAAAAAAAATAGTTAGAGAGAGAGAGCTGCGCAGGGAAGAAGAAGAAACAAGATGGAAGAAGGGAACAAACAAGGATTATAAACAGCGAAAGCAAAGCAAGTTAATGCTGTAAAATTTCATGTTTGATTTTTTTTGATTTTTATATTTAAAATCATCATTTTCCTAATTTTGATTTAAATTGTTTCTATCTTCTCTTTAGTGAATCAACTATCACCATTTCAATCTATCTATCCATCAATCTATTCGTTTGATCTTTAATCAAATCAATCCATCCCTCATCCCCCACCCCCACTATATTACGTCAGTGCGGTTTCTAGATTTATCTTTTGATTTGTTTCCCTGTGTTTACAACCCATCGATCCATTAAATTAATCAATTAAATCCTTCTATCAATCACACACCCTTTTTTTAAAAAAGGTAAACAAACCAATTCATCTATCAAAAGCGCAGCCGTGTTCATCAAAACCAAACTGCTGGCTATTATCCTTTTTTTATCATCATGAGTTCTCCTCAATCTTCTTCAGCTGATACTTCTGTATCACAATTGATTGTCACCATTATTCCAACTTTAATCATTGGTGCAGTCTATTTTATTGCGTTTATCGCATTCCGTAAAGTTCAAAAGAGAGTTTATGAACCTCGTTATACTGTTGAAACAGTTCCCAAAGATTTAAAACCTCATGAATCTCCAAAAGGTCCTTTTGCTTGGATCACAAATATCTTTAAAAAACCAACTTCTTATGTTGTTCAAGAAGCTGGTGCCGATGGTTATTTCTTTCTTCGTTTCTTATTAGAATTATTTGCCGTTCTTATTCTTGGTTGTCTTATTACTTGGCCTATCTTGTTTGCTATTAATGCCACTGGTGGTAATGGTGCTACTGGTTTAAATTCCATTTCTTATTCCAATGTTAGTGATAAATGGAGATTCTTGGCTCATATCTTTGTATCTTGGTTATTTTTCGGTTCCATTATCTTTTTAATTTATCGTGAAATTGTTTATTATACTACTTTTAGACATGCTTTACAAACTACTCCATTATATAATTCATTATTATCTTCAAGAACTTTATTATTAACTGAAATTCCAAAGAATTTGTATGATGAAGAAGAATTAAGATTACGTTTCCCTCCTGCTACTAATATTTGGTATGCTAGAGATTATAAACAATTACAAAAGGATGTTAAAGAACGTAAGAAATTGGCTGGTAAATATGAAGGTGCTTTAAATAAAGTTTTAACAAAAGCTACTAAAATTACAAATAAAGCCATTAAAAAGAATGAACCAGCTCCAGAACCTGCTAATGAATTGAATACTTATTTAAAAAATGGTAAAAAGAGACCAACTCATCGTTTAAAATTCTTAATTGGTAAAAAAGTTGATACTTTAGATTATGGTGTGGAAAGATTAGGTGAATTAAATAAATCAATTGCCAAAGATCAAGAAAATCGTGATTCAAATGATCAAATGCCAGCTGTCTTCATTGAATTCCCAACTCAATTAGAATTACAAAAGGCTTATCAAGCTATTCCTTATAATAAAGATTTTAAAGGAGTTCAACGTTTTACCGGTGTAAGTCCTGATGATGTGGTTTGGGAAAATTTATCGTTAACCGCTACTAAAAGAAGAATTAAAAAAATCATTGCTTCAACTATTTTAACTTTAATGATTATCTTTTGGTGTATTCCTGTTGCTGTCGTTGGTGCTATTTCAAATATTAATTTATTAATTGATAAAGTTCACTTTTTGAAATTTATTGATAAATTACCTTCATTTTTAATGGGTCTTATTACTGGTTTACTTCCAGTTGTGGCTTTAGCGGTATTAATGATGTTAGTACCTCCATTTATTAAATGGATGGGTAGTATTAGTGGTTGTATTACCGTTCAACAAGTTGAAGGTTATTGTCAATCATGGTATTATGCTTTTATTGTGGTTAATTCTTTCCTTATTATTACTTTAACTTCAGCTGCTGCTTCATCAGTAACTTCAATTATTCAAGATCCAACTTCGGCTTTACATTTATTAGCTAATAAATTACCAAAAGCTGCTAATTTTTATCTATCATATTTCTGTTTACAAGGTTTAGTTGGTCCTGTAGCTATGTTATTTCAACTTGTGGCTTTAATTTTAGCTCAATTCTTGGGTAAAATTTTAGATTCAACTCCAAGAGCTAAATGGAATAGATGGAATACTTTAGGTCAACCAGGTTGGTCAACTACTTATCCTGGTTATGAACTTTATATGGTTATTACTTTATCTTATTCAATCATTGCTCCATTAATCATTGCCTTTGCTGCCATTACTTTCTTATTATTTTATATTGCTTATTCATATAATTTGATTTATGTCTTGCAACCAAATAAAAATGATGCAAGAGGTAGAAATTATCCAAGAGCTTTATTAGAATTATTCACTGGTTTATATTTGGCTGAAGTTTGTCTTATTGCTATGTTTGTGTTTGGTAAGAATTGGGTTGCAGTAGCTTTAGAAGCTGTTATTGGGGTTGTTACTCTTGCTTCCCATCTTTATATCAAATATACTTATTTACCATTATTTGATATTGTTCCAATTTCGGCTCTTAAATATGCTTCAGGTGATGAAACTTATGCTTATCCAATGCATGATCAAGGTCGTAAAGAAATTAAAACTGAAGGTATTAATTATTGGGATGGTGGAAATGAATTGGGTGAAGATTCAACCACTCAAGAAGTTCTTAAAACTGAACGCCAAGGTTCTGATACAACTGCCACTGCCACTGCTGCTGGTGTGGCTGGTGATTCTGATCTTTCCATTAAACGTAATAGTGATGAAGATGTCGAAGGTAAACTTCCAAATGTTGCCGGTGCTGCTATTGCTGCTCCAACTAAAGGAGTTTCATGGTTAACTAAATTCTTTAATCCAAAGAAAGAAACATTTGATGTTGTTCGTAATAATATGCCAGCCGCTTATGATAATTATATTGAATATAATCCTGAATTCACTAGGACTGCTTATAATGATCCAGCTGTTACAGATGAAGAACCTCATATTTGGATTGCTAAAGATAATTTAGGATTATCTGAAATTGAAAAGAATAAAGCTTTAGAAAACGGTGTTGATGTATCTGATGAAAATGCCGATTTCAATGAAAAGGGTTCTATTGAATATACTGGTCCACCACCATCATATGAAGAAGCCTTAAGGGTTTAAAAATAAAAATCCATAATAAAAAAGCCTTAATCAGTTAGTCAACACTTAGAATCAAAAAAAAAAATAAATTTGAATTAGAACAATGTCCTTTTTTTGTATATTAATATTCAACGCTGGTTGTTAAATTGTTTTTTTTTTTATTATTATTATTGCTTCTTACGTACTTTCTGGTACCTTTTTCTTGTATTATTTTTCAACTGGTTAACTTCTACTATTTATTAAATTGTTATTTATATGTTTATCTTATTCTTTGTTTGTATTCTTTTTTAAGCTTTTTTTTATGATTATTCATTGATCATGTCCTCCACTCTTTAGTTTAGTTTTAGTATAGTTTAACTTTTCTTATCGTTAATAGTTTGCCTTAATATTTAATAATTTTTCTGTTTTATTTTTAAAATTCAAATCAAATGACTGTAATGATTAGTGTAATGACTGGGTTCCGGACAATTTAGGGACATTGAAAGGAGTTTGAATAATTCGGATAGTTGCAAATTCAATTTGATGATCAAAAATTTGTCAATTACAAAAGAAAAAAATAACGGGGTTTGATTTTTGAACTGAGAGTTATATAGGAACAAAAATGATTGCAAAAAATATATGGGCTTTGTCCATTTAAATCTATTGATATATAAAGAACAAGTTTTTCGGTAGTTTGTTGAATAAGGTGTATGTAGTTCAACCATACAAACTACTACATTAACTACTTTCAATATGTTTTCTAAATCAATTTTAAGAATAAAACCATTTCAATTATTGTCAAGAAGACTCTTGACAACTGCTGAACATCAACCTTCAGCCATTAGTAAATTAATCACATATGCTCCAAATCAAACTTTAACCAATGGTACTAAAGGACAGAATGTCTTGTTTCAATATGGATTATTATTACAAACTTATAGAAGACAATTACCAAAAGCTGGTGGAGCTCTTTTAAGTGTGACTTTTACAATGATGCTTTGGTGTTTCGCTATTATGATGGGAAATGATTTTATTAATGATGTTCCATTTGGATTTGAGAGAACTGCTGCTTTAAGAGTTGTTAAATATGGTGACAATCCCGTGGTTGAATTTAATTAAGCCATAGATTATCTATTTAAAGATTATAGAGTAAAAACCAGATATAATTTATATATTGATTTAATAAATAAAAGATAAATATTCACTGATTTAATATGATAACATATATAAAATAATGAATTAAAGATAGATAAATAGCAAATTGTTTCATCTCACATTTTTCCGATCACTATAAATTAAACTTATAATTCAACACCAGATGAAATACCTTCAGCGGCTTCATCAAGCTTCTTAGCAATACCAGCACCTTCAGCTAAGATATATTGTTCAGCGAATGGTTTAATAATATTAAGATAGACAGTAGTAGCACCTCCAAAAGCTGGGATACCAATATAAAGTAAAAAGATAGTTTTGAATAAAAAGTAGAATGGAATCCAGTATAAGATAGCCTTTGACCAGAATTCAATAACATTTAAAAAGGCAAATACAACCCAATAAGTTAATAATTGAGTATCATCATTTTTAGAAACAGTACTTAAAGCAAGTAAAGAATAATAACCTGGAACGACAAATCCAGCAATGTTAGATAAAAGTTGACCAACACCACCAACGTTTAAAAATATTAATACGAAATAAACAGCAACGAATCCTAACACAGCATATGATCTTGGTAAACCAGTTTGAGCTTCAAATTGATGTAAAACTGTATTTCCACTGGTTCTCTAAATTGAAAAAGCAACCGTTAGTAAAAGAACTTATGATCTATCGTTTAACTACCTATACTTACGTGGTCAATGTCAGCTAAGAAATTCTTAGCTTGCTCTGGGATTGGGAATGACATGATTTGATTCGATTTGGTTTGATTAATTGATTGACTTCAATTGATTGGTTTCTAATTGGATGAATACGTTGACCAAATTGTTTAAAACTGCATTGTTAAAATCAAAGGGGCAGCCATTTTTTAAATTTCATCAAAAACTATAAAAATGCAATATGCAGGAAGTAAACATAGTCCTAATTAGGAAAAATGCAAAAAAAAAACTTTTCTATATTTGCTACTTTTTAATGTATCTATATATAGTATATATAAATGTCTATGTAATTAAAGGGATTCACTTTAATTCTTCTTCTTTGATTTGGCACTTCCTTCAAAACCAGCTCTCTTTTTAGCGGCTTTATTTACTATACCAGTGAATTTCTTTAATCTTGGTTGATTCTTACTCTTTTTACCTTTATTATCTCTTCTAGATTTCAAGTTTTCTTCTCTTCTCTTAGATCTAGCATCAACAGTATCTTTAACTACTTGTTTTCTTTCTCTCCATTCGATTTCACTCTTTAATTTTTGCTTTTCTTTTCTCTTAAGAGCTTTCTTTAATAATTTTTCATCATCTTTAACTTTAATCCCTTCTGCTTGATTCATAACTCTTTGCCATTTCTCCTTTTGTTGTTGTTTGGCTTGATCTTCTTCTGATAAAGTAGCCAATTTACGTTTCTTATGTTCTAATTTTTGTAAATGACCTTTAATATCTTTATTAGCTGGACCCTTTTGTTTTTTCTTATCAGCAGTATTACGAAGTTTAGTTAAATCTGATGTTACTCTTGATCCATCATTAAATACTATATTTCCAAATAATACACTTTTATCTTGATCATCATCTTCATCTCTTTCATCATCAGAATTTTCTTCACCATCATCATCTTCATCTTCTTCTTCTTGTTCTCGTCTTTTTCTTTTTAATTCTTTCTTTAATTCTTCTTTTCTTTTACGTTCTTCTAAGATTTGTTCTCTTGATTTAACTACTCCATTACCTTTAGTACCTGGAGCTTTCCTTTTTTCTTTTAATGTACTTATCTTATTTGCTAATTTTTCTCGTAAATTCTTTAAATTTTCTTCTCTTTTTAATTGTTCTTCTGGTGAAAGTGATTTCCCATTCTTTTTAGTTGAAATATTTTGAACTTTTTGTTTTTTAAACTCTTGTTCATCATTAACATCACTAGTATTACTATCATCATCATTTATTTCAATTTCATTTCCATCATCATCAAATACTAATTGTGCAGCTGATTCTTCATGTATGAAATCATCGGAATCATCTGAATTAGATTCATCATCAACTTCTTTTGATTCTTCCTCTTCTTCTTCTTCTTCATCATCTTCTTGTACTGGTTCTTGTGCTGGTTTCACTTTAGAGCCTGGTAATACTACTCGTTTGGCTTTACTAGCTTTATTATCCATGACATCTTTTGCAGTAGCATTACCATTTACATAATCATCTGCATTTTTCTTAGAATCAGGATCCAATTTAGATCGTTTATTATCAGCTAATTCTTGAGATGATTTCTTCTTTTGTTTCCATTGGTCTTGAGTAGCATCATCATAATAATATTTGGCTGGTATTAATGATAATAATCCATCAAAGGCAGATGAATGAGTCTTGAGTCGTTCCTATAAATAAATATCAGTTAGTATAAATTATACAATCAATTTATATTGAGATTACCTGAAGATAACCCGCTTTTAAATGAACATACTTCTAATGAATTACTCATGATATTGATATGACTTATACACTATTTACAACAACAAGAACAAAGTGTAATATATGCTAAACACTTTCTCTTTAACTCTAAATCACTTCTATTTCCTATATTAACAAACAGCTTTTGATATTTAACTAAATTTTTTTTCTCTCTTCTTTTTTTTTCTCAATGAGATGCACGTGATTTACGTGTGAAACTCAATTTATTTAGCATTGGAAGTGTATTGATTTAATATATTACCCGATTAGGAAGTCTAGAATTGTTTTGCCTAATTTTAATTTTTTCTGAAGTCAACGAGGAGGAGGATTAAAGATAAAACTAATTTGACCAAAGGTCATCTTAAACTATTTATAATATTGTTGAATTTTTGATCAATTGATTAAATAACAAAGCAATTCGTCAATATATGGTGGGATAAATTGATCTAACATGACATCA
Source organism: Scheffersomyces coipomensis (assembly GCF_036884675.1). Lineage (NCBI taxonomy): Eukaryota > Fungi > Ascomycota > Pichiomycetes > Serinales > Debaryomycetaceae > Scheffersomyces > Scheffersomyces coipomensis. The sequence goes on along the minus strand of NW_027042892.1, from coordinate 1,552,715 downwards.
ATTGCTAAATATTTGATTCTTTCATTACCACAATCAACCAATGCTCAATCTTGGTTAGAAAATGATTTATCAGGAGGAAAGAATTTATTATATAAATTAAAATTACAAGATTTTCAAAGTGGTACATTAGATTCATTAGTTCAAGAAAGTGAAGAATTAAGTAAAATAGATTCTCAATTGAGTTCATCAGTTTATAAAGTGATTGATATTTTAAATAATGTTACTGAATTAAAAAATAGTAAATCAAGAATCATCAATAATCAATCAATTTTTGATTATATTGAACATTTCAATTGGAATTCATCAAAATATAGATTAGATAAACCAATCAATCAATTAGTTCAAATAATTTCTAATGAAGCTATTACTTTAGATAATGATGTTAGACAATCATATCAAAATTATCAAAGTGCTAAATCTAATTTTTTAGCAGCTGATAGAAAGAAAAATGGAGATTTATCAATTAAATCATTACATGAAATTGTTAAACCTGATCAATTTGTATTAAATTCTGAACATTTAACTACTATTTTAATTGCTGTACCAAAGAATCTTGTTGATGATTGGAATTCTCATTATGAAACTTTAACTGAATTTGTTATACCAAGATCATCAGAATTAATTGCTAGTGATGCTGAATATTCATTATTTTCAGTAACTTTATTTAAAAAATATCAAAATGATTTTATTACTGCTTCAAGAGAAAGAAAATGGCATCCAAGAAATGATTTTCAATATAATGAAGATGTTTTAAATAGTTTAAGAAAAGAATTTGATTTAACTAAACAAACTGAAATTAAATTAAAGAATGATTTAATTAGATTATCAAAAACTGCATATTCCGATATTTTTCAAGCTTGGTTACATATTAAAATTATAAGAGTTTATGTTGAATCAGTTTTAAGATATGGTTTACCACCTCAATTTAATTATTATTTAATTAAATTTGATCAAGCAAATCTTAAGAATTTATCTAAATCTAAAAAGGAATTAATTGATAAATTTGGTTATTTAGGTGGTAGTGGTTCTGATGATAAGAAAAATAGTAGTAATTTACATGAATATGCTTCATTAGTTGATACAGAATATGAACCATTCGTATTATATGAATTAGATATTGTCTAGAATCAAATCCCTCGTCATTCATTCATTCATTCATTCATTACTCATCATCAACATCATTATCATTTATTTAATCATATCATTTCAATTTCTTCCTTCCTTATTTCCTTTCTAACTTACTTACTTTCTTATTTCCATCCTTTTCACTTCCAACTTCAGCCTCGAAATAACGGTTTTTAAATAACGGTTATACTATTTTATACATAAATAAATATATACCACCATAAATTTAACTATTTCTTTTTCTTTTAAATCATACATTTTTCATATTATTTTTTAATTCATATATAATCTTTTCTTTTTAAATCAAATAAATAAATCTATCATTATTATTATTAATTAAATGTGGTTTAAAACCGTTATTATCTATCGGCGTTTGCTGGCCCATCTGGTCCAGACTTGGTCAGAAAAATTACCGCTCTTCTTTTTTCTAATCATTAATTTTCTGCCGCAGCCTAAGCCAAAATCAAAATTTCGTGTAATATAAATACGAATGACTTTGTATTTGCAATCAATAAATTTTTCATAATCTAATAATTAGTATCACTAGTAATTACCCAAAGCAACACCAGCAACAATGGTTTATCCAGTCCCATTAATCACTACCAGTAGAAAGATCACAGATAATGTCGTTATCACTTCGCTGCCATTCTTAAGAGGTGGCTACTTTAATTTTGGTGCTAGAATGGCTTTAATTAATCATAATGGTTCAATTGTGGTTTGGTCTGCTATGCCTTATGGTCCAGAAGTTATTAAAGGATTACAATTATTAACTGGAGATCTTAAAGCTGATAAATTCAATGTTACTCATTTAATTATTCCTGATAATGAACATACTATGGCTATTAAATCATTTAAAGAAGTTTATCCTGAAGCTAAAATCATTGGTCTGGATTCCGTTACATTTGATAAATTTGAAATTGATTATAAGATTCCTGAAACTTTAGGTAATCAATTACTTTCAAAGAAAGAATTATCTACTGATGTTGGAATTAAAGAAGATACTATTTTAAATAATTTTGAATTTGTATTTTTACCATTCCATGCTAATAAAGAATTGGTGGTTTATGAATCAAATTCAAAGATTTTATTTGAAGCTGATTTGATTTTCAATTTAGGTGCAGAAGGTACTACCACTGGTAAAGTTGTATCCGAACAATATTCTCCTCAAACTGGTTATCCAAAGGGATTTAATCCTCATAGTGGTTGGTCATTTCTTACTAGATTTTTACAACCTCATAGTTCCCTTGGAACCTTTTTCTTTAATCTTTTAGCTTCAAAGAAGAGTGGTCCAGGTTTAAAAGCTATCTATGGTTGGAATTTCGAAAAGATTGTTTTATGTCATGGTAATATCATTGAAAAGGATGCAAAATCAACCTTTAAACACGTATTCAAATCCTATGTATAATAGCTGTTTTTTTTTTTTTAATTACTTCAGTTTCATCTCAATCGTTTAATATCTCTTTTTGTTTATTCTTTTATTCTATCTATTTATCTATTTATCTATTTATCTATCTTCTTGCTGTGTTTAGTTTAGCAATATCATCTATTATTTAATATAAAGTTATTTATCTATAGCATCCACACCGCAGTACATTTCTCTTTTGGTAAGCCCCACAGTTCGGTATAAAGAAGGATTTTCCTCGGATAACAATATCCATGGACACAAATACGATCCCTTTCAATTCATGATACGATTTATAGTTATTTCTTGATAAGTTTTAAATAATCCCAACAAACTCCGAAGTAAAGTGAAGTATAAATAGATTGTCAGGGTTAGACTCAAAACCAAATCGATTTTATTTGTTTCGGGAGATTTTATAGACAAGACAAGGATAATGGCACAGATAGATATTGATGATGTTCCAACCTTAGTTAATTCAACTAGTGAATTAACCAAAGGTTTAGATGGTGGTGACGACGACGATGTGGTGGTTGTGGATGAATATGACTTAACCTTAAAGCTGAATCCAACTTATCAACAATATATCCACAAATATGATCAATTTAATCTTAAGAATCATTTAAATTTACATTTAATCAAAGAGAATATTTGGCCTAATTTAACAGGATACACTTTAAAAGGTCAAGATAAGATCAATTATCGATCTGATTCATTATATTTCATCGATGAGAAATATTGGAATTATCAAGATATAAACCCAGATCAAGGTGATTCAATCACAAATAATTTTTCGATAACATTTTTCCATTTAGGATCAAAATTATCAGGTCATGAAGGGATAATCCACGGAGGGTTATTAGCTACTTTATTGGATGAATTAACATGTAGACTAGCCTTTCAAAATTTTGAAAGTAAAAAGGGTGTCACTGCTAATTTAAATATAAATTATAAAAAGCCAACTTATGTTGATCAATTTGTGATTATTAAATGTTCATTGATTAAGAAGATTGGTAGAAAATGTTGGATCAAAGGTCAAGTTTACAAGTTTCCTGAACATGATTCTGATGTTGATAATGAATCAGCGGATAATTTACTTACTGAATGTGAAGTATTAGTTATTGAACCAAAATGGGTCCATGAATTACAAAACAAACAAAACCATTAATAGAATATCATCATGTATCTATAACTATTTTACTTATCTATTATATTGTCTATAAACCTATATACACTTATTTATTTTATTTATTTATTTATTTATAATATATCCGTACCTTTAATTTTATTTTGTCCAATTTCTAATTTAGCAGATTTTGCACCAAATTGAATAGCTCTCTTTAATTCATCTTTAACCCATGATAATTGTAATTTATCATTAGCTAATTGTCTTAATAAATATTTTCTAATTAATTTCTTATCATTCATGATGTTTAATTTTAAATTTGGTTCAATTTCATTTATAACTAATGTTATAAATTCTTCATCTAAATAAGGATACCTTAATTCTTTACCCCAACAACAAATAACTCGATCATCTCTTCCTAGATTTCGTTTATAAATGATTTCAATATCATTGATTAATTCAGAGGATAATTTATCATATAATTGATTAACATCATCTTGTTCAGTTATATTTTGAAAGATTGATTCATGTCTACTATATCCTGCAAATAATTCATCCGCTCCCAATCCACTGAATAAAACTTTAGCCTTTGACATGTACTTTGATTCAACATCAATATATACCGTTTCATCTTTGATAAAATCATCATACGTAACTTCCAGTGTAATAACACTCTTGAATTGAGATTTGGTAGTTAAATCATCATTGCAACCACTAGCGAAATAAAATGCAATACCAATCGATAAATCCATTTCAGTGTTACTAGGATAAATCAAATCCAATACTCGTTGTTTATGAATTAACCAATGTTTATAACTTACGTTAATTTCAATCAATCGAATATTAATAGTAGGATATTTCTTTTGTAAATAAAACCAAGATTTCTTTGCTAAGATTCGATCGGGACTATTATTTGCTAATTGATTAATTCTAGGATTATCAAATCCAACTGTTAATAAATCAATTGTTTTATTGGGGAGATTATAGTCAATGATATTTTCACAAATTAAACTGGCTATAATCGTACAATCCAATCCACCGCTGAATAAAATAGCTAATGATGGTCTTGAACCTTCAATTTCTTCATGATGTAAAGGATTGATGGATAATTGTCGTTTATAAGTTGATGATTTTAAAGCTTGATAAACTTTTGATATTTGTTGTTGTTCATTAGGTATATCGTCATTAAATTTCAATGGAGTATAACATTGATCATGATTAATATAATCAAATATTTGTAATTGTTTTGAATGTAAATCAAATTCATAGATTTTATTCTCACATTCAATGAATTGTCCTTCATGATGATTAACTTCTGGTATAGAACTGATTAATAATTGTTGATCATCTTGATCAGTCTTTTTCCATAAATAGACTAATGATCTCTTTCCAATTTTATCTCTTCCAAAATAAACCACAGAATGTAATAAATCATACAAGATAAAAGCAAATTCTCCTTTTAATTCATTTAAAATATTGAAAATATTCTCTCTTCTTGAACCTGGGGATTGAGATAATTTATCCATGATGAATTGAGTATCATTCTCCAATAAACATTCATCATTATATAATTCCCCATTAAATTGTAAGATAAATTGATGATTTGAAGTTATGATAGGTTGAGTTGTGAACGGTTGTCTTAATGATAAGATTGAAGAAAACAATTGAAATGAAATGAGATCATTAGCATGTTGTTGAAATTGGGTATAATTTAAATAATCAGGTCCACGATTAGATACTTTATAGATTAATGATTCAAAGGTTTCCTGGGATATGGTTTGTGATTCGGTAATGGGTGATGATTCATTTTGATCTGATTCTGATTCATCTTGACCCATGATCTCATTGATTTGAAGTTTAACTAATCGTATCTTCTTATCAATATCAATAGGATCTGATTTATCTTGTACCTGTTCTACTTCCTCATCATCTTTCTTCTTATTCTTCTTAGTCTTGATTTTAGTTTTCTTCTGTTTATTAATTCTATTATTCAATTTATTCAATTCAAGAGTTAATGAACGTAATTTATCTAAATTATTCAATTTCTTAATATCTTGATTGGATAATTCCTTTATATTTCTAATTAAATCTTGATGTAAGAAAGTATTCGTTTGTAAAGTTTCCCAAATTTGAAACGGTTGATCATCAATAGATTTGGTAATTAACTCATTTTGAGGAATACAACACGGTATATCAACATCCTTCTCATCTTGATTGATCGTTATCAAGCTTAATATACCACACATATTAGCCCCCTTCCCTTCTATATCATGATTGTCTTGAATCAAACCAAAGTGTTGTAAAAAATTTTTACAGCACAAATATACATTTTTTTTACAGCACAATTTGCGATTTTTAATGATACTTTTTTTATATATTTAGGATAGTTTAACTATATATATATATATAAGGTATAAAAGACGATAACGATAACGTCAATAACGATGACGCATAGTTTGGATAGGATATCACCATAACATAAAAGCAATCAAAAACAGGGTACGGTACTAATTAACCAATTAACAAGGGAAGGGGGTATCATATAAACTTTTCAAAAGTAAAATGGTCGTAAAATAAATAAATAGATGAAATATGATGGGACATTAACATGAAACAAACAATAAAAACAATCAAAACAAACAAGACATGAATTGATTAGATTAGATTAACCAATGGTGATTTTCCCTTTCCCATTTTCTCTTAAATAAGATTGTAATTGATTTTTTTCAAACAAGTCTAAAATCTTATAATAATTTCCATGAGGGACTCCACCAATGAATAATCGAGGGATATTATCCCCTTTATTAAGTTGATGTAAAGATTCTTTATCATCTTCATCTAATTCTTTATAATCAACATTGTCATCATCATTTAAATCTTCAAATGTTGATTCAAGATAGGATAAGATTGATTTATAATTTGGATGTTTGATTAAATTAACAATTTTTGGTTCAGGATGAATATTGATATTCATTAAGATTGTTTCAAATTTATGTTGAAATTGATTATTATTGGAAATAAGGATGATGGGATTTACAGCAAAGATTTCTTTTAAATCAGATTGAGCTTTAGTTAAAGTTGAAGATTGATCAAGTTCAGATTCATTTTCAACATGAACAATCATATGTGGTTGTGGTGGTACTTGTTGATCATATAATTTTGATGTGGACGATATGGTTGAGGCCCCTGGAACATTTATCATTGATGGTGGATCAGATGAAGTTGAAGAAGAAGAATCATCTTTATAAGGAAAGAAATTATTATGAGGTAAAACAGGTTGATCTTGATATTGTTTATATTGTTGTTGATATTCTTCAGGAGTCATAGTGAATGAAGTTAAGATTGGTTTTGAAGGTTTTTCCTTTTTAGGAATTGACTTAGTTGATGTTATAAGTTCATTTGATATTTTAGCTATATTAATAGATGGAGGAGGAATAATAATATCTTCATCATCAAGATTAATATTATTTAATTTATTTGATTGAGCTTTATGATTCATAATGACAAAACATAAGAAATTAATTAAAGTTAAAATGATTAATAATGAAAAGATGAAAGTAAAGATTTTAATCCATAAATTTGATTTCTTTGATGATGATGAATGGGAAGAATCATCTTTTAATAATTGTTTAATTTCGTTTTCAATATGAGAATTTTCTATATTGATATGATGAGGATTATCGATATTGATACTATTAATGGATGATTCATTATTTTGGCCTGATGATAATGAATCTTGATTAATAGTATTATTATCGGAAGCAGACTTTTCTATATCAATATAGAAAGAAGCTTTACTTAGTTTTCTTTGATGAGTTGACATATTTCAATCAATAAATATCCTATATAATGATAATAACAGCAAGAATTGAGTGTATGGCTATGAGTATGTGTAAGTATATGCCAAGTTATGCTTGAAGGACCATGCACTGAATATATATATATATATATATAGGATTAATTTGTTTATAGTAGGATGATTTGTTTATATTATGATATTTGTTTGTTATTTGTTGATATTTATATTTATATGTAAAAATTTTAAATTATGAGGTTAAAATCGGCTATTGTATTTCTCAGAAGACAGTTCACTCATTCGCGCTAACAATCTCCCCCACACATAAAAAATAAAAAAAAGTTTCAACCGGCGCACGACATCTCACTTACTAAGGCGGAGTGTCACCAAATATCAAACAATCAAAATAAGCAAACAATCACCCAATTCAATTCAAGTTCAATTCAATTCAAACAATTAACTCTATAGTTAAAGCTACAATTATAAGTTAAGATTCAAAAACTGAGAATGGAAAGACCCTTGCCTAATGCTTACCTTTTAATTTATAATTCTTATTTAAAATTCGTACTTTATTTTCTATGTTGATATTATATTTTCTATTCCTTTCCGTTAAACTCCTATCAATCAATACAGTTAAGAAATAATTTATTAATATGATCCTTCTCTCCTTCTTTCCATAGTTAAACTCAATGCGAACAATTCGTAAATCACGCAAATTGGAAATTGGCAGTAAACAGAACATACACATTACACAATAAATTTTATAAGGAGACTTTCACAATAAAATATATATAAAAAAAAAATAAAGTTGGTAATTAGAAGAAGCCCAACGCGGGGGTCGAACCCGCAACCTTTTGATGTCTAACTTAAGAGTCAAACGCTCTACCGATTGAGCTAGCCAGGCGACTAATTATTTCTTAAATTTCGCCAGTTTAACATGAAAATCTGATTTATCATAGTCAATTTTTAGCACGTGACCAACGCTACCAAAAATATCTTATATCATGCTTAATTAATATCCATCATTAATAATTACAAATAGTTCCCTTAAAAAGATAATAATATATTAAGGATTATAATTTACATATACATAATTTTATATAGTACAGAGAGGAGGAAATATTAAACATCATTAGATTGATGTTTAGCCATCATTTCATTAAATTCAACTTCATTTTTATATTTATCATCGTGAATCATATCATCATTTGAAAAAAAATCAGTATTTGGAGTAGATCCTACATCTCCATTACCACTTTGATTGTTATTACTGGTGTTACTATTATTGGTATTATTGGTCCATGATAACATCAGATTAGTAGTATTGACTCTTGATGCTGTCTTGGGAGATGAATTCTCTTTGAAAAATTGATTATTCTTCGATACTAAATCTTGAATTTCATCATCAAGTTCACCATAAGTTACTGATTTCCCAATATCAGATAATAAAAGATCTAAATCATCGGAATTCTGATGAGAAGTTAATAATGGTGATGATGGCATATTCACTACTCTAGCCTTTTTATTATTAAGACCATGATTATGATTAGTATGAATTACGGGTGGAGATGATGATTTTTTATGACTGGTAGTAAAAGTTTTTAAATGGGGCATATTAGGATGTAATTTTTCTGGTTGTTTTAATCCATCAGTTGGAGTTTTGGAATCAGCAGGGGTAACTTGATCCTTAGGAGTTGGTTCAGCAAATAAACTATTCATCCATTCATTTTGGCCATGAGGACTACTTGATTTTTGAGGTGAAACTTGAGTAAATGATTTAACTATCATGGCATCAAATGAATTCATCGAATCTTTATCTTCAAGTAATTGCGGCACTGGTGGTGGACAATTCTCTTTATCTTCCCCATCATCATAAATATTAATCACTCTTGTATTAGATTTAGTAGCCATCATTGGTGGTGTATACCCTTGATCTTGAGGTAAGGGATCAATATCAGTTAACGGACCTCCAAATGAATTTATTTGATTCATTAAATCATTAAGATCATAATTTTGAGATTGAGATTGAGATTGTTTGGTAGAATTATTTGAATCATTTAAACTACGATTGATTTTTGAACTTTGATATTCATTATTATTATTTTGAATCACTTGATTTATAGCTGATGGAGTATGAGATGGTGTTGGGAATTTATTAGATTGAGGTATACCTGGAGATGAAGCAAATTGAGAAGATTTCCTTATAGCAATAGCACTTAAACTATTTGATCTTTCCTTTGAATTATTATTATTACTATTTCCAGAATGAGATATTTCAGGAACTCCACTATTACTAATTAATTCATTAATTTCTTCTCTATTTTTTAATTCTCTTTTATAACGTTGTTGTTGTAAATATTTCTTAACCACATTTTCCGGTCTCATAAATCCTTTATTTCTTAAAAATAAATAACAGGCATTACATAATGGTCCAAACATACCTTCATAATGTTTTTTATCAAACTCTTTTGCTCTATGAATAGCAAAATAATTAGGTCTGAATTCAGTTTCAAAATATCTCCATGCAATGGATGATATAGTAGCACAATTACTATTAACACAAATTAATCCATGATTCTTAGGTAATTTTGTATGAGGAATAGTATGAGTTCTTTTACTATCTAAATCTTCTAAATCAGGTAAAGATTGGAAAGTATCATTATGGTTAGATTTTGATGTGGTGGTATTATTAGATGAAACATTCTCTTGAGGTCTATAAGGTGGTTGTTGAGGAGTATATGGAGAAAGTTCATCATAATCACCATCACCATCACCATCGACATCTTCTTCCTCATCCTCCTCTTCTTCTTCATCTTCTTCTCGAAGTTCATTATGTTCTCGATATTCTGTATCATCAGTACTATCCGACATGGGTTCTTCATTTATAGGAGATGAAATAGCAATAGGATGATTAACCATTGATCTTGTTCTCATAGCTCTTTGAGGTTGATCCATCATATGTTTTCTATGTTTTCTAACTGGTTTATCAATAATCTTTTCCAGTAAAAATGGAGCCAGTTTAAATCTATCTTGAACACTTTTACTATCATATCTTGAACTGTTATTCATTTTATCCGAATTCATAATATTGAACATCGTTTGATTTGGAATGTTATTGAAAATAGGTAATGATTTTGTTCTAGTGGCTTTTATAGCAGAATTCATTGCTGATTGTACAATTGGAGTTGGACGTTTTTGAGGATAACTCATGGATGAATCATTAGGTCTTTTCTTAGGATGAGGCATTTGTTGATGTGATTGTTGATGTTGGTGATGTGAATGAGACTGTTGTTGTTGCCTTACTGGTTGATCAATGTGTTGCTGTTGTTGTTGAGGTTGGGAAGGTTTTGGAATATTTTGTTGAGGTTGTAACTCAATAGTATGTAATTTTAATCTTATTTCAAGAGTTAAAGGTGAAACATTTGATTTATCACCAAATAAGAAACTAGCTGATAAATTTTGACAAACTCTACCTGGAATTAAATCTGATTTTGACATATTAAGATAACCTGATAATATACCATTCGCTACGAATGGTTCATCTGGTTGTTCAGTAACATCTTTATAATAAACAGCATAATCTTCTGATTGTAATTTAAAATTTTCAGGGGAACTCTTTATGATTTGTTGAATACAACTTTTTAAATCAAAGGCTCCTAAAGTTATGATTTCTGGTTCTTGATGATCATTTGAAACTATTGACATGGGTATTTGAGCTGTTTTAACTGAATATTGATTCTTTGATCTTGATAAGAATACGGTGGTATTATTATTGAATGAGTATAATACTTTGATTTGCATTCGTTTATAGTTTTGATCTTCTGAATTCATTATGATTATGATTAGTTGATATTGATTTATAGTATTAGTAGTACAACGAAAGGGTATAACGGAAAGAAACGACGACAACAAACGATTGTCAAAACGATAAACAAACTAAATTTAGAATATAAGGAGGAAAAAAAAAGACAGGCAACGACGACGACGAGGGTAACGAACAAAAGGTAACGATGATGACGATAACTATGTGATGATGATGCTAATGCAGATGTATGTGTATATATATATAAAGGGGGAGGGATAAATCAAACGAATACAGACAAACAACAACGATGACTTCAATCTGGTAAGTGGATGAGATGATGGATGACCAATTAATGTGATTGATTGATTGATTGATTGATTGAAGTAAGTATAACTACCTGGATGATATGATTGTTATGCTATGGGATGGGATAAGAAAAAGATGACTGTAAATGATAAATTTTTGTAAATGTTGTTGTTTGTTATGATTGTTGTTTAAGTTGAACTGAAATGAACTGAAATGAACTGAAAGAAAATGAACTCACGCACGTAATAATCTCACACAGTTAAGTCTTTCTTTCTGTCTATCAATCCTTACACTTACTCAAATGAACATCAACATACAGTGTAAATCAAACAACCCTAACTAACGTTAACTATGGATGAAATACCACAAACTCCAAACTTCAAAATTGGCTGCCTTTTCTTGTTGTTTTTTGAACTACGCATAAATTTCATTTTTTTGGCGTTAATGAAAACAAACGCGACGCGAGAACATTCCTTTTTTGTATGTACTTTGTATAGTATAGTGTGGATGGATCAATTATTTTGCAGTATTTCAATTAGGGTTATAATTACTTTGATTTCACAACAATAACTAGTCTTAGAAAGACAAGACGCGGTATAGTACATACATACATACATACTTCTCCTTAAATAGTCTGTTACTGCAGTTTGTTGTATACTTAATAGTTAGGGGTAGTAAAAGGAGCCAATGAGTTTTAATCCGGCTAAACTAGGCGTTATCATCATCATCAATATGTATATCCCACACTAGATCTATTCACTTCAGACGCCTTTACTTTCAATTGATATAATATAATTGAATCTATTTATAAGTGCATGCACTATCTATATACACGATATCTAAATATCCTCTTTCTATTTACAAGTTTAATTATCCTAATTTATCCGATATCTTAACAATCAATCTAATCCAATAATACCTCTTATTTGTTTAATATTATCACTAGCTATTTCTCGTGCTTTATCTCTTCCTTGTTGACATATCTTATCAAGATACGCCACATCATTCAATAATTGATCATACATATGTCTCTTTTCTTTAAATTCTTCCACAATCAACTCTGTAACATGATCTTTCAATTGTTTATGATCATTAATCCATTGTAAATCAACCACGGTTTCATCAATTGACTTTTTCGTTAACCCTGAAATAATATTAATCAAATTTGATACTCCAGGTCTGCCCACTGGATCATAATATATCTTCCCTTGAATTGAATCAGTAGTGGCTTTTCTAATCTTTTTCGATATTTCTTCGGATGATTCCGTAACATAAATACATGAACTTTGATCAACATCTGATTTTGACATCTTTTTCAATGGATTTCTTAATGATAAAATCTTTTTAGCAGGTGTTAATAATGTTTTGGGCATGGGGAAGAATTTTGTCTTATATATATGATTAAATGATTGAGCCAAATTTCTGGTTAATTCAAGATGTTGAGATTGATCATCTCCCACTGGAACATGAGTTGATTTATAAATCAAAATATCAGCTGCTTGTAATACTGGATAACATAATAATCCTGCTTTAGTTTGTTCCAATACTTTTTCTTCAAAGATTGAACTGGTTTGATCTTGATGAGCTTTCAGTTTCCATTGCGTCATTCTATTCAACATCCCCATACTAGTTATACAAGTCAAATACCAATTCAATTCACTATGTTCTGGAACAGCCGATTGATGAAATAAAATACATTTCTCCGGATTCAATCCACTTGAAATCAAACTAGCAATAGCTTCCATTCGATATTGTTTTAATATTTTAGCATCAATAGTTTGAGTTATAGCATGAAGATCAGCAGTCCCAAATAAATATTTCGTTCCTTCTGATTCTACTTCACTTAATTCTTTCCAACTATTAATCGCTCCTAAATAATTCCCAATATGAATCTTCCCCGTTGGTTGAATTAATGAAAATATAGTCGAATTATTAGGAAATTTCTCAATCCCTTGAATGGTTTGAACGGAATTAGTAGTTATGGTTGATCCAGAATTAGTAGAATAAAATCTACCTTTGATTCTTAAGGATCGTACAGCAGTAGTTCTTAACCCACTCTTCATATTTGTTCAGTTCATTCAAACCCTTTGAATGGCTCTGTATAAGTAAAGGTTCCAATATTTCATTTTTTTTATCATACAATTTTTCTTTTCCTATTTGGTGCAGTTTTGTGTAACCTTCATACCATCAAAGATTAAATATGGAAGAAGTCTAGAAACCTTAACACTGACGGTCTACTACAACTACTCGATACAAGAGACTACCTACATATAACATTGATAAATATCATAAGTTTAATCAAATCTATTATTTCCAAACAATTTATTTACATAAAAAAAAAAGATGCTAAATTAATATAAAGTATTATACAAATTGGAATGAATTAAACTCATTTAAGGAAGTTGTTGAGATGAAGATTCTTCTAGATCTTGACTTTGATCTTCATTATTCTCTACTATGAACCCCCCAGCAACATTAGTTATTTCAATACCATGATTAGTTAATCTCTTTTCCAATTTAATTCTTTGTAATTCTCTCCATCTATTTAATTTTGAATATTCATGTAATTTAAATCCAAATACTTTTGGTACATAAGTTTCCTTAGGATGAACCGGTATTACTTGAGGAAAATATTGAAAAAACATAGCCGGAAATGATGTACCAAAATAAGCGCCATCAATAATGGAATGTCTACCTGATTTTGGATTAAATAAATCTTCACATTTGGCACAATATAATTTAACTGATGCTAATCTTGGTTGATCATTAAGACCAATCGGTAATAAAGGATGTAATTGACAATGAACTCTGGGACAATACCCAAAATCTCCATTTCTAAATTTTTCAAACATTTTATTTAATCCTCTTGAAGTTAAAATATATCTAGCATGAATCAATCCATATAAGATTCTAGCATTATGTTCCAAAGCATCTCTATGTTCTTCAGGTTGCAGCTCTATATCAAGAAGATCCGTTATTATATCGATTAAAGTAGGTAATTTATTCACTTCTTGATTTAAACCGGTTAAATTGAATCGATCACGAATATATTCATCATCAACATCACAGAAATATTCATTACCTTTAATCCCTAAGAATAAATCGATCCAATATTCAGTAAAGTCAGAACTTGAATCGGAAATATATTCTTCACTGGCCATCGTTATATATGATTATTATTATGAGTTATCGTCGTCGTCACCTATTGTAGTAGTAAAATATATGCTAAACCTTCTCCCAATCAATTGAATACAGTACTTTATCTTCAACAGTCAATCACCAATATGTGATATATATACAAAATACAGAATTGAAACCCTTTAAATGATGAGATGTATGTGTTTAAATATGAATGATTACGATGGTTAACCATATTATCAATTTTAAATCTCATTTGGTGATAATTTTTAAAACTTTTTTTTTGTCTAATTTGAAGTCACATGACCAGTTTTTTTGGTGAGAATTCAGAGTTTAAAACAACGACTCCAAAAAAGGCAGCACAATTCAAATCCCAACTCTAAACCATATAATCAAAACATCTATCATAGATAGGATAATAACTACATCAATTGAAGTTGAGGATATAATCATTCAATCTGTATATCAAGGATCGATTCATCGTGAGGAAAAAAAGTGTAACTAAGTTAACGTCAAAACCATTGTTGCAGTATGAAATATCTAAAATTTCCTACTATACAACATGGTGGAGAAATTCATTCAATTCAAATAAATAATGACGATACAAAGATTCTAACGTCTGGAAAAGATCATTTGGTGAATGTATGGAACTATGATGACTATGTAGGAGCTTTAAAAGCTACTGATGATAAACAACTTGGTGAGATTAAACCAATTGAATCATTTGATTATCATTCATCATTAGTTTCAATTGCAAAATGGTCTCCTCTTGATCCTAATATATTCATATCATCCGATATAGATGGTCACTTGTATTTAAATGATCTTGCCACTCAATCATTCAAATTAATCTATCCCTTTGAAGAAAATTCATCGTTAACTGCTATCGTGGATTTATCTTGGAATCCTGATTCTCAATTAATAGCATTTAGTACTGGAGATGGGAAAGTTCATATTCTTGATTTAGTCAAACAAACTTATCAAGAATTATCAAGTTTGGTTCATCTTGATAAACTAACCATTCAAAGAAGTATAGCATTTGACCCCTTAAATGATTATTTAATCACTTTAGGTGATGATACGTTAATTTATATGTATCAATATAAAATTGATCCAACTTCTAAAAATTATCAATTCAGATTACTTAATAAAATATCAAGATTAATCAATAAAAATCCTATAAATGTTAATTATAAACGAATCTCATGGTCACCTGAAGGTGAATTAGTTTCAGTTCCAACTGCCAGTAAGAATCAAGTATCTTTGATTTCATTAATTTCAAGATCAAAAAGTTGGCAAAATAAAGTAAGTTTAGTAGGTCATGGTTTAACTTGTGAAGTAGTTAAATTCAATCCTAAAATATTCCAAACAGAAAATAATGTATATTATATAATGGCAACTGCTGGAGCTGATAAAATTTTAAGTGTATGGAATTCCACTAAAGATACTCCTATTTTCATATTACAAGATGCGGTGGATCAACCAATACTTGATTTATGTTGGAATCTGAAAGGTGATACATTATTTTTAAGTTCTCAAGATGGAACTATTGGTCTTGTTAAATTTGATCAAAATGAATTAGGTGATTATGTTAAACCAGAAATTAATGATGAATTAATTAAATTATCAAAAGATCATATAAAACCTTTGAATCATAAATATGAACTGGATCAACCTACTAATAGTAGAAGATCAAATAATCCAACCATAGAATTATTAGATCTGAAAGATGCTATAAGTATCAAACAAGAAGATCTTAAGAATGGATCATATTTATCTAAAAATGGTTCATCGAATGGTAATAACAATACCGATTCCAAAGATGTTAATGGGAGTGATCCATTAAATTCTAATAATAATGTGAAGGCAGCTATCAAACCCGAAGTTATACCGAAACCGGAAATGAAAGAACCAGAAGCTACTTCCAGTGATATATTACATTCTGCCATGAATGAAAGACAATCGGGCGCTAGTAAAAACTCCACTTCTGGAAAACCAATTACCATAACAGCATCTTCTAAATCATCAAAGACAGCAACTATAGCTACTACAGATAAACAAAAAATAACTACTAAAAATGGGAAAAGAAGAATTCAACCGTTGTTAATATCTAATAATGGTACCTCTGAATCTAATGGACATGCTAAAGCCTCCACACCATCCATCCAAACCCCCATCATTTCATCAAGTTCAAAATCATTAATGGATTTTGATAAAGCATCATATGTAGTATCTAATGATTTCTACAAGGATAATAAACGATTGAAATCACAAGATGAAGCTACTGCAACCACTAATAAAAAAGTCAAACGAGAATTAGAACCGGTGAAATTCATTGGAACTCCTATTCTTAATCCTAATACTATTTTTTCAAAATTAAGATTGGCTATACCTAAAGTACGATTTAATTTCCAATTACAAAGTAAAATTGAAAATGAAACTTATGTACTTGATATTAAGAATGGTACCGGCAATGAAACTAAACCATCACGTATAACTTATTTTAAAAAGGATAAAGAAATATGGTGTGATTTCATACCAAGATATATTCAACTTGCAAGTGAAGGAGGATCAATATTTTGGGCTTTAAGTACGGCTGATGGTCAAGTTTTAATATATTCTCATACATCCGGTAAAAGAATTTTCCCTCCTATAGTACTAGGATCTCCTATATCATTTCTTGAAAGTCATGGGAAATATTTAATGGCAGTTACTGCTTTGGGTGAATTATATGTATGGGATATTGAGAAAAAGAAAGCAGAATTAAATACTCTGATAACCCCATTATTAGAATTAAATACCAAATATATTGAAGATGGTTTATCAAAATCAGATAATATTACTTTATGTGCAGTGACTTCTGCCGGTATACCATTAGTGACTTTATCGAATGGGTCCGGATATCTTTATAATAAAGATTTAGGAATTTGGCAAACTGTTAGTGAATCTTGGTGGTCATTTGGATCACATTATTGGGATAGTAATGATGAAAATATTAAGAAACCTCAATCATCTAACTTTTTTGATAATGAAGCTTCAATTATTGATTTACTTGAACATAAAACCAATGAAGAAGTTATTAGAAAAACTCGGCTTGGAAGAGGTAAATATTTCAATAAGATTTCTAAAAATATGTTAATGAAAGAAGGGTTTGAAAGTTTAGAGAATGCCATTTCTGTGAGTCATTTAGAAAATAGAATCTTATGTTGTGAATTATTAGGTGAATTCAAAGATTTCCATAAATATTTCTTAACTTACGTTCAAAGAATTTGTGAATTAGGTTTCAAGACGAAATTATTTGAAGTTTGTAATGAATTATTAGGTCCTGAAAGTGATGATGATATCGATATTGATCACGAAAATGGTGGAGAAAAAGATAGTAAAGAAAACCAAGATAAAATAGATTGGCAACCAGTTATTTGTGGTTTACAGAAACATGATTTATTAAAGGAAGTAATACTAACTTGTTCAAAACATAGAGATGCTCAACGTATCTTAGTACACTTTGGTGAAAAGATTGGTGTTATACAAGAAGAAATATAAAATTTGTATCATTAATATTTATATTTATATGTACATATGTGTCTATTTTTAAAATAAAAGACTCTAAAATACTTTATTTATTTACAATTTGAATACATTCTTAGAATCCCACTTTTTATTTCCAAGTAAACCTTTAACTTCTCCTTGTTCATTTTGAGCTAAATCTTTAGGACCAGCAACATAATCTATATAACCCTCTGGTCCACATACTATAGATAAACTTGCACCTTTTTTTGGTTGATTACTTGTTATTAAAGCTTGTTGAATGGCATTTTCATAACGAGGAGCTCTTTCAGTAATGATATTCGATTTTTGATCTTGTTTCTCTTGTCCTTGAAGAATATCTAATCTTAATTTTAAATTATCACTTTCACTATTTGGAGTTTCATCTTCAATACGCATTGGACTTATATAATTTGGTTCTGTTGGTGGAGAGATATCTTTCTTAGATAATATAGATTTCTTATCAGAATCATAATGATAATGAATCTTTACACGATCTAATTTTTCTAAGAAAAACATGAATCTTTCAAGGGGTTTTAATTCACCTGGTTTTTGAGCTGAATAATGAATATTAACAAATCCACGATATGGATTTCTTGATAATAAAACTTGTAAGATTGGGGCAATACCAGTACCTGCTGCAAAGAAATTAATATTATCAAAATCAGGTAAATCATTTATAGTTTTAATATGATCTAATAAATTCTCTGATTCAATTTTAGAAGGTAAATCTCTAAACATTGGTCGAGTATGAAATTTTTTTAATGGATGATAAGGGAATTTATATTCAATTCTTGGACCTCTAAGTTCAAGTTCTTCACCGACTTCTTTATTAGTGATATATTTTGATACTTCACCATCATTATATCTTTTCACATAAAGACACATCACTCCATTTCTATCATAATCACCGGAATCATTTTCCACTACTTTTAATAATGGTTTCTTTTCCCCAGTTCTAGTATATTCTGATTTCATAAATAATAAAGGTAATGGAGTATACGATCTTACCACCATAATATCAGGTTGTTTAACATCTACCGACCAAATTCGATCACCATTCCAAAGAGATTTTTCTTCATAATTAGTATGGAAACTATACTTCCAATGATCAAATTTGGGAACTAATTCAATTAAATAATGATCATTATCAATTTGTTCTTTATGAGTGACAATAAATTTATGAAATTCAGCAGGATCTAATAATTCTTTACTTTCAGCTCCCTTTTCAGGTGCATACATCCATACTTTTATAGCATAAACCCCCCATCCAGCCGCTATAACCGTAAGAATCTTAGGAATATATCTTGACCATCTTGTAGTTAATTTTGGTTTTTGAGATTTTGTAAAGTCATCTTCATTTGGTAAACCAGGATATTCATAAGCTACTCTTTGATGTTGTAATTTAGGGATATAAGGTTTATTATTCTTTTTGATAAGTCTATCTAGTCCCAGGTTGGTTGCATCAATCGGAGCAGGAGCTGATTTTGAAGTAGCTGGTTTAATATTGAATTCACTAACGTCATTATTGGAATCAGATTTTGATGCTAAGTCTTTATTGTCTTTGTTGTTCTTTTTTGAATCATCAGATTTGAATCTGAATTGAAGTGAACTTCTCAATGGTATCAATCGAGGCACCCTTAGTATCCCCACATGTCTTATCGTGATCATTGTTTAGACCTTCCTTTGATATGCTTCCTTCACTATCAAATGGTGAAAGTTTGAAATATCTGAAGAAGAAAAAAAATGCAGCCAAAAAAAAAAAATAATCAGCAATCTCAATTTTTCAACATCCATTAGTTATCAATTTAAACTTCATATCAGATAATAGATACCAACAGCATTAGAGATATAGAACTAAGTATGGTGGAATTGTTAAAGTCCATAAAGGCCCATACCGATAAAGCATGGAGTGTGAGTGCTCATCCCACATTACCATTATTAGCCACTGCCTCAACTGATAAAACCTCCAAGATCTATAAATTATCCAAAGTTCAGAATTTCCCATTAATTTCAAAATTAGAAGATACTCATAAACGATCAATACGAGCTGTTTCATTCAAACCTCCCTTAGGTGGGGTAGATGCTCCGGTGGAGAATTATTTGGATTTACCTGCTTTGGCTAGTGGATCATTTGATTCTACGATATCAATC
Source organism: Scheffersomyces coipomensis (assembly GCF_036884675.1). NCBI lineage: Eukaryota > Fungi > Ascomycota > Pichiomycetes > Serinales > Debaryomycetaceae > Scheffersomyces > Scheffersomyces coipomensis. The sequence goes on along the minus strand of NW_027042892.1, from coordinate 1,532,320 downwards.
TGGGGGATTGATGAACCTGAAAATGAAGTTGATGATGATGAAATATTAGCTAATCAAAGTGAAATATTAACTAATCCAAATAATGAATGGAATTTAATGGCTATAATAGAAGGTCATGAGAATGAAATCAAATCAATTGATTGGAATTGGTCAGGAAATCTTTTAGCATCATGTTCAAGAGATAAAACAGTTTGGATTTGGGAAACTGATCCAGAAACTTTAGAAGAATTTGAATGTATATCAGTTTTAAATGATCATCAACATGATATTAAGAATGTGACATGGCATCCAAATCAAAATTTATTAGCCAGTTCTTCATATGATGATACTATCAGAATTTATAAACAAGATATTGATGATGATGATTGGTCATGTGTTGGAGTTTTAAATGGTCATAATGGAACAGTTTGGTGTTCAAAATTTGAAAATAAACATAATCCAAATGCTGATCCTAAGAAAATAAGACTTGTATCAGTTAGTGATGATTTAACAGTACGATTATGGTCTAGTATAACTGAAGTGGTTGATAAACATATTGATGATGATTATATTCCAAGTTCAATTAAACATAATAGTGAAATGATTTGGGAACAAGAAACTATTTTACCTGAAGCTCATAAATATCCTATCTATGCCGTTGATTGGTCAGCTAAAACGGGGAAGATTGTTTCAGTAGGGTCTGATAGTAAAATAGTGGTCTACAAGGAAGTTGAAGGAAAATGGATTATTGAATCAGTTAAAGATCAAGGTCATGGAGTTCATGAAATAAATTCTGTAATTTGGGCTACATTAGATGATAAAACTGAAGTTATAGTTACTGCTGGTGATGATGGGAATATAAATATATGGTCTACTGATTAATAATAATTTTATAGAAAGATGTTTCATTATAGACTATAAAAAAATAAAATAAAAAAAAATAAAATTAACTAATTAATTAATAGAAATGAATAGAACCTTTTTATATGAACGTTACAATTACAATTAAACCTAATACCGTACCCAAGATAGCCAAACAACAACACATTCTCCCAGTTGAAGAACGCTGTCTTCTTTCAGCTCGTTGTAAATGTTGACTTGCTGTTCTAACATCTTCACTATAACTAAAGATATTATTTTCGATATTATCAATTTGAAATTGTTGTTCATTTACTATCCCAGCTAAATTTTGAAATATATCATTTATATTTTGAGTATCTTGATGAATTCTATGAAGTTCTCTTTCTCTTTCTTCTATTAATAACGTTTGTTGTTCTAATTCTTCTGCATTGATAGGTTCATAAGTGACTTGGATTTGATCTTGAATTTGACCTTCACTATTTTCACCACTTTGAGGTGGAGTGGATTTAACTAAATCATCAGGAGGGATATTCCTTACATGATAAGATTCAAATCTTTTTTGATAAGTTTTGAAATTAGTTAAACTATCTCTAATCAATTTAATTTGAATATTTTCCTTTTGTTTTAAATAATTTAAAATTTCAATATCTTCATGACTTGATTCAATAGTTTGAATAATTCGATTTAAAGATTTAATATGATCATTTATGCCTTGGTATTTCTTAGTGATCTCATCTATAGAAGTAGTGATCTTCTCTGATAAACTTGGATTCGATGAATCTTTGCTAAATTCATAAATTTGGGATTTTAAAGTAGGTAATAAAGTTGAATTTATTTGATATAATTGATTCTCTATAGCATGAGATGTGGTTTCATATTCAGGATAATCTTTATAATGCAGAGATCGATTAGTCGCCGTTCTTTCTAGATCGTTGTTGTTATTATTAGACGATGTATTAAATGACATGGTGGTTATTCGATGTTCTTGATGTTTGTGCCACTGATCATAACTGTGTTGTAAAGAAGGACTGTGCCTATTTCTAAAAGATACGATTGATCATGTCGTACAAATGATCATGTGACAATAGAGCGACATTAAGTTCAACACCCTGCGACATTCTACGTGTCTGACGAGACGAGCCACAATTTAAATTTTTTCAATTTAAATTTACAGCCGTTTATTTACATTACAGACGTGTAATTTAAAACTACATTTAATAATGATATAAATAAGTAATTAAGAATAATTTATTAATAATGAACAAAATCTATAATATGACAAATAATAAGCTATATAAGGAGAAAGGAAAAAAAAGATAAAAATCTAGTTATGTATATATGTATGTATGTATGTATGTAAAATTAACTTAAAATTTATTCTTGATCAGATAAGAATTTTTCACAATCTAAAGCAGCCATACAACCTGACCCAGCTGAAGTAATAGCTTGTCTATATTTCTTATCTTGGACATCACCAGCAGCATAAACCCCTTCGATTGAAGTATTGGCAGTACCTGGAGTAGTAATAATATAACCATCTTCATCAGTTTCTAATTGATTACCAAAAACTTTAGTAGCTGGAGTATGACCAATAGCATAGAATAAACCATTAACAGGTAAATCAGTAGTTTCTTTAGTTTTATTATTATAAACTGATAATGATTCTAATAATTTACCATTACCTTTAGCTTCTTTAGCTTCAGAATTCCAAAGGATTTCTAATTTTTCATTATTTTGAACTCTTCTTTGCATAATGGTTGAAGCTCTTAATTGATCTCTTCTAACTAAAAGATAAACTTTAGAACCATATTTAGTTAAGAATAAAGCTTCTTCACAAGCAGAATCACCTCCACCTACCACAGCTAATGGTTTATTTCTAAAGATTGGAACAGCACCATCACAAACAGCACAAGCAGAAATACCTTGTTGCCAATAAGTTTCTTCACCTGGAATATGCATTCTTTTGGCAGAAGCACCAGTAGCGACAATGATAGCATCAGTAGTGTTTGGTTCTGAATCTTCATTCCATTCAGTCCAAAATTTAAATGGTCTTGAAGAAAAATCAACTTTAGCCACAGTTTCAGTAATGATATCAGTACCGAATCTAATTGATTGTTCTCTCATTTGATCCATTAAAGTAGAACCATTAATACCGAGGGGGAAACCTGGGAAATTTTCAATTTCAGTAGTAGTGGTTAATTGACCACCGGCAGCAATACCATTGGCTAAAAGACCTTCATATAAGGTTGGTTTAATTTCAGCTCTAGCTAAATAGATGGCAGCGGTATGAGCAGCAGGACCAGAACCAATGATAGTAACTCTGTGATGAACCATTTTATTATTATTATTATTGTTATTATTAAGATATGAGGATAAATCTATAGATGATTGAATGCTAGGATAAAAAGTTCGATAAGAATGAAAATTTATGAACTGATTTGAAGTAAAAGGAAGTCTAATGTGTCTAAAAGATGTTGTTGTTGTTGTTGTTGTTGTTGTAGATGTAACAAGTCTTGATATCATATAATTATACAATTTCAAAAATAGAAATAGGATAATTATAAATACTTATATATAGAAATTTCTCGATAGTTTTGGTTTTGGCCGTTTATTTAAATTTCTGCTTATTGATCTCAGAACAGAACAGAATTTCTTTTTAATTTTCAAAGTCCTAACTTCGGAATACAGGACTGTATACAGTACAGTACTGATAGTATAATTATTAATTAAAATTAATTATTAATTTTGAATGGTCTAGGCCGAGGCATACTAATAAAAAGTCAATCACATGACTGGACATGTGATTCAATTTGTCAACTTTAAATAAGATCCAGACCCCAATTTATCTAGGAGTTACATCCATACTACAATACATAGTACCAAATAATTAGTAATGTTACACAAAAGTAGTCATCTCATTTATTTGACATAAGCGGTTAAGTCTAGTCCTCCTTAATTTTGGTGCCAGTTCATCACTCTCCTATCCTATTTGGACCTTATATATTCATTGTTTGAGTTATATAATTCGTAATCGTATTATAATGACAGATTAACCGTCCGGAGTTGGAATTGGTTGACTTGATTTCTTTTTAATTTGTTTACCTTTAACCGTTCTTATTTATGATGATGATTCAAATTAAACTTTTTCTGAGTATTTTAATTAACCGACATGATATCTAATCAATGATGATGATCATCTTATCTCTAAATCTATAACCTTGTTTTCTTTCTTTGCAATGACTTATCATATTTATAATGTAAAACTTCTAGAAGATACTTCAAGTAGTTGTACACTGCCCCTATCCCTACCCCTACCCCTACCCCTAACTCTTATCCAACTGATGATCTGCCATTTTTGCAACCTTCATACATAATCAACCTACCTTATTTTTAATAATACTTCTTGGATTTATTTACTTGATCATTTCTTTTACTTACAATTCTACATTATCTCTATATATTAACTTTTAATATTATATCATATTATTACAAATTCATTATTTATAGTGATTTCATCACACTATTTATTATATATATCATACTATATTTCCACTTCTTCCATGTATCGAATCTTCTATTATTCCTCACCTCCCGACCTCTTCATACCTCCACACCTCCTCATCTCTAACCTAATATAAACTTTTTAATAACTTCACAATCTTGAAGTTTAGGATTTAATAATACATTACTCATAAACCATTGTAACCCTTTTCTTCTTTCTTCTAACCAATTATTAGATAATAATAATCTTTCAATCAGAAAATTATCTTTAGGAGGTAAATTTGGAATTAATGTACTCTTAGTATTTTGATAATGATGTAATAAATCTTGATGAAATTGTTCAATTTCACTATATCGTTTATATACTATTATCGAGGAATAATCAGAATCATCTAATACAATCTTAATAGCCCATGATATATATGGTTTTCCATATTCTCCTTCAATCAAATGATGTTCTCCAACCATAACATTCGTTATATGAGATAATTTTTGTTTCTTAGGACTTTGATGAGTGTTATTTCTACTATCACCACTACCATTTACACGATTAATATTATCAACTGATTCTATATCTTCTTCATCATTATGTAATTCAATAGGAACAGGTAATATTCTATTAAGTCTTGAAACTGAATCTGAGTGGGGTCGACTCATATGTATTTTGATAATGATGATTTATGATGATGATGATGTCTTTTTATATCTTATTTTCTATATTTAACTCTGGTAGGTTATATATCAAACTTCATATCAACCACACCACTAAAGTAATTATTTATCCTTAATAATGGAATTGAATTGGTATGTTCTTGAATTCTTCTTTCTTAACTTGAAAGTAACTAATCCCTTCTAACTTCACAAATAGATAGTCTAAATCCTTCTAAATTGCTTTAAAGATCTAATATCTAAATGACCCTCTTTGTAAACTTTAACTTATTTTTCTTCTTCATCCTTCCCCTTTTGTCACACAAGTTAACTACCCTACATGCAGGATTTAGATAAAAATTGTTTGCTAAATACTTTTTGCAATTACTTTTATATAATGAATGTAGCTTATATTACCCCTACATACATCTACTTGAATAATCGATTCATGAAATAACAACATATATTGAATAATTAAATGGATTAAATTAATGTACTATTCTACATGTATAGAATCGTTGTGAAAACACTAGTAAAAATGCCAGTGCTATAACCATAACAGCAACTGGAACCAAAACATATTGATCCTTATAACAAATCAATAAACAAAGTGAAAATGAACAGATAGTATAACACATCACAAAATTATTGGTTGTGTTTGCGGTTATAACTCCTATGCCATAGTTTGCATCTTGTAGTTCAGTATAAACGATGTGAAGTACACTATTAACAATTCTAAACACAATCAAGGAGGTGATTATTACCATAACTACTATCATACCGAAAGGTCCTTCGATAGGTTGATTCATATTTGATTGGGTTGTTAATGTTAACATTGTTGGAGCGTATAATTAAACGATATCAAAGAAAGAAAATAAAACTTGAAAAGATTAAAATTGAGTGATAATCAATGCTTTTTATAGGAAAATTTGTCAGTATGGCTATAACAGCTACATACATTCATTTACATATGAACCATTATACCAACTTTTTTAAACATAACACAAACAAATATATATTGAAAAATATAAATCACAAATTTCTGAATATCAAGCTAAATATTTAGATTCTAACTGGTGCTTTTATAGAAACTATGGACTGAAATTCTGCTAAGTAACATTAAAATAAATGACAGAGCAACAGATACAATAGCAAAAGGTACAAGCATATGATTACCACTATAACAAATAACTATGGCAATTAAGTGAGATCCAATAATATAACCTAAAAGTGAATGATCTTCAAATCCAGTTGCTGATATTACCCAAATTGAATTAATTTTTCCTTCTGTATAAACGGTTCTAGCAAATGATAACCCAAAAGATGATACACCAAAAACTGTTACCAACAATGGCACTATGATATAAGTAAAATATTGATCCATTTGAGTTAAAGAAATGTGGTGAGATATTTGTTGTAATATTTATGATTGAACTATAAAATTGGATTAATCTAAATGAAAATGTTGACTCTTTTATACTCTTTTCGCAGTCTAAAATTAGATTCATTCTAAAATTAGTATACTCATACATGGTAGGAAATAAAAATATCACTAATCAAGACTATAAAAATATATATTCAGATAAGAATTTATGGAAATTATATAAATAAGCTTTAGATGTTAATGGAAACATTAATTAACAAATGTGGTGTTAGAGAATATATTATAAGGATATTTAATCTTAACAAATATGGTGGTGGCTAAACTATTTGATCAATCTAATGAACAATTCAACAATCATAAAACTAAAGTTAACCATAGGTTAAACATCACATGATAAAGGTTTATAAACCTTCCTTGCTATATTCATCATGTTAATTCTAATCAATAAGTATAACACTATAGCGGTAGACGCTACCATGTAAGTAAATTATTCCATTGATATAATATTATAAACACTTTGATAAGTTAACATTGATAGTAACAAAACTTTTTAAGAAAGAAGTATACTTACTGAGAAAACATTTGATAAGACATTTGACGATGTAGTTTTGTTTTAAATAGTCTTAAATATAAAAAGCCAGATGAAAAGTTTTTCCAGGTATAATACATTTCAATACCGATAAATGCATACACAAACAAAAACTAATATTTACAAAACCAACAATGGAGCAATAACACCACCCTTTCATAAATATGTCATTACAACCTAAGGATAAAGGAATATCCCCTTCTGAATCAAGTCGAATTGAATATGGTTGCGAATTTAAGGACTCTCCCTATGTATCATCACTCTATCAAAAAAGTAATTGGTATCACCACGACCCACGATTTTTTATTTTAAAAAGATTGATTTACCACAAACAAGTAAAAGACCATTCAAATACCTTATACCAACTTTTAACAGGACATACTTATACAAGATGAGTGACCCTATGAGGTCGAAGTATCCCCAATGGAAACTTTTCTTACATAAATTCCAAGCAAGAAGAGATATTCCATTTAGAAGGAGATTTTTTATTGGATATGATTTATTTGGAAATACATATTGGGAATTCACAATTGATGGGAATTTACAACGATTAAGAAGAAAAATGGAACCTTATAAAGAACAATTATTCAAAGTTGATTATTTCGCTACTGTTCCACCTCCTTGGTTACAATGGTTAAGAAGAACAAGATATGATCCTCCAACTTTACAAGAATTAATTAATGAACAAATTAGACAAGAAAGAATAAAAGTATTAGCTCAACAAGCTGATCAGAGATGGGTCCAAGAAAAATATCGACTAGAAGAAGAACAAAGATTGAAACTAGCTACTGAATTAGATAGATCGCAAAGAGAAGCTGAAGAATTTGAAAAAAGGACTAATCCAGTTACTACTGAATCTCCAGTAAATGTTGAAGAATCTACCACACCAGATCCTTGGAAACAAGCTGAAGCTACAAAGGAAGAGAATCCAATTGAATCTACTTCTATAAAACCATCATCGAGATAAACTCAATCATTATGTACATATAATATAAATCAAAACTATTTATTTATTTATTTGAATTTTATTTTCTTTTACCTTTGCCAATTGATTGTGGCATTTTGTTTGTATATAGATCTTTTAATCAACGTCATTTTCATCAAAGGAATTTTCATTACTAGGAGTTGAAGTTGAAGATATATTATCTGATTTTGTAGCATTAATCTTTTGTTCAAATATATTAAGTAATTTATTACTATACTTTTCAAGTAATTCTTCTTCATTGAATTGATCATTTCTGGATTTATCTTTGTTTAATGTAAGTACAGATTCTTCACCATCATTTAATAAAGCTAAAATAATTTTCAATTTAGATATGAGAGGAGCTTTATTTTCCTCACTAAGACGATCTTGTTTGATTCTGGATTCAATTAAATTCAAATGTGAAAGTGCTTTATCAACAAATATTTTAGGATCTGAAATTGTTGCTGGGGATGCTTTAGTAGGGGAAGTGTAGTTATACGCTGGTTTAAGTGATCTAACTGGCGATGAAGAATCAATCAGATGTCTTTGTGATCTGACTGGCATAGTTTTCGGAGAAGCGGTTCCTATTTGAGTGGATGGTTTTGGTATTGGTTTAACTGGTGAAGAATACTTTACCGCTTCAGCGCGTAATGAATTACCAAGTTCACTTTTGGCTGAGTCTTTGGCACTTATTCTCTTTAATGTTGCTGCCGTTAACCTTGGTGTGGGTGAAGATTCAGCAGAACTTATGTCCCTAGTTCCAAGATCTAATTTAGTTGGGATAGTTCTTACTGGGGAAGTAGGTATAATCTTTCTAATCACTTTAGCAGGTAATGTTTCAACCTCTGTTTTACTTTCAATATCATCGGCCGATGAAGTAGGATATCTATCACTATCATCAAATACACTAGTTTCATTCAAAGTCCATATAAACAAACAACCATCATTACCAATTGATATTAATTCATTGTTGTTAGTTAATTCCAAACTTAATATAGTATCCAGATGTCCCCATGCTACACTAATAGGCTTACCTGTAGCGTAGTTAAATACTCGAAGTGATTTATCTGAAGATGATACAATGATAGAATTCTTATAATTAATAAAATTTTCAACTAATAAGCTTTCATTACTCTTACCATTAGTGAACTTGAGATTTCCCTTTAAGTCATAAGAATCTGAAATATCAAATATTTGTAAAGTACGATCATTAAGTGATACGATTAAATCATTTTCAAATAATTTCATATTGGTTGGACTTGCCTTGAGAGTCATAATCTTTTCTTGAACAAGTTGTAAGTTTGGTGAAGTTTCGAACCTATGAATAGAAACAGAACGATCAGATGAACATACATATACTCTATTGTTCAGATATTGGAGCTTGATCAAATTACCATTATGAATAGGTATAGTTTGTAAAAGATCCCATTCATTATCTTCATCATTTTGCTTATAAAAAAATTGAATCATTCTATCTCTTGAAATTGATGCTATTATTTGATTATTCTCTACTTCAAAGTAGATTACTTCATTTATAGTTGATGAGTGTGCTTTTGTTTTATATATAATTGTGTGAGAACCATCTTTCACTTCCGCAATGTTCAAGTTCCCGTATTTATCTCCTAAAACAATATAATTATTAAATGACTCAACCGCCGTTAAACAATTTGAAATTATTCCATTAGATGGTAATTTGAATATCAATACAGTTTCAAGTTCATTATGATCAATTAATTTCTTAATCTCTCCATCCTTGGAAAATATCATTAATTCTTTCAGATAACCATTTTTGATACCACCCAAATTCTTAACCAATGAATTTACTAATACCACTTCTTTATTCGTAGATTTGTCAAATAAGACTATTTCTTCTGAATCGGATAAATAAATAAGATGATCATGTAAGAAGTTAGCCAACTTTAATATTGGTTTATAAACAGCTCTCTCCTTAGTCGGACTACCGAACCTACTGTTAGATTTTGCTGTTGGTGATGAAATATTTGATAGACTACTCATGGTTAATTCATTGATTGACAAAGTTTCAAATGATCTTTCATCAATGCCAAACCAAACCTTTTCACCGGTATAGTCTATTTGAATTGAACTGAATTCAAATGGTGGTGTTTTTTTTTTTCCAAAGTTAACAAGCTTCAAGTTGAAATTTAAACTTTGATCTTCTCCTAATTTTAAAAGAAGAATTTGATTATCAGCTGTAATTATTAATAACTCATCATCATTTGAAATACTGCAATCTATGAAATTGCTATTAATATATGGACCTAATATAACATTTTTACCCTTTAACGCGTTTGGTTTGGAAACTATATTATCAATATCTTCTTCTTGAAATCTCCAAACTTTAATAAACCTTAATCCTATAGTTACAATAGAATCACCATGCCATACCACTTGATTTATGACAGTACTGCACCTGTTACTTGATTGAAGAAGTATTGAATTGAGTTGTAATTTCCAAATATGAATAAATCCATCATTGATGGTTCCTAATGAACAAATATATTTTGAATCAGGAGAAAATATAAGACTACGAACCCCAAATGAATGTTCATAGATTAATGCAAAGGGTTTATTTGACAGATTAGGTGCTAATGAAAATAATAATATTCGTGGTTGATAACCTGTTTCACCAACTGCTAATACTTTCTTATTGGGAGATATAGCAACACAACTTATAGATCTAACTCTCTCTTTTAATTTAGAAGGTGAAGATAAATCAATATCATCAGACCCTACTTTTCCTGAATCATTCCCTGTATAACTCCCACTACTTCCATTATATACCATTGGATCGTTACCTATAGTGTAACCATATTTATCTCTGATAATTGTTTCCTTTGGAGAACCAATATTTAGATCAGCAAACGCCATATTCAAATATGCATTAGCAGAACTAGCATGAGATGATTTATAATCAGTCAATATATTTGCATTGGCACAAAAGAATCGTTGTGAAATGGTACTTCCATTATCATCAGGACTAATATGACTAACCACTACTCCACCACTTGCTGTATATGCAATAAGATTATCACATACTGCAAATTGATTTGATGATTTCGCTGATGTTCCAATAACTTGAGAAATCTTCAACAGAGGAGGAGGCAAATTAGAGATCAGATGTCTATTTCTTTCAATTTCCACCATTTTAACTTATTGATAATCCATAAGTATTGTTAAATTGACTGTAAATGATAGCCTTCAAAGAGTGTTACACGAAATCCATTGGCTGTTAAGTTGTTAAAAATTAAATGTAAACAAACGATTATATGCAGGATAAACACATACTGCATATAAAAATTATAATCAGTAAAGAGAAGACCTTTAACTTAGAATTATACCATTATAATACTTCTTTAACTCAGATCAGCTCATGAAGATAAGGTATGGTGGAGGAAATATCATTATCCATAAGTGAAACCAATAAGCTTAGGGCTCAAATTGGATTGGCTCCAATACCGATAGAAGAAGAGACACCCAAGAAAGATCAACCTATAGCGGCCACAAATGAAATATCACTTGAAGAAACTAATCGACTACGAGTATCGATTGGATTAGCTCCTATACCATTGTCTGATAGTAATAAATCAGTTCTGAGAGAGGATGATGAGATACATAATTTTAAAGAACATCAACAGAGGATAGAGAAGAGTAAACGAGAAGATGAACTTAAACAGAGGATTGAAGATGCAAAGTCAAAATCACGAAAAAGGAAAGCATTGATAGGAAAGACATTATTAGATGATGAAGAGGAAGATACCGATGATTGGCTTAATAGTTTAGGAAACAATGATTCTAAAAAGTCAAAGATTACTAAATCGTCTCTACTGAAATCAGAAACTGATAATGTAGCCGATGTTAGAATAGCGCATAGTTTGAAAGAGATACAAAACTTGAATAATAATGATATACTTACATTAGATGATGGTGATATATTAGAAGATGATGATGAAGTAGGGGGTGTCTTAACTAATGAGAGATTAAATAAAAGCTCAAAATTGAAGAAAGAACTTGACGACAAGGCTGAAGCTGAGAGTATAAAATTCAATGGAAGACATTATAAGGCATCGAATTTATTTGGAGAAGAGAATGAAGAAGATGAGGATGAGGATATTCGGTCAGGAGTTATTCTTAAGGCAGGATCAAGTCTTTCACTTAATCAAAAGAAAGATATTCAACCGGTAAAGACTAGTAATAAAGTTCAATTGGGTCAATTGTTTGATGATATCGATGACGATAATGATAACACTTCTATAAACACTGTCAATGATTATGCAAAGGAGAAACCCATAAGTATGAAAAAGATGAAAAAGAAATTCAAATCGAAATCTAAGGTTGTTAAACAAGTTTTAGACGAAGAGGGAATACCAACAGTTGAGTTTAAAAAGTTTAATAATGATGATTTTGAAGATGAAGAGATTGAATTACAAAGAACTTTAGAAGATGCCAGAAGGAATAAACAAAAGAAACAGCGAAGTTTATTAACTCCTGAAGAAATTGCGGCTGAAATCGTGAGAGTGAAAAGACAAGAGCTTCAAGATGGAATACATGATGATTTTAAACAAGGAGTCGTATTTGATGATACTAGTGATTTCTTAGCTTCGTTATCAAATAATATATTAGATTCAAATAATGGTAAAGTGAAAGAAGAAGCAGACGATAGCATATTTGATGAGGTTAAAGTTAAGATGGAAGAATCTTCTATTGAACCAGTAATCAAACAAGAGGATAATACAGACATTAATATTAAACAAGAAGTTAAGAAGGAAGAAGACGAGGAAGATCAAATTGAAGATGAAGAAACTACCCCTCAATTTGGAGGAGGAGGACTTGCATCTACATTAAAATTTTTGCAATCACGTAATATTCTTCATCAAAGTAGTGAACAAGAAAAGGAAGAAGAAAAACATCGTCAAGAAGCCATTAAAGAATCGGATATATTAAAAATTAAGATTTCAATTGAAGAAAGAATCTTAAAACAAGAATTAGAATCTGATAAAAGTTATATGAATCTACCAAAACTGGAGAGAAATGAATTATTTGAAAAGTTATTAGATGAAAAATTAAATCAAAAGGGTATAGTTAAAGAAATGGCGCAACCCCTGAAAATTGCTCACCGTAGTACAAACCACAGAAATAATAATCATAATAACAGTACTGGTGGTGGAACCACCAGTACTACTATTAACGATCATCTTAAGTCTTATAATCCTCAAGTCAAGTTATCGTATCATGATGATACTGGTAACGAATTGAATACCAAAGAAGCTTATAAATATTTATCTCATCAATTCCATGGTGTTGGACCAAGTAAGAATAAACAAGAAAAACGGAAACAAAGAATCAAGCAAGAAGCACCTACATCTTCATTAAATGGTAAGATTGTATAAAAAGAAGTATATAAATATATATATATATAATATGTGTAATAATAATAATTTAACGGTGAATAATAACATCGAATCATTATGTCCTAATTTAATTTAATCTTAATTAATTAATTAACTGCTTTTGAAACTAGTGCCGAGCTCGGTTTAGAGATGGAAAAGATAAAAAAAAAAAGTGATTAAAAATAAATTCGCTATCCGCAAATTTCCATAAAAAATTTAATTTATTACTAAAACGAAAAAGGCAGCCAAGACCTTTGAACAATCATTTGACAGTTACTCCTTTCTTGTTCTTCTTCTTCTTGATAGGTAGATCGTTTGATCATCATATATTCATATATTCATCTGGTCAAGTTCATATAGAGACTAACTAATCATGAGTGCGACAGTGCTATTCCATATAAGGGGAATGACATGTGCTGCTTGTACTTCATCTATTCAAGAATCATTATCCCATTTATCAGGAGTTGCTAAGATTTCGATATCATTATTGACTGAAGAAGGGAAAATACTATTTGATCCTTCTCAAGTTAATCTTGATCAAATTAAATCTGCCATAGAGGATTGTGGCTTTGATGCAACTATGATTAAATCTAATATACCTTTGATTGCCACTTCAGTACGGATCGATGGAATGACTTGTGGATCTTGTTCAGCATCAATAACAGAGGCGTTGGAAAAGATTAATGGCATTGATTCAGCTTCAGTATCGTTAGTCACTGAATCTGGATTGATCAAACATACTAATTCAGTTTCCGTTAATGTCATAAAACAAGCTATTGAAAATTGTGGATTTGATGTTACAATTGAATCTTCAAAATCAATTAATCATAACAGTGACACTGAAGTTGATACTTCCTTTAATGAAAGTAAATTCGAAATTCAAGGTATGACATGTGGAGCTTGCTCTGCATCCATTACTGAAGCATTAGAAAATACTTCTCATATAGAAAAAGTATCAGTTTCATTACTTACAGGTGAAGCACTTGTTCAACATTCCAATGATGTGACAATAGATCAAATTATAGAAATCATTGAAAATTGTGGATTTGATGCTAAACATCTTCATACAAATATTCTATCATCATCATCAAATTCAAACTCCGCCACTCAAACTAATAGACAATCAGAAGAAGATGAAATCAGTTTACAAATCTATGGTATCAATAATGAAACTGATTTAACCCATCTACAATATAATATCGAAGCCTATTTAAATAGCCTGCCTGGAATTCATAATTTTCATATTGCATTTAAAGAATTACTTGATAGATCAAATGCTCCATTAGTTACCGATGCAAATTCTCAAAGTATTGCAGCTATAAGATCAGAAGATGAAATCAATAATGATGGTGATAATCTTATTGATGAATTATCAATCTCGTTCAATCCAAATTTAGTAGGTGTAAGAGATCTTGTGGATGGTTTGGATGGTATAGCTGAACAGATCCAATTTGTGATTGTCAATTCCATTGATCAATCTTCAGCCACTCAATTAAAATTATTATCTCGTATAAAGGAAATTAATTATTGGAGAAATAATTTCTTACAATGTTTAGGATTTGGGTTTCCAATCCTTTTAATGTCATATACTCAAAATAATCAATTTTGGAAAGATTTATTAATATTTCCAGGTTTATATTGGGTATCATTATTACAATTCATTTTAGCTGTTCATGTTCAATTTAGAAATGGGGCTACATTCAATAAGAAATTCATTTCATTCGTTAAAAATGGAGGTAGAAATGCAACTATGGATGTATTAGTTTGTATTTCATCTCTGGTATCATTTTTATTTTCAATTATATCGATTATTTTAAGTGTTTGGTATGGACAAGAAAATTCTCCTCCAACATTATTATTCGATACTTCAAGTATGTTAATTTTATTCATTTCATTTGGGAAATGGTTAGAAAATAAAGCTAAGGGAGCAACTTCAACCGCATTATCAAAATTATTATCATTAACTCCAACTAATTGTACTATTATTAATGATACTGATAATTATGAAAAATTCCTTGAAATGCAAAGATTCTCATCAAAACAAGAAAAAATCATTAATGATAAAGATGATGGATCTATTGTTAATAGTATGGAAAATTTCAGTACTAGAAATATTAGTATTGATCTTGTTCAAACTAATGATATTGCGGTGGTATTACCAGGGGGGAAAATCCCAGCTGATGGAGTGATTGTATTTGGAGAATCTGAAATTAATGAATCATTCATTACGGGTGAAACTTTACCAGTTCATAAAAAGAGAGGTAATAAAGTTATTGGAGGATCTATTAATGGACTTAATTTAATTCATATTCGAGTTTTAAAAACAGGAAAAAAATCTCAATTACAACAAATTATTTCGTTAGTAAAAGAATCTCAAATTAATAAAGCTCCAATTCAAAGATTCTCCGATTATATTGCGGCAAGATTTGTTCCTTGTGTATTAGTCTTAGCCATCACTACATTTATATTCTGGTTAATCATATGTTATATAAATCATATTGATACTCTTCCACAAGCATTCACCAAAGAAAAGAATGGGAAATATTTCGTTTGTTTAAAGATAGCTATTTCCGTTATTGTGGTTGCTTGTCCATGTGCCTTAGGGTTAGCTGCTCCAACTGCTGTTATGGTAGGTACTGGAGTTGGTGCTCAAAATGGGGTATTAATTAAAGGAGCTGATATTCTTGAAAAAGCTAGTGGTATTAATATTATTTTATTTGATAAAACAGGTACATTAACTACTGGAGATATGAAATTAGCCAATTATAAAATGATTTTAAACAATAGTCAAATCAATGAACAAGATTGGTGGACTATAGTTGGTTCAGTTGAAAATAATTCTGAACATCCAGTTGGAAGAGCCATTACTAAAGCTGCTAAATCCCATTTAAATCTTAATTTTGAAGAAGATGTATTTAATTCATCGATTAGTGATTTTAAAGTATTGACAGGATTAGGTATAAGTGCCAATATTCAAGTAAATCATATTAAATATCAAGTATTGGTGGGAAATATTAAAGTTGTTGAACAAATGTTTCCTCAATTAATTAGTCAACTTGAAACTAGTAATGTCAATAAATTAAACACAGTATCATATGTTGTTATTAATGGAGAATATTTTGGATATTTAGAATTATCAGATCATATTAAAGAAAATTCATTTGAAATTATTCAATATTTATCTCAATTTGAAAATTATCAAATTGGAATGGTTACTGGTGATAGTAAAGAAGTTGCCGAAAGGATTGGTCAAGAATTAGGTATCGCATCATTTAATATATTCAGTCAAGTATCTCCTATTCATAAAGATAAAGTGATTGTTGATCTTAAACAAAGATTAGGTGGAGAAGGAAATGTTGGTATTGCCTTTGTAGGAGATGGTATTAATGATGCACCAGCTTTAGCTCAAGCTGATATTGGTATGGCTATTAGTTCTGGTACTGATATTGCTATTGAATCTGCCGATGTGGTATTAATTGGAAGTGAAGATGATAGTAATAATAATGATTTAATTGGAGTTTTAAATGCTTTACATATATCAAATGCTACATTTAGAAGAATTAAAATTAATTTTGCATGGGCGGCAATTTATAATATGATAATGTTACCATTTGCTATGGGATGTTTTTTACCATTTAATGTTATATTACCTCCTATAGCGGCTGCATGTGCTATGATGTTAAGTTCTGTTAGTGTGGTTATAAGTTCATTAGCTTTAAAGAATTGGAAATCACCAAAAGTTGAAGATGAATATAGATCATTTAAAATTGATATGGAATCAATTTCACATGATGTATTTAATTTGAAAGATGGTACTATTGAAGAATTCAATATGGTTAAAAGAAATAATCTGAGAAGTGTTAGAAATAGAAGAAGATATAATGTTTTTAATTATATTAAATCTGCTTTTAATTTTGGGTCGTCATCAAGTTCAAATTCAAGACAATATGTTTCAATTCCTTCGTCATAGAAAAAGTTTAATTTAGGTATATAGTTTCTATTTAGACATATATTTTTAATGAGATAAACGTTATATTTTAATATAAATGATTAATTAATTTACATTATACTCTTAGTAGGTAGTTGACTGACCGTTATTAGTGGTTGTCATGGTTATTGACCAATCCAATTTAGGTAACATCTCGCACCACTTCGTTATGAGTACCTTTTCACACAAAACCATTCAAACGAAAAATAAAATTATTTTGCGGCCTGTTGGATTGTTACAAAACAAAATTGAAACAAATTATAGTATCAATACAATTCTAGAATTTGATTATTGGTGATATTAGTCAGGGGGGCCGAATTAATTAAACTTAAACGCTTATTTTGATTGGTTAGTCTTAACTTACGAGAAGTAATATGGTACCACCCTCATTTATGATTAGACTTATAGTTTGGCATATTGTTGACAAGAAAAAAAAAAGGCAAAGCTTATTTCGAGGCGTCAGAATGATAACGAATGGACAAATTAATGAACAAATATTCCATCCTTGAAACAAGTTTAATAAAAAATGGTGGGTTGATTTATGAGCCATTTCTTTCATGTGAAGGTGAGTAATAAGTTGTACGTCATACCGTAAATCTGTCGTTCAATGTGTAGGTCTGATAATTTAGCCATTGCCATAAGACTGTTTAGTTCAACAACTGTATTCAACAGTTAAATTAATCATCGCAAGTTATACAAATTCTACAAGATTGATTACAAGATAAGTTAATTAAAACAAAAAGGTATATATTAGGATAACGAATACTCTAAGAAAAAATTAAATATTAGGAATTAAAAGAATTTTATGGTATTAAAAACAACAAATGAATTAATAGTTTAAAAAACTTATAAAGCTAATAAAGCACCAGCAGCTAAAGCAGCGGCACCAGCAGCGAATTGGACCTTGACACCGGCACCTTCGTAAGTGGTAACGTTAGCTGGTGGGGTGACGTTAGCTGGGGCAACAGAAGTAGAAACTCTGTATGGACATTCAGTGACGGATTCTGGACATTCAGTTAAAGTAACTAAAGTGGTAGATAAGTCAGTTTCAGTGACATCAGCAGCAACAAAGGCAGCGATGGTGGCGAATAAAGCGACGGTGGAGAATTGCATTGTAGATATGAGCGAAAGACTGTAAGTTAGATTAATGAATTTAATGAAGAATTAAAAAGAAGAAAAAGAAGAAGAAGAAAACTAATACAATTTTTATAAAAAAGTGGGAAGAAGGCTGTTCTATATATAATGCAAAGAAAAGCTGATTAGCAAAAAAAGAAAATTTTTGTCAATTCAAATTGGGAATTGCAATTTCTGAATGGAATAAAAAAAATTTTCTGCTTTAATTTACAGTTTAAAATTATTTTTTAGTTAATGCAAATTTTGACCGTCAATCAAACAGAGAAGAAAATCTATTTCAGGACAAAAAAAGAAATTTTTGACATTGGTCGTGCAAGGATATTTCCTATTCCAGTAGGCCTCCTTCCTGATTGGGAATTCCGGCCACAAAAACACAACACACCGCACACAAAAGTTTTAAAATAACGAACGGCAACCGGGTCCGCCTCATTGGTCCCGAGGTCAGAAGGGAAGTTATGATTCATAAATCGAGCTATACAATGTCTGTTTTCGATTATGGTTTTAAGCGTGACATGCAGGAAGGATGGAAGAGGGAAATAAAAAAAAGGGAAAATTTTTTCCTGTTTCTAATTTAAGAAATGGGGAGGGGTCATATGTAATAATCTAATTTACCAAGAATATGAGAGGGCCACAGTATCAGTAAGTAGTGGTAGTACTATTAGTAGGATATTGTTACACCATGTACAAGAATGATGAAGTAAACTAATCTAGAGGAGATTACAGTAGTCTAGATCAATCGTCTTCGTCTGTCTGTCTGTGTACTGTATTACAGTATTACATAAATTTGTTATGATTATCATCAATTTTATTTTTTATGAACTCATTGCCGCCGCTGCTGATTTGTTTTCATTTTTCGTTGTTTGAAAATTATTTTAAACAAATTTTTTTTCGTCTCTTTTACTTTAGCGTATTGTTCTCAAGATTACGCATGCCTCGCTGCCTATTTCAGAAACAATCTACCCCTATTCGGAGAGAGTCTGAATTCAGTGGCATATTATTACTATAAGCGGTAGTATTACCTACAAAATTAATAATTTCCTAACCAATTATAATACTAAACCTTATATATATATGAGGTAAATTGTCCTGTAAAACATTTACTCTTGTAACGTGGGTTCTTCCGAGCTACCTACTAATTAAGCTCATTCATCATCATCACTATCATCATTAATCTATGATAATCAAAATCAAGTTGGGGTATCAGTTTTTATGATATCATATGGTAACACTAATCCTAATAATGACACTTAAAAGTTTAACTTTAATATTATTATTATTATTATTGATACTGTTAATAATAATAACAATAAAGGCGAATATTATTTATAATTATAACAATTCACCACGATTCTAAGCACAATAGTAACCATAAACATACACATTAACGCAAAATCACCAATACTTTCACCTGTTTTTTTACACTTTCAACACATACACGGCCAATCAGGTCCATTTATACGAAATAATTTTATTATTTTACTCAACTAATAATAATAATATTATTATTATCATAATAAAATGTGTTGATTATTAGATATAAATAAACTCACAAAATCGCGCTTCTTTCAAGATTGGTTTGGTTTGGTCTCTTATATTATTCTAATTTGTTTATTTATTTATATATCTATCTATTGTAAGAACCAACCAGCAAACAATTGTCAATAGCAACAAGTAACAAAAACTGGATAGGACGATTGCAACCTACCAACATATAAATGTATCAATTTCACAATTATCCAACCTTACGATTTCTTATTGTTTGTTTTGTTTTTATTTATTGTCTCCTCCTCCTCGCAACATGTGCGTGAAGATCAATAAAAACATTTTAGTTCACGGTTGCTAGGGCCCTTTTTTTTCACACTCTTTATTTTTGTTTTCTGCTCGTATTTTATTCACAAAATTAAACAAGAAAGCTATTCTATCTAAATCAACTGAGATAAAATGTCACCAAAAACATAACCCAATACATGATTATTTCTTGTAAATGATAAGTGAATCACCTAATAACCAAGCAAAGAAAATTAGATCCATCAAATGCCTCGCAGAATCTGACATCAATAATAATATTTTTAGTCCAGTCCTCATAACACGTAAATCTATCATATACATTATTTTTTTTGGTGCCGAGCTTCCCCAACACTTGGCATCGTGATCAAATTTTTGTTTGAGGATCTCTTGACCTTCAGTGTTATAAGGCATCAATTGATAACTTCTTTGATTTCACAAGAGCCGTGCTTTCGCCTGTGTTGGCATCACTATCAATTTTTCTAGGCTCATCACTTTACGACCATGGATAGTCCGTGATAGCCTTAAAGAAATAATGATATACAAGCTTCTTCTTCAACCTGGGCAGTGTTTTGTAGCCCTTGGCATCATTAGCTATCATTTGAGGACCATTCTATTTTCTTCAAGATCCACTGATAGCATTTTCTTCTGGAATCATGCTATCGCAAGACTTTACATCGATATCAATTTTTATCAGGCATTTCCTATAATGCCTATAATTTTTTTAAATCTAAGTTAGCCTTACTGAAATTGTATCGATAAAAGTCTGCTTGTCTTGTCGGAAATTTTGTTTTATATATCTTTATTGATTGATAGACGTCTTAAATCTGCATATTTTGGCTTGATTCATCAAATATAATGCTTCTGTTACACCTAGCATCAAAGTTGTTATTTAAAATTTGCATCCAATTATTTTTTGAACTGTTTAGCAGCAAATTTCTACCTTCTTAAATGCTTCAAATAACCCATCATGGTATACTGCTTACCATGCTTCTACGATACTCTGCAACAGTATCAATATGCTACTCATTGGAAAAAAAATCAATTTTTCTGGCCTTTCTCCTAGAAATCCTATATTAATTTAAAACTTTAGTAGTGACCTTAGAAGAATCACAATTTTAAACCATATTTCTTCCCGAAGCATAGCTTTGGGAATTAGTATTGCTATAGATTCTTTCAGGCCATTTCCTAGAAATCCTAGAAATCTTAAAATTTTCAGTATCGCCTTAGAATCATAACCTTTTTGATTTTGAAAAAGAAATGCACTGGCTTTTCTTGTCTTTTTTTGAGTACTTTGAGTACTGATAACCAAAGACTTCTATGCACCCGTCAATGAGAATTTGGTTCACAAGGAACTGGTTTCTTCTCATCAATCTTTTAATACTCATTTTTGTAGATGTCCTTCAAAACATTCGCATCAACCAACAAAACACAAATTTTTGCAACCAAAAATCATGATGAAAAAAGATTTATCTAATTATTTGTAGCAAACGATTTGTTAATGAAAATACCAAAGCAATTGAGAGAATTCTTTGTCTCTACTGCTTCTTGTATGTTTCCAAAAACAGTCTCCCAAATTTCGATTCATTTGGATATTTACTAGGAAAAAAACACCAGCGTTATCGCTTCTTATCTTTGAACCAATATTTCAGCAATTACACCATGATGGCAGTTTAACACCTTAATTAACTAAAAATTATTACCAACAATTCTTACAGAAATACAATCAAACTTCTGTAAAGTACTTCATCTCATCTAATTCAAGAAAATTCAACAGCAGGATAATTATAAAATCTTGACACAGATTCCTTATATAAATGAATAATTCAAACCTTTAAAATCCAGCCAGAAATTTTCAGCAGTTTTATAAAGCTCACAAACCAGAACAAATTCAAAAATAACTTTACCAACTGAGATTAATTATCTCTGACCATAAGCTCTTTTAAAACATTCGTCTACCACTTTTTCTTAACAAATTTTTAACAACCCAACAGATACAAAAAAACACTCTTAATGCATCAGAGACCTTCATTTGTTCAATGTTGAATTCAATTTCTAGAACCAAAGTAGACATCACCACATAAATAATATTATATGATGTAAAAAATTAGGAATTAAGGACTTTTTTTGATTTTATACCTTAATTTGATTATAACTTGATATAATGATAACTCAACCTGGAACAAATATAAAATAGCAACAATAAGAAAAAGAAGAAAAGAAAAGCAAAGTAGAAAAGAGAAGCAAAGAAGAAAAGAGAAGCAAAGAAGAATAAAATAGAATATTAGAAAATTAGAGAAAGGAGAAAGAGTAAATAAATAACCTGGTCTACTCATGACAATGTCATATAAGTATCAACACTCCGGAATTGAACCACTGTATAGATCACTAGAGTCTGGCTAACATGAACTGGGAATTGGTAATGGCCTCCCAACTCAAACTCCCCCATAGTGTCAGAGGTTACTAATCAGCTATAAAGCCTGACTGTAAATATCACAAAGGAGTATCCGCCAACAACACAACTCACCGCGAAGCAAGAAGTCCAACACCTGCAACCCAATCCAGTTCTCAACATGGAAGGATATATCAAATACAACGGGACGGCCTTATTAATTGACCATCCGGCGTTGTATTGATCGGTAGGTTGGTACTTGCTAGAGTGGAAGTGGACGTGGCCCCTGACTGGTTCGGATTGGCGGTTAGCAGAAAACCACCCTTTCAAAGCAGATCTCTTGACTATTACTAGCAGTAATCCATTATCATGTCTCTTGCCTATAAATGTTAGTTTCAACCTGATTGCTTACTATATTATTCAGCTCGAGCTCAATGAAATAGAACCAAAAAGAAATGTAAGTAGATATTTACAACCAAATTTTTTTAAAATTTTTAAATTTTACAGTGCGGTTTTTGGCTGTAAATAAATTAATTCTGAATTATTTTAATATTATTCATTAATTATGTCTATTATATTTATAATAAACTCTACATGAAGCTAACTAGCAACTAATTTAACTAACTAACTAATTAACGTTAGAATTCTGATCTTGGTTTCACATTTTTACGAGAATACCAATTAACAAAATCTTTTAAAGAAGATCTAACTCTTCTATTATCTTTATTAACCAATGCAACACCTAAAGTATTGATTAATTTTTCAATTTCTTTATTATTAACATTGGGTAAAGATTGAACTACTTGATGTAACCAATTGATCGATATATTTGAATCAGGTATCACCACCAATATTTTTAATATTAAATCATTTATATCTTGATGAGTATCGATATTAAATTTAAATATTAATCCATTTATAATAGCTTGTAATAATGCACCACCATTGTTATCTAAGATTAAGAAATCTTGAACTGATTTCTTTATAAATTCAGGATTTTCATCATTAAATAATGAAATTGGTGGATTTGATGATCCCCAACTAACTAAATCAATGAGGAAATGAACACATGAGATGGTTGGTTCATATTCATTAATCAATTGGAAATTAATTAAACTTAACTTTAATATTGATTTCAAAAAGTCCAAGTTTGGAATCACTTTGAATGGATAATACATTAATAAATCATCAATCATTCTAAAGAAATCATCAATGACATCCGGCATATTTTTAATACTTTCATCATTACTTTCATTAAAGATTAATTCAAAAAATGTAAAGCTTTGAGATATTCCAAATTGATAAACTGATTCTTTAATTTCTTCACTGGTATATTCATCACCATATTCACGAATTAAAATCCCTGATACCCAAAGGTAACATCCAAATTTAGTGGTTTTGAATCCTTCATGTAAGATCATGGCTATTTCAGGTAATAACTTGTTTAAGTAAGTACTATATGATTGAATACTTGCCTTTAAAAGTTTTAAACATCTTTCACTAACTATGACTGATTTCAATCCATATTTATTTAAAATTTGAGGGACGATAGGCCAAATCTTGGCAATGAATAAGTCACAAACTGGGAAACCTGAACCAGTAAAATCTTTCGTACGTAAGACTTTAATGAATATAGTTAAGATTTCTATTTGATCAGCTAATTGAATATTGAAATCTTCTGATGTGGATTGTCCTGTACTAGTCAATTGTTGGATCTTATTCAAAGTTGGTTCAATGAACATTTCGGTAGTCTTATATAAATTTGCTGGTGGAACTTGTTGAATAACATGAGCTAAACCATCAACTAACTCATAATTGGATTCGATATCCAATTGATCATTAATTTGACCATATAACATGTATAATTGTTCAAGATATTCCACTAATAAACTAGAACAATCCTTACAGAAATACATCAATGCTCTTGAGGCTGATATTATAATATCTTGATTATTTTTAGTATCAGTTGGATTTAATTTAATGATTTCAAAACCTTTGACAATATATGTGATTTGAGGAGCTAAGAATTGAGGATTTTTGGCAGTCCATTCACTATATCTTCCTAATACTAAAGTGGCAGCATATCTGATTTTAGGATGTTCAGGTAATTTAATTAAAAATGACATTATACTAGGTAAGATAGTATTTTCTTTGGTTGATACTACTTTTGCCATAGTTCTCATAGAGAATAATGGAGCTTCTAAATATTGCCAATAGAAAGCATTAGTATCATTTGATGATAAAATTCGTTGAATTTGTTTAAATGGAATATTTAAAGCAGTGGTGGTACCTACTACTGAACAACAATCTTTTAAAACATCACCCATTTCATACCTAAATTCTTTAAATTTATCTTCTTGTTCTTTATCCCCATCGAATAAATCATCATCATTATTACTTTGTTTACTATCTTTTTCAATGGTTGGAGTTGGATAAGTTAAATGTTTTAAAATAATGGAAATTAATTCTTCATAAACACTTGAAAATACTAATCTTGATTCTTCAAATTTTGGTAAAGTAATGATTTGTTTTAATAAATACCAAAAATAAAACGTATACTTTACAATATCCAAATCTTCATCATATTTACAAGCTTCTAATAAGATTTCCACTAAAGGTTTAAAATGTTTTGGATTTTTAGCAATTAATGCATGCCAAGATTCACAAGCTTCGACATAAAGTCTAGTTAATCCACTTACTTTATCTGAATCTTGTAAGAAATCTGGGTTGGAAATGACATAGTTATTCAATTGTAAGATTTGTTGATATAATGCATCAATGATTTCAAAATTATCAAAATCTTTTGTTTCACTAATGATAGTAATAAGACATTCAATCGATTTATCAAACGTTAAATCATCTAATAAACTTTGAAATATTAAATTAGTTAATGAATTGATTTGTAAGATTTTATCAATAGGGAATTCTTTAATCCAACTATTAAGACAATCTAAGATTAATGAATTTAATTTTGAATCTTTATTATTAGTAGATGATGATGAATCAACTAAATCTTTTAAGATCAGTAAGATTTGTTCTACATTATTAGTGATTAAGATTTTTATTCTTGAATCGAATTCTTCATCTGTTAAAGTTGATTTTTTAATATCAGTTAATTCTTCGGGTAAAATTTTTAAAAAGTCTAATAATGATGATAATTGTTGAGGATTTGAAGATAATTGAGAGATTATTTCAGGAATAGGGTTCAACCATGATAAGTATTGTAAACATAATTGAGATAATGCAATGGATAATTGAATTCTAATCAATTTTTGTTGATTTTCAGTGGAATATTTCTTTAATAATTCAATGATTGAATTCTTTAAATTTTCATAGTTTGATTCAGGCAAATGAGATAAATCATAGGTAACTTTTGATCTTAAAGTTTGAGCCGCGAATAGTTTGAATTGAATATCAGTAATAGAATCATCATTCAAGACAGTATGAACTATTTCCCATGCTTCTTGAGATCTTTGGAATGATTCTAGGAAATGAGTTGCTGTCATTTTACTAGTTTGATCAGCATTGGTGTACATGGTATCCAAAGCCAGCTTTAGCTGCTGGATTGCATCTGGATTGGACATGATTAAGGTATCAATAGAATTGTCTATAGGATTGATGTCTATTGTAGTTATGATTATTGATCGTCAGCCTTATGATCCAATTGGTGCTGTAAAATTTATTATTAGCGTTTCGAAAAATTTTTGTTACTAAAATTGACTGCGACATTTAATTCGATTGTGATGCGACATGACGAAGGACTGCGACATGATTCGTTAGAGGCAACGATCTCATGATGTTAAAAGATATTTATAGCTGCAAAAAGAGGTAGGTTATTAGATATCTAGAGTTATATGTGTTATTAATGAGAGAAGTAATTGAACTAAGGGGGTGAGTACCAATCAATGTCATTGTTATGACGCATAGTTGTTTAACCAGTGTACGTGTATAATTCTTTTAGATTAACTTATTCAATTCTTTTCTACTGTTATCAATCAACTTTATACATGCACTATGTACAGATTAACACATTCCTATTACCAAACCACAATAATAATAATAATAATAATAACAATTTCAATCCCAGCTACGAAGAAGCCACTCATCTAAACGTTGTTGTTTCACTTTAAATTGATCTCACAGTTTAAGGAACGCGTAACACAAATTTAAAATTTGAGCCTCACCACACCGAAAAATAAAAATAAAAATAAAAATAAAATTTTTTGTTTGTTGTGTCAACTTCAAAAACGATCTTTAATTTCATAAATTGTTTTACCTCTTCTACTCTTTCTTCTCTTTCTTCCTTTTAGCTTGGCTACGTGTATCCATAGTTCATATTGAATCAAAGTAAAAGTTGTTCATTCATCTTCTCATTCCTATTTCTTTCATCAAATTAGTGTAAAAATTGACGTCTTCAATATTTACCTTTTTTTTAGCATAACACATCATCACTAAACAAGATCACTTCGTTCATCACTCATAGATTCATTCATATCATGTCAAGACCAATTGTTATTTCTGGACCATCAGGTACTGGTAAATCCACCTTATTAAAAAGACTATTTGCTGAATATCCTGATAAATTCGGATTCTCAGTGTCTAATACCACTAGAAAACCAAGAGCTGGTGAAGTCGATGGTAAAGATTATCATTTCTCAACCATTGAAGAATTCAAACAAGCTATTGAAGATAAAAAATTCATCGAATGGGCTCAATTCTCCGGTAATTATTACGGTACCACCATTAAAGCTGTCAAAGATGTCAGTGAACAAGGTAAAGTTTGTCTTTTAGATATTGATATGCAAGGTGTTAAATCTGTTAAAGGTACTGATTTAAATGCTAGATACTTATTCTTAAGTCCTCCATCCATCGAAACCTTAAGACAAAGATTAGAAGGTAGAGGTACTGAAACTCAAGATTCTATTGAAAAGAGAATCTCTGCTGCTTCAGCTGAATTAGATTATGCTAAAACTGGTGCTCATGATAAAATAATTGTTAATGATGATTTAGAAAAAGCTTATGTTGAATTCAAAGATTTCATCTTAAATGAATAATTAATCATACCCATACCCCCTTACTCACAATCTTTCCCTTCTCTTATATAGTTTGTTGTTATAATAATAGACATTTATCAATTTTTATTTATAGTGTCACACACGTGATCATTTTTTCTAAGTCTCAAAAGACAATTAAAAACTCGGAACTTTTCAAATCCCTTAAACCAAAATGATCCTATCATGATATTACTTTAGACATAGATATAATTATAACATATATCTATACCTTTTGATCTTGATTTTTGATATATTTTCATATACCATCATACTACCCATATCATATATCATTTTTAATTACCACAATGGCCACGAAATTACCCTCATCATTCGATCCAAATGACGAGTATGTATAACTGTTACCCCCTTTTTATCATTAAACCTTATTTACTAACAAATCTATTTTAGTCAACTTAATCTTGTCCAAAGGATTCTTGTCAAGTGTAAACAACAACCATTGGTCCCACTTGGTACTTTAGCCACAACTGGTGCCATCATATTAGCAGCAAGATCAATGAGACGAGGTGAAAAAATGAAAACTCAAATATATTTCAGATATAGAATTGGATTTCAGTTATTAACCCTTGTAGCATTGGTTGCAGGTGGATTAATGTTTCAACAAGAATCAGAAGAACAAAAGAAAACCAAAGAAGATTTATTAAGAGAAAAAGCCAAACAAAGAGAAAAATTATGGATTGAAGAATTAGAAAGAAGAGATGCATTAATTCAAATTCGTAAACAACGATTAGAAGAATCAAAAGCTGAATTAAGGAAAATCGCCGAAGAAGGGTTCAATAGAGAATCTTCTGATTCAACTAAAAAAGAATCAAATCAAAAGAAGTAAATTTAAGTTTCATTCCCTCCTTTTATTGTATATAGTCCTATTACTTATTTCTACAGATCTATGCTATCTGATTTATATATGTATATTCATCTGTATGTGTATATAACTTTATCCCCTATTTTTATAACGATAATAAATACCTTATGACTTTTTCAGACACTTGGTAATTGTTCCATCAACTGCTGTAAATCCTCAATTGAAAGTTGATCTTCATTATCTGTGTTATCTTCTTGTTCTTCTTTCTGATGTTTTGAAACAAGTATACTTACCCCATCGATACTGGTGAACATATACTCAACTTCCAATTCTTGAATATCAGTCTCATCTAGGAAATCAATCACATTCAACCATATTTTAGTATCAGGAATACTCTTTGTTATAAAATCAGTTATTTCCACTGCATCCGACCTCGCACTATCTACTATGATTATATCAAAGTTTAACTCATCAGAATCGTCTAAGATGGTCTTGTACTCAGAAACAGGCACAGTCTTGATTATTGTAGGTTTATGAAAGATTTGATTTAATTCATTATGATTATCAACTTGTTCATCATCACCACTAAAATATAGAATTCTGATTTCTTCTATATCTTTATCCAAAATCGATTTTAAACTTTCCCATTTCGACTTCTTATTGATCGCTATTGATGCATGTTCCGCGAGTGAATCTTCTTCTCCATTATCAAGGTTGTATAGTTGTCTAAGTCTGTCTATGCATGAATTATATAGCTCTATCTGTGATTGTGGTTGACTTTCCACTTTATTTTGTTTTATATGCTTCCAATGCTCTATGAAACCACCTGCAAACGAATTGAACTTCTGAATACTATCTTCTCCTCTCACGTCTTCTGACTTATGTATACTATTCCTCACCTTCTCTATTATCCTTAACGTACCGCTCATCTTGGAATGAAACTTACCATCATAAAGTCTTCTTTCATGTCTCAATAACATGGGAAACTCAGGTAATAATTCACTCTCATCTAGTTCTTGAAGATGTGAACTTATCATTAGTAATCTATTTCGAGCATTCATTATACGAATTTGAATATATATGATCTGTGAAAGAAATTAGCAGCCAATTTTTACCGAACTTTCCAACTTAGATTTAGATTCAATGATTTCGTCAATGATAACAACAAAACTTTATATACTTTGATAAATAAGAATTAACAGATCTTAATATGCCAAGGATCAATTATATAACGAGGATTTCGTATTTTCGTAATTATCCCTTAATTCAATTAAGATCAAATCTGTGTATTTTGCTATTTGTGGAACCCCAAAAAAATTTTACCACTGTGCATCATGACACGTGATGTGGGTTGTTAGAATTGAAGTATATTGATTTTAACATCTATAACTTGTATGTTACCATCTTCTGGTATGGACTGGACAAATGAGAGGGATGGACTTAGTAGTTAACTATGGTCCACTTATCCTAATTTTAATTGTTGGGATGTTGTGTGGTGAAGAATGATGGCTATAGGTACTCCGAGATAATGTTGCAAAATGAGAATTTGCAATTCATAATTAAATTGAACATAAATAACTACACTACAATGATTTCAATCTACACTTGAAATATAAGTCACTGTTAATATACAAAAGGCAAATATAATTTATTTAAAAAAAATACAAAGAAATATAACAAGGATAGTGGAAACATATATATTATTATTACTATCTCGTGTGAGTTTTAAGTTTTAGAAACTATTTTTAATGATTCTAATTATCAGTACCATTTATATTATATGCCTTTAAAAATAAATAAAGGTCATCCATCATATCTGTTATACCATGATTGCCTGAAACTTCAGCATTACTAGATGTTGAATTAATATTATTAGAATAAACAGCTTGAACTAAGGATTGAATTTTAATTAATCCTTCTTTAGCCACTAAATCACTTAAAGCATTAATTAATAATGGAGAAAAATCATTATACCATCTATGATTCCATACTAATAATTTAATGACACTTTCCAATATCCTTTCATTCAATTGATTAACAATTTTGATATAATTGTGAGTATATTGTTGACTTGAATTTGATGAAATAGTAGAATTCTTAGCTAAAATTTTAGTTCTTTCTAATTGATAAAATTTTAACATTTCCCTTTGAGATTTAGCAGAAAATCTACCACTTAAAGCATTACCAAATGCAACTGATCCTTCTTTAAAATGATTTAACCTATAAGCAATTGAACCTAAGATTTCCCATTCTAATGTAGTCTTTTTATATTCCATTTGTTGAGCTTGGAAATGAACAGATTCAGCTTGCCACATGGTATATGCTCTTAAATCTTCATATAATAACATGAAAAGGTTATCCAACCATCTTTCACAAAGTCGTTTCTTTTTAAATTCTTCTTCATATGAATCATCTTCTTCAACTTCTGGTTCATCATCCTTTTTGGGAGATTTGATAGCAACGGTCGATGAAGCATCATTTTCACTAATAACAATTGATGTATCTGTATTTAAAGCTGTAGAAGTTACTGGTGTGGTTGATGTGGTAGTGGCAGTAGCAGCTTCACCAGTAACACTGGTGGTGGCATTACCATTTCCATTTCCATTTCCATTATTCAAGGTTGATACTGTTGATGTTTTCCTGGCATGACCATTACTTACAGTACTATTATTTCTATCTTTACGATATTCTTCTTCCATTACGAAAACTTTGGCTCTATATTTTAATAAAGTTTCCCAACCCGTCTTTGCAACAATATCAGTTAATAATTCATAAGCTTTAGCGAATGTAGATTTTAAATTGGCAGCGGGTAAATTTGATAATTGAGGATCTAAACTCTTTTGTTCTTGAGCAACTTCAATACTTTGTAAATTTGAAACTTCATCTAAAGTAACATCAACTGGGAATGGTAAATGTAAATCTTCATTTCCACCTCTTAAATTTACAACTCTTCTTAAAACATATTTTTCTTTATGAGAATTCATTGGACATGAATTTAAAGTTAATAAAGCATTTTCAAAATCTCCGAGTTTAGTATAAACTTTGACTAATATTGACCAAGTTTTAAAATCAGATGGAGATGATTTAACAGCTTGTTTAGCCAATTCCAATGCTAAATCATATCTCTTTTTATTAATACAAAATTGGGTTTGTAAAACTAACAAATCAGCATCTCTTTTGTTTCTAGATACACCTTCATTTATTAATTTAACCGCATCTATTTCTTCATCATTTAATAATAATACTTGAGAAATTAATGATATAACACTTGGTTCATCTTTTTCTAATCTTCTTAAGATTTCTAATGCTTTATCATATGATTGAGTGAATTGAACACATTTAATAAAACCATCTACTAAATAATTATTAATTAAAGTGGGTTGAGGGATTTCAATACCACAACCTAATTTTGGACCTTCATAAAATAATTTTTCAAATCCATCTAAAAATGAATTTAAAATTGATTTTGATGCTTTCCCATTATTAAATGGATTTAATTTACGAACTTCAACCAATCCTCCAACTTTATTAGATTCTTCATCATCAGAGTCAAGTAAACTTCTAATAATTGAACTGACGAATGTTTCTAACCATAATTTATCTAAATCATCATTACTTATTTTATCATGAATGAATTTACCATCACTACTAACAACTGAACTTTCGAATTTTCCCGGAATATGAACTGTTACTCTCATATCAACTTTTGAAAAGGCGTTATAAGTACAATAAGTTAATTCAGGAACTTTCCAATGTTTCTTTTCTCCAAACCAATATTGAGATTTAGATCCCATTAAAGTAGCCAATCCTTGTAATTGAGCAGCGATCGAAGCTGAATTTGAGGTATCAATCCCAGTGAAATATAAGAATGTTCCAACTTCAGTTCCCTTCTTTGAATTGACTGAACTCTTATGGATATTACATAAATCTGCTGGTCCTAAATCAGTAAATGCGTGTATTCTACTGGTTCTTTCAGCGATTGAAGAACCAGGATATTCTTCCCTCACTTCAGGAATTGAAGCCATCGTGGTTTGTATCATCCTTGATTGACTCGTATGGATGGCAACAGATATGATTAAAGCTCGTGAACAACGCTAGATCTATTAATAAACCAAAATGTGATATTATGATTATAACTGTCAATTCTATTTTGTTGTTCTCAAATTGACAACGACAAAAAATTAAACAAGGACTCAAAATTACACAAAACTGATTTTTTTATTGAAGTCCTTCTAATTATAGTGGTTAAAAAGAGTAAGTTAATTACAGTTGATAGTGTTGGCAAGTGTATATAAATATATATTAATACAGTTCTAGTATACATTAGTTTCATAATTGTGTCAATTCATATGAATTGATGGGTTTAGGGGTTGATAATTGATGTGGAATATAACTAAATAAGTCAATCAACGAGGCTTATACTTTGATTTTCAAGTGTTATATGGGACCACTTGAGATATCTTAGTTCTTTGTTTTCTTAGATGAAGGTTCATCTAATTCATCTAATTCATCATCAATATTATCAAAATCTCTGGCTGTAAGACAATACTTTTCAGGGGGTAAGTTTAAACCCCATTTTGGTATAACAGGAGGTAATGATTTTGAATTCCTTTCTTCTGCTAATTCTAACAATAATTCCTTTGGTGGAGTAGGTTTGAATTGGAAATTTGTTCTAGCAGCAATGGCTAATCTTATATCATCAGTATTGATGGTGGTGTTTGTATTTGAATTCAAATTGGTGTTTGAATTTAAAGGTTTTGAATGGTCATTATACACTAATGCATCCTTCAAAACAGATTTAGTATATCCTAAAACACTCCTTGTTAGTATAAACCATTCTTAGTATGTAGACTGTTGATTAAATAAATACTTACTATGAGCAAAATCCATTAATTGTAACGGCACATGATCTTGATAATTTTGAATACCTTGAGTGGCAAATATCAAATGCAATAATCTAACATCTCTAGGTATGACATTAGCTTGTGATTGATTCAGACTGCTGGAATCAGAACCAGAGTTTGCTGTGCTTGGAGCAGAACCATTTTGATTGTTACTGCTCATGATGATGTCTGTTTATTTGTTAATACAACTATTATCAAAGTCGTATGAATTACTCACTTCACCAAGTAAGGTATATCAATAGATAACAATAACAAATACTTGACAATCCTTCTATCTGTCGTTGAACTGTAATGCTATTTACTTCTAATACATAAACTTTTTCAAGTTGGTTTCCAAAAAAATACAACTCAAATATTTGTGCAAGCACACGACCGTGACAAAGCTATCAGTATATCCAATTGATACCATCAACTTATATCACTTCAAAGGATTATTCACTTGAACAAGAGATATATGGAAGATGCTGAAAGCTAGAAAGTTACAGACTGAAGTAGTGGAAAGACCAGATGACTTTACAATCCCAGCACCAAACCCAAATGAAATACTGACCATTATCCAACCTTTTGAGTATTGGAATGAAGCAAGCAACAATGAAAGAAATGTATTAGTTCTATTAAATCAATCAATTGAGGGAATTAATTTACAGAGGTTATGGGATAACACTGAATTACACATCTGTGCTGATGGTGGAGCCAATCGATTATATGATTATTTCGCAAATGAATACACTAGAGAAGATTATATACCTCAATTTATTGTAGGTGATTTTGATTCAATTCGTAAGGAAGTTAGATTATACTATGCAAAAAGAGGAGCTAAAGTAATTCCTCAATTAACTCAATATTCAACTGACTTCACTAAAGCTATGAACACTATACAAGCGTACTATTTTTCACCTCAACTGAGACAAGATTTACAAGTGATAGAAGATACCAATAATGGAATTGCTGAATTATTAGAATCACATAATGTTTCTAATCAAATCAATCATAGAAATATAAGAGTATATATTCTTAGTGGGATTGGAGGTAGATTTGACCAAACCATTCATTCAATAAGTCAATTATATATCTTAAATCAATCAGTACCCTATTTGCAACTATTTTTCATAACTACATCTGATATAATTTTCTTAATTCAGAAGGGTAAAAGTCTTATTAAATATCCTTCCAAAGAAATCATTCACATTAATACCAATGTTCCATCATGTGGATTATTACCATTAGGTAATACAGAAGTTATTATCAGTAGTCTTGGATTGAAGTATGATGTTACAGATTGGCCTAGTTCAATGTTAGGAAATGTTAGCTCAAGTAATGGAATCTCTGGGACTGATGGAGTGATATTAGATGTTTCTGACGCCATAGTGATGAATATAGAGACGTGTCATAGTTCATAGATACCGCCGTATAAAGATAGATACAAGTTAGTTAGTTAGTAATAATAGATATTTCCTGCATATACCTATACCTGCACATAGTTTATTTTGGTTAAACCAAACCAGTGAAAAAAAAATCGACAAAATTTTTAGCTAACGATAGTGTTATATAGATATCTTCAATCAAGATCTGATATCGATCATATATATAATAAAGCTAAGTCATAATATGCTTAGGACATCCATAACAAGAGGAATTAATTTTCTCGCGGCCTCTAGATCAAGTATATTGTCAAACCAATGTGCTGTAAGATCCATGTCTATCATTTCCAGACCATCTAATATCAATCAATTATCATATAATACCGGTTTAAACTCGAGTATATTCAATCAAATGTCAATCAATAGTAATAATAGTAAGAGTGATATACTTTCACAAGTGATGAATTCCGATAAAACCATAAATAATAATGTCAAATATGAAATTACAGATTTTAATCAACAAGGTCAACTTGAAGTTGATTCCGAGGATAAAACAATGTATATGGATTCAGTATTAAGAAAGAGAAGATTAAAAATGAAAAAGCATAAGTTAAGAAAAAGAAGAAGAGAACAAAGATCATTGAAGAAGAGATTAGGTAAATTATGATTGAACGTATCAACCAGTTTCATATTTCCGTTATAGTCATTCATATTCGTTCATTACAATGGTACTGTTAAAGTATAGTTTAGTCTTGTTTAAAGTGTTTGAATGTTTCTCAATTAATCCTTAGGGTTTAGTTATCCCAATCTGTATATATATGTCATTGAATCATTCTTAAACCTAGCAAGACAATTAATATTATCATAGTTTTCGCATTACATCTTATATATTTAATAAACAATAGAATATATACTTTCTAAAACATTGTAACTTTTAAACTGTACCATTAGTAATACTGAATAATTGAATCATTGGTCATATTCTGACTCAGAGTTAACAATTGACTACATATTTTTTTCACTGCGAGAAATTATCTACAAAGTTGATGTAAGATCTCTTTATATACTTAAAAGAACAATTAGACCAAACATGAGTGAAATAACATTTGTAACAGGGAATGCCAACAAGTTAAAGGAGGTAATTGCCATCCTTGCTAGTGAAAATGGTAAGGTTGGAAAATATACCATCACTAATAAATCATTAGATTTAGATGAAGTTCAAGGATCCATTGAAGAAATTTCGATTCATAAAGCTAAAGAAGCTGCCAAAATTATTGGTGGACCCGTATTAGTGGAAGATACTTGTTTAGGATATGATGCATTTAATAATTTACCAGGTCCATATATTAAATGGTTTGTTAAAGCAGTGGGATTAACTGGATTGGTTGATATGTTATATAAATTTGAAGATAAAGGTGCAAAGGCCATCTGTACTTTTGGATATTGTGAAGGTCCAGGTCATGAAGTTAAATTATTCCAAGGTATAACTCAAGGAAATATTGTTGATAGTCGTGGACCAACCCACTTTGGATGGGATTCAATCTTTGAACCAGTTGGATTTAACCAAACTTATGCTGAATTAGATAAAGATATTAAGAATACTATATCTCATCGATTCAAAGCTTTAGATAAAGTTAGAGATTATTTATTAAACAATTAGATAAACAAAAAGGGAACAATAATTTTTGATTGATGCATAATATAATAAATAAAGAGAAGTAAAAAATACTATATATATAGAAAAGTAACATAGAATATATGTATCTAATTAATGTATATAAAATGAAGAAAAGTAGTCGTAAACATTAAACAAGTAAAATCAAAATGCAATGTGAAGTAATAAACAATTAGTATATGAAAGTGTAATAGAAAGTCTAAGATTCAAAGAATTCTTTGATTTTACCTAAGAATCCCTTTTTATCTTTGATAGCAACATTTTTCTTGTCACCATATGAAGTAACAGCATATAAATTTGGTTGTTCACTCAGATTTTGACTACTTCTTGACTTTGTGGAAACAACATTACCGAAACCACCTCTACCAACAGAGAATGATTTATTGGAAGCAATAGCATATAAATCAGTTTCTGTAGAGGTCTTTGGTGATCTCTTTGCCGAGGGGGGGTCAACATCTTGTAATTTACGAGTTAATTCTGGATCATCATTATTGATCATATTACCATAACCACCTCTACCAGTAGAAACCTTTGAAGTTTGCAATGCTGGAGTGCTAGAACCTTGTGGTATTAACTTCGGAGATGGAATGGTATCGGATAATTTGATATTACCGGCACCACCTCTACCAGTGGAATAATATACTTTTTTATTTGATGTTGTAGGAGATAATTCTTTAGGTGGTGAATTTGATTTAGTTGACGTAAGTGGTGGAGATGAAGTTGAAGTTGAAGCATCCACTGCTTCGGCGGCTTGTATATTTCCAAGACCACCTCTACCTGACATAGTGAATATTGGGGTCTATTAGTATAATAAGGTTGATTAGATAAAGAAAGAACTAGAGTCTTGCTATTGTTATTGAATAATTTGGAAATTTAGTTTCGATGCTTTCTGGATTGGGTTGCAGAATGCTACAACAAATCAAAATGGGCTGAAGCAAAAAAAAAGAAATGTGGAGTGGGTGGTGGTGAAAAAAGCTGATGCACACTAAATAAACTGTTGGTAGTGGAAGGAAGAAGCGCAAATTAAAAATCTTCAGGGGAACCACTTAATAATGATTAACACTAGACTATACTATACAAAAAAGAAGAATAATAGATACAATAAAATATAAGTAGATATACACACATATATATATATAAATTGGACAGATACAGACTATTTTGCCCAGACTCAATCCATTCAACGTAAACAAATTTATAATAATAATAATATAATATAATATAAAAAGACCTCAGTAAAACTGTGATGGATGAATGATAGTTTAAGAAAAATTCACGGCAAAACTTCAAAATTAGCGTCTCCAATTCTTCTTAGTCACAGTTATTTTAGTGAGAAAATTCCTCCCCTCCTCCTCCTTACGTCCCAGAAAATGAATAATAATTTCTTTTTTCTTATAAGGCAATTTATTCAGTTTTTTCTTGGGGAAATTTATGACGACGAGTCACGTTCTAGAAATCACATGATTGGATTTTTTTTGATTGACAAAACCAAAAGCCTATTTATTGAAACAGCTTACCATCATCATGATGCAATTGAACTTCAACTCTAACATCTGATTCATTGTCATCATCTTCGTCTTCTTCATAGATGGTATTGACATCAACAAACATATCGTGTTGATGATTTGAACTAGGACTTATACTCATGACTTCTATCTTATTGGCTTCGGCAACTATCACTTCTTCATCAATATAACTAGCCAAATCTGAATCATTATCCTTTTCATCATCATCACCACCATCATCATCAACAACAGCATCATCTTTAATTCTAACAAATGGACTTCTTAATACTTTTTCAGTACTACTAGTTGGACTCAAACGTGATGATTTATCCTTTAATTCAGTATGTAAGAAATATAATAATGCCCCAGTAAGATTATCATTACTATGATCCATATAATCAACTGTAACATCAAATTGTCCATTATTATTATTGTTATTATTAAGGGATGGACTATTCAAAAAATGATCTTCAGGGTATAACTGTTTATCTAATTGAAGTAATAATAGTTCATTGGAAGTCATTACCACCAAATTATTATCTTGATCTTCATCAGTAATGACATTATCATTGTTTAATATGGTTTCATTAGAATCAATACTAACAAGTTCACCATTGTCATACGAGTTTTGTAAATCAATTTTCCGTTTCCAAAATTGAAGTTTGGCTAATCCATTAGTTAATCTTCTCTTTAATTTGGATGGATTTCTAGTGATAGGTAATGAAGATGTAGAAGGATAGTTTATTGGTTGATCAGGAGTTTGAAAAGAAGGATGCTTGACGAATGTAGGAGTTGAAGGACTCTTTGGAACTTCAAGTTTCATTAGTTGATCTAAGACTGGAGATCTTTCATTAGGTGGTAAAGGAGGTTTTTGAACTGGTATGAAGCTTGATCTATTATTGGAAAAATTTGATCTCGAAGAAATTTGAATTGGATTTGAATTGATTTTAATACTACCGCCTGATCTGGTAAACATGAAAACTTCCTCTTCCTCTACTTCTTCATCTTCATCATGTTCTCCTTCTAATTGAACTGTTCTTGAAAATATTGATTCCACACTTTCTTCATGATCTGCTTGATTTCTTACATCCATACTTGTTAAAAAGTAGTTTTGTCTATCATCATAATGAAAATGGGATGAATTATTATCTTCATCAGATTCACGATATCCATGACTTTCAACAAAACTTCTATTTCTTTTCATAGTAAAATTTGGAGGTAAACTTCTTGGAATACTACTAAACCCTGAATAAGTAGAAGTGGGTGTAGTATTGGCAGAAGCCTTCTCTCCCAATGAGAGATTTGAAGTACTATATAAAGCAGGGATTGAGTACATCATGTTTCGAATATCAACCAAAGTGATACAGATATTAACTTCAAAATATCAAAATTTTAGGTTTGTTTCATAGTAGTTATATATCAGTATCAAACAAAGTTTTTACTTTTTTTGTAAACGTATCATGAATTACTCCTCAAATCAATCAATTAACTTTTCATAATTAGATACGTATCATATTAATAAATTTTATTTAGTTAAATAATTCGTATCTTATATGTATGATTTGTTTGAAATGTGTAAGAAAGTTATTTATTTTTTTAACACATTCGTGCATGTAATTTACGAATAAAAAAAGATCAGTTTGCAACAAACAGCATTCTTTTTTTTTGGTTTGTGTGTCTTCCTCTCTACAACCCCCCAAACATTTAGACGATAAAAATAATAACGATAATTATTTGGATTAATAGAATATTTATAAAACAATGATTAAAGTTTAATTGTATATTATGTTGCCACCATGCACACATTTATAGATTAGGAAAGAAAACATATCATTTAGGGTGAAAAGGGGGTGAATTAGAACATTTCATATATAGCATAAAAAGTTACATTTAGGGAAGGGATTCAAGTTGAGTCTTTAACGCCTCGTTTAAAGTTTCAAATCCAATTTTGGTACTTTCAACAAGAAAACACACAAATGGGAACGCAAAGTCCTTCAAAATCTTCTCCATGGTACAAAGTGGTGTTATCCTTGTCAATTGATTTAAATTCAAAGTAATGACTGGTAGCAAAATTGGATTCTGAAAAGAGATAAGCTTTCCTCTCTAATTCTTTATCTGAAGCTTCAACCACAAAAGGAGTAAAATAAAATTTAATAGCTTGATTAGGAACCAAAGTTACGTATAATTCATCATTAACTTCTTTAGTAGTTCTTGAATCTTTTTCAGCACACAAATTTTTAAGCTTTTGAACAAATGGATCCCAATTCTCAAGATTAGCAAAATCAGAGTAAAAAGATCAGTAACTTGATTAATAGGTTTATTGATTTCAATTGATGTTTTATAGTTTGTGATAATTATAAGGTGTTCCTTTATATAAAATTTTATTATTTTACCACTCTAAAAAATATCCCAGTAGATAATAATATTGAAATCTTTATAATTTGCCAATTGTCATTATTTGTAGACTTTTATATACAATATAAAGTGACAAAACAAACATTAACTACAACCATTACATTAAAGATTATCATTAAATAACTTACATGAATCTGAGATAGAGCCGTGTATTCACTGTTGTTCTTTATGAACTGCCATAGCGGCATGGAAGTTTCTAATTAATCAGTCGTGTCTGGATACAAAAAAAAGGTCTAAGGGGGCGTGTGGGAACAAGAAAAATTTCGCCTTCACACATTTTTTATCACATGGTAGACCTGCATACACCATATGATTCTGATTTTAACTCTTCTTGGTCAAAATAAACTTCTACGATAACAATATATTTAATTAATTACACTTTTTACAATCCAGTAGGAATCTGACGGCTTATGTAAGTAGAATTACATTGAGGCAAACTTGTGTTTATCAGCCACCATTGTGAACGAGCAAAGGCAATTTCTGATTAAGGCTCACGAACAAAGGCATCATAACCATGATGAACTGGAATGGGTTAAAGAATGGAAGAAAGGGGAAAAGGAGAAACAATCAGTAACAGAGATGAAATATTTTAAGCTTTTGGTAATAAAAGAAAAGTAAACTCATATATTTGTTGTTGTTGGGAATAAGTACTAATTTGAGTTATTATTTATATTTTTTATAAGAATTTCAAACTTAATTTGCATTGCCTTGAAAAATTTTGCTGTAAATAGAATGCCTTATAATTCCAATTTGCTATCTACCAAATACAAAAGTCGAAATCATCAATGCATGAACAATTCAAATTGATCTATTGTATGAAATTCTACCGAGTCAGTCGGTCATTTTATTTTAATGTGAGAGACGTTTTGGTTGCTGCAACTTTTACAGGGGGTCTAAAAAAAGAATATGCCACAAAATTGAAACGCCAGATAGAATAGCAAAATTAATCTTAAAGTTGCTAAATATAAATTAAACTATTGGAAATGATAGCCCTCAAGCAATCTATTATGATTCCAATTGTTATTAGATTGTCTATATATATATATATTGATTGTTCTGCGGTGTTTTTTTTTCTTCTTCACTGATGTTGTGTAATCTTTTTCATTCGATCTATTCAACAACCCTTAGTTTGTGAGATATTACTAGCCTCAAATTTGAAACATCATTAATCATTTCAGTCATCAGCGCTCCCATTTGAATCATAAAAGTTCATAACTGTAACAATACTTCTAATCCAATCGTAAAAAGAAAAAGAAACGAACCAATCAAATTCAAAATGCAATTTTCAAAATTAATTACTGCTGCTATTTTAGCTTTATCAGTTCAAGCTGCCAATAATTCAAGTTCCACTTCAGAAGCTAATGCCCAAGTTGGTAGAACTGTTTCTGGTGCTGTTGTTGGTGGTATTGTAGCTGGTGCTGTTGCTTTATTTATCTAAACTGAAAGTCAGCTTAAAAATGTCCTACCTATTATTACTTTCGTTTGCTTACAAAAATAAAATTAATTTTGTTCCTTAATAATGTTTTTTAAAATACAAGTTTAGTGTCATTTATTTATTTATTTATATATTATTATTTTTATCTATATATATATATGTATAGCCTTATTTGAAAATTATATATTTTTTAATTGCTGTTTAACTTTCATTCATTTTAATTAATTCAAAAATTAAAATCAAACTTTCAAACTTTTTCTGTTTCCTCTAATTCAATATCTTCGAATAAATCACCAAATACAAGTTGTTCAAATAAATTAATTTTAGTGTTTGGAACTATGGTCTCGTCAGTCTTGGAAGGTGGAGAGAATACAAAATGCTTAATATGGTAAATCATAGAGAGATGGGTTTCTTTGAACTTCAGAACAGTATCTTGAGCATGAACTATTTGATCCTTTAAATCTTCATATTTAGCAAGTAACTGAAAGTATTTTTCTTCAATATTACTTTCATCATAACTAGTATCAATTGGTTTAATTTGAAGTTCAGATAAATTTAAATCATCAGTCAATGAAATTAACTCAGTTAA
The DNA here is from genome assembly GCF_036884675.1 of Scheffersomyces coipomensis. Classification (NCBI taxonomy): domain Eukaryota; kingdom Fungi; phylum Ascomycota; class Pichiomycetes; order Serinales; family Debaryomycetaceae; genus Scheffersomyces; species Scheffersomyces coipomensis. The sequence continues at coordinate 1,489,929 of NW_027042892.1, read as the reverse complement.
CTTCTTATCAATTTTAACTTTATGATTCAATTCAGTATATTTCAATAATGCCTTTTGAAAATCTGCTTTACCTGCATTTCTATCACTAATTGCTTGAAAGATATTATCAACAAATGATTCGCCATCATCTTCATCAAAAATGGTATCTCTATTAATAGTTGAATGAGGTGGATCAATATCTTCAAATATTCTTCCTAATTTGTTATTGATTGATTCACCTTTGATTATTGTTGGTTGAGAGATATCATCTTGTTCAGCATCAAACTCATCATCTTCTAATTCATCTAAATTCTTGTCAACCTTATCTTGAACACTTGATTTTGAAATAAATTCATCGCCAGTCTTAAATCTTTCAATTAATGGTTTTCTCTTGATAGGAGATTCACAATTATTAACATTCTCTTTATTACCACTAGGTGGACTATTGATTGTAAATGCACTCAGTTCAGGAATTTTAAAATTCATAACCAGCGGGTATTTCTTAGGGGATAAAGATTGGAATTTAACTGGTGATTTTGCATTTCTAATTGGTCTCATTGTACGAGGACTCATCTTAATATGATATAAACGAAGTCGTTTTAGATATATTAGAAGAATACTATGATGTATTGATAAGATTTGTAACCGGTGTTGTCAAATACTAATGTGTAAGAGAGAAAAACAAAATTGGCTGCAAGGGTTCTCGTTATAAAGGGCTGGACCAAAAAAAGATACCATAATAATTGAAATAACTTATTCGATAAAAGCCTACTTTGTTGAGAGCACAGATCTGATCTGATCATATCAATTTGAATATTTTACACATGTTTTTATTACAATCTTCTATATTTGCCAACTGTGTATCTGCGTACAATCGTAGACAAGTATATAAATATGACCTATGTAAAAGTAAATGAAAAGTTAATATGCAGAAGATAATGGTGGGTATGATATATACAACATATTTGTAGTAAATATATATCTCTAATATACAAACACGTAATATGAGTGGAACCTGTAAGGTTAGAATACATCTGGTAATCTTTCAATGACATATGCATGACCACCTACACTAATCAAAGGAACACCAGGTACTTTTCTAATTCTTCTTTTCAAATCAGCATCATTGGTTGCCACAATATAACATTTATGTTGAATAACTCTGTTAACCAAACAATCATCAGCATATATCCCTTGATGACTACACTTTAATCTTTGGATTCTATGATCTTTAGCTAACTTCAATGCAATACGATATTTTGGACCTAATTTTTCTAATTCTGCCATTACGCAATCAGTTATAATGGGTATAGCTTTTGCCATTAAACAATCCATTAAACCTTTCACTATATCCACTTTTTTCTGAATAGAAAAGTTAATGAAATTTGTATCGATAAGAACTTGATATGGTGGTTTAATAGCTTGATTGAATTTGAAGAATAAAGCCGATGATACTTGTGGGATGGATTTGGTTAATTCAGGATCATCTTTGGAATTATTATTGTTATTATTATTATTGTTATTCTTGTTTTTTGTTATACGTGGATCCTTAGCACTTAAGGTACGTTTCACCAAGGCGAACTTTCTAGTCTTCTTAGCCTTACCCATTGTTTAAGTCGGTTTTGTTATAGATATGTCTGTTACAAATACACCTTCTCAGATATTGAGAGATGAGACCAAAATAATTTTTTTTAGCATTTTATTTTTTTAATGTTTTTTTTGGGATTAGTACACGCATATTTTCTCATGCCCTGCATATAACCGACTGATTGATAACAAAAATATCTATTGTAGTGGAGAGAGGATAATAAACTGACACATTTAAAGAAAACAACAGATGCAAATAATAGCCAAATAAGTTGCAGTAATAATATGATATACAGTTAAAAATATTCTTAATTTAGAGCCCTAAATGTGATCATTATCGTGGATGAAACGGATTTTTTAGCCCACACATTGAAGTAGACAATAAAGATTGGCAGAAATCCCCTACCACATCTATTTAAATATTATATAGTATAATTCATGCAACTGTAGATCCAATTTTCTCAATTGAACAATGAGTTGAAAATACGATTAACGGTATATGGTATATATTTATACAATGATTTATAATTTAATAAAAGCAGTATAGGTAAAAACTACCTTGAAAGGCATTTCATTTTATCAGGAACAAGGGGGTAACACATCTTATATTTACAAGCCTTGGAACTTTTTTGGCTTACAAAATTTGTTGAATGCTTTCACATTTTATTGACTTTATGAGGGGATCAATTACTAATGCTATTAAATATTATTGCAATAATATAGGTAGGAATTAAGAAAGGGAGAAACTATTAGCTCACTTTTACTGTAAATATTATTGAACAAATTTTGAAAATAAGTATCAAGGACTTGTTAAATAACAATGAAGAGAAAATAATTCATTCGATATTATTTATTATTATTAATAAATCTTACCATTAATAACTTATTTTATTATTGTTATCCTTTTATTATTATATTTTATACTAGTTTTATTATTGGACTTAACATTAACATTTTGTTGTTGCTTATTATATGGCATTCTTAAAATTTAGGTAACACACAATCGTAATAAGAACCCCACAACAAATCTCTCTATAATTTAAAATAGTGAAGTCTTTTCCGCGCAATTGTATTTACGAGCACTGTTCTGGTTCTGGACCGCCTTGACACACTGCGAATTCAAACAACATGCCAAATAAATCTAGATACGCTATACGGAGGAATAGGAGTCCATTTATTCATATCTTATATCAAAAGGGTATGTATTAATTAGGTAATATACTATTTTTAATTCTCACAAAATGGTAACATTTAACAAAAAATAAAATAAACACTGTTCAGATTAAAAAAGGATCGTCTCCTGTGTCCTAATTGGGAAGAGAAATATGGTTATCCCCCAATAAGTTCTTTATTCTAGTAATAATTATTACCCTTTATGGCTGCTCTATCTAGAATATGTAAATATATATTCACTGCTATGTATGTTCATGTATTACGCTGAAGGGGGCTGTCCTTTGTTAAAAGATAAAATATAAGCAATATTTGTCGATTTCTCCCTGATAATAAATAGATTGTTTTATTACAAATTTGAAAGACTCTAACATAGTATGTGTGTAAATACGATTTAGGTTTAGATGTTACATTCAATATCTTGTTAGGCTAGAGATCGTCGACGTTTGACCATCGAGTTATCTCCATTTTAAGCATCTCAGACTATTATTTTTTTGTTTCTCTCCCCGTTGGATTAGACACCCGTGCTCCACACCACAGATTGAAAATCTGAATGTCGATATTATATTGGTTTAAAAGTATATGATATTAGTGATGTCTTTTTGCATTTATCCACTCTCCTTAAATATACTTGTTTTACATTGTAATCATCCTCGTTCCTTGAAGAGAAGAGCTCTGTCATTGTTCAATCAATTTGTTGAGGAGTTAAGCCCATTATTGTGGCCCCAAGTGATAAAATAAAAAGGAGACAAAAAAAAAAGGAAAGAAAGAAAAAACAGATAGGCATAATTAGTAAAAGTCAACTTTAGGCTAAATTGTTAACTAAATAATAACTTCGAAATTTATTTTATGAAGAGATGTATCTTTATTGTCTTTTGTTAAAAATATTGGTTTTACTAAAAATAAATTGGTTATAAAAATAAATTTCCTGGCCTATAAAAAATAAAATATTTCAATGTCTTTTTAAGCTCTATCTATACCATGATTAGTATATCTAGATATAGTTGGATTACGGCAAAAAAGAAGAAAGAAACAACGAAACTGGATGGATAGGTTTATAGATAGATTTCCCTAATTAAAATTCACATGCTGCAGGATATATGCCAAACTTTAGAGGACTAGCTTTTGATGAATTTGTTTAGTGTTTTAACCTATTCTCTCTATATTTTGATTTGGTTCCTTCGTCGTGTCGACAATATTAGCTTAATTCATCTCCTTATGACCAACGAAAATCATAAGGATTGTAAAGCCTTTCTTGATAAATAATATGGATATTATTATATATCATTAGAAAAAAAAAGAAGTTAAAGAACCCTATTAGATAGGGATATTATTATCTACTTTGAATATGTCTAGACTGCACTACCGAAATAGGTAAATTAGACTATGTTGGATTATTTTTATTTTTACTTCGGTATTGCAGAATTCACAGTCCCCGTTTATGAGCAAATAAAATTTAATGTGCAACCAACTTATTATTCAACAAACCATTATAGATATTTGAACGGAATTAGTATTAAAAATAGCTGTAGTTAAAAATATTAAATTTATGATACACCAGCTGTAATTTGTATGCTAAGAAAATTAATTTTATATTTACGAACTATCGAAATCTAAATTACGATACAAATTATGCTAGTTGAAATAAATTCTATTATTGAAATTAGAAAACTCATTTATTGCTGCAATAGGGGTTAGAAATTTGGTTGGAAATGAATGATATATCTCGTACTTGTTAGAAATGTACCACGTCAGACTCACAGTTTGTTGCATTTTATCACAGGATTTCGTCGTGGCCACTGGTTGTACCCCTCTGTTAGCTGCGACTCAAAAAAAAAATGTAATATTGAGATAAAGTTATTTTAGCATAACTCTAATATTGGTTAAGCTCAATTAAACGTGCTGATACGAAATTGTTTATTTCGAGAATTGAGGCAGCGAGTTGAATAAGATTGGATTATAATCTTACATTTTGATCTTTCGAGTTTTTACATGGCAATTTCCTCCATAGTTACCGAATAGATGGTTTGCAAAAAGTCAGCGGCTTTTGTTACATCGAATTACACAAAATTTAAATAAAACATATGCTTTCATTTATGGACTAACTGGTTACTGTCAATCTGTAGGGTTAAATTAATAACATATTTTGAAGAAAAAAAAAAGAGAACTAAAGACCCCACTTTAACTGCAGAAATTGAAAATCATTCACTAAACAATTTATTTTTTAGTGGATCTTAAAGAATAAAAATAAACTTTTGTATTTTTTACAGCATCTTGAAATAAGTTAAAAATAATTTATTTTTTAGATTGACTTCCATTTTAAGAATATGCGTCTTAAACCCAAAAAATAATGGGTTTTAACCTCCTGTAGAGCTAGGGCAATCCAAAGAAAGCGCGTTAATATTTCCTAAATAGGTTATTATGCATCAGCATTATTCGGATCTAAGTCCTCGAGAACAATTTGATCTTCATCGAAGCTTAAAAGTTGTTCTTATTCTATTGCCCTCTTCTTTACATTAAACAAAACTATAATCATAGATTGCGTAAACGCAGAAGACAATCTGAAGAATTAGGCAATCAAATTGGTCTTTGAGATATAACTTTTCAAAAAAGATTTTTTTTTCAGAAGCCAACGTAGAAATAAGTGATTAACAGAAGGGGAAAAATAGATCGATATACGGAAAAATCTAGATTGAAAAACTTTTCAAGGTTATGATACTAAACCACATACATAGTATTACACGGTTAGGTTAGGTTAGTTCTAGGTATTAATATGTTAGCATGCTTTAGATGAGCTAAGATTTCATAAGCAAGACTAAAACTGACAGACACTAAATCTTTATGTATTAAAAGCCAAAGATCTCTTTGCATTAGAGTTCGGTCTACATGGTTAAACCTTATTCAATTTAAGCTTTTCGTATCGCTTGCTAAATCTAGATGAAACATTATTTAATGCTTTGATGTCGTCATCATTCATAAGCAGGAAAAGTTATTGAATATTAAAACACTCTAGGCCCATAAGAAAGACCAAAGACCATGATACGATTTTTTTTTTCAATATAAAGAAAAATAACATTACGTAACAGTGAATGGCACCAATTTAAACTGGAATGTTTATAGATAAAGTAATAAGCAATGCGTTTGAGAATTATCACAGAGTAACAATTGGTTCTAATCGCCAGAGTGAACGTGAAGTTTATTGTATTAGGCTTTTTTGTTGAATATTTTGTTGAAGGAAACTTGCATACATAAGAATGATCATAATATGTTCGATATACATATGAAGGAAATGTGCATACAAAATAACTTACAGCATGCCCGGAAACAATACATAAATTTATTCTTGCTTTATGGTGATCAAGTAGCATATATTATTTTTAGCTCATCGACGTACATAGTTATTTTTTTTTTTTCCTTTTGGAAATGTGACCAGCGTCTTTTTTTAGGCTCTTTTTATGGCGTTCAGCATTATGACGATAACAGTTATTTTTTGGCGTAATGGATATCTCGAGCCTTCGATGATTTGCCATTTTAGTTCATATCTATTGAAAAATTAATCTTCTGCATAGAATATTACTTTGATTAGAAAAATGACGATTAATATCCACGGCATTTTTTTTTCAACCCTTCAATATAGCTTAACAACTAATAGATATTTTTTAGTTAAGTTATTAAATTAAGATATGGAAACTTTGAATCAAAAGTAGAGAAGAGTATTACTATGATATTACACAAAGTAGTCCAGACAAATTTTTGAAATAAAAATTTGATTGATGCAGAAGATCGGGTCACACCACCATTTTAGCTAACGCTAAAGGGACAAATACTTGAGCTTTTAATAAGACTAACCTCAGATTGTTTGAGAGATGCAAGTACTAACATACCAATACTAAAAATCTAATAGTTTAAATCGGCATGTATAGTTTAGATGTTTCATATTTACAGTTTATTCGGGTTTATTCTATTATCGTTAGATTCTAATGGTTGTTGGAATAAACAACATATACCACAAGCAAAATCTAAACCAAAAATACTTTTAAATTAACTTATGACATCAAATAGGAGATGTCTCAAAAGTGATGCAAAAGGGTGAGTTCCATAGATCGGAAATGCTTTTCCTCACTGTTTAAAAAAGAAATTAAAAGCTCGATTTTGACTTTTTTATTATACAAGTAATATATATGTAAGACACGAGGTGGTTCGAACTAATCATAGATGAATACATAAATTATTTATATTAATGCATTCAATGGTCCAACTTCAATGTATGATGTGCATGGTATATAATGAAGATTATGAAAAGCTTAACATAATACACAAACAAGGTACTCCGTCGATACAAAATCAAACAACGAAATAAAAAAGAAAGAAAGAAAGAGGGGCATAAATGAGGGGGAATTTTGATTCCTGCACACAATCCCAAATCAAAACAAAAAGAAAAAAAATAGAAAGAAAAAAAAAAGTAAAAAAGAAATAAATAAAAGTTTGTTCTATAAAGAAGGAAAAAAACTGGTCTTTAAATTTTCAATTAGGGGGAGAAAACATAAGGATAAATTGGAGCCGTACCATCAAACTGCATAAAAGACAGTGTCTAGAATTTGTTATGTATTATTTACAAGGTCCACGAGAAGTGATGTCAAATTTGAATTTAATTGTGAAAAATCTTTTTCAATTGAAATTTTGAATTGATGTGATTTTGAAGCTTACAATTATTTCGTTAATAGACCCTAGCGAATGTTTCTGTAATGAAGAATATCGAGACAAAGAGAGTTTAACTTCATTGTATTCATTTCTTAAGTTTTGAAATCATATTTGTTTTAATCCATTGTCTCACTCATCCAACTAAGTTTTTTAATGTTGTTATTATGGTAGAGATATGACTTAAATTAGGTTATTATATTCTAAATTATGTTAAAGTTGCTATGAGAATTGGAATTATAATTACACTGAAAATGAGGGCTATTTCAGAGTCTAAAAAAATATTATTTTTTTAAGGTTAAGGACCACTAACCCTTATTTTTTTTGCACCAGTAAGGATGAAACCAGAGATTAAAACCGTGAACGATCTGTGATATTATTGTTGTGGCATTGTTGTGGTAAAGATACTCTTTTTGGTTCCTACTTTTCTACCACTTTCAATTTGATGGAATAGAAAATCACATAATATGGTTAGAATCTCTCTTCTTTGTAATAATATGACATTGGGGTAGTATTATTATTGCTTTAACTTTATTTTGTACATTTCTCGTTACAATTCCGAATCAATTCAACAAATTAAGGAAAATTATTCAAAGTTATATTTATGATAAATCACTATATGCACCAGTGATGTATTGATTCAATCATTACTTTATCCAAAAGGAAAAATTCTAATATTGTATATCCTCGATTTAACCTTTTTCCATTTAAAAACCTAATATTTTAATTCAGATTCCAAAGCTTTTTAGTTTAATGCAACGTGGAAATAGTTCAATTAGACAGTGAATAAAAGGGGTTTAGTAACAATTACTGGGAAAGTTCAGCAGCACATCTTGGAAGCAAGATATACAATAAACTAAAAATGAGTAGATGTGACTTTTCTTCCTAACCCTTGCTGTTTAAAAATATCTAATATTCCGCAATGTATATAAACTCAAACCTATTATCTCCAATTGTATAGTATGATTGGAGATCCTTTTTAATATGACGTTGACTGATCAACAATAGAAGGCTGAACCTTTTAGTTAATCGTTTGTAACATATTCTCTGAAGCACAGTCTATTTGCATAATGGAACTAAAAATCTCTAAGAAGTATCAATTAACGATAGTTTAAAAATATTTTTCTATAGTTTAAATTATTTTGAACTCTAAATTATATTCTTTAACCCCCAACAATAAAGGTTATTCAGGTATAATTACGGTTTAAAAATACGACTGTAACAACAAATTCTAGTTAGTTTGTTCTGTGATTTTTATAAACCTTTTTAAAATATTTTTTAAGAATCCCAGTATTATTTCTTAGTTAGTTAGTTAGCTAAACACAAATTCTCAATTGGTAACAGAGAATAGTCTCGGGGAATAAGGTTAATGAATTGAAATCGGAAATAGCATGTGGATGTGTTAATTTTATGTAATAACTTACTTTTTGTTGATCAATACTGCAATGCATGCTTTCAAGTTATTACCAAATTAAAATAATCTTCATTGACGATTGAATATTGCAAATAGAGATTAATAATATGTAATAGCTCCTTCCTATACAAGCACATAATAATATTTAATCATATTAATAAAGAAGATCGGCAAAATAATTCAATCCCGTTAAACCTTACTTGAGTAATAATGTGTGAAATTTCTAAGTGGTATCAAAAAAATTTTGTGGTAAAAAGGTACTCGAACCCTTCAATAGAAAAAATGCTACATGCGGGGCAATTCTTTTTTTTTGTTGCTGTCGTTATATGTGTCGATCGTTAATTAATAACCATTAATGATCTTCAAGACATCTCAGCCATCATTGTAGTAGATTACAAGTGATCTAGAAATGACGATTTGCAACTAATTTAATCCATAGTGCGAATACATTGAATAAAAAGAAACCAAATTAAGTAATTAATTGTAATAATATATTAAGTATATACCCAAAAATGAGGTGTTAATTATAACCAGTATGCAAAGGAATGGAAGTAAGTAAATAAGTAATAAAAACTAATAGAAAATAATAAATAATGATTGATAATAAATAACAAGTAAACGAAATGTAAAATGGTTAACTTTCAAGAACTAAAAATAAAATAGAAAAATAATGCTATGTATAAGGAGTAAAATTAATGATCAACGGATTGAATGAATGAATGAATGAATGCTAAATGGTTTAATTGAATTCAAGATGAGCGTCACTTTGTGGGATCTCAGTATAATAACTTTGTAAAGCTCTCTTTAAGGCAGGCACTAATTTATCCCATCTTAAGATACGAACTTCTTTGTCAAAACCTCTTGGCTTTCTTATCTCATATCCCATAATTCTCTTGGCTAATTCGATACGATAATCTTGATTAGTTGGTTGAGGCGGATATTGTTGGTGACCAAAGGTTGGAGTATTGTTAGCTGAATTGTTAGCAGACAGATCATTCATACGTGATGAAATTGGTTTCTTAGACCAAAATGGAACTAAGTTAGATCTCACTCTACCTCTTTCACGTCTCTTTTCAGCAGAATCTTTAGCTTCAGTTCCAATCAATAATTCCACAATTTCAACAACTTCAACTGATGTAATATAGTATTGATAGGTTTCACCATCTTCTTCACATCGTATATAACTCTTTGGAGATGATGTATTTCTTGAACCTTCTTCATCACTACTTTGTGAATCATAATATTCATCATTTAATTTAACTTTACATTTTAAGCATGAAACTTCAACAACGTCAACATTCTTAGGAGCTGGTAAAGTAGTTGGGTTTTCATTAGCACTACCAACAATGGAAAAGTTGGCCATTAATTTAGGACCCTTTTGAATTCTTTCAATTCTAATGATACGACGACCATCATCCTTTTCCAGTTTACCCCATTGTGGATAACAGATATCTTCAATAGTAGCACCATTCAAACTTAATTCAACAGGTAAGAAAATAGAATCACTTTCAACTGATTGCTTTGGTGGTCTAGTAGTACTACCTCCAGCAGAAACTCCTCTTATAACTCTATATCTTCTATCACCACCAGCTTGGTTTTGATATTTATATGATTGGTATTGGTATTGTTGTTGTTGATGTTGATGTTGTTGAACTAATTGATAGTTAGCAAATTCATCAACATCTTCTTCGCCATCTTCTTCATTCTTTATTCTTGGAACTTCCATACCAGTTAATAATGCAGGTGATGATGAGGTATGATTGATATGAGGATTCATATAATAATCTTGTGCAGTGGTATTAGTAGTGGTGGTAGTACCAATAGTAGATGGTGGAGTATATGATAAATGATTGTGCTCAATGATACTTGGTTGTTGTACTGGTAATTGAACATGACCAGCATCAAATGATACTGAATTCACAGACACTAAAGATGTTGAAACAGTATTATTCATTGGTTGTGGTGAGTAATATTTATTGTTGTTACCACCATAGTTCACATGGGTTGAGTTATCAAAGAATGTAGAATCCAAGAAGGAATTGTCTGAAATAGAACTAGCATTGTAGTTAAGACTTGGAGTATGAGATGAGTTTAACAATTCATAGTCCATATTAGTAGCAGCAAACATTCTTGAATTATAGATCTCATTGTTATTGTTATGAGCAGGGTTGAAAGAGTATATGTGTTGTTGATTGTTAACCATTGGTTGCATTGGATGGTTAAGAGATTGAGATTCTTGGTTATGAGATGGTGGTTGGTTGTGATTGAGTTGTTGTTGTGGAGGTACATTATAATTGATGTAGGAATGGCCGGCATTCACTCCCATGTTATAAGGGGAAGCAACATTATAAGTATTAGTACCTACATAAGTATTGTTAGCACCAGCAGCACCAGTAGTACCAACTTGATTAAGAGTTGTATTTGGTGATTCATTGCCATAATTGGAGTTTGAGAATGATTCATCAAAGGAAGTTGATTCATCAAGATAGTAACCTCTGTTAGCGATCAATGGAAACTCATTCAATTGGTTGGAATCAGAAGTTGGGTCGAGCATATCAAAGCGAGCGGTATGGACTAGGCTTGGTGAAGTTGATGAAAACATATGTCTCTAAAAGTTAAAAATTAAAAAAGGAAAATATAATTGTAAAAGTTAAAAATAAAAGTTGAAAAATAGCTGTCAATATATATTTTTTGACAGTATGCAAACGAAGCTCAGAACGATGAGATTTGGGAATGAGCCTTCGATGCTAAACTTAACCAAAACAATGAACAACTTCTAATTATAACTAGATTGCCAATATAGTAATAGATAATTGAAAAAAAAATGATCAAAAAGGAGGTGAAGTAAATGGCAAAACGTCATTTATATAAATTGTGAATTTAAATTTAAATTCTAAAAAAAAAAAAATACAAAAAAAGGGAACGCTTAATAAAAAAAAAACCATCTAAAAAAATAATAAAGAGGGAATATTATTTTTTAGGAGAATAGACTTTTTCTATGTGGATGCAACTTTTATATTTGATTATGTACTCTAACTTGGAGTATGTTAATTAATAAATCAAAAATTGTACAAAATAAAATAGCATAAAAAATAAAATTATTTTGTGTAATTGATAATTTTAAAAAATAAAATAAAATAAAAAGAAATTTACTCAAGTACGAATCCAACATGGGAAAAAAATAAAAAGAAATTTGCACAACTACGAATCCCTACCAAAGAGAAATAAGGATAATTACCAATCATCAAAAAATAAAATTGCATTGCATAAAAAATAATTGTCTTAAAAAATTAAAAATTAAAAATATTAGTTTTGTATCATTTAGGAAAATAAAAAGAAATTTTCGTGAATATTGACTTTCTTCGATACATTCACCAACCTGCAGATCACAAAACCTACTGCCTCAATCTCCCATGCAAATATCGGAATATAGTTCAGATGCATGGCCGTGCGTCCCCTCTCTCACATTAAATATTACACAAACTATTAAATTGTAATATTTTTCCAATCTTTCTCAATTTGTATTTCTCTACACGTAAATGTGAGAGTGGAAATGTGAGATGAAAGAGGAAATATACACGCATCTTTTTGATTTATTTTGGACTTGTATACAGGACAATAAAATGATTTGGTTTCCCGCATTCCCAATGAGCATCTCTATAGACAATTCTTTTCACTGTTACCACCAGGTGTGTCGAAGCGTTTTGTGATAAAAAACCGTTATCTCTTTCACTTTCTGATACCAACTTGCAACCCATTTTGTATCTCTTTTTTTAAAAAAAATTAATTATTAATTTTGTTTATTTTTGATTGTTAGTGGGTTGTTTCCTAAGAGCCTTACCAAAATATTTTGGTTATAGTATCTTGCATATACTTGTAAACATTCTCGATGTAATGCTTGTTCATGCTATTGTTAATGACATTAAGGTCTTTGTTTGTACCTTAGGTACAGCCTACAAATGTTGACGATTAATGATCTACTTTCTCTTATAAGCATAAATTAGTTGTAATCTAATGATAGTGATTAGTCTATGTACGTGATTGATTGAACAAATTATCATGATGATATCATTAATTTAATATTTTCTGACGTATCAGCTTAATGCCGTGGCCATTCCATTTTCAGAAGCCATAATTCGCTTCATATGATATTTAGTCTACAGACTCATTATCTAGAAAATAAACAAACTTCTCATATAATATCATGATTTAGAATTCGTAAGATGAGGGGTCGATCTTAAAAAATGTCAAAAAAAAAAAAAAACTAGCCAAACAAAAAAAAAAGTAGATGAGAGAAATAAAAGAATTATTTTTTTTTTCTGTCGAGCGAAGGGAAAGAAGGAAAAATTGATAAAATACAAAAAAAAAAAATAACATTTACCAAAAAATACAGTCATCATGGAATGAAGGAAGAGACACGAAGAGGAAGATTATGGGAACAATACCTAAAGGAACAAAATAGTTCAATTTAACAAAGTAAAAATAAAATAACTGTATGATGGTTTGAAGCGCTTAGAAAGATATTATTTTATAATTTATTTTTAATTTAGGTCTAAATTAACATATGTTCCATTCTTTTTTCTGGAATTATGAACACTGAGAGGATACCGGTTTTATTCGCCAGTGAATCGTAATGCACTAAATTAAAATATGTGGTTCTTTGTTAAGCGGGATACATTTCCAAATCAAAAATCAAAAATTTTTTTTTCGAAAAGCCATAAAGAAACAATTTAGATTACATCATAATAGTTTAAAATTTTTTTTCGAAGCAAAGAACGATCTTCCTTTCCTCCTTAAGCTTCCAAAATTGGATTGTTCTAGAGTCAATTATCTTTGTGTTCTACAAGGTCTTGTCGATTCTTCGATTTGCTATGTCTATTATTAGGATCTATTGAAAGCTAAGTCGTCAAACACCTTGTTCCATTCATTTTTCCGTAAACTTTTTTTATTGATACAATTTCTAAATATAGTTTAAATTGTAATCTTTCTTCAAATCAAAAGTATTTTGCTCTCTTACTTTGAACAAATAACATATGATGGTAAATTACTAATATTATTTTATGATGATTATTATTATTTAACCATCATTCTAGAACATTGATAAAATTTCATAAGACAGACAAATCATTCTGAACAATAACTTGTTTAATAATAATATAAAATTCGAAGTTGATATTGCGCTTCAGTAGACATAAATCATATGGAATCTATAAAAAAAAACTTAATCACTATTCTATACATCTGCGGAGCAAGGGAAATTGTTCCATCAAAATTTGTTCGATCAACCTTCATACTAATTATAAAAAATTTTATAATCAAATTATAAGCCAGGTGCTAAAAATAAATTTATCAGTTAGAAATTAAATCTAAAGTCCTCTATTACATCATCGACAATTTGATTAATTCTTATTTCCATTCCCTTTAAAGAAGGATTAACTAGAAAATAATTGTTCTTTATTATAAATTACCTTCGAAAATGAGACTTTGATAGAAAAGAGAACAATTGAGAACTGAAAAATAATTTTATTATTTTAAAAATGAAGAAGGCCAATGCAATCCGGAAAAAATATTCCTCCTGTCGCTGTAGTTTAAATAAATAATTATTTTTGTATGTATGTGCAATGTGTATGTATGCTAAAGGGAAGAACAAACCGAGAACAAAAAAAGAAAATAAATAAAAATAAAAAATAAAAAAAAAAGCATGGACTACCTAAATAGGAAAATCACTACTTGAGCATAATTATGTGGCCTTTAAGGTTTTATTATTGCATTAAATGCGGAAAGTATGTTTGAGTGACCCAATCCACCCCACCCCCCGCTTCGACAACAAAATCAAATCTATATTTTTTTTTTGTTCTTAGTAACTTTGAATGCAAAAATTTATGATCCAAATTTCAACAAGGTTCAAGGGTTGAGATATCCTGATCATATCTTCTCCCACATACGAACTTAACTTATCCCCTATTGACAGCGATCTTGGTCCATGATGCTGATTTTGTTTATCTTAATTTTTCTCCCTCCCTAAAGTGAACACAAGTTCTCGATTACAATTTCACTAGTCATTCAATTTATATTGCGCTTTCATAATTTTATGCCCCTAAGCCTAATACTCCAATATGTCTTTTTCTACTACTATGCATTGCAATTTTGACCTTGAACAACTATGCGTTACCCATTTTAAGTAAGTTTTCTTTGACGATTGCTTATCATAAGCGTATTTGTCGTTATTGTTGATATACATTTCCACAGAAAATGTAATTCGAAATGTCAACTAATGACTATAATTTCAAATTATTTTAAAGCAAATCTAGTCTATCTCTATTGTTTTTGGTATTATAATTCCTCTTTCTCCTCTTTTTCTTCCTCGAGTGCTTTTACTTTTGATAAATCCAAAATTTTATGATTCGTAATTGGCAACTTGTATTGATAACATGTGTCCATTTAAGATTTTAGGTAAAAGGTTTAGAGACTAGGTAAATCTATCTGGGGATTTGGAAAGAGTAGTGGCTCAAAACGCCTCCCTAACTTTAAAAGTCATATACTAAGTTTTTTTCATCGCATTCAGGTTTCACAGTAAATTTCATGTAGTTTTGATCGGATAAATCTTTTTCCAGGCTGTTCTTATAGTGAGGAATCTAACCATTAGATTGCTAAATCTAGTTTGTTATTTGTTCACGTTGTTGGTGGTTTTCACAGTCAGATTTTAGGATGATTGAGTCCTCAACTTACTTCGCGGGAATGCCTTTATGCATAGGCGCAAAATCTAATTGTGTTAGCGTACTGGTTGTTTATTAAAAATAGATAGCAAGCTGTTGTTGGTTGGTTGGTTCATTCATTCATTCATTCTAATTAGATTTCCCGTTCTTGATTTGGGTATAGATTTACTAATAATATTTACATTTCAGTCGATACCTTTGTTTCCGTTTTAGGCTAAAGCAAAAAAAAGCTAAGAAAAGATAAGCTCAGGAACGAAATAATGGGAATGTACATAATTTTTGGTGAGGTAAGAAAAGCAAAAAAATTCAGTAATTGGTAAACAATTGCATGTGTAACGCACAAATCCAAATTTGCACTTTCCTAATAGGTTTAAATCAGTAATATGACAATCGTAATGGATTTAAATTACCAAATAGTAAGTGGAAGTGGATGGATTGATATCCTTTAAACCAGGCCAAACCATACCGTAGTTAGAGGATATCCCCTGAATAGATAAGACGATATATGATAAGGGGGCGATAGTATATTTTAAAGTTTTACGTAATGCGCAAAGCAAGTTGAATACTAATGAACTAGTTAACACAAAGCTCTTGTATTATGGAAGACAATCTTCTTTTTTTTCGACTTGCTACATGATATTTATTGTTATCGGATTCATTGCTGATAAAGGGAATAAACTTTATTCGACGTTTGTTTTGACAATAGTTTACGTGGGGTTAATTAAAGTTTATGGTCAATTATTTTAGCGGATATTATTAAATGTTGCTGAAAACAAAAATTCAATTGTGGAATAATTCGGTTATCCCACGTTAAAGTTAAAAGTATTTTACCTTAATCTATTGTCATTTGGTATACAACTAGACCAGGTCCCAAAAGTCTATGTATACTGTACCTCTTTTAGCGTTCAATTGTGATGGAATTAAGCTTTTTGGGTATTTATTAAGGTAAATCAGTTTAGTAAATATTTAATTCAATTGCGTATTTACAAAACACAGAACAAAAGTAGCAAAAACATCCCAAAGCGAAAGCTAAAAGCGAAAGCTAATATCAAAATAAAAGTAACATAAAACTAAAGAAAACCCCCCATTGCTTTCACAAAAGCAGTAAATCAATATCTTTCTTTAGATTGTTTGGAATGCACTCGACTTTTACTAAAGTGTGAGGCGATCATTCACAGTTACATAATGTATGTATAGTAAAACCATAAATTTTCCGAAATCTTTATAGAGTCCCGTAAGTATGAGTAAAAAGATGTACAGACCGTTTTCACCAGAGAAGTTTTGTGATTGTTCTGGATGTTTATTTTTTTTTCTTTTTGATATTAAATTGTATTCTAACTAATGGGCTATCACATGCTTTGAGGTGGGTTTCTTTTTTATTATTTTTAATTTTATGGACTTTCCTACCATTTATGGCAATTCGCTGCTTCTGGCTATTTCTCCCCGTCAGGTATTATATATCCACCTGAAGACGAAAATGATTTTAAAAAAGGGTTTGTCGGGGTGGGATTTTCGTACATAAAAAGTTGAGGTGTCGCTTGTTAACACCCACAATATTCGTGATTGAATGTTTTTAATAAGGTTACGACAAACATGAACTTTGGTCAAGCAATGACATACGTTAAGATATTAATTATAAAATTACATGTGGCTCCATTAATTAAGTTATGGTAATCTTCATTTAGGTTCACTTTCTACCATTAATTTATTCGAAAGTTTATTTACGACAGCGTAATTATTTCCCAAACGATTGAACGATTCTGATGTCAAATTAAATAAAATGAGCCATACTAAATCAAATATTAGAGATACTTTGTAGAATTTTGAAAGTTTGAAGTCATACCCCAATATCGACGATGGAAATTATTCGAGACCATTTAAATTTAATCTTATACTATTGGAATTAAAGGTTTATTATTATCAATTAAAAAAAAACAACGTTGGCTCGATTTAAAAGATTACCAGTACGAATTCTTTTTTTTTTGTTTTTGCACACATACGCGTTCATAAAAATGTAAAGTGAATCTTTCCATACTTAAAAATGTAAATCATGGGTACTTCTATACTTCTATACTTCAATACTTCCATACTTCTAATAGATGTAAAAATATTTTAAACTTTGAAAAATTGGATAGAAAAGCTAAAGTCTTACCGGGAGGGGGGAATAGATTCAGACTCAACTTTTCACAATTATAGTTTTTTCATGACCAAAGATTTCTAAAAATAAATCGAGAATAGTAAATCAAGACTTTCATTAAGAATAAAGAACAAACAGCAACAACCATTTAACAATAAGAATAGAAAATTAAGCATTATTCTTTTATGGCAAAAGTATGAGGGTACATACATACGTTTTGATATGTATATTCATCTTCATAACGCTTACAGTAACCAGAGTTGGAAATAATAGATATGATACGTAGATGTAGACGTAGAAGTATATGTTAAAGTATAAGAACAAACACATTGATTAGCATAAACGTAGATGTAGACGTAAAAATACGTAAGCATAAAACGTCAACCCCGTAAGCTAAAATTAATTTTGATTTGAATTGTTTTTTTTTTTTTGATATTTACGTATAGTCGCTTCTCATCAACGACTATTTTACATATAAAAATTGAAAATTTAGGGTTCTTTGACGCAGATTATGCAGAATGACGAAATTTCAGACATTATTTTTTAGAGAAATTGTTCTTTTTAATTTTTATTTTTTAAAAAAATAATTGTTTTTTTTGGATTTGAATTTGAGTTTTGTGTAATCTGCATGCCTTAACAGCATGAAGCTGCCCGAAACGGTAATAGTTAATGCGTCAAAGCGTATTCGAAAAATACAGAACAGAAAGCGTACAGCAACAGACATAGGATCATTTAAATGATCAATATTCGTGGCTAAGCGGTTTTCCAATAGGGAAATGCATTTCCGTCTAAGCTTTTTTCTTTTACTATAATTCTCATCTCTTATCTTTTAGTGTTAGTTTTTAGTTGAATTTAAGTTTAAATTAGGAAATTTAGAATTCGTTTATTTGTTCTTTTTGTATTTTTCATCTGATATGGAACACTTCCATACATGACAGCAATGTCTTTGAAATTAATTAATTAATTAATTAAATTTATTTAATTTTATTTTATTTAATTTAATTTTTAATCTATATGGAGGTAAAAAGAAAAAAAAAAGACTACATTGTTCTAAATATAGAACTTTCCCACTCTTTCGTTAATTGACAATTTCACTGTTATAAACCCGGCGTATACCTTCTTTTGAAAAATGTGAAAAATTTTTTAAGCATTTAAATCTTTCTTCGTAAATTATGTTCGTTAAACATTTTTTTTTTTTAATAGTTCTTCTTTCTAGATTTTTGATGGGCTTTAAAAAAAAGCTTTTGACGATGTAATTTTTGTCGATGACGTAGATGTTTTGTAATTGAAGTATTTAATCCTACTATATTTAATTTTATTTTCTAGGGTCATCCTTTGATTCACTTGTGGCTGAATAATAAGTTGGGGAGCCGTATATTTTGTGTTAAATTAAAGATTATGATGTCTATTACATAGATCAAATGCCTTTCTTTGATCTATTCATAATCTTCAAATCTATGAAATTATTACCGTACTGCTCAACCTTGCTAAAAACCGTAAATGCAATCTGCCAACGATGTTCTTATTGAATAAAAAGTTTTATGGTTAAGATATCCGATGATGATGTTGAATTAATTAATTAATTAAAACTTAAAAAGTTTAAAATTTTGTAATCTCTTTTTTTGGTATTTTCGAATTTTTCTTCATTTTTTTTTTTGACAGGGTTCCAAAAAAAAAAACGTTCTTCAAAGCTCATCGATCCCAGAAATTTCTTTTTTTTAATTTTAATTTCATTTTTTTTTAAAATTTACAATTTTTTTACGGAAATCAATTTCCATGTCGAAAATTGAGAATGGTTTGTCATTTTGTATTTTGCGACAAGATAATTCGACATGACGCGATTTTAAGGGATTTTAAAAAACTTACACGACCTTTGATTAAAATCAGGAGAAAGGTAAATGATAATATTAAAAGGATTTATATATGAACTTATATATATAAAAGTATGGGGATCTATACTAAATATATGAACAGTAAATTGAATACAGATATAGATAGATAGATAACATACATTTACTTAAATTTACTTTACTTACATTGTGAATTGTTTAGATCATAAATAGGATAGATAAATAAAAATTTGATTTTCAAATAATAGTAACAACGAACAACGAACAACAAACAACAAACACCAACAACAATAACAAATAAAAAGAAACCAACCTAACAACTAAGCATTTAAAATGAATAAGAATATACTATGGGACTATTTTTTTTGATTGTTTTATAGATTTTTTTTTAGGTTTTAACTTATATCTTATAACTTCTTTTTATCATATTTTGGATAGTATGTGGTGAATAAGTAACCATCAAGTAAAACTAAACCAGTTATAATTGATGCATGAATAGAAACAACCAATTTGTTATCAGTATTGATTCTATGTCTTTCTAAATAAGCAGCATAACCAGCAGCAATACCAGTGATACCAATTACAGTTTGAGCAATAACCACTGGGTTTTGGAATTCAACGGCAGTTTTACTTAAAGCAGTGGATGAAGTTTCGGTAGCTTTGGTTACAAATGAATATAAAGTATCTTTACTTTGAGTACCAAATCTTTTAAACGATTCAAACAATTTAGCAATGAAATCTTCACCTTCCTTTTCAAATTCTTTCAATTGTTTCTTTAATGATTCTCCATCTTTTTTTAATTCTTCAATGGTTTCATTAGCAACACCTTCAACATCTTTCTTTACATTTTCAAGCTCTTGTTTAAGTTTGGCTTCATCGTAACTTGGAGTAGTTGGAATATCTGAGGATGACATGATTTATATAGTTGATTCTATAAAGATGATGTTATAAATAATAAATAAATAGTAATAATAATACTGAATAGCAATAATAAAAATTTGTGGGATGGATGGATGGATGCGATCTAGATTGTCTAAATTATAAAATTTACCTGTGCGATATTTAACGGGGGAGGGAGGGGCAGGCGATACTAATTATTAGGTAGACACAAACACAAATTGCAACACTAAATTGATAGGGAGGAATATATATATAGACAGACAGACAACAATATTAAATTCAAAGAAGAAATATAATTGACTTTATATAAAGAAAAGAGAAGAAAAGAAGTAAATGAAATGATTTTTTTTAAAAACTAATGACAAGCAATTATTTAAAATTTTGAAATTGAATGTAATTAATTTGAGAGGGCAAGGCAATAAATATTTAAAGTTAGTGATTGTATTTATTTATTTTTAGGGGGTGAGTGCGTAGGTGGGATGGTGGGGAGGGCGAGGGCGATAGATAGGGAGAAATTATTTTGTTTGCCCCGGAGGGCAAACAAACAAACATACTGCAAAATCATATCTCTAAATATCCACTTGAATAGATGATGGTTATTGTTAATTCGATCAATGTTATGAAGTCACATGTTATACCAGGACGTATGACATGGAATATCATCCATATTTGATACAAGCTTGTCTATTACGCCATCAAGTTAAGTTCTAAGAATATCTCTGCTAAAGTCGATCGGTAATTCCCTCCTTCCCCCATGGTATTTTTATTTTTGTTCGTTCTGCTTTGTGGTATGAGCTTACGCCGCTCTCATACTCACTAACTTTACCCATTTCAGGTTTAAGATTGCTATCTACAACAACAACTTTTACTAACTGCAGGATCCCCCTAAAGTATCACTCAGTCAGTAATCAGTTAAAGAGCAAAAAAACGGTATTTAATGTAACTACGAATTTTACCTAATTAAGCAATGAAATTATATTCATTATTATTTAATATGGTAAGCCAATAAGATTGTATTTAATTAATTAATAGACACCCGTCGCCCTCTCTATAACTGAAAAAAAATTGCTTCTGTCTTTAGTAAGAATTATTTTCTTCGCTACAATTGACAGCAGGTTTTTTACTTCATAAAGATTGGAAAATGGGGTGATCGATGATATGATATGATAATCATCGATGGTACGATCATTAATTACATGGTTGTATGGGGGAACAATGACCTTGTCTTTTTTTGGTTACGTTTTTTTTAAGAATATTTAATCACGCGTTAACCATGTGACTTGGATCAGGGTTTGAACCCCAGTTAATTTTGTCCCTTCTTTTTTTTTTCCTGTTACAGTCGCAGTAAAACTACCAAACAGTATCTACAAAAGAATTTTTTTCAATTATCAAACTGTAAAGATTGATATATTCCTTTTAAGTCTTTAGCATTATTGTCGATTGAAAACCAACACCCCGGCTTTCCACGTTATATTCCGACGATTTTAAACTAGATACATACAATGTCTGCTGCTCCAGCTGAAGCCCCAAAGAGAGCCTTTGGTAGAAACAACAACAACAAGAAAGGTGGTCCAAGAAGAGGAAGAAGAGATGGTGAAGAAAAAGGATGGACCCCAGTCACCAAATTAGGTAGATTAGTCAAAGCTGGTAAGATTACCAGTATTGAAGAAATCTATTTACACTCCTTACCAGTCAAGGAATATCAAATCATTGATTTATTATTACCTGAATTAAAGGATGATGTTATGAAGATTAGATCTGTCCAAAAACAAACCAGAGCCGGTCAAAGAACTAGAATGAAGGCTGCTGTTGTTATTGGTGATTCTAACGGTCACGTTGGTATCGGTATCAAAACCGCTAAAGAAGTTGCTTCTGCCATCAAAGCCGCTATCATCATTGCTAAATTATCCATCATTCCAATCAGAAGAGGTTATTGGGGTTCTAATTTAGGTCAACCACATTCTTTACCAACCAAGGTTACCGGTAAATGTGGTTCCGTTTCTGTTAGATTAATCCCAGCCCCAAGAGGTAAAGGTATTGTCGCTTCCCCAGCCGTTAAGAGATTAATGCAATTAGCTGGTGTTGAAGATGTCTATACTTCTTCTTCCGGTTCTACCAGAACTATTGAAAACACCTTAAAAGCTGCTTTCGCTGCCATTGGTAACACTTACGGTTTCTTAACTCCAAACTTATGGAAAGAAAACAAATTAGCTCCATCTCCATTAGAAGTTTACCACGAAGAAGCTTCTTTCGGTAAAAAGAGATACTAAATGTAAAAATTAAGTTTTTTGTATAGTACTTTCTAATAAAAAAAATGTTGAAAAACTAATAAGTTATAAAGGCCTTATCGCTTGACTAATGTAAAATAATAATATTGTAAAATGCTATTGTATTAGTAGATCTCGAAAGATGCTAAATCTATAATTAGTAAAAATATGCTATTAAAAATGTTGTTAATAATACTACAGAAGAATAAAAAAATGCAAAAAATACTCTAAAAACAAAAAGAAAAGACATGCAGCCTTTTAATCAAAAGTCCAGCTTTTGACAATCCTAACATGCTTCAACTATATTACATTACCCATTAAATCGTTTGAGATTGTTTAATCTTTCATGATAGATTTATAATTATTAATTTCTTTTTTTTTTTTTTTTTATTATCTTATTTGTTTTCTTTCATGTTTTTTTTTGTTTTTTTTATTCTTTAAAATCTATAATTAATATAAAATATAATTCATTCAAAATATAAACTTCTCAAAGATAAGATTGAAATAGATCTATTCTATTCCGGGATAGAGAAAGGGAAAATATGTGATTCCAGCACCATTCATATGACTCAATGAAAATTTCTAAACTTGAAAAGTAGTAACTTGATCATCAGAAACAGCAAATGATCTTTGTGATGTAGTTGCATTTGACATTTCTGTATCACCACCACCACCTTGTTTAACCCATGTATTGGATTGAAGGGTTCTTTCTGCTGGATGTTTATATAAACAGTATTTATTCAGACATGCAGCACCGAAACGACAATCTTCATTAAGTGGATGCGAAAAAGTACAATCCAATCTTCTGCATGTAACACTTTCACGACATGGCATATTGGAAGTAGCATGTCTTCTTGGACATTTTGGCTTTTTACAGGTTGCCCCAAACTTACATTGTTCAAGGGCAAGTTCTAATGCTGATGGACCCGGTTTTGTTGCGGCTGTAGGAGGTGGAGGATGTGCTTTATTACAACCAGGATTGACACAATTCTTACCTTCGGAACACCATTCGAGAGTTGCGATTTTAGCGGCTGGATTAGCTGGAGTTGGATGTGCAAATGGACAACTTTCTTTGGCACATTGTAAACCATATTTACATGAACCTTGTTGTAACATGAAATCAATCTTCTTCTTTTCTTCAAATTCCTTTTTGGAAACTTCCAATTTCTTTATTAAATCTTCATCTTGATCTGGATGTAAGAAGTTACAAGTTCCTGGAGGGTTTGGACAGTTTGGATATGAAAAACAATTCTTGGTTGGATGGGATTTGGGACATTCTTTATTTTGACAATATGGAAAATCAGGACATCTACCCTTTGGAATATTCAGATTAAGATTTTGATTATTTGATGATAATGCTTTTTCAAACTTTCTTTGGGTTTGTTCAGCAAATGGTTTCTTTTGCTGTGATCTATCACGGACACCAGGTTTACTTATACCTCCTGGTTTACTTATACCCCCTGTTTTACCTATACCTCCAGCACCTCTAGTAACACCATTAGGAACTCTATTTGATCCAGTTGGACCTCTCATATCAGCTCTTGATATATTTGATGGTATAGCTATTCTTGATGCTCTGGCATCTGGACCTCTTGGAGGTGGTCTATGAGCAGCCGATGAAGGTCCACTTGGAACAACTGGAGCTGGAGCTTCAACAACAGGCAAGGGATCTAAAGTGGGTGGTAATCCATTTCTATTCAATTCAACCACATACCCTTTAAGTTCCATAAAAAATGAAGGATCAATACCTATTTCAGTGATTTCACCAACTTCTTTGACAATGGTTGACACATCAGTATCTGAAGCAATCAACACGGTAATATATTCAGCAAGATCACCTGCTTCAGTAGCACTTGAAGGATACCTCTTAACCAACTCCACTTCAGTACTCCTCGTCACTTCTTTCCCTATAGGACCATCTAATTCAAACAACATTGTTACTTTAAGAATTTGATTATAAATGTGATGTATATTCAATGGAGTTTTGTTACAGCACATTTTTTTCGATTAAATAAATTTGTAACAGATTTGGTTTCATATAATTTTGGTCATTTGCCACTACTTCTTACACGCACGTGATCAGATTGCCCTTTTTCATTCATTACATATTTTGGTTGCAATAAATAAATAACTATACAAGTTGAAACATATCCTCAGATATACCACCATCTGCAAGATGTAAATGTACTAGATGACTTATAATATTATCTAACTGTTCAGTGATCGATGACGCCACCAAGATATATGAATACATCAAAATAAAGTCATTATTTGTAAGTGATAACTCGGGCTCGTCACTTATTTTTCTTCTAACTTCACTTAATTTGTATAACATTCGATCTTTAGCATGTTCAATGGAAGCTGGCTTTGCTGGTAACGGGAATCCAAGTTTTAATGAACTGGCTAACATGTAAAATATGAGAAAGATTCTTTGTTCTACTTCATAACGTTCTTCTTGGACGTATTTAAGAAGAGATTCTTCATTTAAGGACAAAACTGGCTCTACTTTTATCATCAAATTCATATTTTGATATGCATCGATGATAGTCGATGTGCTCTGTAAAATATCAGAAAAGGTATTCACCGGGAAACTTCCTTTTAGTCTGAATTCTATTGGAGCTTGCTTCAAAAGGACTTCACATTCTGCCAACAAACTATTAATACCCGGCTCATCTTTAAGACCCATTAATTTTAAAGTTAACGGATCATAATCTAGTGGATCACTATTCCAAATCAATCCTAATCTTAACCATAAAATTACAAGTCCTTTCTTTAGCCTAGATCTTGCACTATTTGGTAAGAAACATGATGCCATCACCAAGGCCCAAGTTATACCTATTGATACAGCTATGAATCTATGGAAGGCAATCTCACCTATTATAGGATTATCACCACCTTCATTACCATCTTCAGTTTCTTTTTGAATCATACTATAAGAATACAAAGCTGTCAAATTATACGTCAAAAGAATAAATCGACCAAAAGGATTATTCCTTTTCCAAAATAAAATAATATAAAATGAAGGAATTGAAATTAAAAACCCTGTCGCTGCCAAAGCATATACGTTACCATCAGTTAAATTCCAAATTAAATAAGCAGAAAATGACCCTAGAAAAGTACCAAGTATTCTCCATTTGACAGTCATAGTTGTGCCTCCCAATGATTTATTCATCATAATACAATAAATAGCCAATGCCCATTCCCCTCTCCAATTATTGAAAACTTCCTTTGTTGCAGGGAAGTATGCAAAAAAAGATAGACAAAATGCCCCAAGACCAACTCTTAGACCAAACTGGAAATCGGTTCTTCTGAATATTTTTAACGTCTTCCAAGCTTTATAGCCATATACTTCAGCACCACTTCTTGTCATTTCTTCAATTCGAGGACCATAATGACTCTGTAAATCTGCAATTGCTGCTAACAAAGTATTACCTTGGTGAGGTAAAGTATGCTTTTTATAGGCTTCAGGAGACTTTTTATCCCATATTTTTAACCATGGCCAAGATAAAGGAGATGATCTAGCTTCTTCATAAGTTTCTGTAAGTTCTAGAAACTCTTTCAATTCATTGGCATATAATCCCAAAATAGATGCAAAATTACCACAACAAGCTGTTATTTCTTCTTGTTCTGTTATAAACAAAAAATCATCAGATGAGGATTTAAAAATGTCTTGCGAATACAATCTTTCAAACGATTCTGATTGTTTGGTTTCAAATAATTTGATAGCTTCATTAAGCGAGACATTTAATGTTGTTGTATCTGCAAATTTATTAGATTGATCGTCCTTGTATTTTTCGAACGGTACTTGACTTAAAATATCCTTCAAAGTGAAAATGAACGATTTGATGGAAGGGGATAAATAATACACAAATAATTGAAATAGTTGATCACTTGTTTCAGCATCAAGTTCACTATGTGCATCATTATGATTCAATAAAGTCATATTTTCGACTGAATGAGACAATCTCAAGCCTCTTTCACTGCTATAACTATCCAAACTATTGACAGAAGTAGCTTCTGAATTGACATTTGTTTGAGAATTGTGCAATAGAGTTTGTTGCATTTCTACTGAACTTCGCAAAGCTTGAATATGCTTGGACAATTCGATCGTAGACTCGACCAAATCATTAAACAAGATCCATTCCTTCTCTCTTCCATATACTCTTAGCTCATACTTCGCATCTTCCAAGTTTTCCAACAATGCCTTTACATTATCTTTCAACTTTTTAAAAACTTCAACATCTTTTGCAGTAAATTTTTCATCAGTCAAGAATCTTTTACCCAAAATAGATAAGGCCGAAGACATGATATTATAAGAATCATTTAAAGAACTTCGTAATCCCCTTATTGCACTTTTTGGCCAAAGTAGGTAACAAATAGCAACCGAAATTATACAACCAACAACCACAACTTGAAAGGTGGCTTGTAATCTTTGAATCGGTATGGTGGAAGAATTTAAACTTCCTTCTTTCACAATACATGTCACGATTGAGATTGATGCTAATGAGCATGCAGTATTAAATGTTTGTTTATTTAACTTTTGTTTCATGTATGCAATAGTACCTAATGCAATTGAACTAATTATCAAATCTATGGCATGACTGATTTCATCTTCTCCCAGATTATAGAATATAGCGGAGATTAATCGACAACCAAACGAAACTGAGAAACTAAAAAGCAAAGATATAACAACATAAATCAATGTTTGAGTCATTGATCCCTTTGATCTTGTAGGATGAAAATAGACAGCAACAGTTGCAACCACATGCTTAGAATCAGTTGATCCTAAAAATTCGTCAAATGGTGTCCAATAAACACCCATTGATGCAATCAAATACGCAATTGAACATTTCAACACACTTCGAGATACTTGATCATAATATATATAATGTAATGGATGTAGAATATATTGATTCCACAAAGTTGATATACTATATGAATTTGGATTGTTTAGTAAAGGATCATTCTCTGAACCATGGGATGAAACGATAGATAAACCATTCGAAATGGATGATAGAGATCGTCTAACTTTCTGACCCGTAGACGCTATTATGACGGTGCTTTTCCTTTTGAGTGATGTGTAGGGATATAATTTGGTCTTATCTTTTGATTGTTTGAATGATGTAAACTCCAATGGATTATCATCATTATCTATATCAATATCACCACCATTAATTGATATTTCTGGAACTGCATTCTTGGACAAACGTGACGAGCCTGTAGAATCATAATTGAATGAACTCATTCGACATGGAAGTATGTGAATAGTTGCGTTTGAAAGGCGGAAACAAGTGGCTTCAGATAATCTTGATAATCTCGGTAGGGTTTAGATCCATCTCCAGACTTTTATTAGTGCGCATTCTTTTTTATTTTGCTTATCTCTTTTTTTTATTTTTAAGGTTTTCTTAACTATGTACATTTATTAAATACTAAGTTTTATTCTATTTACAATTATTTATTCATAACCAATGATATCTCTAAACAACTCTTCACATGGAACAGTTGCTTTTAATCTTGCGCACAATAAGAAAACTCCACTTAATTTTCTATGCAAAGAGTAAGTTTCTTCTGGTGGTGGTGATAATCTTTCATTTAACATTAAACCAATATTACCTCTAACTCTATCAGTGATAGTTTGATTGTTGAAATCAAATGGCTTACCTGTATTGTCGACAGGAGAGAATGCTTCACCCAACACCATAACTGAATCAACATGAGCCTTGACCATTTGAGGAGATTCCATACCTGTAAGATAACCTAACTTTTTGGAATAATGTTCCACTTGTTCATGATCTTTTCTAACAGCAGCTCTTAATACTGAAACATAATTATCAATGAATTCATTATCGAATTGTCTAGCAGCACCAAAATCTAATAATTCTATTTTATTGGTTTTTTCGTTATAAAGAAAGTTTGCCCAATTTGGATCAGTTTGCATGTATTTAAATTTCTTAATTTCCAAGAGACATAATCTCATAATATTGGTGGCAATCCAATCATTTGTTTCTTGATTCCAATTACCTTTCACAATTTCAATTCCTTTCATTCTTTCCATGGTTAACACATGTTCACCACATAATTTATCAAATACTTGAGGAACTTCGAATACTTCATCATCTTTTAATAATTCCTTAAAGGCAATCAAATTTTGAGCTTCTCTAATATAATCACATTCCCATTTTAATTCAGTTCTAGCATTGGCAATAGTCTTATCAAGGAAAAGACCTGGAGGTAATAATGAACTAGCAGTTAATAACAATAAAAGGTTATTTAAATCAGAGTCAATTGAATCAGCAACACCTGGATATTGTACTTTTACAACAACCTGTTTTAAATCTTCAGTGACCGCAGTATGAACTTGACCAATTGAAGCAGCAGCCATAGGAATATCATCAAACGATGCAAATAAACGTTTTCTCCAATTATTACCTAATTCACTAACCATTACTCTTTCTAATTGACCTGGAGGCATATAATGAGCTGAATTCTGAACTCTTAATAAGATTTGTTGAATTTCCTTAGGTAAGACTGATGAATCTTGAAATGACATCATTTGACCAATCTTTAAAGCTGCTCCTCTCATTTTTGAGAATTTCTTTGCCATTCTTTCAATATTAGCAGGTGATAAGATTAATGATCCAACATTTAAATCAGAAGCTGACTTTCCAGAGGCTATATGTTTTATTCCTTGAGTTGCAACTCCTAATCCGACACCAGCTGCTAAAGAACCATAATGAAATATTCTTGCTAATCTTGAACTAGGAACTTGACTACTTGATAATTTGAATTCAGGTTCTTTGGCTGTTCCTATGAGAGTTGGGGTTTGAGACGATTTATTTCTAGGTCTTCTAATTTGAGTATCTTCTTCTATTATATCATGATTGGTTTGATCATCTTTATATGCTTTGGTTGAATATTGTCTTTTTTGATTGAGATTTGTTGAAGGATTCGAATTTGAAGCTGGATTGCTGACATTACCGTTTTCTCTTAACTTCTCAGACTGTATCTTTCTTGCACTTTCATACATGGAATATGATGTATCACAATCCCGCATGGGTTTAGTTATAATCGAATAGTTATAGAACTTACTGACATCATTCTTCACTGTATTGGCGGATTCACATAATATTTTCCCTAATGTGCCAGTTATAGCGATCACCTCATACAAATGCTTTGAAGTAGGCATGATCACTGCTAACAATAATTGAATTAGTTAGTTGAAGAATTATATACACTGGCAAACCCGTTGTGTCCAGTCCATCTATCCATAATATTTCAAATTTTTAGATTTCTCACCCGCACGTAAATTTTTTTTACTGAGGGAGTAAGGTTGCGCTTAATTATAAGTTAATTACTTGATTTGGTCTGCATGCATTTGTACTTTTTAAGACCATATCATATCATATCATATCATATTATGCCAGCCCTCTCTGGAATATGTATGTAGTTATCCTCGAATGTATAATCTAAAATGTATTATAATTGAATAAATTTTTCTTGTTCATACCATTCTTTCTTTTTTGTACATGTTTTTTGTTAAATTTTAATAAAATAAAGTTATTTATGCAGAATAGTAAAAGGCAACTTCCACATGGAGTATAATCCATTATGGTAAGCATATTACATGATGAACAAGGTATCAGCCAGTCCAAACTTGTGCATTAGACTTCAGGCGTCACCCCGGCCGCTCCCCAACTTATAAAACACAATCAAAATGATTAATTGGTCGAGTGTAGTTTGCAGGCTTACCAATTATCATTGGAGTTCTAGATGTTAATTTGAGACTATTGGAATATTTCCTAATTCAGAATACCAGCTTATTTTGATTTTCTTTTTTAATTTTGCATTTCATTTTATATGATCGTAAGTCATAACATAAGCAGTTTAATTGCATACAATCCTTTTTTATTGAACTACAACTCGATGCCTCGAAGTTTAATGCATTTAAGAAGTGAATAATTCATCAAGTAATGTATAAATTTAATACATATAATTATAGCTGTTTCTTAAAAAAAATAAGGCTGTGAAACAAGAAAAGAATAATACCCACATCCACATCCTTATCCTCTCCTTAGGGAAATAAGAAAAGAAAATTACCCCTTAAAGGGGAATAAAATCATTAACAGAAAAAAAATGGGCAGTTTCACACGACCTCACTTCTCTTGTGAGTGTTTACATTTTCAATGTTTGTTTTTGAGGCTCGCTATCTAAAAATAAACCATAAAGAGTAATCTTTAATTTTAGAATAAGCTTATTTCTTGAAAATTATAGTTCAGTTTGGAGTTCTTCACTGGTTCTTGGTGTTAATAGTGGTGATTATTTTGTGGAGAATTTAAACAAGAAAGAACTAGTTCTAATTCCCAATAAAAAAAAAGATTGCTTACAGTATAGATCATAATTGCATTTCCGATATGTCGAAGAGAAATTCATTTATTAGGAATTCCCCTAGGGAGGCCACTACTCCAACTTTCACAAATCCATATGATGCTTCCATGCACGATCAACAGATGGTTCAACAACAACAAGCACTGATTCAAGCTCAACTTTTCCCTAATAAGATTAGTAATAATGGAGGAAATTCCAACCTGAAAGTTGTAATTGATGATGATCCTGAAATACCACAATATAAATTACAAACTGTATTTCAAAAGAATTCTCAATATAATTGTAAAATCGTGGTAGTTGGAGATGGTGGTTGTGGGAAAACCAGTTTATTGATTTCATATTCACAACAACGATTTCCAGAAATTTATGTTCCAACTATTTTTGAAAATTATGTTACTAATGTCTTAGCTCCCAATGGTAAAAGTATCGAACTAGCATTATGGGATACAGCTGGTCAAGAAGAATATGATAGATTAAGACCATTAAGTTATCCTAATGCTGATTTAATTCTAATCTGTTTTGCATTGGATAGTTTAACTTCTTTACAAAATGTGAAAGATATTTGGTATCCTGAAGTAAATCATTTCTGTCCTGGAGTCCCCGTTTTATTAGTAGGTACAAAGAGTGATTTAACATCTGATTTTAATACTGATTTACCCATTCAATTGGCCACCGAAATAAATGCCATTGGATTTATTGAATGTAGTGCTAAAAAGATGTTTAATACATCTACCGTATTTAATTTTGCATTAAATTTTTTTCAAAAACAAAAGGAATTACAAGAACAGTATGAAAAGACAAATAGTCATAAGAAAAGATTATCCAAAGTATTCAATGGTCCAGGACATTCTCGTAATAATTCATCAATTTCTTCATTAAAAAAGGGCCATTTCAAGAACTTATCATATGATTCAACATTATACAATCCAGTACCAGAGGTTCATGCTGACGAGGATGTGAATAATTTTGTTAATCCATATGATAACCCTAATAAGTACAATGCTGAAGAATTTACATTCACAAGAGAAGAAAAGAAGAAGAGAAAATGTACTATATTATAAAGCATTTCCATTATATATTAATTCTTTTTTTATCACCTCCAGCATATTATAGACCATCAAAAGCATTATTTACTTCTTTAGTCCTCTCAATTTTCAATTTTAGGTTTGGTTTCCATCTGTTCATCTATAGATTATACAAATATACATCTTTGTTATAATTCAAAGTCATCGTATTAGGTCGTAAATTAGTGTTTGAAGATATTTGGTCCCCCACGAATTACGCTGAACTATTTTATTTTTAGTGAGTTTATTTTGTGTCCCCTTTTTTTTTATTTTTGTTTTTGTTTTCATTTTTGAGTTCGATAATTTCGTATGCTTAAATTATCAATCATCTTTCTCCATTGAACCATCAAAAGTTGATTCATATAAACACGGGTTGATAGAAGAGTTATAGAAAGTGTTAATTGAATAAGGTAATATCAAAAAATGTTGACTAAATCGGGCGGAACAGAGTCAATTTCACAATCACAATTAAGTAGCCGAAAGGAAAAGCATCATCTTCATCATCATCATAATGAAACTTCAAATCATATTGATAACAAAGAGAAAATAGAAGATGATGACGAGGAAGAAGAAGAGGAAGACCATTTAAGCGATGCTGGAAATCAATCCAATGATCATTATAAATCCCGACTTTCCCCATTTCGATATAAACTCAGGTCTATGTTACTACCATATATTCAAGCTGAAACTATCGTATTATATAAGTTACAAAAGGCATTGAGAAATCCAACTCTTGACTTTTATTTTGCATGGACAGCCAATTTAGCAAGTCATACCTTCTATATATTGATGTTACCTCCATCACTTTGGTTTGGAGCTTCACAATTGGCTCGAGATTTGATTCATGTTTTAGGATTTGGGATTTATTTTTCAGGATTCTTAAAAGATTTCTTTTGTTTACCAAGACCAAGATCACCTCCATTACATAGAATCACCATGTCATCATATACTACACAAGAATATGGTTTCCCATCATCACATGCTACTAATGCCACGGCAGTCACTTTAGTTTTATTAAGTAAATTATTTGAACTTAAAGATCAAATTCCTTCAGTTTACTTTATAATATTATTAAGTGTACTATTTATTTATTACTTTTCATTAATCTTTGGAAGATTATATTGTGGTATGCATGGATTCCTTGATATTATCGTAGGGTCAATCATTGGGATTGGATGTTTTTCATTTAGATATTTTGTGGGACGTGAATGGGATAATCTAATTTTTAATAATTTCCTTGATGATAAATTTTATATTACTCCAATTATACTAATTATTGGATATGTATCGTTAATTCATTTCCATTCAGAACCAATTGATGATTGTCCTTGTTTTGATGATTCTGTATCATTCATTGGAGTATTGATTGGTATTGATATGTCACATTATGTTTGTGTTAAAAATGGATATTTCTTAAAAGATTTTCCAGAAGGAAATGATCCAATTATGATTTATTATAGTTTTGCCAAATTGGGAATAATTCGGTCAATATTAAGATTTATATTAGGAGTATTATTAGTAGTAACTTGGAAAACAATTTCCAAACCAGTTATTTATACTATTTTACCTCCAGTTTATAAAATTATTGGAATTTATTTACCAAGAAGAAATTTCATTTCAACTGCTTTTACCCAAAATACAACTAGACAAATCAGATCAACATCGATTTCAAATGATAAGGGTCAAATGGGTGATTTGAATACTTTCATAAAGGGATTAACTGATCATGCTAAAGTTGATGAAATTGGACCTGAAACTGATATTGATTATTATGCTATGTTGGATTATAATCAAAAGAAACAACAACAAAAGAAGAATCTCAACAATGGTAATAATACGAATAACAGTAGTAGTAGTGGAGATGAAGGAGATATACTGACATATAAAAGTGGAGTATTTAAACCTAGATATGATGTTGAAATTGTAGGTAGATTAATTGTATATGCTGGAATTAGTACTATGTCAGTGTGGGGATTTGGACTTGCAACTGAATTAGTTGGATTAAGTTAGGTTAATTTATATCCTAAACCTTATTCAAAGTGTATAATAGTATATTTTGTTAGTTAGATATTTATTCAGTTCATTCGTTAAGTAGAGTAATTTTATACTAATATCTATTTATATGTCATACCACATGATACGACACACATGACTAAAGATCTACTAGATAATCAAGGAAGAGGGGAGAGAGAAGGTTTAATAATAAATATTTTATACTGAGGAAGCCTAAGGAATAGTAGATTGAGTTATTGACACACAAAAACTAAAACAACAACAACATGTTACCACATTACATCAATTCATCACATTACTAATAACAATGAAAACATCAAGTAATAATAATAATAATAATAATAATAATAATATGAATAATATGAATAAAAGAAATACGGTAGAATAATAAGCTATAGCCTCACATAACCTAACCTTTTAGTAACCATAACCACCTTTAAATTGTAAATAAGCTTATACCGTATAATTATATAGTTAGAGACAGACACTTTCCGTCCTACACCGATGGCTCTACCTCCCCCCGCGCGCCAGCTGAATTTTTCCTTTCCGTTACCGCGAAATTTAGCGTGTATTTCCCTTACCATTGCTGTAATTCTGTCTAGGGAGAGATTTAGGGGGAAGGACAAAAATTTCCCAAAACAATACAAAACAGAAAAAACGGACAAAAATATCAGTCAAAATTTCATATTTCTTTTTTAAGCAAAAAAAAGACAAAACAGCATACATTCCACAAAAGAATTATTACGGTCATAAATCAATCAATCAACCTTAAGCAACCAACTCAATCCTTTCATCAATCAATCAATCCATCCATCCATCCATCAAATAGATCGATCGATAGAAACCATAACTCAACCCAAACCCTCCCACCCATCCACCCACTGGCATTGTCAAAAGTATCGCCAGCAATTGTTACTGTTGTACAGTTTTTTTTTTTGATTTGTTGTAAAGTATCATCATAGCCCTTTTATTGGGATTCTGTTTTGTTTACTTTATAGTCATAGACTAATCATCATATCCATTAGTACCTGCACCAGACTTCAATCTCCCTTATTGTATCATATCAATCAATCATACTATGCAATATTGACCCATTCACGGTATTCCTCCTAATCAATTCATCTTAACACAACTAATCATACCGTTGTCATAATTATCAGATCTTATTCAACATCAAAAGGATCTTCTATCATTACTACCTTACCAATCATTTATAAAAACCAATCAATCGAATCAATCAATCTTAAATACGCATTCACTTCGAGTCAGGCCTGTTCTATTTAATTCAATTCAATTCTGCTCATTATCATCACCCCCTTGTTTTTGTATATCATTTTCAACCAACTGATATCAATCACTATAACAAAAATTCACTGCTTGTGTTAAATTATTATTTCTTGCTGTATTATTATTATTATTACTATTATATTATTGTTTCTATTATCACTGTTATTATTACTATTATTTTACAACTCTTCCTAAATGAACGACTCCTACAATACAAGTCAGACAAATCCATCTATATATTATAACCCAGCTTCATCAGCGCCGAATCAACAATCATCAACCACATCAGCCACCAATAACTCAAACAACAATCCTATCAATAACAGTAATACTACATCATCAGCCAATAATCTAGCTATCACCAGTTCGAACAACAATCAATCTTCATCTCAATCTGGTTCAAATAATGCAACGAATCCAACTATAATAAATGATCTTTACTCTCAAATTAATCAATTGAGTAATCATTTCAATAGTTATCAATCCAATAATAATGATAAAATTAATGAAATCAATTTGAAATTGAATTTTATAAATGATTCAATGGATTCTATAAAACATAATGTAAATGATTTAACTCAACAGGTTTTAGTTTTAATTCAAAATAATAATAATAATTCGATGAATTATTCAAATGCTAATCAAAATAAAGTAATTGAATTGTTTCATAAACATATTTATAAATTAGGTAAAGATATTGAAGAATTATCTCATAGTCATCAAGGATCGTCTTCTTTACAATTACATTCCCAACAACAACAGCAGCAGCAACAACATCAACAGCAGCAGCAACAACAACAGCAGCAACAGCAGCAACAACATCAGATTCATCATCAACATAGAAATCAATCTCATCCGTCAGCTACGTCAACTTCAGCAGTAAATAGTACTACCAATTCTGTAGCAGGTGGTCCGAATACGGGTAATTATACAGTATCAGGTGAAGAAGTTGTAGTGGATGATTTAACCCGACCATCATTTCCAAAATCTATAAATTTAAGATCACCAGCTCTTCCTCAAGCTAATAATTCAAATCCAAATTCTCCATATATACTGAATCGATTTAATTTTGATTTAAATTCATTTTCAACTACTAGAAATTCTAATAATAACCCAAATCAATCATCAAGTAATCAAACTACTAACAACAATCAATCACCATCAAATCAAAATAATAATGCATTGACGTCAAATAATGGACCAAATTCAAGTAGTTTTGCCACGTTCCATTCATTAGATAATGGTACAAATCCTCCCATAACTGTTACATCATCTGATAAATCCACTAATAAAAAGAAGAGAAGAAAGAGTTCTAAAAAAGATGATCAACAACATGCAAGCAATTCAACTGGTTCTACTAATGCAACCACAACTTCCAATGGTGCATCTTCTTTAGCCAATAGTTCATATATTTTACCATTACCTACATTATTAACTAGTGATGTAATTGGTGGTGGACAAAAGAGTAATAGTAATAATAATGCAGCTGCAGCGGCAGCTGCAGCTCAATTCATGTCAGTCATACCAAGAGCAAATGATAATGGATCACTTTTAAGACAAGCTACTAGTGGACGTCAAAGTTTTTTCGTTGATGATGATATTGATAATAATATTGATGATTTAACTAATGCAACTACCAATGTTCCTACATCTACCACCAATGCTGTTACAACCACTACCACCTCGAATAATGATAATAGTACCAATAGAAGTTCGGGGTCATCCAAATCCAAATCAAGTAAAAAGCGTAAGAAGGATGATGCTAATAATAACTCCAATAATAATAATAATAATAATGCTACTAATGATGTGGATGAAAATGGTAATTCAACTGATAGTATTAATGTAAGATTAAGTAAAAATTCGAATCCATTGAATTTACCTAAATATAGAATTGAAAGAAGTCTTAAATCTTTAACTGATATTTGGAAAGAATATGAGTATGGATTAAATGATAAACCAGCTTTAAAGATGTTAGAAATCAAATATGGAGCTAAATGGAGAAATGAAACAGAATCAAGAACCTTTCTTCGGAGAAGAAAAATCTATGAAGCTATTGAATCAGGTAAAGCTAAAGGATATACTGAAGAACAAGTGATTCAAGAATTAGAAGGGTTTAGAAGTTTTGAGATCAATGGAACAGTTAAAAAGAGGCCTTTACTGTGGTTATGCATCAATATTCCTGAGAAGTATATGACCTAGGAGTTATTACTGTTTTGCTGCATATGATGATGATGATGTGTGGTTGTATATTATTATTATGCTGTATGTTTTGCTATGATTTATGGTATTGGGATTTGTTGTATCCAATCAATTTACAGCTATCATAGATTACATATTTTTTTGGTTTGTGTCTGTGTCTGATTTTTTGTTTTTTTGTCTTATTTTTTATTTCTTTTCAAATTTTGTGTAATCTCATCTTTCTCTGTCTGTCTTTTTTTAAAGTCTGTTTTCATTCATCTCTAAATATCTTGTTTTGATAATTTTCATCATCTATTAATATTCAAGTTTGTATAAATATATAAGTGATTTCTCGTCCCCTTAAGTCGATTGTTTAGTAGGGATATATTGTTGTCTTCATTGCTTTTAAATCGTTTTTCCTCGACAATTTTTGCATTTCATTTACATTAGATAGCATCATGACTCCTACTACAGCTGATACCAAGAAGAGACCAATCTCACCTCCTATAAATGATAGTGATTCAAAGAAGGTAAATATAGAAAGTACTGAATCCAAAGTCAATCATCCAAAAGTCAGAACCAATCAACCCAAACAAATCAATAAAAGAAAATATAAATCAAAAGATGTAGATCCAACTTCACCATTAGGAGTATTACAATTTGAAATCAATGAACTCTTACAAAAGCATAATTTAACTAAAGAGGATGTATCCAATGATATGAAACTAATCCTTAATGATGAATCCATCATTCCTCAATATCATCGAATTGTCACTGATGTGGTGGTTGAAACTATTAGTTCTAATGGAGATGGATTAGGATTAATCAATCATCCTGATTCCCAAAAGAAATTACAAATTGTGATCATACCATTTGGATTACCCGGTGATAAAGTTGAAATCAGAGTATTTAAATCACATCCATTATATGTTGAATCTGATCTTTTAAATATCATTGAACCCAATCCTAATAGAGATGATTCATTAATTAAATGTCAATATTTTGGAAAATGTTCAGGATGTCAATTTCAAAATGTTGATTATAATCAACAATTAATTTTCAAACGTCAAACGATTGAAAATGCTTATAAATATTTCGCTCCTATTTTAACATCATTAAAATCATTACCTATCATTAATGATACTGAACCATCACCATTACAATATAGTTATAGAACCAAATTAACTCCTCATTTCAATATACCCTATAAGAGAACAGTTGAAGAAAGACCTAATTTAGGATTTGGATCGAAGGGAAGACCAACTTGGAGAAAAGATGTTGATATTAAAGATGGATCAATCTTAGATATTGAAGAATGTTTAATTGGTACCCCAATTATAAATCAAGGTATGAAAAATGAAAGATTAAGATTTGAAACTCTGTTTAAAAATTATAAAAAGGGAGCTACCATTTTATTAAGAGAAGATACTAATGTTATTGATAAAGATAGTAAGATTGATTTAATCGAAGAATCAGGATCTACTGATGATAAAGATGAGATTTCTTATTTGGAAGTTGAATTAAATGATGATAATAATGATAAGAAATTAGTTAAAACTTGTGTGACTAAAAGTAGACAAATTGTTAAAGAATATATTAATGGATATACATTTGAATTTTCAGCCGGTGAATTCTTTCAAAATAATAATTCAATTTTACCAAGAGTAATTGAATATGTTAGATCAAATTTATCAATTGATAATCAATCATCATCAGATGAAGAAGAAAAATATTTAGTTGATGCTTATTGTGGATCGGGATTATTTTCAATCACATGTTCAGACAATGTATCAAAAGTGATTGGAGTTGAAGTTTCTGCTGATTCAGTTAAATTTGCTGAACGTAATGCTACTAATAATAATATTAAAAATGCTCGATTTATAGTTGGTAAAGCAGAAGAATTATTTAAAAGTATTGATACACCATCAAGTCAAACATCAGTGATATTAGATCCTCCAAGAAAAGGATGTGATGATGTGTTTTTAAACCAATTATCCGATTATAATCCTGCTAAAATCGTTTATATCAGTTGTAATGTTCATTCTCAAGCTAGAGATATTGATTGGTTTATTAATAAAACTGAAAATGGTCATAAATATTATGTTGAAAGTGTTAAAGGATTTGATTTCTTTCCTCAAACTCATCATGTTGAAAGTGTGGCAGTGTTAGCATTGAAGAAAGATTAGAATATTGTCATTATTTATTTATAGATAAATAGACATTTAATTATACATTTTTGCATTATTTAATTAAGTTAATTCTGTATGGGTATATATATTTGTAGCATTAATTTTTGCAACAATTTCATAAAAACCCATCACGTGAATCGAGCAACTTCAGGGTCAAAGCCCTAAAGACGTGCGCGTACCAACAAATCCCAATTATCTGCACTCTCTTCTTTTCCTGTCATAGTTAACAATTTTTAGCTTACAATCCCGCACCAGACAAATTTTGAAAATTTTTGAGTATCATTCAAAAAACGAAATTGATTAAATAAATTTTTTTTAGTTTGTATTAGATCTAATATATTTAATAATACTTTAATAATCAACCGTCAAAATGGAAAACGATAAAGGTCAATTAGTAAGTACCATCAGTGAAAGAAACTGTTGAGTTGTTAATGTTTGATTGTCATTAAAAGTCCCATTCCCATTCATTTCATCAAAATATAAAAGTGATTCCAGTTTAAGAATAAATTCAATGAATCAAGTAAAAGAAGTCTGTTCAACAATATTTAAAGAATAACGAAGATAGTTCATGAATAATATATGTCCAGTATATATTTTCAATCATATTACAGATCGAGTTCCATCAAAAGATCATGAAGAAATACGAAAGTAAGTCATGTCAAAATGTATCAAATGAAATGAAGAAATGACACACCCAACCACCACATCAATCAATCAATCAATATCATAGTCATTTAAGCCAAGAATAAACAACGTACTTATTCCTTCAATATCATAAACTATCATATCAGCCATCCAAGTCCGTCACATTTACAAATAAATTAAACTATTCCAAAATAACAATATCAAAAGTGTCCCTAGTATCAAGATAGACCCATGAATAGAATGACAATTAACGTTAAAACATATCAACAAACAAATAATACCACCAACAATCAAATACTAACTATTACTCTTTTTTTAGGTTGAATTATACGTCCCAAGAAAATGTTCTGCTACCAACAGAATCATTAAAGCTAAAGATCACTCTTCAGTTCAAATTAACATTGCCAATGTTGATGAAGAAGGTAGAGCCATCACTGGTTCCAACACCACCTACGCTTTATCTGGTTACATCAGAGGTAGAGGTGAAGCTGATGATTCATTAAACAGATTAGCCCAACAAGATGGTTTATTAAAAAACGTCTGGTCTTACTCCCGTTAAGTTATGTTATCATTTTATTATCAATAAAAGTTTAAAACTGTTATTCAAAATATAATAATAATAATATCATAATGTCACAAATCATCTCATAAATCAAAAACTATTACCATCCACCACCATCACCAAAAAACCAACAAATAAATTAAGTGCATTAGTTGTATATTTATAAATCTTCTATCTTTAATATAAACGTTTATTACAGGATTTCTTAAGTGCGTATAAACTTTATCTATAACGTTGAGTTATTAGTATGGTTTTATAGAATGTAGTAACAGTAAAACACTATAACTATATAGTATTCTATGTATTCATTATCTAAGTCAAATCTCCTGCATACAACAACTGACCCTCCACTGATGAACCATCCCTCTCTTAACACTATAAAATGTCGAAAAAGTATTAAACCCTCCCTAAAACGGAAAGTCTGCTTTTTTTTGAGGCAAAAATTTTAAAATACCCCAATTCAATTTAGGGGAGGAGAAGAAGACCAAGGGAAAGAAAAATTGGTAGGGAACAATTTATTTATGACGTTATACAATGATGATGATCAAGATAAATTAACTTATTTTAAAATATGCCAATACCTTCCTTCACTCCCTAACCATTTGAAAAATGATAATGATAGTGACTAATTGAGAAAGGGTTACATTCAATGCAACACAAAGAATTATTTACACACAACCATACTGTCAATACCCACACGCATACACACACCAAATTTTGTAAACAAATAAGTAAATAAATATCCATCAAAGCTTATATTATATGATATTATTTTCATATTATACCACATTTCTTAGGCTAAATTAGTTCCATCCAAGATTTACAAATTAATAACTTTAAAAATAATAATAATAAATAATATCTTATCACCACAACTGTTGGGAGTATTTTTTAAATTTTCTGGGTGTTATTTAACATTCTCCTTTTCTGTTTTGGAAAAATGTATAGACATATTAATTAGGTATAATTTTTCAAACTTAACTCATTACTTATAGGATATCTTGTTAAGTGCAATTACTTTTCATTATTCAAACATATCAAATACTACCCTTCCTTCCTTCCTTCCCCATCCCTCCCCCCACACAAATTCTAGCCAGAAAAAAAAGGAAAAAATCTCGAGGAAATCGCACCACTTAGATCCATTTTTTACCCTGTCCTCCTGAGCTATTCTCCCTCCCTCCCCCTACTCCTACCGACCCACCAAAAATATACACACACCCAATTACCCCTTAAATTTTCCATTAACTTTATTTAATTCCTTTGAATATTAAAGTATCATAACATTAATCCTTCTTTTCTTTTGTTCATTTCTAAAATTGCATTCATTTCATTTTCCTTTACGGTAAAAGTCATCCCTCCCCTCCCCCAGTCATTACGTTAGTAAGTCATCATCAGACGTACCATTAGATCCATTTATAGACATATCTCAAAATACGGTATCTTACACAAATATTTGCATACACATCACATTTCATATCCTCATCGTGCATATCATCAACTTCTTTCATACTTCAGTTTAATTCAATCTAGTCCGAGTTCAAGTCATTGTCATTGACATTCGATAATATCAACAATATCACTCCTTAAATGACCAAAGCTGTATTCACTCTTTTATATACAGCCAGCTATCTTCCCGGAGCTTTAGTCCTTGGCTCAAGCTTAAAAAAATTAATCGATCAAAATGGTCAAGATATTGATATTGGGATCTTAATTGATAAACTGAAGTTCTCCAATCATCAACTTTCATTATTAAATCAATTTTATAATGTTTTAATCGATGTTAATCCTTTAAAATCAACCATTACTGATAAATTAATTCATGATTTGGGTAGACCGGAATTAGATAAAACTTTCACCAAAATTAATCTTTGGTCATTAATTGATTATGAAACAGTATTATATTTGGATTCAGATACGTTACCTGTCTTGCCAACTAGTTCAAATCAAGGTTCAGTTATTGATTTATTATCATTAGATTTTCCAAAATTTAAAATTTTAGCCGCTCCTGATAGTGGATTCCCGGATATTTTTAATTCAGGTGTATTTGTTTTAAAACCAAATTTAAATGATTATACAATCTTAGATAATTTAGTTAGAGAATCAATTACAAATCCCAATGTTTCATTTGATGGGGCTGATCAAGGGTTATTAAATCAATATTTTAATACTCAACCTGATTGGGTTAGAGCATTATTATCTCAAGATAATACTAATGTTAATGATGCTTTCAATACTACCAATTGGATTAAAATCCCTTTCTTATATAATGTTACTCCATCATCTCAATATGAATATTTACCAGCATTTAAACATTTCACCACTATAACTCCCAATTTCCCTCCTACTGGTCCTTCAGAATATCCTATTAATCTTCATGGTGGTGAGAATGATGAAGAAAATGATCAAATTCTTCAATCTACTTTGAAAACTTTATCAAGGTATCAATCATCTGCTTTTACTTATATTCAATCATCAGGTCCTTCTCAAGTTAAATTGATTCATTT
This sequence comes from Scheffersomyces coipomensis, assembly GCF_036884675.1. Lineage (NCBI taxonomy): Eukaryota > Fungi > Ascomycota > Pichiomycetes > Serinales > Debaryomycetaceae > Scheffersomyces > Scheffersomyces coipomensis. The sequence goes on along the minus strand of NW_027042892.1, from coordinate 1,446,381 downwards.
CATTGGTCCTTTCAAACCTTGGAGACTGAGGTCAACTGCTACTGGTATTCATAGAGATTGGTGGAAAGTTTGGATCGATACATTTGGCCAAAAATCAATTGATGAAATTGTGAATCTTGATACTTTACCTTATATCTTTTCCAATGATGATGACGTTGAAATCGAACAGCAGGCTGTTCAACAATCAACTGATCAACAGAATTTCGAACAAGAATATCAAGAACATCATCATGAAGAACCAGCTCCTTTCACTCCAGCTACATTATTAGATCCATCCAATTATCAACAATATGAAGATAGTATTGTCCCCAGTGCAGATGCATTATGGGATCCATCAAAGGAACCACCCCCAACTTCAGAACCAATTAGTAATCCAGTTAATTTAGAACAAGGTTTAAGATCATTCACAAATCAATGGGATGAACCTCAACAATGGAACCCACCACCACCAGAACATCATTACGAACCAGAACCAGCTTATGAAGAACCTGTACCTGCATATGTCCCACCACCTCCAGCACCAGAACCAGAACATGTTCATCAACCTCCTGCTGCTACATTCCCATTCACTCATTATGTTGAACCCGAAAGAGTATTTGATTCAAGTTCTGATTATTTCCCTAGTCATAGATTACAACCGGTTGAAAAGATTGATATTTATCAAGAAGAAGCGATTAATTCTCAATCATCAGTACTTGGAGATAAAGTTACTGATTTCAATGATATCAATGAAAGATTAGCTCATATTGGTATTATTGAAGATAAGGCAGGATTTGATGATATTTATGATGAAAATGAAACCACGAGAGATGAACCGGATGATGGAAATGATACGGCCCGTCCTCATATTCATGTTTATGATAGAAGTGATGTTCCAAAATTATTCCCATGGGAATTTAAACAAAATGATCAAGGTACAGAAAGAGTCTTTGATTAGATACTTCTTTATATGTGTTCATTTGGAATCATTTATTATATAATTCCTTGCCTCCCACCCTCAGTTACTTATTTATATCCCTTTTTTTTTATCCCATATTATTTATCGTTATTTAATTATACTTCTTCTTCATCATACTTTGTTATAAATTGCATATCCATGGTCAAGTTAAAAACAACCTTTAAAAAAAATCCCCACGTAAGGCCAGGTCAAGGTCTACCATCTAATTAAATAAAAGTCTATAGATTTTTTAACCATTTTAGTTCAATACATCCCCCCCTTGTTCTTGTACTGATCTCTATTTTACTGCAAAAATTTCGTCCGTCAATGGCAACGGCACGTGAGCACTTCTCCAATTTACCCGGACGTGAAAATTTTTTTTTGTTACGCTAAAAATAATTTTTTTTTTGGCTATAGTTTGGTGGATGATGAATCAAATAAAAGGGATATTTGATCAAAGCATTTTATTCTTTTTAAGATTCTTATTATCCCAATCTTAAATTCTATTATTTATAATCCCCCCAAGATGTCAGAAGGTATTACTGAAATCGATTCCAACTTAATTGAAACCAATTACGATAACGTTGTCTACAAGTTTGATGATTTAAACTTAAAACCAGCCATCGTTAGAGGTGTTTTCGGTTACGGTTACGAAAATCCATCAGCTATTCAACAAAGAGCTATTTTACCAATTACTGAAGGTAGAGATGTTTTAGCTCAAGCTCAATCTGGTACTGGTAAAACTGCCACTTTTACTATTTCTGCTTTACAAAGAATTGATGAAAATGAAAAATCAACTCAAGCTTTAATCTTAGCTCCAACTAGAGAATTAGCTTTACAAATTAAAAATGTTGTTACTTCCATTGGTTTATACTTAAAAGTGACTGTCCATGCTTCCATTGGTGGTACTTCCATGAGTGATGATATTGAAGCTTTCAAATCTGGTGTTCAAATCGTTGTTGGTACTCCAGGTAGAGTTTTCGATATGATTGAAAGAAGATTCTTTAAAACTGATAAAATTAAAATGTTCATTTTAGATGAAGCCGATGAAATGTTATCAACTGGATTTAAAGAACAAATTTATAATATTTTCAGATTATTACCTGAAACTACTCAAGTTGTTTTATTATCTGCTACTATGCCACAAGAAGTTTTAGAAGTTACTACTAAATTTATGAATAATCCAGTTAGAATCTTAGTTAAAAAAGATGAATTAACTTTAGAAGGTATTAAACAATTCTTCATTAATGTTGAATTAGAAGATTATAAATTTGATTGTTTATGTGATTTATATGATTCTATTTCTGTTACTCAAGCTGTTATTTTCTGTAACACTAGATCTAAAGTTGAATTCTTAACTAATAAATTAAAGGCTCAAAATTTCACTGTTTCTGCCATTCATGCTGATTTACAACAATCAGAAAGAGATACCATTATGAAAGAATTCAGATCTGGTTCTTCAAGAATCTTAATCTCTACTGATTTATTAGCTAGAGGTATTGATGTTCAACAAGTTTCCTTAGTTATCAATTACGATTTACCATCCAACAAAGAAAACTATATCCATAGAATTGGTAGAGGTGGTCGTTTCGGTAGAAAGGGTGTAGCCATCAACTTTGTCACTGACAGAGATGTTGGTATGATGAGAGAAATTGAAAAGTTCTACTCTACTCAAATCGAAGAAATGCCAGCTGATATTGGTGCTTTATTCAATTAGAGTAATAATAAACTTTCTTTCTTATTATTTTATCTCTTATTATCCATTGTAATTTTAGTTCCATAAAGCTCTTTATGGGCTCAAATATTTTATCTATCATTCCATTCACTTTCTCATCATATTCTTTAATATAGATGGTAAGTATATATAACTAATATAGTTTCATTTTGTTGGTTTAAACCATGATAAATTTGTTAGCATAACAATAGTTTTGTAGTATCATCATCATGATTTGGCTGATCATTCGTAAATCCTCACCGCAAAAAAATTAATGTGTACAAATCTGATTATGATTCACAGCAAATCAGGAATTACACTATAATTAGATCAATTGATACCATCATAGACCATTCATCATAGATAGATAGATATCTACATCATAAGTAGGGTCAATAGAAGTAAGAGACTCTATTCAAGATCATCATATTGAGATACCATTAACGGAAGTAGGAAAGATCAGAGAAGGCAAATAAAGGACAAGGACACAAACACAGCCAAGAATAGCATAGAGCCAAAGGAGGAATAAACTTGGATATAATCTAATAGAATGAGTGGACGAAGTACAATGCCAGGATCATATCCTATACAGGCGACATCAACCAATTCATCAAGTCGATCGTATGTTAATCCAATAGCTAGCAATATCCTAGATCAAGAATTAGCTACTAGTTTTGAAGGTAAACATACCATAAATCTTAAGAATAAACATCAACAGCATATTGTCATTCAATTAGAAACATTAGTGTATATACTAGTTGGATATCAATTCATCAAATATTGTCATTCAGCATGTATTATGCCTATAATATTACATATCTCAGTACAACGGATTTTAGGATGTGAAGTTATAACATCAAACACCGCCAGTGGAAGATTAAGTGGAATACCAGGGATATTAATCTTACGAAATGATGATGATATTGAACCCACTTTAAGAGAACAAATTAAACAATTGGTATTAACCAAAGCTTGTTTCACCATATATTGGAAAACTATATTCACGATATTTTATCATACTATATTTATCACATCATGGGTAATGTCAATTAATAATCATGGACATTTGAAACTGTTAGAACATGGGACTTGGTGGGTTATATCGTTCATTGGAGAAGAAACTCCGACTGATATCTTACCATCTACAAATTATTGGTTAAAGTTATATAAATTAGGATTACCAGGTTTAATCATCACTGATTTATTAATCTTATTCATTCAATTAATACTATACCAATGTATTTATAAACAATCAACTTATTTAAATAATGATAGAAGTGTCAATGAACAAGAAGTTTACTTACTTCGAACTATTGGAGAATCATCATCTAAAATTGATGAAAGTATAGATACTTTACAAGCGGTACCATTAGTGTTAAAAGTAAAGCTTTATGAATGTTTTTCATCAGAAGCATATTTACCAGAGGTGGAAGATTAGCTAGAACTTAGTAATCATTTTTAATAAATAAAATTTAATAGGTGTAAAATGTGATTATAATAATTTGTAGTTTTATAGGTCTTTTTTGTAGCGTAAACCTCATTTTTCTAGTTATAAACTGAAAAAAATCATCACTATATTCATTATAAATATTCATCAATTGACAATGATATAACACAGGTTATGAATAAATTAAGAATTCAAAGCTTATATCCTCGGGCAGTATTCACTAAGAGAAATGCCAGTAGTTATTTAAGTAATCTTTGGTCTCCACAACCATTTCAAATCGGGTACCCTATACCAAATCCCAATATACAACAGGAAAGAGAGGAGTTAAATAAGTTATTATTTTCAGAACACAATTTACAAGATGAAGATATTAACCGAGTAGATCTCTCATTAGCTGAATTAAAGGAATTAGGAAAGCATAAAATCAGATATATCCATCCTAAACCAACCAGATTAATAGGAGAAAATTTATATAAAATCCAGTTCCCCCAACAAACTTCACATTATGCTAAAAAATTATGGAACAGATTACCTCAAGAATCCCAATTAAAACTTATAGAAAGTCCCAATCTTGATATTTTGCATGATGAACGATTAAGAATCTGGAAAGGATATGAAATTGTTGAACATCTTAAACGAAATAGGCCAGAATATCAATACAATCCATATCCCTTACTGGGATTATATCCTTGGGAGATCATAAAGGATAAAATAAGAAAAAGGAGTTTAAGAAATAAGAGGAAACGAACCATATTTGAATTTGAATGGGATTATTATGATCAATTGATTAAAGAAGCATTTGGATCCAATGTGAAAAGAACTGCTGTTCAAATATATTATACCCAATTACGATCCATATTCCCTGATCAAAAGTATACTTTTACTAATGTTTTCAAAGAATTCAATCAATTGTCGGATTCAGAGAAACAGATCTATTATGATACAGAAGCTCGATTCCATGAACAAGCCATTGTATCTCGTGATAGAGTATCTACTGTGAACAGTAGAACCTTCCGAACATTTTACAAACAATACATCGCCACCACAGAGTATGATCAACGACAATTGTTAAATGCCATTAGGATCTATAAACAAATGGATGCCACTCAGAGGAACTCATATAGTAGAGCAAGACAATGTACATTCCACAAATATAGAGAAGAGACGTTGGATTTGCAAACTGCCATGGTGATGGATTATGTCTATTACGTTGGAGGTGTCGAGGGACATCCTCCAGGGTCATTTGATTGGTATAATGATATGAAACGTCAAACTAAAGGGTTTACATATTTAGATAAATGTTATACTGAAATATTACAGACGCGGTAAATAAATTATCAAACCCCATACAAAACTAAAAAAAAAATTGTTTGTAGAGACGCGTAGGGGAATGATAAATTTTTGACATCAACTTCAACTTGTATCACCAATATTAACTAACTTTATTACATTACGATATACACATACAATGACCACTGCAGTTGAACCATCCGTTAAGAAACAAAAGATCGAAGAAACTTTACAAGTTTTCTTACGTTCTGAACATGGGAAATTACCTACCAAGGGTTCAGCCTTAGCAGCAGGATATGATTTATATTCATCTGAAGCAGCTGTTATTCCAGCTCAAGGTCAAGGATTAGTAGCTACTGATATTTCCATCATTGTCCCAGTGGGTACTTATGGTAGAGTTGCTCCTAGATCGGGATTGGCTGTCAAGCATGGTATTTCTACTGGTGCTGGTGTTATTGATGCTGACTATAGAGGTGAAGTTAAAGTTGTTTTATTTAATCATTCTCAAAAGGATTTTACCATTGAAAAGGGAGATAGAATTGCTCAATTAGTGTTAGAAAGAATCATTAATGCTGAGATTGAAGAAATAACTGCTGAACAATTAAGTAGTACTGAAAGAGGAGCTGGTGGATTTGGATCTACTGGTAAGAAATAAGACTGATAGAACAACAATCTTCAATTTAAAAAAGTTTAAAATTAGTCCATAAGGCTTAATGTTTGTGTATTATATACATGGGATATTTTAAAGATAGGTGTCTTTTTTTGTCTTTTTTGGAGGTTAGGAGTAGGGTGTTTCTTTCTCTTACCCAAAAATACATATTTAGGTTTAGTAAATATATATAATTTAATATAAATACAAATAAATAATAGATTTAATTGTAGAATGAATAAGTGTGTGTGTGTTTGTAAAGAATGGAAATGGAATCTATAATAATAACGAAATAGAAATCAAAAAGCAATCATAACATAACAAAGCAAAATACAATCATGATTGAGCTTCAGCTGAAGAACTCTTGTTCTTAACTGGTTCAACTAATTGAATAGGTTCGATCTTGTCATCGACTTTAACTTTAATAGGAGTTTCAATCACAGTTTCAGATTCAGATTCAGGTTTGGTTTCAGTTTGAGGTTCAACTTGAGATTCAGGTTGGGATTCAGATTCAGATTTGGCTTCAATAACTTCTGGTTCATTTTCATTATCATGTTCAATTTTCATACCTTCATTAGCAGTATCTTCATATTCATCTAATTTAATATTATCTTTAATTTGATTAACAGTATCCTTTTCTCTCAAATTTTCTTCTTGAATCATTTCTTCTTGTTCTTTCAACATATTCAATTTCAATTTAGAATCATCAGATAATTCTAATTTAGCGACATTATAAACTTCATCAGGAATTGATGATAAAACTGCTAATAATGCATCATAATAAGTTTCAATACTATGAGATTTATCACCATAAGTATAAGTTGAAGATAAAATCAATAATGAAGATGGGATTTTTTGTCTTAATCTTAAATCTAACCAAGTTGATAAATCATCTCTCATTCTAGCAGGAGAAACATCAATTGATTTAATTCCTCTTTGAGAACAAGCAATTTGTAATTCAGGAATAGTTAAAGTTTCAACCCCTTCATAATCAATGGCTTTATCATCTTTAATGATGGTTAATAAACGATGTCTGATTTGATAACGTAAGATTGAATCAGTTCCAAATGGTCTTAAAGACATATATTGAGTCATGGCAACTAATTGAGGACGAGATAAATTATCTAAAACTTGATCATTTTTAAATAATCTGGCTACTTTAATTAAATGAGAATGAGTTGGTTTAGTACCTAAAGCAATAATATCAAAAAATGATACGAAAGCTTCCTTTTCTTCTTCAGTAATTTTTTTGGATAATTTTAATCCTGATTCTTCCATAGTCTTTTTAATAAGTTCTGATGCTGAGACTCTAGTTTTTGATAACAGATTTCTCTTTTTAATTCGATCTTGTTTACTTTCATAAGTTGATGGTAAAAGATTTGGGAATAATTTTAAAGCAATAGGTAATAATAATTCTGCAAATGGAATTAATACAAAAGCAGAGAATGGAACTAAACGTATCACATCAACCAATGTTCTTTGTAATTGATTTGATTCTCTTCTGGATAAGGCATAACCTGACATATATTTGAATAATAATTTGGTTGAAACTTTCATTTCATAACCAAGTAATTTTGTTCCATTATAATAATGATTTACTTCATGTTTAACTTTTTCCCATAAAGTTTGTTTTGGTTTATCAGCTGGTGGTGCAGCTGTTGTGGTTACTGGAATGACATCAGTATTGACAGTTCCCTTTATAATCTCAGTCGTACCTTGTTCAGCATTCTTTTCTATTATAGTTTTAGCCTCGGCTTTTGGTGATGTCTTTGAAGATGATGATGATGTAGATTGATATCTTATTATGGAATTGATCAAGGGTACATTTATGGTACGATTGTTTATATTAGCGTGTAATGATGGTCCCAAGGGATATCTTACTGAAGTTCTATAACTCAATGATCTGGTTGTTACATATACATTACCATAACTTCTTTGTAATATCTTGGTATACACCATGATGGGGATGTATGAGATTGATTGATTTAGTTATAAAGGTGGATCAGATGAGATCGATAGTGTCTAATGATACGAATGAATGGATGATCTGGTACGCTTGAGATACTAATGCTATGGATCCGATAAGGGTAATTAAACTGTCTATATCCAGTAACTGATGATATTGGTAGTAATCGTGGATAGTGTGAAAAAATCATCATAGTTAAAATTTCCTACCAGCCTTTTTTCTTTTTTGGTTTGTTCGGGGGGTGGCACACACTCTTTACTGAGAGAATTAGAGTGGAGACGTTTTTGCCTCTCATTAATTATGATCCGGAGACTGGACAATTTAGAAACATCCACACCTCACTACATTATACAAGGTGATCACGTGGATAACACTATAAGAACAATATATGGTTATAATATGTGTATTTAACCTATCTATACTATACATTAGGTTACTTGTCACTGCTTTAACCTTTTACTTTTACTCTTACTCTTACTCTTCATCTTCCAACTTATTCACTGAACCTTGCTCTTTGGTCTCTCCACTAATACCAACAACCACAATCTTATCAATCAAGGTATGATAATCTTCTTCAGCTCCATCCAAGAATATAGTCAAGGTTTGAACAGATTGAAATCTAACAAATTTCAATTTGGCTTCATACCAATCACTACCTTCAACTTTTTCTATACTTTCACTATGAGGAGCTTGAGCTGATGATGCTTCATCAAAAGTTGGTATATTGAATTGATTAGCAAATACTTTTATAACATTTGGAATTTGAGTTTCTTCAAAATCATCTTTATCTAATTCTAACTTTTCTTCTTCTTCAGTCTTTAAACTATCTAAATCAGTCTTAAATTTAATTAATATCGAATAAACTTTAGAAATATTTAATAATGGAATGAAAAATAATAATTGAGAATCAGCATCTGATAAAACAGTATTCTTATCATTATCAGAACTAGTAGTCAATTTAAATACATTCTTAAGAGCTTCTGAATTGGTCTTATATAATGGTAATGCATTCAATGCTTGGAAACCTCCAAAATCAATTGATGAATTCAATGATTCAAATCCTTTTGGTATTAATGCATTAATCTGTTTAACAGTTTCATTCTCAGTAGCTGATGATACTGATGAGGTACCATTTCCAGCTCTTACTTTCACATCACTTTCATTCTTAGCCTTTTCATTCATTGAATCTAAACTCTTAATTAATTCAGGAATATTAGCTCCAGTAACTCTACTTGATTCTTTACCATTTTCAATAAATACAAAAGTTGGAACTGAAGTTATAGTATAATTAGTAGCCAATTCACGTTGCAGATCCAAATCAACCCTAACTACTTCAATATATTCATATCGAGCATTTGAATCACTATATAATTGATCAACCACTGGTTTTATAGCTTGACATGGTCCACACCACAGAGCAGTGAAATTTGCCACTAAATATTTATTATGGGAAACATATTTCTTAAAGTCATCGGTTGACTTGACAAATTGAATTGACATTCTCTATAAGTTTGATTGTTATCTGATAGTATACGATCTTAACCCAAATTGACCCAATTCAATATCTATGGATTTCACCTAAATTGAAATGTTTCATGAACCACAATTACTGTCTCCCCTCCAAAATCAATCAAGAAATTGCATTTCCTGCATATTAAGGGAGTCATACCAAGTGGGATTTTAAAAGTGTTTAATTACTAAGAAACTATAACAGTATTATAGGGTTATACATAACCATTTCAAATTCAAAGGTTTACCAATTGTATATCATTACATCAGATGGTAGAGAGGATAAATAACGACGTTATAATAGAAAATAATAAAACCAACAATGATGCTATAACCACAACTACAACTCCAAAATCTCCATTATCTCCCTTGAGATTATCAGTACCTAATTTTGAAATAAATTCAAGTAAGAAACCATCATCATCTTCACAAACCACAAAGAATGACAATGATAATACGAATGAAAATCAAAGTACAAGATCTCCCCGAACCCATCGTCTGTCGAATGCCCCGTTTATTCCCAGAAGACGACTGAAAGATGGATTTGATTTGGATTTCAATATACCTCAAATCGTTATTGATGATGATAACGACGAAGAAACAAAAAGAATACCCATCATAAAAGAAGAAGGCATAGTAGGAGGAGGAGAGAACAAAACAGTAAAACCAACTGACACCAAATCAACCAAACCAGTTCCAACTAAAGCTGATGTCAAAAAGATTGGTGAATTATCATCATTATTTTTAGATACCCGAAAACTGCTTCAATATGATTTTAATGTAGCAGATTCAATCAAGCATAAAGAAGGACCCGATCCAACTCATGAACATAAAATTAAAATCTCCAAAGTATCATTAGCTCGAGCTGAGAAAGTAAGATCCATGATGGGAGTTAAATATTTCCATATTCAAAGAATGTATGAAGCTTCTTTAGCTCATCCTGGTCATATGAATTTACATCCTGGTGTGGAAGGAGTTTATAATCCAATACAAATCATCAGAAATAGAGAATTAAGAATCAAATATCATGATTATCCCAAGGACTTATCCATGAAATCAATTCCCTTAGCATGTAATGTTTTCAGTAAGAATAATGGTGATTCCGATCATCCTTGGAAATTAATCTGGGCGATTGAATTAAAGGAATTCTTAGGGGATTTCACTTTCAGAGCTAATCATTGGCATGAATTAGTTAATGCAAAGGGTGAATTATGGTTCCCCCCTTCAAATTCTTCATCTACAGTAGGGAGTAATGATAGTAAAATTGGACTTGATTTAAAACAAAGATTACATGATAAGTTATTCAGTTCAGAAGAATCGGTAACTAAGAAAACATCAAATACATCATCATCGAAAAAACAAAGACGAACTTCAACAGCTACTACTGGTAGTGCTGATAGCGATAAATTAAAAATTACCAGAACGAAATCACCTGCAAGTAAACGTATCAAAGATAGAGTTAAAAGACATACGAGGAAGTTTTATAATGGAACTTCCTCTTCCGCCACTGATGAAGATGAAGCAAATATTATTAATTATACCTCTACCAATAATAGCTCTAAGGATCCTATAAAACAACAAATGTTTAAGAAAGTATCGATATCTCCTGAAGTTGAAAATGATGAAGATGCAAGTATGGAGAATAATAGTATTTCGATTCATGAAAGTAAGAGTGCCATTGCGACATCAGTCCCATCCTTCCGAGTCGACTCCACCGAAGATCAGAATGAATCGTTAGATATCAGTAATGTAATGTTCACTCCCATGGATAAGAAAGATATAACTGTGGAACATCGTGAAGATGGGAAATTAGTTGAACTTGAAAAATCTGAAACTGAACATGCCGAAAACGGTGGAGCCAGTCCCGCCCCCTTAGTTCAAGTCACATCACCACCCCTTGATGCTAAAGAATTAGAATTCCAAGTTATGTTAAATGATTTCACCTATTTCGAAAGAGTAATAAACTTAAAAACCAACTACTTATTAAAAATATATCCCAACTACACCCATATCATCGGGACAAAACTTTCCAACATCCTTCATCGAAAATTATACACCGTTTTCCATGCCACCACAAAGATAAGTGATGATTACTTACCTGAATATGAAGACTTATACCAAGGGTTCTCGAATGAAGTCAAATCAGTGGCGCACATGATTAATGATGATTATTCGGTCCGGATCGATAATCTCTTGAGTAATAGTGATAGATCCATTAGTGAGATTAATGCCTCTTTGACGCTTGATTTAAGAAAAATTAATGAAAAATTGGATAAGTTGGATAATTCATTATTTGGGAACTCCGTAACTAATAGATTAAAGGAAAGTCATTTAAAAATTAAAGATGGGGATAATTATACCATGTTATATTTTTGTTTAGAGAATTTTATTGTTATTTTATTAAGAATAGTTTGGATTATAGTTAATCTTTACAAGGGAGTTGAATTAACTGTTAAATTTGTTTGGAAAATAATTAGATTTATATTATATTAAAAACAATCTTCTATAAAATACACGTATGATGTTTAATAAATATTTTAACTTTTTGGGTTTTTTTTATCTATGATCTTCTTGATTTACTTAATTTATTTAATTCAGAAATAAATTTATCAGCATTAATAAGATTTTCATAACGATAATTATTATTATTATTAGTAATATTAGTAGACTCATTTGAAGTTACTTTTGGAGCTTTGAATAATTTGGCTTGAATTCCTTTACTAATTCTCTTTTTCATGAAATATTTATTTAATTGTAATAATTTTCGATGATTTTCTTCATTATCATGGAATATTTCAATTCCATTATCATGCTCATCTTCTTCATCATCATCATCTTCATCATGAACATTAATATCAAATCCATCAGGAATATAATTATCACCACTATCAATCATGACACCAACAATGGTATGTTTAGTTTCAATATCATTAAGTAATTGAGTTAAAATGGATAATTTTTCATTATATTGATCATTTGAGATCTTACCAACATCAATCATTATTCTTGGAGTCTTTCTAGTTAAATTACCATAACTATAAACTCGTTTAATAATAACTTTTAATTCATCAAAATTCAATTGTAAATTTAATTGTAAAATAATAAAAGTATCTTCATTACCAGTAGTACCAACCACAGCCACAGTACCAATCTTAGTAACTGATAAGAATTGATGAGGTTGAGATGTAGCATACATTGCATCTAAAGCAGCAGTAATTTTATGAACATACATTGATTTATCAAATGATAATTCTGAATCTTGAGTATTGAAACCAACAGGATATGAAACACCAGAAGCTAATTCACGATGTAATTGAGATTCAGTTAAAGTTGAACTGACTAAACCAAGACAATATAAATCATTAAGATATTGAGGAGTTATAGTATCACAAGTTTCACCTACAATAGGACAAACTTCAGCTAATTCACAAAGTAAAGCACGACAAATAGGAATACCATGTTCTATTTCAAAAGTCATTATTGAAGAAGAATTATGAGGATCATTATAAGGATGATTATATTTGGATAAATTAGTTCGTATTGAAATCAATAAATCATCATGAATATCATGCTTATTATTTAATAAACTAGTTGGTAATTGTTGTTGAAGTTGTTGTTGTTGTTTATTATTGAATTTCTTACCAATCATAGAACCAATCCATTGAGAACAAGCTTTTACTTGTGCCACATCTTTAATATAGGATGGACCAGTTATAATCAATAAAGGCTCTTTACAAGATTCAGAATTAGTAATATCTTGATTTAAAACTTGATTAACTTTTTCACGATAAATCATAATTTTTTGTTTTAAAGAATCTGAAGAAGGGAATAATAAGTTTTGAATTATTTCAGGATGAGGAACAGCAACTTGACCTCTTTCAGTCAAACATAATCCAGAAACAGCTGATGATATACTTGATGATCTTGGTAATGAATTAGTGGTACCATAAACCCAATTTGGAATCAGATGAATCGAAGAACCACTAGAAAGAGGATGACGAGGAGGAGCAACAACAGCAGTACGATTCAAAGGTAAATTATTCGATCCAATCGATAAATCATCATAATCCCCATCATCTTCTTCACTTAAATGGATCTCCTTAGTTAATTCTTCAGTTGATTTCAATGGTTTTATATCATGATGATTTTTTGAATTCAAAGGTGAGGAGGTTGCAACTTTAACCAACTTGGCGGCAACTTGACCAACAGCAGTTTGACCTAACTTTGAAGGAGGAGAAGTAGCGTGAGTCATGTCTAGATTGATGAATGATCCACTAATGACAGAATATAGTACAACACACTTACTTAACAATCTGAAATCAGGGGAGGGAATTTCTCTACATTTATATGAACCAGATGTTTCTTGTCTTGTCCCAGATGAGTCAAAGCAGAAAAAAAATGGCACCAAAAAAACACAAAATTAAAAAAAAAAAAAATAAAAAAAAAAAGCCGTTAAAAAAAAAAATGGTTACACTCTCATCCTAAATAGGCAATTAGGTTTCAGATTTGGTTGATGTCAATGATCAAAGCATAGATGGTGGTAATAGGATAGATAACGTGATTTATAATGATTTATCATTTGCATTGTCAATGCAAATTTGTAGCAACTGTTAGTTTTCATTTGGATTATGGTAGTGTTTATTTAGTAGTATAGGATAGATTGCAATTCGGTGAAACAACTCCGGATGAACTGGATCTCACTATGAACTATCAACGACCGAGTATACATACAAAACTATTGAATAAAGTAAGATGTCTAGTCTAGAATCCTTGAGTCTTGAAATGACATGTCATAACACCTGAAATACCATATGTTTAGACTCAACTGTCTGGTTTAACTTACAATACATGAGTTTACTATTGCTGCATGGATGTTTTAGTATCACCTCAAATACCAAAACAAGAAATATCAAACTCAAATATGAAAGTCGAACGGTGATCAATATAATATTACATACAACCCACCTAATTTCATATATAATCCCAGAATAAACTTATACAATGCAACCGCAATCTATAGCGTTATTACGTAAGTATCTTTTTAAGATTCAGAAAACAACTTGTACCACCATATATGCTAACGTTTAATCCTTTTAGAACGAATCGATTATGATGTTGAACAAATACTACAAAAGTTCCAACATATCTTTGAAGTATCACGAAATCAAGATAAACCCAAGGAATTACTCGCAGTAGAGTCCTTGACCATCGAATCTGATGCATTGACTATCATACGATATTGTGAAGATTTATTATCCATTTCTCGAGCTGTCAAAGAAACTTGGTGTTTAGGAACTTTAAAAGTAACGAATGAAGACGATAAATTCATTAACGAAAAGGAATTAGATAAGATATTCAATAAATTCAATACTTTAACTGATCAAATAGCTCAATTTCAAGAAAAATCACAATTATCTACAGTATAATACATATAAGATCGTTCACATTCATTCATTAAATTAAATAATATAATTTTACATAGTCATTTTGTTTTTGTTTTGGTTCACCATCACCATTATTATTCCAAACCTGGACTTACTTGCTTACTATTTGATCTAAAGATTGGTGGAGGAGGAGGTAATATAGGTGTAATATCAGTCTTTTTCTTTTCTTCAAATAGATCAACAAATTTTTGAACTTTTCCAACTTTAATGAATCGGAATTTTTTATCTTCTTTGATAAATGAAGGTACAGTAGGTGATCTATCCCGATAAGCATACTCCAATCCGGTGGTATCATCACTATTTATAAAGGATAAAGATGCAGTTGATGTCATTCTTGATACTGTTTTGTTGTTTGTGGTAGCTTTGGTTGGAGAAAGATAACTCAAGTATGACAGTTGTCTAGTCAATGTTTTGGCTGGTGTCATTGGTGGTGATATTATTTCAGTGGAATTTCCATTTCCATTAATATTTGTATTTTCATTTTGATTGATATTAAGTCTTAATTGTATTGGAGGTTGTAAGTGTTGTAAATCATCCAATATATATCTATTAATATCATCATGTTCACTATCATGTTCATCATCATCGATATCAACAAAATCAATATCATCATTTAAATCATTATGTCTTAAATTATTTAAGTTTTCAATAAATGAATCACTTTTCTTTTCTTCTTTAATTGTAGAAAGGATGGTTTTCGGTAATAATTTAGAAGCAGTCTTAACTGAAAATCCAATATCATCATAATCTTCATCATGTGAAATATATCGTATAGTATCATTTGAATTTAACAAGAGTAAATCTTGGAAATCATCTTCCACTTGTTTTCTATCAACTTCATCATCTTCTTCTTCGTCATCATCATACAAGAAGGTCTTTCCACCCACAACACTTTCATTTTCACTTCCTTCTAAAGTCGAATCATTAAATAAAGTATCAGTAGTATATTTACTAATCTCTTGTGGGGTAGGATAACCATCCTCATCTTCAACTATTGAAGTTTCAGGGAATGGTAAAGGTGTCACTAAGTTCTTATTCACTTCCTTAATGAATTTCAATGTGATATACTTTTCAATTTGACATAATAAGATTGATTTACATAATAATAAAATAGTATAATTTTCATCTTTGACAAAATCTATAATAATGGGTGAATCATGATTAAACACATTGAAAGTTAATAATTTCAATGTGATATTAATGATGAAGATTTCTTTTGATTTAAGAACATAAGGTTGGATCCCCTTATAATTTTCTGTATTACCATTTTTAAAAATCAATTGATCCGATTTCATGATTTCAAAATCAATATGTTCAGGTTTAGCTAAACATATATGATTTTCATGTATAAGGTCTGAAGGTTTGAAACTTGGATTGTATAATAAAAGGGTATTCAATTCTATATTAATGTTGAATTCGATATTCTCGGTTGTTAGACTAATTACATGTTCTTCTTCTTCATCATCATTGTTATGGTCTTTAACGTGTTGTTGTTTATCTCGAATTGATAAATATTCATGAGATAATTGATCCACTTTATCAGGAATATCGGAAGAAAAGATGAAATTAGGTCTATCTAGATCATGAGTATTATAATGATAATGTTTTCTTTGGTACGCCACCCCTCGACTCATCATTATTCACGGTATTATCTCGAGTAAGGTTGTACAAATGGTTTTGATAATAATATTGGGTTGTTATGGTGTACAAAGAACACAAAACAAGGTGATTTAATAATGCAAAAATTCAAATTAAATGACAAACTCGAACTCTAACTGCTCTAAGCAAAGGTATATGATAGTTTAAAGTCAATAACAATAGGTAAATGTAGACTTCTGATAGGAATTGAATGGTAATAATTTACGATATTAATTAATTATATTATTTGTTATGTTTTTTTTTTCCCTCTCTAAATTTGAGTTGATTCTAAACATAACAAAAACATTCTCAACCAGCAAAATTAAACTAAACTGTAAAAAGTTATATTTTTGCTGGTTTAATGCAACCTGTAAAAAAAAGAGCAGATTTCCAAAAATTGATTTTAACCAGTATCAAAATCATAAATCATAACTCGTATCAACTATACTGAATTTAACAGAACAGATTAATTTTTTAGGTACCATGTCGTCATATTACTTTACTATCATTGGAACTCGAGATAATCCATTATACGAGGTTGAGTTTTCATCTTTCAAACCATCATCTTCATCATCTTCATCTGCTATATCGTCATCTTCAGCCGGGTCAAATCAACCTCATATACCAGGTAAATCTCAATTCACCCCTAAAGTTCGAGAAATCTTACCCTTCATAGCGAATTCATCATTGGATATCATAGAGGATAGTCAATGGAGTACGAATCAATTCAATCTTGGTCGCATCGATTCATTCTATGGATTATTGGTTAATGCCTTTATAACGCAAGGAAACATAAAATTCATCTTATGTTATGATAATCCAAGTAATGCAAGTAGTTCCCAAAAGTATGATGAGAATTTAATAAGACAATTCTTTATAGATGTCAATGATTTATACGTCAAATGTTTATTAAATCCATTTTATTCAGTTAATGATGCTATAATATCATCTGATTTCGATTTAAAAGTTAAATTATTAGCTAGGAAATATTTATAAATTATGAATTTTTATAAATTAAATGTATATATACAAGGTTTCTATTAATTATAACTACTTTATTAACTATGGTTTTGGTTCATCAGCCAAGGCCTTTTCAGTTTCAATGGTATAATTACCAAATTCATCTTCAACAATGATTTCACTCTCTTTAAGAGTATTGAACATATCTTGAGGAATCCATCCTCCAGTAGCAGCAAATGGACTCGACACCACTTCTAATTGATACTCTTCTAATTCAGTTTGATGTTGATCTAAATATTCAGCACTATACTTTATAGGGAATTCATTTTCACTACTATTACATAATTCATTGGCAACATATGCTTCCCACATAGCCTGTAATTGAATAATACTTCCTTCCACATATAAATAATCCTTATCAGTCTTTAATTCTAAAGCTTGAACATAAGGACCCTTTAATGCTTTGATATGAGGAGATGCAATGGCAATTAAATCATGTCTCTTTGAATTTAATTCTAATTCCCATAATCTTTCATTTCTAGTTTTGTAATACATGAATTGATATTGTTGTTTTTCAACTTCATCCATTTCAGCATATCCTGGAATATCTTGTTCTAAATCATAAATCTTGGCTCCATTATAAGTAAGGAAATTTGGATAATTAGTAAAGATGAATGGTTTTATAGTGGAATATTCAAAATCAATGAAATAATATTCATCATCTTTTTCAATAACATTAAGAGGATCTAAATCAGGAGCGAATAATCTTGGTTTGAATAATTCATCCACATTCATGATTGATTTGGAATTTGAATTGAATAATTTTGAACTTATGGTTTTAAAATTCTCAAATGCTGTGATCTGTTTATGAATTAAATCTTCATTTTCAACTACCTTAGCTGAATCAGCTTGTGATAAAGAGAATCTTGTTTTCAAGTTTTCTAATTCAATAGCAGCAATCGATGTGATTAATTCCAGGGGTTTATCGGAATCCCAAGGACCATTTAATTCATTAATTTGTTTGGCAGATAATAAATTCTTATGCTTAGAGAATGATTTTTCAATACTTGAACCGATTCTCCATCTATCCTTTAAATCAGGATTGGTTTCTCCTTCATATGGTAAATCATTAGCTTGTAATGGAGTCACATCATTTTTGAAATATAATGAACCAAATTTATTAAACGTGATTGATAAGAGTTTATCTTGGAATTCTGAAATTGGAGTGATGACCGATTTTAAATCAGATTCTGATTGTTCCGAATCAGCAGCTAATGGATTCCATTTCTTCATTAATAAATCTCCTGGAATGAATTCCATTAAGATGAATGGAGAATTTAAATTATTTAATTTGGAATCACTATAAGCAATCACTTTTGGAACCTTTAAATTCAATTTCAAATCTAAGAAGTCTAAAGTAGCAACTTCACTCTTAATCTTTTGAGAGATTGAGAATTCAGATTCTAATTTATATGGAATTCTTAATACTAATTCTTTACCATTGGCTAAAGTAAGTTTATAAATTCTATGATGTTTACCTTCATGAATACTTGCGATTGATTTAATTGGCATCACAGCATTACTAACTTTTTCACCAATTAATTCCTCACTTAAATTATGATTTAAAATCACAGTTCCATCATTCAATTGTTTAGGTTTAGAGATTTCAGTTGATGAAATTGATGATCTAATACTATTGATATCTTGGAATAATTTACTAATCCCTTCAATGGAAAACTTGGTTTCTCTTCTTAATTTCTCCAACTTATCATTCTTTAACCATGAACCCCAACTATATTGGAAAAATTGATTACGATTTGGATCTTTTGAATCAGATAATTTGGTGAATATTTCTTGAGGTGGTTGATTATTATTACTTGATTGAAATCTTACTGATTGAACTTTAGGTGACGAAATTTTTGAAACTGAAGCTAAAACAGATCTAGATTGATGGGATTTGATACCATTGATCAATATTGATCCATTAACTCTACCTAATGATCTCAACATCGTTATTCTTATTGCTTAATCTTATGACTAAACTGATCTATTGACAAATTGTTGAAAAATTAGTCCAAAAAAAAAAATTATAGCGATCGATGTTTTCACGTGACTCAAATTTTTGTCTGCAAAAACCTATTACTTTCATACTGGAATGGATAAAGTTTTATATTAAATAGGCTAAATTAAAATAAATAAATAAAATGAACTAATAAATAATAAGAATGAGGGATACATTAACAAACAAAACCAATATACTAGACAAAAACAATCCCAAAGACAAAACAAGACAAGACGAGGTAAAGGCAAGGCAAGGCAAGACAAGACAATCCCTCAATGAAAGAGCATAATGACGGTAATAAAAAGCAAAACGATGGAATAAACCAATTCTAATTGATTCAGCATACTTTGCTTACTTCTTTCCAGTTATACTATCTGTATTAATCAAGTTAATTTTTTCATTTAATGTTACAGGTGGTGGCATTTTATAATCTTTAGGTAAATTATGTTCAAATATTCTTTGTGATCTTTCCCCTCCTAATCCAGGTTCACCATCTAATTCAGCTTGAGTGGTTAACATTGAATATTCACTTTGATCATTATCTTGTAATATTGAATCTGTAGTTGAAACCCTCATAGGAGTTTGACTTGGCGATGGTTCTGGAATTGAAGATTTAGGGTTTGAAGTTGATAAAGGTGATTTATATTGTTTTAAATTATTATTTAAGGCAGTTGAATCGGATCCAGTGGATATGGGTGCAGATGGTTGACTTCTTTGTTGTTGTTGTTGTTGTTGTTGCTGTTGTTGAGAGTGAATCATATTGGAAATAATATTACTAGAATAAGTAGTTGGGCCATGTCTATGTAATCTTTTCCCTTCAATACCATCTTTAGTAGCAGTAGTTGATAAACACGATGTAGTTGAATTTCTCGATAATGATCTTGCAAATGGATCTGGAGTTTGTAAATAATCAGATGGAGGAGGAGTAGAGAAATTAAGATCATCTTCTTTTGTCTTTAAGAAATTATTATTCCGATTATTATTTTCACTATTTGCATTACTGACATGAGTCATTAAATAATCTTCATTTTCATCAGTATATTCTCGTTGATAATCACTTCCGGTTGATGCTAAAGATATATTAGTAGATGAAATATTGGTATCACTATTTCTTGTAAAAGTCTTGGTAGTTGGTTTAACTTGAGGAAATGGTTTTATTAATCGTTGATGTCTCGGGTCTTTAGGAGATGATTTTTTACCTGTATCGATTTCTTCTTGTTCATCATAAACATCACCAGGAGCATAACTTTCTGATAAGGTTCTTAAATTCTTTGATGTGATACTATAGTTTGAGCCATCACGACTTGATCCATCATCATCAATCTCAACGTCTTCATCATCATAGTCTGGAGGATCTTGTTTAGTGAAATCAGAATCAAATTGATTATATTGATGTTGATGATGATGTTGAGTACGTGGATTGGCTTTATTACTAATGGTAGTCGAATTATGATCAGCATATATTATATTATTATCATTGTTGTTGTAATCGTTAGAATTACTTGAATTGAATAAAGGATCGTCATACTGACGTTGTTGCGGTTGTTGTTGGCGATCTCCAACATCGGTATCACCAACATTGATATCCTCACTATCATCATAAGTATCAAAACTAGTATTGTTACCTGAATTGGCGTATTCAAAAGGATCTAAATCATCAGGGGTGTCAAGATTAACCTTCCCACTAAAGATTGACTTGATACTGGCTGCAGGATGCGACATGGCTTATCAGGTACAAGGGGGGAGATGTGTCTAGGGAGGGATGAAGAAACACTTTATACTGAGTTAAACAAATAGTAAATAGGTTAAAAGAGAATATATGAATAGGAAATAATAATCTACATAAATTTTGTATATATAAAATCAAAATCTGATATCATCATCATTCATCAAGCAGCAGCAGTCAGTCAGCCTTGGTCAGTCAGTAACTGTCTGTTCCTTAACTATTTTCTGTTTTC
The DNA here is from genome assembly GCF_036884675.1 of Scheffersomyces coipomensis. Taxonomy (NCBI): domain Eukaryota; kingdom Fungi; phylum Ascomycota; class Pichiomycetes; order Serinales; family Debaryomycetaceae; genus Scheffersomyces; species Scheffersomyces coipomensis. The sequence goes on along the minus strand of NW_027042892.1, from coordinate 1,424,807 downwards.
CACCACTAAACCATTTTCCACTCACTCCACTTTTTATTTTCCCCTATGGTCATGAGAAATTAAGAAGACAAAAATAAAAAAGAGAAGACAAAAATTGAAAAAAAAGACAAAACAGACAAAAACTCAAAAAAACTCACTAAATTTACAAAAGAGGGGTGTAAGTAATAAAAATCTCGTTTTGAGGGGTGAGAACGGGAAAAAAAAAAGAAAAATGCTGCACTTTTTTTTTTTTTTTAATTTTGTTTTATTCTTTTTTTTTTGCCTTTTTTTGGTAACATAATTTCAAACATTTTCTCTATTGTTTATCTATTAACAGGAAAATTAAGGTCGAAATCCATATCTTCTAATAATAACAACAATGATAACGTTTAAATCACTAACGATTCAATCTAAGTTTAAATTTGTCTATTTGTATATTTACAGTTTTATTAATTATTAAAGGGGGTCTAACTAAAATGAGACTTTAAATCAAGACTAGAGTGTTGTCTTAACATATTGATGAATGAATTATATGATTCAACTAAGATCGTTTTATTGTTGCGGATATCAACTACCACCAATTTTCCTTGATAAAGATTGATTAAATTGTTAAATATGGTTGAAACTTGATTAACTATCACCCAACTATTGTTATTATTAAATTCTTGTAAGATCTTATAACAATTTATGAAGTTTTGTAAATTGATGGTGTTATAATTATCATTATTATTAATAGTATGATCACTTGTGATGAATTCCAGAGTTTCACATCCATCAATTAGATTTTCAAAATATATAGTACAGATATTAAACAATCGATATAATGACATCCATCCAATGATTAAATTCCCTCCATTTGCTAATTCAAGGGTTTGTTGGAAATAATCTTGACAATATTGCATAATCTTTCTTCGATTGGTATCATTGATAGAACTTGAATGTTGATTAGTGATACTATTATTATTGTTACCATTATTATTACTTGATGATGATGAGGTAGTTGAGGTATTACTTGAATAATAATAAAGATTAGCTAATAAATAATTATAATCTCTCTTGTTTCTAATAGGAAGAAATTCATCTTTAGAATCATCATCAAATCCACCTTTATACCAATAACTTAATTGAGATTCAATTGATTTTTTATCAGCATAACTTATGATTGAATTAGATCTTTTCTTTTTACTTTGCATAATTAACATTTCTAATTGACGAATTCTTAATTGTTTCAGATGTTCAATATTATCATCAATAAGATATGATTCATTAATAGTCATATTCTTATTTAACGTAGCAGTAATCAATCCTTCAATAATATAAATATTTGAACATAATAATTTTAATTGATAATCTTGTTTGAATTGATCAGGTTCAACTAAACTTATTAATCTACTTAATTTACCTGATATTTCCCATGAGATTAATTCAGAACTTTCTAACAAAGAATAAATCCCTAATAATAATAATCTCTTTAAATTATCAATATTCTTACCTCCACTTGTATGATGATGCAATTGATCGTTGGCTAATTCGCGATTTAATAATATAGCTTGTTTGAAGAATTGTTGTGAGATGGAAAACATAGTAGACCCATTTAAATTCTCAATGGCTTTACTTCCAATTGATATTATCATGAATAACTGAAACTTAAAATAATTATCAAGTTGATTTCTATTATATAAGAATTGATGTAAGTAAGTTAAAAATTCTCGTTTTGAAATTATTGGAAAATCAAATGAAAATAATTTAAAATACATATCTCCACAAGTTAATAAAGTTGACTTTTTAACATTAACCACTTCTAAGGATGATGGATTGAATTCAAAATTAAGCGAATCAATAACTACAGATGAAGCTTGATCAACTTCATTGGCTATTTGTGGTGGCCTATAAGAATTATTTTCATTAGTCATGTATGGGTTAGTATTTGAAACATTAACTTGAGATCGTCCATCAAAATATGATACAACAGTTCCATTCGAGCTACTACTCCCCGTCATTATTGTCATAGGAGTAGATGGAATCGATACCGGTCCTGGTGGATGGGGTACAGGCTGTATATTAGTTGGTGGATGTGACATATATGGTTGATATTGACAATTTCTATTCGATATTTCACAATTGTGACAAATTGGAAATTTCCTATCACATAATTGATTAAATTGTTGACAATGAATACAAGGAACTACAGTTATCATTGGTGAATTTGGAATTAAAGGGGGTGTGGGCATATGTTGAGTTGCCATCGCCATTGGTGAATGAACCAACATTTGAGGTAAAAGATGAAGTTGAAGCGGTTGTTGTTGTTGTTGTTGTTGATATTGTTGAGGTGGTGGTACGGGAGAATAGACCATATGTGGTAATTGTTGTTGTTGGAGGGTAGGTGTTTGTTCATATTGATGTGGTGGTTGAGGATATGGGAATAATGATTGTAATGGTTGCAATTGTTGAGGTGGAGGTGGAGATAATGGCTTTAACATTCTAAATTTAGAAAATAATACTGATTGATCATGATTATTATTATTCATAGTTATACTTGGATTAACAATATTGGCATTATTAGGGGGTACGACAGTAGATATTGGATTTAATTTTGTTGGTTTTGATTTTCCAATAACAATATCAGTTAATTGACCATATCTCTTCTTATGTCGTACTCTTCTTTTATGTGGTGGTTCTGAATCATGATGTTCATTGCTTGGTTGATCTTCATCCGACGTGGTTTCATTTTTAGGTGGTGTAGACATATTATTGTTATTATTGTTAATGTTTTCTTGATCACTATCAATCAAACGTGATATAGAAATCCGATTCTGATTTAAATCAGTATCATCCGGTTCTAATTCTTGTTCCTTTTTAATTTCCATAATATCGTGTTATATATACATTTTCTATAGATAAAGGGGTGGCGGTAGAACCTATTGATTATTTTTATATAAAAAAAAATTGAATATTCAACTAACTTTTCGTATTATAAATAAAAATAAATTAATTTTTAAATCGCCAAGATTTATATTAATAGAAGTCTCAGCTTGTTAGTAGGTAGCGGCTTATTTTTTTACCAATCGAGAGTTTTTATTATTTAGCTTCCACTAAAGAAAAATATGCTTGTGACAAGCTGTTAAGCCTATATGCAACAGTTGCATAAAATTTGACCCAGTTGATTGCTTAATTAGATTTAATTTGAAGTATAAGTTTGTCTTGATGTAAAAAATTACACCAATTTTTTTTTAGCTTGTTAGATTTGAACTCAATGCAGTAAAATATAAAAAAAAAAAAACCGAATTGATATTTTAAAAAATAATTTCTGCAATCATTTAAAAAATATTTTTTATATATGACAAAAAAGATAAAAGTTAAAAGTCAATTTATCCATTATGGGTGTATTTTAACATTTTGTGGACCTGTCTCAATTCTGCTGCGAATGGTTTAAATTTTACGAGTGGGGCATCAGTCAGCATAACTTTGAAGTATATTAAGATTTTCTGTAACAATAACAATATGACAAGGGACAAAAGTAAGTGGTATGGGTTTACTCGGCTCTACTCACTGTTATGAAATATGACAGTTTAGCTGGTGTTTAATTCGCTATTGTCTATTTCATCATTACTCACGTATATATATACGTAGAAAATGTTTCTTTTTCTTGATAACGTTTCTTGTCCAACCTATGTCAAAAGTGTAATTTTATCAATCTTCTATAATAGAAGCTTGTAACCCGCTCATAATCATCCACTTTGTAAATCTATTCCTTCTGTACTATAAAACCTCCAATTTCTTTTTTCTCCACTTTAAAGCTGCAGTTAAAAGTTTTGTAACTTGTTTCTTCTTATTCTTTAATTTTCTTTCCTTCGTTTGTTCTCTTTCTTTTTGAAAACAATGGCTCCTTTTAGCCACTCATAACGCTTTTATTACAGCGATATTCTCTTCGGATTCTATTTCTTGGTACAGCATCTATTACGTACCCTACGGCATCCCTGTTCGACGGTCCAAACCACCCCGCTTCTAGGTCAACCAACAATGCCATCCCCATCGCCTTCTGTATGTACTTTTAAACCAAGGATGAACATCATAAAGATCAATTTTTGACACGCGTATTTACCGCAAAAAGCTAACACAAAAGAAAAAAAATTGTCTGTCTGTCTGTCTGTCCTTTTTTCACTCACTCACTTAATGTCTTACACCCCCAATTACCGGTAGTAACCAAAAATAAAATAAAAAATAAAGCCAGCTTCTGAGAACATAATTAAAAGATTAACCAAATTAAAAACAACAAAAAAAAGAAATGTATGCAAATGATGCTTTAATGTACATGGTTTGCTTTACCAAGCGCATTTATAATTTAATACTTACATATTAGCCTCTATAAGATCATTAATGCATTTACGCTTAATCATTACTTTATTATAAATATATTATGTAGATTCAAACTCCTAATTGGCTCGCCAATGTTTATTCAATACTCGCCGATATTCCGGACATATTTAGCGTAAAAAATAGCTGGTGGGTACTTTTCATATCATATTAGGCTTTTTAAACCATGCCATTTTTTCACTAACACTTAAAAGTTAAAATAATTCATATCTATTAAAAGTTAATCTATGGTTTAGATATACTAATTGATGATAATTTTCCTTTTAAGTAGTTTTAACCTCTTTGCTTGCAACTGTTTGTGTAGTTCAAAAGAAGCTATTATTCGCATATCAAAGCCTCTTCGGCAGCAATTAGTTTGGTTTTCTTTTGTGTGTGTGTTAATATGATATATACAGGCACTTTTAAAATAATAAATAATAATTAAATCATATCGTCTAAAAGAAATGTTCTAGTTCCAATTAAGGAGTTGCTACGGCTAGTAACATAATAAGAAGAATCTTAGTAATTCGTTAGGATTATCACAATTTTTTCTGACCGATCAATCTAGAAAACTTATACCGGGTGATATGTACATTCCTAATTAGGCCGTAAGCTAACCTATCTTAGCCTAAACTATAACACATCGAACTTAAACTTTCGCTTCCATAGGAAACATAACCAATAGTTAAATATGCAATGGAATTCCTTGTTCCTTGTTTGTTAGTTTGATAGTTACTTATGAATTATTTATAATAATGATATTTGTCAAAAATTTTGTCAATTTTTAGACTCTTTTATTTTTTGTTTGTGGTCCTGTCAATGTTCTTTTTTTTTCTGGTTATCTATCAAAATTAAATTAACAAGCCACAGTTAGTATCAGCTAATTTTGTGATATAGAAAGGTTAAAGAGGGTTCACCGGTTCTTTTTTGATGTAGATTTTTTTTATATGAATTGACCTTATCATAATCATTCCTGGTGCTATAGATGACATATTCCAAAATTGCTGTAATAGGTGGCGGTCCATCGGGGTTGGCTGTCGCAAAAGCGCTTGCGCTAGAGCCGGTTGATTTTGAAACCATTGATCTATTCGAAAGAAGAGACGATGTAGGTGGTGTATGGTATTTTGGAGGTAATAAATCAAATTTAACCCCTCTTATTCCTTCATTGACTCCTAATTCTTTTGATTATGATGAAAATACAAATGTTAATGATACTTTTACATCACCCATGTATAAATATTTAGAAACTAATATTCCAGGAAAAATTATGGAATATGAAGACCTACATTTTAGTGATGATTTACCATCTTTCCCATCCAGAGATGATGTTTTTGATTATATCAAATACTATTCTAAATCAATTCCATCTGGAAAAGTCAATTGGCATTTTAATTCTAATATAGTATCCTTAACAAAGATAAATCCAACAACTTGGGAAATTGTTGGGAAATCAACCATTGCCCCTTATAATCAATTCATTAAAACCTATGATGCAGTAGTCATTGCCAATGGACACTTTGGAATTCCATTCATACCTGATGTCAAGGGATTATCTCATTGGAATCTACAAGAACCTGGATCAATCACGCATGCTAAATATTATAATGATCCTCAACCTTTTAAGGATAAAACGGTTCTTATCATTGGGAATTTCGCAAGTGGTCAAGATATATCAGTTCAATTATTAGTAAATGCCAAACAGATATATGTTTCGATCAAAGATGTGGAAGATTCTGCAAGTCAGTTAACTGATACCAATGACTTAATCAAATATATTGGATTAGTTGAGGAATATAACTATGATTCAAATCGATCCGTTAAAACCGTTGATAATCAAATAATTGAAAATATCGATGTGGTTATATTTTGTACTGGTTATTTATATAGTATACCATTTTTAAAATCATATCCCGATTTAATCACTGATGGTAATCAGATTCATCAAGTTTACAAGCAAACATTCTATATCCCAGATCCATCATTATCACTTCCTGGATTAAGTAAGAATGTTATTCCTATGCCAATAGCTGAATCCGAAGGTGCAATCATTGCTCGTTATTATTCTGGAAGATGGAAATTACCATCTCAAGAAGATATGCAAGTTGAGTATGAGGCAGAGATAAAGGAAAGAGGGACTGGAAAGGCCTTTCATAGTTTACCATATCCTGTAGATGTTGCATTTTATAAATCCTTACAAAAGATTATTGATGATAATAAGTTAGGTGATGAAGGATTAATTGCACCTATATGGCACGATTCAAGGACTCAATTGAGAGCTGAATGTTCTCCGCTCAAGAAGGAAAGAGTTAAAATAGCAGTGGAGCATGCTCTTAAATTGAGAGAACAAGGAGAGGCTACATTCAGTCTTCCTGATGCAACTCTATAGATTAATAATATAGATAGACATTTAGATAATTCTCTTATAACTAATTTTTTTGTGAGTGTGATTCCCAAATAGGAAATTGCTGCCAAATTTTAAAAAATGTTCATTAAAATTGATTGATTAACTTGTTTATACACCTTCTTCTTCCACATAATCAACACATTCATATCAATCAATCAATCAATCAAATGCAAAAGTCTCAGGATATGCTCTCCAAGATAACTGAGGGGCAATCAAAAGCTTTGATTCATAATTTAATCTCAATTTCCTTACACTGCATCTCATTTTTAAGATGTATATTTGATGATGACTTTTATGAAGACAGCAGTTTTATACCAAAGGATAAATCAATTGAAGGATTTAGGGTTAGTGCAGGTCGAACCAGAAGAGTGAAGACAAAGAGTTTGATCAAAGGTTCGTCTCCTGAAAGTGATGCATTTATTGATTGGATCGACCAAGGGATTTATCAAGCTTTAGATTTAAAATATTTGAAAACTGTTCAATTCTCAATATATTTAGATAAAGCTCACCCAGAACAGCTTATTGAATGCTATTTGCTTTCAATTGATTATGATGAAGAATCAATAATGATTGATTCAAAATTGGACGGATCTAAAATACAGTCATCATCAAGTAATCATTTAAATGCAAGGGAACAGGTAATGCAAGTGATTAAAAGTCTTATCGTTTTAACTCAAAGTTTAGAACCGTTACCTGATCAGAATTACATATCTATCAGATTATTATATAATGATTCTTGTCCTCCAGATTATCAACCTCCGTTGTTCAAAGATGATTCTAATTCGATGGCCAATGTTATATTTATTGATAAAGCAAGGAAAGCTGTTGATAATATTGGAACTGTTTCTACTGGATTCATCAACTCTAATATCAATGTAATATCTGCTTTTGGACAAGACTTAGAAGCTACCATTGAAGTAGATCCCCTAGATATGGATATTGATAATGATGTTTCAGATACTTCTATCTTTTCCTCAATTGAAATACCAGAGTCGGATCATACTGATGAAAGTGATACGTCCCTTCATTTACTGGATTTATTAATCCCCAAATCCAAGAATGTTGAACCCACACAATTGTTAACAGAAGTATCCAAACTGATTGAAGAACCTTTAGAAGAAGTACTGCTGCAAAACCCAGAAGTATTGTCTTGTGTGTCTAATTGCAGATCAAACAACACAATAAGTTGTATTTCGTGTAAAAGAGATATCATTCCCATTTGTTATGGAAATAACTATTATAACGACTTGAAATTAATAAAATGCTATGCCTGTTGCTTTGAAGGAGACATCATAGATTCCGATTTATTCCTTTTAATGAAATTAAGGTTTTTATGGGATCATATGCTTCAAAATGAATTTCCCACCTCCATGCAAATGTATAAGCTTTTGAGTTTGAAATTAGGTAATGCAAGTGATGACAAGATAATGGAAACAATTTTGAATTTATTCTTTCAACAAAATATTTTAATTGTGAACGATAAAATGATTTTGAAACCTAATTCAACTGAATTTGTGCTTGGCTTTGGAATATTCATCCCTCTTACTGCAAATATTGAATCTAGAAATGAATTCTTATCAATGAATGAGGAATATTTTGTATCATTTGTACCCAGAATGAAGTTCAAATTTCCATTTTTACATTATAAACAAGAGTTTGCCAAGATAATATTTCCTAATTTCGCAACTACAAGGAAGGAAGCTGTCATTAAAAATTTAAAAAAATTTAGATCATGCTTAAAACAACAACATTTATTGGTTGCAGATATTGATGATGATGACCCAATAGAATCAAGCAGTCAAAATTCACAGTATGCCACTCCTGAAAGGAGTATGAGGTCAAATTTAAGTAAACTAAGTCTCTCACCAAATAAGGTTTGTACAGATGAAATTGAAGACCTTAGCTTCGAGGATTCATTGTTGTTTCTATCACAACCACAAGAAGAAAAGGGGTTTCCTAAAAAGAGACCCTCTGAATTCCAGATACATGCACCTCAACCCAAAGCTAGGAAAATTAGCATTAATATTTAGCTATTATCAAAGTTTCTAAAAATACGACCACTTAAATCAATGGCGAATCTTTACGTCAATTCAAATCATCATGTATATCACCGTATTCCAAACGTGGTTCTGAGTCTAGATGTCAAATCTCGAATAACTCCATGGCATTTTATGTTGCTAAAGTTACGTCTCTAACTATAAAAATGTAACATAAACTTAAAAAGGCATAATTTAAGGTATCATTTTATCACGTGCTCGTATTTTCCTAAAAAGAAATTTCAATTTTGTTTATGTGGCGGATGACTTTCGTGTCGTATCTTACATTACTTTTTGTCTAGTCTCATTTTAACTCTAAATTTAATTTGTCATATAGACGTCGGTCGCATAATTTGTTATAATCAGAATTAGCTGGGACGTAATTAGGTATTTATTTGGAATTGCGTGTATGTCAGATTTTTCTTTCTTTATTTTTTTTTTTGGTTCTCTTCCTATTATTGTTAAAAGATCAAAATTCTATATATATTCAGCCTAAGCCTAATCAGAAAAAGTTCAAGAAGTCCTAGAATTTCCATCAGATATTAGTTTGATTTATACCTAGCATCAACGTTGTTTGAATTTTCGTTTAATTTTTTTCTTATTTTGTTTTCTAGAAGTTTGTTGATATTTGATACTGAAATTCATCTTTGAAATTTGATATATTAATCAAGTGTGATGTCTGTTCAGAAGAAAAATCCAGTAACAGCCACCAGAAGGAAGCATACAAATTCAAAGCTTGGTTGCTTGAACTGTAAAAGAAAGAAAATAAGATGCAATGAACAATTACCTGTTTGTGGAAACTGTTTAAAAGGTAAAAAGGAAACATGCTCATATCTAAGTTTAAGTGAACCAGAAATCGATAGAATCAAGTTAACCCATTCCTTAAGAAATAGTCAGAATAAACTATTAAATCAAGATTATAGATTACCTACCTCATCATCAAATCATAAACATCAAACCCAACTGCATGAAACATATGAAAACAAAACTGATAATTATGATCAAGAACATATATCAAATAAGAAAATATCATTAGAAATAAAATTTGAATTAAGTAAACTTCCATTAAGATTCCCATCCATATCATATCCTCCGGTTCAATTTGATAATTTGACTGTTAATGATTTTTCACAAGAGTTCCGTTTATTGCAAGATTCGTCATCAGACGAAGAAGCAAGAGGTCGTAAAATTAATCGGAACAAATTGCCAAATGGAGTTTTCCAACCTGCTACCTTTAAAAAACTTGAAATCAATAAAGTCTTTCGTAAGAGCTTTGCTAATAAGACCAAAGTTAATAATGGTAATGATTTAAATTTCCATATTTTCATTGGTAAAATTAATATATTAGATTTTTTTAATGATTATTTAATTGATATGTCATCCGCCCATTGGCCATATTCTGAAATAGTGTGTGATACATTCATTTGTTTAGGAGAAACTGTTATTTTAAATCAATTTCATCAATCATCCAAATATAATTGGAGATTTAAACGAGATAGAAGTTTGAATTTTGTTGAAGAATTTGAAAAGAAATGTTTTGAAAATCATGGTGCAATGTTAACTAAATTAAGACGAGGAATTATTCAATTTCAAGATATTGAAGGTTCAGCAAAGAATCTGCAAGAAATGGGATATGTTTCATCCTTATTGGGATATTCAAGTTTTTTCCTTATCTTTTCAATTATAATGTTAAAATTTAGTGCTGAAAGTTATCTTAATTCATCAAGGGGTATATTTGCTGTATTTGAAATTTATTCTAAAAGTATAGTAGAAAACAAATTAGTTCCTAGTCCCTTATATCAATTTTTGCTGAGAAATATGCAATATAATATCTCCAGTATAAATATTCCTTCATATGATCCACAATTCTTAGTTGAATTAGAGTCTAACTTAAACCAATTACATTTTATTTATAATCACGATTTAAGATTTAAAGATGATTGTAATAATTTGGCTCTTGAAAAGATACGATTCCAATATAATAATTTAGTGGAATTTTTTAAAGTTAAATTAATGCCGATAATTTTCAAAACAAGAAATGAAAAATATGTTACTACATATTCACCTACTACAATTTATGAAATATTAAATGCTTGGTTTTCTATATTCCCCACTGAATCTATATCATATAATCCTCAAGTTAGTCAATCAGCTTATTCTCAAGATGATTCAAAATTTGTCAATGATTTAACAACCACATTATACATGTATTATCAAGGTGTTTCAGCTTCTTTAAGTGCCGTTTTTCCTGCCTGTAAATATTTATATGGGATGAATTATATGTTACCATCTTCTACATCATTTTATCATGATAGAAAGGTTATGGAAACAAGTAAATCGAATCCATATTTACAACAATATTTCAATTTCCCTGTTGATGGATTATTACAACGTCATAATTATTATACCATGAGGGTATTTTCATTTTTTAATAGAAGAAATATCTTTTATCAAAATCATTTGGTTTGGTCATCTAATCCGTATAATGAATATTTAAGAGCTAATCGATTCAAATCTAGAATTTTAGTGGATTCTTATGAAGTTCCAATCAAGAGTTTTAATACTACTTTGATCCGTCCAGAACATTATCCTACTAAAGTTGATCACAACAATAATAGCAATAATAGTAATAATTTCAATCATAATAATCGTGCTATTAGTTTTAATGGTGGTAGTGATAAGGTTTCAGATCAAAGTTTCATTAAAAAGGCAGTACCAACTCCTATAAGAACTACGTTAGGTAATGGAAACACATCAAAGGAAATGGCTAATTTTGTATTCACAAGAAGAGATGAAACCATGATTCAAAAATTATATACTCGTAATATTGAAACATTAAATTTCTTTGATCTGAATTCAATTTTACAATTTGATTATCAATCCATGTTATTATTAAGAGATTATCGTCCTGGAGAAGAATTAGATGCCAATAGTCATAATGAATTAGGTATTGAAGATATTCAAGAATATTATGAAGATAAAACTATTATATTGAATAGTTTACATTAGGGAGTAGGTATATATGTATATATAAGATTATTTATAGATAAATGAATGTAATGATTAGAAGATCATTGTAGATGTTAAAATTTCGCAGTCAAAAGAAGTAGTGGTGAATGTCGCAAAAGGAAAAGGTGACATGTACGACATTACCAATCATATATGAAAAAAAAATAGTTGATGGATGGAAATACATCTATTACTGCTAGAGAAGATCATCATCAGAATGTCTGAAATAATACTACCAGGAGACAAACTACCGATCCATAGAGCTTTAGTTCAAGAAGATCCAGAAAATGAAGCTGGATCCAATATAACGATTGGACCAGGATTATATAAAAGCATCAACTCCAAACAAATCATACCTACTCAAGCTGGGATTTTTGAATCAAAAACAATCAAGAGACATGAACAATTATATTACATCGAGAGTAATAGTAGTCGATACATACCGCAAACCAATGATTATGTGATTGGAGTCATCACTGGTGTCATTGGAGGTGAGAGTTATAAAGTTTCCTTACAAGATTTTTCCAATCCAGTGATATTATCAATGATGGCATTTCCAAATGCTACTAAGAAGAATAGACCTAATTTACAAAATGGTCAGATTGTGTATGCCAGAGTTTCAAATGCAGGTAATGAGATAGAGACTGAATTGGAATGTATAGATCCTACTACTGGTAAAGATGGAGGGTTTGGATTATTGGACGAATCTGGATTTTTATTCAATGTGAAAAGTTTAAATTATACTCGAGAATTATTATTTAATCCTAATTCAACTATCTTAGAGAAATTAAGTTCAAGATGTAAATTTGAAATTGCTATTGGGATTAATGGTAAGATTTGGATTAAATGTGGTGATGGATTGAATTTAAATAAAATGGAAGTTGAAGATGATAATGGTTCAAGCACAGTAAGTAATGATTCTAGTAAGGATATTAAAGTTACATTAGCTGCTGTTAAGTATATTACTCAATGTCAACACTCTTCACCAGATCAATTTGATAATATCTTACAACAATCATTCAAGGATATATAGGTTTGTAAAAGTTGTTCTTTTGTATAGTATAATATTTTTTTAGCAACAACATCGCAAGCATCGCCAAACGAAAAAAAATATATAAATCAGTTACTGAAAAATATTGAAAAATAGTAGATCTAGAGAGTTAATTCGAAATCCAAAAGATGATACCGACGAAACCATTAACGGCGGAACAAATCGCCCGTCAACAACGTAAGATTGAAAAAGACCGTCGAAGAAAACAATATGAAGATTTACAAGTTCAGGGGACCAATAATTCATCTATTGTTTCGAAAAGAAGTGTTGAAAAAATATATGATACCAAATTACATCCTGAAGAGAAAGAATGGTTTGCCAGTTTTGTATTCAAGAAGGTTGTAAGACGTTCACCTGCTATTAATCGTGGATATTGGATTCGTATGGAAAGTATAAAGTCGCTAGTTAAACAAATTGTGAAATTAAATCCTGGCAAAGTTGTTAATGTGATTAATTTAGGGTGTGGATTTGATCCATTACCATTTCAATTATTTAATTATGATGAAAAGTTGAAATTCATTGATATTGATTATCCTGAATTAGTCGATAATAAATATAAAATGATCATTGATAGTGAAGATATCATGAAATTAATCGGTAGAGATAATAATACTATCAATCAAACCGATGATTCAGATGGTATTAAACTCGGATTAAAAATCAACCATGATAGATATAAACTTATCGGATGTGACTTGAAACAATCGGAACTTTATGGCAAACAATTATCTCATTTACTCACCAATAAAGATGAAATCAATGTATTCATCGCTGAAGTATCCCTTGCATATATGAAGAATCAATATTCAAATAAGATTATCGAAATCAGTAGTAACCTTCCTAATAGTCATTTCCTTATCCTTGAACAGATCTTACCTGATCTGGAATTGAATAGTTTTGCCCAAAAGATGATTGCTCATTTCGATAAATTACGAAGTTCATTATATTGTATCAAGAATTATCCTACAAAGACCGATCAAATAATTCGATTTAAACTGTATTTCCCTCATGTTGAGATTAATAATCTTTTTGAAAATTGGCAACAGTTGATTGAAACAGATGTCAAAGTTGCGATTAATAATATTGAACAGTTTGATGAATGGGAAGAATTCATTATATTTTGTCAACATTATGTGATCTTACATGGTTGTAATATTGAAGGCCAATCCTTGTATAAAGATAGTCATGCATCAAAGACTCCTACATATGAAACAAGTTCATCTATATCATTTTCGTTGGATGAAAACTTATGTCATGATGAAAGATTAGAATTAAAATTCCCAGGGATATGTGAATTAGGTGATAAGATATTAATTCAAGGTGGATTGAAACAATCAAGAACAAATGAGACATTAATTGTCAATCCTAAGGAATCCACCATTGAAATTGTTGAAAATAATGGTGATGAAGTTCCGGCTAGAATGTGTCATACAATCACTTCCATCAATAATGAAGAAACAATCTTAATCGGTGGTAGAACTCGACCTGGGGTTAATCTTAAAGATATTTATAAATTCAGGAATGAGAAATGGATTAAATTAACCGAAATGAAAGAAGGTAGAAGTAGACATTGTACAGTTAAGATTGATTCTGATCATATTTTAATCTTTGGTGGATTGGAATATGATAGTTCTGAAGATTTATTCATGATCTATCAAATTTCAACTAATGAGTTCTATCCATTGAAGATTACCGGTGATCAAATTACCAATCTTTTAGGTAGTGATGTTGATTATAATGGTCAATATGGGATTATATTAGGAGGAATGATAAATGTTGATGAACCTTGTGTGAATGATAAATTATATAAATTCACCATTGATTTAAATCATAAGTCCATTCATTTAACTATCATTGGAGAAGATTCCTACTTATTTAGTAGAATTGGAGGTCATGTCAAATTAATCAATGATCGAAAAATGATTATTATGGGAGGTATATCGCCTAAAGATATTTATACATATCAAAATAACGCCATAAGTTTAGAAATCAAAGAAGAAGGTTACAAAATAGAGTATATTCCGATTGCGGATAAGATTAGACAAGTTAAATCACCATTATTGATTGGATTCGGAGTGATTCATGATAAAAGTTCGAGACAACTTACTATTATTAGTGGAGGAGCTGTTTGTTATTCATTTGGTAGTGGATATAATGGAGTGTATACTATTAGATATTAAGTAAAGATAATGTAAATATTCGGAGTAATACAAATGTAGAGAGACATGAGTTTATGATAGGAATAGTCGGTAACTTAGTGGGAAGAGGCGTAATTGCAACATTTAGCGATAAGAAAATAAGTACGACTTGAAATTTAGATTATTTAGACGGTAAGAAGGGAGGGGGGACATAGTGGGGCAGGAAAGGAGGGAAGCCATAGTAAGAGTGAGTGGCGTACAATGCATCACAGTGCGTAAACAACAACAAACATTGAATAGATGAACAAAGTATATTGACATTTAATTATTATTTAACATATGATTGAGTTGAGTTTAATAGAGTTGACTCACGTCACAATACATTATATCAGACAATATTATATAATAGTTACTAACTAAATAGGTCATCTATCATATCAGCTTAAACAGAGATTTACTCGTTATAATAATACTGATAATATAATTGATCATTAGATTTATGCTTAACGACACCTCAAATACTTGAGGACGTAATTCAGTTTGTGATTGATTACACAAACACGTCTTGCAAAGATATTTTGAGTTTACCTCGATTCAGATAAAATATCGATTGAGGAGAGGAGATGATAAGTAATGGAAATACAAATAGAATTGAAGGTTTAAGTTTTAAGAGGGGTTAGAGTAGACAGTCGAAGTGAAAAATTATAATGGATAGATGGTTATAGATTGTAAGACCATATTGATTTAGTATGGGGGGGAGTAGTGTAGAAATATCAAAAAATGGCTACTAAGAAAAAAAATAAAATAAACAAAGTTTAAAAAGGGAAAACAGACAATCAAAATAACGGAACCCAACCAGATAAAACATCTGATTTAAGTTAAAGTAGAGAGGAAATAAGGTAAATATCAATGATTTAAGCCATGTTAAAGGTAAAGTAACCGATGATAAAAGTTTGAATGAAATATGTTGTAGTGGTTATAGTATGGAATTATATTACCGTATGGTCGGTAATATTTTAATTCCCGAATAAACCTAAAAATAATTAGTTAAGGAGAACAAGGAGGAGGTGGAGTAAATAGAAGAGAAGGGAAAGATTTAACCAGAGAAGGAGAAGATGTCAATAATAACCTGATTTAAACGAATATAATTATACATTATTATAATTATAAATATAATATGATGGTTATTGATTATCGTATACTATAGAGTAATTGTTTGATTAATTGGGTTGGTTGAAAAAATTAGGGGAAGATGAAGATGAAGGGGGAACTATAAGACAGGAGTCATGAGGAGTCACATAGAGTTAAATATGGGGAATTGAAGGAAGGAAAGTAAGTAATAACAAATAATAAACAATAAATAATAATAATTAAAAATCTCCCCATCATACAACTACCACACCCACCCAATTAGTGAGACTTCCTTTACTGGCTACACCCACCCAGTAAAAATAAAGTCATTCCTCCTCATTTTTATTTTTTAATGTCTCTCTCCCCTTAATTTTTGTGGTACATCTTTTTTTTTTATTTCTTTTTTATTACTTTTTTTAGTGACAAATTAATGAGCCATTATCATTAAAAAAGACAATGATTTAGTGATGTCTTCTCCCTAAATTAGGCGCATAAAATGAATCATACCCAAACAGGGCTTTAATTACCGATAAGTTTTGTTTTGTTTTCTCACTAAATTTAGTGGTGACTTAAACTATCAGTAATTACTGACCACTGATGAACAATCCAAAAATCATATCATATCGTATCATTATATTTAAATCATCATCATCATTAAGTTTCATCATCCATGATGCGTTATCTAAACCGATTACCTCCATACTTGCTTGGCTGATAGAGCATATAACAACGTTCCATAATATAATATATTATATTACAGTCTAACCTTTGTAATAACTAGTGTTATATAATATCTGTTAGTAACATCTCATTAACTGTCATAGGGAGACCCTTTCCCTTATCTCGTTTTATTACAACCACCAGCCAGAAAAAATAATTAAACATTAAAAATTAAAAATTATCCTCACAAAAAAAAAATAAAATAAAATAAAAATAAAAATTAACTTTTTTTATTTTATCTTCATCACCAAACCCCTCCTTTATTTTGGAGTTTTCTCTGTTTTTTAGTAAATGGAATTTTATGGAAAACTCTTTTTCTTTTTGAATTAACAATTACAGCAACAAGAACAAGTATCGATTATAATCAATCTAATCAATCTATTGAAAGATTACTCCCATCAAAGAATCATATCAGATTCATTCACTTACTCATCCCCCTCCCCCCCTATCTGGTTACCGCTTTTGTAATCAATTTTAGGCACTTCCTTTTTTTTTTTTGGCTGCTTTTGCAAATATTACAAACCCATTTCAAGGGGAATACACATCCATAGAGATATATTTATTTCCTATAGCTATATCGTTTATCTGCTATTACATACCACCATCAATCTATCTCATTGCTAGACTTACCTCTCCTATACCCCTAACCCCTTTCATTTTTCATTGTCATTTTTCAGTAATTTACTGTCAATTCTTTCTTGTCATTTCCCGCTGCCGCATTTCCCCTTAGTCATTATTTAATCACAGCAATTAATCTAATTTATCAATCAACCCATACCATTTAACTCAACAAAATGATGGATAATCCTCCTCATATATTACGATTATCTTCACCTCCATCAGCATCAAATCCCAATAATCCATCGTCATCATCATCATCAACCACCACCACCACCACGACAACAAATCCCTTACATCATCATCTTTCAAATAATTTAAATGCATCCACTCATCCAAACTTATTTATTGATACATCCATAGGTTCTACAGAAACATCTCTTCCCACTCCTCCATTACAAACTATCCAAGACCATTCTCAATCCACGGATATTCATCATAAAAGAAGACATTCCTTTACTTATGAACCTCATTTACAACATCATTCGCACGTTCCATCATCTTCAAATACAACATCAGATCCTTTCAATATGAATAATTCAATTCCTAATACTTCTCCAACTCCAAATACTTTATCAAATGTTTCATCAGTATCAAGTTCACCTCCTTTAATTCATTCATTTTCTGATGAATCATTTAATGATTTACCTTTATCAATGAAATTTATGCATAAACCAAGTAGATCTCAAGAATTATTAGAAAAAGCAAGTGATCCAACTAGAAGAAATAGTTTACTTAATAGTCATATCGATGATATCACCCTTAATAATAATAATAATAATAATAATAATCAAACTAATAATATTGATCAAAATTCAGATATAATTTCTTCATCTCCAGTATCTCAAACTATTGAATATTCTTCACCCATGGAAAATGTATCCATGAGTAATGGTACAGAACCAGGTTATACTTTGGTCCGTAAAAAATCTGGTGAAATTTTAAAACCTTCATTAAAATCAGATGATTCATCATATTTTGATTTAAAGAAAAGATCAAGATCTTTACCCACAACTCCAACTTATAAACAAGTTCATTTTGGTGGTGGTAATGATGTAAGATATTTTAAAAAGAAAGATAAACCAAATGCTATAAGTGCCACCAATTCTCCAACTTTAGATGAAGGTCAAGATGAAGCAAATCTTTTAGATATTCGAAAATTAAATTTATCTTCAAGTGAACGATATTATGGTGATGATGATGAATATGAATATGATGAAGAAGATGATGATTATGATGATCAAAGAAGAAGAAGATATGAATATGAAGAATATGAAGATAATGATGATGATGATTATGAAGATTCAGATGATGAATTTGTGGCTAATAATGCTCATGGTGAAACTAAATATCCTCGATATGCTGAAGTATTTGATGATGATGATGATGAAGACGATGAAGGTGATAAAGATAAAGAAGAACATCGATATAAATATCAATCACCTCCTAAAACCATTGATTGGCAATTGAAATTATTAAATTTCACTCCTTTATCATCTTATGATGTTAAAATCAAAGCTGAATCACCAGTATTTTTAGAACGATTATTTATAACAGTTGATAAAAAATATCTTTTAGGTCATATTGCCGTTAAGAATCTTGCATTTGAAAAATATTTAATTGTTCGATATTCACTTGATAATTGGTGTACTATTATTGAAATTCCAACTATTTATGTTCCTGATCGTCCTGAAATTTTAAAAGCTAATAATTATGATCGATTTATATTTCAAATTCCTTTGGAAAATCTTTTTCATAGTTTTAGAATTAATGCATCAGCTAATAGTAGCACTGATAGTATTAATAATGATAATAATCCAAAAACTGGTGATATTAAACAAGAAAAAGCTTATCAATTATGTATTAAATATTATTCTGATAGAAACGAATATTGGGATAATAATGGATTTAAAAATTATCATATTAAATTAATTAAAAGTACTAAGATTCATCCTCATGAAAAACAACAACAACAACAACATTATAAAAATCATCATGCTAAAGTTGGTTCACCTCCTCCTCCTCCTGATTTTAATCAATCTCATAAAGATCCTAAGATTCAAGCTCATAATAAAAAACCAAAATATTCAAATTCTTATCTAAAGAGAATTGTATCTGATTCTCAAATTGAATTGAATAAATCGGATAAAAAGAATTCATCTCCCACTCCTGAACTGATTAAACCAATTGAATCAGCACCAATTGTTTCTAAATCTAAGGACAATAATATGTTCCATACTGATGATAATTCATCAAGTGATGTAAATGATTTTGAAAAGAATAATTTTTATATGTCATCCCCTATGTTATCAACTTATAATAATAATAAATCAAAACCATCAACGGCAGCTTCTGGTATTAATGCTAATGGTTCAAATTCTATCACTAGTAATAATAATCATGAAAATAATAGTAAAGATGTTAATGAAAGTATTGAATCTTTACCTAAAAATACTAATATCCATACTATTACTAATCCATCTACCATTACATCAACAGATGATTCTAAACCATCATCAACGTCAACTAAATTACAATTAACTTCACCACCATTTGCTATTAGAGATGAAAATGATTCAAATATTTCTCCTGATAATGAAGATGAAGAAATTGTATCACCATCTCTTGGTCAAACTCAATTACCTCCTCAACAATATCTTGTTCCACCGCCATTAGATCCACAATCTTATAAGGAATTACTTGATAATTATTGTTTTTTTAATTCTTCCAATCCAAATGGTGAAATTTCATCCACTGATACTTTCCATTCTCCCTATTTTGGTGGTGGAGGTCATTATTCAAGAAGAGCAAATCATCAGCAAAATTCAAATAGTAGAAATACTTCAAGTGCTTCTTCTAATACCCTTGATTCGGATGATGGGACTATTAAAGGTAATATTACCCCACCATCAACTACAAATCAAGGACCAACTACTGATGGTGGAAAAACATTTACTGTTTCATCATTCTTAGGCGCTTAGTAGTGTCTATTCTTTCTTTTACACTTTATCTTTTTGTCATGTTTGCTTTCAAATCATACGTATATAATAAGAAGGATGAATTTCAATAATATCATTATCCTTTTTTAATAGAATGCCACCATCATTATAGTTTTAGCATCTTCAAAAAGTCAAACAAAAAAAAGTCAAAAAAGAAAACAGAGAATGAAAAGAAAGACAAATGCAACCTATCCCCCCCCAATTTCCATTCTTTTATTCTACTCCACTCCTTTTTAATATATTTTATTTTATTTATTACTCATATGATTTTTCAATTCTTTCTTTTATTTCAATATCAATTAATTCTGGGGTTATATAATTAATGTCCTTTACTTTTAGTTTTACTTTTTACCTTTTACTTTCATTCTATAAATTCAAATTTCAAATTCATGCCAATATCTTACTTTTGTTTAGTTTTTCCTTTTTATGTAAAACAGTTATTTAATATATGATGTTTCAATCAACGATTATTACAATTATTATTATTACTTTATAAATATATTAAACCCAAATTAAAATTTTTTTATATATAATATTACTTAAAACCCAAAAAAAATAAAATAAATAATTTCTTCATCTTGTTTCTTTTAAAAACAATACATTTTAACCACTCCATTATCTAATCCAGCGGCAAATTTTGAATCACTTAATCCTACACAACTTACACTTGAAGGATTACCAAATGTATGAAGACATTTACCATTTTGTAAATCCCATACTTTAATTAATCTATCATGAGCTCCACTTATGATTCTGAAAGTATCAGCAGCAATAGACCAAACCCCTTCAATATGACCGAATTGAGTTCTGATACATTTCCCTGTTTTAACATCCCATAATTTGATAGTATTATCAAGAGAGGACGTTAATAAATGAGTAGGGTAGGTTGGATCCCATAAGAGGTCATTAGAAGTTTCTTGAGGTTGTTGTTCTACTTCGACATTTTCTTCGATATTATTGAATTGTTGAAGATCTTGTTGACGATCTCTTTCTTGTTGTTGTTGAGCTTCATTACGAGCTTGACCAATTATAGTAGGATGGATACCTCCATTATGATGAGGTTTATGAGTTTCATTTTCACTTTCACTTTCATCTTCAATTAAATCCTCTTTATAAGTGAAGGCAATCACAGTTTGAACTTGACCTATATGACCATTATTCCCTGCTCCACCAAAGATTCTTAAACATTGATTATTTTGTAAATCCCACATTCGAATCGTGGTATCATCGGAAGCACTAAATATGGTATTGGAAGCAGGATGAATCTTAACACAATTAACCCAATCCGTATGACCTCTTAACGTATAACAAGTTCGAGAATCAACATGCCAAACTTTAACCGTATGATCAGCAGATCCACTTACAATCGACTTTCCTGAGAAATCAACTGAAACAACCGAATCTTCATGACCACGATAAGTAGCGATACATTGACCCGTATGATAATTCCATACTTTAATAGTAGAATCTAACCCTCCTGTGATTAATTTTTGATTATCAAATACTAATGATCGAACTCCCTTTGTATGACCTTCCAAAGTCTTAAGACATTCACCAGTATCGATTTTCCAAATTTTAATGGTGGTATCGTATGAACCTGTCATAAGATATTTTCGATTGAATTGAAGACAAGTAACTCCATCGGTATGACCTAAGAATCGTTTTATGGTGTAGGTACCATTTCTCCAATTTTTCTCAAGTTTATACCGTTCGGAATAAACTGATTTCCATGGTCTTTTCTTAAGGACTTTTGGAGGGGATACAGTGGTGGTATTACTTAATTCTTCAATCTTAGGACGTTTATTAGAACTGTCTTCAGCCGGTTGGGATGATTCCGGTTGAGATGATGATGAACCATTACCTTCGACAAGATCATCTGATATCTCTTCATGTCTTCTCTTTATAGGAGCGATTTCTTCTTCGGCATTTTCTCGTGCTCGTTTCATATGCATTAAGGGTAATCCCCAACCACAATTTGGACATTTTCTATCAATATGTTGTTCACACATATGATGCCAAACTCTATCATCATCAGCTAAAGATTTCCATTTCTTTGATACTTGAGCAGCATTGCATAAGGAACGACAATCTAAATAACATAAGATTCGTAATGATAATTCCACTGGTAATGTAGTTATGAAATCGATTCTGATTAGAGTTGAAACTTCTTGAGATATGAATGATAATTGAGGGAAACAACATTGACTTAACATTCCTTGAAGGATTAATTGACGATGTTGGGAAGGGGCAGCACTGAAGATCGACCATACGTGGGATATGGCTTCTTGATCTCTTGATGGTAATTTCTCTAATGCGGATTGAATTTTAATCATTTTATCTTCATCAGTACTTTTATTACAAGTTATATCAGGATTATGTCTGTAACAATATTTATGATAGTTATTATGAGGTATTAAAGATTGATCACTGATATGTTTGACTAAGAATGGAGTTACTACTGAATCTTGAGATGATTCATTAGTATTGGAGGATGATATTATTGGTGGAGGAGTAGATAATCGGGTGACTATGGAAGATTTTTTATCAGTAATGGTTATATTATGTTCAGTTTGATGTTGTCTGGTGATAGGGTTAGTTCCAAGGATGTAGGATGTGGTAGTAGTAGTTGAATTTGATGAAGAAGAAGGAGTTAAAGTTGAAATGGAATTGGATGATAAAATAGAATCAAATGCCAGATGTGATTTTGATATGGAAGAAGAAGTTGAAGGAGCAAATGGGGAACCATTAAGATCATGGTCGTTACTTTTAGGTAGGCAACTATCTTGTAAGTTCATCTTAGTATGAGTTGATGTTGTTGTTGTTGGTTGGTCAAGATACGGCTTGATCTTTATTGTCTGAACAGGTGTGGATAATTCTCTTTTTTTTTTAAGAGACAAAATATGGCACACAAAATTCGATTTAATTTTTTTTTGTTTCTTTTGCCAGTTGACCTCTTGTGATGTATATTTAGAAGGAGGAAGACTAAGTGTTTGATGATAGTACAAATAACTAGGAGTTCAAATGAAAGCAAAACAAAGCAAATATATAATTAAATAAATAATTAATTAAATAAATAAATCCTTCCTTTCTTTCTTTCCTTTAAATTTGTTTATCTTTATTAGCTACAAGTTGACTTCCCTTTATGAACTGGCTCTTTCTCTCTTGTTTAAATTTTTTCGGAATTTGTTCAAACACCACACTTTGGGTATATGCAGGAGAGGGTGTGGAGTAAGTAAGTAACAGCCGACTGGTTACAATAGAAGAAGTTATATAGATAGAATTAGTTTACCCACCACAGTCATCCAATTACACGATGTATACAACACTGGCTTATATACTATAAATGGACAATCACTCAAATAAGGATCGTCTAGTTACAATAGTATTGTTACAAGAACTACAAGGGTAAATAAATAAATAAATAAATAAATATTATTTTATTTTTAGCGGTGTTCTTTTTTTCTTTTTTAATTTACTGTGGTGGTGGTGGTGGAGCAGCAGCAGCAGCAGTAATTTTGCGCGTGTACGTAGGGGGAGAAGAGGAGAGTCAGTAAAATGCCACTTTTAGTGATAAAAAGAAATTTGATTACTAAAGCTAAGTAAGTAAATCTTATATATTAAGGATGACTTTTCTTAGTAAGATTTCTTGGTTACTACTACTCTGTGACAATCACTTAAGGGATTACGTAGTAGTAATTCTAATACTAAAACTTTAATCTTATCCTTTGTTCACTGTTTGTGTTAACTACTATGTATCATAACTATTCACTTATCATTACGGACTTACTTTATATATCTGCAATGAGATCTTACACTGCAGTATGCCGTGATCAATTATTTACCTACTTCTTCTATATACACAAAACTAGTAGAACCAAACAATGACATTGTAACATGTTTTCCCATCATCATAAGGCTCTGTTTAAAGGTTGTGGCTCTTTCTCATTTCTATTTGCATCTTTTCTTACAGCCAGTAATTGAAAAAAGAAAATTTTTTTCTGTTTCGGTGCGTAAAATATTTTAGTATCACAAAATTAATGGACTTTAACTTCCAGTCATTTAACGAGTAAGTAAAAAAAATAGCTTATTCCAATCTTGGCGAGTTACACTAGTGGTCTCTCTCTCTTTCCTTGGGGTACTTTTACGTTAAAAAGTTTAATCATACTAATAATGATGTTATAGAAACCTACTATCAATCTCGAACCCTTTATAGAATAATATTAACAACAATAGTCTATATACCACTAAAACGAACTCCCTCATCATCTTACTTTAAATAACGTCACTAAACAATTCTTCTCTCCCGAACCGACTAAAATGCAGGATCACCATCAGTCACGTGTGATTTTTAAATTGAAATTTTTTAAATTAAAATCAATCCTAATTTAAAGATAAGATAAGATATGATATGACAATAATTTCTTTTTCCATATGTTTTGGCAATCAAGATGTGATAAAAAGCATACTGATAGTTGATATCTAGTTAAACTCTATCTCTCATATAAACTCCTCATTGTCTATGATCTCCTTTTTATTGATTTTTGATCAAACTGTAAAAATACTGATATCTACTTGAACTTAGCCTTTGACGTCGATTTGGTAGAGTATGACTGATTCATTTAACCTAACTGTTTATATTCTTATTATATAATCCATAAACATTCAAATTGTCAATATCATTTTATGTAATAATTAATTATGTAAAATATTTTTGCTACGCTACCATTAACTTATAAAATATCTATTTATTCAAAAGCTAAAAACCTAAACCATTAAACACATCATGGGTTTATTCGATTTCCCCATAGAATTTATAATTCTAATACTAGATAGTCTTGATACTCGAGAATTATTAATAATAGCTACTTTTGCCCCTTATCTGACTAAATTACAACTGGTATTAAATAAAATTGATGCAAGATCAATCGTATTAAAAGTTGAAACAATACCTCGCAATCCAATTTACAATCCTTCATTAGAAACATTTGATGAGTTAACTTTGTTTCATAATTCGATCAACATCACTAACATACTTTATGAAAATTCTCTGGCTATTTACTTTGATACTTTGAAATGGTTCAATCATACAAATATACACACGATAACCTTACAATTTGAATTGAATATTGAAGATGATTTAAGTTGTATAAGTGAGTTGTTAATCCAATGTGAACCATGGTAATTATCTTATAATAATATTAAATTCCAACTATCGTTTTTCAGATATGCGAAATTCGTTAAAAGATCAATATTTATATTTCCGAGTTACCATTTAGAAAAATTCCATTGGTCAAGAGTTTACATCAATACCACTTACTTCCGGTCATCTTCGTATTATCGTAAACAACTTGCAGAGAATGCAGCTGATATTCCTTTGCATTGGCTTAAGAATAGTCCTGATTTGAATTCGATTCATATTGGTGAGAGATTCAAAATTGAACAAGAGATGGATGAATTACAATTTAATAATTTAACCAACATTACATTTGAAAGTTGTGATAGACAATCTAGTAAAATTTGGGCCAAGTTTCTCCTCAGACATAAACATCAAATTAAACAGTTGAAATTGAAACATCATTTATATCATTATGATTTGATTGCTATGGAGAATTTAACCAGATTGGAATTGGTAGCATTTAAATATAACACTTTCCCTGTCCTTGCAATTTTAATGAAAAGAAAATTAGATGTAATAGTCAAGGGAAGACCTTCAAGATATTTCGTTTCTCTTTGTTCAAGAGAAGATGAAAATAAATCATTCCCAAATGTTACTTTAGCTGAATTTGTCCCAAATCCACATATTATACATTTTCTTGAATCACGATATAACATAAAATTTATTAAAATCAATAGATGGGAAGACTTCCCTTACAAATTACCTAAGTAGTACAATCTCTCTCTAATTACATAAATGATTAAGGATATGGTTAGTTAACTTAGTATTTGAAAAATTAATACTAGTTATAAATCATGTGACAGCTCACATGACGTGGAATATACTAGAAAGTTCTAGTTGAAAAAAAAAATTATTTTATGTAGAGATATCTGATGCGATGATTTACAAATCAATTACATATATATATATTTATAAATATATAATTCACAACCCTTTTACAATAGTGACATGAGTCATAGTAGTGATCATATCAATACCATAGACGATACTCATATAGAAAAGAAACCTAAATTAAATTCAAGTATCACCACTATGTCAGCTGAAGAAGAACAACCTAAGACTTCAACTCCTGATTTATTCGCTACCATTGGTGATCAAGCTCAAGATGTTGATGATGAAGGACATGGTGAAAGTCATGATCCAAATGAAGTCAAACAGACCGGAGCTTACGATGCTGAAGGCCACCCTGTTCAAGAGATTGAATCTCTTTGTATGAATTGTCATGAAAATGGTACTACTCGTTTATTATTAACTAAAATTCCATATTTTAGAGAAATCATTATAATGTCCTTTGAATGCCCTCATTGTGGATTGAAAAACAGTGAAATTCAAGCTGCTGCTCAAATTGCTGAAAAAGGAGCTAGATATGTTTTAAAAATTGAAAATAAAGAAGATTTTAATCGTCAAGTTGTTAAATCTGAAACTGCCATGGTTAGATTTGCTGAATTAGATATTGAAATTCCACCACAAAGAGGTCAATTAACTAATGTAGAAGGGATTTTAGAAGATATGATTGAAGATTTAGAATCAGATCAAGATCTGAGAAAAACTATGCAACCGGAAATTTATCAAAAAATTAATGATATTATCATTAGAATAAGATCATTTATTGAATGTCAACCAAACACTATACCATTAACTTTCACTATTGATGATCCTGCTGGAAATTCTTGGATAGAATATAAACCAGGTGAACCTCAACATAAGTGGGCAACATACGAATACACAAGAACAGCAGAACAGAATGTCTTTCTTGGTTTGATATCGGCTGATGATGCATTTAAACTTCAACAAGATGAAGCTGAAGCTAAGAAACAAGCTACTTCTCATAATGTGTCATCATCATTGGCTAATACTCAAAAAGATGAATTATCATCAACTGATCATAATCCAATTTCAACTGGTTTCATTTCTGATTTAACTGATATTGAAAATTTCGAAAATGAAGTTCAAACTTTCTCAGCTACTTGTTCATCATGTTTCAAACCTTGTGAAACTCATATGAAAACAGTTAATATTCCTCATTTCAAAGATGTCATTATCATGTCTACTGTATGTGATTTCTGTGGTTATAAATCAAATGAAGTTAAAACTGGTGGTGCTATACCTCCAATGGGAAAGAAAATCTCATTAAAAGTTACTGATCCTGAAGATTTAGCTAGAGATATCTTAAAGAGTGAAACTTGTGGATTGAATATTCCTGAATTGAATTTAGATTTAACCCCAGGTACTTTAGGTGGTAGATTCACTACTATTGAAGGTTTATTAGCTCAAGTTGCTGAAGAATTACATTCAAGAGTATTCACTCAATCTTCTGATTCAATGGATTCAGAAACAAAAGGTAGATGGACTACATTCTTTGCTAAATTACATGATGCAAAAGATGGTAAAATTCCATTCACCATTTATATGATTGATCCTTTGGGTTCTTCATATATTCAAAATGTTTATGCTCCAGATAATGATCCAAATATGACTGTTGAAGAATTTGAAAGATCTTATGAACAAAATGAAGAATTAGGTTTAAATGATATGGATGCTTAAACTCCTTTATTCGTCATTACATTAAAACATTACGTGCCTGTATAATAGAAGTATAGATATAAAATCGATTTAATAAATAGATAAACATTAATTTTCCCGTTATATATATATATATGAATTATTTAATAATCACTTTCGCTTGGGACTATGACTATCTCTACTTCTAATTGTATTAAGAGCATCTCCCCATGATGAGTTTCCAATGATTTCTCCTACATCTGATAAAGGAATATATGACATACGTCTAGTAGGTGTATGAGCTCCTTCATCTTCAGCGCCAAAATTGGGGGTAAGATGTACTGGAT
The DNA here is from genome assembly GCF_036884675.1 of Scheffersomyces coipomensis. NCBI lineage: Eukaryota > Fungi > Ascomycota > Pichiomycetes > Serinales > Debaryomycetaceae > Scheffersomyces > Scheffersomyces coipomensis. Next base: position 1,396,344 of record NW_027042892.1, on the reverse strand, counting down.
CATGGAAAGGTGATCTTGATGCCGACCTAGACCGTGACCCTCTCCTCGATGGTGGTGAATCTATACCCAGCGTATGAGGAATTTCGATATAAATGGAGTTACGTTCATCTCTAAGCCTTGTGGCTTTATAAGCCGAAATAGGACTCTTAGGTATATAAGACCCATGCGACGTATCTCCTTCTTCATGACCTGCACCAAGAAATTCTTCATCTCCCGTCTTAAAACTTTCATCATCTGCATATTCTTCATCTTCATATTCATGTAATGAGCCTTCTGGGTCTTTATCAGGTTTATAATTCTCATTTGATAAATAACTATTTCGAATAAAATTAGAACCAACATCAATATTTGGATCTCTAATTCCCAATCTTTTATTTTTTTGATATTTCCAACGACATGCAAATGCCGCCATAGTTTCATAAACTTTCTTAATATGTAATTGCTTAGTAACTCTCTTTTCTAATAATGTTCGTTCCAAGAAATCAATTAAATTAAGACATTTACCTGCTTCAAATGATATATAAAATGGTAATTGTAATAAAATCCTACTGAAAGAAATACCAGGATCTTCGTTAAGTTCCATGGTGTATAATGCCTCTTCTATAAATCTTTCATATTGTTGACGTCTTTCTCTGATTTTAGGTATATCCATTCTATCTAAAGTTTTTTGAATAGCATCATATCGAGGAGTGACATCATATGGATCATTTATATCATTTCTTATAAACCAACGTTTACACAATACTGGGATTTCTAAACTTCCAGAATATAAATGAAATGATAATGCACCATCTAAGGTATGAAGTAATTTTGGTAAATCAATGGGTTTGATATAACCTGTACCTTGAGGATCAAATTTTTGCCAACTTCTTTTAAATTTTCTGATTTCATCTCTATCAATTAAATTCCCATAACCAGATTTATAATTGACATAACTGAAACTATCCAAAATTAATGACACGAACATATTCACAAAGATATACATCGATAAAATATTCCAAGAAATGAATAGGAAATATGCAAATTGTTTATTTCCACAATCACTTTCATCAATACTACCACTTGAAGTACAAAAGGGTGGTGAAAGACCATAATCATCCATAACATAATTCCAACCTTCTCCAAAACTACATTTGAATAACATAATCAATGCCTTTGGAACTGATCTTAAATTGATATTTCCTGTACCGTTTGGCCCAATTTTGGTTAAACCAAAGATTTGATTCAAAGCAATTGCAAATACCAAAAACACCACTATCCAAGTAAATGCTAAGGAAATGAAGGCTGGTAAAGCAGCTGAGGCAAATCTTAATAATTGATTTAATCGATCACTTCTTGGAATCACAAATGTTAGAATACCAACCAAGAACAATTTGTTGATGTTAACGAATACACTACCATCAGAAAGGAAGAATCCAATAAAAGTACTTATTACAGCTCCAATACAAACCACAGTACTGAACAAATTCCAATTATTCCCTAAGAAAATTCTTAGTCCTTGGGCAATACATAACATTATGAAATGAATAAAAAAGATCATTGATACAACCATATAAGCAACCGATCTCATATAATCTAGACCATTGGGGGTTGGATAGAATTCAAGCAATAAAGCAATCACATGAATGAATAAGATAAGATTTAGGAGTAACATCCAATATTTATTCTTTTCCACTGTCATTCTATAACAAAATCTTCGGAATGATGTCATTTTTTCAACAGGTTTTCTTTTCGATGGTTTAACTTGTAATAAGATTTTCTTTACTTGATACCAAAGCTTTTGATCACCAGTTAAATAAGCTCTTCCTGTTGTTCGACCATAATTATTTATGATGACTGAAATAAACAAAGTAAGGATGAAAATTGTACTGATTAAATTGAAAAACACAAGAAAAACACCATTGATTGGTGATGCAAAAGGTTCTGGAACCGTACCTACACCAGTACTATTCATCAAATTTGATAATAAATCAACCCAACCTTCTAAAGAAATAATTTCGAAAAGACTCACAAATGAAGTTCCAAAATCATCAAATTGTAATAGAGGATTGGTATAAACATTTGGACTCACAATGTCCCAATTGAGATATGTAGCATTATATTCATTATAACAATCCTTTAATTGTGAACTTCCATCTATACAATAGCCTAATCTACCTTCAAAAATATTCAATCCCCAAATAGAAAATGGAAATAATAAACAAAGGGAGATAACAGCTGCATTTATAATCTTACCAAACCCTGAAATAAGTGTATTGTGGAAAGTAGACTTTGCAGTATCACTGATAGTTAACAATCTTAATGCTCTTAGAGCCTTTAAACCTCTAATGAATCTGGCTAAATTACCATCATCTTTTAAAAATGCAATTAATTCGATCCATAATGAAACTAAAACCATTAAATCAATCAAATTCCAAGCCGTTCTCATATACGCATTGGGAGTAAATATTAATCCATCCGCAAAGATTTTAATGAGGAATTCCAGGGTAAATAAAACATTGAAAGCAACTTCTAACCAAAATGCCCAATTGTAATTACCGTATAATTCAACTTGTCTCTTTCTATAAAGTGGAGTCAAATAACAAGCTGTGATAACTAAAGCAATGGTGGCAAGAAACATGATAATGGAGAATATTTCTGAACTTCGTTTATATGGTTCTACCCCATCTATTCTATCCCCATAACTTGATGACACCATTCTTTGACAAAATCTTCTTAATCGATGTTGAGGTGTAATAACATAGAACACATTGTTATATCTAGGATTTTCCTCTAAGAATCTATTTTGTTTACTAAGTAATTCTCTTCTTTCTATCATTATAGCATTTGCAAAATCAGAAGGTTCGAAATTATGGAGAGAGACTTTCATATCATTCTTCAAGTAAAATGGATTACTAAACATAGTTTTATAACTATGATAATTTACTAAGAACCATCTCTTCAAAGATGATGAAGGTAATTCTCTAATACTTTCTTCACCACGGCTATCTTTAACATCAATCTGATTGTCAACTAAAAAATTATCGATTTCCCTACCTGACAACAAAAAATTCATTATAGCTCTTTCAAACACATCTCTCTTTGTTTTGGTCTTAAAGAACTTCTTTTTAAGTTTCGATAACAAACTTCCTTCTTCTTTCAGTGTTTGCAAATTGCTGACCATATTAAAAATAAACTGATGTAATTGTTTTTCTCTTTTAATTTCTTCAGAAACTTCTAAAGCATCGGCAATCACAGCAATGAAAATACTTAAAATAACCAGGTTGGATAATATAAACCAAGCGATCAAAAACATAGTTCCAAAAGCTCTTTCTATTGGCGAATATCCATACTCTTGTAAAGGGTATAAAATTTCAGTCCAATTTTCTGTTGAAGTAATAACATAAAGGGCAATAAAAGTGTTTGGTAATGTGTTTAATGCAAAGTCCACATTATCAATTTCATCAACAGGAATTACCCCTTCAAAATATCTAGCCATTAGAATACTTACCAAACTTAAAAAAATAAAGTAGAACAAAGTTAAATCATATATGGCTCTGAAATTCCGCATGATCTTAATCCAAAGATTTCTAGTAATCTTAGAGAATAACACAACTCTGTAAAATCTCATTAACTGGAATACCGTCAACCAGTAATATGCATGACCTAGTTTTTCTTTAACTGGGTTAAGTATAATAATACTAGTGATAGTTGCCAAAAACAAATCAAACACATTTCTTCTGGATGCAAAGAATAACCTGAAATTGGGCATATGGAATAAAAATCTAACCACAATCTCAGCCAAGAAAGTACACGTGAAAGCAGCTTCTATACGATAAAGTGCATGCTTTTCTAAATCCGTCATATTATAATTTCTTAAACATTGAACCAACAAGTCTGCAAAAATCAACAAGACAAAGATAAAATCAAAATTATAATAATATTTTAAGAATACATTTTGTTCTTTAGCTTTATCAATCCTTTCATTGAAAGTAGAGGCATCAGCAGGTGGGAATAAATACTTCCATATACCACCTGCTCTTTCTTCTGTTTGCTCTCTATTACGGTGGAAGGAAGTAACAATGGCCGCAATGAAAACATTCATTAACCAAACCGTCAAGATGAAAATGGCAGCAATAAAAAATAAACAAGAAGCCATAGTATCGGTATCCATTGTGTAATACATAATATCAGTAAATGTATTTGCACTCATAATGACAAATACCATTTCTAAGGATTGTAAGATATTATCGAAATTAACTGTACCACCATAAGGATTTTCTCCAGAGATACATTGCGAATACATTGGACACCTGTAACCTTTTATAGATAATGATGGCGTTCCATCACTATAAAGATAAGGTTGGGCAGTACCATCCAATCCAGTATAAGAACCACAGAATGACATGATATTCACATATGTATCAGTTGGATCATCAGGATTTGTCCAAACACAATGTCTACTTAAAGACTCTTTGAACGACTGAACACCAATTATACCAAATGCCAACCAGAAGAAACCAATGAAAAAAGAAATATCAATTAATTTTGGAATGGCAGCTTTACATGACAGTAAAATTGTAGAAGTTCCATTTGTTAAATTACAAAGTCTTAAGATACGAAGACAACTTAAGGTTCTGAATATCAATATACGATGTTCGGCATCATAATGGTTTATGGAAAGCACAAGGGAAATCCAGAAACAAACTGTTGATACAAAATCAATTCTGTGCCAACTATTACGAGCATAAGCTCTCTTTAAGATCAGTTGATCTATGCTCGAATAGCTTTCAGGTAAAAGTAAGGTATTCTTAGTTTTCAACCTTTGACTGATATTAACGGGAACATTCTTCAATTCTATATTCTCTCTGATTTGTTCTTCTCCAGTGGCATGCAGATAAATTCCATCGTGAAGGCTATTGTTGTAGTTAAGATGATGATTGCTGCGTTCTAATGTTGAATTTGGAATATCATTATCCAGTAAACTTATTTCGACATTTTCATCACCTCCTGAACTTTCTTGATCACTTGATGAAACATTAGCCTTATGGTAATAATCATAAAGGTTATTATTGAATTTTTTATTTCCTTGTCTATAAATTCCCCATACATGAAATAATTTTTGTATATTGAAGGGATTGTAATGGAATAGATTGAATTGACTTTCAGGGTATGGTAAATTAAGTGTTTCAAACATGATATGATCATTCACGAAACCATAAGCAATGATCTTGGCAATGACTTCTATGGTATATAAGATATTTATTAACATCAATGCATAATCGGCCCAATTATAACCTTCAGAAACGTAACCATGAAGTGCATCGGGATTCCATTGTCTATAAGCAAGCAATGCAGTTTGTAACAGTAATAAAACTAATAATATGAAATTAAGTGATGGATGGGATGCAACTCTAAAACATATTTGTCTTAGTTTTGATTGGGGGGAAAAGATGTTAAGTGAATTACCAAATAAATGTCTGGATGCTTTATTCCCTTGATATACGGTGCTATGAGAGCTAATTTTTGAACTTCTGCGTGATGGTCTGAAGGATGGTCTTCTTGAGTCAGTAGTGTAATGAGTTTCACCATCATCATCAACTTCACTGTTAGATGGTTGATCCCCTTGTGAATATAAACCTAATCCTTCGCTTGGAACACCTGCAGGAAACAGCAGTACTACTGATGCATTGGCAGGTCCCAGAACTGAGGAACTACCTGGATGAAGTAAATTTTCATTACTTATAGTTCTATTATCGTCAGGATATGGTCTGCTGATTGGTGTTAAGAAATTATCATTAGCCTCTGATTTATCTGATGATATTGTTGAGTGTCTTTTGGATGCTGCATCTGGGTTAGCTTCGGAACCAGTACCAGCAATACGATTTGAAATTTTAGTTAAGAAGTTCGGTGATAAAGTATCTTCTTGTTGACGGCTTGTCTTTACCAGTAGTCTTCCTGCTTCAAGAGAACTTGGATCAGCGAAAACATTTTCATCAACTTGGTGAGATGGGTAGGGGGTGGTAGAAGACAGAGGGAGGATGGTATGTAATGAATGTTCATCAAAGCTTCTTGTTGATGTATGGGTATGTACTCTTGGTATATCTCCTCCAAGATCATAAGGACTCCGGCTCGCACTTCTATCAGGTGGATCATTGGTGGATAAATGAGTATCAGATGGCTTGTCATGATTTACTGGGAACCATTTTGGAGCTTTATCAGATGAACCTAATGCAAATCCCAATCCTTCTTCGAAATCTTTAAAATCATCATCGTTTTTTACTGATTCTACAGCTGCGAGATTTGGTGTTCTTGCTTCATTTCGACTTATTCGACTAAATACCCACAGATTACTACCACGACGATTAGTTGGTTCACGAGCTTGACTTGAATGTGATGCACTGTAAGATACATTTGGATCATATTGTTGTGTAAAACTGGTTTCCACAAATGGTGATGCTTGTGAAGACGTTCGTGTTCGTGTTCGTGTTCTTGATCTAGATTCGACCCATGAATTTGTCGATACTTGTGAAGGTGATGGTGGTGGGGATTGTGAAGATTGGTCGTTTAGTACATCCTCTGTTGTAGCACGTATCACTATAGTTGGTGGAGGAAGATCATCTTGATCCTGATTCACCATCTCTAGTAGTTTGTATTACCCTATAATAGATGATGGTTGTATGAATATATGTTGTTAATGATTCCAGCGTAGAATCTTGTTAAGCCTGTCTATCAATATATAACGAAAGTAGTCTTAAACTAAGCAATGAATATTGAAGTAGGAGTGGATTAGATATGACTATGATTGGATGCTAAAGTTGTATGTTACCAACTGTACTTTAAGTCTTAAAATCCCTTTCCTGTATAAAAAAAAAATTCAAACCGTGATAAGCACACACAATTGCAACCCAATTTGAAATACTCTTATAAACTTATGCTAAGAAATTTAATCTTGGCTATATAATAAATGGATATAATTAAGAATGATTAGTTTCAGATGAATAATAATCACAAATTAACTATAGAAATTTCTCCTATTTGTTGTAAATAGCATTCCCTAAAGGACATACACAAAAAACGGCCTATTTGGAAAGTTTTATCGCCATGTACAGCCCCCCAAGTTAATATTGCCAATTTGTAAACAAAATTTTATAATTAACAGGTTTAACCTAACTGGTATTTATGATAACTATAATAAATAGCTCAGGGATATTTTATATAAAGAATTCGTATCATTATTAAGTCTGACTTATTTATAGTATCAAGCTTCTATAATTAGAAAATTATCTACACCACTCTTCTTTAACCGTTTTTTTTTAAGTCTGTCACCCCTTTTCCTTTATAGAATATTTTCTTGTCTTAACCTGGTAGTTGTGACTACAATTCCTTACAAGACATTTCTTATTGGTCTTGAGGTTTCTTCCAATTACATTGTAACTACTTCCTAATATTACACGTATAACATCCATAATTCTTTACTGTAAATAGATCACGTGATTGGTTTTTGGATCGAATTATATACAGGACCCGCCAAATTCAAATTTTGAAAACTACGAAATTTTTTTCGTCTTTTAACGAAACAACCAAAAGTTATGATAGACAGTTAATCAACTCTAATCACATTGATCCATCACCATGAGTTCTTTATTGAAGAAAATACCGAGTCAGGCTAGACTAAATCAAGCCAAGGAACTCAGTGCCGCTGTGTTTGGACACACTTGGAATCCAGCATGTAAAAGAAATGGATCAAAAATATTAAGACAAGAATTAAAAGGTCCTCAAATTTCGAAATATTATGGTGTTAATGAAGAATTACCAACGTTTAAAGATTTTAAGAAATGGTTCCCTGAATTGAAATTGGTTGATCCAAGAGAAGAATATAGATTAAAGATGGTTCAAGATAGAAAGAAGAGAAATAAGGGTGCTCCAAAGAAAAAGTCTGAATAGAGACCCCATCCATCCATCCATTCATTTAATCATTTCCATATAATACATTCAACATCATATATACTTGTACATACTACTTTCATTTCACTATGTATTTTAATGTTTGTCAATAAACGATATTTACGATTTATACTATACTATTCGTTTTAACCTTTTCTTTTGATTAAAGGTATCTGTAATCTCATCATTAGTAAAACTATTTGATGCTAATAATGATATTCGATTATTATTATTATTATTATCTGTTCTTGCTCTTTTAAATGGTTTAATAGTTTCGAATCGATTCTCTTGTTCGAGTAAGCTGGAATTTGTCTTTATAATTTCCCAATTTCTAACCAGTACTTCTTCTCCATTCACACTTTCATTCAATATAACTATTTCATCATTCACCAGATATGATCGTTTAAGTTTAAGATTTGTGTTTTGATATGGAATTGAAACTGAATTGGATTCAAAGTTAAAGTCAAGTATATGACTTTCAGTAGAAACTATCAAGGAGCCTTGTTTAATGAAGCTCAATTCTAACAAGTTTGAATGACATTGGATTGCAGATCTAAATGAAAGAGTTACCTGATTCTTCTTCACTTCTACGATATCAAATATAATTAAAGTGTTATGAAAGTTAAAGTAAATCTTAGAATCATTGATTTTTATCGCTTCCAATGGACTCCCTCGTAACAGTATGGATGAATTCTGTTTATAATTAACTTGACCTCTTTCTGCAACCTGCACCCAACCGTTTTTATCACTCTTTATAACTTCTTTATGGATAAGTCTTAACAAACTAATTGAGAATATTAAGATAGTTATATCATCATTTTCATTGACACTGGCAACTAATATATACTCACATCCACTTTCAGTTTGGAACCATGATTGTAAATAGTCTGTATTACCTAATTCCAACTTCCCATCTTTTTGAGATACTTCTTCATTAGAATATTGAATCGATAAAACTGGATCCAATTTTGTAGTTCTATTAGGTTCAAATCCGATCACGAATCCAAATGCATCTAAATCAACACCAAATAAGTTGGTATTAGCATCTAATAAACTAAACCAATTCCCTGATACAGACCATTTAATAGAAGGTGTAGATATTAAACTTGATGGAAGTTTATGAGTCTGTAATAAGGAACTAATAGAACCTTCATTATAAAAATGAAATAACAAAGTTGGAGCATTATATTCTACTGGTGTGGCAATTATGGACCAATACCGATTATGTTTATGTGGATGAACAGAAATTTCATTCAAGATTGGTTTCAATACCGTGAATAGTATATGAGTACAATCAACGGAATATAATTTCATATGTAATTTCATTTTCGTAAATACCACAAATTGCTTGGAGTTGACATATCCTCCTGAATCATTATCAACATCGTCTGTTGGTGGCGGTATCCATTGGAAGCTTTCGATTTCATCTGATTTTGATTGTTGTATGATTATTGGTGATGATTTATCATCGCTTGATCGTATATCAAATATAAGCAATATGGCATAATTGTCTATGACCACTCCGATCTTAGTCGAGTCAGATCCAGGTATTATCTCCTCCCAAGTTAGCTGAGAAAACTTCAATACCTGTACTTTAGGAAATGATTCGATTCCATTCCGTATAAGATGATTCTTCAAGTGGTTTGATATATCATAAGATCTATGAAGGTTCTGTGAATCTAATAAGTGAATCTGTAAAGTTTTCAGATTTTCCAGCACGGTAGCTATGTATTTATGGCATGGTGATAGCACACTTAAACTGTAATTGCTAGCCATTGATAATTGTAAATCCTACTATATATCTCTAATTGAAGTATCAATAATTATATTCAATCTATACTATAAACAACTGGACTGCATATACTCAATCTAACAAAATCAAAACAAAAAAAAATAAACACAACCACAAAAAAAAATCAAACACTGTTTTTAAAATACAGGAATATATATCAATTAGCAGTTTGGCATATCTCATTGATAGGTAATTGATAGTTTGTGATGCCACCTAAGAAGAGACTAGGGACTCTGGGTAGTAGGGTACAGACCAAGTCTAATCCTGTGAAGCCAAGTACCACCAATTCTAATGGAAGCAATAGAGTTAATAAATCAAATACTACAAGTTCCAAGTTATCATCCAGAGCTAAACTAATCGAAGCTGAAGATGATGATGTTTCAGATAGTGATGATATATCTAGTCAACCTAATAGTCAACAGATTCTAGGGAGAAAGAATCGATTGAATGATTTATTATCTCATTCTCAACAATCATCTATAGATTCAAAATCAAAATCAAAATCAAAACAACCTCCAAAATTAAATTCATCATCAAAATCAAAACCACCAGTGAAATCATTAAAGAAACCGGTACTATCCCGTCCTAATGGTAAATCAAACAAATCAATTTTTGAAGAAGATGAAGGGTTCATTTATAAACGAAGTCAATCAGTTGAAGGTGATTCGGATGTCAATAATAGTAAGAAAAAGAGAAAACAGATCAGTACTCCAATATCCATTCTACAAGAAGAAATGAATCATTTATCCCGAGATTTGGATAATGATGATGATTTACATTTATTGGATTTAGATAATTCAAAGAGAACTAAGAAATCAAGTAGTTCTAATACTCGGAAAAAACCAGAATCAAATTCAAGACGTCATAACTTCTTAGATGAGTCAAGTTTGCAATTATCATCGCCCATCAAGGATATCAAAGAAACCCATGACTATTCATCCGATGATTATGTTGAACAAGTATCTCATCATACCCTCACCCTCGATGAGCCTGTTAACACTGGTAGAAATAAAAATTCAACATTCAGCAATCATAATACTAATAATACCAACAACAATAGTAGTAATAAGAGAAGAAGTTCATATTATAATAGAGGTAAAAGAGTGCTGTCTATTGGTAATGGGTTTGTGGGAGAACCTCATCAAGATATTCCAGTATCTGATTATTATAAATTGTTAGATACATCTTTACCAGAACCTGATAGAGTTAGACAACTCTTAGTATGGTGTATTAAGAAGAAACTTGAACAAGAAGATAAAACTTCAAATAAGAAACCAACTAGTACCGAAGATCAAACTGTGGTCAATATAGCGAAGGTTATTAAAGAAGAAGTTCTTAAAGATTTAATAGAAAAACAAATTTCAACTAGTTGGTATAGTAATTTCAATACTGATGATTATGATATGCCAGATAAAGAAATAATCATACCTAATCCATTAAATGAAGTTAATTTACAAAATATAGATATTTATACCAAAAAATTAAAAACTTTAATCAAACAGAAACAACAATGGGAAGATGCTTATAATAAATCGATAAATCCCATCAAGAAAATGCCGGATGTGATCAATCGAGATATCAAGAAGGGTCAATTAGAAGATTATATTCAAACTAAGAATGAAGAAGATGGTGATTCATCTGTTGATGCTGCTGTTCTTGACAATTCATATTTAAATAATGTGACTGAAAATTTTGAACAAATCAAGCATAAAGTTAATGATAATTTAGAATCTTCAGTTGATAAACTTTATCATACCACATATCAATTGGTAAAAATATCAGAAGTAGTTGAAGCATTGGAAGCGACTAAACTAAAGGGTCAAGTATCATTATTATTACTGGATTATATGAAGAGGCCCGAAATGCGCACGACAAATATCGCGGATGCGAAAAGGTTTGATATATGGTCTAAACCAGTTAAATCAGTAGATACTAAAAGCTTATTGAGAAGTTTAACAAGATTAGGGAATTCAAACTCGGTTACAACTTCTACTACTATCCCCACCCATAATCCAAATTAGTCAAATTAAACAATACTAATCCATTACGTGATATGCCTCACCGGAAGAACTTCAAAGTTTTTGTGTAAACAAAAGTTTAAAACGAAGTAAATTCATCCGTTCATTTCATTTCACTTCACTTTCCTTTCTTTCATTTCATCAATTGTATTTTCCCACTTTTTCATCAGGACGTTCATCGTATTGTTACGTTTTTACAATTCAAATACCCCATATATTTTATTCATAATTGTATAATAGCAATCGCTGTGAAAATAGCATGTAATAATATTATTTAAGTTTAGCAACTCTGTAGAAGTCACACACCCTCCCTCCCTCTCTCCCTCTCTCTCTCTTCTTGCATTTCTCACATTTAGGTAACAATAACTACCATATGTTGGGGGCACTCTACTACCCCAATAGTTCCACCACAAACCCCAGATTAAACTTTCCAACAAAATTTGTGGGCATGGCATTTTTAATGGAGTATAGTTTCCATATAAATGCGCTTTTCTTATTTGTACCTGCATACAGCCAACAAAGCAATTTCTCCGCTTGTTAAAAATTGAATCATACGTCAGCGGTTCCAAATTGAATTTGAATTTGAAATTTCCTCTAACCTTTTAACCTGATCTTTGTTGCCCTTGCTCTTTCTAATAACGTTGTTTCATTTGCTTAGAGTATAGGAATTATCCGGTAATTACATTCCTTGACATTTAAATTTTGTGTTCTTAACTTATTATTGTGTTATTTTGTTTTTATTCCGACCCCCCAAAGTTTCTCCAGCTTTAGAACAAGTTATAGATACTATTAACGTACACTAAGTTCCATTGTTCTTTCCGAAAACCCTCCCCATCCCATCCCATCCCAACCTATCCTAACCCAATCCATTCCGTAATGTTCACCAGGGAGGTATCACAAAATTTTCATTCCATATAATTAGCCTCATTTTCGTGATATAAATATGATACTAAATTCCTTCAATTATGATATCCTCTATAAGACTTATTTAAGGTCAGTTATTGAAAAGCTTTCTACTAGAAAGTATTTAGTTAATATCATGTTAGTCAATATCTTTGTATTATTCTTGATTCATTTATATCTCACTAATTCTGCTAGAGGATATCCTCTTTCAGTCGAACATACCAAGTATGTTGGTAAAGAAGTTAATTTGAATGCTATTCAAAGCAATCAAGCTCAATTAATGGATTTTGTTAATAGTGCAAGCAATAAAGCTATATTCAGTCAGTTGAAATATTCCCAAAATGCCTATTATGATTTAGGTAATAATGTGGTTGGAAATGCTGAATTCCCCATTTTTAATCAATATCAACGTCAACCTTATGTTGCTAATGGTTACATTGGTAGTAGAATTCCTAATATTGGTCAAGGTTTTACCTATGATCAATCATCAGATTCAGATTCCGAAAGTTTATTAAATGGTTGGCCATTATTCAATAAGAGATATGCTGGTGCTTTTATTGCAGGTTTCTTTGATATTCAAAAGAATGTCACGGAAACGAATTATCCGGAATTATATGCTAATGGTTATGAAAGTGTGATTGCAGCTGTTCCACAATGGACTGCTTTATCTATATCTATTATGAAAGACGGACAACTTTATACACTTGATCCAAGTTTGGACTTGTCAGGACAAGTTACCAACTATCAACAAAACTTATCATTAAGTAATGGTATAGTCTCCACAGAATTTACATGGTTAGATTCAATTCAAGTTAAATACGATGTATTGGCTCATAGAGAGGAGGTCAGATTAGGTTTAATCAACTTGGAAATTTCCAATTTAAATAATGAAACAATTCAAATAAATGTTGAAGATAAACTTGACTTTTTATCTGCTCAAAGATCTCAATTAACAGGTGTCAATTCTGATAATCAAGGTATCTATATTACCTTCCAACCAAATGAACTTGAATATATTAATGGAGCTATATATTCCACATTAATTTCATCATCTAATGTTGTAAAAACTGTTAATGATACATCAGTTTCACAATCAACTCAATTTTCCTTAGATGGTTATCAATCTATTAGTGTTGCTAAGATTGTGGGAGTAGCTAGTTCAGATTATGATCCTCTGACTGCTACTTCTCAAAGTGATGTTTTAAAAATGGCAAAGAAAGTTGCCTTATCTAATAATAATGCTAATGATATCATTTCATCTCATAAAGTTGCTTGGGCTCAAACTTTAGAAGCAACTCCTGCTGTTACATTCCCTGATGATATGTTGCTCACGTTAACTACAAGAGCTTCAGTTTTCCATTTAACTGCAAATACAAGACCAAATGCCCAAGGTGTCAGTGCTGCGTTAGGTGTTGGTGGTTTAAGTTCTGATAGTTATGCTGGTATGGTTTTCTGGGATGCAGATATTTGGATGATGAATGGTTTATTACCATACATTCCATCTCATGCTAAGAGTATAGTAAATTATAGAGTGTATACTCATGAACAAGCTGTGAAAAACGTTCCTGAAGGATATGATGGTGCAGTTTATCCTTGGACCAGTGGTAGATTTGGAAATTGTACTTCAACAGGTCCTTGTTTCAATTACGAATATCATATTAATACAGCTGTTGCCTTGTCAGCTTGGGATATGTACCTTAGTGGTGCAGCTGATGATGATTTCTTACAAGATGTGGTCTATCCTTTGGTCACTGATGCAGCTTCATTCTTTTCAACTTATGTTACCCATTATAATGATACTTTAGGACAATATGTCACATACAATTTAACAGATCCAGATGAATACGCCAATCACGTTGATAATGGTGCTTATACTAATGCCGGTATTTCTTCTATCATGCGTAAAGCAATTGCAGTTTCAACTCATTTGAATAAACAATTCCCTTCAAATTATTCATCTATAGTTGGTAACATGTTTTTACCCAACTCTGGTGGTCCAGATAATATTACTTTGGAATATTCGGGAATGAATTCATCAGTCGGTATCAAGCAAGCTGACGTTATTATGATGACTTACCCATTAAATAATGAAGAAATTGATGATGCTCAAGCCTTAACCAATATGGAATTTTATTCACTTAAGCAAGTTAGTTATGGACCTGCCATGACATTCCCAATATTTTCAATTGTGTCATCTAAATTAGCTAAGAATGGCTGTGCAGCTCAATCTTATTTGCAAAAATCAGTTAGACCATTTTTAAGAGGACCATTTGCTCAATTTTCAGAACAGAATAATGATGACTTTACAACAAACGGTGGTACACATCCTGCATTCCCATTTTTAACAGCTCATGGTGGGTTCCTTCAAGCCATTCTACAAGGTATTGTTGGTTTAAGATATGATTATGAACTTGAAGATGGTAAAATATCAAGAGTACTTGAATTAGATCCAAGAGCCATGCCTTGTTTACCTAATGGTGTTATCTTTGAAGGAATAAAGTATAATAATCATTCATTATCATTTTCCATTACCCCGGATGAATTCACCGTAACTAATAATGGACCATTGAACCCATTTGCCAATGATAGTATCAAGATTAAGTTGGCATCCAGAAATGAGAAAGCTGGAACTTACTCGTTAGATACTGGTGATAAAATGTCATTCCCACTTTATGTACCTCAGACAGCTTTTCCAAATAGTATATCTGAATGTGGAGCTGCAAAATTTGTAAATATAACAGAGTCATCATTTGGAGATGCTCCATCACTGATGAATGATGGTGATAATACAACTCATTGGCAATCATTTTCAAATTCATCGACAGGAAAGGTTTTGATTGATTTGAAAGAATTTAAGACTATTTCCAGTGCCTTGATAAATTGGGGTGATAAACCTGCAAAGACAGTAACACTTTCTACTTACAATTCTTTGAACAATTACGGCAATGTGACTGATATTTTAAGTAATGTTGACTTTGGTAATGATCTTTACCAGAATTATCAATATGGAACTAACGAATACCATGTTGTAAGTCAACAAGATGTTTTCGATACAGTCTACTCGTCAGATGTTCAAGTTTCTGCTCCTTTTGATCCTCAAGAGTTCGCCACCATTGAAATCCCTAAACGGCAAAACACTACTACTATAGGTTTTGAAAACGAAATTTATTCCAGATTTGTTTTACTTGAATTTAACGGAATTCATGATGATGCGCCTGTTGGTGAAGATGAAGGAGGTGCTAAATTGTACGAAGTGGTTTTCTTTTAGAAATAGTCGTTTGGTTTCTTTTTACTTGTAATAATAGTTAAATAGTTTTGTACTTCAATATAGTATTACCATAAATAAGTATTACGAAATAGAAAAATTAAGAAAGCTTTATATAAATTTATTTACTTTTATAACTGAATTAATACAATTGTAATTTGATAATTTTATTAGTTTTAATTAGTATTAATACATTGCTTCGGACATAGTAATAAGTCTAGTGACACCTCTATGCCAATTACCAATTTCATCACTATGGTTGGTTGCAAGATGAATATTTAAAGTAGTAGCTGTTTCAAAATCTCTAGATTCTAAACTAGAACTGATCTTCTTTAATTGTTCAATTGCATCATCTGATAATAAATCATCATTATTCAAATGATCGAATAAGATATTAAGTCTCTTTTCCATATCTTGACCATGACCAGCATACTTCTCTGGAATAATAGGCTTGATAGCTGTGAGAACATTAGTCAACGAAGTATAAATAGCTAAAGACTTCTCAGGAATATGACTTCTATCACCTGGTGGGAATTCTGGCTTAGCTGGTTCAACATGTTCAACTGGTTCCGGGACAATTGCAGGTGGTTGGATGGCAATACCAGGTGGAGGTGGAACAGAATTGAAAGGTGGTTGGATTGGTGGTGCATGAGATCCAAATGGTTGTGGGGGTGCTAAACTTCCGACCTTAGCAGGTGGCGGTGGAGGTGGAACAATTCCACCACTAGAAATTCTTGGAGATTTTGCTTTGATATTAGGAGCATAAGGATTCTTTGGTGGTGCTGGTGGTGGAATCACTGCGGGAGCAAATGTACCTGCATTTCCTGCTGGAGGTTGAGCAAATGCAATTCTATTAGGAGAAGCTACTGGAGCTGGAGCGTATGGATTTCTCTTATTCGAAGCAGATGCTAATGGAGGTGGGACACCACCTACTGCCACAGTTGGTGGTGCAGACTCAGATGGTGGAGGTGCGTAACGATTGTTGACATGAACTGGAGCTGGACGTGGTGAAGAGTTAGCAGCATTTGACGATTTTGAACTATTACGAGTAAGACCTCCTTTTGGTGGTGGTGGAGCAATAGCGCTGGCACCTGAAACAGCTCTTTTAGCTGCAGGGGCCTCAACAGGTGAAAATCCTGTAGGTGAAGGAGTAGCTGTAGCTACTGGAGCAGCACGACGACCAGTCTTGGCCTTGAAAGTTTCCGGTAAATCATTCCACCCTTCAGTATCATTTTTATAAAGAGTTTTTGGTGGAGGTGGTGGTTGTATGGTTGGAACAATAGTCGCAGAACTTGCAAGTGGTGGAGCTGGTGGAGCTGGTGGACTATAAATATTAGCAGGTGCAGCGGTATTTTGTGGAGCATATGGGTTGGAAGATTTCATACCCCTAGCGTATGGATTACTTGGAATTGCATTGTTCACACTTGGGGCTGGAATTGGGGGTATCGAAGAAGCACCTAAGTATGGCTTAGGAACAGCACTATCATGACCATTGACATTGGCAGCACTATTCAATCTTGAATAAGGTTTTGGTCCAGGACTTCTGACTTTCTTTAAATTAGAAGTTATGCTTGCAGCAGCAGCAGCAGTACCAGTGGCTTTTGAAATTCTTTCCTTTTCTGTTCCAGAGAATTCTGTTGGCAAAATTTCCAAGAACTTTTCAGCTAAGTCAAATTGACCATAGCCAGAAGCTAAGTTAGAAAATTCTAAAATAGCCTTTGCAATCAATTCTGCTGATGGACCAGAAATTTCTCCACTTATTTTTGAAATAGATCTGTAAGCAGCAATCTTTTGAGCATAGTTGGTAAGAGATGCAAACCGAGCTTCAGATGGAGACGAGATATTCTTATTATCAGCTGATAAAATCTTGGTTTCATATTCTGGCAATTCTTTAAGCCAAATTGACGCAATCTTATCAACAGCATTACCAGCTAAGTAACATAATATAGCATTGTCTCTTTGTTCCTTTGATGTATTTTGTTCTAGTATACGATCACCCAATTCAGCGATCTTTGATTCATATTCATATGAATCACTTGTAAATGAGGCAATACTAGAAGCAATTTCTCTCCAGTTGGAAACATCAGCGTTGGACACAATATCTGTGACATTATTGGAAGTGACACTATAAAGAACTCTTGATACTTGATTCAGGCTGTTTGCTTTGAAGTAAGCATTCTTAACCTTTTGCTTCACACTATCGGAACCTTCTAAAGCCAATAACAATGCTTCAAGCAATTTGTCACCTTTTAAGCACTCATCTACTGCATCTTCAATTTTATTACCTAAAGCCAACTTAAGCAATTTCTTGTTATCTTCAGATTCATCGTCATTGAAAATCTTAAAGGAGCCTGTTGGAATGAAATTTTCTTCAGATTGAACAATAGACCCATTTCCTAATTTATCGAAGAATGAATCATCTGCAGCACCATCATCTTCTGCTGCTTCTTCAGCTTTGTCTACTTCAACAGGCTTTTCTTCTTCTTTTTCATTAACTTGTGCTTTGAAAAGGTTTTCCTTTCCAGTTTCCAATAACTTCTTCAATAATTCCCAATCAGATTTGTCAACTTCAGTAATAGAATCAGCACTACTCTTGGTATCTATTATATTTTTAAAATTATCAGTCTTTAATGCTTCTTCAAATTCGGTTGAATTTTCTTGACCTTTTGTAACAAATTTTTGGATCTTAATGATGCTCTTATTGTTCTCGTCTTTGTTGACGATAACTAATTTAGAACCAAATCCAAAGGAAACACTTGATGGTCTTTTTAACCAAATAGGAGCTTGTTGAATTGCAAAGACTGGTTGTTGAGTTTCAGTTGTAGACAATTGGTTCCAGAACACGTTGTCATCGTTGGATGAAACTTTGGTAGACACTGGTGGTGAAGTATCTTGAAGTGATTGAACAATAATCTTTCCATCAAAAGAGGCAGTTGCAAAGATATCTGGAGCTGATGGAGCAAATCTTGTTTGAAATGCCCAATTGGCAGTAGTTGGATATTCACCTAATTTTTGTCCGGTAATTGGATTCCATAATAAGGTAGTATTATCTTTACCACTTGAAATCAATAATGATGGATCTTGTTTACACCAATCCAATGATAAAACCCCTTTCTTATGACCTTCTAAAATCTGTTCTGGAGCATTTGAATTACGTAAATCCCAAGTTAAAATTAATGGAACTGCATCATTATCACTGGCGGTAATTAACTTAGTTGATTGGTTTGGGTGCCATGCAACATGTGAAAAATTAGCTCTACCAGAAGCACCAGTATAAGCTAAATGCAAAACTTCCTTTTTAGACTTTAAATCCCAGATTGAAGTGTAGCCGCTGTTACCAGTACTTGCAAGAATGTGGCTCACTGAGTTATTCCATGCGACTGAAGTGATTTCATCCATTGGAGTCATGGCTTGACCAGGAGCAAAGGGTTCACCAAAAGTCTTAGTATCCCAAATAAAGATTTGGCCATGAGATCCACCACTAACAAGAACATGATTTTGAATTGGATTAAATTGTAACGCTTTGACTGGACCAGTATGTTTATTTGATTTATGAACAGATGATTTTTCTAAATCTTTTGACTTAATTAAAGTTTCAACATCCCAAAATTCGATGGTACCATTTTCAAAAGCAGCAGCTAAAAGACCTTGACTTCTACCTTCAAATGGTTTTGACCAAGCTAAGGCATAGAATCTATTATCAACTGAGGCAGAGAATATTGGTTCATCCTTATTAGTAGCTGAAAAAATATTCCATATTTCCAAAGAAGAGGAGGAATTGAAATTTGCATCAACAGCACCAGCAACAGTACCAGTTGCGAGTAATGGTAAAGTATCCAGACTCCAAGCAAACGTTGAAGTACGGGAAATTTCACTAAGCTTTACCATGATTTAGATCGAACACTTGACAGCTTATTCCCTAATAACAAAACTTTGAGCTAAACAATCGCTTCTTATATCAATTAGACAGATTTTAATCCGATTTAACCAAGACAGTGATATTGAGCCTTCAAGTTTGATAACCTAGTTGTAATGAGCAATATAGCAATAAGGAATTAAAGGTGTTTGGAAATTAAATGTTGTTAGTTCGAATTTTCTGATTCGGCCAACGCAACAAAATTCTGAAAATTGGACATGGAAAAGTCACGTGTGACGTCATGTGACTATTTTTATGTGTGTATTGTATAGTATCGTATCATATCGTATCGATGGTAAAGATCTGATGATCTCTCTCCTATCCAAGGAAGAAGTGGAAATATGCTAACCTTGAATTCAATTTACTCATACTCAAGTCACATTCGTTTATATATTGTCCAATAGAATGCTGATTAGGGCCAATAAAAGAATTGTCAATTACAAAACTATTAAATTTATACTAAAGTATCTACATGAAGGTGTGCTTAAGCCTACTTCTAAGGCGTTTTTATTTGCATATATCTATGTTGTATTACCAAAGCTAATAGACCATTTAATAGTATCTATCAAAAAGAAAAGATGGAACGATATACTGCCTCGGTTTATGAAAGTGATCTTGAATGCATTCCATCCTAACAAGTTTCCTGTGTTTGCAGCAAGTTTGGTTGCAGGGATAAACATTCTTGAGCCAATTGTATATGCCATATTTAAGAAACATAGTTTATTCAAAATCCCAACTAGAAGTATATTCTTCGCAACTTTAATTTCTTCATTTATTTCTGCTGCTATCAGTTTCCCTCGTTTTCAAAATCATATATTAGGTTATGGTAGATATTATTCGTTGGATTTAACTTTATTAGTTGTAACTCGTGCCCTTGATACTGCTTTATCGTCATCCTTGTCCGTCATAATGCCTCATTATATATCCAGATTCGGAGATGTTGCCTTGTTTATTGCTTCTTGTACTCCAATTATGTTTGCCTGGTTTTATACTCCGGAGAAACTTCCACCTGCTTATAGAAATTGGATAACTTCAGCCGCTAATATGGATGACGAATTAATTGAGGCACTAAGAAGACTCAGAGATGGAAGCTTGGTTTACGGTGAACATGGGCCATATGAGACGATATTACTTCCAATATGTGAAAGACACAATCAAGATCCTAGTAGAGCCAGTTTGATTGTTCATCAACCAGTGGAATGTGAGTTGGTCCATGAATTCAAGACCAAAAATTGTGAAATCCATGCACTTTGGAGATTTGTCAGAGGCTTTTCTTTTGCAATTAAGTTATATGGACCTTTGAATGTTTTAGTTTTGTTATTTCCAGCAAAGGGGTCAAAGTTCTCGGCTCGGGTTATCAGAGCTATGAAAGCATCTGTTAGATCGTCAGTCTTTTTGGGGGCATATATTTCATTATATTGGTATGCTGTTTGTTTATCCCGTTCTAGATTGTTACCATATTTGTTCCCAAAGAAACCAAGAACTGATTTTGATATCACAATTGGTCCTTCAGCTGGTGCATTCTTATGTGGTTTTTCTTCACTTATAGAGACGGCTCAACGTCGTAAAGAATTGGCCTTATTTGTTGCCCCCAGAGCTTTAGGAACATTTGTTCCAACCGAAGCATCTAAAATCAATTTAAAAATTGAATCGCTTGTATTTTCTGTTAGTTTGGCTGTATTGGTAGCGTACTCCAGAAGTGATCCTTCGAAAGTCAGAGGAATCTTCGGGAAAGGTCTTAAACAAGTATTTAATATCGGTAGCTATAACTAAGCATTTATAGATTATAGATTCTTTAATAATAATTCCTTAAATATACCTAATAATTAACGATAAATGTATCCACCTGCTTACCAATGTATAGGCTTCCAAGATTGTCAGCGCGAAATAATTTTTTGTTTACTAAAAAAATACATCAAGGCTAATGAAATATGTCAACTGCAATTATTCTTTACAGCACTGAGATGATATGTCGGATAACGATATAGAAGATGACGCAACTAGCGTTGCTGAGTTTGATTTTCCACTTCCATTAGAGAAAATAAGTCATAATCTTGTGGAAAGACATTCAAAGATTTGTGAAATATTGGAGATACCCGAAGACAACCTTGAATTGAACTTTATATTTAATACCGTTTCTTCCCTCTGTGATCCATTCACCCAACCAGAAGAGAATGAAAAATACATTTTAAGTGTTGATTTTGTATCTGATATTCTAATTGGATTGTCATATTCCCATTACATCAATGAACATCAATCAGAATTACCCGCTGAAATAGAGTCAATCAAGTTTGATTTATCTACTCAATTCTTTTCACTTTTAAGATATATACATAAAGCATTAAATGCACAAGATGAATTGGAACTACGATATATAAATAATCAGGAAGATTCTTACAAGGAAAATATAAAACTATGGACTCCAAAATCTGATTTCCAAGAAGATGATTTCAATCTCAAAATTGTCTATTCAATGGCATGTGTATTGGTGTTTTCAATATATAAACTATTTAAACCTAAAGAAGGTGAATATAACTTGGCCTTAAATCCATATTTGCATTATTTCCTTAAACTCTGGAAGTGTCATACAAACATTATATTACTTGGTCTTGAAATTGATAGACGATTGGAGGATAATACCCAAGAAGATGAAGAGCCAGAACAAACTCCAGAAATTGTAAAGCAAGCTTTGAAAGGATCAAGTAGTATACGATATGTCCTTGCATGGGTCGTTAATCAAAATCCTTCACTGTTGTATGATGATCAGAGTGATGTAATGTTACATAGTGATGACAGAGATATTACGGATGAGACTTTACTTAACTTTGTCCATCCTCTTGGTAGACGAAAGGTGAATGGAGGATCATTGCTGATAGATATGAGACTCGTAGTAGTTGCTCTACTTATTATCAATGTGGGAATTTCATTCGCAGCTGGACTGTTTCAAGATTCTGACAGATCTTCAAGAAGTGAAGATGAGGCCACCAGACGACTTAACCAATCAACTAGGATTTTAGAAATAGGGGATATCTTAATAGATTTGGAATATGACGATAGATTTGATGAAGATATTAGGTATATTTTCGAGAACGAATACCCTGAAGATGATGCTGATGAAGACTGGCAAGATGAAGATGATGAAGGTGAGTCTAATAAAAATAATAAAAATGAAACTGAAGCAGTTGTGGAAGCCGGAGCAGAAAAAGGTAAATCTTTATCTAAAGCTATCAGATCAGGTGATGATACAATACAATTTGACGAAAATGGTAGAGATTGGAGAGATCTTCCTAGAGGTGAAAATATCAAATTCGCTAATTGGTATATTGAAAAGTTACAGGAGTTTGATTCGTTAAAAGTTAAAGATGAATCAGATGATTTCTTTTCTACTGCTAATGAATTAATCGATACATTGGAATTCTTAACCTTTAACAGTATTGAGGGGGATAATGAAAGTGAAAAACGAATTGGACAAGTTGTGTTAAATACTATTGCCAAAGCTGTGAAAGATGAACAAGATTCTAAGAGTAATTCAATAACTCCTGATTTGATTTATCAATTTTGGTCATGTCCAGCTAAAGACGAAGCGGTTGTTATGACTCAAGCAAATAACAAATTAATTGTCCCCATATTACTGATAACAAATTTCGAATTACTTCTTCAAAATAATAGTAAGGTTGCCCGATGTATGATGGATGAGATGTTAATGTGTAAAGGCTATAGAAGAGTTTTGATTTGGTTTTTAACAAATAATATCAATCTATCATCTCTCTTGATAGACTACGTATTTGAACTTCTGTCGGGGCTTAGAGGTAATAAAGTTAGACAAATCCCTTATATGTTTACTAGACAGGGAAGTCTGTTAGTAATCACTGAGATAGAGAGACTGATGTTGCTTCATGAATTTTTGACCAATTGCAGTAGTTATTTATCAGCTACTGATGGGATTGAAATAGATAATGATTTTAAGGTTGTGTTAGCGGAATCTATTGCAAAGAAGTATCTTTCATTGTTATGTTTGATGCTCACTAGATTGATTGATTTAGGTATTATAAATTTAGAATTTGAAGATAGTATTGATGATTATTCAAATGAAATTCGAATTTTATTAATCAATTGGGTTGGTAAGCTTCCTGAAGCTAGAGATCTCTTTTTCAGGATCCAGAAGAATTCATCAAGAACCATTGAAAAGAAAAAGAATGAATCGATTCATAGTATGGAAGAGGTTACTGCACTTTTCAAAAAGTATGAAAATTTATCAACTATTGAAATTACAGAAGATTTGGTCAATAATAGAGTTCATAAAGAAACAATAGAATTCTTTACCAATAAGATATATAGCCTGCTTAAAACTACAGTATCAGGAACTATAAGTTCTGAGTCAGGTAAGTTGATTTCGGAAGTGACTTCCGATTTCAAGTTTTTCTTTCAACATTTCAATTCAATTTGCAAAGTGGAATACATTGCTGATAGATTATTTAAAGATTTTGAGAGTGTGGTTACTAGTGGAATATTTGGTACCGTTGAAGAAGTTAAAGATACTGCAACTGACGTTGAATCAGAGTTCAGTACAAACTTTTTGAATGGAAGTGGTCATTTTGAAGAGTCAAAATCAAACGACAAGTCAAGCAAGAAAAAGGGGAAAAAGAAAAAGAAGTCTAAAAAGAAGTAATGGGTAGTAATGACTATATAAGCATTGTAATATTATGTATTGTGTATAATAACATTTTTAATAGAATGGTTTTTAAAAGCATATATCTCAAATCAGGAGTCAAATTAAAAGTGTGGGAAACCTTTGCGGCAAAAACTGGAAAAGTCAAAAAATTCCGCTGTGCGCTCTGACTGACTCAAAACTGGAGTCAAATATCTTGACAACGAGTTTATCTAAAGAAAACCCCCTTTCTAAATAAACATTAAAACTATCAGGTTATTACAAGTAATGTTCAGTAGACAATTACGTTCCAACTTAGTCAAATCAATTAAGATGTCAAGATCCAGTTCAACCATTACTCCAGTATGTGTATATGACTAGTATCAATTGATCTATGGTGGAATATATTACTAATATAGTTTCTAGGTTCAAACTGCAAATGCTCCACCACCAGCTGCTTCATATTCACAAGCAATTAAAGTCAATGGTAAGTATTGAATGATATCTACGTTTAAACATTTGTTGCAATTGAATGTATATACTAACTTATGGGTCAATTATTTTAGGTTTCATTTATGTATCTGGTCAAATTCCATATACTCCACAAAACAAACCATTACCAGGTAATCCAACTATTCAAGAACAAGCTGAACAAGTGATTCAAAATGTTTCTAATATTTTAGATGCTTCCAATTCTTCCTTAAAACATGTTGTTAAAGCCAATATCTTTTTAACTGATATGAAGAATCAATTTGCTGAATTCAATTCAGTTTATGGTAAATATTTCAATGAACATAAACCAGCTAGATCCTGTGTTGCTGTTAAAGAATTGCCATTAGGTGTTGCTTTAGAAATGGAAGTTGTTGCCATTGAAAAGGGTGAAACCAAATTATAAGTTAGACAATGACTCTTCTAAAGCTGATATGATAGATAGATAGAGGTAATTTATACTTTGATCTACTGGAATAACACTTCCAGGTGAATTCGATTCCAGTTTATAATTCGTTTGTTATCATCATCTATTCTCTCATAAATATATACATACACATTCTTAACCACATTAAGTCATATCATTGTAGATATATGTTATCCAACTGTTTATATAGTGTAACAGATTCAGATTCAGATTCAATCACGTGTATCACCGATTCAAAGTCATTAGGGCTTCGACCCTCGTGCACTATTCATTCACGTGATTAATATACAGTCCCTTCACGCATTAAATAAAAATTTTCTCACAGTTAACAGAAACAGTGAGAGTTCCCATACAAACTGGTTTAGTTACAGTGCGAGATAGTCTGAAGGAAAAATTTGAAAATTAAACACCATTAAAATTTCCATTATCAATTCTCTTCTTTTAGATTTTAAACCATTGCATTAATCATCTTCAAAAATGGCTCAAAGAATTACCTACAGAAGAAGAAATCCATGTATGTTTAAATATCAAATATGAATTCGGTACAAGAAATGAACTTGAAATGAGAAAGGAGTCGTTATAATCCATGTAATAATCCGTCAATGAAATCACATTGAAATTTAAATGAAATTAGTAATAAGTCCATCAATGAATGAAAAGACAGTAAATGTACATCATAGTCCACTAGATATTAAGAATCAATCAATAATAGAGATTAAAATCATTCCAAACTGATCTACCACATTAGATATAAACAAATATTCAAATTGTAAAGACTATCAACCATAACCAACTACATTGTAAAACTTTTCAATCCTTCATATTATTCCAAACCAGAGTACTATATCCTTCCAAGACTTTTAATCAATCTATCAACTATATTCATCTCCTTTAAATGTCAAAATGTTATATTCATCAATCATCGTACCCTCTAACATTCAAGTTCATCTAAAATAATTGTACTGATTTAAAAAATATGACTAAACAATTATACTAACAAAATTTTATTATAGACAACACCAGATCTAACAAGATCAAGGTCGTTAAGACCCCAGGTGGTAAATTAGTTGCTCAACATGTCAAGAAGATTGCTTCAAGGGTTAAATGTGGTGACTGTGGTTCCGCTTTAGCTGGTATTGCTACTTTAAGACCAAGACAATATGCTAACATTTCTAAAACTCACAAAACTGTCCAAAGAGCTTACGGTGGTTCAAGATGTGCTAACTGTGTCAAAGAAAGAATTGTCAGAGCCTTTTTAATTGAAGAACAAAAGATCGTTAAGAGAGTCTTAAAAGAACAAGAAGATAAAGAAAAGAAAGCTTCAACCAAGAAAACTTCTAAGAAATAAATTATTTAACAGAATTTTGTAATTTAGTCTTTATGGTAACTCATTTGTAAATTTCTTTTTAAAAACCAACCCTTTTAATAAAAATACATCCACGATATATAACTTTGTTAACTTGTAGTAGTATGTACAGCTTTGTAAGTTATTGCTGGTGTCACTACCAAAGAAAAATTGAGATCAAAATATTTTGAACTGGCTGACACAATTTTTTTTTAGTTGCAAATAACTTGATTAATCAGACAATGTCAGAACTTGAATCAAATATCTCTACTTCGATAGATGAATTCATCAGTAAGTTGTACCTAGAGTAAAAAGAATGTATCAAGAATTGATTCTAACCAATTTGTAGGAATTTCTAATGAGATTGCAAAGTCTATTGAGTCATCAAAAGATCTTTCAGAAAATCAAATACTTCCAATTCAATCAAAATTAGATGTGGTTTTATCTCTATCTGAATCATTATTGAAGTCGTCTAACTCAATCAATCAATATTTACCTCTTTCAAATGAAGTACGGGATATAGTAGAGGCAACAGCTTCAAATTTATGGAATATAAGTAGTATCACCTCTCGTGTAATTGACAGCCAAAAGATTCAATTATTTCTTTGTCAAGTTAAATTATTTGCTTTGGTTCTATTACAAATCTATGATCGATCTAACTTTGATCATTCTAAGTTATTTAGATCTACTAATTGTGCCATCAAACTCTTTTCATCTTGTATAGATTTTCAATTTAATGATGTGGCTAAAAAAGTTCAGACTTATGGTGAAGCTTCAATCGCAAGATTGATTGAATTAGATAAAGATGATAAACTTGGGAAAGAAGATAAAAGTAAGATATATGAAAATACTCTGAAAATGTTAA